>NC_133324.1:876468701-877943701 GCF_042186555.1 Aquarana catesbeiana
TCTCTCTCTCTCTCTCTCTCTCTCTCTCTCCTCTCTCTCTCTCTCCTCTCTCTCTCTCTCTCTCTCTCTCTCTCTCTCTCTCTCTCTATATATATATATATTCATATATTGTATGCAGTGGATACAAGTAAGTGTATATAAGAATACAATTATATACAGTTTATTCATATATTATTACAGTGTATAATTCTAATATAATAATGTCTTGTTTACCTACAATTATATAATGCATGCTTTACAGCTTTTCATAACTATGAATTGCATACAGTCTATCTATCTATCTATCTATCTATCTATCTATCTATCTATCTATCTATCTATCTATCTATCTATCTATCTATCTATCTATCTATCTATCGTAGATAGATAGATAGATAGATAGATAGATAGATAGATAGATAGATAGATAGATAGATAGATAGATCTATGTATAGTAGATAGATAGATAGATAGATAGATAGACAGATCTATGTATAGTAGATAGATAGATAGATAGATAGATAGATAGATAGATAGATAGATAGACAGATCTATGTATAGTAGATAGATAGATAGATAGATAGATAGATAGATAGATAGATAGATAGATAGATAGATAGATAGATCTCTATATTTATATAGATAGACAGATGGATAGATAGATATTCATATACATGTATGCAGTGTGTACAAGTGAGTGTATGTACAAATTAAATTACATACAGCTTATTCGTATATTACAGTATTGCTCTCTCTATCTCTCACTGTAAATATTGCACAATATATATATATATATAGAGAGAGAGAGAGAGAGGGAGACAGAGAGAGAGAGAGTGAGAGAGACAGAGACAGAGAGAGACAGAGACAGAGACAGAGACAGAGAGATATAGAGGGGGGGGGGGGGGGTATTTATCATGTTTTTCACACCATCTCCTGCTTGCACACAGCCTGTTTGTATGAAGACTGTTTTGTCTTTAGGGAACGATCTGGTGACCTATATAAAGTTACAATATAGATGTTATAACTCATACACAATATTTACAGTTTGTAGCTGTAGAAATATGAGAACAAGTCTTGTGTGCTGTATTTTGCGGATGATCTGAGCCGATGGAGCGGCAGCCTAGGCTGTGGCGCAGTACACAGCAGATCTCTAGGCAGGCTAATTGCAGTAATGAGGCAGGGTTGTGCAGACACAGCGCTGGCTCCAGTTAGGCTGTAGCTTGGGGCGAAAGGAAACTTCTCCAGAGTCACTAATATCAGCGATGCTTTCAATAAATGGCCAGACCTCTCCAGTTTATTAAGCCCTCCTGTCATCCTCCAATTGTTCCCTTACATCATTCTGACTGAAGGGCCAATAAACATAAATTACATCTCAGTTTACAGAAATGCCATGCTGCAATTCCCACTAATAACCCTGAAAGAAGTCTATCAGAACCGAAAAGGTTAACCTTGTGTTATTTTTCCCTTGCGTCCAAATGATTCCCAGTCCAAAACTTCTATACAAATATAGCTGTCAAAGTTCTCTGATGAGCCTATTGTGGCCTGCAAAGGTTACTAATATATAAATAAAGGTCAGCAAGGTTTAAAACCCAATGGGATTTCTTTATGAAAGTGGAGAAAAAGTGAAGATTATCTACAATCAACCAAATATATTGATTTTTTTTAAAATTGTTGAATGGGATCAGTTGCCTTGGCTTACAACTCTCCCATTAATACAGTATTTTTAAATCAGTCTGGGATGATGTTAGAAAAGGGGAGCAAAGAAAACATGCAAATAGGCAATTGTTGTTCATAGTAGACAATCTTACACAATACTGATTTCTTGTTATGGGAAGCAACTTCACTTTTTACTCAGTTTTTCAATTAAAAAAAAAAAAAAAAGATTAAAGTGAATCTATCAATAAAAATATTTTTTTTTTTAAAGTGTCAGTTTTTAAGATAGATTTAAGAATCTTAAAGATTTTCTGGTCAGCATTATCAAATCACATTCAATATTTGCCTGTCTTGTCCCAAATCAAAAACTTCTCTAAACTTCATTATGTCACTTACAGCAACAATGTAATGAGGCACTTGAAGTATTTATTGTCATTAGAGACTGCAGACAGTCTTTTGTTTGCAATTGGGGCCTTATCAGTGCAATAAAAGAGTTAGCAGAAGACAAATCCTGCTTACATAATAAGCCAATAGGTCTGCCCCCATGTAAACATATATTTACAAATTACAGATAAACAAGGTTTTAAAGATGTTAAAACACTTTGATAACATTATTTACATTCCACCTAAAAAATATTTGAAATGCTATCAGGGGGAAATTTACTAAATTGGATCAGACAGATTCTGGAGCAATCAGCTTCTAACTTCAGCTTATTCCATGAAAGCGGCAGTAAACTCAGCTTTTGGACTTGTACCTACAGGTAAGACAATAATAAGGTGTATCTGTAGGTACAGTGAATATCTCCTAAACTTGCAATGTTTATGAGATATTTACACTGGAAGCAGCCAGTGACATCACCAGCGCATGCGCACTGAGCTCTGAATTGACTGCACACTGAGTGAGTATGCTTTCAATTCAAAGCACTGTGCTGTGGCTGAGACTCTCGTGCGCATGTGTGGGAGTGACGTCATTGCAGCCCAGTCATTCAAACAGCTGGAGCCCAGGAAGCAGGAAGAAAGACTGGGTAAAGATAGAAGCCCTGTGGGCAGTGACAGAGTGCCACTGGAGGGCTTCGTTTTAAGATAAGCCTGCTATCAGTGGCGGCGCATCCATTAAGGATGCAAGGGCGCAGCCCCCTCTCTCCAGCCACCCCCCTCTGTGTATAATGGCTAGATTCATGCATTGCATGAATCTATCCATGGCCACGCCCGCCGCGGTCACCTCTACTCAGGCATCAGGCCCCTTTTTGGATGCTGGATGCCTGAATTACAGCTGCGGGGGGGGGGGTGTTTTTGAAGCACCTGATTAGAGCCATAGGCTCTAAAGGGCTTTAAAAGAGGTGGACTCGTGGTGCAAAGCATTGCGCTACAAGCCCACCCAGGTATGTTAGAAAAGCAAATGAATATTCCCTTTCCTAACACTTAACTGCCTCTCAGCCAATCAGGTGCATGGGTCTGTTACCCGTCACCTGATTGGCTGAAAGGACAGGCGCTACGATTTGACACCTATCAGGAGCCACCGCACAGGAACTATATGATCCGCTGCAAGGTCCCACTGCTCGCCGATGTCACCCTCACGCCTGACCTTAAACAGGGTAAGTGCAGAGCAGATGGCGGATGGGGGGGCTCACAGTGGCACTATTTGATGAAGCACAGTGGCAGCATTTGATGGGCACAGTGGCAGCATTTGATGGGCACAGTGGCAGCATTTGATGGGCACAGTGGCTGCGTTTGATGGCACAGTGGCTGCGTTTGATGGCACAGTAGCAGAGTTTGATGGGCACAGTGGCAGCATTTTATGGGCACAGTGGCAGTGTTTGATGGGCACAGTGGCTGCGTTTGATGGCACAGTGGCTGCAATTGATGGGCACAGTGGCTGCATTTGATGACACAGTGGCAGCGTTTGATGTTACAGTGGCTGCATTTGATTGCACAGTGGCTGCGTTTGATGGGCACAGTAGCTGCAATTGATGGGTACAGTGGCTGCGTTTGATGGGCACAGTGGCTGAAATTAATGGGCACAGTGGCTGCGTTTGATGGGCACAGTGGCTGCAATTGATGGGCAGAGTGGTTGCGTTTGATGACACAGTAGCTGCAATTGATGGGCACAGTGGCTGTGTTTGATGGCACAGTAGCTGCGTTTGATTGCACAGTGGCTGCATTTGATGGGCACAGTGTCTGCAATTGATAGGCACTGTGGCTGCGTTTGATGGGCACAGTGGCTGCATTTGATGGGCACAGTGGCTGCAATTGATGGGCACAGTGGCTGCATTTGATGACACAGTGGCAGCGTTTGATGTTACAGTGGCTGCATTTGATTGCACAGTGGCTGCGTTTGATGGGCACAGTAGCTGCAATTGATGGGTACAGTGTCTGCGTTTGATGGGCACAGTGGCTGAAATTAATGGAGAAAAGTGGCTGCGTTTGATGGGCACAGTGGCTGCAATTGATGGGCACAGTGGCTGCGTTTGATGGCACAGTAGCTGCGTTTGATTGCACAGTGGCTGCATTTGATGGGCACAGTGTCTGCAATTGATAGGCACTGTGGCTGCGTTTGATGGGTACAGTGGCTGCATTTGATGGGCACAGTGGCTGAAATTAATGGGCACAGTGGCTGCGTTTGATGGGCACAGTGGCTGCAATTGATGGGCACAGTGGCTGCATTTGATGGCACAGTGGCTGCGTTTGATGGGCACAGTGGCTGCAATTGATGGGCACAGTGGCTGCGTTTGATGGGCACAGTGGCTGCAATTGATGGGCACAGTGGCTGCATTTGATGGCACAGTGGCTGCGTTTGATGGGCACAGTGGCTGCAATTGATGGGCACAGTGGCTGCGTTTGATGGGCACAGTGGCTGAAATTAATGGGCACAGTGGCTGCGTTTGATGGGCACAGTGGCTGCAATTGATGGGCACAGTGGCTGCATTTGATGACACAGTGGCAGCGTTTGATGTTACAGTGGCTGCATTTGATTGCACAGTGGCTGCGTTTGATGGGCACAGTAGCTGCAATTGATGGGTACAGTGTCTGCGTTTGATGGGCACAGTGGCTGAAATTAATGGGCACAGTGGCTGCGTTTGATGGGCACAGTGGCTGCAATTGATGGGCACATTGGCTGCGTTTGATGGCACAGTAGCTGCGTTTGATTGCACAGTGGCTGCATTTGATGGGCACAGTGTCTGCAATTGATAGACACTGTGGCTGCATTTGATGGGCACAGTGCCTGGAATTGATGTTTTTTTTTTTCAGAATTTTTCAGTTTGTTTGCGCCCCCTCCCAAAAATTTTGAGCACCAGCCGCCACTGCCTGCTATAATGTGCTAGTATGGGGTGCATACTAGCACATTGGGGTTGATTTACTAAAGGCAAATACACTGTGCACTTTGCAAAGTGCAGTTGCCCTCTGCAAGTGCAGTTACTCCAGAGCTCCAGAAAAATTAGGTAAGGCTTCACTTTGCAAAGAGCACCCAATCACAGGCAATGAAAAAGTAAAAAAACAGCATTTCTGATTGCACATGATTGGTTGATGAATGTCAGCAGAGCTTCTGCTCATTTACTAAGCTCTGTAGCAACTGCACTTTGCAAAGTGCACAGCCTATTTGCCTTTAGTAACTCAACCCCATTGTGTCTTAAACCACCCGGGGGCCCACATTTGTTTTTTCCTTGTTTTTTAAGCTTTGAAAATGAAAGATACAGGCTGATTGGTTGTCATGCACAGCTGTTCCAGATTCTGGCTGCTTTAGTTTTAGTAAATTCCCCTGGATAGGTCTCCTTTAATGTCAAATACTTTATTACATGTATAAACGTTGATTTACATTGTTAATGGCGATAAGACAGCAGCCCTAAAATATAAATAAAGCCCAAAAAAATCAACAGAGTAGGGAGTGTTAAAAAAAAATCCCCACTGAGGAGTTTTCCCTTTACTTCCTGTTCTGAAGGCACACCATACAAGTAAAGGGAATTGTCACTTGTACAAGCATCTCCAATGGAAGATTTACTTTTTATTTCTGTTCTGATGACAACTCAAAATGTTGAATTCTCTCATCACTCTCAGTCCTGGTCACAATGTCCTCAGGACAAATAGAAAGGGCAAATCTCCAAAGCACCAATAATAAAACAGACCCCCACACCCCTCAATCTAAAACTAGAAATGTAAAGTTTTGGCTTAAAATACACTTTATGAAATACACAATTTAAAATTGATCTGTTATTTATCTTTGAAAAATGTTCCTCTTAAGTGTGCTTTCACACTGAGGCGTTGGGGGTGACGGCGGTAAAGCGCTGCTATTTTTAGCCGCGCTTTACCGTCATTTTAGCGGCACAATTGGGACACCAGCGGGGCGCATTTAACCCCCCGCTAGCAGCCGAAAGAGGGTTAAAACCGCCTGCAAAGCTCCGATGCAGAGGCGATTTGCCGGCAGTTCGACGGCACTGCCCATTGATTTCAATGGGCAGGGGCGCTTTAGGAGCAGTGTATACGCCGCTCCTACAGCACTACAAAGATGCTGCTTGCAGGATTTTTTTTTACTGTCCTGCAAGCGCACCGCCCCAGTAGGAAAACACTCTGGCTTTCACACTGGAGTGAGAGGATATGCTCTTTACAGGCGCTTTACAAGCGCTATTTTTAGTGCTATAGTGCCTGTAAAGCGCCTCAGTGTGAAAGCAGTCTAATAGATCCAAGTTTGTAGGATTAATGATCTGTGGAACTGGAAATTTTGAAAAACTATAGAATCTGTGATCCTTTTGCACAGCTCTTTTTCCATCCTGACATAATCAGATGATGTGCACAACAAGCAGGAGCATGGAGCGACAGCATGACCTTTCACAAACATATGATTTTCTTGGTGGAGAATGTCTTTGGGGTTGTGAAAGGATATCGCATGAGGGATTGGGCCAAACCCATCTAGAGGTACTATACAGATATTAAATGGCATTCTCCAGGTCTAGCCATTTTCTGCCAAAAAGGGTGATGATGTAACATCTATGGCAGGGGTAGGCAACCTTAGAGAGATGGAGATCTACTTGAACAACACTGGTGAAGTCAATGATTACCAGACACAGTGTCCTGTTGTTAGGGCTGGCTCACACCAGACTGCGACGCCATAAAGCCATGTTCCATGTGTGTTTCCTGCATAGTGTTGAAAATGCACTGCCTTTGTGATCTACTGTAGGTGATGAAACATTGTTAACCCAAAAAGAGATCCCAAACGCAGTAGACAAAAAAAAAAAGCATTACAGAGGAGTGCAGGGTTTAGAGTGCATTACAATCAGAATGCAGTGTCTAGGGGTGCGTTACACTCAGAATTTGGGGTTAAAGCGGGGTTCCACTCAAATTTTTAACTTAATCTTACCCCCTTCAGTTAATTGCATAGATGTTCAAATGCCGCACGAAAAATTTTTTTATCGCTGTAATTACCTTTATATTGTACTTTATTGTGGCACTTCCTGTCTCTCCTCCCATGGGAGTAGGCGTGTTTATTGCCTTTCCCCGGCGCCGCACTGTCTCCTGGGAGCTTAGTGTCAGGCTTCCCAAGATTCAGTGCGGGAACAATGATCATGCGTGTGAACAAGCTGTGAATGAACAGCATTCACCGCATCCAGGAAATCAATGCTTGTGGGCTTCACATGCCCACAAGCAAGATGGAAACAGCCAGCATCACATTTTTAAAGTTATTCTTCAGTACGAAAACAGACAGAGGCGGAAATATTACACCCAAACTGTGAGTATTATTTTGGGATTAACAAAGTGTCTCAATGACCTAAAAAAAAAAAAAAAAGATTGGTCGCCGGACTCCCACTTTAAGTAGTGCATTGTGCTCAGAATGCAGGGATCAGGAGTGCATTGTGCTCAGAATGCAGGGATCAGGAGTAGGGATGAGCTTCGAGTTCGAGTCGAATTCATGTTCGACTCAAACATTGGCTGTTCGCAAGTTCGCCGAACAGCGAACAATTTGGGGTGTTCGTGGCAAATTCGAATGCCGCGGAATACCCTTTAAAAGTCTATGGGAGAAATCAAAAGTGCTAATTTTAAAGGCTAATATGCAAGTTATTGTCATAAAAAGTGTTTGGGGACCCAGGTCCTGCCCCAGGGGACATGGATCAATGCAAAAAAAAGTTTTAAAAACGTCCGTTTTTTCAGGAGCAGTGATTTTAATAATGCTTAAAGTCAAACAATAAAAGTGTAATATCCCTTTAAATTTCGTACCTGGGGGGTGTCTATAGTATGCCTGTAAAGGGGCGCATGTTTCCCGTGTTTAGAACAGTCTGACAGCAAAATTACATTTTGAAGGAAAAAACTCATTTAAAATTACCCGCGGCTATTGCATTGCCGACAATACACATAGAAGTTCATTGATAAAAACGGCATGGGAATTCCCCAAAGGGGAACCCCAAACCAAAATTTAAAAAAAAAATGACGTGGGAGTCCCCCTAAATTCCATACCAGGCCCTTCAGGTCTGGTATGGATATTAAGGGGAACCCCGGCCAAAATTAAAAAAAAAAAATGACGTGGGGTTCCCCCTAAATTCCATACCAGACCCTTCAGGTCTGGTATGGATTTTAAGGGGAACCCCGCGCCAAAAAAAAAAAAAAAAAACGGCGTGGGGTCCCCCCAAAAATCCATACCAGACCCTTATCCGAGCACGCAACCTGGCAGGCCGCAGGAAAAGAGGGGGGGACGAGAGTGCGGCCCCCCCCTCCTGAACCGTACCAGGCCACATGCCCTCAACATTGGGAGGGTGCTTTGGGGTAGCCCCCCAAAACACCTTGTCCCCATGTTGATGAGGACGAGGGCCTCATCCCCACAACCCTGGCCGGTGGTTGTGGGGGTCTGCGGGCGGGGGGCTTATCGGAATCTGGAAGCCCCCTTTAACCAAGGGACCCCCAGATCCCGGCTTCCCCCCTGTGTGAAATGGTAAGGGGGTACAAAAGTACCCCTACCATTTCACTAAAAAACTGTCAAAAATGTTAAAAATGACAAGAGACAGTTTTTGACAATTCCTTTATTTAAATACTTCTTCTTTCTTCTATCTTCCTTCATCTTCTGGTTCTTCTGGTTCTTCTGGCTCTTCTGGTTCTTCCTCCGGCGTTCTCGTCCAGCATCTCCTCCGCGGCGTCTTCTATCTTCTTCTCCTCGGGCCGCTCCGCACCCATGGCATGGGGGGAGGCTCCCGCTCTTCTCTTCTTCTTCATCTTCTTCTCTTCTTCTTTTCTTCTCTTCTTCATTTTCTTCTCCGGGCCGCTCCTCACACATGCTAGCATGGCGGGAGGCTCCCGCTGTGTGACGGCGCTCCTCGTCTGACAGTTCTTAAATAACGGGGGGCGGGGCCACCCGGTGACCCCGCCCCCCTCTGACGCACGGTGACTTGACGGGACTTCCCTGTGACGTCATGGGGAATGCCACAGGGAAGTCCCGTCAAGTCACCGTGCGTCAGAGGGGGGCGGTGTCACCGGGTGGCCCCGCCCCCCGTTATTTAAGAACTGTCAGACGAGGAGCGCCGTCACACAGCGGGAGCCTCCCGCCATGCTAGCATGTGTGAGGAGCGGCCCGGAGAAGAAAATGAAGAAGAGAAGAAAAGAAGAAGAGAAGAAGATGAAGAAGAAGAGAAGAGCGGGAGCCTCCCCCCATGCCATGGGTGCGGAGCGGCCCGAGGAGAAGAAGATAGAAGACGCCGCGGAGGAGATGCTGGACGAGAACGCCGGAGGAAGAACCAGAAGAGCCAGAAGAACCAGAAGAACCAGAAGATGAAGGAAGATAGAAGAAAGAAGAAGTATTTAAATAAAGGAATTGTCAAAAACTGTCTATTGTCATTTTTAACATTTTTGACAGTTTTTTAGTGAAATGGTAGGTACCCCCTTACCATTTCACACAGGGGGGGGGCCGGGATCTGGGGGTCCCCTTGTTAAAGGGGGCTTCCAGATTCCGATAAGCCCCCCGCCCGCAGACCCCCACAACCACTGGCCAGGGTTGTGGGGATGAGGCCCTTGTCCTCATCAACATGGGGACAAGGTGTTTTGGGGGCCTACCCCAAAGCACCCTCCCAATGTTGAGGGCATGTGGCCTGGTACGGTTCAGGAGGGGGGGGGCCGCACTCTCATCCCCCCCTCTTTTCCTGCGGCCTGCCAGGTTGCGTGCTCGGATAAGGGTCTGGTATGGATTTTTGGGGGGACCCCACGCCGTTTTTTTTTTTTTTTTTTTTGGCGCGGGGTTCCCCTTAAAATCCATACCAGACCTGAAGGGTCTGGTGTGAAATTTAGGGGGAACCCCACGTCATTTTTTTTTTAAATTTTGGCCGGGGTTCCCCTTAATATCCATACCAGACCTGAAGGGCCTGGTATGGAATTTAGGGGGACTCCCACGTCATTTTTTTTTTTTAATTTTGGTTCGGGGTTCCCCTTTGGGGAATTCCCATGCCGTTTTTATCAATGAACTTCTATGTGTATTGTCGGCAATGCAATAGCCGTGGGTAGTTTTAAATGAGTTTTTTCCTTCAAAATGTCATTTTGCTGTCAGACTGTTCTAAACACAGGAAACATGCGCCCCTTTACAGGCATACTATAGACACCCCCCAGGTACGAAATTTAAAGGGATATTACACTTTTATTGTTTGACTTTAAGCATTATTAAAATCACTGCCCCTGAAAAAACGGCCGTTTTTAAAACTTTTTTTGCATTGATCCATGTCCCCTGGGGCAGGACCCAGGTCCCCAAACACTTTTTATGACAATAACTTGCATATTAGCCTTTAAAATTAGCACTTTTGATTATTCATGTTCGTGTCCCATAGACTTTAACGGTGTTCGCGTGTTCGAACGAACTTTTTTCCTGTTCGCATGTTCTGGTGCGAACCGAACAGGGGGGTGTTCGGCTCATCCCTAATCAGGAGTGCGTTGTGCTCAGAATGCAGGGATCAGGAGTGTGTTGTGCTCAGAATGCAGGGATCAGGAATGCATTGTGCTCAGAATGCAGGGATCAGGAGTGCGTTGTGCTCAGAATGCAGGGATCAGGAGTGCGTTGTGCTCAGAATTCAGGGATCAGGAGTGCGTTGTGCTCAAAATGCAGGGATCAGGAGTGTGTTGCGCTCAGAATGCAGAGATCAGGAGTGCATTATGCTCAAAATGTAGGGATCAGGAATCGGGAGTGCGTTATGCTCAGAATGCAGGGACCAGGAGACTGTTATGCTCAGAATGCAGGGATCGGGAGTGTGTTATGCTCAGAATGCAGGGATCAAGGATCAGAAGTGTGTTATGCTCAGAATGCAGGGATCAGGAGTGTGTTATGCTCAGAATGCAGGGATCAGGGATCAGGAGTGTGTATCGCTCAGAATGCAGGGATCAAGAGTGCGTTATGCTCAGAATGCAGGGATCAGGATTGCGTTATGCTCAGAATGCAGAGATCGGGGATCAGGAGTGTGTTATGCTCAGAATGCAGGGATCAGGAGTGCGTTATGCTCAGAATGCTGAGATCAGGGATCAGGAGTGTGTTATGCTCAGAATGCAGGGTTTAGGAATCAGAAGTGCGTTATGCTCAGAAAGCAGGGATCAGGAGTGCATTGTGCTCAACATGCAGGGATCAGGGATCAGGAGTGTGTTACACTCAAAATGTAGGGATCAGGGATTAGGAGTGCGTTATACTCAGAATGCAAGGACCAAGAGTGTGTTACGCTCAGAATGCAGGGATCAGGAGTGTGCTATGCTCAGAATGCAGGGATCAAGGATCAGGAGTGCATTATGCTCAGAATGCAGGGATCAGGAGTGTGTTATGCTCAGAATGCAGGGATCAGGAGTGTGTATCGCTCAGAATGCAGGGATCAGGAGTGCGTTATGCTCAGAATGCAGGGATCAGGAGTGCGTTATGCTCAGAATGCAGAGATCAGGAGTATGTTATGCTCAGAATGCAGGGTTTAGGGATCAGGAGTGCGTTATGCTCAGAATGCAGGGATCAGGAGTGCGTTAAGCTCAGAGTGTAGGGATCAGTAGTGCGTTACACTTAGAATGCAAGGATTGGGGGGGGGGTGATGTGAAGTGTGGTAGAGGACGTTGCTATGGGGGTGGCCCTGCCCATATTAGTGTCCACTGCCCCCTTCACATCCCCCCCACACACACACACACACAGTAGTGTTCTCTCCACCCCTTCCCTCCCATAGAATCCTACCTGTGCACACAGGAGACCGAAAAACTGCACAGTTCTGTACAGGGGGTGGGGGAGGAGCTGGCAGAGTGACTTTTAATAATAACATGTTGGTGATTGGTTGCTTAGGACCTAGCAATTAATCATCCCCTCCCTGTCCCCTCTGAGGCTGCAGGTTGGCATTGATCAGGCTGCATTGATGGCAATGGTGAGGCTGCATTTAGAGGCTGCATTCATGACAATGGGAAGGCTGCATTTATGGCAATGGCGAGGCTGCATTCATGGCAATGGTAAGGCTGCATTCATGGCAATGGTAAGGCTGCATTCATGGCACATGTGAGGCTGCATTCATGACAATGGTAAGGCTGCATTCATGGCAATGGTGAGGCTGCATTCATGGCAATAGCGAGGCTGCATTCATGGCAATGGTGGGGCTGCATTTGTGGGAATGTGAGGCTGCATTTGTGGCAATGGTGAGGCTGCATTCATGGCACATGTGAGGCTGCATTCATGGCAAAGGTAAGGCTGCATTCATGGCAATGGTAACGCTGCATTTATGGCAATGGTGAAGCTACATTTGTGGCAATGGTGAGGCTGCATTTGTGGCAATGGTGAGGATGCATTCATGGCAATGGTGAGGCTGCATTCATGGCAATGGTGAGGCTGCATTCATGGTAATGGTATGGCTACATTCATGGCAATGGTAAGGTTGCATTCATGGCAATGGTAAGGCTGCATTCATGGCAATGGTAAGGCTGCATTCATGGCAATGGTGAGGCTGCATTCAAGGCAATGGTGAGGCTTCATTTATGGCAATGGTGAAGCTTCATTTGTGGCAATGGTGAGGCTGCATTTGTGGCAATGGTGAGGCTGCATTCAGGCAATGGTGAGGCTGCATTCATGGCAATGGTGAGGCTGCATTCATGGTAATGGTATGGCTACATTCATGGCAATGGTAAGGTTGCATTCATGGCAATGGTAAGGCTGCATTTGTGGCAATGGTAAGGCTGAATTGATTGCAATGGTAAAACTGCATTCATGGCAATAGTGAGGCTGCATTCATGGCAATGGTAAGGCTGAATTCATGGCAATAGAAAGGCTGCATTCATGGCAACGGTGAGGCTGTATTCATGGCAATGGTGAGGCTGCATTCATGGCAATGGAGAGGCTGCATTCATGGCAATGGAGAGGTTGCATTCATGGCAATGGTGAGGCTGCAGATGGGCACTAATTAGGCTGCATTGATGGGCACTGACTCTTATTTTGCTTCACAGTTCTTTATTTAAAATGTAAGTTTTTTCCTGAAACTTCCCTCTTAAAGTGACGGTGCATGTTATACGCCTGTGCGTGTTATACGCTGATAAATACGGTATATCCAAATACCACACCCGTGCTCATCCTCGAAGAACGCATTAAACTTGCAATTTATCGTACGTTCGGCAGAAAATTTCCAAACTTGCCGTTCGTTTTTTTTCCACAAAAACGTCACAAACGATTATCGATTTGTGCCCATTAACTTGCCGAAAAACGAACGAAGTGTCTATATGAACGATTTTTCGGCCGATTTTCTGTATAGTGTATGGCCAGCATTAGTCCTGAGCGGCGCTCGGGGATTCGCTGGGGCCACAAAAGATAACACACCCGAGCTCATCTCTTCACCACACACAGCCACAAAAGCAGGAGAATTCTTGTTAGGCAGTGTATTAGTGCTCGGCACCTCTCAGGCAAAATGGTCGGCCCTCACGCTTGTTCACTTCATCAAATCTGGCCCTCTATGAAAAAAGTTTGGACACCCCTGACTTATTCCTTCTCATTTACAGGAGAAAGCAATCAGCTCTGTCATGCACCGTTATTCCTACAAATTTGAAAACCACTGTAATAAGTAATAATAATAATAATAATAATAAGTAATAATAAGTAATAACAAGCTCATCAAACATTGAAAACGTATGTTATCAACCTCTGTGTTATTTCTAACTGAGGCTGTTGCTTGGAGAACAAGACTCAGATTTACTCCTAGTCCTACCGCACAGCACATCCAGATTGACTTCATTTTTCTGTATTGCAGTTAGGCCCCTTTCACACTGGGGCCGGGGCGGCATCGGCGGTAAAGTGGCGCTATATTTAGCGCCACTTTACCATCATTTTAGCGGCGATATTCAACCGATAGCGGGGTGGTTTTAACCCCCGCTAGCGGCCGAAAAAGGGTTGTAACCGCCCGCAAAGTGCCGCTGCTGCAGCGCTATGCTACCGGTGTAGCTGTGCTGCCCCATTGATTTCAATGGGCAGGAGCGGTGAAGGAGCGGTGTATACACCGCTCCTTCACCGTTCCAAAGATGCTGCTAGCAGGAGTTTTTTCAGCGTCCTGTCAGCGCACCGCCCCAGTGTGAAAGCCCTCGGGGCATTCACATTGGAGAGACTGCAGCGGTTGTTTCAGGGCGCTTTGCAGGCACTATTTTTAGCGGTGTAGTGCCTGCAAAGCGCCGCTGCAGCAGTGCTATGCTGGCGGTATAGTCGCGCTGCCCCATTGATTTCAATGGGCAGGAGTGGTGAAGGAGCAGTGTATACACCACTCCAAAGATGCTGCTAGCAGGACTTTTTTCAGCGTCCTGCCAGAGCACGGCTCCAGTGTGAAAGCCCTCGGGCTTTCACATTGGAGACACAGCAGCGGCTGTTTCAGGGCGCTTTGCAGGCGCTATTTTTAGCGCTGTAGCGCCTGCAAAGTGCCCCAGTGTGAAAGAGGTCTTAAGCAAGAGAACCTGGTCTTCTCTCTGCCCCAGCATGTTAATGGACAGTGCAGGAGCAGCAATAGGCAGCTGATTAGGTCATCACTCTCTTCTATCCGCCTTTCACCATCTATCATGCCATTATAAATACATCATTTAATTTATGGGCGCCACTAGTGCTGGGCACCTGGGGAAAATGACCTGCATCTCCTGCAGGGTAGCCCAGGTCCTGATGCTACAACCACTTGCCACTGCAGCTGGCATCTGCCATGCTGCCTATCAGGAAAATAGAATATGGTGCTGAGGGAAGCTTCCCTAGGCTCCTCCTTTGCCCTGATTTGTCATCTGACACAAGTGGAGGCGAAGCGTGGGAGGATTCCCCCTGCCCATCAAACTAAAGTCTGGTGAGTTCAGGGAGGGAGTGGGAAATTGTTCTGGGGGCCATAATATCCTGGGGCCGGGTGGGGGGCAGTGGGCAGATTTGTGCTTGAATGAGAAATTTTGTGAGGGAGTGAAGATGTGCTAGGAGGAGAGATTTTGTTTTTGGGTGAAGGGGGGAAGGGAGGACAATGCAAACTTTTGACGGTAGGAGAGATTTGGTGGTGGAGGGGTGGTTTTGGGAAGAGATATTTTTTGGGGACAGTTTAGGCTTGTACTGGGAAGAGAGATTTTTTGAGAGGATGAAGAATTGTGCTGGGAGGAGGGATTTGGGGGAAGATGAAGACTTGTGCTAGGAGGAGAGATTAGGGGGGTAAAGAATTGGGCTAGGAGTAGAGATTTGGGGGGAGTGGGTGAAGGCTTGTTTTGATAGGAGAGATAGGGGGGGGGGGTTGTGCTCAGAGGAGATTTTTTTTGACAAGAACGAAGATTTGTGCTGGGAGGAGAGATTTTGATAACTTGTTTTGTGAAGAGAGATTTTGTTGTTTGGGGGGTAAAGATTTGTGCTGAAAGGGGAGAATTTTGTGAGGGAGGGGTGAAAACTTGGGCTGGGAGAAGCGTTTTATGGTAGGTAAAAACTTGTGCTAGAAGGAGAGATCTTTTTGGGGGAAATGAAGATCTTGGGAGAAGAGATCTAGGGGGAAGAGAAGACTTACGCTGGAGAAGAGATACATACTCCTGACCCCAAACACAGCAAATTACACAATCCTGACTCCTACAATCTGGGCATTACTCACCCCTAAACACTGCATTCTATGCATTATGAACTTCTGACCCCTGCACTTTGTGCATTACATGCCACTGACCCCCATACTCTGTGCGTTACACATCCCTGACATCTTGTGAATTACATACAAATGACTGCTGCACTCTGCACATTACATACTCCTGACCCCTTCACTCTGTGCATTAAGTACTACTTACCTTAACCAAAAAAGACAAAATTTAGGTGCCGCTCAGGTAGAGAGATAAAGTCCAACTAGACCGTTGTGAGTGCAGACAGGGACAGGGAGCTCATCCTAGCTCCAAGCCCGCAGCAATGTCAAAGGAAAGGCCCATAAGCAGCACATCATGAAGCGGACCCATGTGCATAAAGTAAGCTGAATGGCAGACTCAGCCTGGTCTCCAGCCAGGCCACACATCCAACGCATTTCTCTCCACCCCTTGGAGCTTAAAAATGAGGAATCCCCATGATTAAGCTCCATGGGGCAGAGTGAAACATGTTGGGGGTGTGACCTGGCTGTAGTCCGGGCCGAGGCTGCCATTCATCTCACTTCAAGCACATGGGTTTGCTTCACAATGTGTAGCCTATGAACCTTTCCATTTGAAAGTACTACTTACCCCTGCAATCTATGCATTGCGTACTACAGTCCCCCTGAATTCTGCTACTCTTGACCTGTGCAGACACTTTATGACTGACTAGTCTCAGAAGAAGTTTGACTCCCCTAGGACAGTATACTGAAGAGTTCAGGTAACCAAATACTTTGTCCATATACTTGGGGATTTTTATTACTGTTACTATTCCATTAAGATATGTGCGATGCAGAAAGTGATTTTCTGTGCTGCTCACCTTCTTCTTTCTCCATTCATTCACCTAAGCAGGATGCAGACCAGTGATGCATGGGTTAAAGCATGTCACATTGTTATTGGTTTCATGAGCTGCATTGATTTTATTACATCAGTGTGAACAGGTGCTACAGAAAAGAACTTATGTTCCCGCAATAGTGTGAATGGGCCCTTAAAGAGGAAGTAAACCCTGATGGGTGTTACTTCCTCTTTGTTTCCCTGCAAAGGTAAAGCATAACGGGCTACTATGCATCGCATAGTAGCCTATTATGTGACACTTACCTGCAGGAGAAGCCCACGATGTCCCCGTCTTCCTCGCTAGTAGTGAGCGTCCATTCTTCACCCCTCTTCCTTCCGGGCCATGAACTCCGGCTCTGTGACTGGCCAGAGTCGCGTGAAGTCGCGTGACGTCACTCCCGCACATGCGCGCGGGAGCCACCTTTAACGGTATGACCCGAGCTAGAAACAGCACAACGTGCCCTTTCTAACTCCGGCACATGCGCAGAAGAAATCGCCCTGTGGCGATTTGCAAATATCTCCTAGACTGTGCAGGTCTGGGAGATATTTCAAGCACCTACAGGTAAGCCTCAATCTAGGCTTACCTGTAGGTTAAAGTGGTTATAAAGGGTTTACAACCACTTTAAGGATAGTTCGGCCCGTATTCATAATCTGACTAATCTTTGGGCAATTAATTGCAAAATATTTATTCTATTTAAATAGATCTAAACACAATCACTAAACTCTCACATAATGTTAATGGGAGAACTAAAATTCTTCCTGCACTGTAATTTTTAACTGCATGTTTAGGTCTGGGGGACCGGGAAAAGCAGTTTTACTTACATGATCCACTACGCCCTCAGTCACCTAAACACTAGTAGACTAATCCCCAGAATGTCTTCTCCCCTGTGCTTTGGTGGTCTAAGATCTTCTGACATCATCAAGACTGATACAGGGACCAGAGCCCTGCTTTTGGACCTGGGAATGCAATGGGATAGTCCACTGCTGGAGCATAGGAGACCAATGTCTGCTGAGGATCAAGTAAGCAAAAGTGCTCTTATTGTTCCCTAGACTTAAAAAACTGTTAAAGTGGTTGTAAACCCTTACAATCCACTTTTGAATACAGGTAAGCTTATAATAAGGCTTACCTGTAGCTACCCCAGATATCTCCTAAACCATGCAGCATATCCCCTGTATCTACATGTGCTGACGTTCGTGCCGTTGCTTCGGTTAGTGTGTCGTTACCGGTGGCTCCCACGTGCATGTGCGGGAGTGACGTCATCGTGGATCCAGCCAATCACAGCGCCGGAGCCTGCGGTACCCAGAAGTAACTCCGGGAGCGATGTCGCTGGCCAGAGCGGTGTACGGGGACCGTGCCGGGGGCTTCGATCTAAGGTAAGTATTTCATAATGAGCTAGTATGCTATGCATACTAGCTCATTATGCCTTTGTCTTGCAGGGTTTTTATTTATTTTTTTGTGGGTTTACAACCAAATGAATCCCTGCAATGTGGGGACAGCCTACTGCAAGGTAGGACTTTTAGAACGGCCATAGATGGTTCAAATCTCGGCCAGTTCAGCAAGGACCTGCTGAGATTTGAACCATGTATAGGCAGATAGGCTGAATGTACCCAAGTTGATTGAGTACAACAAGCCTATCAAATTTTACATGCAATAATTGCATGTTCTTGCCAGGAGAACGCAATGGGGTTGATTAACTAAAGGCAAATAGACTGCGAACCAGTGGTGGACGGTGGATTTTTTTTTGGGGGGTGGGGGGGTGGCAAACACCCCCCCCCCCCGGGCCGACACTCGCACAACTACCAAAAAGTGTAATAATCGAACACCTGTCCAACAGTCCAGTGATGCAGGCGAACGAAGCCCCGCTCCTCTCCCCCTCCTCTCCTCGGCGCCGGCATTGTGACTGTGGGCGCCCGGATGTGGCTTCACAGCCGGCACGCACTATGCATGCATGAGCCATAGCGCTGTGATTGGCCGGGCAATCTTCTGAGACCTGTGACAGGTCCCAAAAGATTGCACGGAGGGAGGGGGGAGAGGTAAACTTCCTTCCGGCTCCGCAGTGCCCCGGGAGGAAGTGGGAGCTGGATGCCCCTAAAAAGAGGGTTTCCGCTCCCCCCCAAACTCACCATACCTCTCAGCAAATAGCTTGGGGTGTCTACTTTCCAAAATGGGGTCATTTGGGGGGGTTTGTGCCATCTGGGCATTCCATGGCCTTCTGACACTTTTTGTTTACATGAAAAAATAATTTTTTTGCAAGAAAATTACTTTGACCCCCCAAACATTATATATTTTTTTAAAGCAAAGGCCCTACAGATTAAAATGGTGGGTGTTTCATTTTTTCTTTTCACACAGTATTTGCGCAGCGATTTTTCAAACGCTTTTTTTTTGGAAAAAACACACTTTTTTAATTTTAATGCACTAAAACACACTATATTGCTCAAATGTTTGATGTAATAAAAAAGACGATCTTAGGCCGAGTACATGGATACCAAACACGACATGCTTTCAAATTGCGCACAAACAAGCAGCGGCAACAAACTACATACATTTTTAAAAGCCTTTAAACGCCTTTACAGATTAACACTTTAGATTTACGGAGGAGGTCTATTGCTAAAATTACTGCCCTCGATCTGACCTTCATGGTGATACCTCACATGCATGGTGCAATTGCTGTTTACACATGACGCCAGACCGATGCTTGCATTCGCCTTTGCATGAGAGCAGGGGGGGACAGGGGTGCTTTTTTTTTTTTTTTTTTTTATAATTATTTATTTTGCTTTTTTATTTTATTTCTAAACTATTCTTTTCATTTATATATATTTTTTATTATTTTTATTGTTATCTCAGGGAATGTAAATATCCCCTATAATAGCAATAGGTAGTGACAGGTACTCTTTTTTGAAAAAACTGGGGTCTATTAGACCCTAGATCTCTCCTCTGCCCTCAAAGCATCTGACCACACCAAGATTGGTGATAAAATGCTTTTCCAATTTCCCAATGGCGCTGTTTATATCTGGCGAAATCTAAGTCATGAAATGCTTGTAGCTTCCGGTTTCTTAGGCCATAGAGATGATTGGAGCCATTCTGGTCTCTGATCAGCTCTATAGTCAGCTGGCGGAACCACCGGCTGCGTTCTCAGGTTCTCTGTTGGGACAGGAGAGCCAGAGAAAACCATGGAAGACGATGGGAGGGGGGACATTCCCTCCCACTGCTTGTAAAAGCAGTCTAGAGGCTAATTAGCCGCTAGGATTGCTTTTACATGAAAGCCGACCGCTGGCTGAAAAGAATGATACTAAGATTATACCTAAACCTGCAGGCATCATTCTGGTATAACTACTCAAAGGCCCAGCAACATACCAGTACGTTGCTGGCCTAAGGGGGGTGGGAGGGGGGGAGAGGGAACTCGAAGGGGGAGGGGGGGGTCAAGGGAGATAGAGGGGTGAATGAATGTCCCCTCGGTCTCCGTCATTTGTGGTGTACTTTGGGATTGGAATTAATGTATGATGAAGTAGGTCAGGTTTGTCTGATTTCTACTCTCGGCACTCACTTCTAAGTATGGGCATACATGCACCATTTATATATGCCAAAGCATGGGGGCATCCCCCCCAAAAGTTAGGAGAAAATCGCTCCTCCAACCCTGCTGCCCCCATGCTTCGGCATATATGCTCTTTTTTTTAACTGTGGTGGTGAAATCACCTCCGACAGCGCTGGAGTCACGGCTTTATGTATCATGGGAGCAAACGCTGTTGCTGTCAAGATGAATAAATCTGCGCTGCAGCCGAATGGCGTACCTGCCAAGCAGTATAACAGTAAGACTTACCATACCTGCAAAGCAAATACTAAAAAAAATAGCAAAAAATAAAACATTTTTTAACGCAACCTGTGCCTAAAATATATATATGTGGAAGCATGGGGGCATCCGCCCCAAAAGTTAGGAGCAAATTGCTCCTCTGCCCCTGCTGCCCCCATGCTCTTTTTTTTTAAATTGTGGTGGTGAAATCACCTCCGACAGCGCTGGAATCACGGCTTTATGTATTGTGGGAGCAAAAGTTGCAGCTGAATGGCGTACCTGAAAACAAACAAATGGTTAACAATAAAACACAGTAAACAGTAAAATATAAAAAAATGACATACCTGAAAAGCAAACATGATAAAACATAATAACAATAAAACATGGCAGAATAGAATACAGTAAAAAAGAGCAGAACATTAGAGAGAGAATAGAGAGAGAGAGAACAATAAAACAACAACTATTTTAGTTTTTTTATTTTATATTTTTTTGGTGTATTTTTTTATTTTGTACTTTTTTTTTTACACTTTTATTTGTAACTTTAACTGTAACGGTTAGGTTCCAGGTTCGGGTCTCTCAAAATGCGATGACATCTTCGGAGAACCTGTGAAAGTGTGCCTAGTCTGTGCAATGCTGTACCCTACGCTAAAACTCAACCAATGTATGGTAGCGCTCAAAACATTCACCAATGCAAAGACCAGGATTGTTAGGACAGGAGAGACAATAATATCGGGTGTCATGCCTATATCCGCGCTTTCTACAGACACAACATTTTCTTTGGGGGGCTCGTTGGGTAGGGGTTCTTGGGAGGAAATAAGGAAAATGCCTCTCATGCAGCCGGCTTACTGCATTTGGATTGGGAAGGTGAGATGGAGCACCGTCTGGAAACAGAAGGGCTCTGACGATCTCTTCCTGGAATTTAAGGAAGGATCCAGTCCATCCTGAAGCTCTGTATAGCACATGAGCGTTCAGCAAAGCCAATTGAAATAAGTATACAGACACTTTTTTATACCAGCATCTGGCCTTACGGGCAACTAGGTACGGCGCCAACAACTAGTCGTTGAGGTCCATCCCTCCCATATTTTGGTTATATGCGTGGACACAAAGGGGTTTCTCCACAACACCAGTCGCCGTAGTAATTTGGACCATCGTGTCAAATGAAGGGAGGTAAGAATGAAAACATTCTTATTATCCCTCCACTTATTACACTTCAAGCAGGCTCTCTCCCCCAGCCTAAGACGGGGATTTTACAAGCCGCTGGGGAAAGCCCCGGCTATTAGATCGCACAGTGCCACATGCTCCAATCTGATAATCAAACAAGAGACTAAAAAGTGTCACACTCATGTAATAATTGTCCACGTACAAGTGGTACCCCTTTCCGAATAAGGGTGACACCAAGTCCCACACAATCTTGCCAGCGCTTCCTATGTAGTCAGGGCAGTCTGTCGGCTCTACATGACTATCTCTTTCCTCGTAAAGCATAAAACTACATGTATAAGGAGATCGGAACGCTCCTGTATGTCTTTTGGACATGCCGCATCTTACAACCCTTCTGGGTAGAGGTACAGTGTATCATCCAGAAATTCACAGACTGGATGCTGCCAATGTCCCCCGAGCTCTTCCTTTTGCACCACCATGAGTAAGAGATATAGAAAATCCATATTGCCGCTCTTAATCACCAAATCGCCAAAGAGCTGCATCCCTTTGAATTGGAAACAGACGTAGCTTCCATCGGTGGCGGGTTGGTTGAAAAGAATGGCGGACTTACATGCAATGGAGCACTTGGTGGCCACAGAGAAAGGCCTACACGAGACATTTTCCAAAAAATGGTTCCACTGGCATGAATTCTACTACTCTGAGGAGTACGGATGGCTGGTGGCTCGGCACCCCTGAGGGGGTTGTCTCTGGGAGGACCCAAAGGGGAGTGGCTGTGACTGGAGGATGGTACCAGCTCCCCTTTCTTCAACCCCCTTCCACCCCCCCTTTTTTTGTTTTTTGTTTGTTTTGTTTCCCCTCCTCTATGCTCCCTGTCTCATCTTTTTTCTCTTCCCTTGTACTGTCTAGGTTATCAGCACTAATATGCTATGCCTTTTTTGAGCTGGTCACTTACGGGCTCAAATCTCCTTGTTTTTCCCAAAACTTACAACGGCATTTGCCGTAAAAATGGTCATGCAGGATGTGGAGGACTCCTGTTCCATTAATACGCAATATGATTCCCCGCTGATAGCTGAGATCCCCTCTTTTCAGGGTTATCTATTTGTGGGACTTGGGGGACTGTCTGCTTTATTCTGATATGTACCAGCATAGTCTCTGTATTTCTGCATGTTCACCTCTCTTAAATAAAGTATTTATAAAAAAAAAAACTACATGTATAGCCTATGGCCCTGTCACAAGCTTATACATCTTGACCCCGTATCTGGCACGCTTGCTGGGAAGATACTGTTTGAATGACAAGCGGCCAGAAAACTTAATCAGGGACTCATCAACGCAGACAACTTGATGGGGAGTAAACAAGTCTGCAAAACATTGGTTGAAGTGGTTTACAAGGGGCCGAATTTTGTAGAGCCGATCGTATCCAGGGTCTCCACGAGGACGACAGAGTTCATTGTTGTTCAAGTGCATGAACCTCAAAATCTGCTCGGATCATGCACTGGCCATGGAAGCAGAGAACACAGGCATATGGTGAATTGGGTCAGTGGACCAAAATGACCGCAACTCACTCTTTTTTGTTATGCCCATGAGGAGGGATAGGCCCAGAAAGATCTCAAATTCGGAAACTGTAATTGGTTTCCAATCTCTGGCAAGGGAGGACTGGGGATTAGTGGCGATGTATTGACCAGCATACAAATTGCTTTGGTCCACAATAGATCTATAGAGATCTTCGGTGAAAAACAGCGAATAAAAATCAAGTGACATAAAATCAACTGTTTCCACCTGAATTTCGGGTTGGCCAGTGAATGGGGGAAGTACGGGTGCTGCAGAAGTGGTGGGTTCCCAATTAGGATTGGCGAATGCAGCAGGAAGGGCACTGTGGGCTCGACGGGTCTGTCTTCATCTTCTTGGTGGCAGCGGGACACTACTTGTGCTTGCCTCCTCACCAGCTTGAACTGCACTTATGGGACTCGCCATGTCACCAAGTGTTACTGCAGTGCTGGATGTACGATCAGGGTGTACTAGGCCGCTGGTGCTTGCCAGTTCACCAGAAGGAATAGCGGCGCTAGTACTTCTCTGCTCCATACCAAAGCCCTGTGGTTCTTGCACCTCAACAGCAGAAGAAGATTGGGGTCTGGTACGCCTGACCTTGGCAGGGACTACAACTCCATTGTCAGAGCTATCTGTTATGGAGCCGCTGCTGTCTACAGGTTCGTATTCTGAGCCTGAATGTGACAGATGAGTGACTTCCTCTTCACTACCTGTCATGCTCAGAAACGTGTAGGCCTCTTCACTACCTTCGATTTGCCATTTTGGGCTCTAAATTTAGTGGTACACTAGTGAGACTCACAGGCAAAAAAGCTCTTGACTGTCAGCGACAAAAAAAAACTGCTATTGGTGTCACTGTGACAGGGGGTGCAGGGGGGGGTGATCGGGGGGTGATCGGGGGGTGATCAGGAGGTGATTGGTGGGTGATTAGTGTGCCTGCGTGTTCTACTGTAAGTGTAGTGTTGGTGCACTTTAGGGATGAGCTGAACACCCCCCTGTTCGGTTCGCAGCAGAACATGCGAACAGGAAAAAAGTTCGTTCGAACACGCGAACACCGTTAAAGTCTATGGGACACGAACATGAATAATCAAAAGTGCTCATTTTAAAGGCTTATATGCAAGTTATTGTCATAAAAAGTGTTTGGGGACCTGGGTCCTGCCCCAGGGGACATGGATCAATGCAAAAAAAAGTTTTAAAAACGGACGTTTTTTCGGGAGCAGTGATTTTAATAATGCTTAAAGTGAAACAATAAAAGTGTAATATCCCTTTAAATTTCATACCTGGGTGGTGTCTATAGTATGCCTGTAAAGGGGCACATGTTTCCCGTGTTTAGAACAGTCTGACAGCAAAATGACATTTCAAAAGTCATTTAAATCTACTCGCGGCTATTAATGCATTGCCGGCCCGACGATACACATAGAAGTCATAGAAGTTCATTGATAAAAACGTCTTGGGAATTCCCCACAGGGGGAAAATGACGTGGGGGGTCCCCCTAAATTCCATACCAGGCCCTTCAGGTCTGGTATGGATATTAAGGGGATCCCCGGCCAAAATTTAAAAAAAAAAATGACGTGGGGGTCCCCCTAAATTTCATGCCAGGCCCTTCAGGTCTGGTATGGATATTAAAGGGAACCCCGCGCCAAAATTAAAAAAAAAAAAAACGGCATGGGGTCCCCCCAAAAATCCATACCAGACCCTTATCCGAGCACGCAACCTGGCAGGCCGCAGGAAAAGAGGAGGGACGAGAGAGCAACCCCCCCTCATGAACTGTACCTGGCCACATGCCCTCAACATTGGGAGGGTGCTTTGGGGTAGCCCCCCAAAACACCTTGTCCCCATGTTGATGAGGACAAGGGCCTCATCCCCACAACCCTGGCCGGTGGTTGTGGGGGTCTGCGGGAGGGGGGCTTATCGGAATCTGGAAGCCCCCTTTAACAAGGGGACCCCCTGTGTGAAATGGTAAGGGCGTACACCTACCATTTCACTAAAAAAGTGTAAAAAATGTTAAAAATGACAAGAGACAGTTTTTGACAATTCCTTTATTTAAATGCTTCTTCTTTCTTCTATCTTCCTTCATCTTCTTCTTCTTCTTCTTCTTCTTCTGGCTCTTCTGGTTCTTCCTCCGGTGCTCTCGTCCAGCATCTCCTCCGCAGCGTCTTCTTCCCTTCTTCTCCTCGGGCCGCTCCGCACCCATGGCATGGGGGGAGGCTCCCGCTCTTCTTTTCATCTTCTTCTCTTCTTCATCTTCTTCTCTTCTTCTTCTTCTTCTCTTCTTCTCTTCTTCATCTTCTTCTCCGGGCCGCTCCGCACCCATGCTGGCATAGAGGGAGGCTCCCGCTGTGTGACGCTTCTCCTCTTCTGACGGTTCTTATATAATGGGGGGGGTGGGGCCACCCGGTGACCCCGCCCCCTCTGACGCACGGGGACATGACGGGACTTCCCTGTGGCATTCCCCGTGACGCCACAGGGAAGTCCCGTCAAGTCACCGTGCGTCAGAGGGGGCGGGGTCACCGGGTGGCCCCCCCCCCATTATTTAAGAACCGTCAGACAAGGAGAAGCGTCACACAGCGGGAGCCTCCCTCCATGCCAGCATGGGTGCGGAGTGGCCCGGAGAAGAAGATGATGAAGAGAAGAAGATGAAGAAGAGAAGAAGATGAAGAAGAGAAAAAGGTGAAGAGAAGAGCGGGAGCCTCCCCCCATGCCATGGGTGCGGAGCGGCCCGAGGAGAAGGAGATAGAAGATGCCGCGGAGGAGATGCTGCACGAGAACACCGAAGGAAAAACCAGAAGAGCCAGAAGAACCAGAAGAAGAAGAAGAAGATGAAGGAAGATAGAAGAAAGAAGAAGCATTTAAATAAAGGAATTGTCAAAAACTGTCTCTTGTCATTTTTAAAATTTTTGACACTTTTTTAGTGAAATGGTAGGTGTACTTTTGTACGCCCTTACCATTTCACACAGGGGGGAGGGCCGGGATCTGGGGGTCCCCTTGTTAAAGGGAGCTTCCAGATTCCGATAAGCCCCCCGCCCGCAGACCCCCACAACCACCGGCCAGGGTTGTGGGGATGAGGCCCTTGTCCTCATCAACATGGGGACAAGGTGTTTTGGGGGGCTACCCCAAAGCACCCTCCCAATGTTGAGGGCATGTGGCCTGGTATGGTTCAGAAGGGCGGGGCGCTCTCTCGTCCCCCCCTCTTTTCCTGCGGCCTGCCAGGTTGCGTACTCGGATAAGGGTCTGGTATGGATTTTTGGGGGTACCCCGCGCTGCTTTTTTTTTAAATTTTGGCGCGGGGTTCCCCTTAATATCCATACCAGACCTGAAGGGCCTGGTATGGAATTTAGGGGGACCCCTCATGTCATTTTTTTTTTAAATTTTGGTTCGGGGTTCCCCTGTGGGGAATTCCCATGCCGTTTTTATCAATGAACTTTTATGTGTATTGTCGGACCGGCAATGCATTAATAGCCGCGAGTAGTTTTAAATGACTTTTTTTCCTTTGAAATGTCATTCTGCTGTCAGACTGTTCTAAACACGGGAAACATGCGCCCCCAGCTACGAAATTTAAAGGGATATTACACTTTTATTGTTTCACTTTAAGCATTATTAAAATCACTGCTCCCGAAAAAACGGCCGTTTTTAAAACTTTTTTTGCATTGATCCATGTCCCCTGGGGCAGGACCCAGGTCCCCAAACACTTTTTATGACAATAACTTGCATATAAGCCTTTAAAATTAGCACTTTTGATTTCTCCCATAGACTTTTAAAGGGTGTTCCGCGGCATTCGAATTTGCAGCGAACACCACAAATTGTTCGCTGTTCGGCGAACTTGCGAACAGCCGATGTTCGAGTCGAACTTGAGTTCGACTCGAACTCAAAGCTCATCCCTAGTGCACTTACTTGGATATCTTCTGTCCTCGGAAGCCGGAACGAAAAGGCTTCACAAGGAGCGATGACATCACTTCCTCTGCTTCTGTTTACAGTTCAGAAGCAGAGGAAGCATTCTATTCGCCAGGAGCGATCGCGAGGGGGTGGCCATGAATCAGTGGCCTCCCCCTCAGCACGGATCGCTCCTGAAGCTATTCCGACTGCCGCAGGCACCAGGGGGGACCTATCGGACCCCCTGCCCGCGGGCAGGCAGGGACGTACAGGTAAGCCCTTATGCCTGCCCGTGCAATTGTGCCAACGTCCATCGGCGTGCGGCGGTCGGCAACTGGTTAAACAGGAACATCTGACAGGGGTGCTTACAATGATCAGCTGTTATATATTCATGCAACACCTTTATCCCAAAATGAAAAAAACAAAACTGTTTGCTGTAACTGATTATAAAGTGTGGGCTGGAGTTTGGCTTCAATTTGTAGTGTATCTAAACCTGCTAATACATTTAACACTCCCCTCCCCCTAGACTGACAATGCCGCTGTGTCTCCTGTTCTCATCCCTCCAGAGTTGTGTCTCATTAACACAGGACCTCCAATGCAATACTCCCAACGCACACGTTCCTGCACAAACGGCTGTATCTTAGATTGGGTGCTAAAATGACCAGCGGCTGGAACCGACTGCAATCATGAGAAGGAAGTGTCACCAGCGCTCCATGCCTGATGAAGGGGTCCTGCATGGCTCCAAAACGTTGCTTCTATTTATTTTTTTGATATTATGTGATTAAAGTTTTGGACCCGATTTTGGAGATTTTGGAGATCCTGGTGTGCAAAAAAACAAATGCAGCCACCACATTTAAGGATTGGTGATATATTACATTTTTGGTTTTGTGTTTAAGGAGCACTGAAAGCAGCCTTGGCTTATTAGGTGGATATGGATTATGGATCTGCACATACAACCACCCTCTGATACCTATAATAGGTATTGTAAATGTAATGACCTTGTATATTAGGTTACTAGGTGATGAATGTAATGACCTTGTATATTAGGTTACTAGGTGATGACTGTATTAGTGTGCCATGGTGCCATGACATATTGGCAGATGACATAGGCTGTAGCGATGTACAGACATCTGAGAGTCTGGTCAGCCAGCTCTGGCCTCTTATCTGCTGCTGTTTGAAGATCATGGAGTCTGGACATCGCTTTGCTGTAGATTAGATCGTGTACAGAAACTTTGACATGGGAAAGCCATGGAGAAGATCAAAAGACAGAAGTCAGAGGAAAGTCCTGGGGCAAATCAAGGAGCTCCATTCATGGCATTGTCAGAGAAAGCGTTTTTCATGCTTGTCACACACCTTTTCAGCCTCTCCTGAGCTCTGAGACTGAGAGGAGACAATAGAAGGATGGCATATAAAATCATTGAAAGAGAGACCCCCAACTCAAGGCTGGCACCCACACCCCTCAGTCTCCCCCTAGTCCTCCATACACCCCTGTGATCTGGTGTCACCCCCCCCCCCCCATGTCCCCAGAGATCAGGAATAATTACAGCTGGGATATGTCAATCAGTTCCACTTAACCCTTTAATTCCCACGAGCAGCCCCAGCGCCTCTCCAAGTGGAGGGGGCGAGGTGCCCCTAGGCTAAAAGTCCATCCTTGCTCAATTAAATCCAGATGAGAACAATTAATAAATAGCTAATAACAATAAGTTGGGAATCACACGCTTGAGTGCTTCATCTCAATAGGAAATTCGCATACAAAGGAGCAAAAAAGGATTTGTCGGGTCTTTTAAAGGGGGAATTTGGCTTTCCTTTCATTCTTCTTTTTGGCCCCAGGCAGAGCACAAAATAAAACTCACTTTTGTGTCTTTTGTCGTCTTCGGGTTCTCAACGGGTAGCTGCCAGTGAGAATAGGGGGTTTGTCTTTTACTTGTGGGTGATGGCGCCGGGCAGACCCCTGTCATGGGGGGGGCACTCCTTCTCCTCCATAGACATCTGCAGGACACAGGCTGCTGTCCACTTCATCACACTGCATGTACACCCTATATAATACTATGTATACGTCCCTTTATACATATACACTCTATGTAATACTATATACACATCCCATCATACATATACACCCTAGATAATACTATATATACACAAACACCACATTATACATATACACGCGATATAAACTATATATACATCTCATCATACATATACACCCTATACAATACTATATATACATCCCATTATACATATACACCCTATGTAATACTATATATACACAAACATCACAACATACATATACACCCTATATAATATTATATATACACATACATCATACATATACACCCTATATAATAATATATATACACCCCATCATACATATACACCCTATATATAATACTATATATATACACAGACGTCACATCATACATATACACCCTATATAACACTATATATACACAGACGTCACATCATACATATACACCATATACATTACCATATATACAGAGATATCCCATCATACAGACACACCCCACAATACCATATATACACATCACACTGCATGTACACCCTATATGATACTATATATACACAAACATCACACCATACACAAAAAACTTATAGATCATATGCAATAATCACCACACCATACACGTACACCTTATAGATTACCATATATACACAGACTTCACACTATACATGCACACCCTATATAATATTATATATACACAGACATCACACTATACATGTACACACTATATATACACAGACATCACACTATACATGTACACCTTATAGCTTAAATGCAAAAATAGCCACACCAGACATGTACACCCTGTACATTACTATATATACACAGACATCACACTATACATGTACACCCTATACATTACCATATATACACAGACATCACACTATACATGTACACCCTATAGATTACCATATATACACAGATATCACACTATACATGTACACCCTATAGATTACCATATATACACAGACATCACACTATACATGTACACCCTATACATTAATATATATATATATATATATATATATATATATATATATATATATATATATATATATATACACACACAGACATCACACTATACATGTACACCCTATACATTACCATATATACACAGACATCACACTGTACATGTACACCCTATACATTACTATATATATATATATATATATACAGACATCACACTATGTAGATCCTATACTTTACCATATATACACAGACATCAACTATACATGCACCCCCCATACATTACCATATTTAATGGAACGGTTGGGACTTTGAATGAGGCATGGGACTGTGCCTCTATCCCGAATGCAAGAGAAAAAGAGGGGGGGGGGGAGGCCGGAGGCCAAATGGGACTTTAAATGAGGCAGCAGACAGGTTGGAGTGAGATCAAAAATGTGTACAAGTTTATTGGTAAAGAATTCTGGGTATACAACACATGTAAGGGATACGTGTGCATGCACACAGACCATAGCCTACATGAATGCATATGTAGACAGACGATCAAAGAAAGTGTATCTAACCATATAAAACTGTAGCAAATATACAGTGTACAATAGATGCATAGATATATGCTGGGGAGCACAAAACACATGATGTAAAAGGTGAGTATGAAAAATAAAAAATAATAAAATGATGAGGTACATCAAAAAATTGATCAATATCAGATCCAATTAAAAGCCCAGTGGCTGCATCCTTGTAGACATGTACACCCTATACATTACTATATATACACAGACATCACACTATACATGTACACCCTATACATTACTATATATACACAGACATCACACTATACATATACATCCTATACATTAACATATATACACAGACATCACACTATACATGTACACCCTATACATTACTATATATATATATATATATATATATATATATATATATATATATATATACAGACATCACACTATGTAGATCCTATACTTTACCATATATACACAGACATCACACTATACATGCACCCCCCATACATTACCATATATACACAGACATTACACTACACATGTACACCCCATAATTTACCATATATACACAGACTTCACACTAAACATCAGGGGTGCTCAACCTGTGGCCCTCGGAGCCCACTGATGTGGCCCTCAACCTAAAACCAGAAACGCGCACTTCTATTATATCCTGCGGGTTTGGTGTGCATTCTTAAAGTGCACCACACCCAGAAGATATAATAGAAGTCATGGCAAAGCATAGCTAACCTGCAGGAAAGGTGCAGGTGCACTGCGCTGCATCCCCATTGCAGGTAAACTGCAGCGCATCAGTGTGAAAGCAGCCTCATAGGGGGGTCAGGACAGTAAAGACTGGTTTATATTTGCCATTTGGGGAATAATAAAACCCCATAGTTGAGACCTGTTTTTACCACACACCCCCAACCACTGGTGTAACCTCATGGGTCACAATGGTGATAATGCTCCAGGGTGCAGCCTCCCGATCACATTCTGTTTTACACTTGGACAGAAGGGGCAGCATATACAGGAATGATCCTCTGCATTTTCCTCCTGCAACTGCTGAAAACTCATTCACCTCATGCTCTCCCTTCTGCCAGCATTTGGTGACTGCAATAGGAAAATGTTCATTATGCTATACAAAATTTAAAAAAATGGAAATTCTGAACCATTCCTTTCATTGTGGCCCATGACCGGATACCACATCACTTAATGGCCCCTTGCTTTTCAAAAGGTTGAGCACCCCTGCTATACATGTACACCCTATAGATTAACATATATACACAGACATCATGCTGTACATGTACACCCTATAGATTACTATATATACACAGACATCACATGTACACCTTACATTACCATATATACACACACATCACACCATACATGCTCATCCTATATATTACCATATATACACAGACATCACACTATCCATGTACGTCCTATACATTGCCATACACAGACATCACACCATACATGCACATCCTATACATTACCATATATACACAGACATCACACTATCCATGTACGTCCTATACATTGCCATACACAGACATCACACCATACATGTACATCCTATATATTACCATATAAACACAGACATCACACCATACATGTACAGCCTATACATTACCATATATATATATACACATACGTCACACTATACATGTACACCTATAGATTGCCACATATACACAGACATCACACTATACATGTACACCCTATAGATTATTTGCAACAGTAACCACACCATGCATGTACACCCTATAGCTGACCATATACACACAGACATCACACCATACATGCACATCCTATACATTACCATATATACACAGACATCACACCATACATGTACATCCTATACATTACCATATATACACAGACATCACACTATACATGTACACCTATAGATTGCCACATATACACAGACATCACACTATACATGTACACCTATAGATTATTTGCAACAGTAACCACACCATGCATGTACACCCTATAGCTGACCATATACACACAGACATCACTCTAGACATGTACATCCTCTAGATCAGGGTTTCTCAACGCCAGTCCTCAAGGCGCCCCAACAGGTCATGTTTTCATGCTTTCCACAATTTTGCAGAGGTGATTGGATCAATTTCACTGCCTTAGTAATTACCACAGCTGTTTCATCTGAGGGAAATCCTGAAAACATGACCTGTTGGAGCGCCTTGAGGGCTGGAGTTGAGAAACACTGCTCTAGATTATACAAAATAGTCACCACACCATACATGTACATCATATAGATTACTGTATATGCAATAGTCACTACACCATAATATACCTGTAGATTATCATCACACAATATATACTGAACACAGTCATCACAATATATATATATATAGATATATCTATATCTATAGATATATCTATATCTATCTATAGATATAGATATATATAGATATAGATATATATAGATATCTATAGATATATATAGATATATCTCCTATATATTATCATACAATACACTGTCATCACACAATACTAGTACACTATATATTATATATTATTATAATGTCACCACACTATACGTAAACAACCCTATAGACTATCATCACGCAATATATGCTATACACAGTCACCACAACATAGATACACACCCTATAGATTATCATACAATACACAGTCATCAGAACATACATGTACACCCTATATGTTATTATACAATACACAATCATCACACCATACTTGTACTTGTACACCCTATAGATTATCAGAAATATATACAATATATAAGTCATCACATCATAACATATACATCCCATAGGTTTTCACAATATATTCAACACGTCATGCACGTGCACTCTATATTATAATACAATGTTCAACACACATCAGCCTCTGGGTTATCACATGATATATACAATACACAGACCACACTCAAACCAAATCCTCAGACCACTCATTTACATACAAGACATCACACTATATATATATATATATATATATATATATATATATATATATATATATATATATATATATATATATATATATATATATGTGTGTGTGTGTGTGTGTGTGTGTGTGTGTGTGTATATGTGTAGTGTGATGACCTTGTATGTATAATGAGTGGCCTGAGGATTTGGTTTGAGTGTGGTCTGTGTATTGTATGTATCATATATATTTACATAGGGGTCATTGTACCATACATATACACACACTATTCTTCACACAACACATCGTACACATTAGATTATCAAACTATACATATACTTACAGGGTTGTTAAACCTGAATGTATGGTTTGTGTAACAACTTGTTACACAAACCATTCAGGTTTATAAAGACCCAAACATAAGCAGGGTCATTACAGCACAAATACTTTCATTAAGATGATTTACTAAAGGCGGAGAAAGTTCTATTGTGACTGTTTAATTATCTTAGTAAATAAGGTAAACTTGAAGTTGTGTTCACTCTGAACAGAAAATCGTGTGCAAAAACAAGACTTTAGCAGACACAAGAGTAAACACAAATGAACCTTATTTACTAAGACGTACAGTTTACTTCCCCCAGTTTTTGTTTTCCCCCCCTGTGTCAGTAATTCTGACATTGATAGATATCATTATGTGATAAACAGTAATAATATATTCCATTCTCTTGATGGGCTTTGTAGATTTATAAACACGTGAAATAATAACCCCCTCAGACTGGTCTCCCCTCCTGTAGGTAGGTCTAGTTCCAGGACTTTCCCCTGGAAGAACTTTCTTAATATTGTATTTTTTCTTGTTTTAGACAATTGAATAATCATGTTGTGGGCACTTTGCACTGAGTTTTGTTTGCATCCCTTTATCGCAAGATTTTCTTTTCTTCTTCTACAGTTAACGTGTATAAACGAATTGGAAAGGCCACAAAAATGGATCAAAGCTGCTGAAATAAAATTCCAGAATTCTTAACACTTTTTAAAAAAATATTTCACATACTGTTTATTAGTTCTTCATAGTAAATATGTGCTAGTTCAATTACATATACTACAAACAACATCAACACACCAACATACAGCAAAGAGCCAGCAGAAGGGGGTAAAGGACGTAAACAATCGGGGCAATCCCAACACACACATTACAATTCATCACAACTCTCACACACACTAGAGAAAGCAGATGGGGAAGAACAGATGTTATTTTAATATTACTTATTACCTTTAGATCATTTTTTATTTTTTTATAGAATTAAATACTAATACAAACCTGACCTTTAGTAAGTAAAGTAACATAAAAAAAGGTCACTGCCGTACTATTACTAATGGAACAGTAGTACAGACAAGCTTAATGTCAATATATTATTTTAAGACGAAACCGAGTTTTGTTACAAATAGATAAATAGATAGATACGTAGTAGAGAGATAGATAGATAGATAGATAGATAGATAGATAGATAGATAGATAGATAGTACGAAAGTTAAATTAATAAATAGAGAGATGAAAGATAGAAAGAAAAGAGAGCGAGAGAGAAAGAAAGAAAGAAAGAAAGAAAGAAAGAAAGAAAGAAAGAAAGAAAGAAAGAAAGAAAGAAAGAAAGAAAGAAAGAAAGAAAGATAGATAGATAGAAAGAAAGAAAGAAAGAAAGAAAAAGAAAGAAAGAAAGAAAGAAAGAAAGAAAGAAAGAAAGATAGATAGAAGGAAAGAAAGAAAGAAAGCCATATATAAATATTATTATACTTTAAACAAATAAGATAAAAGAAAGGCAAACACGGATATAGAAATTACAGAAATGACAAATACAGACATATAGAAGATAGGGTGATACATAAGTAGATAAGCAATAGATTACAGATAGATAGATAGATAGATAGATAGATAGATAGATAGATAGATAGAAAGATTGAAAAATGGGAGCTAAATTGATAGATAGATAGATAGATAAATACATACAGAAAGAAAGACATGATAGGTAGATAGATAGATAGATAGATAGATAGATAGATAGATAGATAGATACATAGATACATAGATACATAGATACATAGATAGAGTAGACAGAAAGAAAGAAAGAAGGAAAGAAAGAAAGAAAGAAAGAAAGAAAGAAAGAAAGAAAGAAAGAAAGAAAGAAAAAGAGAAATAGACAGAGACATACAAAGATACATATTGATGAATGGATAGATAGTTATATAGATAGATAGATAGATAGATAGATAGATAGATAGATAGATAGATAGATAGATAGATGACATTAAACACCTATATACACTATTAGATTTCCTGCAGATTTGTGTCTTCAGATTTACCAAAACCATATAATATGAGGTCAAACCTAAGATTTAATTGTATGCAATCAGGCAGGCGCTTGCACTACATGGTTTTGGTAAATCTGAAGACATAAATCTGCAGAAAATCTAATGGGGGCTTATGAAATAGACGGATAGAAAAAGGGATAGATTGAGATCCAGAGAGAGAGAGAGAGAGAGGTGTAAAGAAAAAACATAAGATAGATAGATACAGTAGATAGCTAGATAGATAGATAGATAGATAGATAGATAGATAGATAGATAGATAGATAGATAGATAGATAGATAGAAGAAACCAAGTTAGACACAATTTGATAGACATTCAATTTTTTCTAAGAACATGGTTTTTATTATTGTTAATAATAATAGTAATTGTGAATATACAACACTGATACGATTGTATAATACTCAGCTGAGCACTTTTTACAGGTTGTAATGTGAGTCCCATTATCTAGATATCTAATCACATGACTCCATATAATACCAGTAGGAGGACTTATATCACGTATAATATAATTACATATAGGGATACAACAAACTATAACCGCATATGACAGGTAGGACTTAAGTGGATGATGCTTATTAAACATAAACTATGCACTATTCTGGTCATTGTGTAATAAAATGCGCAACCATTTATTAGCAATGCATTATTCTTATGAATATGTATAAAGTACTTGTAAAAGGTTAGTCGGCTGATACGGTGCAGCACTCTGAAGTAACACAAATCTAACAAAACTGCCACAATGAAATAGTGCTGAAAGTCAGCCCCATAAGATGTAATAAGTCACCACCACCAGTTTAATGACGTTACAGACGTCAATCTGACTGTTGTGACCCAGCTTCTCATGTAACATATCATAGTCTACAATCTCATAGTTATAGAACGCAAAAATTATAATCATGGGTAAAGTAATACAACTATCTAATAACATTTGTTACATTTTACTGCTTATTCAATATAAAAGTGACCCGTTGTAAAGACTCGAAGATGTCAAACAAAAAGAATTATTATCAGGCTTTTCAGTGGTTGGTTTACTATATTATTGTACAATTATACAATACATACAACGAAAAAACAAAAGAAACAAACAAACAATAAAAGCAAAAGAGAAGTAATCGATAAAAAAAAATATAAAGGAAAAAAAAATTATGAGGCTAAACGCAACCAATTAGATTCCAACTCTTTTTATTTTAGTGCAAATTTTGAAATGATATCTGGAATTGTATTGGCTGATAAGAACAAAACAGACATTTTCGGCTTATATCGAAAAGAAGTGATTTCTGGTTCGGTGGAATACAAATCAAAAATCTGCTGGAAATATATGTGAAGTGACTACAACAGTAAACACAGATTGTAATAAATCAGAACACATAGCTTCCTCTGCTATATATTAAGGCCCATCTGCTACATTGTATTAGTTATCATAGAGATAGAAACTGCATAAAAATATTTAAAAAGACAGATTTATAACATGTAATAATACAAATGATGTCATATCCTTGCATGTCAATTATTACAGCTTTATAGCTGTATAGATGAAGCTGACACAGTGATCCAAGATGTTGTTTAATAAAGTCATAAAAAGTAATAATACAACATATACGTTTCAACCAGGGAGCCAGAGGGAATGACATAGGAGGCTATACAGAGAAAGAAAGAACCAAAGAAATAACGAAAGAAGATAAAACAAAGGCGAAAACAGATATAGAAATGACGAATATACAGACAGATAGAAGAAAGAAAGAAAGAAAGAAAGAAAGAAAGAAAGAAAGAAAGAAAGAAAGAAAGAAAGAAAGAAAGAAATTATATATATATATATATATATATATATATATATATATATATATATATATATATATATATATATATATAAAGATTAATATATTAAAAGTACTTTAAATATGATAAAACAAAAGCAAACACAGTTACAGAAATTACATAAATAAGGAATACAGACAGATAGAGGATAGGGTGATAGATAAGTAAAAAAGCAATAGACAGATATTAGATAGATAGATAGATAGATAGATAGATAGATAGATAGAAAATATTATGCATATATTCCTCCCACCCACTGGTATATGGTGCACATGACCCCAGCTGTACATTCTAGATGTGTTATTATAATTTTTATAGTCAATGATTTGTGTCCATTATCTTCACATTCAGCTTCCTCTTACTGGTGGGGGTGTCGCTTGTTCTTCAGGTTGTCAGTTACAAAAGCGACAATTAAAATATAAAAAAAGACAGGAAGAATAGAAGGTGAGAAGGAAACAATGACAGGATTCTGGTGAAGGTGAGATCAAACCGCTCACCTTAGTAATTGTCTCTTTCTTTTATGTGCTATCCATCCCCTGACCTCCTCCTCTTACCTTTTCCCTGGACCAGTGACAGTCCCTTTGATGTAGAGGAGCCTGCCCTGGCCATATACTGTCTGCCATATACCTCCAGGACTGATAACAGAAACACTGAGCTTCCCATAAATCAGCCGCATGAAATAAGCGGAGACTGCCTGATCTGGCTCCCATTATACACCAGCAGTCCTGTACAGTCCACATACCAGTGCAAGCTTCCAGATCTGATAGTGCTTACCGGTGTGGGAGATGGGGAGAGCACTTCCCAAGCATGTCACTCTGCACCAGTCAGAAATTCAAAGAATTCAACATACCATTCACTAAATATTATTATTATTGTTATTATTATTATTATTATTATTATTATTACTATGATGATGAGTATTTCTATTGTTATTATTATTGTTAATATTATTATTACTACTACTGCTGCTGCTACTACTACTTTTACTACTATTGTTGTTTTTATTTTGCCGTTGTTGTTATTATTATTATTATTATTACTGTTTTTATTATTATTTTTTATTGTTATTAATATCACTGCTATGATGGTGATGATGATGATGATGGTGATAATGATCATCATGATCATCTCTCTTCTTCTTCTTCTTCTTTTTTAATATTACTTCCACTACTACTACTAATACTACTACTACTACAACATTTACTACTACTTTAAATGATGAAATTTTGCTGTTGCTATTATTAATATTTTATTACCATTTGTTTTGTACATTGTATTTATTACAATCATCAATACCACTATACATCCATGATAAATAAGTCGCTGACAGCTCCTATAGCACTAAAGTGTTGCACTGAATTATTCTGTTTGCCATTAAAAAGTTGAACATTTACATTAAGCCTTGTTGCTTAGCTAAAATGTATTGGGTTTAATTTTTGGTTCAAAACCACATTCATTTATGATTCTAATCTAATTTGTTTCGGATTAGTTGTACAGTAAGAAGTCACAGCTCAATCGATCCTAATCTGAGTTTTTTGTATGTATGTACCATGCTCTTTTCTTGCCATAGGTATAATCGTAATGTAAAGAATTTTGAGCAGAACTTAAAAAAATATAAGAAGGGCTAGAAGGAAGACACTAGAGGAGTTATTTTGCTGACAATCTATTTGCATTGTCAAACTAAACATATCAGAAAAACACCATTCTCTATGCCATAATTGCACTTAAAAATAAATGTAAACTAAATCTAATGAAATTAGTTAAATATTCATTAACACACTAGCAATCTGCAAACGTTTTAATTCCCCTTTTGTATTCAGAGTTCTAGCCTAGTAGTGTTGCATGTATTATTTCTACAGATATTGGAATGTCAATATAAATGATTGGTTCAATAGTTGTGAAGGATTTATACTCATTCCTCATGCTGGGCTGTATGGTAAAATACAAGAGGCTCCTAGTTGAATGTTGTCGCTCATTGGATTTTTCAGAGGTAAGGGCGCCACCTAGAGTTTCTTTAGGAAAATGCTGGTAACATACAGGGAAATGCATTCACTCTGATTGTTGTATGTTACCTGCACCATGTAGAGACAGGCTGGCAGGCAAAGTTGCTTTCATATAAAGCATAGCATGCCATATCTTTAAATGTCACCAAACATTGTTTGTATGCCCAACCCATAAAGTGCAGATTTTTAATAAATAAATTATTTTAAAGAGGATGTGGTATGAATTGGCATAGGGGTAAGGTCCATCTTAGTCAAAATGCTGCAGAATCTGAATCGCTATAGTGAGGGAGCACCAGAGGAATGGTATATTGCTGGTTTGGCCAGCCAGGGAATGTTGTTCAATATATTGCTATGCAGGGGGGCAAGGATGTGTAAATAGCAAAACTTAAAAACTTATAAATTTGTTGATACATAATGGTTTTCAGATCTGTATTTTGCTATTTGTCTAAAGTTCCACTTTACCTGTTGATCATTGCATTGGCTGGTAAAAAATGTAATAATTTGAGGATTGTGTGTTCAAATCTTCTTTCACTAACTCTATTAGACACAACTCTACTCAGTGTTACCATATTTTTCAAACTAGATCCTTTCTAAATAGTGTTCTTTGCGCACTTCACAGAAATGTGTATGTAGACCTTCCTTGCTTGTCCCAATGATACTTGTCTGATGAAGAAAATTGCTAGCACTAGCTGTCTATAAGCTATTACAAACCTGAGTGTGGGACTTCAGCATAGCCGATTGCAGGGCCGTCTTTAACATTGATTGGGCCCCGGCAAATATTTTCTTGTGCCCCCCCCTATTCTGAGACATACAAAAAATAGCAGTTGGACTCAGAATCAGTTTACTGCAGCAGATCATGCAGTGATTGCAATTGGTTGCCAGAGGTTACAGCCTATCCTTACCGCTCACTGGTTGGTTGCTAGAGGTTACAACATATAATTTCTGCTTGCCGATTGGTTGCTAAAGGTTACTGCACATTATTAGCGCTTACTGATTGGTTTCTAGGGGTTACAGTACAGCATTACCACTCACTGATTGGTTGCTAGAGATTACAGCAGATCACTACTCTTCACTGATTGGTTGCTACAAGTTAATGCATATTATTACCACTCATTAAGAAGTGGAGAAATCCCAAATAATTGAGCAGGTAAAGCGGCATCTTAATACAAATACTACAGGAGATGATTTGAGACTGCAAATATACTGCACCAGAGACTGTGGACATGCTACAGGTGACAATCAGTGACTGCGGACATGCTACAGGTGACAGGCAGAGATTGTGGACATGCTACAGGTGACAATCAGAGACTGCGGACATGCTACAGTTGAAAATCAGAGACTGCAGACATGCTACAGGTAACAATCAGAGACTGCAGACAAGCAACAGGAGACAATCAGAGACTGCGGACATGCTACAGATGACAATCAGAGACTGCGGACATGCTACAGGTGACAATCAGAGACTGTGGACATGCTACAGGAGACAATCAGAGACTGCAGACATGCTACAGGTGACAATCAGAGACTGCGGACCTGCTACAGGAGACAATCAGAGACTGCAGACATGCTACAGGTGACAATCAGAGACTGCGGACATGCTACAGGAGACAAAGACTGCAGACATGCTACAGGTGACAATCAGAGACTGCGGACATCCTACAGGTGACAATAAGAGACTGCGGACATGCTACAGGTGACAATCAGAAACTGCAGACATGCTACAGGTGATAATAAGAGACTGCGGACATGCTACGGGTGACAATCAGAGACTGCAGACATTATACAGGAGATAGTCAAAGAACTTTCAGCAATGCACAGCTTTACAATTGAATAACACAGCTCAGGGTTTCAGCAGTCAGGCATTTTATGGGTGTAAGGAAATACCTGGCCAGCCAAGCTCACTGCATACATTCAGAGGTCCGGGGGTGGGGCTTCCACTCTCTGCTCTCACTACAACTGCTCCACCCTGGGCATACAGGCATGGGGCGGGGTTAGAGCATCAGTGGAGCTCCTGGCCCCTCTCCCGGACCTCTGTATTTCCCAGCCAGTATAGAGGGAGCGGGGCCTGAAGCTCCACTGACGCTCCTAATCCGATCATCGCTCTCACTACAGCCGCTCTGCTCTGTTCTGAGCATACAGGTTGCATAGGGTGGGGTCAGAGCGTCAGTGGAGCTCCCGGCCGCGTCCCCTCTCTGCTGGCTAGCTCGGGAATAAAGACTACAGTGTCTTCTGTGCGCTCTGCAAAGCGTCATCGGGGCCCCAATTTGCGGGTAGCGCAGACTCAACGCTTTGGGCCCCCCAACAAAGATAGGGCCCAGGGCAGGTGCCCCTTTTGCCCTGCATTATAGACAGCCCTGGCCAATTGTGAGTTTTAAATTATGTTACTGATTTTAACTTTGAATAAACATGTTGTGCAATTATTTTTGTATTCCTTCTTTCATAGAAATTGATGGAGATGCTTGTTTGACAGACCACCTCTTTGGGAGGCATATGTTTACAGAATGTTCATCTTCAACATGCTTCATATGACAAGCTAATTAGTTTAAGTGGTTAATTCTGGAAGGTGAGTGGCCATCAAGAAGGGAATGGGGAGGCAAACCTTAAAGGTCCCATGCACACAGGATGTTTTTTGCTCCCTTGCCTATGCTCCAAGGGAGGAAAAAGCAGCATAAAAAATGTGCCTAAAGCTGTGTTTTGCATACACATGTTTAGGCGCATCAAGCGTTTGGGTGTTCATTCATTCCATTGGGCAGAATATTATATTATTCTGACTATTGGAATGAATGACTGCTCAAGCGCTAAGTGCGCCTAGACATGTGTATGCAAAACACACATCTACTATTTTTTTGCGGCAAAACACTCCTGTCCTGAATGCCTTGGCTCTGGGTTTTTTCTGCCTCTAAACGCTAAATGCTCTGCCTCTAAACGCTCCTGCCTCTAAATTCCTGCAAATGCGTGCAAGGCTAACATAAGGGGTGTTTAGAAGCAGTTTTTTCTTTGTGCTTTTCAGGATGAAGAAACAGCCAAATTGCTGTTCGCTGCACACAAAGGTCTGTGTGTTTGTAAACACAGCCAATGAGCTGATTTTAGCCAAGATCATTGGATGAAATCTGCTGCCAAACTTGTGCTTTGTCCAATAAAGTAAATTTTTTAAATATTATATTTTTGTATAGAGGAGGTCTCTTCTGGCAGGGGGACCAAGACAAATGCCCCCTTTTGCCCTCATATAAATCCAGCACTAAGTGGTGTTTTTGATGTTCTGTGTGCATGAGGCCTGAATACAGTAAAGGTGTGTCCAACACATTTCACCAGCCCCTGATTGGCTGGCGAAACGCATTGGGAGTGACTATCCGGTGATGTCATTTCCGGCCAGTGGAGCATTTCCCGGTCTTGCTGTGATTTTATTACTTTGTACAAGTGAGTGTAACGAAGTTCTGTTAACAATTTATTTTAAATAAAAACGAAATCACGCTATATGGGCTCCCTTTCTGTCCCTTTGTATGGCATCTGAGCTATAAGGATTTGAAGCAGAGTAGTTTAATGGAGAGTACTGGAGTTGTGGAGCAGTAAAGGAGAGGAGAAGCTGTCTATTCCTGCCAAAGATCCAGGAGGGTAATATCCACAAGCCTATGGAGACTTTGTAGCTGAAAAGCACAAATCAGAGCTATCCGGTGAGTGTTATACAGCGCAGAGTATTGCATGAAGCACTAAGAGTTATAGGAGCTGCACTGAAGCAATTTGTATTTGGAGCACCTTATGAAGAATGTTTGAAGCACTTTAGTATAAGTCATTCAGTGGAAGCACTTCACAGATGAACATTTATTTTTGGGACTTATAATAGTAGCATATTATAATGGTTCACTAAATTCGCTGCACAGATGTTTATATGATTTTGTATATGATTTGTATAAGTTTATTTCATTGATGTAAATGGATTAGCAGCATTTAAGGACAGCGCTGTGGGTGGAGTAGAAGTATTTATGGCAAGTGACTAATGCATGGACACTTGATGAACAGCAGCAGTCCCGATATTATATTGATGATTTAAAGTGATAGCGCTGTGGAATAGGCACTATTGTTTCAGCATATTTATGTGTTTTTGTATGTTTGCACATTATTTCCATTTGTGTTTATACAGTTTATTTATTAATACACTTTAGTAGGCATATTTATTTGTGATATTGCAATTGGCTTATGATATGTTTTGCCCTTTGCACTTTATACAGAGGTAGTAATATACATATCTTGATTATTATAGCTCTGTTATATTTGTTAGAAAATTACATGTATCCTTTGGGATATTTTTACAGCAGCTACTAGGAGGTTTAGGTGAAAAAGCTCTGGCCTATCAGTTTAATATTAATTTACATAACATAAATAAACTCTGAACCTTCAATTACACAACATCATTATGAGGTTGTGCGTACATTTATATACGTAATTTCTTAAGAATATGGTTTGCTTGAGCTGTCAATTTGTTTAGCAACTTGACCACCGGAAGGTTTTACCCTCTTCAGGATCAGAGCATTTTTTTAGCACTGTGCTACTAACCACTTAAGGACCAAGCCTATTTTTGAGATTTGTTGTCTACAATTAGTTTTTTTTTGCTAGAAAATTACTTAGAACCCCCAAATATTATATATATATGTATTTTTTTCAGACACCATAGAGAATAAAACGGCAGTTGTTGCAATACTTTATGTCACACCATATTTGCGCAGCGGTCTTACAAGCTCAATTTTTTTGGGAAAAAATACACTTTTTTTAATTAAAAACTAAGACAACAGTAAAGTTAGCCAATTTTTTTTCTATAATGTGAAAGATAATGTTACACCGAGTAAACTGATACCCAAAATGTCACGCTTCAAAATTGTGCCCGCTCGTGGAATGGCGATATACTTTGACACTTAAAAAATCTCCATTGGCGACGTATAAAAATTTCTACAGTTTATAAGTTTTGAGTTACAGAAGAGGTCTATTAATAGAATTCATTTTCTCATGCTAACGATCGCAGCGATACTTCACATGTGTGGTTTGAACAACGTTTTCATATGCAGGTGCGACTTAAGTATGCCTTTCGCTTCTGTGCGCCAACTCGGCGGGACAGGGCACTTTTTAATTTTTTTATTTATTTTACTTTTTATTTTTTAGATTTACACTGTCTTTTTAAAAATATTTTTTTCTGGGTCATTTTTATTCCTATTACAAGGAATGTAAACATCCCTTGTAATAGAAAAAAAGCATGACAGGACCTCGTTAATGTGAGATCCGGAGGCAAAAAGACCTCAGATCTTATATTTACACTTAAATGCAATAAATAAAAAAATAAACAAATAAATAAATGTCTTTAAAAAAAAAAAGTCCCCTTTAAGACCATTGTGTGGAAGTGAAATTTGATGTTGCTTCCATCATCCAATGTTATGGAGTTGAGTGGAGACCATCTTTCCCTCACTTGGTTCCATGCTACTGAGGGGACAGCATCAGATTGTCTCTGCCGCTACCGGTGGCTCCGGTAAGCAACGGAGATGACCGGAGTGCGGCGGGAGGGGAGACACCTCTCCCGCCGCCGATAAAAGTGATCTCGCGGAAAATCCGCAGCAGAGACCACTTTTATCCCAAAGAGGATCGCCCGCCGTTGAAGATAAAATGGGGGTTATGGCAGCTATCTGCCATTGCCACTGACTTACAGAGAACAAGAAGAAAAGAGCCTCTAAATGCAGATTGTATTAATCTTTTATTAAAAAAAGGATGCCAAATGGAAACTCACATAACAACATAGATAAAAGACTCATCAGAAAGGTATCAGTTTGGGACACTGTCCATGATTATCCACTGAGGAGCCACCAGGGTCTGCAGCCGTGCTGCAGAGTGATTAACAAAGTCGTGCACGTGTGGCCCGCAGCGTCAGCGGGATGACGTCACCGGAGTCAGAACAACGCATTTCATGGGCATTTCATCTGACTGAAGATACAGAGATGAAGAGCCTCTGTATATCGGGACCAGCCCACTGACGCTGAAATTTATCAGTAGTTGGACTGAAAATCATATGCTTTTTTAATATAATAGTATCATCATGGTAATATTTTTTAAGTTTTATTTTTTATTTTTTGGGGGGGGGGGGGTGCAAGTAGCTGGTCTTGCCTAGGATGAATAGTCTGGCACCGACCCTGCAGGTACCATCCTTGTTGGGAAGTGCATCCAGGACCGCAGTGCTGCCACCAAGGAGCCAACTTCCTGTACTGAGTTTTATTTATTGAAGTAAAATATAGCGTCACTGAAGTTTAAAATACATTGTTAAAATATCCCTATTCCCCCGCTGGCATAATTATACATTTAGCTGTTTTTTTTTTTAAACTTTGATTAAGTTACATTTGTTTCATATTTACAAATTCTCCCTTTCTGGCTCTCGGAGTAAATGATCACAGCAAGAGAGCTCTGGAGAAATTAGACATTAAAGGAACAAGGGAATCCCAAACTACACAGTCATTAATCCGGGTGGTATTATTATTAAACAGAAATAGTTCTGTTGATTTTTTTTTTTGTTCTTATTTCATCTTCTTTAATCTAATTTCCTCTTGTCCTTCCCTTCTCTTTTCATCATCTCACAACACTATGGGCTTATTTACTAAGGCAGGAACAAACAAGGGCTGTACAAGATTGGTCTAGTGTGAAATGAGTGGATATTTATTTGTCAGCTCACAATTTTTTTTAATGGAAATGTGGTACTGGTTTAGCTATGGGACTGAAGTATAGTACTTTTCTGGTAAAAAAAAAAAAAAAAAAAAATTAAGGGCGTATTTATAATGCAGTAAATATGGCTTTCACCAAACATTCACTGGTGGTGAACCAATCACTATCGTTTAAAACACATGATCTTGGAATGCTCACCTGCAAGGAATGTTTGGCAAATGTTAGGTTCACTGTTTTATAAATATGCCCCTTTAGGGCTCAGTTACATTAGCGACTGGGGGATGGCCAAACCATGTGGCTGAGCTGCATTTATACCACCCCGAACTGCACCCCCTTTAGCTGCAACCACATGGACAATTAACAGGTGGATAACCACAAACTGTTGTTGCTAAGATTCACACGTTTATTGAAAAAAAAAAGTTCAAATAGCATAGCACAGAAAGAGCAAGTGTTGGTGCATTTCACTCCCGTTGATGTGAAACACGTCAACACTTGCTCTTGCTGTGTGTTATTCTATTAGGTAGACATGTGCAGAATGAAAAAATGTGTTTAGTTTTGGATAGATGCGTTATGTTACTAATTTAGTTTTGTTCCGTAATTCGTTTAGTTTTGTTTTCGTTAAATTTAGTTTTGTTTATTCATTTTCTAACAAATTCCAAATTTTCAGAACAATTCTAATTCTGTGTGAAGAATAGCTGGTTGTTAAGCAACGAGCCAAGAAGCCAGCCGCCGTGTCCTTAACAACCGGTGAGTCGTCAGCTGTCAGCGGGCTTCCCCACTGACAGATGAATGTAAACGCCAATTTTTTTTTTTTTTAAAAGACCCTTATCCAAGCATGCACCCCGGCAGTGCCCACCTATCAGTGCCCATCAGTGTCACCTATCAGTGCCCATCTGTGCCACCCATAAGTATCCATCAGTGCAGCCTTTCAATGCCCATCAGTGTTGCCTATCAGTGCCCATCAGTGCCACCTATGAGTGCCCATCTGTGCCGCCTATGAGTGCTCATCAGTGCTGCATATCATTGCCACCTATCAGTGCCCTTCAGTGCCGCCTATCAGTGCCCATCAGTGTCGCATATCAGTGCCCATCATCAGTGCCACCTCATCAGTGCCACCTCATTGGTACCACCCCATTAGTGCCCATCAGTACCACCTTATCAGTGCCGTCATTGCAGCCTCATCAGTTAAGGAGAAAACTTACTTATTTACAACATTTTATAACAGTAACAAAGAAAAACTTTTTATTCTTCGTAATTTTCGGTCTTTTTTTTATTTGTTTAGCAAATACCACCAAAAGAAAGCTCTATTTGTGGGAACAAAATTTAAAAAAATGTTGTTTGGGTACAGTGTAGCATGACCACGCAATTATCATTTAAACAGCGACAGCGCTGAAAGCTGAAAACTGGCTTGGTCAGGAAGGGGGGAAAGTGCCCGGTATTGAAGTGGTTAAACAATGCTCAGTTGTACTAAAGGGCCCAAAGTGTGCCAAGAAAATATCCCCCACACCATTACACCACCAGCCTGAACCATTGATACAAGGCAGGATGGATCCATGCTTTCATGTTGTTTACACCAAATTCTGACCCCACCATCTGAATGTTGCAGCTGAAATAAAGACTCATCAGACCAGGCAGCATTTTTCCAATCTTCTATTGTTCAATTTTTTTTTTTTTTAAATATAAATTTTTATTGAATTAATTGTAAATTTACATACAAAAGCACATAATCTGGATCACCTAGATCTCCTATACCAAAACATTAATTTCCAATGTTTTGTAGATCATTATAGTACACACTCCAAAGACATGCTGGTAGGTTAATTGGATCCTGTCTAAATCGGCCCTAGTATAGGTATGTATGTGAGTTAGGGACCTTAGATTTTAAGCTCCTTGAGGGTATAGGGACTGATGTGAATGTATAATATATATATATGTAAAGCGCTGCGTAAATTGACGGCGCTATATAAGTACCTGAAATAAATAAATAAATAAATAAAATAGTTATGTCTTGCCACCTATTCAGAAAAAAAACATTTATACTTAGGTGACCATTACTTCTCTTGGACAGAAATCTACCCCAAAGCACAACAAACCAGACATTAGAAACAAACAGAACAAAACAAAACAACAAGAAAAAAAGGGATAAAATTAACAACCAAGTCTATCCATTTCTCCAACAGTTCACCTGGGGAGCCGTCTCCCCAAACCAGAGCCACGTCATAAAATAAAAAAACTGATTGTAAGAAAAAACTATTTATAAAAAGATCGCAGAGCGCCAGAGCCCAAAAAATCAGCTCAGGGGGACCATACGGCCATGTACTTCGTATAGCATTCATGTATATTTGTCGTTAGTTTCCTCCATTCTCCTTACTTGATTCAGCTCAATTATCCACTCTTTAATTGCAGGAGCCACATCAGTGTTTCAGTGTCTAGGTATGATTATTCTTGCTGCGGAGAGGAGAAAACTAAGCCTCCCCTTTTTGGTCTCTCCCTTAGAGCCTGGATATATAGACAATAAGGCCATTTCTGGAGTTTTTCTGATTTTGCATGCCGGTAACAAATTTTAACCACATGCCGACCAGCCGCCGCAGTTGTACTGCGTCAGAATGGCACGGCTGGGCGAAGCGATGTTATGTAACGTCGCTTCGCCCTGTGGCCACTGGGGGGCGCGCGCCCTCCGAGCCGATGCGAGTGCCCGCCGGTCTCGATCACCGCCAGGCTCCCGCGATCACTCGGTGCACACGGAGAACCCGGAACTGTTTCCGGTTCTCTGAGGGGAGAACTGACAGATCCTTTGTTCATACAGAGTATGAACAGCGATCTGTCCCCATCCTCCTTCAGTTAGAACACAAACTAGGACACACTTAACCCCTTCACTGCCCCCTAGTGTTTACCCCTTCACTGCCAGTGACATTTTTACAGTAATCAGTGCATTTTAATCGCACTGATCGCTGTATTAATGCCAATGGTCCCAAAAATGTGTCAAAATTGTCCGATGTGCTTGCCATAATGTCGCAGTCATGATAAAAATCGCTGATCGCCACCATTACTAGTAAAAAAAAAAAATAATAAAAATGGCATAAAACTATCCCCTATTTTGTAGACGCTATAACTTTTGCACAAACCAATCAATATACGCTTATTGCGATTTTTTTTAACCAAAAATATGTAGAAGAATTCCTATCGGCCTAAACTGAGGAAAAAAAAAATAAAAGCCGCAGAGGTGACCAAATACCACCAAAAGAAAGCTCTATTTGTGGTGAAAAAAAGGACATCGATTTTGTTTGGGAGTCACGTCGCACGACCGCACAATTGTCAGTTAAAGCAATGCAGTGCCGAATCGCAAAAAGTGCTCTGGTCTTTGGCCAGCCTAATGGTCCGGGGCTGAAGTGGTTAAAAACAGTCTCCCAAAATGTTATAATCCGGGGGCATGTCCACCATATGTGAATCATTGTGCCTTTATCCCCCCCACAGCGCCAACACTTTTCGGGAAAGTTAAGTGATATTGTATGAAGCTTCACAGGGCATCTATACCACCTGGTTAATATTTTATAGTTATTTTCTTGTATGTATGTTGAAAAACAAGATTTAAAGGTTAGAAAAAATGGCTTTTTCCAGTCTTCTGTGGTGATACTATGACCCAATTCCCTCTCCCAATCTCTGATGTAATATGGCTGATTAGGGAATACATGAGATAACAAGATATGATATATTTTTGAGATGAGTGTGAGAACCCTCCAGGAGCCCATTACAGAGGGATTCAAATGGAATTAAATCCCTATGGAGTGGACCCTTATTCAATAGTTTTATAAAAAAATGCTGAAGCTGAAAATAATGTAACCAACGGCTCGGATAATTACATTCTGCAGATCCTAATGTATTAAACAATTGACGTCCCTTCAATTTAATTTAAGCGCTTGTTTAATCAAAGTAGTCAATCGTAGAAACCTGGTCTATTGTTCAATTTTGGTGAGCCTGTACGAATTGTAGCCTCAGTTTTCTGTTCTTAGCTGACAAGAGAGGCACCCGGAGTGGTCTTCTGCTGCTGTAGCCCATCTGCTTCAAGGTAGGATGTGTTGTGCATTCAGAGAGGGTATTCTGCATACCTTGGTTTTAACAAGTGGTTATTTAGGTTACTGTTGCCTTTTTATCATATCAAACCAGTCTGCCAATTCTCCTCTGTCCTCTGACATCAACAAGGCATTTTCATCCACATAACTGCCTCTCACTGGATATTTTTTCTTTTTCGGACCATTCTCTGTAAATCCTAGAGATGGTTGTGTGTGAAAATCCCAGTAGATCAGCAGTTTTTGAGATACTCAGACCAACTTGCCTAGCACCAACAACCACGCCACGTTCAAAGTCACTTAAATTCCCTTTCTTCCCCATTCTAATGCTCAGTTTGAATTTCAGCAAGTCATCTTCACCAAGTCTAGATGCTTACATTTATTGAGTTGCTGCCATGTGATTGGCTGATTAGCAGTTTGTTTTACCAAGCAATTGAACAGGTGTACCTAATAAAGTGTCCGGAGAGCGTATATATACACTACTCAAAAAAAAATAATTTGAAAACAGATCAGATCTCAATGGAGAAAAATATCATACTGGATATCTATACTGATATGGGCTGGGTAATGTGTTGATGAAAATGATGAATGAAAATGATCTACCTACAGAGGGCTGAATTTAAAGACACCCCACGAAAATCAAAGTGAAAAACTGGTGCAGCAGGCTAGTCCATTTTGCTGAAATTTCATTGCATCAACTCAAAAAGGTACTCAGTAGTTTGTATGGCCCTCACGTGCTTGTATGCAAGCCTGACAACATTGGGGCATGCTCCTAATGAGACGACGGATGGTGTCCTGGGGTATTCCCTCCCAGATCTGGACCAGGGCATCACTGAGCTCTGGAACAGCCTGAGGTGCAACCTGGCGGTGTCGGATGGACCGAACTATAATGTCTTGAAAGTGTTCTTTTGGATTTAGGTCAGGCAAGCGTGGGGCCATTCAATGGTATCAATTCCTTCATCCTCCAGGAACTGGCTGAGTATTCTCGCTACATGAGGCCGGGCATTGTTGTGCACCAGGAGGAACCCAGGACCCACTGTACCAGTGTAGGGTCTGACAATGGGTCCAAGGGTTTCATCCCGATACCTAATGGCAGTCAGGGTGCCATTGTCTAGCCTGTAGAAGTCTGTGCGTCCCTCCATGGATATACCCCCGCAGACCATCATTAACCCACCACCAAATCGGTCATGCTGAACGATGTTACAAACAGCATAACGTTCTCCACAGCTTCTACAGACCCTTTCACGTCTGTCACATGTGCTCAGGGTGAACCTGCTTTCATCTGTGAAAAGAACAGGGTACCAGTGGCAGAACTTCCGATTCTGGTGTTCAATGACAAATGCCAATCGAGCTCCAAGGTGCCGGGCAGTGAGCACAGGGCACTCTAGAGGATGTCTCTCAGGCCACCCTCATGAAATCTGTTTCTGATTGTTTGGTCAGAGACATTCACACCAGTGGCCTGCTGGAGGTCATTTTGTAGGGCTCTGGCAGTGCTCATCCTGTTCCTCCTTGCACAAAGAAGCAGATACCAGTCTTGTTGATGGGTTAAGGACCTTCTACGGCCCTGTCCAGCTCTCCTATCGTAACTGCCTGTCTTTTGGAATCTTGAGCCTGATCTTGAAACTGTGCCGGGAGACGCAGCAAACCTTCTGGCCATGGCACATAATGATGTGCCATCCTGGAGGAGTTGGAGTGCCTAGGCAACCTCTATAGGGTCCAGGTATCTCCTCATGCTACCAGTAGTGACACTGACCCTAGCCAAATGCAAAACTAGTGCAAAACAGTCAGAAAAGATGAATAGGGAAAATAAATGTCAGTGGCCTCCACCTGTTAAACCCATTTTTGTTTTGGAGGTTGTCTTATTGTTGCCCATCGAGTGCACCTGTTGTTAATTTCATTAACACCAAAGCAGCTGAAACTGATTAACAACCCCCTTTGCTAATTAAAGTGTTGCTAAAGTCACATGTTATACTTACCTGCTCTGTGCAGTGGTATTGCACAGAGTGGCCCCGACCCTCCTTATCTGGGGTCCCTGGTGGCGATCTTGGCTCCTCCTCTTTTTTTTTAAGTCCACCATAGCTAGCCACTTGCTATGGGGAGAAACGTGGTCTGCATGCTCCCCACCTGTGTGTCTATGGAGCCGCGCTTCGTAGACTTACACAGCAGGACTTAGGCTCAGCCCCCACTTCCTTTTCACTGCATTTGATTGACAGCAGCAAGAGTCAATGGCTCCAGCTGCTTTTCAAATGCTGTGTGGAGAGGAAGAAAGGGGAGAATAGATGCAGCCGTGCACAGCGCTGATCTCTTCTCCCCTCTCTTACTCTTCACACAGGGAAGGGGGGGGCACAGGGAAATTAAAAATGTTTTTTACCTTAACTTCCCTGGCAGTAATCTCGAGTCTGGCTCAGGGTGGAATTTCAGTACCAAAAGCGGTAACCCCGAGCCAGACTCAGGATCGCATCGCAGCATCCAGGAAGAGGTTACTTACCTTGTCCCCAGGATCCTGCAATGTCTCCCCGCAGTGTGAGCGGCTCGTCCTCCGCTCGATCTATCATGGAGCCAGGCTCCGTTCCCTGCGAGCGTTGTAAATTCAAAAAGTGTAACACACACAATACATACAGTATACTGTAATCTTACAGATTACATTACTGTATGTAATTATTTCACATCCCCTTTGTCCCTAGTGGTTTCTCCAGTGCCCCGCATGCAGTTTTATATTATAAAAACTGTTCTTTCTGCCTGGAAACTGGAGATTGTCCATAGCAACCAAAACCGTCCCTTTACATCAAAAGTGGTTTTAGAGCAGCTAGAAAACAACGATAATAAATTAGAATCACTCGCAGAATTGAGCGATAGTGATTTGTGGGGAGATCCGTCATCAAACACTGAAAAGTAATGACAGCGACAATTCTGCAACTGAGCAAATTTCAGTGTTTTTGATTTGATTACATTATTGAATATTTTTTATTATTATTATATTATTATTTGGTATAATTATTTATAGTTATTTATTATATTATAATTTATGATTTCGTGTTTCAAACTTTATCACACTCGAGATGTCTACTAGACTGTGGTTTGGACAGATATAAGTGTGTTATTGCTAAGAATTACAGGCCTACAATAAAACACGCCAAATTTCCATGCAAAATAATTGTACCGCTTTCAGCACCTAAAATCCGGCATAATCATACCTCCAGGGAGGTTAATGCAAACAATGCATTAAGGTAAAAAATGTTTTTAGGTTTAGTAACACTTTAACTGACCATATCAGTATTCCAGGAGTTTAATTGACTTGTTGCTATACTCTGATTAAAAAGTGTTCCTTTATTTTTTTTTTAGCAGTGTATATATATAGTTTTAATTTGTTTTAATCTATTTTTTATTTTGCTCAGACACTGGAGCATGTGCTGCTGAGCACCCACTTGTATGAGTTAATTAACTGGACGTATGTTACACATGTTTGTAATAAATACTGCTGTACAGTTGGGTGTGTAGGTGCATCGATGAGACACTGTAAGCATATTATTTTTAGTAAATACGGCTGGCCCACTTTAAATGTTCTCTTCTTAGAGTTTGTTGGTGTTTGATATAATTTTCTCATTTCTCCCAACATGGGGCCGGGGTTGGGCTGGCAGCATGTAGAATGCCAGCAGGCACAATAAACCATAAACAGAAATAACCATACCATAGCTTGGATTAGGACACATTAAAACATTACGTATGAAGCAGTATTTGTAAGCAGCCATGTACTCTCAGGTAAATGTTATGTATGATTATGTACTGTATTTATTTTCGTTTATTGAGTCTGTGGTTTATGCATCACATGTATTGGTCCAAACACTGGGCGCCAGCCATCATCCTGTACAGCGCAAAAATGAAAGGCTGATACGCTTGTTAAACTATAAAAGACCGCAATTCCAGAGCTCGTTCAGCTTTATGGATTTTGCCCTTGTTGAACAGTCATTCCTTTTCAATACCGATCATATAAATTTATATTTATGACCCAACTGTATAAGTAGTGTAGAAAATCATTAGAATATGTGAAGTTCTCCATTTCAGAAAAAAAACGGAACGTTTCTGATATTGTTAAATTTTACAGAGTTTTTGTTTTGCCTCCAATGATTTCTTTCCAGCGCTGAGGCAAAGCAATCTGAAGTATGCTTTAATCAATTCATTTTAATAGACTACTCAGTGTGCTTAGTAAATCAGCTTTGGCAATCATATAGAATACTAATTCAAATCACATGCTACGAGTATACTTCACTTGTAATAATAATTTGTGAACTATAGAGAGCTTTCCAGATCTTCTACTATTTTACGAAGAATTGCTTCAAGTTAGACCTCTATTGTTCTTTATGGAAAATATCTTTGGTATGGAGAAACATCAAAAACAAAAAAAAAGATAATAAGAACAAGGCAATCTCTCGCTCACACCCAGTGGTGTAAGTAGGAAGGGTCAGGCAGGGCTATAGATATAACAATATAATATAGAGGAAAATGAAGATTTTTTAATTTATTATTATTATTTTTTTTTTTTTTGCCAATTTTGGATGGAAAGGGGATGGATTAGAACTCCTACTGCTTTTTGGTGCTCCATTAGAGACACTTAGGGGTTGATTTACTAAAGGCCAATAGACTGTGCACCTTGGAAAGTGCACTTGCACTCTGCAAGTGCAGTTGCTCCAGAGCTTAGTAAATTAGGTAAAGTTTTACTTTGCAAAGAATACCCAATCACATGCAAGGAAAATAAAAAAAAAACAGCATTTTTGCTTGCTAATGATTGGTTGATGAAAGTCAGCAGATCTTCTGCTCATTTACTAAACTCTGGAGCAACTGCTCTTGCCGTGTGCAACTGCACTTTCCAAAGTGCACAGTCATTTTGCCTTTAGTAAATCAACCCCTAACTATCTTAGTGGCAATCATTTCACTAGACAGGAAGTGAGAGAAGATCTTAAACAGGAATACAGACATATATAATACTAGGGCTCTATTGAAAGTAATTCAAAAGTGGACTTAACTTTTTTATTAGCTTACATAGGTCACTCAAATTTCACATGTTGGTAGAGTAAATCTTTCTTTATAGTAACGTGTCTTCTCCTTTTTTCCCTTGCAAGTAAATATTGGATTTCAAGAAGAAGTAAAGTGCTATCCATGAGTTCTTGGCAAAGGAGGGGTGAAAGCTGTCCAACACTCATGGTCTCCCACTGCAGGATTTGTCTTTAGTGCTGGTTTCCCCTTCTTATAACTTCTTCATCCATCTGTGCACATTGCTCTTGTCAGTGGTGTCATCTCCAGAAACATTCTGTAGCCTTCTGTGGATGTTGTAAAGCCTGCATCCCTTCCTTCATCAAACCACAATGAATGTATGTTGCTTATGTATGGAATCCATTATTTACCTGCAATGAAAACGAAGAAGAAGACGAGTTATTATAGAAGAAGAGTTAATCTAGCAACATGTGAAATTTGAACAAACTTTGTAAATTAATAAAAAAAATTATGCCCACTTTTGCATTACCTTTAAAGTTTCCGTACAGTCGGGGCGTGACCTGATGTGATTGGGGCAGGACGTGTCTTCTCGGAGCTCCGGCTATCCTTACACAGATTTCAGCCTGTTTGACCGACTTCCAGCTGGATCAATAACTTTATCGCACTTGTGGAGACCTCCGGGAACAAAAGGATGCCATCCTCGGCGTCCAAAGAGCTGAAAGAGCAGCACTCACAGCAGCAGTTGGATCAGAGGCAGCTCCGTTCCCAAAACAGCATGGCTGCTAGCTCCGCCCATGCCATCTTGGTTCCTGTGTCCACTTCACAGCACGCCAGGCTGCAAAACACGAGGATGGAGCAGCAGGCGAGCAGTGTGTCCCATAAATCGGGGATCCCACCGCAGTTGTCACCAGAGATTGAGGTGGATGCTGCAGCCATTACCAGACCAAACCTGGAAGCCATTGAGGCATCAAAATCTGAGCTCATGGGCCTCATTGATTATCTGGCCTTGGAGTGCAACCTCATTAGACACAATTTGGACAAAATCAGAGCCAGGTTCACCACGGCAGAGGATCGCATCTCTGAGGAGGAGGATGTTTCCAATATCCAAGGCTCACAACTGGTAGAGCGCAGAGATATGGTAAGATCGCTCCAACACAGAGCAGATGACGCTGAGGACAGGTAGAGAAGGAACAATGTAAGGGTGGTGGGGCTGCCAGAGGGGACTGAGGGAACTGCCTCAACCACATTTGCTGAAAAGTTCTTCAAATCTCTGCTTTCGTTGGGAGATCTCCCCCCCCACATATGTTGTAGAGAGAGTGCACACAGGAGCAAGGCTCTCAGGCTCCCCACCACGGCCATTCCTAGTCAGGTTTCCTAATTACAGAGACCATGACATGCTGCTGGCTGAGGCAAGAAAGCATCAAGATTTAAAGTTTGAAAATGCGCGCATCATGCTGTTTTTGCTGCTGAGATGCAGAGAAAACGTCGCTCCTTTACAGATGTCAGGAGGAGGCTCAGAAAGAGAGAATTGAATTATAGCATGCTTTACCCTAGCCGACATCGGGTGCAATACAAGGGCACAGTGACATTTTTTGATACCCCGCAAGATGCATGCGACTGGCTGGATCAAAAACCATGATACCCCTTTCTTTTTTTCTCTTATTGACCATATTCTCTCCACGACTCCTGCTGATTTCAGAATCTGATTTTGAGGGCACCAGACTGAGGCACTACATAAGAACCATTTGCTGGGGAAGTTCGCTGAGTGCAGCTCATCACAGAACTGTAAGTCTCTTGTCACTACTTTATTATATGGAACACGCATATGCCCTGCGGTTGGAAGGTTGCACCCCTGATTAAGCAAACAGTCTTGTGCCGAAGATATAAGTTTTCATCTAGAAATGCCAAACTTTTCGACACTTAAGGTTCGATTCTTCCAGGTTTTTTTAGTTTCTGGGATCAAGCTGTATACAGGACAATTTTTGGTTATTTTTTTAGTTTATTAGTTTCTGGTATAACAGCAGGGGGGGTTTGACTGACCAGCGCCATACTTTCTATACAAATAATGCACCAATTGTACCTAGGCATTGCATGTCTCTATGTGAGTTTTACCAACTTGCTTCATGGTCACTAGCTGAGTTTCCCTGGTTTTCATGCACTTTTATCTAAATGGATAGTAAGATTATGGTAGTATCATGGAATGTAAGGGGGTTGAACAACAAATTTAGGACGGCAGCAGTGTTCAAATATCTCAAACAAATTAAGCCACATATCGTCCTCCTGCAAGAGACTCACCTGGAGGGGAGTAAAATTTTGTCCCAACGCAGGCCCTGCATTCAGAAGGCATTTCACTCTACGTATTCCACATATGCTAGGGGGGTCTCCATTCTGGTCAGCAAGGCTGTTCCATGTACAGTAGACCAGGTGTTTACAGATCAGGGGGGTCGATATGTGGCTTTGATACTGGACGTCTTTTACTATAAAATATTGCTGGTAAACATATACTTACCCCCTCCATTCCAAGCAAAATTACTGTATGACTTGATGGTTACACCAGCACCTTATATCCACCTCCCTATGCTACTCATGGGGGATTTCAATGCCATTTTAGACCCTGTATTGGACTCATCTAACGCCACTGGGCCAGCCTCGGTAGACCTTTGCTCCTGGGTATCAATGCAGGCCTGACTGAACTGCATGGGAAGCACCCAAAAGTCTTATTCTTATGTATCCTCCACGCATAAATCATCAGCTAGAATTGATTTGCTCCCATGTCAATGTACTTACAGGATTCAGAATATCTGGCTGGGGGAACCTTGGACCACAAACTCACTCTCTGTCACCTTAACTTTCCGGTGGGAGGAGGAGAGGTTGGAAACTGTCACCGGGGTGGTTGCTGGAGGATCAGGTGGTCTCCCAAATACAATGCTCCATTGAAACATACTGGTCAACCAATGAAGACTCGGCTGAGCCGCCATTGGTGTGGGATGCATTTAAGGCAGTGGCAAGGGGTGAGTGTATCTCTGCAATAAAGGCAGCCAGGAAAGATCACAACCAGGAGGGTGAGCTTTTTCTAGCCAAAGAAAGAGAGAGTGCGAGAATGCACGCTGACTCTCCAACAGAGGCTAATTATGCGTCATTGCTGGAGATGCGGCGCTCTGTGTCGCTGCATTATACAAATCTTGCACATACTGAGTCTAGGCGGAGGGTGGAGTCTATCTTTGCTGAAGGAGACAAGAATGGCAAACTATTGGCCAACCTGGTAGCCGACCAAAAAACTCCGGTTAGCATACCTGTCATTAAAAATGCAGGTGGGACCCTGATCCAGCTAGAATCTTGGAGGAATTTGTACACTATTACTCCTCCTTGTACTCTCCTATTCCCTCCTATGACTCACACAAATTGGATGAGTTGTTACGGGTCCATTAGTGCCGCCTTATCGGTGCCCACCAGTGCAGCCCATTAGTGTCCATCAGTGCCACCTCATCAGTGCCCACCAGTGCAGCCTATCACTGCCCATCGGTGCCCATCACTGCCACCTCATCAGTGCAGCCTCATCAATGTCCATCAGTGCCACCTCATCAGTGCCCATTTGTGCAGCCTATCAGTGTCCATCAGTGCCACCTCATCAGTGCCCACCAGTGCACCCCATCAGTGTCCATCAGTGCCACCTCATCAGTGCCCACCAGTGTAGCCTATCATTGCCCATCAGTGTCCATTGCTGCCACCTCATCAGTGCAGCCTCATCAATGTTCACCAGCACCACCTCATCAGTGACCACCAGTGCAGCCTATCAGTGTCCATAAGTGCCCAGTACAGCCTATCAGTGTCCATCAGTGTCCATCAGTGCCACCTCATCAGTTCCCACCAGTACAGCCTATCAGTGTCCATCAGTGCCACCAGTGCAGCCTATCAGTGCAGCTTATCAGTTCCCATCAGTGCCACTTCATCAGTGCCCACCAGTACAGCCCATCAGTGTCCATCAGTGCAGCTTATCAGTGTCCACCAGTGCAGTCCATCAGTGCCCATTAGTGCAGCCTCATCAGTGCACCATCATCAGTCTGACACTGAGCCTGACACTGAGCTCAGCTATTACTGAGTGGCAGGTGGGCAATAGCATAGTTGTCACACTCACACTGCATTTCTGGTGGTGGGTGGGCGGCCGGCGGTGGCGGGATATATAGAGGCGGCAGGGGGATATATAGAGGTGGCAGGGGGATATATAGAGGTGGCGGCGGGGCCGTCGCACTGCGGCTGCCCCTGCTTGAACTGCCACCTGGGTACCATGGACCCACCGAGACCCATGGTAGGGCCGGCCCTGACTAAAGTATACCATTTTGGCTGGACATGCACTACTGTGCAAAAGTTTTAGGCAAGTGTGAAAAAATGCTGTAAATTCAGAATACTTTCAGAAATAGAAGTGTTAATAGCTTATTTTTATCAATTAACAAAATGGAAATTTAATGAACAGAAAAAGAATCCAATCAAATCAAAATTTCTTGTGACCACCCTTTACCTTCAAACCAGCATCAATTCTTATAGGTACACTTGCATACAGTTTTTAAAGTAATTCAGCAGGTAGGTTGTTCCAAATATCTTGGCGAACTAACCACAGATCTTCTGTGGGTTTAGGCTGCCTCCAATCCTTCTGTCACTTTATGTAATTCCAGACAGACTCGATGTTGAGACCAGAGCTCTGTGGGGGCCAAACCATCACTTCCAGACTACTTGTTCTTTACCCTGAAGATAGATTATACTTAATATTGCCTGTATTTTTGGGGTCGATGTCCAGCTGCAGAATAAATTTGGGGCCAATCACTCACCTCCCTGATGATATGGCATGATGGATAACTATCTGCCTGTATTTCTCAGCATTGAGGGCACCACTGATCCTGATAAAATCTCCAACTCCATTTGCAGAAATTCAGCCCCAAACTTGCATGAAATCTCCACCATGCTTCACTGTTGGCTGCAGACACTTATTATTGTACTTCTCTCCAGTTCTGCGATGAACAAACTGCCCCCTGCTACAGCCAATTTCAATATTTTGACTCATCAGTTCAGAGCACCTCCTGCCATTTTGTCTGCACCCCAGTTCCTATCTTTTCATGCATAGTTGAGTTGCTTAGCCTTGTTTCCATGTCAGAAGTATAGCTTTTTGGCTGCAATTCTTCCATGAAGACCACTTCTAGCCAGACTTGGCCAGACAGTAGATGGGTGTACCAGGGTCTCACTGATTTCCACTAGTTCTGTGCTGATGGCACTGCTGGACATCTTGTGATATGGAAGGGAAGTAAGCTTGATGTGTCCTTCATCTGCTGCATTAAGTTTTATTGGCTGACCACTGTGTTTACAGTCCTCAACGTTGCACATTTCTTTGTGCTTCTTAAAAAGAGCTTGAACAGCACATCTTGAACCCCCAGACCTTGCTGATGCAGTATAACTACCTTGTGTTAATGCTGTGCTCAGTCTGGCCATTATGTATGACCTGTGACATGAAACTGTCTTCCACAGCCTCACCTTAGTAGCAGAATTTGGCTGTTCCACACCCAGTTTTAGGCCTCCTACACAGCTGTTTCTGTTTCAGTTAATGAGTGTGTTTCAACCTACATATGAAATTGATGATCATTAACACCTGCTTGATATAATTGGTTAATCATACACCTGACTCTAATCCTAAAAAAATCTCTGCAAATGTAAGAATGATGCTGGTTTGAAGCCAAAGGGCAGTCACACCAAATATTGATTTGATTTAGATTTTTCTTCTGTTCGCTCACTTTGCATTTTGTAAATTGATACAAATAAGCAATTAAAACATATATTTTTGAAAGTATTTGAAAGTATTCTTATTTTTTCAGCATTTCTTCATAATTGGCTAAAACGTTTGCACAAAATTGTGTTCATGATAAAATGAGGGCTATACGTGAGCCCAAAATGTAAATCTGATTTTGACAAACATAACATTTTTATCAAAATTGCCATTGTTTTAAAGCGGAGTTCCACCCAAAAGTGGAACTTCTGCCTAATTGCTTCCCCCCCTCCTTTGTCACCTTTCACGGGGAGGGGGGAACGGGGCCCTTTTTTTGACAGGTCTCCTTCCCCGCTTCCAGGAAACTGGGGCGCGGCCTGTTCTCCCGGAAGTCCAGCCCCCTCCTCCTACCTCTGCCATCAGGCCAATCAGAAAGCGCAATGCGCTTCGCGCATGCGCAGTAGGGATCTGGGCGTGAAGGCTTCACTGCCAGGTTTCCTTACCTGGAATGATGGCAGCTGCACCCAACAGTTGATCCGAAGATCGGCTGGGGTGCCGATATCGCGGGCTCCCTGGACAGGTAATTGTCCATATAGTAAAAGTCAGCAGCTGCAGTATTTGTAACTGTTGACTTTACATTTTTTCCCCCAAGGCGGATCTCCGCTTTAAGTGCAGATTTATAATAGGAATAGTATTCATTGACAGGTAGCCATGCAAGTCACAAGGTTCCATAGCAAAGTTTTAAAAGGGCTCCCAGCTTGCTGGCCAATTAGAAAATTTGCCGTACCTGGTCTATGATAATCCCTTTAAACACTTTGGGCCAGCAGCCAATACTGCAGAATTAAAGTATATTTAAAGGCAAGTTTTAAGTTTTGAATTCATTAGGGAATGGCTCATACCCTATTTGTTTGATGTCTGTGTCCCACTGGGTGGATTTTCCTTCGCTTCCTGTCCAAGCGACATAAGTCACAGGAAACCTCTCTGAAGTATAAAAGAAAGCACAGTTTTCACTGGCACAGTTGTCTCCATTAGAAGATTTCCTCTCTAGCCCTCTAAAGTTTTGGATTTTTCTTTCTGTCCTGTCTACACCGGCCACCAGGATAATTAAGAAGGGCGAATGTTCCCAACAGGGACACAGACAGCAAAAAAAACTGACAGGGGATTCAACAATGTTATGCTATGTCCAAAACAAAAAGAAATGTTTTGGCTTTAGATGTACATTTCTATAGCCCCCTTTACATAAGGCTCTTTACCACAATATAACAAAGATGAGCCTATTTAAACATTAGTGGCTCAATAGCAACCCTAGTGAGAACCAATGGTGGTTAGTCTATCGTAAAACCGATGACAGTCACATCATGTACTTAAACTGGTTCGGTTTGGCAGGTTTCATGCACGGATATAATTCTTGCTCTTCAATGCCATAAATAGGAAGGGGTGTGCTTTCTTTTTTACAAACCACAGGTAGACCTCAGTTGGGTACCACGTGCCCTTAGGCCTCATTGCAGTGGCTGCCATGGTTATCCCTTGACCTTGTGTATTGATTTTTTTATGCAAATGAGCATGTGTGTTTTCAGGGAGTATACATGTATACAAGGCCTATTTATGATAACTTTGGCAGTTTATGACTGAATTTACCCATCATTTACCAATACATGTTTACAGCACTGATCTACAGGTGGGTGAACTATAAACATACTGGCATCTGAAAGTTGATAAAAAGGTACAGAATTTTGGTAAAAACCAAACAACAGCTGCTAGATCATAACAAGGGAACAGAGACAAAAACTGTAGAACTGGAACAAAACAGAACAGGAACAAAATAGCACAGGTAGAAAAACTGTAGCAGTAGAACAAAACAGAACAGGAATAAAAACTGTAGAACTGGAACTAAACAGAGGAGGGGAAAAACTTGAGTGAGAACAAATAAAAAAAAAAAACAGGAGCAAAAACAGTGGAACAAAAAAAACAAAACAATATAGGAACAAAACAGAGTAGAGAGAAAACTGCAGAATGAGAAAAAAATAGAGCAGGAGCAAAAACTTTGGAACTGGAGCAAAACAGAGCAGAGAGAAGACGATAGAACTAGAACAAAACGGGTAGACTCGATGGACAACTTGGTCTTTTTTCTGCTATCAATTTCTATGTTTCTATATTTTTACAACATATAACAGGAATTGCAAAAAAATGGAGCAGAGAGAAAACTGTGAAACTAGAACAACATATACTGTAACAGGAACAAAAACTGTAGAACTGGAACAAAACAGAGCAGAGATAAAATTGTAGAACTAGAACAAAAAAGAACAGCAACAAAAATTGTAGAACTGGAGCAAAACACCTGGGAAAAAAACTGGAACAAAGCAGAGCAGGGGGAAAAACTGGAGGGAGAATAACATAGAACAGGAGCAAATACTGTAGAACTAGAATAAAACATAACATGAACAAAAGAGAGCAGGGAGAAAAATATAGAAACAGAACAAAACATAACATGAACAAAAGAGAGCAAGGAGAACAATGTAGAACTAGAACAAAATAGAACAGGAACATAAAACTACAGAACTGATACAAACAGACCAGAAGCAAGAACTACAGAACTGGAACAAAACAGAGCAGGGGGAAAAAATGGAGTTAAAACAGAACAGGAGCAAAAACTGTAGAACTGGAACAAAACAGAGCAGAGAGAAAACGTTAGAACAAAATATAACCAGAACCAAAAACTTTAGAACAACTGTAGAAGTAGAATAAAAGAACAGGCTAAAAACCTGCAAAGTTAGAATAAAACCATTGAACCGGATTAACACTGATGAATTTATAAGAATGTATAATGTATCAAAAGAATTAATAATTGTGGCAAGTTACAATGAAATGTCGGAGGAAATGCTACAGAAATAGTTGAATCTGAAAGTACCAAAGAAATGAATGCATTAGGTTATTACTGAAGAAAACTGCTGGTCTCAGGGTTTTCTCTCAGACTGTGGCATCCCAATAGACCATCAAGATACTAAATGACAGATTTCAATTTGGATAATGAACTTTGAAATTAATTTTGTCTCACAGATTTTGATACAGAATTTTTGGCACCCATAGTTATGCTTTTGTCATATAGAAGTCAAGAAGATTTTTTCATAATAGCTTTTTTGCAGCTAATAGTTCCCCACAAGATAATAACATTTTTATTTCTATACCTGCACAGATTGTCACTAGGATACAAAGTGAAGAGAAATCTAAAATGTCAAAGTTGTCACCAGAACAAGTGTATAGAAGTGCAAATGTTCTGGTGACAGTTGTGATATTGAAGCTTTTCCCTTATTTTGGGTACATTTCCATACCTCCCTTTTTTAAGTGTCTTTAGGAAATAAAGTAGAAAGAAATTGCCGCAAAGAGGACACAACAAAAATAAAATAAAATCCTGACAGCAGTTCTCATCCTCTGCTTTCTGTCCAAAACAAAAAAAAAAAAACATTTTAGCTGGCATTATACTTTAAGTCCCATTCACACCATTGTGCTGTAGTAAAGTGCATGTTAATATGTGTTTTAACACAACACAAAGTAACACACATAAGGGTTGATTTACTAAAACTAGAGAGTACAAAATCTGGTGCAGCTGTGCATAGAAACCAACCAGCTTCGTTTAAGGCCTGGTTCACAACTATGCATTTTTTAGTGCATTTTCAGTTCTGCAAAAACCCACTACAGTCCATTTAACATGGTTTCCTATGGATGAAGTTCACATCTGTGCATTTTATGGAAAGGGCCAGGGATTTTTTCTGATTTTAGGTTCCATAGACTTCAGTGGATCAAAAATTTGTATTGAAAAATGCAAAATGCACCTGGAATATGCAAACTGCAACCTGTATAGGTGTGAATCAGACCTTATTGTCAAAGCTTAATTTAACAGGCTGAAGTTAGAAGCTGATTGGCTACCATGCACAGCTGCACCAGATTTTCCACTCATCCTTTTGCACAAAATCAATTCCATTATGGGTGTTGGTATGATGAAGTGGTATTCATTCTAACTGGCAACCCACTGCACCTTGCCAATGGACATGAATTGCAGTACAACACAAATGCATGGTAATGAGCAGGGAAAAATGCATGGTCCCCAGGGCAGGAAATTAGCTTGGCTCATAGAGGAAAGTGTGACTTGAATCCAATTCACTGCAGGTTGGATTAGAAAGAGGTGTTTGAAATCAAGACTGAGGAGTAAGGCAACTGATGCACAACAATTCACTTTACATTTATTTAAAGTAAATTTTTGCCTGTAGTTGGACTTTAACTCCCCATTGCTTCTATGTAATGCTATTACATAGAAAGGGAAAGCTAATTTGATTTTTTCTGCAAGTAAAAAGGCAAGCAGCAATTACTTTTTTTTATATTTTTTAAAGTCATGCTATGTGACTGGGAATATGCAACAAATGTTAAGTAGGTGGTATCCTAATTTGGCTGCAAAAGTGGAAATACACTTTAGGTTTACAGGTTTGTTGAATTTCAGATATGGTTGTTGTTAGGCTGGATCTGATAGAAGATTTAACATTCTCAGTACCTTTGATGACTTGACAAATATCATTTGAAAGGACTTTGAGATTTTGTTTGCTTTTACCTTTTGATTTAGGAATAAATGCAATTTCCCAAATGAAAGCCACATACACTATTGGAAATTGTTTGTTTGAGAAAATGATTAATGATTAATGATGAAATTGAATTAATGTTCTTAAACCAAAAACTTTTGAATAAAATTTTACTAGTGTACAGCTAGCTTTAAGGGTCGTTTTTTTCTGTTTGCCTTCACAGTATTTAGAAAAGAAAATGATTCATGAATGAAAATAATACTCAGTGTAAGACTTATTGTTCTCTAAATTGATCACTTTGTTAATAAGTAGTGATAAAGTTATTTCCATCTGTAATGTTAATATTGGTCTGGTTCATAAAGGGTAATAACACATGTTAAAATTGTTTTTCTTTATCGTACATCACAGGACACAGAGCAGCATAATAATGACTAATTGGGTTATACGCTACCTTTAGCTGATTGGACACTGGCAACCAATAGTTAGACGGTTCCTCCCATATAACCCCTCCTATACAGGAAATACCTCAGTTTTTTCGCCAGTGTCTTGAAGGTGATGGTCATTGCTGTTGAAGCTCTTCAAAATTCTTCAAATTATGTCCCAGTGAGGATGTTATAATCGGATCCATTCGGATGGCATAAGAAAGCTAAAGTGGATGGTACCCGAGCCTTGGTTCAAGAGCGAGGTTTTGCTTGTAATGTGTCCTATATGGCACTGGACCCTTGTTAAAATGGTATTCCTGGTCATAACTTGCCCGAGGTAAACCAGAAGGATGCTTTAAAGGTCCAAGGGTGTGGCCCCAAAGAATGGGGTCCTCAGAGGCGCTGCCCGCCGTGATGGGGGAAGATTGGGCCTGGGAAAACAGGCCCTGCTGCTTGGGATGGTGAGTACTCCCTTTGGGAATTTTCTCTCTCTCTCTCTCTCTCTCTCTCTCTCTCTCTCTCTATATATATATATATATATATTCCCTCTGTTCCACTGGTGAACCTTTGCTTGTGTCTGGGAATTACAGAGCGCCAAGTATGGCGCGCATTTATGGCAGGCATGCACAGGTGTGCGCATGCGCCGCGTGTGCACTGCGTGCACCGGTGTGCGCATGCGCCATGTGCACAGGCGTGCGCATGCCCCATGTGCGCACCGCCGTTGTGCGCGTGCTCTCCTGGCGTGCGCACCATGGGTGTACGCGTGCGCCACTGCGGTGCACATCGTGGATGCGCGGCGTGCGTCTGGGCATAGCAGATGCGCCGTGCATGCCGCTGGTCGCGCGGGAGCGTGCATGTGCTCAGTCCAATGCTAAACAGGCTTTATAAGGAGCTGGAGCTCCTGGTGTGTGCTGGGACAACACAGGGCGATACTTGGGCACATGAGTCTGGAGGTTTTTGGACACAGTTGCAATAGGTTAAACACTGGTCTCAGCTTGTGGGGAGTACTTTTTCCTCGTATGTAAGCAATGTCTTCCTGAAAATGAGGTACAGGGAGCAGGGCAAGCACAGGGGTAAGAGTACCTTCCTTGAAAACAGGAGACCAGCCCCATGTGGAGGCAGCCTCAGTCTCCCCTGAAAGCCCTGCGGCATCTGGCCTGGCTGAGCCATTGCATTTCTCAGGCATAGTGGCCACCACCAATATTCCTGCCTCGGCTTATGTTACAAAGGATGATTTGGCATCGGCATTAGCAGGCCTTGAAGGCAAAATAGCTGGCATGATTGCTTCTGTAACACAGAGAGGGAAGAAGCATAATAGATCTCCCTCCCCTGAGCCTGGGCCAAGTGGAGAATCACTAGGGCACCAGGACTCTTATAGCCAAATGGGTCCAGGTGATCTGGAACCAGAGTGGGCAGAAGATTTGGAGGAGGTGACCATGAAAGACCGGGAAAAAGGAGAGGCTGAAGAATCCTCAACTGAGGACTCAGGTTCGGAGAAACCAATTTCAGCCTCCCATTCCCAGAAATTGATTAACCAATCTCTGACTGAGATGGTACGAGTTGGGTTTAAATTACCTCTGGTTCAGGAGTCTGGACTTTCCTGTTCTACTTTGGGATCCCTGCGACCTAAGCAAGGTTCCCAGGCGTTCCCTTTGCATCCACTATTGGAGCAGGTGATCTACGCAGACTGGGATCATCCTGACAGGATATTCTTGCCTCCAAAAAGGTTTTCTATCTTATATCCTATGGAGGAAAAGTTCAGGAAGAGACGGGGTGCACCTTTGGTGGACGCCGCCATTTCTTCAGTGAATAAGAATTTAACCTGCCCAGTGGATAATGCCCAGGTATTTAAGGATCTGGCCAATAAAAAGCTAGAGTCCTTATTTAAAGCCTCCTTTGTGGTGGCTGGTGCAGCAGTTCAACCAGCAGTTGCAGGTATTGGAATTTGCCAATCCCTAAAAGACCGCTTTAAAGGGTTAATAAAAAACCTGCCTTGTCAGGAGGAACTTTCCGAGGAATTGTCGGAGCTTCCTCATGCTTTATGTTTTGCAGTGGACGCATTGAAAGACTCAATTCAGCAGATGTCTCGTTTTGCGTTACAGTCCGTACGTATGCACAGGGTTTTGTGGCTAAAGAACTGGTTTGCTGAGACTCCATGCAAGAGGCTACTTGCAACCTTTCCATTCCATGGAGAACGCTTGTTTGGCGAAGATCTGGATAAATATATCCAAAAGATCTCTGGAGGAAAGAGTGCCCTCCTCCCTACTAAAAGGAGAAGCAAGCAACCCTCTTATAAAATTCCCAATGCTCCAGGACCTAGTGCTTCTTCCCCCAAGCGGTATCGACGGCCTCAGCCGTCAGGTTTTAAAAAAACCTCAGGGTCAGAGGAAGCCCTGGAACTAAAAGCCAGCCAAGTCCAACTCCAAGTCAACCTTATGAAGGGACATCTCCGCTCTCACGGGTGGGGGGCAGGCTTTGGCTGTTTTTGTATGTATGGGAAGATCTGGTCCAAGACAGATGGGTTATTTCCACTATAACACAGGGTTACAGAATAGAGTTTTGGGAAATCCAAGCCGTTTTCTGTACTCAAGGGTCCCTTCGGATCCAGAGAGAAAGAAATGCCTATTCCTAGACTTGCAGCATCTGCTGAAGCAGGGGGTAATTGTCAAGGTTCCGCACAAAGAAAGGTTCAAAGGGTTTTACTCAAACCTTTTTACCATGCCAAAACCAAATGGGGAAGTAAGGTCCATTTTGGATCTCAAGGCTCTCAACCTTTTTGTAAACGTCCGGTCCTTCCGTATGGAGTCGGTTCGTTCAGTAATAAAATCTCTGAGAAAATGATGCTTATGTTGAGTGAACAACTCCCTGAGTTCAAGAAGTAGCAGGACAGCCACTCAGTGCAGGACTCAGAAACCAGTGGACATTCCTGTAGTAGTGTCTACAACAGTGATTTCCAGCTTCCATGGGGTTGTGTCACATATGACATACGTCCAAGCTGGACCACATCAACTATGCAAAAATTTCCATTCCTGGAATTCGGCTTTAGTTGTTTTGTTGGTTAAATAAGCAAATAGGAATTAGGATTGTCCTTCTCAACCTGCATGTATTGCTGATGCACTCCAGTATTTAAATGAGTATAGCGTCATAATATTCACTAAGCTAACTGAACCTATACTCATTTAGTAAATCGGCTACAAAGTATTTGCTCTTGCCCAAGCAATTTATGATTGCTTTTACCCACATACTCCATTCCATTCTATTCTCTTTTATGAACCACTTATACCCTTATAACCTTATGTAGTTCCAAGTAGTTGTTATTGTAAAACACAATTGTTTCTCTATAATAAGGCAGAAATGATGCACCATTTACAGTGTACAATAACTCTTAGCAACCAATAAAAATCCACCTATCACTGGTCTGTGCATTTTTTTTCCATCTTTAGATAATGGGTCAATTGTGCTCATTTTCTGTACCTGGAATAGCTGTCTAAATATTACCAGGCACCGTTGCACGTTTATTTTGCCAACATGCAATTTTCTTGGTAGATAGGTCGTTCTTGTTTATAAAATAATTGCTCGTTTGTAACCATGTACGACTTAAGAATTGCCAAGCACTGTCTTATGTATCCAGGGTAGCCTTAGACATGGCCTCTGGCTTTGCTCATAGACTGCAAATAAGAGATAAGTGAAATTAGATTTTACATGCAAAATCCTCTGCGCTACACAAAATAAAATAAGGACATGTTGTTTGACATTACAGTCCCTGTAAGCCTGTAATTCTTTGAAACAACATCTGTTTAGTAACTATATCCTGTATATTCTATAGAGAATCTTTTGTATATTCTTATTAATATCAGCATCTGGATGCAGTAAACCTATAATGAAACATTGGCATGTTTTATAAAGTAACTTGAAATTACAGGGATTATTTCATTTTCTTGCCCCTTTTCTCAATATAAAAGTTTGTTGTTGAGTTCAGCAGAGCCAGAACAAAAATAGAATGCATCCATCCCTTCTAGATCAAAGAATACATAAATCTCTACTGTATACATAAACCCTTCCTCCCCCCACAGACCACTCTGATGGAACATAAGAATATCATCAGAATTAAACAGAATGATTTGCTAAACATGATTCATGAGTTCATTTTTTTCCAGTTGATTTATATGCAATTTAGAAGGTATACATTTGACGCAGTGGTTGTGAATACTAATAAGTGCCCTTTACGTTAAAAAAAATTTGATGGCAGATTTGTTGCAGGCAGCTTTATTGTCTCTGGCCCGTTGGGCTTAGGGATATGGTGTCCCCCCCCCCTCAGGTGCATTGCTTTAGGACATCACAAATTAGTCATTATTATGCTGCTCTGTGTCCCGTGATGTACGATAAAGAAAAATTGATTTTTAATACAGCTTACCTGTAAAATCCTTTTCTTGAAGTACATCACGGGACACAGAGGTCCCTCCCCTCTTTTCTGTGATCATCATTGCTTGCTACAAAACTGAGGTATTTACTGTATAGGAGGGGTTATATGGGAGGAACCGTCTTACTATTGGTTGCCAGTATCCAATCACCTAAAGGTAGCATATAACCCAATTAGTCATTATTATGCTGCTCTGTGTCCCGTGATGTACTTCAACAAAAGGATTTTACAGGTAAGCTGTATTAAAAATCCATTTTTTAAATAAAAATGTTACGGTTTAAAAGTATATTTTATGTCGGCTAATTTAAAATAATTTTTAGGCATACACACGTGAAACCAAAATGAATTTATATGCAATTTAGAAGGTATACATTTGACGCAGTGGTTGTGAGTACTAATAAGTGCCCTTTACTGTTAAAAAATTTGATGGCAGATTCTTGCTGGGGTTTTGATCCTTAAAGCCCCTTTCACACGGGTGGACAGAATGGGGCAATCTGTCAGTTCGTTAGACAGACCCGATCGCACCATCCATTGCCCTCTATGGAGCGGCGGGTGTCAACGGACATGTGTGTGTTGACACCCGATCATAACCGGAGGGAAACAGACAAGCAGAATCCGTCCCATGTGAAAGGAGGCTAAGGCTGGCCATAGATGACTTTTTTTTTCTGATTAACCAGAGGGCTGGCCACAAAAAAAAAAAAAGGATCCCCCTATCCGCACAAGCAAGGTTGATGGAGGAATCCTCCTGCGTTGCTTTTGTGTGTGAAAGGGGCCTAAAACCTCATAAACACGATTGGATTTTCGGCAGGGACTTGTGTGATGACAGACTGTTGGCCTAAAATCCGACCGTTAGTACGCTCCATCAGACAATTGTTGTCCAACTTTCCGCCAACAAATGTTGAATGGCAGGCTAGTAAATTTTCGGCGAACAATGGTCTGTTGTCTGATTTTCGTATCATCTGTACACAAGTCCGTCACACAAAAGTCCAAAGTGCAAACACGCATGCTCGGAATCAATGCTCACCAAACATGACATTGGCAGAAGGTGCCCAAAGGGTGGCGCTCAAGAGCTGAAATTGCTTGTAGTACGTCACTACATTCGTGTTTGTTGGCCGACAATTGTGTACCGTTTGTGTGCTAGACAAGTTCCTGACATACGCCCTTCAGACAAAAGTCTGGCGCTCTGTTGGCCAAAAATCTTATTGTGTGTATGAGGCTTTAGGCTGGCCATAGATGGCTTGTTTCTTCTCATACAGCCAGGGGGCTGGTCACAAAAATTAAAAAACAAAAATGGATCCCCGACACAAGCAAGGTTGATGGAATAATCCTCATAGATGACTTGTTTTTTTTTCAATCAGCCAGGAGGCTGGTCCAAAAAAAACAAACAGAAAAGAAATGGATCCACACAAGCAAGGTGGATGGAGGAATCCTCCTGCTATGCTATTGTATTCTGACAGTGGAATTCCTCTGATTGACTGCAGTTGCAGGACATCAATAGTTTTCCAACATTCCTGTTCGACAGAAGTCAATCATTAGATCGACTTCTGTCGATTGGAAATGTCCATATAAGGTCCCTAAACTGGCTGAATTTTGATCTATCTATAGCCCGCGTTACCAACCGTCAGTATTTTTACTGGCAGCCAGTAAAAATGGGCACTTTTCTCCTGTCAGTAAATGCCAGTAAGAGGAAAAGTTTGCCAGTAAAAAAACATGGCTGTGACGCTTTGCTCGGAACTGCGCAATGTGCACCTCGGGTCCGGAGGTGGCCGAGACCATCCAAGTGCCTGCTACAGTATGTTTGGATGATAGAGGCAGGGGGCGCGGTCTGGCGGAGCTGGTGCCTGAGCGTGTCATGTGATGTCATGGTGCAAGGGAGTTGAGCAGAGTGACCAGAGCCTCATGTGCAGGTCTGTGGGACAGAAGCAAGGCAGTTGGACTGTCAGTGCTGTTTGGACTGGAGGGGACTGAAGAGACCACCTGTCACTGTGACTCAGGAGGGGACGTGTTGGTGATCTGTGCTGCTGCACGCTGCTCAATTTCATGTGTGTGTGCCCGGCCATTCTAATTTCCTGCCCTCCTGAGTCCTGCCCCTGAGCCACTTACTAAATTAAAAACAAAATAAGAAATATGCTTTTTGCTTTAAAATCTACCTTAAATCACATTGCTAATTGCATATTGTACTTGTTTGTAGCCTGAATAATGAAATTTGCACTTAAAACTGTAATTTTTGTAACTTTTGGAAATGCCAGTAAAAACTTGGCTGTGCCAGTAAATTTTGGGTGTCGTGTCAGTAAGTTTCAATTTGGTAGGTTGGCAACACTGCCCGCGTCCCGCATTCCTGTGCGTTGCCTGTGTGTTCCCATATGGGGGCTACAAATTGCACTGAAACGCAGTGCACTAATTAAAAAAAAAAAAAAAGCTGCACTAAATCAAATGGTACTACAGTACGATACGATCTGGTGCCTGCAAATGCACTTTGATTGCATTCTGCATTTGGGTTGGCATTTACATTACATTGGCACCCACAGAAGATCACTACGGCAGGGCATTTTAAGCATGATGCGAGAAACTAGTGTGGAACACGCCTTTCCCATACTGCATTCTGGTGTGAACCAGCCCTTAGTATGATAAAACACTGTGAAGTTGATTGAGGTTGGGTTCAGAAATGTGTAAACTGGATGCGGTTTTCTCCGCATCCAATTTACATGGCAGGCGAGTGTGACCGGCTCTCAATGGAGCCAGTTCACACAGCTCTGTGGCGGCCGTAGAGCCGATTGCAAAAAGGTCCTGTGCGTGTTTGGATCTGGTTCAGGTGTGAATTCAGGCAAAAATTCTGACCTGAATCGGACCTGAATCGGTGAACAGACATGCAAGAAAAGGCGGCCGCATATATGTGAAGCCGGCCTTAGTAAAGGGAAATAGGCTGTTAACTTTACAAAGGAATTTACACTTTGCAAGGGGATTTCCCCTTATCTTAATGAATGCGTGGCTTTTTTTTATGAATGTAGTGAAAATTCACCTTGGAAAGAATACAAAATCATGGGCAAGTAAAATTTTAAAAAATAGTAATTTTGCTTTTATATGATTGAATGATGGAAGTCTGAAAAGCCTTGCCTTATGCACTAAGCTAAGGGGAAATTCCCTTTTAAAGTGAACAGCCCATTTGCCTTCAATAAATCAACCTCTGTGTAGCAAAAGAAAACGTAAAACCTAATTGTTTAGTATGGCGGGCTTAATAGCAGGATCATCAGGAATTACTTTAATGAAAGCTGCACATTTAAAATATTAAAAAATACATTAATTTGTTAAATCTTTTATGAGATTTTAGCGATTAGGTTATACATATACTTACATTTTTCATAACAAAACAGAACTCTGTGTCATGCTTCTAGAATTAGTTTTGTCTTCTACAAAGTGAGCAATCTGCAGATACAGAGATTTAGAAAATGTAGTTAGAATTGTGAAATCGATTCAATTACCTTACATCTAGAGTGCAACTAATTTGCAGCAAGGACATGTTGCGCTCCCACCCAATATTATAATAGAAATGTAAGAACAGCCTGGCCTATAATCACAATAACACATCATAATTCTTCCTCCTAACTCTAAGTAATTAGCTATTTTTTTTTTCTATTGCTGAACTTAAAATTTGTGATTGAAAAACATCTCGGCACACAACGTAATCAGGTCCAAATGTTTTGCAGAGACAATTAAACACAACATTATATGGAAAATTGCCTTCAGCTCTTGTACATTAAAATTCTTTTTCAGTTTTTAACTCATTAATGTTTTTTTTTTTTCCCTGTTGATTTACTTAACATCCTAAATCTTGTTGGCCCAGAAATAGTCAATGTCACGTCAAAGTGTATAGGATGCAAGGCTGAATATTTTACTTATGATATGACATGACTTAAACATTAAGGGAATCAAATTAGGGTTTGGATATTAAAAGAAAGATGTAATCTAAGAAAATGACACAAAATAAACACCATTGGCGCTTTTTTTTTATTCCTTATCCATATATATACAGTATTTCACAAAAGTGAGTACACCCCTCACATTTTTGTAAATATTTTATTATATCTTTTCATGTGACAACACTGAAGAAATGACACTTTGCTACAATGTAAAGTAATGAGTGTACAGCTTGTATAACAGTGTAAATTTGCTGTCCTCTCAAAATAACTCAACACACAGCCATTAATGTCTAAACCACTGGCAACAAAAGTGAGTACACCCCTAAGTGAAAATGTCCAAATTGGGCCCAATTAGCCATTTTTTTCCCCAGTGGTATGTGACTTGTTAATGTTACAAGGTCTCAGGTGTGAATGGGGAGCAGATGTGTTAAATTTGGTGTTATCGCTCTCACTCTCTCATACTGGTCACTGGAAGTTCAACATGGCACCTCATGGCAAATAACTCTCTGAGGATCTGAAAATAGAATTGTTGTTCTACATAAAGATGGCCTAGGCTATAAGAAGATTGCCAAGACCCTGAAACTGAGCTGCAGCACAGTGGCCAAGACCATAGAGCAGTTCAGCAGGACAGGTTCCACTCAGAACAGGCCTCCCCAGGGTCGACCAAAGAAGTTGAGTGCACGTGTTCAGCATCATATCCAGAGGTTGTCTTTGGGAAATAGACATATGAGTGCTGCCAGCATTGCTGCAGAGGTTGAAGGGGTGGGGGGTCAGCCTGTGAGTGCTCAGACCATACGCCACACACTGCATCAAATTGGTCTGCATGGCTGTCATCCCAGAAGGAAGCCTCTTCTAAAGATGATGCACAAGAAAGCCCACAAACAGTTTGCTGAAGACAAGCAGACTAAGGACATGGAATACTGGAACCATGTCCTGTGGTCTGATGGGACCAAGATAAACTTATTTGGTTCAGATGGTGTCAAGCATGTGTGGTGGCAACCAGGTGAGGAGTATAAAGACAAGTGTGTCTTGCCTACAGTCCATCATGGTGGAAGTGTCATGGTCTGGGGCTGCATGGGGAGCATGAATGAATGCATGAATGCCAACATGTACTGTGACATACTGAAGCAGAGCATGATCCCCTCCCTTTGGAGACTGGGCCGTAGGGCAGTATTCCAACATGATAACGACCCCAAACACACCTTAAAGATTACCACTGCCTTGCTAAAGAAGCTGAGGTTAAAGGTGATGGACTGGCCAAGCATATCTCCAGACCTAAACCCCATTGTACATCTGTGGGGCATCCTTAAACATAAAGTGGAAGAGCGCAAGTTCTCTAACATCCACCAGCTCTGTGATGTCGTCATGGAGGAGTGGAAGAGGACTCCAGTGGCAACCTATGAAGCTCTGGTGAACTCCATGCCCAAGAAGGTTAAGGCAGTGCTGGAAAATAATGGTGGCCACACAAAATATTGACACTTGGGCATTTTCACTTAGTGTTGTACTCACTTTTATTGCCAGCGGTTTATACATTAATGTGTGTTGAGTTATTTTGAGGGGACAGCAAAATTTACACTGTTATATAAGCTGTACACTCACTACTTTACATTGTAGCAAAGTGTCATTTCTTCAGTGTTGTCACATGAAAAGATATGACTAAATATTTACAAAAATGTGAGGGGTGTACTCACTTTTGTGAGATACTGTATATATATATATATATATATATATATATATATATATATATATATATATTACAGTGGGGTATAGAAAAGAATCACCCCCCCCTTTTAAAATGAAATGAAAACAGACACAGTTTTTGTTTTATTCAGCCGTATTTATAATACTATAATACTTATAATATCCAAGTTAAAGATAAAACACTAACATGTCAGAAAACATTAACAAAATCAAAACCAGAATCACTGGGCTGGAAAAAGGAAAACCTCCCTCCTAAAACTCAATCAGGTGTAGCCAATCACCTTCTCAATGGGACACAAAACCATTTGACTTTCAACTGTGATCAGCTGTGGTCATTTTAAATAGCTCAGCATGAACAGAACTTTCCTGGAGCAATTCAGTCCCTGGTAGTGCAATTGAAGCTAACAATCAACTATGGGTGGTGAGGCACTGTCAAAAGATCTCCAGGATAAATTTGTGGACAGGCACAAGTCAGAGGCTTTATCAAAGCCTAGAAGCACAGTGAAGTCTATTATTAAAGTGATTGTACAGGAACAATTTTTATTAAAAAAATGACAAACATGTCATACTTACCTGCTCTGTGCAGTGGTTTTACACAAAGCAGCCCCAAACCTCCTCTTCTTGGATGCTCCACCAGAGCTCTGGGCCCCTCCCCCTTGCCAAGTGCACTCTTAGCAAGCCGCTCGCTGTGGGGGCACTCGTGCGTGCTCACTCCCGAGCTGCCTCTCTGCATCCATAATACACAGAGTGAGCAGCTCAGCCCTGCCCCCTGCTCCCTCCTCACTGGCTGCGATTGACAGCCGATGTTTCCCGCTGCTGCATCTCAGCCAATCAGGAGGAAGAAAGCCAGGAGAGCATCAGGTGTAATGCACATCGCTGGATTGAGATCGGGTTTAGGTAAGTATTAGGGAGAGCTGAGGGGGGAGCTGCACACCTAAGGTTGTTTACTTTCATGCATAGAATGCATGAAGGTAAAAAAACTTCAGCCTTTACAACCACTTTAAGAAGTTGAAGGTATTTAGTACAACACAGACCCTCCCTGGATCAGGACGTCACTCCAAACAGGATGAAAGAGCCAGGAGGAAGCTTGTCAGATAGGCTACCAAGAGGCTTACAGCAACTCTGAAGCAGATGCAGGAATTTATGAAAAAGAGTGTTCATTGGATGCATGTGACAACAAATTCTCCACAAAAGTGGCTTGTATGGGAGGGTTGCAAGCATAGGCGTGTGCACAGGGTGTGCCGGATGTGCCTGGGCACACCCTAATCACCCTGTGCGGTGCCGATTGCCCCTGCTTTCTGGAGCTGCCTCTTCCCTGCAGTGCTTCCAGCTTCCCTCTTCTCCCACCGGTTGCTACAGGAGATATTTTAGGATAGAGAACAGGGGAAGGGGCCGGTAAATATTAAATTTACCGACCCCTTCCTTTTCTGAATGAACACAGTGAGTGATCTGTACCGATTGCTCCTGTGTCATTCTTATCTGAAGCATAGCAAACTATGTTTACTATTCTTCTGCTTGTAAATGAACAGGAAGCCACTCAGCACAGAGCACTTCCCATTTGTTCACTATCCAGTGCAGCTGAGGCTGCAGAAAAAGGGACTGGGGATTCTCTGTCCTCACTCCTTTTCTCTGTCTCAAAAGTGAGACATCAGGGGTCTGTTTAGACCTTTGACATTTCACCAAAGACCCCCAACGGAGCTCCTAAAAAAATTGCTCTACTGACACTGTCTTCTTCTCTGCTGACTTACACGTATGTGTGTTTGTGCTCTGGGGTGCACACCCTAATGCAATAGACTGTGCACACCAATGGTTGCAAGAAAAAAGCGCCTCCTTAACCACTTAAGGACCGAGCCTCTTACTAAGATTTGGTGTTTACAAGTTAAAAACAGGTTTTTTTGCTAGAAAATTACTTTGAAACATTATATATATTTTTCTAACACCCCAGAGAATAAAATGACAGTCGTTACAATACTTTCTGTCAAACTGTATTTGCGCAGCGGTCTTACAAGAGCACTTATTGTAGAAAAAATACACTTTTTTGAATTAAAAAATAAGGCAACAGTAAAGTTAGACCACTTTTTTTATATTGTGAAAGATAATGTTACGCCGAGTAAATTGATACCCAACATGTCACGCTTCAAAATTGTGCCTGCTCGTGGAATGGCGACAAACTTTTACCCGTAAAAATTTCCATAGGCGACGTTTAAAAATTTCTACAGGTTACCAGTTTTGAGTTAAAGAGGAGAGGAGGTCTAGGGCTAGAATTATTGCTCTAATGATTGTGGAGATACCACACATATGTGGTTTGAACACCGTTTACATATGCGGGCGCTGCTCATGTATGCTTCTGCACGCGAGCTTGGTGGGACAGGGCGCATTTAAATTTTTTATTTTTTTTTATTTTACCTTTTATTTTTACACTGTTCTTTAAAAAAAAAAATGTGCCACTTTTATTCCTATTACAAGGAATGTAAACATCCCTTGTAATAGAAAAAAAGCATGACAGGGCCTCTTAAATATGAGATCTGGGGTCAGAAAGACCTCAGATCTCATATTTACAATAAAATGCAATAAAAAAATAAAAATAAATGAAATGTCATTTGGGAAAAAAAAAAAGTCTCTTTAAGAGCTATGGGCGAAAGTGACGTTTTGACGTCGCTTCTGCCCTGCAGTGGTATGGATTGCAGAAAAAAGAGGGTTCCTCAAAAAGAAACCCCAGGTCGGACTTTAACCACTTCCCGCCCGCCCTATAGCGGATTGACGTCCGTGAAGTGGTTCAGTTAGGATAACATGCCACGCGTGCCCGCGGGGGCGCGCATCGCGGCGATCGGTGGAGCGTGTGTCAGCCTGACACACCGCTCCACCAATCTTGGTAAAGAGTCTCCGGCGGAGGCTCTTTACCACGTGATCAGCCGTGTCCAATCACGGCTGATCACGATGTCAATAGGAAGAGCTGTTGATCGGCTTTTCCTCACTCGCGTCTGACAGATGCAAGTAGAGGAGAGCCGATCAGCGGTTCTCCTGACGGGGGGGTCTGCGCTGATTGTTTATCAGCGCAGCCCCCCCTCAGATCACCACACTGGACCACCAGGGATCTCCACTAGGACCACCAGGGAAGGGGCAACATGTAGATGGCCAGGTATGTACCCCATGGCCATCCACATGTGCCCAATGTGCCCAATCTGCGCCAATCAGTGCCCACAAATGGGCACTGATTGGCACCAACATGTTTCAGGTCTGCCCAGCAATGCCACCAATCAGTTTATTCAGTGCCACCAATCAGTGTCATCAGTGCCACCTGTCAGTGCCCATCGGTGCCCTGTCAGTGCCCATCTGTGCCCATCAGTGCCCACCTATCAGCGCCCATCAGTGCCACCTATCAGTGCCACCCATAAGTACCCATCAGTGCCACCCATAAGTACCAATCAATGCCACCTACGAGTGCCCATCAGTGCCGCCTATGAGTGCCCATCGGTGCCACCTATGAGTGCCCATCAGTGCCGCATACCAGTGCCACCTATCAGTGCCCATCAGTGCCACCTATCAGTGCCCATCAGTGCTGCCTATCAGTGCCCACGATCAGTGCCCGGCAGTGCCACCTCATCAGTGCCACCTCATTGGTGCCACCTCATCGGTGCCCATCAGTGCCACCGTATCAGTGCCTGTCAGTGCAGCCATATCAGTGCCTGTCATTGAAGAAGAAAACATACTTATTTACAAAAAATTTTAACAGCAAACCAAAAGGATAGCAAAAAATATATAAACTTTAAATTAATACACATATACAAATATACAATATTAAAGGGACATTACAAAAAACATATAAAAATCATATATATAAAAATATACATGATACACATGAGCCCTAATGCGTCTACGCGTTTTGTTATGAAAACTTCTTCAGGACATATCGGGTTTCACTTTATTGCAAGAAAGAAAGGAAGGTCTCACTATCTTGCAGGAAGGTTGGCGTCAGCCACCAAAGTATAAACAAGATGTATGTTCCCAATATAGATGTGAAAGACTGGTGGTAAGGATAAATCAAAAGAAATGGCCGCCAGCTGTCAATCAGATGATAACAAAAATTATGTAGATGCGGTAGTCCCAGGGGAAACAGGGAGAATTCAGGATAGAGGATAACCGTCCACCAAGATAGCTCCAAAAAAGAAGGGAGACTTGGGTATACCCCAAATGTAGTGTCCACTCAGTGATACAGATAGGACTATGTAAGTCCAAAAATGGAGCTATAGATCTGGTATAACAGGAGTCCCCTGGGAAGAAGCAAAAGTGCTCTTGGTGGTATGGAGACGGGTGGGGGGCCATCTTCCCCTCACTCATCTTCATTCCACAAATATGACAGGGCCCGATCGCCTCCACCGCTACCGACGGCTCCAGTAAGCGGCAGAGGGCACCAGAGCGCGGCGGGAGGGGGGGCCCTCTCCTGCCGCTGATAAAAGTGATCTTGCTGCGAATCTGCCGCAGAGACCACTTTTATCTGAAAGCGGACTGCCCGCTGAAGAAAAGGATACCGGGGTTATGGCAGCTAGCTAGCACGTTCGTTATCGTTTTGTTAAAACGAACACGAAAATCTCCAAAATTCAGATGAAAATGCATTCGGACAATAATGAATGCACACATCTATCTTTTTGTAAGTGAGCCCTACCTGGACACAGTATTTTAAATGAGTTCTAACTAAAAATCTATATGAGGAAATAGTTTCTGTTCATGCGGTAAACAGAAACTATAGAGTTGTAACAAAGCCTTATTCACCACCTTGATGCATTTAAAAGTTTCAATCATGTCTCCTCTTTGCCTTCTTTCTTCCAGACTGTACAGATTAAGTTCCTGAAGTCTCTCTGGATATATTTTATCCCTCAGACCTCTCACCATTTTTGCTCCCCGTCTCTGTACTCATTCTATCTTATTATTATCTTTTTGTAGACATGTGTGCACTGAAATATTTTGTTTCGGAATTTCTGTTTCATCCGAAAAATACATTTATTTAGTTACTCCTGAAATTCGTTTTTATTTATTTCGTTTAGTTAAAAAATGCATTCGTACTAAAATCCAAATTAATTAAGGTCAAATCTGTCCTTTGAAGGCTTATGGTGTCTGTCGGATGTTCTAAGAAGTTTCAACAAAGCAGCTAAACTGTATGATGCCGCGATCGTACATTTCCAGTCAAAGGTTCCGCCTACAAGCTATAGTAGAATTCAAATATTGTTTGACTAGTAATAATTATAAGTATTAATTATTATTACTAGTCAAACAACATTAGAATTATTTTATAGTCTATGGGCGGAGCATTTGACTGTAAATGTCTGCTCGCGGCGATCGTATGTTTTTAGCTGCTTCGTTGAATCTTCATGTCGAACAGAGTTAAGTTAGGCACATTTGACCGCAGGTTCAATAGACACAGATCGCTATTGTCACCGTCATGTCAAATCTTCTATCTATCTATATCAAACTGTTGTCGCAACAATACGAAAATATAATGGATACGAAAATAAAGCATTTTTTTATTTTGGATCTTTCAGATTTCAGATATCAGCACGCTCGCTATCGTTTTGTTAAAACGAATACGAAAATCCCAGAAATTCGGCCGAAAACGCATTCGGATGATAACGAATGCACACGTCTATCTTTTTGTAAGTGAGTCCTACCTGGACACAGTATTTTAAATGAGTTCTAACAAAAAATCTATATGGGAAATAGTTTTTGTTTATGCGGTAAACAGAAACTATAGTTTCTGTTTACCGCAGAGTTGTAACAAAATGTTTACAGAGATCAATACCTCAAGTTGAAATTTACAGAGGTGCATGAACCCACATGTTAATCTCCACTCTTCTTTAGTAGCCTGAACAGAAGGGTTATATGAAGTAATGGCAGACCATTGAACAGGAATGATACTGTTCTCCCCATGAATATGATGTTTGTATGTATGTTTTCAGTTTGTATGTGATACATTTTCCATATAAACAAATAAAGTTCTCTCAGCCATGGTTGTTTATATTATGTCTTGTGATTCACCATGACAACAGACAGTGCTACATATGATATATTATTGTTCATTAGAGGACCATGCACCAAGATCTGTTTCCATGCTAGCCCCTGGCAAAGTTTATCCTTAGGAATTCTTTTATCATTAAACTTAATGGTGGTCGGTCAGGGAATTGTAGACTTTTAGACTGTATAAAGTAATCAGTAGTTTTCCTTTGGATATGCAATGTTTAGGTTTCTTGACTCCCTCCCTGTTTGCTAATGGTTTTCCCTATCACACACCAAGGCTGGAGACCAAAGCAGCATGCTCGTTCAGTAATATGCCCTTCCTATACAGAAAGGAGAAATACAGAAAGAAACTCTATTAGCATTGTTTACAGACATTACAGAAAACCTCCTTACCTGGTCTGAGAAAGGTTACTGCCATGCTCAGCTATATCCTCAGTGTCCTACACTAGTGTCCTCAAACACCAGGCCATGGCCCATTGCAAGGTTGCCACCTCCCCTCGCCCAGGCCTCCAGCCAGATGCAGATCCTTTAATATTCCACAGTGCCTCCCAGCTTCTATAGAGCCCCTCAACCTCTCATAGTGGCCCACAGTACCCCCAGGTTGCTGGAAAGCCCTCAGCCCCCTTAGTGTAGCAGTGCTGCAGAGCATCCCGTACTCCATAGTTCCCCCCAACTTTCCACAGTGCTCCCCAGCCTCTTCTGAAACCTCATCCTGTACAGGGCTACAGGGATAACCAGTGTTCTGCAGAGTGCCCTTTAGATTCTATGCATGAAGGTAAAAAAACCTTCTGTGTGCTGCTTCCCCCACAGCTGCCCCTAATATTCACCTGAGCCCCTTCTCAATCCAGCGAAGTGCAAGGGAGCTTCTGCTTTCTGGGTCTCTCTCTCCTCATTGGCTGAGACACAGCAGCAGGAGCCATTGCCTCCCACTGCTGTCAATCACAGTTACTGAGTCAAAGAGGAGAGCTCGGGGGAGGGGCCAAGCTGCAGCTCTATGTGTCTTATGGACACATAGAGCGGGGCTCAGGATAGAACACGCACCAGTGCCCCCATAGCGTTTGCTTTTGAGGGCACTGGTCAAGGGGGAGGAGCCAAGAGCACCAGCGGGGGACCAGCTAAGAAGAGGATTTTGGCTGCTCTGTGCAAAACTGTTGCACAGAGTAGGTAAGTATAACATGTTTATTATTTAAAAAAAAAAAAAAAAATACGAACCTTTAACCACTTCAGCCCGGAAGGATTTGCCCCCTTCATGACAAGGCCATTTTTTGCTATACGGCACTGCATTGATTTAACTGACAATTGCGCAGTCATGCAATGCTGTACCCAAACAAAATTGACGTCCTTTTTTTCCCACAAATAGAGCTTTCTTTTGGTGGTATTTGATCACCTCTGAGGTTTTTATTTTTTGCGCTATAAACAACCAAAGAGCGACAATTTTGAAAAAAAAAACCCTATTTTTTTTTTAACTGTTTGCTATAATCAATTACCAAAAAAAATATATATAAAAAAAAACACATTTATTCATTAGTTTAGGCCGATTTATATTCTTCTACATATTTTTGGTAAAAAAAAAATCGCAATAGGCGTATATTGATTGGTTTGCGCACAAGTTATCGCGTCTACAAACTATGGAGATAAATTTAGGGACTTTTATTTTTTTTACTGTTTTTACTAGTAATGGAGGCGATCTGGGATTTTTAGCGGAACTGCAATATTGCAGCGGACAAATCTGACCCCAAATTACACTTTTTGGGGACAAGTGACATTATTACATTGATCAGTGCTATAAAAATGCACTTATCAATGTAAAAATGACACTGGCAGGGAAGGGGTTAACACTAGCGGGCTATCAAGGGGTTAAGTGTGTTCCCTGGGTGTGTTCTAACTGTAGGGGGATGGGCTCACTGGGACATGACAGAGATCACTGTTCCCGATCACTGGGAACAGAAGATCTCTGACATGTCCCCTGTCAGACCGGGGATCCACCTTGTTTACACTGGCAGATCCCCGTTCTGCCTCTGTACTAGGCAACCGTGGGTTGCCGGCGGACATCGAGCAACTGCGCCTGCACAAGCCACCGTACAGGTATGGCAAAATGCGCAGCACTGCCAACCTGCCGCGATATATCTGCGTGAGCTGGTCTGCAAGTGGTTAATGTCAGTTTAGTTCTTGTAGTAAAACATCTGCCTGTACTTTTTTTTTTCTCTAGTACATTTTTGTTCATTATGCCTTAAGAAAACTGTCCTGATACTGGCCAGTTTTACGCTGCTATATGCCCTGCAGCATCTTAGTCCTTTTAGTAAAACCCAGCCTGTTTCTTGTAAATTTGGGCAAAGCCCTGCCATTTAAAACTGCCCTGCTGCCCTACTGTAACTCTCCTTAATAGACAACCTGCAGAACTCACCACAACCCTTTTTGAGTTGCTTCTTCATGTAACAACTGCTGCAAAACAACCCGTGGCCAAGGCCTGGAAGATCTCTAGGCTTTGCCTTAGGAAGACAAAAAACAGGTTCACCCAATCCATGATCCACTACAAAAATCCAAGTCACACTACAATATAGGGTATGCAAATACACCATGGTATTGCATCCCTGGATCACCCATTTTCTCTCCCTGGACTTTGACCCATCACTAATGGAACTGTGATTTTTTGAGGCATTGTCCTCCTTCCCAATTGCTATGCTTTGGGGCTGACAGAACACACCATCGGGAATCCCATTCCTCCCTTCCTCCTCCTCTTCCACCCATGTCAACTGTATTATTTTATTGTTGTTTTTTTAAACTCCTGCTTTCGAACATGACACATGTTTCATCTAGTTCCTTTATATGGAGCTTGCTAAATCTCCGGTGCCCTATTTTACTGATCTTTAATATTGTTGTTGTCAATGTTCTTACTTAATGCATTTCAGAGATTCCTCTTCAAGACAGATGACTGAATCTTTGCTATCCTGAAATTTAAAAGATTTTATTGTCTTGTGAAAACAAAACAAATACTGTATATTGAATGAAAACTGACCTACTGCTGGCTAGTTTTACAATTTTGTGCCATCTGCAGTCTGTAGATTTTTGATAAGAGCTTAATTGAAATTGGCCAGCAGCAGGACAGTTTTACATCAGCAAGAACGGGACAGTCACAGAGAACTTGTATCTGCTGGTCAATGTGGGTCAAGCATGTGTTGCTGCTAAAGTTAGCTAAAAAAAATCATTTTTAACTGAACTAAATCAGATTGGTGTGCTGCTGTATGGAAGCCAAGCTAATTGTAAAAGAAATACAATAAATTCCAAAGTTATACATGTGCTGTCAGTATATGCTGTCACTGCAACTGTCCAATAAAATTGTACTGTTCTGTAACATGTACAGTTGTAAGGCACTCCAAGCATGGTATATAAAGGGCTTATGTATTTTCACTGTTGCCCTTTAAGCCGTATAATTAAACCCTGTTCCTGCTTTATGGTATTTCTTTTATTTAATTATTTTTGCATTGATACAGTACATGTCCCTCATGGCAGTGCCCAGCAACCCATGTTTTTTGACAATAGTTTGCCAACTAGTCATCAAAATGGTCAGAAATAAGGATTTACGCCGAATAGCTTTCAGTGGGGCTTAGCTGAATTTCAAAGGAAATTTTAAAAACTCTAAGCGAATTGAACCTGGGCAGATTCACCCATCACTAATATGAGACACTATGGGATTGATTTACTAAAACTGGAGAGTGCAAAATGTGGTGCAGCTGCACATGGTAACCAATCAGCTTCTAACTTCAGCTTGTTCAATTAAGCTTTGACAAAAAAACCTGAAAGCTGATTGGTTTCTGCGCAGAATTGTACCAGATTTTGCACTTTTAAGTTTCAGTAAATCAACCCCACTGTGTTTGTAAAAACAAGGTATGAGGCACTTTTTGTAATACAGATATATGTGGATCTGTGTATAATACAGAACTATGAGGTACTAAGCACACAATGACTTCATATTGTCTATGTATTGAAATTCAGTTTCACTCTTTGTATACTTCAAAGTCATACATATCAATATTTCTCACAACAGTTGCTTCATATGTTTCATATAAAACAACAATTCTTTTTCAATAAAATGTTTGTAAACAAAAAATAAAATCCACAAGGCTGCATGCAATATAGAGGTATGATTGATACATTGTATGTAACTGATACTTGTAGCGCCCTCTACTTTTAGGTAGGTGCTGGATTAGTGTTTTTCTATTTGCAGGACTAGTGGCAGGTAAATTTAGCCAGGCCTGTGTTTCTATTTCAGGCCTGGTTGTTTTGATCTGGGAGTGGGAGTGTTAGTGTAGTGAGGGGTGTGGCCACCTTCACTCTGGCTCAGAGATCCTCTCCTGCTTTCAGTGGAATTGTTCTGGAAGGGAGGCTGGACTTGAGACCTGGGTGGCAGGCAGCTCATGTGGTGGGCTCTGACCAATCATTAATTTGCATTGGCAGGGGGCAGGCCTTCCATATAAGCTGGGGTCACATGCTTCCAGGGAGGAGTTGAGAAGCACAGGAAAGACAGCATGGCGTACTGAGGTGCTATACCGGACATCCACATGCGGGGATGTGCCGTGTGCTCGGAGGACCTGCAGGGGAAGCATATAAAGTTGAGAACCTTCATCTCTACAGAGTGCATCAGGTTTCTGTGACTGGGGAACACAGAGCTTGATTGTAAGGCGGCAGAAGTGAACCAGCTTATCGGATTCCTGTGACCGGGGAACACGGGACTCTGAAACAAGGAGAAGGTCAGTATAACGTTGAAGAAGTAGAAGTGCTGGAGAGAGTAGCGTAACAAACTGTGTGGCTGGGAACACAGTATGAACAACAATGGACGGGCTGGAGCAATAGTCTATTGTTTATTATGTGCTCAGTTCATGTTTCAATAACTTCCAAAGACTGAAGGGTGTTAGTATGCGGGTCATGAAGAAGGTGGTGCAGGTCTTTGACCTTAAAGAATTAATACCCCAAAAAGGGTGTTAGTATGCGGGTCATGAAGAAGATGATGCAGGTATTTGACCTTAAAGAATTAATACCCCAAAGGAAGCATAACAAGTCGAGCAGAGGAACTATTCAGAGTAGTAAATCTTCAGCCAGATTGATAACAGAAGAAGCAATAGTCTGCAGTAAGAACCAACACAGGGGGAATTATTCAGAGTGATTCGTCTTGTTAACTGGAAACAATAGTCTGCAGTAAAGACTGGACAGGGGAAATACATCATTAGGGCCAAGGCCATGGTGATAACCTATCCTTCTGAACTCTTCATGGGCATCTCATATATGCCTGATATCTCTCCAAGATTCATCCCATAAATAAAAGCAAGAAAAAGCAGTAATTGACTGTTCATTGTCTGTCTGGGTGATTGACAAGGGGATGGCAGCAGGGTGATTGGCGGATTGCTACCACCACATCAGCAGCCCCCATGGGGGTACCGCTATACATATAACGCATACTTCTTTATCACATGCAGTGCACTGCATGTAATAGAGAAGTATGGAGCACTTAGCTTACAGGAAAGCTATAAGGCACTGCATGTAATATTGTATGCAATTAAGAATTTTGGGGCACTGTGTGCAATAAAGAGTAAAAATATTTTTTAGGAGTTAGAATATCGTCCTACAGAGTGGGTCAGCCAGGTATGACAAAAAAAAGAACTATGTTTGTTCTCCCACTATTGACTATTCCTAGAAAGCAGCCATGTGTGATTTTCAGAGATGTAATATCAATTTATATTCCCTATAAAAGACAGAAGCAGAGGAGAATTGAGAAATTCTATCCATTGGGTCCATAATTCTCTAAACTTGGGTGGTTTTCATTCGTTATAGCTACCAACTCTTCCATCTGCATTATATTATTTATTTCCACTACCCATTCCCGTATTGATGGTATTGCTGGAGATTTCCAGTGTCTGGGGATCAGTGCTCTCCCTGCTATCAACAGGAATCAAAATACTCCCATTTTAATGGATTAAATCAATCCCAGTATCATAGAGAGGAGAGCTACTTCTGGGGTCTTTGGCCATATCTTACCCGTGATCAAATGGCTGAGCTGAAATATAGCCGACCAGAAAGGTTTTATTATTCGACAGGACCCCCACACATGTAGGTTCAAGGTTCACTAGAAACAAGATACAGAGAAAGGTTGTCAAAGAAATCAGGCAAGGAGTTGTCCAGCATTCCTGGTGGCACAGCAAAAAGAGTCACAGCCAGATACTGAAAAGGTTGCAGGTTAAGATCTGGATCCAAACTCATTGTGAGGTTGATTTACTAAAACTAGAGAGTCCAAAGTCTGGAGCCGCTGTGCATGGTAGCCAATCAGCTGCTAACTTCAGCTTGTTCAATTTGTTTCTATGCAGAGCTGCACCAGATATTGCACTCTCCAGTTTGTGTAAATCAATCCCTGTATGTGTTATAGAGAGGTATAAATCACTGTGTAATATGGAGCTTTGTTACTATGTGTGTAATAGAAAGGTATGAGCCTCACAATGTAGTACAAACGTACAAATGAATGCATTTCATAAAAAGATCTGACTCAGCCCTGGGCTGATAAGAGGGTGATAGAGGGTGGGGATGAAGAGCCACTAAAGAACATAATTTGATTGCTTGGCCAGTGAGTGCCACTGTTAATTTTGACATCAAATTTCGATTTAGTTTTAGTCATTGTCTTTTGACTAAAATGCCATTTTAGTCATATTTTAGTCATCTGAATTGTTTCAGTTTTAGTCGTATTTTAGTCGACTAAAATTTCCAGTATGGTTGAGTCGACCTAAATCTTCAGTACCCACATGAACTTCCGCTTTCTTCTGAGCTCCACCTGTCTGTTAAAGTCCCTGACTCTATTGGCAGAGAGAGGCATGCTCCCTCTGTCTGGAGTTCTAGAACAATGTCCTGCAAACCACATAATCCGTTGGATTCGTGTCTGTCCGGATGTGACACAGTGAGTGTTTCCCCTCCCAGTAAGGTAGCAGTGTGTAAAATAACAGCCTCAGCCTCCCCAGACCATCCAGTTCTCTGCCCTGTACACTCCCTCACTTGTATTTACTTCCCCATTCCCACTTGCAGGTCACCCCCCCATCCCCAAAGTATAAGGCACCCTGTCCTGTGCACTCCCTCACTCCCATTGACTTCCATATCCCCACTTGAAGCCTGGCATTACAGCGAATAGAGTTTACAGTTTTTTTGTACATTTTCGTGTTCTAACCGTAATGCCAAAAAGAATAGGGATGAGCCGAACACCCCCCGGTTCGGTTTGCAGCAGAACATGCGAACAGGCAAAAAATTTGTGCGAATACGTGAACACCATTAAAGTCTATCAGACACGAACATGAAAAATCTGCCTACCTCACTGTGTCCATTGCAGCCTCCCTGTGCCGATCTGCATTGCCTACCTGTGTCCATTGCAGCCTACCTGTGCCGATCTGCATAGCCTCCCTGTGCTGATCTGCATCTGCATGCCTCCCTATGTCCATTGCAGCCTCTCTGTGCCGATCTGCATAGCTGATCTCTGTGTCATGCAGTCAGACGGTGGCCATTCCAGTGTACAAAAGCCACGCCTACTCCTTGTCCTCATCCGTGATAGGTGGAACACTCAGTTTCCCAGCAGTCATTGTTCAGTGTTCCGCCTATCATGGACATCCTCTCATCCTCGTCCGTGGGAAAAGGACGAGAGGACGTCTGTGATAGGTAGAACACTGAACACTGACTCACTGCTGGGAAACTGAATGTTCCCCTATCACGGACGAGGAGGAGGAGGAGGCGCGGCTTTTGTACACTGGAAAGGCTGCCATCTGACTGCATGACACGCTGATCAGGTAGGCAGACGGCAGTGACTCGAGTATAAGCCGAGGGGGGCACTTTCAGCACAAAAAATTTTGCTGAAAAACTCGGCTTATACTCGAGTATATATGGTACATGCCCCTGTTAAACAGGTACATGCCCCTGTTGGGTGCAGGAACGGACCCTGCTGTGAAAAATTAGATCAAAAATTGTAATTACATTCCCCTGTTAAACAGGGGCAGAAAAATTGGGCCTTTGGTTTTGGTGACGCCAGAACACTGTAAGCCCCCACTGTTACTCTTGTTGGGCGCAGGAACAGGTCCTGCTGTGAAATATTATATCAAGGATTGTAATTACATGCCCCTGTTAAACGGGCAGAAAAACTAGGCCTTGGGTGGTGGTGGTAGGGCCACAACACTGTAACCCCTCACAGATACTCTTGTTGGGCGCAGGAACGGGTCCTGCTGTGAAATATTAGATCAAAAATTGTATATACATGCCCCTGTTAAACAGGGGCAGAAAAATTGGGCCTTTGGTGGTGGTGCCATAACACTGTGACCCCTCACAGATACTCATGTTGGGTGCAGGAACGGGCCCTGCTGTGAAATATTATATCAAAAATTGTAATTACATGCCCCTGTTAAACAGGGGCAGAAAAATTGGGCCTTGGGTGGTGGTGGTGCCACAACACTGTAACCCTCACAGATACTCTTGTTCTGCGCAGGAACAGGCCCTGCTGTGAAATTCTAGATCAAAAATTGTAATTACATGCCCCTGTCAAACAGGGGCAGAAAAATTGGGCCTTGGTTGGTGGTGGTGGTACCACAACACTGTAACCCCTCACAGATACACGTGTTGGGCGCAGGAACAGGCCCTGATGTGAAATATTATATCAAAAATTGTAATTACATGCCCCTGTTAAACAGGTGCAGAAAAATTGGGCCTTGGGTGGTGGTGGTGCCACAACACTGTAACCCCTCACAGATACTCTTGTTGGGCGCAGGAACAGGCCCTGCTGTGAAATATTATATCAAAAATTGTAATTACATGCCCCTGTTAAACAGGTGGTGCCCTAAACCAAAAATAATGTTAGAAGCTAGCATCATCAAGATTGAGGAGGAACAGGATAGTCAGCATAGGCAGTCTTCAAGGGATCCCATATCCATAGCAAATTCAATCAGTTACATCAACATCAGGTGCTTGATGGCTGCTGATCCAAGACTGATTCATTTTTATGAATATGAGCCTTTCAACGGAGTCTGTGGACAGGTGCACTCTTTGATCCGTTACAAACCCTCCAGGAGCACTGAATGTGCGTTCAGAAAAAACGCTGGATGCAGGACAGGCCAGTAACTCAATTGCTCATTGAGCAAGTTCTGGCCAGTGGTCCATCCTCAAGACCCAGTAACCCAGTGGATACTATGTTATAAAGGTCTGCTCTTGCCCCTAGATATTCCTGCACCATATAATGCAGACACTGGCGATGGTTGCTTGAACCGATCAGACTTTGGTGCAGAGAACTGAAAAACTGTTTAAAGGCATTGGTCAGATGGCCATCTTCTCCACCGCGCTTCCTCTGACTGAACGAAGCCTCAGCAACACGTTGTCCAGCATCAGGAAATGGTAACCTCCCAGGGTCTGGAAATGCATTACACAAACCTTTCCCCATGGCCTCCTGAAGATGTTTCATTCTCTGCTCCCTCTGCGAAGGCAGGATGAGTTCTGCAACCTTACTCTAACGTGGATTAAGAAGGGTTGCCAGCCAGTAATGATCCCTCTCCTTGATAACACCAATTTCGAGGGTCCTTTTGCAGACTTTGCAAAATCAGAGAGGCCATGCAGCGTAAGTTTGCAGAGGCATTAGATTCTGAGTCCTCTGGTTCACTAAGGATCACATGATGCGTAACTACCTCCTCCCAGCCACGTACAATTCTTTGGGCTTCTGGGGACTGAAAACCATCCCTTGAAGACTGCTGCTGAGTGTTATCCTCTACATCCATGCTGACACAATCCTCCTCCTCTTCCTCCTGTGTGTTTGGCGGGCCCGCAGGAATGCTATCTAGATAAAGGGGGCCTTCAGAGGAAGTCCTCCTCTTCCTCCCACTGTTCTGCCTCAAGTGCCCTGTCCATGATTCCACAAAGCATGTGGACTAGAGGGACAGTGTCACCGATGCATGCATCGTCGCTGCTCACCATCCTTGTGGCCTCCTCAAATGGTGACAGGACAGTGCATGCATCCTTGATCAGTAGCCACTGGCGTGGCGAAAAGAAGCCAAGCTCCCCTGACCCTGTGCTGGTGCTATACTCGCACAGGTACTCATTGATGGCCCTCTGCTGTGTGTGCAGCCGCTACAGCATTGGCAACATTGAGTTCCACCTGGTGGGCATGTCACAAATGAGGCAGTTGGTGGGCAGGTTGCATTCCCTTTGAATGTCAGCCAGCTGAGCACTGGCATTGTATGACCAGCGGGAAATGACCACAGACGTTTCTGGCCTGCCTTAGGAGATCCTGTAAGCCTGGGTACCTGCTCAAGAACCGTACACCACCAGAAGTGTAGTAGAAACTGTACACACTGTATTAGATACTGTGTACACCTCCTGAAGTGTATTAGAAACTGTACACACTGTATTAGATACTGTGTACACCGCCTGCACTGTATTAGATACTGTACGATGGCTGCACTGTATTGTGTACTGTGTACACCACCAGAAGTGTCGTTGAAACTGTACACACTGTTATTGAAACGGCGTACACCGTCTGCACTGTATTAGAAACTGTACTATGGCTGCACTGCATTGTGTATTGTGTATACCACCAGAAGTGTAGTAGAAACTGTACACACTGTATTAGATACTGTGTACACCACCTGCACTGCATTAGAAACTGTACAATGGCTGCACTGTATTGTATACTGTGTACACCACCAGAAGTGTAATTGAAAGTGTACACACTGTATTAGATGCTGTGTACACTGCCTGAAATGTATTAGAAACTGTACACACTGTATTAGATACTGTGTACACCACCAGAAAAGTAGTAGAAACTGTACACACTGTATTAGATACTGTGTACACTGCCTGCACTGTATTAGAAACTGTACAATGGCTGCACTGTATTGTGTACTGTGTACACCCCCAGAAGTGTAGTAGAAACTGTACACACTGTATTAGATACTGTGTACACCGCCTGCACTGTATTAGAAACAGTACACCACTGCACTGTAGATATAGGCTACACTGGATGCAGAGTATATACAGTTGTGCTCATAAGTTTACATACCCTGGCAGAATTTATGATTTCTTGGCCATTTTTCAGAAAATATGGATGATAACACAAAAACTTTCTTTTACTCATGGTTAGTGTTTGGCTGAAGCCATTTATTATCAGTCAACTGTGTTTACTCTTTTTAAATCATAATGGCAACAGAAACTACCCAAATGACCCTGATAAAAAGTTTACATAGCCCAGTTCTTAATACCGTGTATTGCCCCCTTTAACATTAATGACAGCTTGAAATCTTTTGTGGTATTTGTGGATGAGGATCTTTATCTTCTCAGATGGTAAAACTGCCCATTCCTCTTGGCAAAAAGCCTCCAGTTCCTGTAAATTCTTGGACTGTCTTGCATGAACTGCACGTTTGAGATCTCCCCAGAGTGGCTCAATGATATTGAGGTCAGGAGACTGAGATGGCAACTCCAGAAGTTTATTCTGCTGTAGCCAATGACAGGTCGACTTGACCTTGTGTTTTGGATTTGGTGTTTTGGTGCATATTATAGGCCAAAATCACCAGGTTATGTAAACCTTTGATCCGGGTCATTTGGGTAGTTTCTGTTGTCATTATGATTTAAAAAGAGTAAACACAGTGGATTGATAATAAATGACTTCAGCCAAACACTAACCATGAGTGAAAGAAATGTTTTTGTGTTATCATTCATATTCTCTGAAAAATGGCCAAGAAATCATAAATTCTGTCAATGTAAACCTATGAGCACAGCTATATATATATATATATATATATATACAGGGCTTTTTTTCAGGGGGAACTTGGTGGAACTCAGTTCCACCACCTCTGGCTCAGACCCTTTGGTGCCTGCTCAAACAATCACTTGTAAACTCAGAAGTCTGGTTTCTGTGTTTACAAGTGACAGCTCTGCACCCTGTATGTAATGCAATCCTGATATTTAATGCCCCTTTAAGACCCTCCAACTGTTTTCGTAAAATTTGACTGAACACACCCACTATTTGATGTGATTTGGAGGGTGTGTGTAGGGGTGGGGTTTTGTTGGGCCGTGGTTAAGTTCCAGCACCTATTGTTTGAGAAAAAAAGCCCTCTCAAAAAAGTGAGTACACCCCTCACATTTTTGTAAATATTTTATTATATCTTTTCATGTGACAACACTGAAGAAATTACACGTACAGCTTGTATACCAGTGTAAATTTGCTGTCCCCTCAAAATAACTCAACACACAGCCGTTAATGTCTGAACCGCTGGCAACAAAAGTGAGTACACCCCTAAGTGAAAATTTCTAAATTGGGCCCAATTAGCCATTTTCCCTCCCCGGTGTCATGTAACTCATTAGTGTTACAAGGTCTCAGGTGTGAATGGGGAGCAGGTGTGTTAAATGTCATGTTATCGCTCTCACTCTCTCATACTGGTCAAGTTCAACATGGCACCTCATGGCGAAGAACTCTCTGAGGATCTGAAAAAAAGAATTGTTTTTCACTTAGGGGTGTACTCACATTGTAGCAAAGTGTCATTTCTTCAGGGTTGACACATGAAAAGATATAATAAAATATTTACAAAAATATGAGGTGTACTCACTTTTATGAGATATTGTATATATATATATATATATATATATATATATATATTAATACACTGCCTGCACTGACTGAATATCGAGTAAACACTGAACATATAGTATATGCTAAATGCAGAGTATATATATATATATATATATATATATATATATATATATATATACTAGTCTGACTGTATATATATATATCAAATACACTGCCACTAACTGAATAACCTGCCTGCTTAATCTAACTCAAGCCGACAGCACTACACATGGCCGCCGTGTAAGTAGCCTTATATAGTGTGGGTCAAGGACTTAGTCCCCCTGAGCCATGATTGGCCAAAGGCACCCTGCCTTTGGCCAATTATGGCTCTCACAGCAGAGCGCGTTGTGATTGGCCAAAGAATACAGGTTAGGCGCATGCTTTGGGCAATCATCAGCAATGTACTGCGATCACGCAGTGCATTATGGGGTGTTCCGTGGCACTCGAATTTCCCACGAACGCCCCATAATGTTCGCTGTTCTGTGAACAGGCGAACACCTGATGTTGGAGTCGAACTTATGTTCGTCCTGAACATCGAGCTCATCCCTAATAAAGAACAAGTTATTGGATTTTTACTCCAGGAGTATACAGGTGCATCTCAAAAAAATTGAATATCATCAAAAAGTCAACTTATTTCAGTAATTCAGTTCAAAAAGTGAAACTCATAATATATAGATTCATTACATACAGAGTGATATATTTCAAGCATTTGTTTCTTTTAATTTTGATGATTATGGCTTACAGCTAGTGAAAACCCAATATTCAGTATCTCAGAAAATTAGAATTTTAAATAAGACCAATAAAAAAAAAGGACTGGCTTACTGAAAAGTATGTCCATGTACGTAGTATATATAGTAGATATGTAGTATAGTATGCACTCAATACTTAGTCTCTTGGGCTCCTTTTTCATGAAGTACTGCATCAATGCGGCATGGCATGGAGGCGATCAGCCTGTGGCATTACTGAGGTGTTATGGAAGCCCAGGTTGCTTTGATAGCGGCCTTCAGCTCATCTGCATTAATAGGTCTGGTGTCTCATTTTCCTCTTGACAATACTCAACAGATTCTCTATGGGGTTTAGGTCAGGCGAGTTTGCTGGCCAATCAAACATAGTGATACCATGATCATTAAACCAGGTATTGGCACTTTTGGCAGTGTTGGCAAGTGCCAAGTCCATCTGGAAAATGAAATCAGCATCTCCATGAAGCTGGTCAGCAGAGGGAAGCATGAAGTGCTCTAGAATTTCCTGGTAGAAGGCTGCACTGAATTTTGACTTGATAAAACACCAGCAGATGACATGTCTCCCCAAATCATCACTGACTGTGGAAACTTCACACTGGACCTCACACAACATGGATTGTGTGCCTCTCAACTCTTCCTCCACTGAGCAACAGTCCAGTCCTTTTTCTCCTTAGCCCAGTTAAGACGCTTCTGACATTGTCTCTGGTTCAGGAGTGACTTGAAACAAGGAATGCGCCAGTTGTAGTCCATGTCCTGGCTACATCTGTGCGTGGTGGCTCTTGAAGCGCTGATCCTAGCCATAGTCCACTGATTGTGAATCTCCCCCAAATTCTTGAATGACCTTTGCTTCACAATCCTCTCGGTTATTCCTTTTGCTTGTGAACCTTTTTCTACCACACTTTTTCCTTCCACTCAACTTTCCATTAATATGCTTGGATACAGCACTCTGTGAACAGCCAGCTTTTTTAGCAATGACCTTTTGTCACTTACGGAGGAGTGTCAATGACTGTCTTATGGACAACTGTAAAGTCAACAGTCTTCCCCATGAATTTGTAACCTACTGAACAAGACTGAGAGACCATTTAAAGGCTCAGGAAACCTTTACAGGTGTTTTGAGTTAATTATTCTTATTAGAGTGTGACACCATGAGTCTATTGTTTTGAACTTTTGCACAATATTTAAATTTTCTGAGATATTGAATGTTAGGTTTTCGCTAGCTGTAAGCCATAATCATCAAAATTAATATATTGTATTTATTGGCGTATAACACGCACTTTTTCACCCTGAATATCGGGTGCAAATAGCGTGTGCATGTTATACGCCAATACTTCAATTTTAGCTGCCTCGGAGGGGACAGGGAGGGGGGCGGGACGAGTGCCGTTAGATTACATACAGTGAGAATCTCCTGTTCACTTAGTGGCCTCTGTAATAGGAAGTGCCATCTCCTGGGCCGCCATTGGACCACTGTTCTGTCTCACTGTATGTAATCTGTTGGCGCTGGTCCCGCCCCCCTCCCTGTTCCCTCTAGGCTGCAGATGGGCATCGATCAGGCTGCACTGATGGCAATGTTGAGGCTGCTGCATTGAAGGCAGTTGTAAGGCTGCTGCATTGATGGCAATGATGAGGCTGCTGCATTGATGCCAATGGTGAGGCTGCTGCTTTGATGTCACTTGTGAGGCTGCATTCATGTGGACTGATGAGGCTGCATTGATGGCACTTGTGAGGCTGCAGATAGGCATTGATCAGGCTGCATTGATGGCAATGGTGAGGCTGCAGATAAGCACTGACCCTTATTTTGCTTCAAAGTTCCTTATTTAAAATTTAATTTTTTTTCCAGAAACGTCCCTCTTAAAATGAATGTGCGTGTTATACGCCAATAAATATGGTAAATAAATGCTTGAAATGTATCACTCTATGTGTAATGAATCTGTATAATATATGAGTTTCACTTTTTGAATTAAATTACTGAAATAAATTAACTTTTGGATGATATTCATTTTTTTTTTTAGATGCACCAGTATAAAGAGTTTAGGAATTCTAGAGAAATGCTTAAATAATGCATTACAATTTAATGAAACCTATTAGATTTTATTCAACTAAAATGTACAGGAGATGTTAGTAGACTAAATGAAAATTGGAATTGATTTTTGTCATAGTTTTCGTCAATTGACTTAAAGTGGATGTAAACCCGATTCTTGAAATTTGAGCTCATACATCTGCAGTGTTTTGTTATCTCTCTTCAAAGCACTATGTCCCGCCAACTGTCTCCTGCTCCGTTTTTCTGTTATTAGCCTGATAACTCGTGACAAGTTCTCAATCACATATGACAAAGCAGCCTGAATTTTGTGTCGGGGAGGATGCTATAAATAGATTAGTAGAGCCCTGAATTATTCAACAATCAGCTCTGAGAGTCTCTACCTATGAGGAGAGGGGGTGTGTGCCTTTGCTCCAATCAGCTGTCTTGGCTGTATGCCCAGACTTCACTGCAGTGTTGAACAGGAAGAGAAAATCTCCTAACATGATGTGCACTTTCTAAACAGTATATAAAGATGAAGACAACAGATATACATGTAAAACTTTTGTAGGAGGGTTTGTTTCATCTCTGTGTATCATCTGAGGCTGTTCACTTCACTGAGTATATGTGAGGGTTGACATCCACTTTAATTGTACTTTAATTTTCATTTAGTTTTTAGTACTGAAAACATGCAGCTGATAAAGACTATTACGAAAATATTTTCGTTGACTAAATAACACTGGTAGGTGCAAAGAAATAAATGTGCAGAGGTCTAGAATTAGTTATAAAGAGTCATCCCACCCAAACCTGTTTTTTTATTATAGATCATGTAAAATAACTCACTCTTACAGTTTCTTGTCTTTTGTGGTGTTCAGGGGTGACACCTTTGCCCTTCAGTACTCACTCTTGCTACTTGCAACCTTTACAATGGGGCCCTTCTCTTTTTGTTTTGGGCATTAAGTGCCAGTTCACACTGGGGCGGCTTCAAAATCGTGCGACTCTGAAGACACACCGCACAGCGCGACCTCAGTTTGGCTTGCAAACGACTTCTTTAATAGAAGTCAATGCAAGCCACTCCTAAGTCGCCCCCAAGTAATACAGTAACCTTTTTCTAAGTCAGAGTGACTTGAGTCGCTCCCATTAGAACAGTTCCATTGCCTTGCATGGAGTGCGACTTGTAAGGCGGTTAAGTTGTCTGACAGGTCATCCCAGTGTGAACTGGCACTTACAGTCATGAGTATTGATTTATTTTGAGAATGTATTAGGAGTTGCAACAATAAAAGCTGAGCAGGTACACCTAGTAGATAGGGAACCTCAGGATTCCTTGAGGCAGATAAGACATTACATCTAAAATCCAAAGGTATCTTTTAGAGGGCTGACCATTTAAAAAAGCAGGGACCTCCTCTGTACCTGATTGGCTGTTTGAACTGATCTGTAATCTTTTAGTAAAAATAAATAATTTTCATCAATATATTTAGCATTCTTTAGTACAATTGCTATGTTTTAAGAATTATGTTGCCTTACTTTCAGAAAGAGAAGAACTGGATATTTCTTCATTGTTCCTGTTTATTATACGCTCACTGATCACAAAGATAATTAAGGCATTTTTCTTTTCCGTAGTTGGAGTAAAATGAATTCTCCGAGCAGTGGGCACATGCCAGAAAATGGTATTTTGTGAAGTCATGGAATCCCAGGGCAAATTATGTTTGTCTAATTTCCAGTTTTGTCATTAACTAATGTGTAGCCAAAGCAGGAGAACTAAACTTAGTCATGGCAATCGGCAAAAAATATCACTTATAAAAAAAATTCTCTCACGCACTTAGATCCAACATATGTTACGACTTATATTTCCTATAATAAGGAAAGCATGGGAGAAAGACATCAAAACTGCAATTACGATTTACAGTCTCATAATTTTAGAATTTATGGAGTTGTGTGAATTTTTTGGGTGCCTATAAATGTCTACCCCCCAGACACAATCATTAAATTTACAATACAATACAATACATACAGAGCTGTTCTTGAAGGAGTTATCCACAGTTAAAGGTTCACCTGCAGGTTAATTTAGGGACAAATCACAGATGGAAGATCTCAGGTATATGTGTATAAACAGAAAAGCCTGTGGTAGCAGAAGCACCCATAGGTGGACATAGTCCCTGGTGGGTAAGACTGTGCAGTGTAGAAATAAAAACCAGATTAATGAAATATTTATTATAACACCAATACCGCATTTTGTGATGAATAGTCACTTCTTTAGATAAAAGGTGAAACACAAACCCTATAGCAAGTAAGAAGGATATAAAAGTATAGTGGAAAGGGGGAAGAAAGAAGGATGTAATGTCATTACAAGCTATATAGATTATAGACCCGAACACATGACTGCTGAGGCGCAATGGGCTTAGGTCCCAATTAACGTAACACCAAGGGATCAAATCCCCCACCACCCTTGCCCTTTTCCCCATTTAATAAAACACTTACAACCATTAGGTTGGAAAGGGCAAGGCCACAGCTTTATTAAATTCCAACACATAACATGTGAACATATTTAACCAGTGCCAGTCACAGTCGTACTGTGAGCACTTAACCAAAAGAGGGAAGTGGGGCCTACTTCCAATTTACCATCAAGGACATAGCCCATTACAGCAACTTTAACTGCTGGCAAGGTCAAGAAAACCGCCAAGAAAACCGCTAACCGCCCGTCAGTTAATAACTGACGAGCGCCCCACCGCCGCCAGCGCCTGTTCCACACCTCACTGGAGGCCAAGGTTGAATATGTCCAACCCAATGCTATTAAGGTGAACGCCATCCGGTCTCAACGGCCAAAGAAACAGGGCAGAAGGGGCCCCCGCAAGGGTACAAAACGACCCTTTTGCCCATGCCAAAGCTGTCGGTTTTTGATTTGCGCAACAGAATTGACACGCAGCGATCAGAGAAGGTAATGTCCTCTGCCCGGATGCTGCCCGCATCTCCTGGAGAGTGTGTGTCTCCATGTGAGGAGGCAACTAGGAGCATGGCTGCTTGTTTTCCCTAACTTTGGATACAAAGTGTTTGCGTTTGGAAGGACATTTACTACATAACCAAGGACTGGTCAGACTACGGACACACATTACCAGCTGGGTGGAAGACCTTTGGTACAGAGCAGCAGCACAACAGTATGTGATTAGTGTGTAGGACTTACATCATGTGGTGGAGGAGAAGAGATCCCATTCTCTGAGGCACGATCAATCTACCTATTCGTTGGACAGGAAGCACCATCTTGATATACACAGGCGTATTTGACATCTTTATCTGGTGAGTGGGGACCTAGGAGGGGAGCACATGAAGTCACCAAGATTATATTAACGTGTCACCAGCCCTGTACCCTACACTTGATGAACTTCATTGATTGCACTTTATTTTGCACATCTGTTGAACTTTATTGATTGCACTTTATTTGCACTATATTGATATTGAGCACTTTATTATACATGTTGTTATATGACACATACTTGATGCGTGTTTATGTATATTAATGGTTCATATAGGCAGCGCTGAGTATAAATACTTTTTTTATTTTCCCTTTTGGAAGCACCGGCTGGCTGGGTGAGCGCCCCCGCAAAGTGAGCACTCGTGCTTAAAACGACACGCGGTGTACCTGCGAAACTGCGTGTCATAGTGGAACCAACACTGGCCCCGTACACTTTGTAGGCACCCCAAATGAGATCAACATAGCAAAAAAGTTATGCTGCTAACTCCGGAAAATGCTCGCAAAGCACTCCGGCGTAAGCATGGAACCCCTGCAGCCAGTTCCAAATGTCTGAGGAAGCTGCTTGGATTGTTCACACTGCACTGCCACGTCAACCCGACGGGATTTGTCGATCATCTCACGGTCGGGAGGGCGAGGAAATCCATAAATTCACAACGTCAGATTTTATCCTTGACGTTTTCCGACAGGTGCGTGCCTGTAGGTGAAACCGCCCACAAAGTGCCATCCGTCGAAGAGGCCGAACTACACGCTGGACCCAACACACCCATGCAAGACAGGAGCGATTTTACAATCGTGACAATGTATTCGTCCGGCGGACCCGATACGGCAGTGTCACCGGTCCTACCCCAAATGAAATCACAATCATACTCACTGAGTCACAGGTATGCAGCTGAATAAGGGCGACCAACCACAGGTCCAGGAGGAACACCCGGTACAGGGTCGTCCGTGGTAGGAGCCAGCAGGAGGCCGCGACATCCATCGCCTTGAAGGATTTTGACAGCTGGTGAGGTCGAAGGATGCTAGCAGAAGGATAGGTCCAGAGGGGGTGGTCTGGCCCTTGACCCTGGGGAGCCTGAGGGGCTGAGGATGGCAGCCAAGCAGCATCTGGAGCAGCCAGAGACCCCGAAAGGAGGGCTCGCAGGGGGCGCAGCTCACATCCCTGGCGTGGTGTGCGCATCTCCCGCCCGGGTGCAGGGAGATGGTGCCAGGCAGCAGGCAGGTGCAAGGTCGCATCGGCAGGCCCCCAATGGGAATCTCCTGCCCTGCCGAGCGCAGGGAGATTGTGGGGCGAGGCTGTGGCAGCGGGCGTCCGGAAGGAAGCTCCAGCCCAGCCAGGCGCAGGGAGCTGCTGATGGTCAGAGATCAGTGATGAGGGGATGGGAGCAAGCGACCGTTGGCCATCCCTTGCCCAGCCGGGCGCAGGGAGATGTGAGGAGGCAGGGGGCCAAGGCAGGGGGTGAGAGGCATGTCCAGCAGTGCCATCCCCCACCCGCCCGGGTGCAGGTGGATGTGAGAAGGCGGGGGTCAGCGGCAGGGGGTAAGCGGTATGTGCAGCTGTAACATCCCCCACCTGGCCGGGTTCAGGGGGATGCGGTAAGGTGGGGGCCAGCTGCGGGGGGGTGGCATGCATATCTCTAACGTCCCCCACCCAGCTGGGTGCAGGGGGACACGGTAAGGCGGGGGTTAACTGCAGGGGGTGAGGGGTATGTACATCCCTACCATCCCCCACCCAGCCAGGTGCAGGGGGATGTGGATTTACAGTGGACCTGGCAGAGGAACAGTGGAGTGTATCCACATTTGAATCTCCCGGGAGAGACGCTGGCAGTGATCAGCAGATCCAAGTAGCGTGGAGGAATGGGGAGGATGCGCGACCTATGCAGCAGCTCCGGGCTGCCGTGCCCAGCGTCTGGTGCCGCGGGACGATCTCCGGGTGACCCCCACACCCCCTGGTCTGTGGAGCCCAAACGGACCGCCGGGGGACTCTGGGGCTCTGGGAGCAGGGCGGGTGAGAGGAGTCCCGGCTCGAGCTGAGTACGGATGGCGGGAGGGCTCTGGCGATGGGTGGGAGCAAGGGGGGATGGAGGGGGAGGGAGAGCCGGAATCAGTAGCCACAGCAGCTCCCAGGAGGCGAGGGGGGGTGGAAGGGGAATAGGAAGGCCTTGAAGGACTGGGGCTCAGACAGGAAGGAGGACGGGTGCGTCTCCTGGCCCTAGCAGCCGGGGCCCCCGCAGGTGGCAGTGCAGGGGCGTGAGGGGGGGACATCTCAGGGGTAAGGAGGTAGAAAAGCCATTCCGCGTGACCTTGGAGAGCCAGCTCATGGACCCTGGCCAACAGAATGTCAGTGTCCATGGCAGAGGCGCAGTGTCCACAACAGCTCTTCCAACGACTCTTCCGAAAGGCCCAGAATTCCCTGGGGCACACGATTTCCTGAGCTCAGGCCCATCCCATCCTACATGTCCCAACCAATCCTTCCCCTTTTCATGTACCTAGCCATGCCCCCATCAGTCAAGGCTCTCTTTCCCTAGGGCCGGGCTCAAGAGGCCTTCATTCACGCTATTACAAGTAAGTCCAGCCTATTGTTTTTTTATCTTTACGCTGCACAGTTCTGCCTACTAAGGACTGTATCCAAATGTATTCTGACAACGGAGTGGTCCCACTGTCAGAATACAATAACACAATCGGGGAGGATTCCTCCATCTGCCTCACTTGTGTTGATGGGGATATCCGTTCATTTTCTTTCAAATAGCCTGCTGGCTGATCGAAGAAAACCAATCCATGTAGGACCAGCTATACTATGTAGAGGAGCCTTACTCTACTAAGATTTCTTGGAACCCTAAGGTTCCTCCAGAGGTTGCTAGGGGTATTCTTGAGCAATGAGAAAATTCTGTCTCTCAGATAAGTTATCATTGACACCACTGATCTTTTCCCATTAATGTCCAATGTAAGATTAATTCATTACCATTGTAATAAAGACCTTCTTCATTATTGACTAATGTAAGAAGCATTCTTCCCCCTGACCACAAATTTAATGGAACACTTGACTGACCACCAATGTAAGGGAGCACTTCACTGACCACCAGCATAAGGGAGCACTTCACTGACCACCAGTGTACGGGAGCACTTCAATGACCACCAGTGTAAGGGAGCACTTCACTGACCACCAGTGTAATGGAATACTTCACTGACCACCAATGTAAGGGAGCATGTCAGCTACACTAAGGGGGGGATTTACTAAAACTAGACCATCTAAAATCTGGTGCAGCTCTGCATAGAAACCAATCAGCTTCCTGGGTTTATTGTCAAAGCCGTATTGAACAAGCTGAGGTTAGAAGCTGATTGGCTACCATGCACAACTGCACCAAATTCTGAGTGCTCCAGTTTTAGTAAATCTTCCCATATGTCTGTTACATTCCTTATTTTTTAATTTACTTTTACATACAGTTACATAGTTGGTAAGGCTAAATAAGAACACCAGTCCATCACATTCAGCCAGAGTGTTTGTTTATGCCACTACCATTTTCATAATTCCTGTACATTGTGTTTTTTTTTTTTTTATTATCTCCACTCTCCACTGACACCATCAACTGTGGTAGGGATTTCCACATCCTTACTGCTCTAATAGTAAAGAATCCTATATGTAATTTAAGGGCACTCACACATTGGAGCAAGGGGGCGTTAGCGATAAAGCGCTGCTAATTTTAGCGGCGCTTTATCTCTGTAATAGCTGCGCTTTTCAGCCGCTAGCGGGGGGCTTTTAACAGGCGCTTCAGCAGCGGTGCCCATTAATTCCAATGGCAGGGGCGGGGGAGGAGCGGTGTGTACAGCACTCCCGCTCTGCCCGAAAGATGCTGCTTGCAGGACTTTTCCTAAAATCCTGCAAGCGCACCGCTCCAGTGTGCTCGGGCTTTCACACTGGGGCTGCAGGGGAAGCATTTTTCAGGCGTTTTACAGGCGCTATATTTACCCAAAAGCGCCATAACAATACGCCAGTGTGAAAGTGGTCTAAGAATGAACAGGCACCATTTTAAGATTTGAATATTACGATCCTATCCCTTCTTAAAGTGGTTGTAAAATCTTACATATATCCAGTGAAGAGAGTATCCTGATGTGATACACAGAGATGTTAAAAGGTGCAAAAAGGAACATCTAGAAATGTTATTTATGCCTAAACAGAACCCAGAAAAATGTGTGTGTTCGTCTGCAATTGCTTCTGAAAAAAGGTAGCACACCCCCTGCACCTAGGAACTCCTGTGCCTACAGCCTCAGAGCACCTCAAATCCTTTACCCTTCAGCATAACCCCCCCCCCCCCAAAAAAAAAATCCCCTCCTAGTAAAAATACCCCCACCCCCAAAAAGTTCTCCTCCTAGTAAAACTAAAAAAAAAAATGTCCCCTCCTAACACAAATCCTCACCCCTTCAAATCCCTCAAATTTCCTCTCCAAGTACAGATCCTTATCCCCCCACCCAGCACAAATTTCCACCCCCATCCCCACTCCTAGCATAAATCTCCCCCCTCCCAGCACAAATACTGCCCCATCCTCCCTCCTAGCACTAATCCCCCCCAAAAAAGTTCCCCTCCTAGCACAACCCCCCCCAAAAAATTCACCTCCTAGTACAAACCCCCCCCCCCCAAATAAATCCCCTTCTACCAGAAATACTCCTTCCCAAAAAAATGTCCTCTCCTAACACAAATCCTCTACCCTTCAAATTCTTCAAATTTCCTCTCCAAGTACACATCCCCATCCCCCTCCTAGCATAAATTTCCTCCCTTCTAGCACAAATCCTCCCCTTCCAAAAAAAATCCCCTCCTAGAACAAATACCCTCGACCCCTCCCCATCCCCCCTACTAGCACAAATCCTCCCCTCCCCAAAAAATCTCCTCCTAGCACAAATACCCCCTCCATCCCCCCACCTAGCACAAATCTTCCCCTCAAAAAAAAAAAACTTATCCCCAATCATCCCTACTAACACAAATCTCCCCAACCCCCCCCCCCAAAAAAATTGAGCACTAATTTGCATGTTTATCTCCTAAGCAGAAATTCCCCCTCCTCCAAGTACAAATCCACTTCCCCTGCTGAGATCCCCCCAGCAAAAATCCTCCCAGCAAAGAATGTCCCCTCCTAGCACAAATTCCCATCCCCCAAAAATTTCCTCTCCTAGCACAAATACCCCTAATCATCCATAACACAACCCCCCCCCCAAAAAAAATCCCATCCTAACAAAAATCATCTACCCTTCAAATCCCTATCCGAGTACACATCCTCATCCCCCCACCCAGCACAAATTCCCACCCCCATCCCCGCTCCTAGCATAAATCCCCCCCCCTCCAAAAAAAATCCCCTTCTAGCACAAATACTCCCCCATCCCTCCTCCTAGCACAAATCCTCCCCTCCCCCAAAAAAAGAAACCCCTCCTAGCACAAATACTCCCATCCCCCCCACCCCACTAGCATAAATTCTCCCCTCCCAAAAAAATCCCCTCCTAGCACCAATACCCCCCACCCCCCCTTCTAGCACAAATCCTCCCCTCAAAAAAAAAAAAAAATTGGCGCTAATCTGCATGTTTATCTCCTAAGCACGGATTCCTCCTCCTCCAAGTACAAATCCACTTCCCCTGCTTTTTTTTATTTTTTATTAAATTGTTGTGCAATTCAATTAGCTATAAAAACACACCACAGTCCACTCCAAAAAAGTACAGGAGCTTCTTTGGGACGTTTGGTACACATAGGGCGGCCCATTTAAGTAAAGGCGCTGCCCTATGCGCAATCCGCGTTAACGTGTGAAAAACGCATAAAGAAAACATATGCGGGAGCACGAGTTTCAGTACCCATCAGTGCTGCCTCATCAGTGCCCATCCGTACCCTATCAATACCCATCAGTGCTGTCTCATCAGTGCCCATCCGTGCAGCTTATCAGTACCTAACAGTGCTGTCTCATAAGTGCCCATCAGTGCAGCCTCATTAGTGCCCAAAAGTGTAGCTTATCAGTACCCATCAGTGCTGCCTCATCAGTGCCCATAAGTGTAGCTTATCAGTACCCATCAGTGCAGCTTATCAGTACCCATCAGTGCTGCCTCATCAGTGCCCATCATTGCAGCCTCATCAGTGCTCATCAGTGCAACCTCATTAGTGCCCATCAGTGCAGCTTATCAGTGCCCATCAGTGAAGAAGAAAAATTACATATTTGCAAAATTTTATCAGTGCTCATCAGTGTAGCTTATAAGTACCTATCAGTGCTGCCTCATCAGTGCAGCCCCATCGGAGCCCATCAGTTCAGCCTCATTAGTGCCCATCATGCAGCCTTATCAGTTCCCATCAGTGCAGCCCCATCAAAGCCCATCAGTGCTGCCTCATCAGTGCCCATCAGTGCAGCCCCATCAGAGCCCATCAGTGCTGCCCCATCAGTGCCCATCAGTGAAGAAGAAAAATCACATATTTGCAAAATTTTTGGTATTTTTTCGTTTGTTTAGCAAAAAATAAAAACCCAGTGGTGATTAAATACAACCAAAAGAAAGCTCTATCTGTCTAAAAAAAAAGATAAACAATCCATACGGGTACAGTGTTGTAGGACCACGCATTTGTCATTCAAAGTGTGACAGCCCTGACAGCTGAAAATTGGCCTGGCTGAGCGATGAACAACAGACAATGAGAGTTTCAATCGACCCAACCCAAAGTCAATCAGTTGTGGCCAAAAAAAGGGTTGATCAATGGCTGTCTTCCCATAGTTCACCCAGGAACACAAAAAGAGATATTTTTTTCCATCCGATCAACTTGTTACGATCCATTTATGTAAGCAATTGATTAAAAGTACATATCTATGGCACATTGTTCACTGTGCAATCAAATTTTAGCCCAATTTATACAATAGTTTGGTTGAGATCAATCATTTTAGAGCACTGTGTATGACCACCATAAGGCCTCATTTACACAGGTGATAAAATTCAGTGGTTCAGGTTTAGGGGTTTAGGCATGGTGTATGTGACGCAGGCTTTTTTTTTGGCTGGGCCATAACCTACCTGACCTACATACACTGACCTACCTACACTGACAGTAGTGACCTACCTACACTGTCCTACCTGACCTACATACACTGACCTACCTGACCTAAAAACACTGATCTACCTACACTGACAGTAGTGACCTACCTACACTGACCTACCTAACCTGCATACACTGACCTACATACACTGACCTACCTGACCTACATACACTGACAGTAGTGACCTACCTACACTGACCTACATACACTGACCTACCTGACCTACATACACTGATCCACCTACACTGACAGTAGTGACCTACCTACACTGACCTACCTACACTGACAGTAGTGACCTACCTACACTGACCTACCAACACTGACATTTACATATGCTGTCTGACCTACCTCAGCTCAGCCGTGGTGTGCGGTGTCACAGCGGGCAGGCAGTCAGTCAATAAGTCGTCAGAGGAGGAGAGGAGAGCCGAGCAGGGATGTGGCGCGTGGCCGCATTGTAATTCCCACCTTCTGGAGCCTGCAGAGCCTATGATGGACATCACATGTCCCGCGGTCCCACCATTGGACCAGTGGGATGTCCATCATAGGCATTGCAGGCTCCAGAAGGCGGGACCTGCTATGGCATTCAGCCGCACTCGGCAGGACTCGGCCGCACTCGGCCACACTGATCTGTCCATCATGACAGCGCAACGCCTATGATGAACCGTCAATCCTAGGATCATGGGCGGTGGGCGGGACCATGTGTGACATGATGACGGACGCACACTCCGTCCACGCGACCAGGCGCTGGGCCGGGCTCTCGTTTATGCGCAGTGCGGCGCCGCACTTTCATGGGGGACTCGGGGCTAATAATGTTAAAATAAATGGCCGAGACTTCGGGGCTTTTCGGGGTCAAATTCAGGGCTTCAGCCACCCCTAGCCACCCCCTCCCGACGCCCCTGCTGAAGAGTGAATCTAATGGGAGTGACTTTTTCATTATTAATCTGCTGGCACACGCGCACTCTCAATGTTCTAGTGAGTAAAGTTGCAGGGACTGCATTCCTTTAGAAGTGTTTACCCATTTGGGAGCATCTCACCAAAAATGACATTTTTGCTGAAGAGGATGCCTAAAATCGAATGAGGAGGCAATGATGAGGCTGCATTGCTATGTGGCACTGATGGGCACTGATAGGCATCATTGATGGGCACCGACAGGCAGCACTGATGGGCACTGATAGGTGATTACCCATTTAGAAGCATATCGCCAAAAATGAAATTTTTGTTGCAGAGGGTGCCTAAAATCTGATGAGGCTGCACTGATATGTGCCACTAATGGGCACTAATGGGCACCGATAGGCAGCACTGATAAGCATTACTGATGGGCACTGACAGGCAGCACTGATTGGTGGCACTGATGGGCACTGATAGGTGGCAATGATGGGCACTGATAAGTGGCACTGACAGGCAGCACTGATGGGCACTGACAGGCAACACTGATAGGTGGCACTGATGGGCACCAATAGGTGATTACTCATTTAGGAGCATCTCACCAAAAATCACATTTTTGTTGCAGAGGATGTCTAAAATCTGATGAGGCACCACCGATGAGGCTGCACTTATATGCGGCACTAACAGGCATCACTGATGGGCACTGACAGGCAGCACTGATGGGCACAGATAGACGGCAATGATGGACACTAATAGGTGGCACTGATGGGCACTGATAAGCATCACTTATGAGCACTAACAGGCAGCACTAATGGGCACCAATAGGCGGCACTGATGGGCACTGATAGGCGGCACTGATGGGCACTGATAGGCAGCAATGATGGGCACCGATAGGCGGCACTGATGGGCACTAATAAGCATCACTGATAGGCACAGATAGGCGGGAATAATGGGCACTGATAGACAGCACTGATAAGCATCGCTGATGGGCACTGACAGGCAGCACTGTTGGGCACTGATAGGTGGCAATGATGGGCACTGATAGTCAGCACAAATGGGCACAGATAGGCAGCAATGAAGGGTACTGAAGGCGGCACTGATGGGCACTAATAAGCATCACTGATGGGCACAGATAGGCGGCAATAATGGGCACTGATAGGCGGCAATAATGGGCACTGATAGGCGGCACTGATAAGCATCAATTATGGGCACTGACAGTCAGCACTGATGGGCACCGATAGGCGGCAATGATGGGCATTGATAGGCAGCACTGATGGGCACAGATAGGCAGCAATGATAGGCACCAATAGGTGGCACTGATGGGCACTAATAAGCATCACTGATGGGCACAGATAGGCGGCAATAATGGGCACTGATAGGCAGCACTGATAAGCATCACTGATGGGCACTGACAGGCAGCACTGATGGGCACCGATAAGCGGCAATGATGGGCACTGATAGGCAGTACTGATGGCCACAGATAGGCAGTAATGATGGGTACCAATAGGTGGCACTGATGGGCACTAATAAGCATCACTGATGGGCACAGATAGGCGGCAATAATGGGCACTGATAGGTGTCACCGATAAGCATCACTGATGGGCACTGACAGGCAGCACTGATGGGCACTGATAGGTGGCAATGTTGGGCACTGATAGGCGTCAGTGATGGGCAATGATAAGCATCACTGATGGGCATTGACAGGCAGCACTGATAGAAGGCAATGATGGGCACTGATAGGCAGCACTGATGGGCACTGATAGTAGCCATGATGGGCACTGATAAGCATCACTGATGGACATTGACAGGCAGCAAGATGGGCACTGATAGGTGGCAATGATGGGCACTGGTTGGCACTGTTGGGGCTGCAGTGGTAATCAGGACAGGATAATCAGCAATCCCCTGTGTGGATTGCTGCTTACTGGCTCTCCTCACCTCATGTGCTGTCAGCGTGAGGAGAAGAATGGCAATAACCGGTTATCCTGTTTACACTGTGATCAGCTGTGATTGGACACAGCTGCTCACATAATAAAGAGCCACTGTGATTGGCTCTTTACCCTGATATGTGTTCAGCTGTGTCCCCTGGACACAGCGATCACAGATCCCTGCCGATGTGCGCCGCGGGGGGGGCATGGGTAGCGTGATCACGGGAGAACGTCCTCCCAGAAATGTGCGACCCTGCTGTAGCTGTCTTCAGCTATAGCAGGGTTGGGAAGAGGTTAAATTATATTATGACTTGTACAGCAATTGTATATTCTATATTATGTTTCTTATTTGCTATGTTTTTTCCCACGTTGATCCTTTGGTTTTGAGTCGCTGACTAAGAATAAGTATGCTGGAAAAAAAGTCAAAAAGAATTCGGACCTCCTTCTGTGTGTATCAGGAGAATCCAATCAAAATCATGAACCCGGAAAGGATTGATCCCAAAAGATGAAATATACCGATTGTTTGGTTCAGGCAAATATACTGACAATAGGTACAGGAGCCGCATGGAAAGGTCCCTCTAGCTGTATCAGAATAATTTCTAGTTGGTGAAGAAAAATTACTTGAGACTAATCTATCATGAAAGGGGGGGGTCTGTCTATATGTCATTTGCATAGTTGTCAATCCCGATTTTGGGACCCTCGTCCCGATTGGAGGCTGTCCCGAATCAGGATTTCTGTCAGGAAAATTGGGAATGTTGTTTTTTTTAAATTTTTGGAGCAGCTGGCTCCAGCAAAATGGCCTCGCCGCTCGATCTTCCCCCTAGTGCTCAGTGGAGAGAGGAAGGGGGCTCGATCCGTGCAGCCAATGAATCGGCTTCTTTAGCTGCATGGCCCCTCCCCTCTCCACTGAACACACGGCGCCGCCGTGTCTTGCCGAAAAGTTCCCCAGCTCAGCTATTTCCGCCGGCTCATGCAGCGCCTGCGCAGTACAGGGGGTCCTTACTTGCCGAGGGGAACTTTCTCGGCAGAACACGACACTGGCCGCTCCTGGATCAGGGGAGGGTCTGCACTGAGGGGGGTCTGCACTAATAGAGGGGGGGCTGCACTGAGGGGGGCTGCACTAATAGAGGGGGGCTGCACTGAGGGGGGTCTGCACTAATAGAGGGGGGTCTGCACTAATAGAGGGGGGTCTGCACTGAGGGGGGGCTGCACTAATAGAGGAGGGGTCTGCACTAATAGAGGGGGGTCTGCACTAATAGAGAGGGTCTGCACTAATAGAGGGTGGTCTGCACTGATGGAGGGGGTCTGCACTGAGGAGGGGGTCTGCACTGAGGGGGTCTGCACTGATGGAGGGGGTCTGCACTGATGGAGGGGGTCTGCACTGAGGGGGTCTGCACTGAGGGGGTCTGCACTGATGGAGGGGGTCTGCACTGAGGGGTTCTGCACTGAGGGGGTCTGCACGGAGGGGGTCTGCACTGATGGAGGGGGTCTGCACTGAGGGGGTCTGCACTGATGGGGTCTGCACTGATGGAGGGGGTCTGCACTGATGGGGTCTGCACTGATGGAGGGGGGTCTGCACTGGGGGGTCTATACTGACTCTGCCAGGGGCACCTGATGCAAGGACAGACTCTGCTGGTGGCAGACGACGTGGCTAGTGACACGCTCAGGGATCCCACTGATTCTGCATTATGGTGAGTTGAATGATTTATTTTTATATTACAATGTAATAATAATAATAGAAATAATGCGCTTCAATCATCCTGACACCATAACAACCATGGTGCCGGGATGATTGAAGCGTTAACACCAGGTGTTTGGAGTATCTTTATCTGCTGATTGTTAAACTTTCTAGAATAGACATATTTTTATTGTGTAGGATCTGGGGCTGCTGTCCCGTCATTCCCCTCTCCCCCTTTCCCTCTCCCCCTTTCCCTCCCCCCCCCCTCATTCATCTCAGACTCTAACCACACTCTCTTGAGCCACGCCCATTTAAGCCACGCCCGCTATTTCACGTAAGCCATGCCCATTTTTCACCACGACGCGCTTTGCGCGCTGCACTTGTATTTTTTTTGCAAAGCCACGTCTATAAACGAATTCCCCCGCCCCCTAATTATTGTACGGCTCCGCCTACAGCCAAAAAAGTGTCCCACATATTTTTTTTGCAATGTTGGCAACTATGCATTTGGGGGTGTGATGGAACGATCCTGGCAATTTTAGGATCTGATGTTAGAATCTCTGGAAGTACCCCCAACATCGGCATACTGCCCATGCTTTTGTTGCCGTCATTCTTCTGTATGGACGATTATCTGATCTATTAGGCCCCTTTCACACAATCAGCCAGCAAAGATCCGCCTGTCCGGTTTTCAGGTGGATCTGAGCGGGCCACACATTGACTTGTACGGGCAGGCGGATGTCAGCGGAGATGTGTCTACTGACACCCGCCTGCCATCCGATCTGACAAGATCCGCTGAAAACAGACCATATCGCCATCCGTCCAACGCATTGAATGAAAACGGACATGTTGTCTGTTTTCATCCGATCTGCCCATAGAGAACAGCGGGGCTCTGACAGGTCCGTCCCTGCACAGTGATCAGAGACAGACCTGTCACCCACCGGCTCAGCAGGGATCAATGGAGCGATCTCCCGCTGAGCAGATCCCCCCCATGTGAAAGGGGCCTTAGACAGGGAAGGAGGATCCCCACCTTGCCAACATCCAAATAGTAGGAAAAAAGGATTGAGAAAGTGGGCTAAACCCTCTAAAAAAATGGTGGATTTTATGGGCACAACATAAGGCAGTATATGTAAAACAAAATAAACTTTATTACAATCATTGTTAAAAATGCACACTTATTTAAAATCACTACAACAACCGGCCACCGCAACCGCCCACCGCAGCAAAAATTAAAAGTCAGCAGCAGCTGACTTTTAATAATCGGACACTTAAATGTCCTGGAGTCCAGCGATGTCGGCACCACAGCCAATGTTTCCATCAGCTGTCGGGTGCATGCCACCTCCATTGCGAGTCAGGGAACCTTTCAGTGAAGCCTTACGGCTTCACACTGGGAACCCTACTGCGTATGCGCAAGGCTCCGCTCTTCTCTCCTGCTGGCCCGACGGCCGGGAAAGGAGGAGGGAGCCCGGGCGATGATGTCAACACTTGCGGCTCAGGCTCCTGGAAGTGGGAACAGGATAGCTGTAAAGGACAGGTATCCTGTCCCCCCTCCCCCCGAAAGGTGCCAAATGTGAGTACAACGAGCAGAAGTTCCACTTTTGGGTGGAACTCCGCTTTAACAGTGGCTAAACAGATACCCAATTACAGACATGGAGGCATGGATCCAATCATATAGGTGTGAAATGTCAAACAAAATGTAGGAATGTAAGTATATATATATGAAAACAGTCAGGTCCATAACCCCATCCGTGCTTGTCAACACGTTGCAGAAAAGATTTGCTTCCTCAGTACAGATTGGGTAGGTGTTACTGAAAATTAAAATCTGATTAACCTGAGAAAGGTAGACAGTGGGCTGGAACAGATCCAAAGAATGTACAACTGGGCCTTCAAATGGGGACCCTAAATTGCCAAATGATACAAGGTGTCCAAAACCCAACGTTGGGCAGACGGGAAGACACCTCCCAGGGTGGTCAATAAATATTATATCATCTAGCAACTCTTTTAGAACGCGAACATCAATATGGGTTCACCGGGAGATAAATAGAGGTGGACCCGATTATAGTTTAAATATCTAGGAAAATTAGGGGACCCAGTAGAGATGGGTAGATATCAGAGGTACTATAATCTTTACGTTACATCCAACAAAATTGGGATTTATCCTAATGCAACCAAGACATAGAAAAGCGCTCCTCAAAAATATGATTTTACTCAAAGCATATATTTTTGCCACCCAAATGCATTATTTTACATTTTTCTACATTAAACCTCATTTGCCATGTAGTTGCCCACCCCATTAATTTGTTCAGATCTTCTTGCAAGGTTTCCACATCCTGCAGAGAAGTTATTGCCCTGCTTAGCTTAGTGTTGTCCGCAAATACAGAGATTGAACTGTTTACCCCATCCTCCAGGTCGTTTATGAACAAATTAAATAGGATTGGTCCCAGCACAGAACCCTGGGGAACCCCACTACCCACCCCTGACCATTCCAAGTACTCCCCATTTATCACCAACCTCTGAACTCGCCCTTGTAGCCAGGCTTCAATCCATGTACTCACCCTATGGTCCATGCCAACGGACCTTATTTTGTACAGTAAACGTTTATGGAGAACTGTGTCAAATGCTTTAGCAAAATCCAGATACACCACATCTACGGGCCTTCCTTTATCTAGACGCAACACACCTTCTCATAGTGTAATAGATTGGTTTTCCAAGAACGATTTTTCATGAATCCATGCTGATTATTACTGCTAATGATACCGTTTTTATTACTTAAATCTTGTATATAGTCCCTTATCATCCCCTCCAAGAGCTTGCATACTATTAATGTTAGGCTAACTGGTCTGTAATTCCCAGGGATGTATTTTGGGCCCTTTTTAAATATTGGTGCTACATTGGCTTTTCTCCAATGTGCTGATTGGTACCATTCCAGTCAGTAGACTGTCAGTAAAAATTAGGAACAATGGTCTGGCAATTACTTTACTGAGTTCCCTAAGTACCCTTGGTTGCAAGCTATCCGGTCTCAGTGTTTTATTAATGTTAGGTTTCCCAAGTCTATTTCTAATTCTGTCCTCTGTTAGCCATGAGGGTGCTTCCTGTGATGTGTCATGAGGATAAACCCTGCAGTTTTAGTTACTGAAGCATGCACCCACAGACTCACGTGCACTCGCAGACCACGTGCACTCGCAGACCCACATGCACTTGCAGACCACGTGCACTCGCTGACCATGTGCACTCACACTACACAGGTACTCACAATACACAGGTACACGCAATACACAAGTATACACAATACACAGTTACTAACGATCCCCACCACTACTGGTGTCAGTGGGAAAATTAGTGTCTTTGGTGTCATTTGGTGTCATTGGGAGGAATAGTACTCCATCATCAGTGTCAGTGAGAGGAATAGTACCCCATCCTTGGTGTCAGTGGGAGGAATAGTTCCCCATCTCTGGTGTCAGTGGGAGAATTAGTTCCCCAACTCTTTTGTCAGTGGGACGGGTAGTACCTCATCATCAGTGTCAGTGATAGAAATAGTCACCCATCTTTGGTGTCATTGGGAGGAATAGTACCTTATCATTGGTGTCAGTGGGAGAATTAGTTCCCCATCTCTGGTGTCAGTGGGAGGAATAGTGTCCCATAATTGATGTAAATGGGAGAATTTGTTCCCCAACTCTGATGTCAGTGGGATGAGTAGTACCCCATCATCGGTGTCAGCGGGAGAATTATTTACCCATCTTTGGTGTCATTGGGAGGAATAGTACCCCATCATCAGTGTCAGTTAAAGGAGTGTCTGCTCCCTGAGATTTCTTCTTCTGTGACCGTTTCTGTGATTTTCTCTGCGTTTTTAACCAGTGAAATGAGAAAACTGATGATGGAAAATATGATTCCAAAAATAAGACCTGAGCCATTTAATGGATGCAGTCCACACAACATCATCTGTAGTGACTCCTCCAAGCTGTGACACCATGAAAAATGTTGCAGCTATTAGAAAGATCATGAAAAATGCCGCACCAGCAAGAGAGCCTATGAAGAATGCAGCAGCAGAAGTCCCACCTCTTGTGACTCCCCCAAGCTGTGACACTAGAAAGAGCATGAAAAATGTTGTAGCTATTAAAAAGATCATGAAAAATGCCGCACCAGCTAGAAAGCCTATGAAAAATGTGGCAGCAGAAGTCCCACCTCCTTTGACTCCCCCGAGCTGTGACACTAGAAAGAGCATGAAAAAATGTTTCAGCGATTAGAAAGATCATGAAAAATGCAGCACCAGCTAGAAAGCCCATGAGAAATGCTGCAGCGGAAGTCTCACATTTTGTGACTCCCCCGAGCTGTGACATAGAACGTGTTACAGCAGGAAATCGCATTGTCCAACTTCATGTGAGACCTCCACACTGTGACACCCAGTCAACCTTCATATTGCACCGTCTGCTCGGAGAAGGAGGATTTGGACAGGTAAGTTCTCATTTTCCCACCTAGATCTAGATTAGTAGCTCCAACCACAAAGCAAATCCCTCCCCAGTAACTAGCCAATGTTTACCAGCCACCCAAACCTGATTCAGCTACTGGTAGACTTAATTATGTCACTCAGCCTTATGGAGGGGAGGAGCCCGGAACACAAAATTAAGAAAGCTCTACCTGTCATAGATATCAGAAGACAGTCCGTCATCAAGCCTTGCAGCCTTCATCAATAACTACTTCTGATTCCTCCCCAATGCTAGTTACAGCCTTTGCCAATAACGAAGAACTGTTCTATCCTATAACACAAATTACTTATGTCTTTACTCTCATTCAGGTCTTCCTGGCAACTCACTGTGCAACCAAGAAGATCATGGCCATCAAGTCAGTCGTGAAGACTTCAGGTCAATGTGACGTCATTGAAACAGAGCAGAAGGTCTTGCAGATGGCGGCAGGGTGTCCATTCCTCACCCAGCTTTACACCACTTTTCAGACTCGCGCTTCCGCCTGTTTCGTTATGGAATACATCTCTGGAGGGGATCTGTTTGATTTCACCATAAAACATTTCCCTCTTTACATTTCCGTCATAAGGTAAGTCTCATCACCACAATGAGAATAGAATAGAAAGCAATCTTTATAATATATGTTTTTTACAATCCAGGCTTTAGGAGTTTAGAATTACATTGGACTCCATTAGAATGCTTAGCTACATCAGTCCACCCAGATCTGACATAGATAATTTGTAGTAATGTCGCTCCACCCCCAATAAATATATAAGGGAAACAATACACAGCAGGGGACACCACGCTTCTCCCAAGCTTAGATACTCTATATTATCATAGTAGGGTTGGCGTTCAAAGTAGACTGTTCATACACATGCCATTCTGCAATCCCAGTTTCCCCACAGTGACTGCACCAAGTGGGGAAGGAGATGGAGGCAGTCGAGAGTCACCTGGTAACACGTCACAGTTTAACCCCTTAACACCATGGCCTCCCTGTTCTTTAAGAGGTTTCTGATGCCGGGAGGCGGAGCAGGGTTTCTTATCATGTGACCGCCATGATTGGCTGTCACAGTGGTCATGATTAGAAAGCTCCCCTTTGCATGTAGAGATTGGGAGCTTTCCTTTAGCCACTGGTAACTGTGCCGGGAGTGCGCTCTCAGGACAGCTCTGTTTACATTCTGGTACACATATATGCGGCCTCTCAGTGTTAAGACCCACCCACCTAGAGGCCATATATATGCATACCGCTGGCACAACAGGGTTAACACTTATGGACCAGTGATGTACCGGTACCTCATCACACTGGTACTGTTTTTTTTAAAGGTGGCGGTCTAACTAGCCGCTGGATTGGTTTTACAAGCAGCAGGAGGGGACTTCCCCCACTCCCGGCACCTTCCACAGCTTTCTCAGGCTCTTCAGTCCCACTGGGAGACCCAGACAACCAGCTGGCGCATCTGCTGTCTGGTCAGACAGCTGAACAAAGCTGTGATTAGCTTTGATCGGCTCTCCGCTGTGGTAACCTGGAAGCGATGACCTGACATCACTTCTGGTTTACTCAGATGTTAACTGTGCCATTTTTAGAAAATCAAGCATTCAAAAACAAAGATCTCGGTGTTGTGAATGCTTTTAAGGGCAGATGAGAGACTTGGGGTCTTAAAGTACCTGTCACATGCCTATTGCTGTCACAAGGATGCTTACAGCCTGGATCCTACCAATGGGTTCTCCCAGGAAACTCCAGACTCTGGGATCTGACCGTAAGGTCACCTAAATGACCTTAAAGGTGGGACCGGTAATAGGACAGAGTCAGTTACTGCCCAACTGCCCATGGATAATGTTTCTACTTAAATCTAATGACTGTAAAATGTAATTCCTTCAGAATCTAATTTTTTTTCTCTTTTATAGATTTATTGCAGCGGAAATATTCTGTGGATTGGAGTTCCTCCACAAGTGTGGCATTGTTCATAGAGACATCAAGGGAGGCAACATCCTACTGGACAACAAAGGTCATGTCCATATTGCAGACTATGGACTAGCAGTAATGGATCTGTATGGTGATACGAAGGTGACGGGTGGAGCCGGAACAATTGGATACATGGCCCCAGAAGTAAGTCACGCTCTGTTTACACATCACTAGACCTCATCTATTCAGTATATCACAATCCATTTACTATCCATCTGATACTTAATTTGTTAATATATGTCCATGGGGGGGGGGGGGGGGGGGCAGCTATTGCGTATGCCGGCTCTGCCTCCTGATTTAGCTTTTGGGCACAGTGGTTATTCTTTGCTATTCCTCTTGCTTAAAGCAAGCCTAGCTACAATATCTATAATAATGGATATATGAAATAGTGAAAATATAAAAAGATAAAAAGCTACATCAAGGTTAATGATGCAATGATTTCTACTGGAGAGCAGATATCACTACCTGCTCTCCGTTACACTCTGCAGAATTACGGCCCATTCATAAAATGCATGCCACTGTGTAGAGCCTGGGATATCCTACAAAATTCTGTATCTTTAACATAACAAAGAGAACTCTGATTTGATTAGGGTGAGTCACAGACTAGGCTCTCGTTCAAGTTTTTTTTTGTTTTATGTTTACACCCATTCCCTGTAATAGCACTCAAAGTCCCAATTCCACCTCTGTGCTTAATAAATGTCATTTTTATTAATGTAGCGCTATTGCCACAGTAAGGACATACTGCTGCTTTGTAAATGCCTCCCTTAGAATACATATTTTTAATGAATATATATTTTTATTTCCCCTATAAAAGGATGATAAGTTTGTAGGAACTAAGTAACTGATTTCTCTTCTCTGATTGGCAGGTTATAAACGACGAGTTCTACCAGTTTGAACCCGACTGGTTTTCAATGGGGGTTGTCATATACATGATGGCTACAGGCGCTGTGCCATTCTGTAACCAGACCACGCAGGTATACTGGAAGGCTGTGAGTTTTCAAAATCCTGTTTACCCCCCGGACATGGACCCACACCTGAAGGTCTTCATAGAAGAAGTAAGTACAAGACATTTTCTAACTCTGAAGTGGCACAAGGAAGGTTTCTAGGCCTACTGCTGCTGCTTTAGGGGTATAATGTAGGGGTGTTGCCAAGTCTGGTTGTCAGCTGGACTGTTGAGTAGTTTGGCTTCTTCATCCCACGGTGAAGATCCAATGGGAATACTTCATCCTGGGGCTGAGGGCTCAGAAGATGATGCCACATGGGGTCAATCACTGATGTGCACATTGTGTGAGGTTATTAAAGCAGAACTACTACCCATTTACTATTGTTTGGAACAATGTGGTGAGTATCACCTGCTGTCATTTTAATCTTGTCTGTGTACCTGTTGCGGACATTTGGTTTCACATCATGTCCTGGGGACACGGAAATCTTACCAAGGAGAGACACAGAAAGCAACCACAACAGAGAGGTTCTAACCCTTTCCAACTCCATTCATCAAACTGCTTTTATCGCCCTGTGACGATAAATTATGTTAATGAGAAGAAAAAAAGATCTTTAAAAAAAAATCAAATTGCCTCCTTTTTTCGTGGCTGTAATTCTACTTTAAGTTTCACCGCCAATCTAAAGAGCTCAGGCAGTTAGAAGTGATCTAATGGCGGCACATCATAAAGTGGACTCATTTGTTGTGCTGGAATATAATATGAATTCCATCCATGTGCAATCACTCAGCTGATCTACACTTCAGCAGACAGACATCCAGCACCTGTACTTGACAATATGTGTGTCTTCACATGCTATGATCATCTAATGGGTAAAAGGACCACCCAGGAGGAGACGCAGTATAGTCAAATTTTTTTTTTCTTTTCTAAAAAGTGCAAAATGAACTCAAAATAACTCTTAATTTCTCTTTTATAGCTGCTATGCAAATGTCCGGACAAGAAGCAGAGACATAAGACGGCATTCATTCACGAGGCTCATCAATTGGAAGTCGCTGGAACGGGAAAGGAAGACTGTTACACACTGTAAGGAGCATTGCTGTGTCCTTACAGCTAATGTAGGGGGTACAGACATATCCCAGCCTGCAGGAAAACCTCACAGACTAATCAGTCGATATTTCATTTTCCATGGGAGAAGGATATAAGAATGAAACTTTCTATGCATTAGACACAATGGAGTTGATTTACTAAAACTGGAAAGTGCAAAATCTGGTGCAGCTGTGCATGGTAGCCAGTCGGTTTCTAACTTTCAGCTTGTTTGATAAAGCTTTGACAAAAAAAATGGCAGCTGTTTGGTTTCCATGCAGAGCTGCACCAGATTTTGCACTCTCCAGATCTAGTGAATAAACCCCAATGGTGCACAGCTGGAGGTGAGGAGTGCAATGGTACATAATACAATCTCTGGGAAGTCTAGGACATGTGAATTCAGCCATCATGATGTGGTGGAAGGCATGGGATCAGGCATGTAGTTTGCTTCTAGATTTGTATCCTATCTACTCTCCCACTACATGGAAAGAGGAAGAAGGTTCTAGGTTATATTCAAGAAGTTGTTCGATGTTAACCAAACTAAAATAAAAAATAAAAATCTTGCAGTAGGCAACCACCACCCCCACTCCACCCTGCACTCTAATGGTTTATTGCTTGTTAATTCTAGGGGCAGAGAAAGCGGGACCTAGCCCTAACCTCTCTGCATCATCATGTACAATACAGGCCTATCAGTCCTACATTGTATGTGAGGGGGTAAGAATGTGACCGTGGCTGGGAAAGTTTTAGAGAGGGGCTGTGAGGGACCGGTTGCACAGATAAAGGCTGTCCAATGCAAGGAATAAATTATTACACCTTATTCCTCTATCCCTAGGCAAAAAATTAACCCCTCCCACAAATACTGCAAGGGGAGATTTTTTTCTTGAATTGGGCTTTAAGCAATATACTGATATTTACTCAGGCCAGACATCTATGAATACAGAATCTCACATTTGTTTTTTCTTTTTGCAGCCCTTGGACATGGACTTGGAAATGCACTCTCGACTTCCTCCATCAGCGATAGATGTAAAGGCATTGGACATTCCAGGAAGGAAAATATACATGCCTGGATTCCTAAACATTGACAGGTTGTGAGCACGCCTATCAACCTTCCAAAGACATTGATGTCATCTTCAGAGGACCAGATGATGAAGAAAACAAGCAGTTTTAAACTGAAAACTATCTAAAGATATTGTGATGTCCACCCAGCCTGCAGCTGTGTGCAGTCAGCCTATGTTACCCTATGGGACGGAGCAGCCAGGCAGACGGGGAACACAGCCACAGGTCCTATTTTGTGTGCATTCAGGGCCACTTATCCACGCCTGCACACTCAAATTAGGACCCGGACTGTGTTTGTCCAGCTGCTGCGTCCCCTTACAGGGGTGGACGGACATGATTATGAAGATTCCTCATATTTGGACAATACTTCTTGATGTGACATAATACCTGGATTAGACCTATATACCAATATATTCATGAGAAATTTGGAGAGGACAGTTCATCTGTAAAGACATTGATATCATCTTCAGAAGATCCAGATGAACAAAGATTCCTATATTTGGACATTACTTCTTGATATTGATCAAACAAGCAGTTTTCAACTGAAAACCATCAAAAGACATTGTGATGTCCACCCAGCCTGCAGCTGTGTGCAGTCAGCCTATGTTACACTATGGGACGGAGCAGCCGGGCAGTCGGGGAACACAGCCACAGGTCCTATTTTGTGTGCATTCAGAGCCACTCATCCACGCCTGCACACCCAGGGCCAGACTGGCCAACCGGGATACCGGGAAATCCCCCGGTGGGCCGGTGGTCTGGCTACCCCTGCGGCCGCTGTGAGGGCAGCGGCGCCTGAAAGAAAAATGGCTGCGGGGGCCGGGCCGACGTGCAACTGCGCAGGCGCCAGCGCTGTTCCGAGGTTAGCCGTGCTCGGGAAAACCCGTACACGCTCGGCAATTTTCGGAAATGCGGGCGCATGCGCAGTGACACGATGGCGCTGAGCGGCGCCATTTTTAAAGGTAAAGCGGTTGCAGTGCACAGTGTCTGGCGTCTGGTGGCCTGTGCCTCTTCCTGCGTCCCTCCACAGCCTCTGACCTCCTGCCCCCCCCTGCAGCCTCTGATCACCTGTCCCCCCCTGCAGCCTCTCCCCCCCCTGCAGCCTCTGACCACCTGTCCCCCCCTGCAGCCTCTGACCACCTGTCCCCCCCCTGCAGCCTCTGACCACCTGTCCCCCCCTGCAGCCTCTGACCACCTGTCCCCCCCCCTGCAGCCTCTGACCACCTGTCCCCCCCTGCAGCCTCTGACCACCTGTCCCCCCCCTGCAGCCTCTGACCACCTGTCCCCCCCTGCAGCCTCTGACTTCCTGTCTCCCCCCTGCAGCCTCTGACTTCCTGTCTCCCCCCTGCAGCCTCTGACTTCCTGTCTCCCCCCTGCAGCCTCTGACTTCCTGTCTCCCCCCTGCAGCCTCTGACTTCCTGTCTCCCCCCTGCAGCCTCTGACCTCCTGCCCCCCCTGCAGCCTCTGACCTCCTTCCCCCCCACAGCCTCTGACCTCCTGTCCCCCCCCCCGCAGCCTCTGACCTCCTGTCCCCCCCCGTAGCCTCTGACCTCCTGTCCCCCCCTGCAGCCTCTGACCTCCTGTCCCCCCCCCCGCAGCCTCTGACCTCCTGTCCCCCCCGCAGCCTCTGACCTCCTGTCCCCCCCCCCGCAGCCTCTGACCTCCTACCCCTCCTGCAGCCTCTGACCTCCTGCAGCCTCTGACCTCCTGCCCACCCCTGCAGCCTCTGACCTCCTGCCCCCCCTGCAGCCTCTGACCTCCTGCCCCCCCCTGCAGCCTCTGACCTCCTGCCCCCCCCTGCAGCCTCTGACCACCTGTCCCCCCCTGCAGCCTCTGACCTCCTGTCCCCCCCTGCAGCCTCTGACCTCCTGTCCCCCCTGCAGCCTCTGACCTCCTGCCCCCCCCTGCAGCCTCTGACCTCCTGCCCCCCCTGCAGCCTCTGACCTCCTGCCCCCCCCTGCAGCCTCTGACCTCCTGCCCCCCCTGCAGCCTCTGAACTCCTGCCCCCCCCTGCAGCCTCTGACCTCCTGCCCCCCCTGCAGCCTCTGACCTCCTGCCCCCCCCTGCAGCCTCTGACCTCCTGCCCCCCCTGCAGCCTCTGACCACCTGTCCCCCCCTGCAGCCTCTGACCTCCTGTCCCCCCCTGCAGCCTCTGACCTCCTGTCCCCCCTGCAGCCTCTGACCTCCTGCCCCCCCCTGCAGCCTCTGACCTCCTGCCCCCCCTGCAGCCTCTGACCTCCTGCCCCCCCCTGCAGCCTCTGACCTCCTGCCCCCCCTGCAGCCTCTGAACTCCTGCCCCCCCCTGCAGCCTCTGACCTCCTGCCCCCCTGCAGCCTCTGACCACCTGTCCCCCCCTGCAGCCTCTGACCACCTGTCCCCCCCTGCAGCCTCTGACCACCTGTCCCCCCCTGCAGCCTCTGACCACCTGTCCCCCCCCTGCAGCCTCTGACCTCTTCTCGTCCCCTCCTCAGCCTCTGACCTCTTCTCGTCCCCTCCTGAGCCTCTGACCTCTTCTCGTCCCCTCCTCAGCCTCTGACCTCTTCTCGTCCCCTCCTCAGCCTCTGACCTCTTCTCGTCCCCTCCTCAGCCTCTGACCTCTTCTCGTCCCCTCCGCAGCCTCTGACCTCTCCTGTGGTCCCCTCCGCAGCCTCTGACCTCCTGTCGTCCCCTCCTCAGCCTCTGACCTCCTGTCGTCCCCTCCTCAGCCTCTGACCTCTTCTCGTCCCCTCCTCAGCCTCTGACCTCTTCTCGTCCCCTCCTCAGCCTCTGACCTCTTCTCGTCCCCTCCTCAGCCTCTGACCTCCTGTCGTCCCCTCCTCAGCCTCTGACCTCCTGTCGTCCCCTCCTCAGCCTCTGACCTCCTGTCGTCCCCTCCTCAGCCTCTGACCTCCTGTCGTCCCCTCCTCAGCCTCTGACCTCTCCTGTCGTCCCCTCCTCAGCCTCTGACCTCTCCTGTCGTCCCCTCCTCAGCCTCTGACCTCTCCTGTGGTCCCCTCCTCAGCCTCTGACCTCTCCTGTGGTCCCCTCCTCAGCCTCTGACCTCTCCTGTGGTCCCCTCCTCAGCCTCTGACCTCTCCTGTGGTCCCCTGCTCAGCCTCTGACCTCTCCTGTGGTCCCCTCCTCAGCCTCTGACCTCTCCTGTGGTCCCCTCCTCAGCCTCTGACCTCTCCTGTGGTCCCCTCCTCAGCCTCTGACCTCTCCTGTGGTCCCCTCCTCAGCTTCTGACCTCTCCTGTGGTCCCCTCCTCAGCCTCTGACCTCTCCTGTGGTCCCCTCCTCAGCCTCTGACCTCTCCTGTGGTCCCCTCCGCAGCCTCTGACCATCTCCTGTCTTATATCACGTCTGCAGTCTGGAGCGGAGTCAACAGTGGGAGTGCCTCAGGGATGGGGGTCATGGGAGAAGTCAGACATGTATAGACTATGGAGAGGAAACTATGGGATAAAACCAGAGCCACCGAGCTGGAGCCGACTGACTGAGCCCTGTACGGTGCACCCGAGAGGAGGTCAGTGACAGCGCCGCTAGGCCTACCTGAGAGGGGGGGGTCAATACAATATTGTAAGGGGGCACTGATATATAGGTTTCCCCCTTATATCAGTAAACCCCCGTACCTTAGTGTTTTCTTTCTGCAGAAGGTGGTCTCTGGTCACCAGAGTCCTCCCCACATTCCCAGAGTTCCCCTTTACATCACAGTCTGCAGGATTCCACCTTACAGTGCAAGGGGGGACTCTGATGTAAAGGGCAATTCTGCAGACCCTGATGTAAGTGAGAACTCTGATGTAAAGGGGAAAGCAATGGACTCTGATATAAGTGGGGTCTCTGGTCACCAGTGCCCCCCTTTTATATCAGAGTTCCTGCTTAGATCATGATCTGCAATGTTCCCCTTTATGTCAGAGTTCCCTTGCACTGTAAAGGGGAATCCTCCTGATGTATGGGGGGAACTCTGTGCTGGGTTATATTAATCTGACCTTCATGTAAGAGGAGAAATATGGTGTTTGACTTTTGTTTAACTTAACACATTGCTAATAGCAGTTTATTGCTTAAATATTGATATTTGCACTGAAACCTGCCATTTACGGCACCTTTTTTTTGCAGTATCAGTAAAAAATGTGCCAGTAAATGGCATGATTTTTGCCAGTAAAAAAATAAAAAATTGCTGCTGTTTGTAAATTCCATGTCTCTCTTATTTATATATAATACACTCTTCAAATGTGCTTTAAAATGCATGGTTTTCCCTTTTGTGAACAAAAAAATAATGACGTTATGCAGTTGGGCTGGTATAAAAATGCTATGGGGCTGGTATGAAATTATTTCCAGGGCTGGTTTTTATTCCCAGTCCGGCCCTGTGCACACCTGTCAAATTCGGACCCGGACTGTGTTTGTCCAGCTGCTGCGTTCCCTTACAGGGGTGGACGGACATGATGATGAAGATTCCTCATATTTCGAAAATACTTCTTGATGTGACATAATACCCAGATTGGACCTATATACCGATATATTCATGAGAAATTTGGAGAGCACAGTTCATCTGTAAAGACATTGATATTATCTTCAGAAGATCCAGATGAAGAAAGATTCCTCATTTTTGGACTTTACTTCTTGATATTCATAAATCAACCAGTTGTAAAATGAAAACCATCAAAAGATATTGTGATGTCCACCCACAGATGTTTAATCCAGGGAGTAATCCGATCGCCTTCGGGGGTCAGGAAGGAATTTTTTTCCTGTTGGAGCAAATTACACCATGCTTCATTAGGGTTTTTTTCGCCTTCTCTACATCAAATGTGGGGTCTGGATAATCATACAAAGAAAAACAAACTGCGCTGTACAGAGGAGCCTTGACAAGGCAGTGCAGCTTCCACATACATTTGCAAATGTGTGCAATGTGACTGCCTGCATGGGGATGCACGGAGCGCCTGTACCCACGGCCCTCACACGGGGTATGGATTCCTTAGGATCTCACTTTACAGAGGAGCTTTGGCGAAGAAGTGCGGCTTCCCCATTTGTAAGTGTGTGCAACTAAGACCTCTGTTTTTAATGTAAATTATTAGATTGTGCCATTTTGTTTTATTTGCAGGCTAGCTGACCAGTGTGTTGGGAAACCTGCAGTAGCTGTCCTTTAATAAAAACTACAATCATAAAAAAATAACTGGGGTAGTTGTCCTGTTTTGTATACTGTTTTTAGATAAAACATTAATAAAAACTACAAATTCTAAAAAAAAAAAAAAAAAAACTGGGGTAGTTGTCCTGTTTTGTATACTGTTTTTACACAAAACTTTAACAAAAACTACAAATTATAAATTGACACATTCTCAATACCAAAAAATGTGCCTAGATGTTTTACAAATATCCACCTGGTATAAAACCTATTAATGATGCATTAATACAGCAATACATGGAAGAATTCTGAAGCCTTTGCATTGGAGCATTCTGAGAGGGCTTGATTGATAGCGACACCTTAGACTTTATCAATACAAAAAACCCACGAATGCCTACCTTCTATACACTCCACAAAACCCATAAAAACATTCGATCTCCACCGGGGAGACTGATAGTTTGGGAATTGGCTCCCTAACAAAAAATGCCAGCAAATTGCTGATGCCCCATGTCCTTAGCCTACCCTCATACATCTGTGACACAACAGATCCGCTCAAGCACATCGAGGGGGTCCAGATCCCTCCGGGCTATTAGCTCATGGCTATTGACAACTACGAACTCTATTATCTGATCTCTGCCATTTACTAACTGATCATCATGTCCTCAAGAAATACGTCAGACCCACTCCGGAGCTGGTATTTCGTAGGGCAACCTCATTAGGAGATAAATTTCCGAGTAGCCATTATCAGAAGGGACCACTCAGCCCTAGTAATCCTTGTGGCATATTTCACTGTGGTCAATGTACACGATGTCCTTGGATACAAGAGGGCACAAAATTTATACTCCCAAACTGAGAATTATTTATACCCTCTTTCCATGCTAACTGTAGTACAAAAGGAGTTATATACCTTATTATCTGCACATGTAACGTCTTCTACGTGGGCAAGACCATCAGAGAACTCAACAGAGAATAGGAGACCATTTATACTATTCCTCTAATGGGAAACTCACAACAGTAGGCCGTCACAGAGGCTTGGGGTGCTAGAGGTAATCCCTCAAGATCTGCGGGGAGGTGACAGTGATCGCTCGATCCATCAACGAGACACGATATGGATTGAGCGACTTAACGTCAATATACACCCTGGCTTAAATGAAGCACATACAGTATCTCACAGAAGTGAGTACACCCCTCACTTGTGAAAAATTTAAGGGGGTCTGAATACTTTCCGTCCCCACTGTACACCCCTCACATTTTTGTAAATATTTTATTATAACTTTTCATGTGACAACACTGAAGAAATGACACTTTGCTACAATGTAATGTAGTGAGTGTACAGCTTGTATAACAGTGTAAATTTGCTGTCCCCTCAAAATAACTCAACACACAGCCATTAATGTCTAAACCGCTGGCAACAAAAGTGAGTACACCCCTAAGTGAAAATGTCCAAATTGGGCCCAATTAGCCATTTTCCCTCCCTGGTGTCATGTGACTTGTTAGTGTCCGGTTGCTTTGGGTAAAAAGCTCTAAATGTATTGAAGCTAAAGATAGCCAGACAACTTAAATAATGTAAATTAAGTTACATACTTTACCTCCCCCCCACGGGTGCCCCCCATCCATGCATCTGCCCCCCTAAATATAATACCCTGGGGCTCTAATTGGCTTAAAAAAAGGGTGGGCTTGGGTCGCAGAGCACGGTTGTCACATGACCATAAGCCCCGCCTCACCTCCCGGCAGTTCAAACCCTTTAAAGGACCCTTTTAAAAGTGCATCAAAAACTGATCAGTGTTAAAGGGCCTTAAGTGTGTGGAAACAAAAAAAATTTATTGAGTATATCTGGCATCAAATCTCATTGTATACAGTTTAGAAAAAAACGAATTGAATTTTATAAAGTTTCTTACCTGGAGGCCCAGCCAGTAGCAGCAACACTTCCTGTTGCAGGATGACAACCCTAAACCAGAATTTACATCACCGTTGTCACCCTGCCATGCAAGCTACTTCAGTTGGTTGTTGGGTTGTATACATGATAGACAGCCCAATGGCCAAATGGCACAGAGTGCACACAGCAGGCTAACAACGCTGCTGCTAATTGCAAAGTAGTGCAAACAAAGTGAGGTGGATTGAGCGCACTCTGGGTGAGGATGCAGCTGATAAACCAGCACATAAATTATTTAAATAAAGTCCATTTGGCAATGTCCATAAAAGCAGTAAAAACTAGTAGGAAGGAAGGCTGCCTGCTTGCAGATAGGAGTTGATCTGAAACGGACTGAGGGAAAGAAAGCGGCACCTTCTAAGCATAGTCTATTAAAAATATAATGGATTCAATGTGAAAAAATAGCAAATACACTCACAAGCAGATGAGAGAGACAGGCATGTATAATGGGTGTCATCCGCACTTATCCAGAGGATACAGGGCTGGGACCGGTGTGTACCGAGAAGCCGTCCTCGGTAGCGAATGCAGTGGTGGAGTCCAATGCCTCCAAAGGGAAACTTTAACCCTTTCGCTGCCAGAGCTATTTTTTGCAGGTTTTGCACAATCTTTAATGCCACATAATATTAGAACAGCAGTTTATCAAGTGTAAAATATCAGTAAAAAATACATTAGAGTTAAAGTATAACTGAAGGCAAAACGTTTTTTTTAGTTTTGGATAGAGTGGAGAGGGATTAGAACCCCTGTCCATTTTTTATTGCTGTTCCCCCCCCGTTAGGGAGATTCATCCTCTCTTTTTGTCCTGTTTACCATTACCATTGACAGTGAAAATAAAAGAAAATCCCAAATTTTGGGTTGTCCCCAGAAAAGTAATAGAGGAGAAATCCTCTAATGGGGACACTAGTTCTGGTGATCTGGGGGACCCCAGGGAATCCCCTTATTTTGCAAAGATTTTCTCTCACTTCTTGTTTGGCTATGGGACAGGAAGTGAAGGGAAATCTCCCCAATGGGACAAAGATGGCAAAAGCTTACAGGGGTTATAACCCTCCCTTACTCTATCCAAAATAAAATAAAAAGTTTTGCCTATAGTTCTATTTTAAGATTAGGGCACACAAACACAATATATGACCCATTGTTTTTAGAAAAAACTAAAGAATGAGGTTGTGCTGAGTAGATTGATACCCCACATGTCAAGCCCTAAAATTGGGTGCTCCGTGAAATGGCGACAAACTTTGGTACCCTATATTTTCCATAGGCAACACTTTAATCTGTATCAATGCTTTCATGCGCAAGTGCCTCTGACATGTGTTTACCTTTGTATGTGCATGTATGTGAAGTTGGGGGTGTCAAATATTTTTGGAGGGCATATTTTAAGTGCTTTAAGTAACTTTATTTTTAAAAACTTTTTTTTCACTAAACACTATTTTTATCACAGAGGACAAAAAAAGTCTCATATGTGTTATTTTTGTGACTGGTCCTCTGTAATGAGACATCAGGGTCTTTTATCCAAACTCCAGGATTTAATCACCTCAATACCAGCATGTTTCTTCATTGCCAAAAAACTGTCAACAAATTAGATTAGGTTGGGGTGTCTACTTTACAAAAAAGGGGTCATTTTAGGGGTGTTTGTACAATCCCCAGCATTTTTATTTGATAGGTTTTATAACAGAATGTAAAGCAGTGGTCTCCAAACTGCAGCCCATGGGCCCAATGTGGCCCTTTGCTTGCCTATATCCAGCCCTTGCGGCACCATTCTATGCATTGCCACCAATGATAGAGAACCATTCCTCCCACTGACACAAATGATGGAGAACCATTCCTCCCACTGGCACCAATGATGGGGCACTATTCTTCCCACTGACACCAAGGGTGGCTGCATAAGATGGGCACAGAAGCTGCATATGATGGGAACAGACTGCATATGATGGGCACAGGCTGCATATGATGGGCACAGAGGCTGCATATGTTGGGCACGGGCTGCATAAGATGGGCACAGGCTGCATATGATGGGCAGAAGCTGCATATGATGGGCACAGGCTGCATATCACGGGCACAGACTGCATAAAATGGGCACAGAGGCTGCATATGATGAGCACAGAGGCTGTATGAAGGGCACAGGCTGCATATGATGGGCACAGTGACTGCAAATGATGGGCACAGTGGCAGCATTTTATGGGCACAGTGGCTGCAATTGATGGCACAGAGAGGCTGCAATTGATGGGTTTTTTTTCAGAAATTTTCAGTTAGCTTGCGCCCCCCCAAAAAATTTTGAGCACCAGCCGCCACTGTCAGAGCTGTATATCCACAGTGTGAGTTCTAAGGCACTGCTGCCTCTGACTGCTAGTTAGATTTTGAGTGATATTTAGTGAAGTTGCTACTTTACTACTCACTGTTCTCCTTGCTAGAGAAAAAACTGTACCTGAGAACCTGCAGTGCAAGTATCTCCTTTCTTTCTCGACTGATTCCTGTGACGTCAGCAGAGAGCGGACTTCAGACCGCTGAAAACGGGTCACAGGAGTGCAAAACGAATTGTACTCCTGTGACCCAGAGGAGAAGCCCAGCCTAAAAATCTGGACTTCTTAACTGACAATTGTGCGGTCATGCAATGCTGTATGTAAATGAAATGCATGTCCGATTTTTCCCACAAATAGAGCTTTCTTTTGGTGGTATTTGATCACCACTGGGTTTTTTATTTTTTGAGCTATAAAAAAAGCCTGACAATTTTGAAAAAAACCTAAATCTTTTTTAGATTCTGCTATAAAACATATCCAATAAAAAAAAAAAAAAAAAATCTAATTTCTTCCTAAATTTAGGCCAATATGTATTTTGCTACATATTTTTGGTAAAAAAAAATTCCCAATAAATGTATATTGATTGATTGGCACAAAAATTATAGTGTCTACAAACTATGGTATATATGCTAGAATTTTATTTTGATTTTATTTACTAGTAATGGCGGTGAACAGTGACATATAGCGGGACTGCAATATTGTGGCGAACAGTCTGAGACTAACTGACACTTTTGACACTTTGTGGGAATTAGTGACACTAATACAGTAATCAGTGCTAAAAATATACACTGTCACTGTACTAATGACACTGGCTGGGAAGGGGTTAAATATCTAGGGCGATCAAAGGGTTAAATGTGTGCCTAACCAATGTTTATATGTACATCGTGTGGTGTTTTTATGAAGGGTTGTGCCGGATTTTATTCCCTGCCTTGCAGGGAAACAAAATCCAGCACATCCCTGCTGACATTACGGAGCTCTGCATTGTGTACATAGTTAGAGCTCCATCCTGTGTCTCACCTCGAAGATCACGGGTGCTGACCGTCATCCATTAGCTTCTGCTGTGACTAATCACAGCAAAAGCAGCACATCAGTGGCACGTGTGTGTTTTACTGCGGCAACATGGCTCGCCTGAGCAAAGCGCCGTTATCTTACGTCGCTTTCCTTTTTTTGGCCACTAGGGGTGCACGCGCGTCCCCAGCTCGCCCACGGAGCCAATGTGACTGCCCGGCGGTCGCGATCACCACCGGGCTCCCGCGATCGCTCGGGGCACACCGAGAACCGGGATCTGTGTGTGTGAATAGTTTCCGGTTCTCTGAGCAGAGAAGTGACTGATCGTCTGTTCATACAGAGTATGAACAACGATCTATCTCTTCCCCTACACAGTCCCCTCCCTCTTCAGTTAGAACACACACTAGGGGACACAATTAACACCTTGATCGCCCCCTAGTGTTAACCTCTTTCCTGCCTGTGACATTTTTACAGTAATCAAAGCATTTTTATAGCTTCGATCGCTATATAAATGCCAATGGTCCCAAAAATGTGTCAAAATTGTCCGATGTGTCCGCCATAATGTCGCAGTTATGATAAAAATCGCAGATCGTCGCCATTACTAGTAAGAAAAAAATTAATAATAAAAATGCCATAAAAACTCGTAAACCAAACAATATACGCTTATTGCGATTTTTTTTACCAAAAATATGTAGAAGAATACATATCGGGCTAAACTGAGGAAATAAAAATTTCCCGCCCGTGCCCCCCTCCATGACTTTTCCATCAAAATCAACAATGCAACCATCAGTCCCTCCCCTCACGCCAGGGTACTAGGTGTAATCCTAGACTCCGACTTGTCATTTCAGCCTCAAATCCAATCATTGTCAAAAGTTTGTAGAATTCACCTCCGTAACATCTCTAAAATTCGCCCTTTTTTAACAAATGAAACCACCAAGCTCCTCATTCACTCCCTTGTTATCTCTCGCCTTGACTATTGCAACTCCCTTCTCATTGGCCTACCGCTCCATAGGCTATCCCCTCTTCAGTCTATCATGAATGCTGCTGCCAGACTTATCCACCTTACCAACCGCTCAGTGTCTGCCAACCCTCTACTTCAATCCCTACACTGGCTCCCAATCACCCAGCGAATTAAATTCAAAATTCTAACCACAACATACAAAGCCATTCACAACTCTGCCCCAAGCTACATCACTAATCTTGTCTCCAAATATCACCCAAATCGTCCTCTCCGCTCCTCTCAAGACCTCCTGCTTTCAAGCTCTCTCATCTCCTCCTCCCATGCTCGTCTCCAGGATTTCTCCAGAGCCTCTCCCATCCTCTGGAACTCGCTACCTCCATCTATCCGGCTAGCCCCTACTCTTGCTACCTTCAGGCAATCCCTGAAAACTCATCTCTTCAGGAAAGCCTATCACGTCTCCAACTAATCTCCTACCACTTCCACCAGCTCATTCCCCACAGTTACAACCTTTTGTACCACCTACCCCACCCTATTAGATTGTAAGCTCTTCTGAGCAGGGCCCTCTTAATCCTATTGTATTGTATTGTATTATAACTGTATTGTCTCCCTTTTATATTGTAAAGCGCTGCGTAAACTGTTGGCGCTATATAAATCCTGAATAATAATAATAATAATAATAATAATAATATTTTTGGGGGATATTTATTATAGCAAAAAGTAAAAAATATTACGTCTTTTTTAAAATTGTCGCTCTTTTTTTGTTTATAGCGCAAAAAATAAAAATCGCAGAGGTGATCAAATACCACCAAAAGAAAGCTCTATTTGTGGGGAAAAAAGGACGTCAATTTTTTTTGGGTGCAACGTCGCACGACAGCGCAATTGTCAGTTAAAGCGACACAGTGCCGAATCGCAAAAAGTCCTCTGGTTAGGAAGGGGTTAAAGTCTTCCGAGGTTGAAGCGGTTAAAGTGTAACTCCACTATTGTTGAGAAAAAAACATTCCCCTCTGGGTGATCTTTGTTCATTGCAAAGATTATAACAAACGTTGTTGCAGATTCCTACTTTTTGTTATTCTGAAGAAATCCCTGTGTGTTCCTATGTGCCCCTGTGCTAAGTGAATCTAATGGGAGGGGTTCTATAATTATCAGTCAGCTGCAGGTCACTAATGAGGAAAATTGTGGGGTCTGCATCCCTTTAGACCTGATTTCTTATTGGGAGTATTTCACCAAAAATGACAATTTTGTTGCAGGGGATGCCTGAAATCTTAGTGCAGACTTCTGGGAAAACCATTGAGCCAATCACACAAGCAGGAAATTATGTTTCTGGGGGGCATACTGTACACATTCTGTATACAGAACACCTCCAGGTAGCCATATTGCATTGCATTTTCATAAAATTACAGTGGCTGCAGATTGAAAGGGAAAGGTATTTTTAACCACTTGACAACTGGGCACTTAAACACCCTTCCTAACCAGACCAATTTTCAGCTTTTGGTGCTCTCACATTTTGAATGACAATTACTCAGTCATGCAACACTGTATCTTTATGAAATTTTTGTCCTTTTTTTCACACAAATAGAGCTTTCTTTTGGTGGTATTTAATCACTGCTGGTTTCTTTATTTTTTGCGCCGTAAAAGAAAAAAGACCGAAAAATCTGTAAAAAAATACATTTTTCTTAATTTCTGTTATAATATTTTGCAAATTAGTAATTTTTCTTCATATATTTTGGCCAAAATTTATACCGCTACATATCTTTGGTAAAAATAACCCAAATCGGTGGATATTATTTGGTCTTTTTGAAAGTTATAGAGTCCAAAAGCTATGGTGCGAATATCTGAAAATTGATCACACCTGAAGTACTGACGGCCTATCTCATTTCTTGAGACCCTAACATGCCAGAAAAGTACAAATACCCCCCAAATGACCCCTTTTTGGAAAGAAGACATTCCAAGGTATTTAGAAAGATGCATGGTGAGTTTTTTGAAGTTGTCATTTTTTCCCACAATTCTTTGCAAAATCAAGGTTTTTTTTTTTACTTTTTTTTTTTTCCACAAAATTGTCATATTAGCAGGGTATTTCTCACAGACCGCATATGCATACCACAAATTACACCCCAAAACACATTCTGCTATTACTCCCGAGTACGGTGATACCACATGTGTGAGACTTTTACACAGCGTGGCCACATACAGAGGCCCAACATGCAGGGAGCACCTTCAGGCGTTCTGGAGCACCCAGGCCAATTCTGACATTTCTCTCCTACATGTAAAAATCATCATTTATTAGCTAGAAAATTACTTAGAACCCCAAAACATTATATATGTTTTTTTAGCAAAGACCCTAGAGAATACAATGGCGGTCGTTGCAAATTTTTATCTCGCACAGTATTTGCGCAGCAATTTTTTTAACGCGTTTTTTTTGGAAAAAAAAACTGTTTTGTGCTTTACAAAAACCAAAATAATAAAGTTAGCCCAATGTTTTTGCATAATGTGAAAGATGAAGTTACGCCGAGTAAATAGATACCTAACATGTCACCCTTCAAAATTGCACGCGCTTGTGGAATGGCGCCAAACTTTGCTACTCAAAAATCCCCATAGGCGACGCTTTAAAATTTTTTACTGGTTACATGTTTTGAGTTACAGAGGAGGTCTAGGGCCAAAATTATTGCTCTCGCTCTACCGATCGCAGCGATACCTCACATGTGTGGTTTGAACACCGTTTTCATATGTGGGCGGGACTTACGTATGCGTTCGCTTCTGCATGCGAGCACACAGGGACAGGGGCGCTTTAAAATTTTTTTTTTTTTTTTTATTGTTCATTTTACTTTATTTATTTTAGTTTGATGCTTTTTTCCAAAAAAAAAAAATTTTTGACCACTTTTATTTCTATTACAAGGAATATAAACATCCTTGTAATAGGAATATGGCATGACAGGTCCTCTTTACAGTGATATATGGGGTCAATAAGACCCCACATCTCACCTCTAGGCTGGGAAGCCTGAAATTAAAAAAAAAAAAAAAAAAAAGATCCTGGCTTCGATCGTAGCGGTGAGTCGGTAGAAGCACCGCAAGGCGGCGGGAAGGGGGGACGTCCCCTCTCGCCTCCCGTAAGAACGATCAAGCAGTGGAACAGCTGCTATGATTGTTCTCATGGTGTAGGGAATCGCCGGCTGAAAAAGCTGATATCTGAATAATGCCTGTAGCTGCAACCATCATTCAGATATCTCCGCACAAAGTCAAGGACGTTGTATGACGGCCGGCGGGCGGGAAGTGGTTAAAACGCTTTTTTTTTTTTTTAACACAAAGTTGTCCATTTATACAATATTTCTACCACATAACATGTACATGCCAAAAATGACACCCCAAAATAGATTCTCCTGCTCCTCCTGAGTACGGCGATACCACATGTGTGAGACTTCCACAGCCTGGCCACATACAGAGGGCGAGTACAGCTGAGCATGGCTCAGCATGGCAGGGTATGGCGGGGTATTGCGGAGTATGGCGGGGTATTGCGGAGTATGGCAGGGTATTGCGGAGTATGGCGGGGTATGGCAGGGTATTGCGGAGTATGGCGGGGTATGGCGGAGTATGGCGGGGTATGGCGGGGTATGGCGGAGTATGGCAGAGTATGGCGGGGTATGGCGGGGTATGGCGGGGTATGGCAGGGTATTGCGGAGTATGGCGGGGTATGGCGGAGTATGGCGGGGTATGGCGGGGTATGGCGGAGTATGGCGGAGTATGGCGGGGTATGGCGGGGTATGGCGGGGTATGGCGGAGTATGGCGGGGGCATGGCAGAGTATGGCGGGGGGCATTGCAGAGTATGGCGGGGGCATTGCAGAGTATTGTGGGGGCATTGCAGAGTATTGCACAGCATTGCAGAGTATTGTGGGGGCATTGCAGAGTATTGTGGGGGCATTGCAGAGTATTGCACAGCATTGCAGAGTATTGTGGGGGCATTGCAGAGTATTGCAGAGTATTGTGGGGGTATTGCAGAGTATTGTGGGGGTATTGCAGAGTATTGCAGAGTATTGTGGGGGTATTGCAGAGTATTGTGGGGGTATTGCAGAGTATTGTGGGGGTATTGCAGAGTATTGTGGGGGTAATGCAGAGTATTGCACAGCATTGCAGTAGTGAGGGATGGCTGAGCATGGATGGATGGATGTCTCTGTGCAGCGCTGAGGGCACTACACATACAGCCCACAGCGCTGCAGACATCCATCCGTCCCCCTCCCCGTTCACAGTGTACCGATCGGTACACAGGAGGGGAGGAGAGGAACTGGCGTCATCAGATGACGCCGGTCTGTTTACATGTGATCCCGCCGTCATTTGACGGCTCGATCACATGGTAAACGGCCGCGATCAGCGGCCATTTACCGGGATCCGTGATGCGCCGGGTCCTCTGGACCCGGCGGTTACGGATGTGTTCGGGTGCGCGCCCCAGGGGGCGCGCAAGAGGGGAATTCTGGGAGGACTTCATAGTACGTCCACCCAGAGTTATCCAACCGCCCTGCAGCCGTCATTCGGCTATGGGCCGGTTGGTAAGTGGTTAAATAACATTCCATTACAATATGACGTGTTTTGCAATTGTATATACTATATTATTTTTTCTTTATTTGCTATTTTTTTCCCCACGAAAGTGGAGTTACCCTTTAATTATTTTTAGTACTTTTTCCAGTATGTCTGGAAAACTGGGCAGTGCTACCGTGTATGGGAATGAGTTCCCTCACCACCACATTCTGTTGGCAGCCCTGAATTGATCGGATGTATCTTTGATGGAACGTAATACCACCAAGCCAAAAGTTTGTAATGCATTTCTTTTACCCTCATATCTATTTAGGTTGAAAATATGTGCTCTATAACTTTGGTGTCCGTTTATGAAGCAGTGAAATCTATTCACTGCTTCGTTCTCCGGCATTCACAGTGAAGAATCTTCTCCTCTGTGTGCCAGTTTATGAAGCTTTGTAGATCGCTTCACCTTTGGAGGAGTGAAGAGATCTCCAAATGCTTCAAACAGTGGAGAACGGCCCCTGATACTGGAATCTCGTGAGACTTTACGAGATTACAGCACCAGATGTCAGTTTATCAAGCAGTGATAAATTATCACTGCTCAACGGCGTGGATTAATGTTAATAAAATAATGTGTCCCCCTACATTATACACATATGTATACACACACACACATTATATATACATGTATATACACACACATTATATATATATACATATACACATTATATGTATATATGTATATATATGTATACACATAAATATGACAGGGGGACATGGTTACAGTGTTGGGGGGTCTGAACGAGGCATAAGGAAGTTAAAAATCTTCCTCCTTCCCCCTCAGATCCCCCGAGATTTCCTCTTCACTCCCCGATTCACCATCTCTGAGCTGGTGAACCTGGGAGTGTGAATTCTGACACAGATCGCCAGTGAAGCGGTGAGATCACCGCTTCATAAACTGGCCGTTACTGTGTCATTCATGAGAATTCTCCGTGTGTAGAGATAATCGGCGGGAGAACAAGTTCAAACACTTCTCCCACCGATTATCACTGTTTCATAAACTGTTTATGGACTGTGATCAGCGGTGATCCTCGGGATCACCGCTGATCACTGCTTCATAAACGGACACCTCAATGCTTTAGATCTTCTGAGATAGATTGATCTAATTCTAACTCCCATCCATTAAAAAATTTGGAATCCCTGGATGGGACTTGTAACTTTGTACCAACTGATACATTTGCTTAAAGTGGTATTAAACCCCAAAGCAAAAATGTATTATATTGCAGCTTACCAATTCTCAGATGTGGTACCTGCATTTGTGTTCTTTTTTTTAGGCTTTAACTTTCTCTATTTTGAGACTTCGATCTTGCCACTGACAGGGGTGCTTACAATCATCAGCTTTTATTCATTGACGTAAAACCTTTATCCTAAAAAGAGAAAAAACTGTTGCTGTATCTGTTTGTTAGTCGGAGTTTAGTGTTGGTCGGGGTTCAGCTTTCATTTGTTAGTCAGGCCCATCTAAATCTGTTAGTCCATTTAAAGAGGTTGTAAACCTTGGAAAAAAAAAAACCTTGCAAGACAAAGGCATAATGAGCTAGCATGCATCGCATACTAGCTCGTTATTAAATACTTACCTTAGAATGATGCCCTGGATAGGCGTCGACCCTCCAAGTACAGCGCAAATATCTTCCTCCAGAGTTACTTCCAGGTTTTTCTGGCTCCGGCGCTGTGATTGGCCAGAGCAAGGGTGATGTCACTCCGCATATGCGCAGGAGGTCATGGCACCAGCGGCCCGATTTTTTCAGTGTGCACACGCCGATGACGTCAGCAGCAGCGCATATACTGAATATCTACTAAACTGTGCAAGTTTAAGAGATATTCAAGGTACCTACAGGTAAGCCTTGTTATATGCTTATCTGTAGGCATAGGTGTGCACAGCCTATTGCATTAGGGTGTGCACCTCAAAGCTCAAACCTGTGTGCATGTGTATATACTGTATACTGATGGTGTCAGTAGAGCAGTGGACAGTGTCAGTAGGGCAATGCATGGTGTCAGTAATTTTTATTTTTATTATTTTATTTTTTTATTATATTTTACATACATTTTTTATTAGTTTTTTTATTTACAATTTTTTGTGGGAGCACTGCTAGGGGGTTTTGGTGAAATATCAGGGGGTTTAAATAGGGGGAATTTGCACCACACAGGGTGATTAGGGTGTGCCCAGGCACACCTGGCACACCCTGTGCACACGCCTATGCCTGTAGGCAAAAACAATTGAGTACTGTCCATGATACTTTTTTATTTGCACCCCATTCAAATTTTCAGAATAAGCTTTTAGGGTGTACTCCCTTCTTCAAGGTATTAGTACTCATTGGACCATAGAAGAAGGGGGTTCAGGAAAACATGTCCTGAATATCTGATTGTTAGTGCAAAAAAAAAAAGATTTAGTATAGCACACAATACCAACTTGTTTTTTTTTTAACGCAACGTTTCTCAACTCCAGTCCGCAAGTAACCACAACAGGTCATGTTTTCAGGATTTCCCTCAGGGCTGTGGTAATTAATAAGGCAGTAAAACTGATCAAATCTCCTGTGCAAAATAATGGAAAGACTGAAAACATGACCTGTTGGGGGTACTCGAAGACTGAAGTTGAGAAACACTGTTCTAACGCTTTAATAAATACATTTTTCAATGTGTATTTCTTTAAAATGTCCACCAGATGGCAGCAGCACATAAGTTTATTTTTCCTGTTGCAATGTGAGCATTGCTTGTTTTATGCTGCAATAGTGAAGCAACTGCTAATTGTTATCTAAAATTCTGTCAGAGCATCAGAGCACGAAACAGTATATATATATATATATATATATATATATATATATATATATATGAATGCCAACATGTACTGTGACATACTGAAGCAGAGCATGATCCCCTCCCTTCAGAGACGTGGGTCACAGGGTAGTATTCCAATATGATAACGACCCCAAACACACCGCCAAGATGACCACTGCCTTGCTAAAGCTGCGGGTAAAGGTGATGGACTGGCCAAGCATCTCTCCAGACCTAAACCCTATTGAGCATCTGTGGGGCATCCTCAAACAGAAGATGGAGGAGCGCAAGGTCTCTAACATCCACCAGCTCTGTGATGTCATCATGGAGGAGTGGAAGAGGACTCCAGTGGCAACCTGTGAAGCTCTGGTGAACTCCATGCCCAAGAGGGTTAGGGCAGTGCTGGAAAATAATGGTGGCCACACAAAATATTGACACTTTGGGCCCAATTTGGACATTTTCACTTAGGGGTGTACTCACTTTTGTTGCCAGCGGTTTAGACATTAATGGCTGTGTGTTGAGTTATTTTGAGGGGACAGCAAATTTACACTGTTATACAAGCTGTACACTCACTACTTTACATTGTAGCAAAGTGTCATTTCTTCAGTGTTGTCACATGAAAAGATAGAATAAAAATAAAATATTTACAAAAATGCGAGGGGTGTACTCACTTTTGTGAGATAATGTGTATATATATATATATATATATATATATATATTTAGTGTTTGGACATTGGCGCCTCGCGGATCAGAAATGTACCAAGCAGAGCTTAAGAACACACAAGGGAGATGCTCTTCAGCACAACTTAATCACACAGTTATTTAAAGTCCAATTATAGTTTTAAAATAGATAGACTAATAAAATCAGGCTGCGGTGGTGAATAGCATTGCATTCCAAAGTGACCACAGCAAAAAACTCTCATGCCTCTCTAGAGGTTATAACAAAAGACCTCTGCCCTCCAAGTGAAATTTGAGGAGGAAATTTTGTCTTAAAGCCTCAATATCCTTGTCATCATTTACCAAGCACTATTTTTATATTTAAAGTGTATGTTACCCTAAAAATTATTTTTTTTCTATCTTTTTGTTCACACATGTATTTTATAAGAGTGATTGATTTACAAAAGACAAATAGACTGGGCACTTTGCAAAGTGCAACTGCTCCAGAGCTTATTAATTGAGGTAAAGCTTCACTTTGTAAAGAATACCCAATCACATGCAAGGAAAATTAAAAAATGAAATTTTGCTTGCATATGATTGGATAAAGGAAGGCAGCAGAGCTTCTGCTAATTTACTAAGCTCTGGAGGAACTGGTTTTGCAGAGTGCAATTGCGCTTTGCAAAGCGCACAGTCTATTTGCCTTTAGTAAATCAACCCCATAGTCTCTAACATTTTCATGCACATCTTCCACCTGACCACACAGGTGCAGATGTGTGGTATTGTCGTCAGTTTTCATTGTTTGGCTGGCCATTCAGAGGTACAGGACACTGTGCAGACATGAAGCATGCCTGTATTGGGTAATTTGTTCAGCTTCCACACCCCTTGACCAATCAGGGTCTGTCTCTGGCTCACACACCTCCCAATCACAGCCTGCCTCTTAAACGTGCCCCCTGCTCAAGCACTGCCTGCATCTTGCCTGATGCTGAACATACTATGGAATACAGGAACCCTGTCTGTCTACACAGTGTCCTGTACCCCCCCCCTCCCCCACCACCACTAATAAGAAGAGATGCATAGTCACATGACAAAACTTTTTAACATTGCAAAAAAGATATGAAAGATAATTTGTGAAACTGCAACGCACTAAAATGAATGTAATATATGAATGTTTTCTAGAACTTTTATATAAGGCAGAAGTTAGATTGTAATTGTTTTTTTTTTTTTTCTTTGACTAAGGGCCTGTTTCACACCAGCCTTTAAATGTTTAAATGTGTGAAATTCTACTTATGTATCTAACAGCACTGTTTTCAACGGGCATACATGTGCCTTCATATATCTGCACAAGTACATTTGTAAAGTACATGTCCTCAACTGCAGAATCTATTTATATGTGGTTATAGATCTGAATGCAGCGCATCTTAATGCACCCATGTGCATGTCTTCTCCACTGAAAGCAATACTTCTGCATTCAGATCCGTAAGGCTGCACACGACTGGAAGAATTTTACTGAACATAAAGACAAGGTTTTCCTGGGACAGAGGTTTCTGAGTAATGATCAGTAAAATTCTTGCCTTAAAGCGGAGTTCCACCCAAAAGGACCTTCCGCTTAATTGCTTCCTCACCCCCTTTCGGTGTCACATTTGGCATCTTTCAGGGAGGAGGAGGAAACGGGGACCTGTTTTTGACAGGTCTCCTTCCCCACTTTCGGGAGACTGGGCCGTGGCCTGGTCTCCCGGAAGTTTAGCCCCCTCCTCCTTCCTCCGCTGCCGGGCCAATCAGAAAGCGCAGTGAGCTTTGCACATGCGCAGTAGGGAACGGGGCGTGAAGCCGAAAGGCTTCACTGCTGGGTTCCCTTACCTGGAATGGCGGCGGCTGTACCCGACAGTCGATTCGAAGATCGGCTGGGGTGCCAACATCACGGGCTCCCTGGAAAAATATGTGTCCATATATTAAAAGTCAGCAGGCACAGTATTTGTAGCTGCTGACTTTTTAATTTTTTTCCCCAAGGCGGAACACCTCTTTAGAGCGGGATTCCGGCCGTAAAAAAAAAAAAATTAAAAGTCAGCAGCTAAATAAGTACTTACCTGTCCTGGGTGCCCCTTGGCTTTCGGGTCCCGGTACCGCCATCCTAACTAAGGGAAACAGGCAGTGGAGCCTTACAGCTTCACTGCCCGCTTCCTACTGCGCATTCGCGAGTCGCGCAGCGCTTTGTGAATGGGACGCGATGTGTCATGGGGCACACACAGTTCCCATAACACACCGCACCCCATTCCCCAGAAGACAATGCGGGGAGGAGAAGAGACATCACCGCGTGGTAGTAAGAGGCAGATTAGGAAGACTGCCTAGCAACAGCCATTTCACGTAAGTAAAAACATTTTTTTTTCTTTTCCTCCATTTTTTTAGGTATTTTTTTTTGCAATTTTTTTTTTCAGGGTGGACCTCCACTTTAAGATATGTTTTTTCAATGTGTAAAATTGTAGTTCTATATTTTCTTACTCTTATTCAGTCCCAGAATGCACTTTTTGCAACTAATTATAAGCATATACATACATTTAAACTTGTAAGTGCCTGTGCTCAGATATTTTTTTGATATGTGGTTACAGATCTAAGCGCAGTGTATGTTTACACATGTTGAAAACAATACACTGACATTCATATCCGTGAACTAAAAATGTTTTGAGATGCATTTTGCCCCTGTGTATGAGGCCTAAACAAAAAGAAAAAAACACAAAACAATTTATTTTTATTTTTTATGGCGATGTGCAAGAGAAATTTTTGAGCTTGTATACGCGCAGATACGTGTGTAAACATGCATACCATATGGACCATACTTACGTTTTTTTGGGCAGGAACTTTCTGCCAGGAAAATCTGGCCTTCACATAGCTCCCAACTGTCCCTGATTTTGAAGAACTGTCCCTGATTTGGAACAAAGTCCCTCTGTCCTCCTCATTTGTCCCTCATGTTGGTCTGATCTAAATAGTTTGCATAAAATGCATCATTAATCTTTCAAAAAGTTTTTCCCAATGCTAAACCTTTCATTCAATTTCTAAATTGCTGCTGTAGCACCCTCTAGTTAGTGTGCTAGATATAAATAGGTTTGTTAGTGTAGGTAAATTGGTCTGGTTGAGAGGCAGGCCTGGGCTGAATCTGGGTCGGGGTTGAGTGACTCAGGGAGGCTGGATGACTCAGCAAGCAGCATCTCTAGTGCCTCCCACTGTTTCTGGAACCTTGGAGAAGCTTCAAGATGTAGTAGGCAGAGGCTAGGAGGAGCTGTTTGGCATATTTATGAAGGCCTCAGCCAATCCCCAGCAAATGGGCTGGCAGGGAGCAAGCACCTCATAAATAGGCATGTGTCATGCCAGCAGGGACAGTCACGTGGAAGATGGAGATGGAGTGCTGAAGAGGCTGTCAGTGGCCCTTGAGGGTACATCCTAGTCTGGGGGGGTGACCTCTGGCCTGGGGCACAGGTGCAGGGAGGGTACCTAACAAAACACACAGAGGAACCCCTTCCTGGAGGCACGGGAGCAAGAAGAGGACAGCAGGAGCGGGAAAGTTAGCCTGCAGGGCTAGAGAAAGGGGTAGCTGCAGCCAGGTAGATTGGCAGTGCCTGAAGAGGTAGTGTTGGGATCAGTAGCCACAGGGATGTAAGCTGGACACTGACTTTTGCTACTCACTTAAAGGGGCCTCGGGTTCCTATAAGAGGTTTTTGGTCAAAAATCTGACTACTGTGTCAGATCATTTTTAGCAGTGTGCCAGCGGAGCTCTACAAGCAAGTGTGCTAGAGGAAGCAGAGGAGTGTATATTCTTTGGGGGTTCTAAGTAATTTTCTAGCAAAAAAAAAAAAATGTTTTTAACTTGTAAACACCAAATCTCAAAAAGAGGCTCAGTCCTTAAAGCGTTGTTCCACCCGCAAATTTTTTTTTTTTTTAAAGTTAGCAGCTACAAACACTCTAGCTGCTGACTTTTAATAAGGACACTTACCTGTCCAGGGAGCCCGCAATGTTGGCCCCCCGAGGCCAATCCATCCATCGGATCGGGTGCAGGTGCCGCCATTCTAAGTAAGGGAAACCGGCAGTGGAGCCTTGCGGCTTCACTGCCAATTTCCTACTGCGAATGCGCGAGTCGTGTGGCACTTTGTGAATGGCCGGCTGTCTTTTGGGACACACACATGTCCTAGAAGACATCAGGGGGGCTCGCCGAAGAAGAGGATATGACGTCCTGCGCTGCGGACAGGATGGGTCGGATCGGAAGTACAGGCTGTACTATATAAAAAGGTAAGTTAGAAGAAAAAAAAAAAAAATAGCCAAAAAGGAAGGGTGGAGAGATGGTCTTTTGTTTAAAACCACATCTCAAAAGTGGGTGGAACTCCGCTTTAAGTGGTTAAGGGGGCTTTGCAGGGGGTGTGTCCTATGCCTACAAACTTTTGCTAATAGGTGTCCCTCATTCCCATCTCAAAAAGTTGGGAGGTATGCATTCATATATCAGTACTGTGTGCAAAGACCCTTAACCTCTTTCTGCTCCCTAAAGCATATATGTAGTGGTAAAGGACACAGATGGCAAAAAAAAAAAAAAACTTAACAGGGGTTATAACCCTTCCTTACTCCCTTACAAAACACTGTTTTGACTACAGTTCTACTTTAAACCTATATTGAGCTTTTTGCAAAGCAATATTTATTTCTTGTTTTTTTTATTCTATTATAATTATTTGTGTTTACTCTGTCTTTCTTTGTATTAGCCCACTTCAGTCACTCAAAAAAATAAAAGTGAAAAATATAAACCTATACCATGCAACCATTTAATAAAATTATATTATTTTGCACAGTGGTACATTCCTATCATTATCTACAAGAATATATATATAAACATATCACAAGAGGAAGAAAACACTTTGCTTTAACTAACTAACAGCAGGCTGTAAGTCTTTTTGTCTCAGGTTTTATTGCGTTTAATTTGCTTCTCTGACTATGAAGAGTCATTGCACTATGTATAATCAATTGTGCTCTTTTCTGCAATTGAATATTAACTGTGTTTTGCTTCCTTTTTATTTGCATTATGAGCCATTCTGAAATAAATCAAATGTTGCACACACATAGCCTTCAGTGGTATTGACTCGCCCTTAGTTACTATGGCAATCCTGTCCGGGAAGATGTCAATGAATTGAATTTCATACTTTGAATCAATTCTGTCCTTAAGTTTTCCTAACCGGGTAATCATTGGAAATGCTGCGTGGAAATCGTAATTGCAAATACTTGTTTCGTGTAATGCATTTTATGAATGGGTTCTATTTTTCCAAAGCTGTATATATAGATTACATTGTTAATATTTTATTACTTTGTAGTGAAAAATACTTCTATGAAAAGAAGTTGAGACTTGCGTACTTGCTGCGGTATAGTATGGATATTTTTCATTTGGACCGACCCAGGGGACACAGCCTACATGCTGAATGGCTCCAATTTTTATGGGGACATTTATCTTCATCTTCAGGTCTCTGCTAGTGAAATCCATATGACTGCTCATATCCACATTTTCTAAATAGCCACAAATCTCAAAACGGTGGCAATAGATATAGACATAAATAAATGGTCACAGGTGCTTGCACAATCCAACCCTTTCCTAATGTCCTCTGGCCCACATTCTCCTCCAAACAGGTGCACTCATGTGAACAGCAGGGACTTGAAGATGAATACCTTCATAAATATAGAAAATGGGAATAGAGGAGGGAGTAGAACCTCTGTGCAGACAGTCCCTAATCAGTGGAAATCAAATGTGATGAGGCAAGGTTTCCTAACCGGCTCAATTGCTTTCTTTCCTGAGAATGATTCTTCAGAGGAGTTGTTTTCTGCTGCACAAGTCTTGGGGTTGGCTTACTAAGGGCACATAGGCTTCTGACTTTGAAAGGAAATTTTCCCCAGAGCTTCATGAATGTGGTGAATTAGCAGAATACCCAATCACATGCAAGGAAAATAAGAAAACATAATTTTTGCTTGCACATGAACGGATAACTGAGGTCAGAAGAGCTTCATAGTTTTGAGAAAACTTCCCTTGCAAAGAGTCAATTTGCCGTATTATTATTATCATACAGGATTTATATAGCGCCGACAGTTTGCGCAGTGCTTTACAACATTAGGGCAGACAGTACAGTTACACTACAATTCAATACCGGGGGGGGGAGAGCCCTGCTCATTAGAGCTTACGATCTAGGAAGGAGGGTCAAGTTATACAAAAGGGTAATAGCTGTGGGGGATGAGCTAATGTAGAAAATAGTGTAGTTGTTGGCAGATGGAGGCAGGATAGGCTTCTCTGAAGATGAAAGTTTTCAGGGATAGCCTAAAAGTGGATACATTTGGAGACAGTCTGACAGATTGGGGTAGGAAATTCCAGAGGATGGGCAAGGCTCGGGAGAAGTCCTGGGGTCGGATATGGGAGGAGGTGATGAGGGAGCTAGAGAGCAGGAGGTCTTGGGAGGAACAAAGGATAATTAGTTTGGTATATTGAGACTAGGCTAGTGATGTAGCTGGGGGCAGAGTTGTGGATGGCTTTGTAACTTATTGTTAGTATTTTGAATTTAATTCGTAGGGCGAGTGGCAGCCAATGGAGGGATTGGCAGAAAGGGGTAGAAGACACTGTGCGGTTTGTAAGATGGATGAGTCTGGCAACAGCATTCATGATGAACTGAAGGGGGGATAGTCTATTTAAAGGTAAGTCAATGATGAGGGAGTTGCAGTAGTCGAGGTGAGAGATAACCAGGGAGTGAATCAGGAGCTTTGTGGTTTCATTGGTTAGAAGGGAACATAGTTTAGAGATGTTGCAGAGGTTGATGCGGTAAACTTTGGAAAGTGATTGGATGTGGGGCCGAAAGGAGAGCTCAGAGTCCAGAATAATGCCTAGCACACTGACATGTGGGGATGGGTGGACCGTTGTGCCATTACTCTTGACAGAGAAGTCAGGGGAAGAGGCACGTGGGGGAGGAAATATTATAAGCTCAGTTTTGGACAAGTTGAGTTTGAGGAAGTGGTGTGACATCCATATAGATATGTCTGTTAGTAAGTTTGTGATGCGTGAGGAGACTGATGGAGTGAGTTGAGGGGTGGAGAGATAGATTTGGGTGTCATCAGCATAGAAATGATATTGAAAGCCGAGAGAGGCTATCAACTGACCCAGGGAAGAGGTGTAGATTGAAAATAAATGAGGTCCAAGAACAGAACCTTGGGGGACCCTGACGGAGAAGGGAAGAGGGGTGGAGGAAGTAGAATTGTAAGTGACACTGCACTGAAGGTGCGTTGGGATAGATAGGATGAGAGCCACTGAAGTGCACAGTCTTGGAGACCGAGGAGTAAAGCTTTTTGAGGAGGAGGGGGTGGTCAACCGTGTCAAAGGCAGCTGAAAGGTCCAGAAGTAGGAGTACAGAATAGTGTCTGTTGGTTTTTGCAGTTAGTAGGTCATTTGTGAGTTTTAAAAGAGCAGTTTCTGTGGAGTGTTGAGGGCGAAATCCAGATTGAATGGGATCAAGAAGGTTATTCTTAATGAGGTGGTCACTCAGTTGGTTGTAAACGAGGTGTTTAAGGATTTTAGAAGGAAATGGGAGCAAGGAGATAGGGTGTAGGTTGTTAAGATTGATAGGGTCCAAGTACGGCTTTTTAAGTATGGGGGTGACCAATGCATGCTTTAGAGCATTGGGGAAGATGCCAGAGGTCCAGAGGACAAGTGGTTAGGTGGGAGTTAGGTAGTTTAGCAACTTCGTCTGTAGTAGCAGATTTGAATAAGGGGAGTGTCGATTGTACCTGTTGACATGGGGTCTTAACTGGGAGAGATACCTGTAGAGTGGAGATTTCATCACGGATTGTATCAATCTTGTTTTTGAAGTGATTAACAATCTCCTGGGCAGTGAGTGAGTCAGTGGGTGGAGGTGGTGGAGGAGTTGAAGGTAGAGAAGAGTTTACAGGGACTGGATGAGAAGGTGTTAATAAGAGTTGTAAAATAAGTCTGCTTGGCAGTGTGGAGGAAAGAATATTATTTTTGGAGGGCAGATTTGTATCGGTCGAAGTCTTTGAGAGACTTATGCCCTGTACACACAACCGGTTTTGCCATCGGAATAAACTCTGAATGTTTTTACAACGGAGATCCAACGGAATTCCGTTCAAGCTGTCTTGCATACACACGGTCACACCAAATTCTGACCGTCCAGAACGTGGTGACTAGGGATGAGCCGAACACCCCCCGGTTCGGTTCGCACCAGAACCCGCGAACGGACCGAAAGTTCGCACGAACGTTAGAACCCCATTGACGTCTATGGGACTCGAACGTTCGAAATCAAAAGTGCTCATTTTAAAGGCTAATTTGCATGGTATTGTCCTAAAAAGGGTTTGGGGACCCGGGTCCTACCCCAGGGGACATGTATCAATGCAAAAAAAACTTTTAAAAACGGCCGTTTTTTCGGGAGCAGTGATTTTAATGATGCTTAAAGTAAAAAAAAAAAAGTGAAATATTCCTTTAAATATCGTACCTGGGGGGTGTCTATAGTATGCCTGTAAAGTGACGCGTGTTTCCCATGTTTAGAACAGTCCCTGCACCAAATGTCATTTTTAAAGGAAAAAATCTCATTTAAAACTGCTTGCGGGTTTAATGTCATGTCGGGTCATGGCAATATGGATGAAAATCAGTGAGACAAACGGCATGGGTACCCCCCAGTCCATTACCAGTCCCTTTGGGTCTTGTATGGATATTAAGGGGAACCCCGCACCCAAATTAAAATAAGGAAAGGTGTGGGGCCACCAGGCCCTATATACTCTGAACAGCAGTATACAGGCGGTGCAAACAAGACAGGGACTGTAGGTTTGTTGTTAAGTAGAATCTGTTTGTAATTTTGAACATTTTTAACGTGTTTAGCTCCAGCCAAAAAATCTTTTCTAAGCTTTTTGGAAAACATAGGGAAGGGTTATCACCCCTGTGACATTTGTTTTGCTGTCTTTCCTCCTCTTCAGAAGATTTCACCTCACTTTTTTGTCCCAATGAAAAATGTTTTTTGAAAATTTGGGTTTTTTTGTGGAACAAGGATTGGAAAGCATCAGTGGAAAGGAGAACTTGTTTTCCCATATTAACTCTTACAGGAGAGAATTTCCCTTCCTAGGGGTAGATTTCATCTCACTTCCTGTTGTCTCCTTCCGTTTGCAAGTAGGAGTCGTTTGTAAGTTAGATGTTTGAAAGTAGGGTCCTGCCCTATATACTCAGCAGAAATTTGGGCCTTAGGTGTTGCTGTGGCCACAACACTGTAAGCCCTCACAGGGCCCTGCTGTGAAATATTAGATCAAGAATTGTAATTACATGCCCCTGTTGAACAGGAGCTGAAAAATTAGGCCTTAGGCACTGGTGCTGGTGCCACAACACTGCAACCCCTCACAGACACTCTAGTTGGAACGCAGGAACGAGCCCTGCTGCAAATTATTGCTTCAAAAATTGTAATTACACGCCCCTGTTAGACAGGGGCAGAAAAATTGGGCCTTAGGCACTGGTGCTGGTGCCACAACACTGCAACCCCTCACAGACACTCTAGTTGGAACGCAGGAACGAGCCCTGCTGCAAATTATTGCTTCAAAAATTGTAATTACACGCCCCTGTTAGACAGGGGCAGAAAAATTGGGCCTTAGGCACTGGTGCTGGTGCCACAACACTGCAACCCCTCACAGACACTCTAGTTGGAACGCAGGAACGAGCCCTGCTGCAAAGTATTGCATCAAAAATTGTAATTACACGCCCCTGTTAGACAGGGGCAGAAAAATTGGGCCTTAGGCACTGGTGCTGGTGCCACAACACTGCAACAAGCTATCAGCGTGATGATTGAGGAGGAAGAGGATAATTACTCAGGGATAGTCACTCAGCATCAGCATAGGCAGTCTTTGAAGGGATCTGAGATTTCAAAAAAAATTATTCGGTTACATCAGCATCAGGTGCTTGGTAGCTGGTGGTGATCCAAGACTCATTCATTTTTATGAAGGTCAGCCGATCGACCGAGTCGGTGGACAGATGCACCCTGTGATCGGTTACCACGCCTCCAGCAGCACTGAATGTGCGTTCCGAAAGAACGCTGGATGCAGGACAGGCCAGTAGCTCAATTGCATACTGTGCAAGCTCTGGCCAGTGATCCATCCTCAAGACCCAGTAACCCAGAGGATTTTCGGTGGGAAAGGTGTCCAAGTCTGATCTTGCCCCTAGGTATTCCTGCACCATGTAAAACAGACGCTGGCGATGGTTGCTGGAACCGATCATACCTTGGGGCTGCGGACCAAAAAATTGTCTGAACGCATCGGTCAGACGGCCACCTTCTCCACCGCTCCTTCTTTGACTGACCGAAGCCTCAGCAACACGTTGTCCAGAAACAGGAGTTTGTAACCTCCCAGTCTCTGGGAACGCGTTGCACAGACCTTTCTGCAAGGCCTCCCGAAGATGTTTCATCCTCTGCTCCCTCTGCGATGGCAAGATAAGGTCCGCAACCTTACCCTTGTAACGTGGATCAAGGAGGGTTGCCAGCCAGTATTGGTCCTTCTCCTTGATACCACGAATACGAGGATCCTTACGCAGGCTTTGCAGGATCAGGGAGGCCATGCAGCGTAGGTTTGCTGAGGCATTCGGTCCGGAGTCCTCTGGGTCACTAAGAACGACATGGTCCGCAGCCACCTCCTCCCAGCCACGTACAAGTCCATGTGTTTCTTGGGACTGATCCCTTAAAGACTGCTGCTGATGCTGAGTGCCAGGCTCCACCTCCATACTGACACAATCTTCCTCCTCCTCCTCTTCCTCCTCGTCCTCTTCCTGTGTGATCGGCGGGCACGCAGGAACACTGTCTGGATAAAGGGGGCCTTGAGAGCTAAGGAAGTCCTCCTCTTCCTGCCTCTGTTCTGCCTCAAGTGCCCTGTCCATTATTCCACGCAGCGTGTGCTCCAACAGGTGGACAAGGGGGACAGTGTCACTGATGCATGCACTGTCACTGCTCACCATCCTCGTGGCCTCCTCGAATGGTGACAGGACAGTGCATGCATCCCTGATCATGGCCCACTGGCGTGGGGAAAAAAAACCAAGCTCCCCTGACCCTGTCCTGGTGCCATAGTCGCACAGGTACTCATTTATGGCCCTCTGCTGCGTGTGCAGCCGCTGCAGCATGGCCAACGTTGAGTTCCACCTGGTGGGCATGTCACAGATTAGGCGGTTCTTGGGCAGGTTAAACTCCTTTTGGAGGTCCGTCAGCCGAGCACTGGCATTATATGACCGGCGGAAATGCACACAGACTTTCCTGGCCTGCCTCAGGACATCCTGTAAGCCCGGGTACCTGCCCAAGAACCGCTGCACCACCAAGTTAAGGACGTGAGCCAAACAGGGCACATGGGTCATTTGTCCCTGTCGGAGGGCAGAGAGGAGGTTGGTGCCATTGTCGCAAACCACCATTCCTGCCTTAAGTTGGCGTGGCGTCAACCACCTCTGAACCTGCCCCTGCAGAGCTGACAGAACCTCTGCCCCAGTGTGGCTCCTGTCCCCCAAGCACACCAGCTCAAGCACCGCATGGCATCTTTTGGCCTGCGTACTTGCGTAGCCCCTTGAACGCCTACGGAGCACCGCTGGTTCCGAGGAAGAGGCCATGGAGGAAGAAGAAGAGGAGGGGGTGGAGGAGAGAGGTGTGTCACAATCAGCATTTTGGAGGCGTGGTGGCGGAACAACCTCCAACACTACTGCACCTTGTCCTGCATCCTTCCCAGCTGCCAGCAGAGTCACCCAATGCGCCGTGAAACTTAGGTAACGTCCCTGTCCATGCCTGCTGGACCATGAGTCAGCGGTAATATGCACCTTACCGCTGACCGCCCTGTCCAGCGAGGCATGGACATTGCCTTCCACATGCCGGTAGAGAGCCGGAATCGCCTTCCGTGAGAAAAAGTGGCGTTTGGGTACCTGCCACTGAGGAACCGCACATTCCACAAACTCACGGAAGGGGGCAGAGTCTACCAACTGAAAAGGCAGCAGTTGAAGTGCTAGCAATTTTGCCAAGCTAGCATTCAACCGCTGGGCATGTGGATGGCTGGGAGCAAACTTCTTTCGGCGGTGCAGCAGCTGGGGCAGGGAAATTTGCCTGGTACAATCTGACGTCGGTGTACCAAAAGCAGATTGCCCACAAGTACTTGGCTGTGACACACCTAATTCTACACCTTCATTCCTCTCACTGCAGGTCTCAGAGAGGACTGAAGGTCTAGTGGGGTTGGAAATCTCAGCTGATGAGGAGCAAGGAGAGATCCTCTTTGTTCTTTGGTGTGGGTCTTTTAGATACGCTTGCCAACGAACTGCATGGCAGGTCAACATATGTCTGGTCAAGCATGTGGTACCCAAGCGGGAGATATTTTGGCCACGCGAGATACGCTTGAGACATATGTTGCAAATAGCAGCGGTGCGATCTGATGCACTCGTCTCAAAAAAGGCCCACACCAAAGAACTTTTTGAATAACGCGCAGAGACTGCAGCGCCCTGCACATGTGGAGCTTTGGGGTGTGATGCAGTCAATGTGCTGCCCTTAGGCTGGCCCCTGGAGGGCATCCTGCCTCGTTGGTGATGTGCTGCCGCCTCCTCCTCCTCCTCCTCCTCCTCCTCCTCCTCCTCCTCCTCCTCCTCTCTCCTATCAGGCACCCACGTTGAGTCAGTGACCTCATCATCCCCTCCCTCCTCATCACTGGAGCAAACCTGGCAGTATGCTGCAGCAGGGGGAGCATGACTGCCAGATTGCTGTCCTTCTTGGGCACCCCCTCTGTCCGCGCTCATGTTACTGCCTTCATCGAGCTCAGTATCGTCATCAGAGCCTTCCAAACGCTGGGCATCCTCCTGGAGCATGTACCCAACACTGTGGTCAAACAGTTCGAGGGAATCCTCATGAGGACATGGTGGAGCTAGGGAAGGAGTCACTGATGACATTGAGCTGAGGGAAGAGGCCGCTGCTTTGCCAGACAAAGCACCCTGGGCATGGGTGAGAGAGGATGAGGAGGATGAGGACGGCTTGGTCATCCACTCGACCAAGTCTTCCGCATGTTGCGGCTCAACATGGCCAGCTGCCGAAAAAAAGGCCAAGCGTGTCCCATGGCCACGTGCTGATGAGGATGCACCGTCTCCACGACCAGCACTAGACACAGAGCCTGCTTGCCCTCTCTTATTGGCTTGTGACTGTCTGCCTCTCCTTCTTGGCCTTCCAGACATACTAATGGCCTGTAGCTGCACTAAGCTGGGATAGAACACCTGTAATTTTCTTCAAGTAGCTTTATATACTGTAACCAGACAAGCCTGCCTGTCAGTAGGAAGATAAGAGGAACGGATCTAGCTGAACACTGTGAGCAGGACGCACTGTACTAAATGTAAATAGTCTAGCTGCCTGACCGTGGTACTAATAGGATCAAATAGAACACCTGTAATTTTCTTCAGGTAGCTTTATATACTGTAACCAGACAAGCCTGCCTGTCATTAGGAAGATAACAGGAACGGATCTAGCTGTACACTGTGAGCAGGACGCACTGTACTAAATGTAAATAGTCTAGCTGCCTGACCGTGGTACTAATAGGATCAAATAGAACACCTGTAATTTTCTTCAGGTAGCTTTATATACTGTAACCAGACAAGCCTGCCTGTCAGTAGGAAGATAACAGGAACGGATCTAGCTGTACACTGTGAGCAGGACGCACTGTACTAAATGTAAATAGTCTAGCTGCCTGACCGTGGTACTAATAGGATCAAATAGAACACCTGTAATTTTCTTCAGGTAGCTTTATATACTGTAACCAGACAAGCCTGCCTGTCAGTAGGAAGATAACAGGAACGGATCTAGCTGTACACTGTGAGCAGGACGCACTGTACTAAATGTAAATAGTCTAGCTGCCTGACCGTGGTACTAATAGGATCAAATAGAACACCTGTAATTTTCTTCAGGTAGCTTTATATACTGTAACCAGACAAGCCTGCCTGTCAGTAGGAAGATAACAGGAACGGATCTAGCTGAACACTGTGAGCAGGACGCACTGTACTAAATGTAAATAGTCTAGCTGCCTGACCGTGGTACTAATAGGATCAAATAGAACACCTGTAATTTTCTTCAGGTAGCTTTATATACTGTAACCAGACAAGCCTGCCGGTCAGTAGGAATTTAACAGGAACGGATCTAGCTGAACACTGTGAGCAGGACGCACTGCATTAAATGTAAATAGTCTAGATAGAAGATAACAGGAACAGATCTAGCTAAACTGAATACAGTGTATATATATATATGCAACACCTGGGATGCATATATATACACAATACACTGTAAGTGCAGCTAACTGACTGACTGTTCTGCCTAATCTATCTAACTCAAATCAAATGACACTGTCTCTCTCTCTCTCTATCTCTCAGCACACCGGAACACACACTACACAGGGCCGCCGTGCAGGCGGCCTTATATAGTGTGGGGTGTGTACTAAATCCCCTGAGCCATAATTGGCCAAAGCCACCCTGGCTTTGGCCAATTACAGCTCTCTCTACTGACAGCGCTGTGATTGGCCAAGCATGCGGGTCATAGTGCATGCTTGGCCAATCATCAGCCAGCAATGCACTGCGATGCCGCAGTGAATTATGGGCCGTGACGCGCCACACGAATTTAGCGCGAACGGCCCATAACGTTCGCAATTCGGCGAACGATCGAACAGCCGATGTTCGAGTCGAACATGGGTTCGACTCGAACACGAAGCTCATCCCTAGTGGTGACGTACAACACGTATGACGGGACTAAAAGAGGGTAGTTCAATAGCCAGTAGCCAATAGGTTCCGTCTCGTACTTGCTTCAGAGCATGTGTCGTTTTTGATGCGTCGGAAAAGCATACAGACCAAGCTTTTTTTTCAATAGTAGTTTGTTGAGTCAGAAAAATATAGAACATGTTCTCTGTCTAAGTCCGTCTGAATTTTCGGCAGAAAAAGTCTTTCTGTCGAAATTCCGCTCGTGTGTATGCAGCATTAGTCTTATGCCACAGACGCTCAAGAGCGTGACTACACTTTTTGAGAATTCTAGTGTCATCTGTTTGCCAGGGTTGTAGGGGTCAAGGCCTGATTCTACTTGCAGTGTGGGGAGCGAGCTTGTCCAGGGTGGAGGACAGGGATTTATTGTAGATGGCTTGGTTGGGGCAGGACAGGGGAGAGATTTTGTCATAGAGGGGGTCAGTAGCAGAATAGAGGAGAGAAGAGTTGAAGTTGCGAAAGTTTCTACGGGCGATGGTTAGGCGACTGGAGGGAAAGGTGGTGGAAGACAGGGAGAGAGAGAAACTAATAAGGTGGTGGTCGGAGAGAGGAAAAGGAGTGTTTGTATTAGCAGGGATGTTGAAATCACCAAGAAGGATTGTGGGAATTTCCGAAGAGAGAAAGTAGGGTAGCCAGGCAGAAAACTCATCAAGGAAAGTCGATAATGGTCCAGGGGGCCGGTAGATCACAGCAATTCTTAGGAAATTTAGTAAATTAGCCCCAATTAGTTGTCACCCAAAAAAGGCAGGAGTCGCGGACTGCTATATAATGTGTGTAGCCAAGTGTTAAATGTGATTGTTTTTGGTAACTTTTGACCTTGAAGAAATGTCTTTTATTAGTGAGGTAAGCTCAGATTGAAAAGTCCTTCTATTTTTGTGTATAAATGAAAAATGTATTTAATAGCAAAATAGCAAATGGTTAAAAGGAAGAATATTGAATGTTGTAATCAACTATAAAACAATGTCAAAAATAGTATAGTTATGCTGTTTTTGTTATAATACGGAATAAAACAATAATATAATTATAATAATGTAATACTAAAATCTTGGGGTTTTTTTGGTTAAAAATAAAAAAACATGTTATACTTACCTGCTCTGTGCAGTGGATTTGCACAAAGCAGCCCTGATCCTCCTCTTCTCTGGTCCCTCTTCAGTGCTCCTGGCCCCTCCCTCCTGTTGAGTGTCTTCACAGCAAGCAGCTTGCTATTATTGTGCAGAGTATTGCAATTAAGCGCTGGAAGCTTCTTGGATACAGCAGACGGCGTTACTTTTATGAAGGATGTCAGATTATGTCTTACAGCATGGAAAAACATGAACAAGAAGCAGGAATATACAAGTACATGCACTGAGATAGACTATACATCCTGTTATATCATAGAAAACATGAACTATACACTATAATACTACAGCACCACCTGCTGCATAGATAGGTATATTACATACAGTATTGTCAGTTTATTAACAACTTTACATTACATGCTGTTGTTCTTTTCCAACACCCCTTCTTAACAGCATGAGCTTTGTCAAATTATATTCAGCTTCTTCTGAAAATAACTATGATATTCCTTCAATAAAGGCTTGGTGAGTGCATCAGCAGTCATCTGCTCTGACGGGCAGTATTGAATGTCAATAACACCTTGCTCTTGATTGTCCCTCAGTAGGTGATACTTGATGCCAATGTATTTGGTCCTAGGATTGATCCTTTCTGATTGCGTAAGCTTTATACATACCTGGTTGTCCTTAAAAATTGGAAATTGGTTTTGACATGTCTATCCCAATGTTCACAAAAAGTTGACAAATCCATATTGCTTTTTGACACGCGTGTGCTGCTGCAATGTACTCTGCTTCAGTTGAAGATAGAGCGACAGTTGCTTGCTTTTGACTAGACCAACTTATAGTTCCTTCCCCATACTGGAAGATGAATCCACTTGTGGATTTGCGGTCTGTGCAGTCCCTGGCCCAATCAGCATCAACATATCTGACCAGTTTTGGATGTGATGTTGCTGGTAACCATAACTTCATCTGAATTGTTCCTTTTAAGGTATTGCATCACTCTTTTTACTGCGTTCAAGTCACGCTGACAGGGAGCTGAGATTTTCCTGCATAGTATGCCCACTGCTGCGGCTATGTCTGTTCTTGTCACAGTAGCAACATATAGCAGCTTAGCAATTGCTCTGTGATACATGTAATTGTGGGGTAGCAAGTTTTCTGCTTCATTGCTCATTTGATAGCCTGGTTCCATAGAAGTTTTAATTTCCTGTGCATCCCGCATACGGAATTGTTCAAGATTTCTGAGATTTTCTGAGATTGGTTGAGAAGATCCATCTTCTTCTCTCTCTATTTGGATACCCAGATATTAGCTAATGTTCCCTAGCTCTTTGATTTTAAAACGTTCTTTCAGCTTGTGAACTATCCGATTTAATCCCCTTCTTGTTCAAAACAAGCTACAATGTCATTGACATAGATAAGGATGTATATCCATCTGTCTTTTTGATTCTTAGAGTAGAGACAGGGGTCTGAGAGTCCCTCTTTAGTAAGTGCTTCATTAACTTTCTCATTCCACATCCTTGCAGATTGCTTAAGACCGTATATCTCTTCTGAAGTTTACACACAAGGTTGTCTCCTTGCTCAAACCCTGGTGGTTGCTCCATGTAGAGGTCTTCCTTAATGTCTCCATATAGAAAAGCAGTTTTAACCTCTAGGTGTTTCACTGGAATGCACTGGACTGCAAATGTTTCATCGTAATATGCACCGAATTTCTGGGAATAACTCTTGGCAACTAGTCTGGCTTTGTATTTGTGGATATTCCCTTCTGTGTCTGACTTTAATTTTAAAATCCACTTACTTCCTATAGTTTTGTGGTTAGGAGGGAGCTCTGTAAGTGTCCAGGTTTTATTTTCTTGAAGTGACTTTACTGTAGTTTGAAGTAACTTGCTGTTTAAACTTGAATGCTCATGCAGCTTTTGTAATGAAGTCCACATACCTTTTGGTCGTTTTCTCTGTTCTTATGTGGATAAGCTTGTCATCTTCCACTAGTAAGCTTATAATTGCTTTTGCCTGTCTGACCTTTCTTATCCCAGAACTTCATGTCTCCGTCTGTGGGTCTGTCTGTATCTCACACTTGCCACAAGTCATACTTTGTGAGAAACACTTCCAGTTTAAACTTCCACAGCTTGTAATTGGCATTGTTCAGCTTTGCAAATGCAAACTTCACATCTGAACTGCTTGTCTAGTTTCAGCTTGTATACAGTATTCACTGACTTGCTGTACTCACTGAGTATTCTTTCCAGTGCCTCTGGGTGCTGCTGGGTTTGCTGTGTGCCTTGGACCCATAACCTATTGTGCAGAGTATTGCAATTAAGCACTGGAAGCTTCTTGGATACAGCAAACGGCTTTACTTTTATAGAGGATGTCAGATTATGTCTTACAGCATGAAGAAACATGAACAGGAAGCAACATTATACGGGTACATGCACTGAGATTGATAATACATCCTGTTATATCATAGAAAATATGGACTATACACTATAATACTACAGCGCCACCTGCTGCATAGATAAGTATAATGCATACAGTATTGTTAGTTTATTAACAACTTTACGATACTTGCTGTTGTTCTTTTCCAACAGCTATGGGAGCACCCAAGCCAAACCACAGCTCCATGTGTCATTCAGACACAAATCCCCGGCCCCCGCCCCCTCTCTCTCCTCATTGGCTCACTGACTTTGATTGATAGCAGCGGGAGCCAATGGTGCTTCGTTGCTGTCTCAGTCAATGAGGAGGGAGAGCCCCAGACAGCCGAGTCTCTCTTGCAATATTGCTGGATCGAGATGGGACTCAGGTAAGTTTTGGGGGGCTGAGGAGGGCTGCTGCACACAGAAGGCTTTTTGTCTTAATGCATAGAATGCATTAAGATAAAAAACCTTCTGCCTTTACAACCACCAGCTTTTGTAAGCATTTGTGTCTGAGTGTGTGAGAGTCTGAGTGTATGTGTGTCAGGGTGTCTTAGAGCTACAAAGTCTTTTTGAGAGTAAGGTCCTGTTCAGATATGAGCAATTTGGAATTGTGGGCAGAATCAGTTAGATTCTGCCCTTGTTTTCAAATAATGCAGAAATAATGGCATAATGCATGACATACAGTATCTCACAAAAGTGAGTACACCCCCCCACATTTTTGTAAATATTTTATTATATCTTTTCATGTGACAACACTGAAGAAATTACACTTTGCTACAAGGTAAAGTAGTGAGTGTACAGATTGTATAACAGTGTACATTTGCTGTCCCCTCAAAATAACTCAATACACAGCCATTAATATTTTACAGCGCACACATTCAAGAATGACATTTCCTGCAAGGCTAGTTAAAAACACCTGAACATATTAAAAAAATACAGAATACCTAGACTTCTATATCTTTTTGAGACGCTCCCTATCCCCATCCCATGCTCACATCTAAAAAAACTTCAGGGTGACCTGATAAACTTTTTCTGGAATTACAAAAGACACTGTGTTGCTAGATCGGTTCTATATGCTCCACGTAACCAAGGTGGACTGGCGTTCCCCAACATAGCTAAGTATTATCTAGCAGCTCAATTAAGGCCTATAGCCTCCTGGTGCACCCTACATGCTTACAATAGATGGACACAGATAGAAAAGTTGTGGCTAGCCCCCATACACCCAAACTCCATGCTCTGGAGCTCTGATATTCCTCCCGGCAGCGCACAATTGCTAGGACCAATGGCTCTTTTACATACACTATGGCGACGGGCCAAATTGAAATATCCGCTCTCCACTACATCTTCCCCAGTTACTTCTTTCCTATTTACACCCAATATCCCTGACAGCTTAACCTCACAGATGTCCCATTTCTGGATGGATAAGGCCATATTCCGCTATGGACAACTAATTGACCCTAAAACCAGAATGTTACGACCCTTCCAAGAACTGCAAGAGACTTTTGGTATTCCCAAACAGGCCTTTTTCAGTTACCTACAAATACGCCACTATGCACAATCATTGAGGTCGAATTTAAGATTTTCTCCCCTAACAGACTTTGAAAAACTATGTTTGGAGGGTTCGTCCCCCAAAGGCATGATTTCCCGCACCTATCAGATACTGGTCACTGACATCTCACCAGATGGACCACGACACTCATATATGGCTAAGTGGGAGCAGGCATTGGGCACAGACTTATTCGTAAAGACCTGGCAATCCATATGGACCCAGGCTACTAAAAGCTCCATATGCACGCTTTATAAAGAAAATCAATATAAGATTCTATTTCATTGGTACCAGACCCCTGACCTGCTCCACTCCATATACCCCACGGCTGACTCCCGCTGTTGGAGATGCTATAAGGATAGGGGAACACTATTTCATGTCTATTGGACCTGCCCTCTAATCATCCCCTACTGGGGTATGGTACAAGACCTGCTCCAGACCATCTTTGATACTGAAGTGCTCCTTGATCCGAGGATTTTTCTCTTGGGCCTTCCACCTGCCACCTTCTCTAAAATATCCAAAAAACTCCTAGCCCATGTGCTCACTGCAGCACGTTGTTTGGTGGCTCTAAAGTGGAAAAAGAAAGAGACCCCCTCACTGACTGAGCTGCATTCCAGGATCAGAGATGTCAAGAGAATGGAATATCTTACGGCCTCATTAAATGATACTCTTGAAAAACATAACCGTATTTGGGAACCCTGGGTTCTGTTGGAGACTCCTGCGACCTAATGATATGTGTCATTTATGTAGTTATGACCCATCCCCCACCGACTTGTCCCGGGTTCTGGAGATGGGTGGCCATCCCCTCCCCCTTCTTCTTCCTATCTCTACTCTTTTCTTTCCTTTTTCTTTTTGTGAATCTATACATTTATGCAAAGGGTACTAACGAATACAATGTCTGAGATGTATTATAATCCAGTAGACCCACTTCACTTTCTCACTAACTGTTTATACTGAAAGGCTTCTCCGCCCAACGTTTGGGTGATTTTATGCCGAATTGAAATGTGACAATATGATCTCTTTCTCTCCCTGTACCCAATGCTATAATGCTGTATTGTTTTTCTGTGGAAAATAATAAAAAATTGTAAGTTAAAAAAAAAAAAAAATACAGAGGTTTGGTCACACTATATGGTCATATAGTGCTAAGCCCACTTACTTCGACAAAGTACCCCGAATTAGTGGGTCCTACTCTAGTAATAGAATAGAAGATCCTTTGTCTCAACCATGGGAGCTGAACTCCTCTGTGTGGGAGAACTGAAGGGGATACATGCTATGCACTGGTGGCCACTAAATAAGAGGTAATGAGGAGGGGGAGGGGTGCTCCAGCCCAAAAAAACCTGGTCAAAGTCTATTACAATATATTTGGGGTACTTTGTCGCAGTAAGTGGGTTTAGCACTATATGACCATATAGTGTGCCCAAACCCCTGTATTTTTTGAACATGTTCAGGTGTTTTTAACTAGCCTTGCAGGAAATGTCATTCTTGAATGTGTGCACTGTAAAATATTTTACACAGCCATTAATGTCTAACAACAAAAGTGAGTACACCCCTAAGTGAAAATGTCCAAATTGGGCCCAATTAGCCATTTTTCCTCCACGGTGTCATGTGACTTGTTAGTGTTACAAGGTCTCAGGTGTGAATGGGGAGCAGGTGTGTTAAATTTGGTGTTATCGCTCTCACTTTCTCATACTGGTCACTGGAAGTTCAACATGGCACCTCATGGCAAAGAACTCTCTGAGGATCTGAAAAAAAAGAATTGTTTCTCTACATAAAGATGGCCTAGGCTATAAGAAGATTGTCGAGAGCCTGAAACTGAGCTGCAGCACGGTGGCCAAGACCATGCAGCAGTTTAACAGGACAGGTTCCACTCAGAACAAGCCTCGCCATGGACAACCAAACAAGTTGAGTGCATGTGCTCAGTGTCATATCCAGAGGTTGTCTTTGTGAAATAGATGTAAGAGTGCTGCCAGCATTGCTGCAGAGGTTGAAGTGGTGGGGGGTCAGCCTGCCTGTGCTCAGGCCATACACCGCACACTGCTGGAACCACAATTTTTTTTTAAATGTTTATAATGCAACGTTCATGAAATGCCATTGGCTCCTGCTGCTTTCAATAAAATCCTGGGGGATTGTGGGGTGGGGTGAGCTGCATTGTGTGTATCAATAGACGCACACAGTATGGCTCAGGATTGAGCCCACATGAGTGCCTCTATAGCAAGTGGCTTGCTGTGGAGGCATTCAGAAGGCAGGAGGAGCCACAAGTACTGGTGGGGGACCCGAGAAGAGGAGGTTCGGGCCTGGCAAATATAATATGTTTGTTATTAAAAAAAAAAAAAATATTTACAATAACTTTAGGTCTGCAGAACCCAGTGGCCACCAGGAATGAGCATGCACATCCAAAGAGATGCCAAGGATGTGTTCTTTCATATAATGCTCTTGAAGGAAGATCCAAGGCAAGGTGCAGCGACACAGGAGTCTGCTGGCCCATGCACCATGTTTAGAGTAAAGACCAGCAGACAGACCAAGTAATGGCATCAGTGGATCGTAAAAAGGTATTTCTTGAAAACAAAATATTTGATTTTAAAAAAAAATCAAAATTCTTTATTTCTTCAGACCGAGGTGATACAAAATTAAAAATCCATTCTTACATATCAAAATGCAAAGCAATTATATAAAGTAGAAGCAAAACCAGATCTCGATAGGCATGAATAGTTGTTTAAAAAGCAAAACATCTTAGACATGTGTAGTATCTAGAGATTACTATACAAGAATCAAAAACATTATACTGATGTTGTCCTGCTCTCAGTGTGCATTTTGTATTTGTGATTTACAGTAAAGGGTATGATGAGGGAAAGTAGTGGAGGGTGTAAAAGGTTCCTCCATAGATGTAGAGGGGTAATGAGGTAGGAACAGGATGGAGGGGGTATCACCAAAGGGTTAAGTGTAGAAAGAGGAAAAGAACAGGAATAACTAAAGACAAAGAGGTGGGAGTTCCTCTTGCCAAGAAATGGGTCTGGAGGCTCAAGATTAAGATCTGTGGGGTCTGGGCATCAGAGTATGTACAAAGGAGTTGCCACACTCTAATCTTCAGAAGTATGAATGCTTTAATCGTAAAAATCCATTACATCAATAGACCATAATATAACAGGACTATAGCATCAAGGTTAACGTTTCATGAACCAAAACGCTTAATCATAACCAGAGGCCAGTGATTCTATATATAGCATCCGAGTTCTCCATATATAAAAATACTCTTTGGATTGGGCTTTCAAGTCTGCCATGAGTTGCTTCATTGATACAATGTCTGAGATGCTGGTGTGCCACTGTGCCATGTTAGGTGGGACTGTCTTTTTCCAGAAAGCAGGAATGCAAGCTTTCACAGCATTTGATTAGAATTTTTTAATTGCATGTTGATCGGGGGTAGCAGGAGAGAACAAGGGAGAGTATTATATGCGCACATTACTTTACATCCTTCCTGTGCACAGTATACAAGTATATATAAACACACAGATGCTAATATATCACTACAGCACCATCTATAGTTCAGAGTGCGTAGTACATGCTGTTGCACTTTCAACATCTACTACATAGTTTTTGTAGACAAAAAGGAGATAGAATAGAGATTGCACATTCACATTGTAAGGCGTATTTCCTATTTTAAGGTCACCCAAAACAATGTTTTGATGTGTACATAACAAAAATCTTCTTGTTCAATACTTAAGCTTTCAAATTGTGCATTAATGTAAGTTTGTTACATTTATACAGCTGTCATGTATTAAAGTTTAAAACTCCACAATAACTTTTGGTACACCTTGTATAATAGTTGGGTTTTGGTTTGTTATAGGTATAACCTGATACCTGCACCTACTATTACTCGCATTTATTTCTTTCACCTGGGACGCTGTTTACCGGTTCAGATTGATACTTTCGTTCCACTCATTACGTGCACAGCCTTTTATGTTATCCACTATATCAGGGATATGCAATTAGCGGACATCCAGCTGTTGCAGAACTACAAGTCCCATGAGGCATAGCAAGACAGCCACAAGCATGACACCCTGCGGCAGAGGCATGATGGGACTTGTAGTTTTGCAACAGCTGGAGGTCCGCTAATTGCATATCCCTGCACTATATGTACTGCTTGTTATTGGGCACTGTTAAGCTCTTCATCAGTTTTTGTTGAACATGTTGAATATCTTTCTGAATGTTTCCACAATAAAAATATTAAACAAGTTATACAGTAGGCATAACCTAAGTATGTGCCTGCATCTTTATTTGGCTATACAACCACTTTGGTGTTCTCTAAGGACTATCACCACCTAGGTTAGTTTTTATAGCATGTTTGCTTTAAATGACGTTCAGCGTGCATTAACAACTGAAAGAGCATGCAAGCCATTAAAACTGAAATGTCACTCTAGAAGCCTGTAGAATGCCAACAAACACACAATAATATTGCCATGAAGTCCATTAAGATGGTGTCAGAGAGTGAAGAAGTTAGGGGATAAAGCAACATAGTCAATAATTATTAAAGTGGTATTTTAAAGGTTAAAGGAGCTTGACAGAGGCAGAGGCACTTCATGAACCTCTTTGCTTTACCAGCTAAAATGTACAGGATGCATGTTGTGAGTCATCCTGTCTTAAGACTCTACAGATTCTGAGGTTGATAGACAGAAAACATTAAGCTAATGGCAGGCAGGTGGGGGGAGAAGAGACTCTACCTGAGATATTTTGGTCACACTTGACAGCCGAAGACCTTATCAACAATAAATATTTCAGAGAAGCAGTGGAGCAATGTTTCCACCACTGTGTTAAATCTTTTACTTTCCTTACATAAGAACTCAATTTAAAATAAATACACTATATGAAAAATATCAGCGTATAAATTGTCTCTCTATTTGCAGTATAAAATGTTGCTTGGATAATAAGAGAAGCCCAGTAAAACCTATGAGTTATAGTCATCATTGAAATCAATCAACCAAAAATATCCATATGACATATGTTATTCCTAAAAATCTCTCTCATTCATAAAAAATTACATATACTATGACAATTACTATACTAAATTATATATTCTACTAAATTATATTCTAAGCTACAGCAGAGTTCTCATGGCCGAGGAGGGAGATCAACTGTGGGGCACTCAGGGACTTAGGGAGCCAATTAGAGACACAAATGGCAAGGAGATGATTAGGATGGACTCCATTTATGATCATATAGTCTTTTGCTCACAATTATTGATACCATATATTGATATGTGTGTGTCATTATTGAGAGTGAACAACTATGAGTATGTAATTGTAAGAGTAAGGAGACCCACCAAACACTTGATTACCATGTAGGCAGGTGCAACCTGGCCTTCATTCTGTAGCTGGTACAGTGCCACTATACCAGTGGAGTGGAGTGTGATCTTTGGGGAAGATTGTTCCCTGAGAAATCCCATAGTGGTCACAGAGGTTGCAGCTGTCTGATTAGACACTGCAACTTTTGATGACCTCGGACAACCATTTTTGGTGTAGGGCACAAAAAATAACTTCAGGTAACCATGCCATTCGGGCATGCCTGGAGTAAGTGGTTAGGTGAGGCACAAAGACCCTGTTTGTTAGGGAAGGTAACAGTGCAAGGAGAGGTTCTTGGTTGAGTAGGGACAGTGCAGGGACACCTCTGGTCTCTTCCCAGGCATTCCAGTACCTGGTCCACATCTGGAGATCTTGTCAGCATATTAGAGTGCCGTGACAGTCCGCCACCCCTTCAGCAGACACCATCCTCTGGTGATTCAGGCTATGCCTGGAATACTGCCTTATTGCAATACTGTGCAACTGCGAGTAATCTGTTGCTGCAATATTGTGCCTTACTGAGTATAGTATCACTGCAACACTGTGCCATTATTGACTGTTCCCTTACAACTGTATGAACACCCACAGTGTGTTACTTGGATACTAGTGCCTGCAAAGACATATTGCATTTACTTCTGTTAATTATATTAAAATATACAAGAAACTATACTGTGTGTGGTTTCTCCCAGTTTGGATACCTCGGCCCCTGGCCCTGCCTACAACCAGACAGGATATGACGTGAGGTTAAAAACCAGGTATCCCATTTTTTATCTGCTCTGCGATATCCCCATCTGAGTTATTTGGATGACCACACGTGGGAATGCTACCAGAGGTTTTTAAAAGAAATCTAACTATTCGATGTAAATCTAATATTTATCTCCTACATTCCTCCTGAGAAATTAAACCATTTGTCTAAGAAACGCTGAGAGATTTACATATTCCTCCACTTCAACGATCCCCAATTTGATATGGAATCAGTGAAGACAATGAACATGGCAACATGGAATAAACACTGAATAGTTGGTATGATATGGAGACTTGATAGTTTGGAAGTATATTAATTTCTGATATTATATGTACATTTTATATTAATGAGAATTGTTTTTTAAAAATGGCATATGAATTTTAGTCTTGTGAACATCAAAGAAATATTTTAACTGAATATTTTTGATTAACTGTATCCATAAAAGTGCCGGTTTTTCTAAATTTTTCTATATTGTTATGTATATAGTGGTATGTGGATACAAAATCTATAGCATTATATCCCAAACAAATTTAAGAATTGTTACTTATTATTGATGTCACATTAATAACATACGAGCTACCCTATGCTAATAAAATACAGAAAAATCTATTTTAAGCATTCTATATAAAATTAATAAAAGCTTTTAATTTTTAAAAACATTTTATGATACGATAATCACTTAGCCTGCAGTTTTTGTTATTCATTTTTTTTATTACTGTCATCAGTACTAATAACTTAGTAAAATTACAGGTAATAGCATTTAAACAAATTTATAGTTTCAAGTCTATCTCGAGGCAAGTCCAAATATTTAGCTTCACCATACATCCATCACTTCAGATAATCTACTTTTTTTTTACTTATCTCAAACCTTCCAGGAGAAAATCTTCTTTGAAGTGTGGGTTCTTTCACCACATGGCTTCAGTAACTTACCCAAGCAGTACAGGGTCTGCAATGCTACATCATTTAAGTGCACCCTGCAGAACTAATGTGGGAGTTGGTGTTGTGGAGAGCGATCTTCTAGCACTCAGATAACCAGCTAGGGTGACAGTTCTTCTCAACAGGAAATGTCTCTACTAGTACAGTTATCAGGCAGCATTTCTTGGTGAATATGGGCTGCTTGAAGAAGTACAATGTGGTATAATAATTAAAAAGGGCCACTTGTTTTTTTTATAGATTTTTTTTTTTAACCAGCAATAGAATACCAACCATGTGCACAGGGCTAAAGTAATTTACTTTTCAACACACTAGCTTTTAGCCTGTGTAACTGGCACATTGCAGACTTGAGAAATGCTATTCTTGCTTTAAACTTTATTAGCCACAGCAACAGGCTTGCCAACCTCCTGCAACTTTTTTTACTGACAGAACAGGGAAATTTACTAACAGAGTACATTTTTTTTTTTTACTGACAACCTGAAAAAATGACAGAACTGTATTCGTCTCACTGGTCCCCAAAAAGGTGTCAGTTAGGTGTCCGATTTGTCCGCCGCAATGTCGCAGTCCCACTAAAATTCACTGATTGCGGCCACTACTAGTAAAAAAAATAAAAATAAATTAAAATTCCATAAATATATCCCATAGTTTGTAGACGCTATAGCTTTTGCTCAAAGCAATCAAAATGTAGCAGAATACATATTGGCCTAAATTAATGAATAAATTAGATTTTTTTTCTTTTTTTTATTGGGTAAGTTTTATAGCAGAAAGTAAAAAATATAAATATATATTTTTAAATTGTCGGTATTTTTTTTGTTTATAGCGCAAAAAATAAAAACCACAGAGGAGATCAAATACCACCAAAAGAAAGCTCTGTTTGTGGGGAATAAAGGACATCAATTTTATTTGGGTACAGCGTCGCACAACCACGCAATTGTAAGTTAAAATAACGCACTGCCATATTGCAAAAAATGGCCTGGTCATGACCGGGGGTAAACCTTCCGGGGCTGAGGAGGCTAAAGAGTGTACGTCTAAAGGCAAACAGTTGCTGTCTATTTTAAAAATCTTCTATGCTCTGTGATATCAGTTTCCAGAGTGCACACTTTGCAATATGTTTATTTGTAATATAAAGATTTTATATAAAAAAGGTATAAAAAGACACATCAGTTTTTATACAGCTTTAAAAATGTTTAGTAATGGCAATATACAGATACTTAGATAGATAGATAGATAATATATTACATAGAATAAATAGTAGGCTTTTTATTCGTTGCATACCATTCTACTCACAGTGTAAAGGCAGACTAATCCATCTCCCTTCACTTCTTGAAACTCTTCCTGGAACTCTGGGTCTGATTCCTGGAATACGTGACAGTGCACATCATCTGAGGGGAAACGTACTGGTGGTGTAACCTTTCCAGGATGCATCTGTGAGGCCAGGGCTACATCACCAGTGCCTCACTCAGCCTGAAAGTTGAGAAACTGTAATTGTAAGTAAGGGCAAAGTATGTTTGTTTAACTAATGAATTTAAGATGATTTCATATCAGCATCCAGCATACAGTGATCTCTCTGTCACTCTGCTTTCTTCCCCCTATCAGCATGCTTTTTGTTAGCACATGAACTGATTGGCTCCATGTAATGATTCTTCCTTTCACACTTCAGCCCTGCTTTACGAGGGTTGCATGGGGCTAATACCAGAACAAATTCAGGAACTTACGTACACTGCTTGCACTTAAGTATATATTTCATAGTGTATTAATGATTACAGAGTTTAGCTTTAACCCCTTCATGCCCAAGGGTAAAACAAATATTAATTCCTATGCACAATTTTGCAACTTTGACATGTGTTAGTAAAACCGTACATATCATCACAACTACTTTGCGCATCCAGGTGGAATATACTGCAAATTGGGTGGTAAATGGTAATGAATATCTACAGATTTCCTTTATTATCAAAGGAAAACTGCCCCAAAATAGTAAGAAAAAAAATATTTTTTTAAATGTATCTGTATATTTCTTGTTACTACCATAACCTACCACCAAAGAACAACCCAAAATAAAGTCTCCTGCTCCTGATAATTGCAGCAATACCACATATGTATATATATATATATATATATATATATATATATATATATATATATATATATATATATATATATATATATATATATGTTAGTTGTTGTGTGTACAGCCCAGAAACATTAGTGCACATTTTGTCCTACCTAGAACACACTGACGCTAATACTACTTAACCACTTGCCGACCAGCGGCGGCAGGTAAATACATTCTCGCAAATCGCCGTAGGTGTACAGCGGCTCCTTTGAGGAGCCGTAGCAGGCGCGTGCATGCCATACGGCGGGGACCCGATGCGTGTGGCCAGCCGCCGCAATGTCCGTCGGCCACCCGCGATCACGGGAACGAGAACCAGAATGGGGATCTGTCAATGTAAACACACAGATCCCCATCCTGACAGGGGAGTTAGAGCGAGATCTGCTGTTCCTAGTGAACAGACTCAGCGATCTTTAGCTCTTTGGTCCCAAAAAGTGTCAAAAGTGTCCGATCTGGCAGATCAAGGTTTGGAACAAGAGAATCTGGATGCCGCACACTGGATGAAGTTGAAAATTCTTCTTTATTGTAAAAATGGGATCATCAAAAATACAGGACAATCAGGCAGATGGTACAGACACATCTGACACGTTTCGCACTCTAGTTTGAGTGCTTACTCATAGCTCATCTATCGCAGATCACCGCCGTTACTAGTAAAAAAAAAAAATAATAATAAAAATGCCATAAATCTATCCCCTATTTTGTAGACGCTATAACTTTTGCGCAAATCAATCAATATATGCTTACTGTGATTTTTTTTAACAAAGATATGTAGAAGAATACGTATTGGCCTAAACTGATGAAGAAATTTGTTTTTTATTTATTTTTGGGATATTTATTATAGCAAAAATAAAATATATTGTTTTTTTTTTTCAAATATGTCGCTCTTTTTTTGTTTATAGCATAAAAAAATAAAAACTGCAGAGGTGATCAAATACCACCAAAATAAATGGAAGTAAATTTTGTTTGGGTACAGCGTCGCACGATCGTACAATTGTCAGTTAAAGCAACGCAGTGCCGTATCGCAAAAAATGACCTGGTCATTAAGGGGGCAAATCCTTCTGGTCTGTAAGTGGTTAAAAGAAAAAAAATCCTGCTAAAAATATACTGACCTGGGCCTTTGACCCTGATCTTGAACTTTGACCCTTACTTGACCCAAACACTAACCCTGACACTGACCTAGAGCAAACCTTAAACTAGGTATTTTTTCTTTCTTTTTTATTATTATTATTATTATTATTTATTTTACACATTGGTGTTTTTTTTTTTCTCTCTCTGCAAGGAGAGAGGAAGATACAATGTATCTTTCCTCTCTGTCCACAGAGAGAAGCAATGGGGAGGCTATCACAGCAATTAGGTGACCTGAAATCGGGAGTTTCAGGTCTTGATCATCAGCGCGGTACCCGTAGCACTCGGTGAGACCCCGGTCTCTGTGCTGGGAACACGCTGTGTGGCACGCTCCAAGCACAGACAGATACTTATATATCCGGCACCACAGCAAAAAGCCCAGACCAGTGAGGCCGCATATATGTGTTCTGTTGGCATGAAGGGGTAAAAATGAATACATATTTATTTTATGTTAACAGCAGGGTTGTCTTAAGGCCCAAAAATTGTTGAATAGCAAGCATGCCATGGGATTACATGGGGGCTAATACAATTTCAATTATACTTCTTCTAAACCTACCAATATGTACAGTTGTTATGAACCCGGTCATGCAATATAGTAAAGTGCTTTTGATGTGTACAGTTTATGTTCTATTTTTTGGTAGCATTGTCACTTTAAATATGGGCTACATATACAGAACAGGCCAGCTGATATCCCCTAGGGAGCTAAAATTAAAATACTGCCATGTCCATAGAAGTTAATCAAATCTAGCTCTTTAGAAATAATTTCTGTTTAGTATGACTGGAGCTTTCCAGCTGTGTAAATTACTATTGATTGAATATTGCACTTTAGAACAGAGTCACCGCCTATGTAATTCCCTGAATGTGATTACGGTAAAATAACAGCATGCTCAGGCTTGTTGTTGAATAAGGAATAGTGGAATCGAGAGCTTTTTTCATGTAAGATGGTCACTATTTACAGCTTAGAGTAGTAATGGAATGGCATCCACTTTACCAGTACTGGTATTTACTGAACAATTCATCTTCTTTGTGGAATACATTTATCACTGTAATTCTCTATTCATTTCCCTTTTTTTACTGTACACATTCTACCTTCGCAGTTGGTGGAGGTTATTAATTTGCACTATTTGGAGGCGGATATATTTGCAGGAAGACGTCTTTCATATCCAGTTGTTGTTGGGACTTTTAGTGGACACATTACACATTTATATACATATGCAATTTATTTTAGGCTGTATATGTGAAATTTTGATTGCAATATTTATATTACTTTCAATACTGTAGATTTAACCACTTGCTGTTCTTTTTTTTTTAATTAGTATTAGAAAATTACTTAGAACCCCCTGTTCTGTATATTAGATATTAGATGTTTTCTGAAAACAAAGGCCCAGGAGAATGAAATGGTGGCTGTTTTTTTTATGTCACACTATATTTCAGCAACGCTTTATCAAATGTAAATTTGCAAGAAAAAAAATACACTTTAACCACCTGCCGACTGTGGCAGGGCTATACTGTGGCAGGTCGGCTCCGTTACGCGCGCTTCGCGCAATAGATACAGCGGGCGTGCATGCGCGCCCACGGCACCGGAGCTAATGCACGTGGCTGGCGGTCCCCATGTCCACTGGCCACTCGCAATCGCTCCACAGAGAGGCAGAATGGGGATGTGTCAATGTAAACAAAGCAGATCGCTGTTCTGTCAGGGGAGTAGAGAGAGATTTGTTGTTCCTAGTGATTAGGAACAGGGATTTCATTTTACTCCCAGTCAGTTCACTCCCCCCACAGTTAGAAAGCACCTCCCTTGGACACACTTAACTCTTTGATTGCCCCCTAGTGCTAACTCCTTCCCTGCCGGTGTCATTTATACAGTAATCAGTGTATTTTTATAGCATTGATCGCTGTATAAATGTCACTGGTCTCAAAAAAGTGTCAAAAGTGTCCGATCTGTCCGCCGCAATGTCGCAGTCCTGCTAAAAATCTCTGATCACCAACATTACTAGTAAAAAAAATAATAATAATAATAAAAATGCCATAAATCTATCCCCTATTTTGCTCAAACTAATCAATTGCTTATTGCGATTTTGCTTACCAAAAATATGTAGAAGAATACATATTGGCCTAAGCTGATGAAGAAATTCCTTTTTTTACTTTTTTTTTTTTGGATATTTATTATAGCAAAAAGTAAAAAATATTGTATTTTTTTTCAAAATTGCCAGTATTTTTTTGTTTATAGCGCAAAAAATAAAAACTGCAGAGGTGATCAAATACCACCAAAAGAAAACTCTATTTGAGGGGCAAAATAGGACATCAATTTTTTTTGGTTACAGCATTGCACGACTACGTAATTGTCAGTTAAAGCGATGCAGTGCCGTGTTGCAAAAAATGGCCTGGTCTTTGAGGGGGTAAATCCTTCCGGGGCTGAAGTAGTTAAAGATTTCTAGTGCACACAAACACAATATAATACCAATTTTTTGTTGGTAAAATATAAAAGATGATGTTATGCCAATTTAATAGATATCCAACATGTCATGCTTTAAAACTTCACACATCCGTGAAATGTACATTAAATTATCCATAGTCCACAACTTAAAAGCCTTTACAGGTTACCAGTTTAAACAGGATGTCTGGCACTAGGATTATTGCTCTCACTCAAATGTTCATGGCTATATTTCATATGTGTGGTACGATCCCCATTTACATACATGTGCGGGACCTACGTGCATGTTCAAATTTGTGTGTATCAATGGGGGACAGGGGAACATAAAAAACATTTATTTATTTATTTTATTTATGTAAATGTACTTTTTACACTGTTTCTGTTTTTATTTTTTTATTTAACCTTATTGCTATCACAAGTGCTGCCGGACCTTGCCGGAAAGAAGTCTCCCGTGCGCATGCAAGGGAGTGACGACATTGCGGCTCCTGCCACTCACAGCGTCGAGGCCGCGAACCCGGGGGAAATGTCAGCTCCCTCGGCGTGGACCGGGATCAGCTGCCAACGCCTTGTTCTAAGGTAAGTATTTCATAATGAGCTAGTATGCAGTGCATACTAGCTCATTATGCCTTTTGCCTTACAGGTTTAAAAAAAAAATGTCTGCGGGTATACAACTGCTTTAAACCCAAGACCTTTCCTTTGCCTTCCAAAGCAGCCAATCGAACCAAGATTGGTTTGATCAGCTGCTAGTTGCCTCTGGTTTCTTACATCACAGAGGTCCACTGGGGAGCCTGGGCATCAGTCCCAGGCTCCCCAGTGGAACAGGACAGGAGAGCCCAAAAAAGGCAGGGGGATCCCGTTCCGCCCCCTGTAAAAGTGGAATGCCCACTGCCAGCAGAAACTTTTGCTATCAGGCATGGGTGCAGCTGCAGACAAGATCCCGGTATAACTGTTTCCTGACAAGGACATATACAGTATCTCACAAAAGTGAGTAAACCCCTCACATTTTTGTAAATATTTTATTATATCTTTTCATGTGACAACACTGAAGAAATTACACTTTGCTACAATGTAAAGTAGTGAGTGTACAGCTTGTATAACAGTGTACATTTTCTGTCCCCTCAAAATAACTCAACAAACAGCCATTAATGTCTAAACCGTTGGCAACAAAAGTGAGTACACCCCTCAGTGAAAATGTCCAAATTGGGCCCAAAGTGTTAATATTTTATGTGGTCACCATTATTTTCCAGCATTGCCTTAACCCTCTTGGGCATGGAATTCACCAGAGCTTCACAGGTTGCCACTGGAGTCCTCTTCCACTCCTCCATGACGACATCACGGAGATGGTGAATGTTAGAGACCTTGCACTCCTCCACCTTCCATATGAGGATGCCCCACAGATGCTCAATATGGTTTAGGTCTGGAGACATGCTTGGCTAGTCCATCACCTTTACCCTCAGTTTCTTTAGCAAGGCAGTGGTTGTTTAGGAGGTGTGTTTGGGGTCGTTATCATTTTGGAATACTGCCCTGCGGCCCAGTCTCCGAAAGGAGGGGATCATACTCTGCTTCAGTATGTCACAGTACATGTTGGCATTCATGGTTCCCTCAATGAACTGTAGCTCCCCAGTGCCGGCAGCACTCATGCAGCCCCAGACCATGACACTCCCACCACCATGCTTGACTGTAGGCAAGACACACTTGTCTTTGTACTCCTCACCTGGTTGCCGCCACACACGCTTAACATCATCTGACCCAAATAAGCTTATCTTGGTCTCATCAGACCACAGGACATGGTTCCAGTAATCCATGTCCTTAGTCTGCTTGTCTTCAGCAAACTGTTTGTGGGCTTTCTTGTGCATCATCTTTAGAAGAGGCTTCCTTCTAGGAAGACAGCCATGCAGACCAATTTGATGCAGTGTGTGGCTTATGGGCTGAGCACTCACAGGTTGACCCCTTCAACCTTTGCAGCAATGCTGGCAGCACTCATACATCTATTTCCCAAAGACAACCTCTGGATATGATGCTGAGCACGTGCACTCAACTTCTTTGGTTGACCATGGCGAGGCCTGTTCTGAGTGGAACCTGTCCTGTTCAACCGCTGTATGGTCTTGGCCACCTGCTGCAGCTCAGTTTCAGAGTCTTGGCAATCTTCTTATAGCCTAGGCCATCTTTATGTAGAGCAACAATTCTTTTTTTCAGATCCTTAAGAGAGTTCTTTGCCATGAGGTGCCATGTTGAACTCCCAGTGACCAGTATGAGAGAGTGAGAGCGATAACACCAAATTTAACAGACCTGCTCCCCATTCACACCTGAGACCTTGCAACACTAATGAGTCACATGACACTAGGGAGGGAAAATGACTAATTGGGCCCAATTTGGATATTTTCACTTAGGGGTGTACTCACTTTTGTGAGTTTAGACATTAATGGCTGTGTGTTGAGTTATTTTGAGGGGACAGCAAATTTACACTGTTATACAAGCTGTACACTCACTACTTTACATTGTAGCAAAGTGTCATTTCTTCAGTGTTGTCACATGAAAAGATATAATAATAAAATATTTACAAAAATGCGAGGGGTGTACTTACTTTTGTGAGATACTGTACATATATGCATGGGGGCTTGGAAAATGACTTTTTTTATTATTTAATTATTCATTGCAAGGTACTTCCATGCTAGCTTTAAAGCAGGCATGACAATTTCCAATAGCTGAACTGCTGAACTACAGAACATCTTCCCATCTTTAATTCTCTTCACTAGTTGTCGACTGAGAGAAAGAAGATTAGTCTTTTTAAGGACATTTTAAAAACCTTGGTTTTAGTTAAAAATAACCAACATGTTATACTTACCTGTTCTGTGCAGCAGTTTTGCACAGAGCAGTCCAGATCCTCGTCTTCTCGGGTCCATCTTCTGTGCTCCTGGCCCCTCCCTCCTGTTGAGTGCTTCACAGCAAGTAGCTTGCTATGGGTGCACCCGAGCCGAGCCACAGCTCCCTGTGTCCATTCAGACATAGAGCCGTGGCCTGGCCCCGCTCCCTTCTCTCCTCATTGGCTGACTGGCTTTGATTGACAGCAGTGGAGCCAATGGTGCTGCGCTGCTGTCTCAGCCAATTAGGAGGGGAGTGCCGAGACAATCCTACAACATCGCTGGATCTTCATGGGGCTCAGGTAAGTATTAGGGGGAGGGGGGCTGAGGGGGGCTGCTGCACACAGAAGGCTTTTTACCTTAATGCTTAGAATGCACTAAGATAAAAAACCTTCTGCCTTTACAACTTTTCACTTTAAACCCTCAGAAGTTTTTCATTTAACACATCAAGCACAATAAAATAAACATTCTCCATTCTTACCCAACACTTGTACTGTAAGTTTGCAAGTTTCAGTGCTGTTGATTCCCTGAACTTCTGGTCTGCATAGGAAACCATTAACTGTAGGCGGTACAATTTAGAGCCAATCTGTTAGCTTTTAGAAGGGAGGAGGAGGGAGGAGCAGGGGAATGCTTTGCCATGTGTTTCTATTGATGCACACAGTGTAGGGAGACGTATATCTAGTCCCTGCATACAAGGGTGGCTCCATTGGGTGCTCCAAGAGAAAATTAAAATTAAATTATTCTTAATTGGAATATAGGAAGGATTATAGCTACATTTGCAAGGGCGACTAGCACTAGTGCAAATGAGAGTGGCAGGAACCTGCTGACTCCTGCTGTTGTTTCTGCCACCTGTGAGTGGCTTGCTGCATCTGGTGAGCCCTGTATACCTCAATGACAAGTCTTTAGTGGCCGCAGCTATCCATGGCTTTAAACAAAGAGTGTTTCTGTAAGGCCTCATGCACACTGGACGTTTTTGGACGATTTTACAGCTGCTTTTATTGGCTTCTGACATTTTTTTCTACAGTCAATAAACTCTCCAGCATGTTATCCTATGTGTCCAAGCACACATAGGCTGTTATCAACTGTTTTTGGCTGGGGCGTTTTTTTGCTGTAAAAAAACCCCCAAAACTAGTGGGTTTCTGAGAGGAGTTTTTCAGCTGTAAAAATGCTCTAACGTCAAAAAAAACGCTGATAAATGCTGATGAACGCTCAAAAACCTGGCTCACCAGCGTTTTTTATTGTTTTTGATCCCATTGAAAAAAAATGTAAAAAAACGCTTAAAAATGCTTAAAAGCACTAACGCTAAAAAATTTTGAAAAACGCTAAGAAACGCAATTGCAAAAACACTGAAAACCATTGAAAAACTCACTGGTGTTTTTATAATGTTTTTATAACGTCCAATGTGCATGAGGCCTGAATAAAAAGTATATGTTTTCATTTTTTTTTTTTTGGACAGCACAAAGTAAAGATTGGTTCCAAGCCAGGAAGTATACGTACATAAACAAACCGTATTAACAGGTTGGATCAAACAGCAATCCAACACAAGGAGTCGATCGATAGAATAAAAATGCCATCCCCTATTTTGTAGACGGTATAACTTTTGCGCGAACCAATCAATATACGCTTATTGCGATTTTTTTTTTCACCAAAAATATGTAGAAGAATATATATTGGCCTAAACTGAGAAAGAAATTTGTTTTTGTTTTTTTTAATTTGGATTGTTGCTGGTCTTTTGTTTATAGCGCAAAAAATAAAAACCACAGAGGTTATCAAATACCACCAAAAGAAAGCTCTATATGTGGGGAAAAAAGGGCATCAATTTTGTTTGGGTACAACGTCGCAGGACTGCGCAATTGTTAGTTAATGCAATGCAGTGGCGTATCGCAAAAAATGGCCTGGTCAGGAAGGGGGTAAATCCTTCCGGGGCTGAAGCAAACTCCATCCAAAAATAAAAATATATAGATAAATAGCCGATTAAAGGACAAAATAACCACTTCTGGATCTCCAACTGTAAATATACTGCGGCAGGGCGGCCAGGCTGCGCAAAATCACATACCTGATTTTGTGCACGCAGTTGTGGGGGCACGCACGCAGTGCCGGAGCGCCGCTCCTGCTGTGATTGGACACAGTGAGGGCCAATTAGCGGGTCCGGCAGCTGCGTTGGCTACCGCGACCTGCCGATCGTTCAGTGGAGGCACGGATCAGCGGTGTGCCGATGTAAACAAGGTACACCACTGATCTGTCAGTGAGGGAAAGCGAGATCTAGTGTTTCAGCTAAGCTGAAACACGATTTCAGCCTTGCTGCAGTGCATCTGTCCCTCATTCAGTTAGAAAGCACCTCCCTAGGATACATCTAACCAATTGATCACCACTAATGTTAACCCCTTCCCTGTCTGTGCCATTTATACAGGGATCAGTGCATTTTTTTAGCACTGATCCCTGTATTAGTGTCACTGGTCCCCAAAAAGTGTCACTTGGGGTCAGATTTGTCCGCCACAATGTCACAGTCCTGCAAAAAATCGCTAATCCCCGCCATTACTAGTAGAAAAAATAAAATAAATAAAAATGCCATAAAACGATCCCCTATTTTGTAGACGCAATAACTTTTGCGCAAACCAAATCAAAATACGCATATTGCGTTTTTTTTACCAAAAATATGTAGAAGAATACATATTGGCCTACATTTATGAATATTTTTTTATATATATATATATATATATATATATATATATATATATATATATATATATATATATTTTTTTTTTTTATCTTTTTTTGGATATGTATTATAGCATAAAGTAAAAAATATATATTTTTTCCATAATTGTCACTCTTTTTTTGTTTATAGCGCAAAAAATTAAAACCGCAGAGGTGATTAAATACCACCACAAGAAAGTTCTATTTGTGGGAAAAGAAGGACATCAATTATATTTGGGTACTGCGTTGCAAGGCCGCGCAATTGACAGTAAAAGGAATGCAGTGCCATATTGCAAAAAATGGCCTGGGCAGGAAGTGGGTAAAACCTTCCGGGGCTGAAGTGGTTAACAAAACCAGCTTTTGCTGCAATATTTATTTTTAATCTAAAGATTTCCCTTGTAGAATGTTTTTTTTGCTTCCAGGTGTCCTCAGTCCGATGACCAACCCACTTCCCCTGAGTCCAGGTCGTGCTGAACCACTCTAGCCTGTGACTGTACAGTGAAAGGAAAAGCAGCACAGTGATGAGTTTATCTTTCTGTCACTCTGTTTCCTCCACCTATCAGCACGCCTCTTGTCAGCACATGAGCTAATTGGCTCTTTGCGCTGATTCTATCTCTTACACTCCAACTAATATCAGGTCAAATTCAGGTAATTACACTGCTTACCTTTTAAAAAATAAATGTAATGATGTATTAAAGCATTTGTTACCCCAACACTTCATATTCCTGATATGTGATGTACCATGTACTTGCATGAGAAAATATTCTGTTCTCTTTGTATTGCTTCCTTTATGTGAAATCCCTGCTGTTCCTGCTACTCCCCTGGCTTTCCTATTACAAACTGACCACACCAAGCAGGAGAGCACAGCATTGTCAGTTCTCTAGCTATGCTGGGAACTCAGCCTGCTCTCCTCCAATGATCAGACTTGTCCTGACACGCCCCCACTGCATAGCCATTCACTGGCAAGCTTAGTGTGCTGCTGCTTCTCCTCCCCCCAGTTCCTATGCAGCTGAAAACAGAGGGATTGTGATCACTTATAAAAAGGGAAAGAATTTATTTATAATGTTTTTTCTATCTATACATAAATCCTTTGCGTTTTATTTCTATTTTAAATGGAATAGGTTGCATTACAAGGTGATCGGTTACAATCACTTAAATGTTTGGAGAGTTGCAATGATTTGTGTTTGGATTGCAGCTTTAGAGAAGTTCTAACATTCCCCAGTCAGACCAAAGTATTCAGGTAATGTTGGTTTTCAAGGGGCTCTGGACTGTTTACTATATTGCCGCTATAAAGCATACTAATCCCCCCCCACCAATCCCTCCAATTCCCGGATAACAGCCAGGTCTCCCATCCAGTACTGGCAATTTCCATTGCCCACTTCTCAGATGTTGGGCTAGTTCCAGGCTAAACACATCTCTGCAGGATTATACACAGTCTCTGATTGAGACCAGCACCACTTGCTGCCTCCAGCAATCTCAGCTATGAGAGGTAACAATTACAACAACAGACTCCAGTTCATTTACAATTTTATTAGGATAGTATTCAATGTTTAGAAGCAGCACATCCTAGGGCAATTACTTGTCCTAGAAACTACTTGCAGTCATTAATAATATATCATCCCCTTGTGATGGTAGGCTCAGGCAGAGGGTGAACTATACTACTATATGTAAACAACTGATTCAAAACCATTACATTTTATAGTTTGCAAAAGAAATGTCAAAAAGAAATGTTAAACTCTGTACATACATTGTAATAGTGTGAGGCCCTGCCACTGTGAAAATGGAAGTAGAAGTGACACAGGGTTCGCCGCAGAGCTTCAGAAGTTCGGGCATAGCTTGGGCATAGCTTGGGCATAGCTTGGGCATAGCTCAGGGCTCCCATTAGGAGACAAGTGTGCTCTGCTCAGGAGACAGTAATCCATAGGATTCAGGAGGTTCCTTGTCCAGAGGGCTGAGAGAGTTGAGATAAGTGAGGCCAGATGACTGAGGGAACCTAGAGGTCTCAGAAGACTGAGAGAACCCAGGGTGTCAGGAGATCCTAGGCCAGAGTGTAGGCCTGTGCAACAAAAAGCTGTGACTAAAAAGACTGAGAGAACTTGGAGAGCTGAGAGATCCAGGAAAACTGGGTGAGCTGAGAGAGGGGCACAGGAACTCAGGGGTACTGTGTAAAATGGTCTGAGGGACCAGCCTAAAACCAAAGGCCAAGGTTTAACCCTTGTTTAACGTTGCACAGACCTGACAGCAGGGGGTTTTACACACATTATGTGTAAAGTTTGTCTAAATATGACAAGCAGACTCCTATCTATCAGATTGAAACATTTGAGAGGCTGTGGTGCTGCCCAATAGCTTCCACACACCCTTGGTAATGGTGCCCCCCTGTGCATGCCCCTGCCATATATCCCATACTCCTCTTGCCCATCTGGGGGCCCAGGACTGACATAGCAGCTGCCGCCAGGTAGAGGGGAGGGAGCAGAGCAGTCTCACGTTAAAGCGTTTGACGTCACGTCCGGGTCCGCCTCTCTGTCTCCCTGGCCAGCATACCTGGGAAAAAATGTAATGCAATGCGATCTACATTGCAGTACATTCAGTGGAGCATAGGGGTCTTTTAGACTCTGAATGTCTCACTACAGAGAACCTGTGACCAAAAAAATTCACATGTGATGGGAAAAAAGTTAAAGTGATTGTAAACGGTCATCTTGTAAAACAATTTATTCAGTTTCAAATAGAAACTAAAGGCATAGTAAATACCCTTTTTTTTCTTATAAGTGATCATATTCCCTCTGTTCTCTGTTCAGCTGCATAAGAGCTGGGGGGAGGAGAAGCAGCAGCACACTGATCATCCCAGGCTGTGAAGGGGGGGGGGTCAGGACAAGTCTGATCATTGGAGAAGAGCCGACTAAGTTGCCAGCATAGCTAGAGAACTGACCACGGTGTGCACTCCTGCTTAGTGTGGTCAGTTTTTAATAGGAAAGCAGAGGGACTGACAGGATCACCAGGGATTTCACATAAAGGAAGGAATACATAGAGAACAGGATACTTTTTCATACAAGTACATGGTACAGCAGGCACATATCAGGAATATGAAGTGCTGGGGTAACAAAGGCTTTAAGTAAAAAAACTAAATACAAAAAAAAGCACATAACCCCCCCCCCCCAAAAAAAATGTTTTGAGGCTCCCCACCCTAACATACTGTATATGCACGTATGAATGAAAACGCATGCCCCGGGGGCACCTGCGCACGAAAACGATGGTTGTGTTACACATGTTACATATTGCCAGGCACGCCAGAGTGAAAGCAATATTTATTGCACCAGATCTCCTTCGTAACACAAAACAAATGATCTATAGGGGGCTTTAAAGCATCACCTATGGAAAATATAGGGTACTAAAGTTTATCAGCATTTCATGGAAGCATGTAAATTTAAGGTTTGACATGTTGGGTTGATTTTTTTTACTCAGTGCAACCTTTTATATTTTATCAAAAGTTGGGTCATTTATTGCATTTGTGTGCCCTAAAAGTAACTTTAGTGTATTTTTTACCTTTGCAGTAATATCGTGTGACATAAAAAAATGTGAACTACCACTATTTTATTCTCTAGGGTGTTTGCTTTCATAAAATATATAATGTTTGGGGGGGGGGGGGTTATGTAATCTTCAGGCCTAAAATTATTTTTTTAAGCTTGTGTGCAAAAAATGCAAACACGCCTCTGACAGTGAAAGGGTTAAGACCTAAGCAGTCATGCTGTTGAAGGAAGGAAGCCAGGTGACTTGGCAACCCCTAGGTGGGCAACTACTTTATGTTGGACTGTTAAATTCCCCAGAATTTCACTTGATCCAGAGCTGTGCCCGTGTGCAGCAGTTCTCCCAGCTCTCGTAGGCTTTGCTGAGGCAGCAGGAGTCATTGACTTCCGCTCCTGTCAGTTGAATCCTGTGATGAAATAGCGGGGGGCAGGGCAAAGCCGTGCTGTCTGTGTCTGTAGGCACAGGCAGCGCGGGAAAGAAAAAATAAATAAATAACTGCGCATCAAAAATAAATAATGTTAACCATCTATGCTGCAGAGTCCTATATGTGACACAAACACACAGAAATCAAGTGGGAAAAATATTGACTCGCGCTCAAAACAAAAACTAACATGTGTATGACTGGAAAAGAGTACTCAGCCAATATTTAAATAAATGTTGTGAAAACATATGATAAATGTGGCAAACTGAATATTAGATTAGAAAATTGATCCCACTTCCCCTTAAAGGAAATATATTCAATAGCAAATCAAATTCGTACATAAAAACCATGAAGGATTGCAGTATATATAAATATTTTAGAGACCCTTTGAACAAATACAAAAAGGAACTGGAATCTATTGTTGACGGGGGTCTTCGGAGAGGTATTTTGAATGACAAAGAACGACGGTTCTTGGTTCCGATCGCCCCTCGAACCCCAGTCATTTACTACCTCCCGAAGATACATAAGGGTTTGATTTGCCCCCCGGGACATCCCATAGTAAGTGGGATCGTTTCAATCACGTCCCGGGTGGGCAAATATATCGATTATTTCCTACAACCGTTGGTGGGAAGGATACCATCGTACATCAAGGACACCAAACAGGTGATTAACACACTCTCTAACATCACCTCCAGGGAGGGTCTCTGGATGGTGACCGCGGATGTTTCATCCCTCTACACCATCATCCCCCACCAACTGGGTCTAGAGGCGGTTGAACTGTTCCTGAACCGAGATTCTGGTTTACCCCCTACACAAATTCAATTCATCATGGAACTTTTGCGATATGCTGCCAGCCATAGTTACTTCTGGTTTGAACACCAATTTTATCGGCAGGACCGTGGAGTAGCTATGGGGGCCAAGTACGCTCCTAGCTTGGCCAACATTTTCATGGCCAAGTGGGAGGAGGACGTCGTCGACGCCTCCAGGAGACCTGAGGTGCTCCTGTGGGCTAGATATATTGACGACGTCCTCCTCCTATGGGATGGATGCGAGGCCGAACTCTATGACTTTATGAATACCCTGAATGCCAATAATCGAGGCATCAAGTTTAATTTTGAGGCCAGCCAGGATGCCATCCACTTCCTGGACTTGAATATCCAGATCGTGGATGGACAGTTCGTGACATCCACATATTTCAAGACAACGGACAGAAATGCTTACATTTCTGTAGACAGTTGCCACCATGAACCCTGGATTAAGGCCATCCCTCTAGGACAATTTTTGCGCCTCAGACGCAATTGTTCAGATATAGCTACCTTTGACCAATGACCATCAAGCATCTATTCTGACCAAAAGATTCCTAGAGAAGGGATACGACCAGCTCTCCCTCTCTCAGGTGGTTAAATCAGCAAGGGATAGGGACAGGGCTGATCTACTGTCTGATGTTTCTAGACCTAGGATGGAGGTCTCAGACACTGTCCCATTCATCACTACTTTCTCAGTGCAACACCGTGCGATTAAGCAACTGATACGTAAGCACTGGCACGTTCTTGGTAGTGATGCAGCTCTTAAGACCATTCTACCATCCAACCCTAGAGTGATATTCAAGGGAGCAGCATCCTTGGGAAATAGGGTAGCACCCACAGTTCAAGACCCCCCACAAGAAACTAGATCTTTTCTTCAAAATCTGACTGGGTTTTATAAGTGTGGAAAATGCCAAGTGTGTTCTCTCAACATCAATAGATCTAGACGTATCACAACATTTACATCTACCAGCACAGGGCGTTCACATGATATTGAACCATTTATTACGTGCAGTTCTGAAGGGGTGGTCTATCTCCTACAATGTCCCTGTGGGCTCCAATATATAGGGAGGACCAAAAGGGCCCTACGTGTTCGCTTGAATGAACACATAGGGAATATAAGAAGAGGTTATGATAAACACCCTGTCTCCAGGCATTACGATCAGGTCCACAGTACAGACCCCTCTAAAACACTTTTTGTAGGAATTGACAAGTATAAACCCCATTGGCGAGGCAGTTCACTGATTAGGGAGATCTCTAAGTTAGAGATGTCCTGGATATACAAAGTCAAAAGTTACATGCCATTCGGCATGAACGTCGACACCGACGTAAATGCCTTCATCAATAACGCCTAATTCATTGTGGGCTTTTCTTTTGTTCCCTCCACCCCCCTCCCCCCCCCACCTCTCCTTCCCTCCCCCCCTTTTTTTCCAATTTTCTCTTCTTTTTATCGTGTAATCTTATGCAAATATTTGATCATGTAATATAAATATACTGTATTTATGAATCCGTTGTTAAAGCCATCGCTCTGGGTTCACATAATTGGAACACCTGTTGCGCTTCGGGTTTATATTTCTTTACCACAAAAATCTTTTTGGTAGCACGCACCAACACAATTATTTATGGCCTTATTGTCATAGTCTGTGGACGAGGACTTTGATAAAATTTCGGGGTTTTTGGCCCAGTTGGATGCTCCCCCCCCCCCCCCCTTTACATATTTTTAGTATACATAATTTCAGCACATACTTGACCCACGGATTAACTCCACAGTTTTCCTTTTTTATATATATATATTTTTATATTTTTATATATTTTTTATTATTATTATTTGTCCCTTTTTTTATATTTAAGATTTTTTTATATATTCTTTATTTACACATGATGCATACATGTATTCAGGAATACATTCCTAAATATTGCATTCTGTATTCAATATTTAGGCTGGCCACTAGAGGTCCCCCTTTTTGTCATGTCCCCAGAGACCTCATTTTCAATTTTTGTATGTGTGTCACCACTCATATGCTTTCTAATATGGGGTGGTATGATGAGGCTTGTCCACCTCGGTGTGGATGCACGCAAGTATGGTGGATGGTGGGCCCTCTCTGGGCTGCGCATTCTCTTTTTTTGGTGGGGCTTGGCGCGAGAACCCAATGTGCATATGTGAATGTTGGCTTTTTCCCGTCCAAGCCCCTCTTCCCCCTCCCCCCCCCTTCTGTGTCTGGTCTCTGCTGCCTATGTGCAGTAAGGCGATTCAGCCGTTTACCTAACCTAGTGCCATGTCATATAATCTAAGATTCAAAGCGCGCAGGCGCATTGAAACCTTTTTTTTGGCTTTCACTCCGCCCTGGGCTTCCCTTACGTACGACCTGACGCCGCATCACGTGATCGGAGCTGCGATGCAGGGCGCGCATGCGCCCTTGTGTCTAACCCTCTGCGCTCTACACGAATGCGGATATCCGATTCCAACGGAACCCAGAGCGAGGCTCTCTCTTCATTTATTGTCATTATATAAGGAAGGTGACGCGATGCACCGCCTGTGCCCCTGGAAGACGCAATTCTTTTGCGAAAAGCAGCGTAGGGCTGAGCGGTGTCATCGCGTCACCTTCCTCTATCGTTGTACTCCAGTAGGACGGGCGGCCTGTGAACATCCGGCCGGTGTCACAGACTGCCTCTCATCAGAGGATATTTGCTTTTTATATGTGAGTGTTTACTATGTTTTTTTAATAAAATACCAATTGATTTTACACTATGGGAGCCTTCTTCTGTTTCCCCTATATGATGTCTACACTCCACTGAGGGCTGAGTGTTGCCTTTTCCCTGTGGATCCATTCACTATACAGCCTTTACAGCAATACAGTTTCAGAGGTTCCAATCCGGTCATCATTCTGGTTCCCGAGCTGTCCGAGCAGCATGACTACAATGCCCATTTAGACCCTCTGTAACGGGGGGTCATGGGGTTCCGGTAAGGGGCCAGGCACTTCATTTATGGTGGTGGACCCACACATCTGGGATTTCATTTAAATTGGACTTTTTTTGCATTACTACAGCACTTGTAGGGTGTTTTTTGTATATGGACTTTCCCCCTTTTTTTAAATACCGTATTTATCGGCGTATAACACGCACCGGCGTATAACACGCACCTCAATTTAGGAGGGAATTTTAAGGAAAAAATACTTTTAGGAGGGAAGTTGAAGGGAAAAAAACTTACATTTAAATGCCCATCATTGCAGCCTTCTCAGTGCAGCCATGTCAGTGCAGCAATGTCAGTGCAGCCTTGCCAGTGCAGCCATGTCAGTGCAGCCTTGCCAGTGCAGCCATGTCAGTGCAGCCTTGCTAGTGCAGCCATGTCAGTGCAGCCATGTCAGCGCAGCCTTGTCAGTGCAGCCTTGCTAGTGCAGCCATGTCAGTGCAGCCATGTCAGTGCAGCCATGTCAGTGCAGCCTTCCCCAGTGTCCAGTCCAGCCTTGCCCCAGTCCAGCCTTGCCCCAGTGCAGTCTTGCTGAAGCCTCTGAGCTTCAAAATCGCCGACCGCGATTTGAAAATGGCGCCGCCGGCGCCGAAATACACAGAGCCGGTCCTCGGCTCTTCTTGGCGGCTCTCGTTTACTTTCGGTTCCACTCGGACGGTGAGCGGAGCTATCCGAAACTAGCCGAGTATACTCGGCTAGGTTCGGGCGGCGCTCGAGTGAAACCGAAAGCCGCCGAGAAGAGCCGAGGACCGGCACTGTGTATTTCGGCGCCGGCGGCGCCATTTTCAAATCGCGGTCAGCGATTTTTTCGTTCTGGATCGCAGGGGATCGGCGTATAACACGCACCCGCGATTTTCCCCTGATTTTAAGGGGAAAAAAGTGCGTGTTATACGCTGATAAATACGGTATTTTCTTTAAATTAAGATATTACCCTTTTATATATACTGCAATCCTTCATGGTTTTTATGTATGAATTTGATTTGCTATTGAATATATTTCCTTTAAGGGGAAGTGGGATCAATTTTCCAATCTAATATTCAGTTTGCCACATTTATCATATGTTTTCACAACATTTATTTAAATATCGGCTGAGTACTCTTTTCCAGTCATACACATGTTAGTTTTTGTTTTGAGTGCGAGTCAATATTTTTCCCACAGGCAGCGCGGCTCAGGATCAAGCCTGAAGATGTGCAAGCATAGGGGGACCTCAAAAGAGGAGGATCGGGTCTGCTCTTTACAATTCTTTTGCACAGAGCAGGTAAATATAACATGTTTGTTGTTTTATTTTTGTTAAATATTTATATTTTATAATTACTTGATGTTTCCTTCATCCACCAGTCATATTCAGCCTATTCTAGGGGCCTCACAGCTCTCTTGGTGTGACATTACAGAGAAATAGTACTGGTAGCTGGGCTTTGGTATTTTTTTGGCCAGATGGCTAAACTCCATAAACATTTGAATAAACAGATAATATCAGTTTATATGCACTATTTATTTTCTGATTGTGAGCAGAAACTGCACTGAAGCTTGCAATCACAGTTGGAGGAAAATACATTTTCTGTTGCAAGTATAAAAATACATTTTCTTTTGCATGTAGAACAACTTTATGAAATGTTATTTTAATTTGCACAAAGTGCATGAAAAAATTAAAATCATATGCAAATAAATAATCATCAGCAAGTTGCATGTTACTGAATGTTGTACTTTATTATAGTTTTCCAAAAGGGTCTCACAGCCATAAGGTGCCCTTCTCGTACTTGATGCAGTGTGATCAAATAATTATCACGTTCCTGTAGGCTCTTCTTCCTCCCCGGGAGACTTAACCAAATCTTGGGAGAAGAATCCTTCTGCTGGGTTCAGCTTTCCTGGATGACTGATTTTGTTGCCTCACCCTGAGATAAGCCACTGCTTTCTATGTGCTCTGCTCTGGTCTCCTCTGCAGGTATAAACAGGAACATCAGGTGGATCCAAACATGCATGTTCATAAAAAAGTAAAGATCTCTTCTGTAATGATACGGTGCTTGCATCTCCAACCTCCATCAGATTCATGCTGGTAGCTAAACATAAACCTGTAAGCAGAGAATAATGTGGGCTGCCAGTAATGACCACCTTCTGAAAAGGGGGTACAGGTGTGCACTGTAAAGACTTGAGTGGCAGTGCTGAGTAAAGGGCCATACACACGGACAGAATATTGGATGGCATCGGTCATTTCGGCAGCCGGCCCAGCAGAAGCCAGATGTTTGGCCAGCTTCTGTCGAAGGACCATGACTGAAAAAGCTCTGTTGATCAGCACCCGATCAGTGCTCTCAGCCAATGGTAATGCATTGTTTTGTGCATTGCTCCAAATCATTTGGTGGGGGGGGGGTTATGATGTGGGGTTGTTTTTCTGGTGTTGGGCTTCTGGGGACTGGCCCCTTAGTTCCAGTGAAGGGAACTCTTAAGGCATCAGCATGCCAAGACATTTTGGACAATTTCATGCACCCAACTTTGTGGGAACAGTTTGGGGATGGCCCCTTCTTGTTCCAACACGACTGCACACCAGTGCACAAAACATGGTTCACAAAGACATGAATGAGCGAGTTTGGGGTAGATGATCTTGACTGGCCTGCACAAAGTCTTTGGGATGAATTAGAGCGGAGACTGCGAGCCAGGCCTTCTTGTCCACATCAGTGCCTGACCTCACAAATGTGTTTCTGGAAGAATGGTCAAACATTCCCATAGACACACTCCTAAACCTTGTGGACAGCCTTCCCAGAAGAGTTTAAGCTGTTATAGCTGCAAAAGAGTGGTCTGACTCAATATTGAACCCTACGGACTAAGGCTGGGATGCCATTAAAGTTCATGTGCGTGTAAAGGCGGGTGTCACAATACTTTTGGTAATATAGTGTATGTTGTCTCACACAGCTAAGCACTTCTTTCCCTTTCTCACACCTTGTTAGTTGCCGGAAAGTGTTGCATAAGTCTCAGTAAGTGAAAACAGGGCATTGGAGACTAAGGAAATGCTCGCTTGCCTGCAGTTGACGGGTGACATTATTTTTCCATGATGGTCCAATCACACCTAGGTATAGTGACTTGTCTGGTTCTGAAGTACTGATTTATAATGATAAGAGGTGCAATGTTTTTTTAGGTAGAAATAATTAACATAAAATGTAAAAGCTTTTTTAAATGTCATTGTGGTATGTCAGGAATTTTCTTCTGCTGATTTGTAATGTTACTGAGAGGACTGATCTAATGTGAGAAGAGGAAATGGGTTTTCCCACCTAAGCCCAATTCACTCAGTGTCCTTTGAAGCCCCTACCATTTCATTCCCGCTCTCTTATAGCCTTCACTTTCCAGCATATTAAGAACGGAAAGAATAAACCCATTCGAATTTTTTTTTTCATAAATAGTTGTACACTTTTCAAACACAATGATACATTTATTTAGAAAATTACTAAAAAAAACTGTTATATTTACTTAAAAGTCAATAGTGAGAGCTGAACACAAAAGGGTATTTACTGCATTTATCGACCAAGAAATAAAATAAGATAAGAACTTAAGTGTTCTGGAGTTGATACATTTTGGTGGCAAAAGATATTAAATTACAAGATAATTTATGAGCTTTTAAGACTACAAAGGCTATTTCCAAGGATAAGAAGAATTTTGGAAGACGAGCAAGAGTACAATTTTATCCAATTATTTTTCTTATGATATTACATACTCTCCAGGGTGTACAGAGTAAGAGAATGTTGAACAAGATGTCCAAAAGATGAAAATATAATAGTTTCTCTTCTAACCGTCCATCCATCAAAGACCATTAGTGAACTATGTGCTTTCTTTTTAGAAACTTTCTTTGTGTTTCCTAATGGTCACTTAGATTTAATAGGTTCCTGCGAACACTGTCTGCCATTGTTCACTCATCAGACAGAAGTTTAAGTTCTAAGAAGTTAGTGTGTCTACCAGTACCAAGGGCTTTTCTAGCCACCAAACATCATAACTTTTCTCAGTGCTGAACACTTTATCTCGAAATGACTGCAGTGGGTGTTGGAGTTGGCAGATGCTCAAGAGCTTCACAATCATCAGTAAAGAAGACCAAGTCCTGAAAACGGGGAAAAGAAAAGGTGAGAAACATATATTTAAAGGGAAACAGTACATTTTGACAACCCATGCCTGCCCCCACTTATCTAGAAGTACCTTAACATTAGATTAGAGTCAATTACAAATATCCTCCTACCCTTTTCATATAGTATGTAAGGCATACTTGCAACTGGGCAGATGTTGGCTTCAATTTGTATCAGTCCCACCCTGCTTCTTCTTGGATAGAGCACTTACTCTCCTGCCTTTGTAGCCACTATATTGAAATCATGGGCTGCGCAAACTGTCAGTACTTTATAAATTCTGTATTATAATAATAATAATGTCTCTGGCCAGAGGCCCGATCACACTTTCCTGACCTGGGGCCTACACGTGTTATAAAGAAATGTCCTCAAATGAATGCATTTTCAACACTTTACTGTGGCTTCATGTCTCATTTCAGTGCAGAGCACAAGTACATATCTTTTAGCCATCTTTCTCTTCTACCTTCCTCTCCTTGGGAGCACCATAGAATTGGGACCACCTCCCCAGGTATACTAAGGTATACCTAGGATTGAAGGTCAGGGGGCAAGGTCCTTCCATTGATATACTGCCACTTTCTTCCTAATGTCCCATCTATAGCTTTGCCAAGCTGGGCGCACTCCCTGATGACTCATATTTCATAGTTTCACTGTCACTCACATTTAGGAGGCTCTGTCCAGGCCCCCAAGGCCTTATGCACCACTCTACAGGACCTGCAGAAGTAGATTAGGGGTAAAGAAGGCGACTACAGCTAGTTCTTACAAGATCTGTGCCACTTCCCCTGTGAATTCAGCCCTGCACAGGTCTCTTTAGATCAGCTCAGCACAGGATAACATCTTTGCAGCTCTTGGGTGTCCTTTTTCCATACCCCTTACTCACTGGGCCCCACCCACAGCTGGCATTTATATGGGCAAAAGCTCCACCCACTACATCACTCCAGGAGCTAACATCTGCATATAACTTTCCCCTTACCATGCCATAATGGCAATGGAGCCATCTAGTGGCAAGAAAGCTAACTGCACCTGCCAACAAGTATGTTATAGCACATGTGTGAATTGTAAGATTCTCAAAGCTTCTATCAGTTCCATAAGTACTGTTTCAGTAAGGAGCTCTTTAGACTGAGTGTCATTGTGTTGTGAAAGTTTTCAGGTGAATTGCACTATTCTATATTACACTAAAAAAAGTACTGCATGCTATGCTTTTTGCCAGCTCACACCACCACCTCATCTTTTGCCTTGTCTTGTATTGGAACAGTGCTGGGCAAGGTTGGTGTGAACCGGCCCTTGTGTTGTGAACTGGGCCTGACAACTAATGTTTTCAAAAAAATTTTTTTTTTCCTCATGTGTATTAAAATTGACTTATTTTAATCACCCTTTCACATGCAAACTAGCAAACCACCAACCATCCCCATACATCTAGTGCCTCTTTGGCGAAAACAAAGTGCAGGGAGTGGGAGAAGCTTCAACTCTACCAGAATGTTTCCGTGCTCTGGAGATTTAGAGTGGCCTGGCTGTTTAATTCTTTATGAAAGCTGGCATTGGCTACAGAATGCGCAGCTGGCCTTATTAGCCAATCAAATTCCATCTCCTCATTTCCAAATCCCAGCTTTATAAATATCAATCAGCATTTAATTTTTCTATTATTATTTAATTAGTATAAACCTACTCTTTTACAAGCTGTATTCATAATATTGTACAGGTTTCTTGCTTTCTTCATTAAAGCCTTCACCCCTGGTAGTCTTCCACAGTTTGGAGCCGAGACAAAGTTGCGCAGTTTTGTCATTACACATGAATTCTGAAACAGAGCATTTATAATAAAATGGAGTAAACAGTTACTGTTAGAGTAAATGCATAGATACTTTACTGCTAAGCCTCTCCACCCAAACTATCAAACAGTTCATAGTAATAAATAAATAAATAAAGATTTTTATTTTAGTCAAAGAAATATGAAATATTGCATATGAATATTGATTCAATTTAGCCAGTAGGTGGAGCTATAGTTTCCTTTTAATTGGTTTTACCACACATTTTAAAAAAGCCTGCTGTTTAGGGAGAGCAATAGCTGAAGTTGATATTTACATATAAAGTAAAATGAAAAATCATTCTTTCTTAGAGGACCAAAGTTTCTGTGAGGGTGATCCTACCTGAAAAGAGAAGTTTACTGCTCTGCAGGCTCTTTAGATAATCAATAATGTTCTTGAAAACCTTTGGCACATTTTAAATGTGTATTTGTAAAACAAAGATTGTACATCAGGGCCGGTGCTACCACATGACAAACTATGCAGCCGCCTAGGGCGCACTGCTCTCTAGGGCGCTCTGCCACTAGTGTTCCTACTCTCTTCTCTCTGCAGCAAGCAACTAAGTCAGCATCAACAGGCAGCCACTGCTCTGTACGCACATAGTGTCAGAGGCTCAGCGGCGGCGGAGGACTGTGTCCCGTCTCCTGAATGAATGGAAGCAAGCATACATTCATTGATGGGCGCTGATGAGGCTGCATTTGATGGGCGCTTCATTAAAAAGGTGGGGTATACATGGGCAGGGCAAAGGGGGTGAAGTCAGGGGTGGTGGCAAGGGGGGGGGGGGGGCGCAAAATTAGGTTTTGCCTAGGGTGTCAAAAATCCTTGCACCAGTCCTGCATATACTGTATATATCCTTTTTCCCTCTAGAACACAATCTCATTCCAAAGTTGGATTCAGTGCTGGAGCCAAAATGTGTGATCAGGTGACGAAGCCCAAATTGAGTGGGGAGAAATGGAAAGTTGTACTGAACACGATACCAACCTTATTTCTCCAAAATTTTCAACTTGATAACAAAAATGGTAAGATCTAAATCTCATATCCGTGCTAAGCATTTATATGGGGTAACATACTGTATTACAGTCCAGCTTAAAACACGTTGGCACAGATCAGTTAAATGGAATGCAGGTGGTGTGAGATTTGGGCTACTCAGTATTTCCTGGGATCTCGTTGGAAAGAATGTGACATCATTATCACCCAGGTGCCACAGGCACAGGCCAGGAAAATGTAAGTAAGCTTAATATATATATATATATATATATATATATATATATATATATATATATATATGTATTGTACAGGATGCCAAGGCTGGGTCCTGGACAGGTGCTATGTGGCACCAGTATTTGGATTATGGTCCCTTTTAAGGGAATTGTGGGAGTATTCAGGGGGTCACCCGAGATGGGTGAGGAATTCCTGGGATAGCCATATGAAGGACAGGACTGACTCGTGGTTGTCTCTGTGTTAGCAGAGCGGTGTTTGGGATCCAGAATTTTGGAGGCCCTGAAGTGATATTCAGGTGGGAAAAGGGCCTCCACTCCTGACTACAGGGACTCCAGTCCCCACAGGGTTAAGAACCACAGGAAGCAGCACTTAATACAGGAAGCAGTACTAGGTGTGATGGTGTGTGAGTAGGAGTTGTGGTGAGACACCTGTTTGGAGTGCTGCGAGTTTTCTGAAAGCTGCCAAATAGCCCGACTGGGACTGTGCTAACCCTGGGGTAAAGTCCTGTCCATGAACTGTATGTTCCTTTGTATTTTGTTTTGTGCTGAAGATAAGCGGACTTTTTGTGTTTCATTCTTGTGTTGCTGCTGGAAGCATTTCTTTGAGTTTGCCTTAAGAAAGAAAATAAACACTTCTGTTTATCAGCTTTGCACTTGGTCCTGTGGAGCTACAACCCCCAAAATTTACAATATACATCTATATCTATCTATCTATCTATCTATCTATCTATCTATCTATCTATCTATCTATCTAACTATCTATATATATATATATATATATATATATATATAAGATCGCTTTTTCTCTACAGGCTTGTTTCTTTAAACTTAGCTATACAGTACGGGGCCACAGGCAGAAGCCAGGGGAAAGGTAAGTATATTTAATATTTTTTTTCGCTGCTGGATTTTTTAATAACCTTTAAAGCGGATCTTTAGTAAAAAATGTAAAACAAAACAGCACTAGGGATGGTACTTACAATTAATGAAGATAGTCAGGTGTGCTGGAGTAATATAGTGTTTTATGGATGTTACATTGATGACGTGGTCATCATTTGGGATGGTCCAGAATCTTCTATCCCTGCTTTCATACAATATTGTAACACCAATACCATGGGTCTGTTATTCACCTCAGTATCTGATGACAATAAGCTAGCATTTTTGGATCTGGAACTGTTTCATCATGACATCATCTGCACACAGAACTATAGCAAACCTACCTCCAGCAACTCTTATTTGCATTATAAGAGTTGTTATCACCCGCATTGGGTCAATAATATCCTCAGAAGTCAGTTCTGTCGACTTAAACATAATTGCACTTGGATACAGGTCTACAATACTCATGGTCAGCTATTAAAAATGAAATTTATGGAAAAAGGTTATCCCGATGACATTGTTGAAGTTATAAAAAAGGGGAAGCTGCGCTAAATATAATGACCTATGAGGCAATACCAATTAAAAATACATGCACTCACAAATATAAAGAATGGTATATGAAAATGGATGATGGAAATAAGTCCATATGTAATGATAGTGACCATAAAAAAAAAATAACAAAAAAAAATATATATATATATATATATATATATATATATATATATATATCAAAAATAGTCCCTGCAAAATAGTGGTTGACTCATCCACGGTGACACAAAAACAGGAACCCTAAGAAAGCGTGAAGAAATAGGAAATGCCTCCACCTCAGCACACACTGCCGCTTACCGGATCACTATGGTCCCTTGTTACAGGGGACCACAGGGCGCAGATGACTTATAATCCAGCCCGGGATCTCCTTGGACTCAGCGGTGATGGTCCTCACACGAATCAGGCATGGTTAATGGATCCCCATAAAACAACAAAGGCTCGCATAGTATAAAACCTTCACATTTATTTAAACTTCAAGAGACAAATGGACACTTACAGTTAAGTAGAGTGAAAGCAGCATTAAAAGAATTGAGCCGGCCGGCTCTCGACAAACAGCCCGTTGCTTTTGGGACTTAGCGTAACTTGCGGTGACGTCAGTACGTCACTCCTCACTATGTGTTTCGTCACTCAAAAGGACGTCCTCAAGAGGCACGGGCGGCATCCCAACGCACCACATTATATACAAAGAACAAGTAACCAAGCCTCAGTCTGAGTCCCGGAGCGACGCCGAACGGCGCCATCTTGGTTAATGGAAAACATCAAATGTATATACTGAAATATCCACATGATGAGGGCAAAAAGTGAGCACCCATGTACCATTAACTGACATAGACAACACAAGGGCTGCCAGCCACAAACAATACAAGACTAATATATAAAAAATTAAATTGATAAAACCACTTACATAAGTGGGCATATAAAAAAAAATTATTTTTTTTTTTTAAATTAATAAAGCAAAATAGAAAAAAAATAAAAATAGAGAATTCAATCTTCTTTAACAAAATCATACAACCCGGGACTCAGATTAAATTCACAAAATAAGATATGTGCATATCAAAAATTAATTTAAAACAATAATCATAAATAGTAAAAATCATAATATTAAAATATTAAAATCGTATGAAGAAAAGTCACTAGGAGTTGTCAATAAAATAATTAATATCGACATCTATATTTAAACCAAAAGGGGTGTAGCATTTAATCCTATACACCCATGACATCTCTAGTTTAGAGATGCTCCTGACTAAACAGCTACCCCTCCAATGGGGCCTATATTTATCAAAGCCTAAAAATATAGTGTTAGATGGATTCCTATTATGTACAGTAAGGTAGTGTTTTGACACTGAATGTTTGGTGAAACTCCTACGTGTATTGTTTATATGCTCATTTAAGCGTACCTGCAATGGTCGCTTAGTCCGGCCTACATACTGCAGGCCACCCGGACACTGAACCATATATAAAACTCCAACCGTGGAGCAGGTAATGAATGGCTCGATGACAAAGCTCCTAGAAGTGTATCACCAAATGTCTAAGCAAACCCTTTTTGATATTTTTATATGAGCCTGGTAAGATGGACAACAGGGTAATTTGAGGTGTATTGGGAATTACCTCCCCTGTAACTATAGTATACAACTGCATGATACTGTCCCAGAATTTACAAATTTGAGGGCATTCCCACCATATGTGTAACAACGAGCCCTTGGCAGAGTGGCATCGCCAACAATTATACAATGCGTCTGGAAAGATACGCTGTAATGAAGTTGGGCATCTATACCAACATGAAACAAGCTTATAGCTTGTCTCTTGGGCTTTAGTTGCCAATGACAAACAATTTGTGAGGGTAAAAGACTTCTCCCACTCTTCTACTCCAATTTCAACATTAAGATCAAATGCCCATTTATTTGTAAATTCTGGAAGCTCGGGATGATTTTTTTTCAATAAGAATCTTATATATTGCTGATAAAATGTGTTTTGGTCTAGTGCTTTGCACCAAGGTGGACTCAAAGAGATTTAAATCTCTGTTAAAAAATTTGTTTAAAGGAATAGAGGACAAAAAAGACAATAATTGCTGATATTCCATCCATTGCCTAAATGAAGGCTGTTGTGTAGGCATTAAGTTCATTATGGGTGGGAGTTTACCCTGACAAAGAATTTGATTTACTCATCGGTGGGACTCCTTATTCCACGTAAGAAAATGTATCCGGTCTACTGCAGGTGGAAATTGTGGGTTACCAAATAAAGGTGTCATTGGTCCTTGGTCCTATTGGTCCTATTTGTGAAGAGAGCCCTAGACGCAAAATCATTTTGTGCCAAATGCTCAATAAATGAGACATAAAAAAGGGTAAGGAAGAGGACGTATCTCGAAGAATACCTGGATAAGATAGGTCTAAGCAAGGGAGCGCCTGAAGGTCAAACTGGTTCAACCCTTGTTCTCTTGATACCCATTGTTTAGTATCCGAGTGATGGAACCAGTTCACTAATCTAGTAAGGACTGCCGCAACATAATAGTAATAAAGATCCAGTGCACCCGCTCCTCCTCTCGTTTTGGGTAGTGTTAACGTTTTCCAATTTAGTCTAGATCTTTTGTTCCCCCAGATAAACTTGACAAAGGCAGATTGTTAAGTAGAAAAGAAAGATCTGGGGAAAGAAACAGGGATAGTTTTCGAAAGATACAGAAAACGCGGTATTATGTCCATTTTCAATCCTCCTGAACCAAGAATATAAATTTGAGTCATATTTTTTTATTTTTTTTACAACTTGAACTGAAACTCGTGGTCCTTCTGGTCTTACATCCATTTAATGAACAGACCTGACACTTTCTGCATTGATAATAACCGGTAAGTTCGGAGAAAAAAGTGGGTCTTATACTAGGAGGATTCAAAATATTGGGAGCCAATTTATCCTTCAAAGAGGGGGCACCCCTGAAAACCACCTGTGGTTTATCAGGCAGAATTGACTTGAGTACCCTACCGTTTTTAAGGATATGCCAGTGTTTCTTCACTATATGCTTAACACTGGAATGTTGACAAGAGAAATTGGTGATGAATGGATTATGAAATGTGTCATTCTCACGACCTCCAGTATTCTCTTTCAATAAGTTGGTTCTATCGACACATTTGACCTGATCAAGGGTGTTAGTAAGGGACTCAAGAGCATATCCTTTATCCACAAATCGTTGAGTAAGAACCTGAGCTTGTGCCAGAAAAGCACTCTGTTGAGTGCAATTGCGCTTTAGTCTCAAGTATTGACTCTTTGGCACAGATCTAAGCCAAGAGGCATGATGACAGCTATAGTTTGGAATAAAAGAGTTTCTGTCAGTGGGTTTGAAATATGTAGATGTAATGAAACTCTCTCCACTGACAGAAATCGTAAGATCCAAAAAATGATTTTTTTCCCGGCTGGCCTGATAATTGAGATGTATCCCCCTATTGTTGGAATTAAGGGAATGCATTAAGGGAATGCATGAAATCCAAGAGAACAGTCTCACTGCCATCCCACAGGAGGAGGATGTTGTCTATGTAACAAGCCCACAAGGTCACCTCAGGTCTTGGCTGGGCATAGATGACATCCTCCTCCCATTTGGCCATGAATAGGTTTGCCAAACTTGGGGCATATTTAGCCCCCATAGCGACACCCCTATCCTGGCAGAAGAAATGGCCATCAAACCAGAAAAAGTTGTGGGTAGCTGCATACTCCAACAACAACATAATAAAATTAATCTGTTCTTGATGTAGATTGGAAGCTCTATCCAAGAAAATGACACAGCATCTAAACCCAACTGATGGGGAATCACAGTATAGAGTGAGGTGACGTCGGCAGTCACCAACCAGGTCCCCACGTGGGGCTTAAAATTGTAAAGGAGGTTGATGACATGCCGAGATGCTTTCCAACATTATTCCAAAAAGGATGTAGGGAGCGATAGAGAGACCAAAGCAGCTGACAGTTAGCAACCAGTGCGATTCATCACGCAGTTCCATAACTAATTTAGGAAGATGGAAAACATTTTGGGAAAACACTGGTCCATAATGAACGAAGATCCACATTTAAAATCAACACTAACCGATTGACCCCTAGTCACCTATAGACGAGCCAAAAACATTAAAACTCAAATAGCTCAGAGCAAAATAAAATCCTCACATCCTATGGCCATTGCTCCCCTTACTTTCTTTAACATTAAGGGGATGTAACATTGTAAGAAACCCCAATGTCTCACGTGTAAACACGTGACACATAGTCAGAAAGACTTTACATGTAAAGGGAAACAGTATACTATACCTGACTTCTTTACATGTTCTTCAGAGTACGTAGTGTACTGTATGACCTGTCCTTGCGGCCTGATTTACGTAGGTTGCACTATACGTACCCTCCGAAAAAGGTTTGGTGAGCATCGGAACTTTGTGGAAAAGGGTTCTGATAAACATAGTGTTCCGCAACATTTTAAGGAGTTTCACAAGCAGTCATCCTTAGGTTTACGCGTTTGGGTTATAGAAGCTATCCCCAATAATTTTCCCATTGCTAAACGCTATAAACGTCTATGTGAGAGGATAAATACTGGATTTAGGCATTGAAATTAATATCCTATTATAATCCCATTATAATCCTATCTGTGGTTTATATTGTGTCTGTGGATTATTGAAATTTAGCTTCCCTTTCTCCCCCCCCCCCCCTTTTATTATTGAAGTATTTTCTAAAAAATCTTTTGGATTAATTAATTTATTAATTTTTTGGATTACTTTTTTATAAATAATAACATAATTTTAATATAATTATACTTTTAGTCCCATTCAGTTTATTCAATATCCCTAATTAATAATATAAACCTCATTTCACTATATCTATTATACACATTATTATTGAATATCCTTTTAATTCTTGTATATATATATATATGTGTGTGTGTGTATATATATATACACATATATATACATATACTCATATATATATATATATATATATATATATATACATATTTTAACATCCCTCCAATATATACTGTATTTTTATTATTGTATCTTCTTGTAGTTTAAATAATTAAGCAATTTATTTACAATTTATTTACAATTTACTTATTTATATTGCATATATTACTAGTATTTGAGTGTTTATATGCATATATGTAACATCACATCTAAATGGCTTTTATTGCGTTTTTTAAAATAGATACACTATTGTCATATGACTCTACTGGTCGCTTCTTGTAAGTATGGTAGCTTCATTTAAATTACTATATAATATAGCTCTCTGTTTCTGTTATTGTTTATTGTTGTCATATGTTGGCTCCCTTGGTTAGCCGCCGTGCAAGCCACGCAATACTTCCGCCTATTTAACCACTTGCCGACCACCGCATGACTATATACGTCCTCACTTTGAGGACTGATATCATTGTTATGGCAGCAGCTAGCTGCCATAACTCTAGTATCCCTGTATTTGGCTGGCGGTCGGCAACAAGATAAAAGTGGTCTCTGACCCCCCCTCCCGCCGCGATCCGGTGCCCTCTGCCGCTTACCGGAGCAGCGGCGGAGGCAATCGGATCCTTCCCGTGGCTGTGCATGGAGACGATTGAGGGGAAGATGGCCCCCACCCGTCTTCATGACACTGCAGGGCGGAAGCGACGTCAAAACATCACTTCCGCCCATAGCTCTTAAAGGGCCATTTTTCTTTTTCATCTTTTTAAATGACAGCATTTTTTATTTTTTTTTTCATTGCATTTTAGTGTAAATATGAGATCTGAGGTGTTTAATATTTAATATTTAAGAGGTCCTGTCATGCTTCTTTTCTATTAAGGGATGTTTACATTCCTTGTAATAGGAATAAAAGTGACATAATGTTTTTTTTAAACAGTGTAAAAATAAAAAATAAAAGGTAAAATAAATAAGAAAAAAAAATGTTTTTTAAACGCGCCCCATCCCGCCGAGCTCGTGTGCAGAAGCGAATGCATATGTGAGTAGCGCCCGCATATGAAAGCGGTGTTCAAACCACACATGTGAGGTATAGCGAGAGCAATAATTTTAGCCCTAGACCTCCTCTGTAACTCAAAACATGCAACCTGTAGAAATTTTAAACGTCGCCTATGGAGACTTTTAAGGGTAAAAGTTTGTCACCATTCCACGAGCGGGCGCAATTTTGAAGCGTGACATGTTGTGTATCAATTTACTCGGTGTAACATTATCTTTCACAATATAAAAAAAATTGGGCTAACTTTACTGTTGTCTTATTTTTTAATTCAAAAAAGTGTATTTTTTTTTTTAAAAGTGCACTTGTAGGACCGCTGCGTAAATACGGTGTGACAGAAAGTATTGAAACGACGCCATTTTATTCTCTGGGGCGTTAGAAAAAAATGTATAATGTTTGGGGGTTCTAAGTAATTTTCTAGCACAAAAACAGTTTTTAACTTGCAAACAACACATTTAAAAAAGAGGCCGGTCCTTAAGTAGTTAAACCCATTCAAAGCTTGCCCCAGCAGAGCCTGACGAAGGAGCATGCATTCTCCGAACGTGTGCAGCGCTCGCTGGCGCTGTACCCAGAAGTGATGTCATTATGGAGTCTCTGTGCACCGCTGATCCCCTATACTGCTGTCCGGAAGTGCTCGGAGTCAACAGTGCGGCCGGATCGCGGCCCGATCATGGATTATTACTATCAGAAAGGGAGACCAAGTACCACTCTGGGACAGTGCGGATGATTTACATATACAATGCTGGATACTATCGCTCATTTGTAAGTGCTTTCATGTTTACTTCTACTTAAATTGTTTACCTGCTACACTTATAAGGCGCTGCTTTCTGTCTGTTTTTATGTTCTAGAGTTAGTTCTAGCTCTTCTAGCCGGCGGCCTCCTAAGGACAGCATAACTATTATCCCTATACGGATCTATTTTATATGGACTTGTCTTATTGCCCTGTTCTGTGACCCATCCCATACCTCCTGTTATTAGTGTTCTATAGCCAGACCCATAGTGCGCCATATTATTCCACTGTTTGTTTGTCCGGTGTGCTGGTGGCTGCTGTGTTTGGTTAATATCCTTGGTTTACTGCATTGGCCTGTCGGACCTTGACCCAGTGTGTGATGTGATGTACCAAGAGTCAGAAGCTGCATCTATTCTGACAAGCTTTTACTTATGTTGGTTTGTGAGTATATCACTTATTATTGGATTTTATTAATCAAAGTTATCTGAAGATAATGCACTAGGCTGGTGTTTTCTTTATGGTTACCAAATATATTGGGGTTGATTTATTTGGGAACAGAGAATGTTCACTTGGGAGGGGAAACTTTTAATCAAATCATGTGCAAGACAAAATCAATATTTGATTTACCCTGCACTCGGGTGTTTACACTGGTTTATTTTTCCAATCTTCCATTTTCTAACAATAGAAATCTAATCAATTGACTCAAAAAATGATTATCTGACAGCATTACTTTAAGGGCTTGACTTATGTGTTTTGCTTTTACTCCACTAATACAATTGATTTACCTGAAAGAATAGAGACTGTTTACTTAGCAAAGTGAACATTCACTCTGGAAAGTGTATACTCTTTTTTTCAAAGTGAATGTTCACTTCCCCTAGTGAATAAAGTGAAGCTTTGTTAATTTCAATCATCCAATCACACGCAAGCAAACTTCCTGTTTTCTTAATTTTCCTAACAAATAGTTGAGTATTCAAAATAAACATGGCTTTTCTTTCACTATACTGAAGCCTGGTACACACTAACATTTTGGGTTGAATGAAAAAAAAACCTGACAGCTCCAGTCGGAGCCTCTGTACTAATGATCCGATGTTAGTACAGCGATCTCCCTCGATGAGCTTTCGTGTTCTGACAGGGAGACGGCCCCCCTGCCAGAACACTCCAATCGTTGCTCTGAACAGGAGTCGGTCAGCTGGTGGCCGTCTCCTGTCGAACCAACTGACATACACACAAGACGAATGCCAAATAGTTTTTTATTGAACCGGCCTCCCGACATTCAGTCCGTGTGTATGGGGCTTTAGTGAATGTTCACTTTCCAAATTTTGCAATGTGAGCAGACTCTATTGCTTTAGAAAACATCAATATAAAAGGAAAGTAAATACATGGTTTCAAATGTGTGTTCACTGACTCCAAACCCCAAATTCTTGCTGTGCATGTAGTTTTGGATTGGGAAAAATCCTACTTATTGAAATGTGCATCCTGAAATAGAAAGTAGAATTCTAAACACTGGCGTGGCAATCAATTAAAATTTTTAGGGTTTTCATACAAAACTTGTCTAGTCCATAATTGTATTATTATTTGTACTGTTGATTGCTCTGGCAAATGCTTTTACTGAATTTCCTTACAAATTTGCTAACAACAAAATTCTGCTGGTGTTTGACGAGCTTTAGAGTCAAGTACCCAAGTAGCTGAAATTTTATTTTAAAAAAAGTCTTCTGACAAAAAAAAAATGTGTCACAAATACAAGTACTATGCCCTGCCATGATGGGTAATTCTAATCTAACAATTAAAAGAAAAACAAAAATGAGACAGAATATTAGGTGGCCAATTATGACAAATTGTATCAATATATATATATATATATATATATATATAAAATGAGAGTACTTACATGTATGTCCAGGTACAGAGTTGGAAGAGAATCCTTGCATGGTCCCTGTAACAGACAATAGCTGTTAGAAATGAATGCTTGTGTTACTCCAAGGTGCCCACATTATCCTCCAGTTACTTACAGCAGGTAAAAACTTCTGCAGAGTTTTGTAAGATTCAGTGATCTCTTTGCTCAGAGCAACCACTCTTGAGTAGCACGTTGGGGGAGCAGAGTATGTGAACAGAAACAATATATTAAGTGCTAAGAAACTCAGAAAAAGCTTCATTACTGTTTGCAGTATGTCAGCAGAGGGCTGCTAATGGCTCTTGCTGCGGTTTGTAAATCAATGGATACAGAGACAGGCAGTCAACACCAATTTATACAGACAGCTGAATCGAAGGGAGGAAAAAAAAAAAAGGGTTCTAGGCGGAATGCCAAGAGTTGAGATGAATATTTACATTCAAGCCATGTCAGGAACAAGTTTTCTGCATTTCCAAAAAAGTAGATTGAAATACAATTACCAAAACATGTATGCACTGAAGTAATTCTGTGGACACATCTGTAAATAATAAATTGGGCTTCTTTCAGTCCAGGTTTATTGAAGGTGAATTATGAAAACTGAAGCAAAGAGAAATGTAGCTTTTTCCTTCTGCAAACTACTTCATCTTTCTTTTTTACCTTTTACTGGATGAAGAATGATTGCTATATTCTGGTCAAAGGGAAACTAAAATGGTTATTGAATAATTTAAACTTCTCAAAGTAAGTTGATACATTGATGTTTTATTTCAGTTATATCATTAATTCCTAGATTGTAAGCTCTGCTCGTTAGAGCAGGGCCCTCTGATTCCTCCTGTATTGAATTGTATTGTAATTGTACTGTCTGCCCTCATGTTGTAAAGCGCTGCGTAAATTGTCGGCGCTATTTAAATCCTGTATAATAATAATAATAATTGTATAACATTTTACAACATTTATTAAATGTTATTTTATTTATTTATTTATTTATTTAAGGTACTTATATAGCGCCCTCAATTTACGCAGCACTTTACATATACATTGTACATTCACATCAGTCCCTACCCTCAAGGAGCTTACAATCTGAGGTCCCTAACTCACATTCATACATACATATACTAGGGCCAATTTAGACAGGAGCCAATTAACCTACCAGCATGTCTTTGGAGTGTGGGAGGAAACCGGAGTACCCAGAGGAAACCCACGGAGGCACAGGGAGAACATGCAAACTCAAGGCAGGTAGTGTCGTTAGGTTACTTGCTGAGCTTTTCACCAAGAAAGCCTAGCGCTAGGTTTGCACTTGGTGATAGGGTTGCCACTTTTTCTTCAAGCCAAACCCGAACACTTTAGCGGCACACAGTACATTTTTTTTGTTTTAGTATACACTAGGATTGTAACAGACCTCGTACACCTTTGGGCACTCCACAGAGAATAGCAGTGTGGGGCACATAGTGTCCCCTCAAACTCCTGTCAAGCACTGTTCCGAGCCACATTCCTGTCTGAATAATGTGTCCAGGTTTCAGGTGGACTGACACATCATTCAAAACCCGAACTGTCCGGGTGAATCAACGACAGGTGGCAACCCTACTTGGTGAGCACCTCTACACAAAGAAAACCCAGATGACTCAGATTGCTGCTGCCAAAAAGTGAGATTAGGATGTGTCAGTGTTCTGACGTATTTTGTTGTAGGTGTGAAATCTGATATCCCGCTGTTTTAGTCCAAACGCAAAATGTTCAGGTCTATTTACAGTAGGATACTATACAGCCTTCTGAAATCTCTCTAAATCTAGCCTTGCTCTTGACACCTGCTGTTTCATATTAACTTGACTGAAAATAAATAAAACAAATATAGGATGTTATCTCTTCAGTCGTAAATATAGTTTACCTAAACATATACCAGAAATGTATAAAAATAGAAAAAGTGCATGCAAAAACACAATTTGGTACCTACTTTATCCAAACTCTTGGTCCATAACTCCAGTTCCTTTAAATTATACTCATTTTATATAATACCTAAAAATGTCAGACATAGGCTGACGAAACGGCGTTGGGTGGTGTTTGAGATACGTAATTTCCAGTCAGCTGGAAAGCAGGTGGAGCGCTAACCAGCTACTCCTATACAATACATGCTGATCCCTGTCTTCTTTGATGTAAGTGCAATACAACCTTCTTTTTTAAATAAATGATTTGAATTACTGCACCGTGAGAGTGTTCTTTCCTCTCCCTCTCTATATGGCAAAACTAGAGCTTTGAGTATGCTATCTATATATATATATTGAATGGATGAATGGATGACAGCAGCGGTTTATATTCATTCCTGTGACCTCATGTATGACTCCCTGTAATAGTGGTCAATTAAGTGAGTGCATTGTGTGTCTGCATGTGGGTGGAGAGAAACCTTTCCTACACTCACTGAGGATGCTATTCATGTGTGGGATCTATACATGGACTTGACAATTTGTATGTATTTTTCATAATTCAAATGAAGATGTAGTTATTTATTTGTTTATTCACTATGATTTTATGTAATTTATAAAAAAAGAGCGCGGTTCCTTCGTTTCTTTTCATACCTACCTTTTGATACCCACTTTAAGCAAACTCTTGGTCCACAGCTCCAGTTCCTTTAAATTATAATTAGTTTATATATTAGCGTTGAGCATGAGGGCTTTCCCATTTAGAAAGACTAAAGTTTGTTACACACTACCAGAATTTAGTTAAAAAAATTTAATTTTGAGATAACTTTGATTTTCTAATTGTTAGTAGGGTCAAATCATTGTTTGTTTTTGACCACAGTGGTAGGAAACTTCAAAGGAGCAGGATTAATTTTTTTTCCCCAACTGTCTGCAGAGTCAATAGCTACAGACCTCCAAACTTCGTGTGGCCTTCAGATTAGCACAACAACAGTGTGTAGAAAGCTTCATGGAATGGGTTTCTATGGTCGAGCAGCTGCATCCAAGCCTTACATCACCAAGTGCAATGCAATGCGTCCGATGCATTGGTGTAAAGCACGCCGCCACTGGACTCTAGAGCAGTGGAGACATGTTCTCTGGAGTGACAAAATACGCTTCTCTGTCTGGCAATCTGATGGACATGTCTGGGTTTTGCGGTTGTCAGGAGAACAGTACTTGCCTGACTGCATTGTGCCAAGTGTAAAGTTTGTTGGAGGGGGGATTATGGTGTGGGGTTGTTTTTTAGGGGTTGGACTTGGCCCCTTAGTTCCAGTGAAGGGAACTCTTAAAGCATCAGCACACAAGACATTTTGGATAATTTCATGCTCCCAACTTTGTGGGAACAGTTTGGAGATAGCCCCTTCCTGTTTCAACATGACTACACACCAGTGCACAAAGCAAGGTCCATAAACACATGGATGAGCGAGTTTGGGGTGGAGGATCTTGACTGGCATGCAGAGTCCTGACCTAAACCCAATAGAACACCTTTGGGATGAATTAGAATTAGAATGTTACATAATCACACACATAGGTTGGACTTGATGGACTTGTGTCTTTTTTCAACCTCACCTACTATGTAACAATGTAACTATGTAACTGTGAGCCAGGTCTTCTCATCAAACATCAGTGCCTGACCGCACAAATGCGCTTCTGGAAGAATGGTTAAACATTCCCATGGACACACTCCTAAACCTTGTGGACAGAGTTCCCAGAAGAGTTGACGCTGTTATAGCTACAAAGGGCGAGCCAACTCAATATTGAGCCGTACGAACTAAGACTGAGATGCCATTAAAGTTCATATGCGTGTAAAGGCAGGTGTCCCAATACTTTTGGCAATATAGTATATATCTCTATACTAACTTTGCTTTAGGAGCAGGCATATTGAATATTCTCTGCAGTCAATATGCTAAGCAATAGACAGCTCCAACTTGCTGCAACTTCTGTGTAGTAAATTATGCCTCTGCTGATGCAGTCTTCGGTGACGTAACAAATAAGGCTGGATCTGATAAAGGCAAACCGGAAGTGACACTGCAAGCAGGGGAGACAGACTGGAAGTGGGAGATCACATCTAGCCCATTGTGAGGGTAACAGTTCCGACTGCATATATGATTTTCCTCTGGACACTTGTAAGTGTGCTTTTGTCTTTTTGTTTTAATAAAATTCACTGCCGTTTTATGCAATGTGGCATTTTGGTTTTGTAGTGCTACCCCTGCAGGAACCGCTTGGTAGATCGTGTTCTGTGTTCTTCTGCCTCAACTTTGAGAACAACCTCAGCCCCACTGACATACCAGGTTAAGCAAAAAGATACTGCACTGCTACTGGGAGCACACATTTAGATGCACTGAACACAACTAAGGTTCAGTATCAAAAAACAAACATCAGACTGGTTAGTGGTAAATGAACCCAATGTATTGTCACGGGTTGCAGTAAATAGCAGTGTGCACACAAATGAGTAAGTAAAATATTAGGCCAATTACAGTTCCTAGACAATATGTTCAGTAGGCTATAGCAGCATAGAATGAAATTCTATACAGCTAAATTAGAGTAAACCGGGTAATGCACAAAATCAGCAATATAATCAATATTGAGGTAACTCCTCTGTAAACAGTAGGCTATATCCACTTTACAGTGCACTCTATATGAATGGCGGCAATGAAATGTAATACTTCCTAAAGGGGTACCTCTTACTATGGACATTAGCAAAGTTAATGTGAAGCAGCTATCTGAGTGAGCAGTCCTAGTTCTTCAGCTGGCTTCCATTGGGGCCCAGTCTTTATGGTGGTGCACATGAGTACAGTTCCAGTAAAGTCTGCATTCAGTTAATAATGCTACTAGTTAGATGGCCAGTCCCATTGGCTTAGTCCCTGCTAGCAACAACAGAGTAATGGCAGAAGTGTCCCCTTACCAGTACCAACAGGTAAGGGTTCATAAAAAAGGAATTTGGGACTTTAAATTAAACTAATGACATTGTAGAGGTAAATTGATAGAAACATATTTAATAACATGCAAAGATGTAAAAATACAAATCAATGGTACAAGACAAGTAAAAAGTATTGATCGTGTGTATAAACACATGCACCTGCATGAATAATAAGCATCGAGGATACATGAGTACATATCAACTTGGCAACACGTGGTAATGTAGAAAAATTGGTAAATAGATTCTATAAATTCATATATATACAAACATCATATAGGCGGCACATTGCAATAAAAGTAAGTAATATAGAATAGTATATACATGATTGATGTACGTGGTGAACTGAAGTAATTGCTAGTGCAGGCATGTATCTGCATCCTAAATTGTCCGACGCATTTCGTGTATAAACACTCATCAGTGGCGAAAGTTCAAGAGTATCTATAAAGAATAAATATAATTAAACTCATGTGGCACTAAACAAAAACAGGAAAAGGCAAATATGCCAGTCCTAAATACTTACAGATGATTCAATGCGATAAAGTATGGTGAGTACGGGGCCAGGGCCAGAAGGGTAGTCAGTCCCGAGAGATGAGGCAATTTTGAGCCTCACGGCAGCAGGGCGCACACACAAAGCCCCCCATAACACAGGTAGCCAGTCTTCACGGTGAGTCCAAAGTGGTGAATAAGTGGTGACTGTCAGAGAGTATAATAGATAAATAGGGTATCACTGTGCTATAAAGGGTTGATAAGAGAATGGAGTGAAGATGATAGGCGACCGTTTAGAATGGTGGAAGTAATAGAGAAACAGTGAGCGTGGTGATATACAAAAAGATCATATAAAAAAAGATCAGGTAAAGGTTCAGTAATGAATCAATGATTGTCCAATTTGTAGAAAAGTATACAATGCATGATTTCTAAATCCAACTTAAATAAGTGTACAGGGTGCCAGGGATAGGTCCTGGATGTTAGGTATATTTGCCCACTATTTGGGTTGTGGTCCCTTTAAGGGGGACAATTGAAAACATTTTTAGTACTCAGAGTTTCTTACCCATGCAGGGTAAGGGGTTCCAGAGTACTCTAGTTGGAGAGGAGAGGACTGATTTTCAGTACTCTCTGGATTGACAAGTCCTCATTTATGAGTCTTCTGGATTTGGAGGTTCAGAGAGACATTGGATGTGAAAGAACCTCCAACCTTGATTACAGGGACTTTGAACCTGAAGGGGTTTAACGTGTGTGTATCAAAATCCAGAAAAAGAAGAGAAAACAGTCAGCACTTGTCTGTGAGGAAGAGAGCAGGACACACCAGAGTGAGCAGGGTGGACTAGCCTGGGGCTGAGCCACAGTTGTTGAACTGTGAAAACCTCCTCTTTGTGACCCCTAAAGCAGACAGAAAACTCCAAACTCCTAGTGTGGAACTGGTAAAGTGTTGGTGAACCATTCTCTTGTTTTCCATTGTACTAGAGTTATGGACTATTCTGTCACTTTTACAAGCAGATTGGCAGTGATCCAAAGCTCCCATATCACATAAGGTAGATCGTCAATTAAAAATTGACGAATAATGATTCTACTGATCTGATCATCAATGCTTTTGTGTAGCTTTCGAAATCAGAATAACAAATTCTGAAGGCAGATTTTTGCTACAAATGTTGTGCTGTCGCTAGGTTTAACATGTTCCATACTGTGCTAAGAGAAACACTGACTGGGAATAAAGAAACTTGTGGCTGGAAGTCAACTTGGGGTCTGCTGCAGAACTTTGAAGTAAGGGTAATAATTTAACCCTCATTGTACAGTTATGTCATGGGGATGTTCAGGGGAGAGTACAAAGAGGGACATGCTCTAAGTAATACTATGACTCCAGCTCCCCTCCACTCCTCTCCTTCTTGTTCCTTGCTCTCCTTCCTTCTTCTCCCCTCTGCTCTATGTGCTGTTCTCTCCTTTTCCACCCTCTCTGTCGTCCACACTATCCTCTACCCCTACTCTCCCCTCCTCTCCCCCATAGTCTTCTCTCAGAGTTCTCTACTTCATACACTCTCCTCCCCTCTGCCCTCCTTTCTCACCACTGTTTTCTTCTCTCCTCCCCTCATTTCCACTGCTCTCCATTCTCTTCTTTCTTGCTGTTCCCTCCTTGCTTACCAACCCTTCCCATCTTCCTTTACTTGTTCCTTCCACCTCTCTTCCCTTACACTTATCCTCCCCTTTCCATTTCCATTACTTCCCCTCATTTCCTCTCCATTCCTTCCTTTCCTCCACTCCTCTTTTCTTTTTCCTCCTACTATTCCTTTTTTCCTCCCCTCTTCTCTTACCCACTTTCCTCCCCTCTTTCCTTCTTCTCCTCTGCCCTCTTCTTTAAAAAAAAAAAAAAGACTATGCATTCAGTAATGCCTATGTGCAAGGAAGGTCCAGTGCATTCCAGTATGAGATGACCAGTGCAGGCACATGTACATGAACCTCTTCATAGGGTCACATGATAAAAAGCGTGGGCATGTGTGGCCTATATAAGCTGGAGTGTGTTCCTGTACCTCACTGCATGGTTGTTGACAATCTTCTACTTGTGTCCTCACTAGACTCCTGCCTTCTTATCGGGTGCTTTCACATTACTGCATCTGGTTCCTACCTAGTGGTCCACAGTCGTTTGACTCACATCTGACAGCCGATGCAGCCTTTAATATCGGTCCTTGTGCAACTTCGTGTCCCCACATTCCCCGTTACCATTACCAGGGATGTTAGATAAAAGGTGCAAGAGAAGCCCCATCTTCAGTTCAATTTCCTCCAGTTACATGACACTGTGAGGGTGCATAGCATAAGCTTGGGAAATCTGAAGCAGTTCTACTCCCCTCTGCTCTCTTAATCTTCTCTTCACCCTTCCTCTTCTCTCTACTCTTCTCTCTCCCTAACCGAGAACTGAACTCTTTAACCTGTACTGTTGTAAACCATTGACTCTGCATGGTCTAACATGGGAAAAACATGGGAAAACTCTTAAAGGCTCTATCTATCTATCTATCTATCTATCTATCTATCTATCTATCTATCTATCTATCTATCTATCTATCTATCTATCTATTTCTCTATTATATCATCTCTATCTATTCCAACAGGAAGTGGGAATATTAAAGCCAAAGTTGTAACAGAACATAGACTATCGATACTTGTAGGCTGCTACAGAACACTCTACAGGCTGCTACTGTATCTCTGCAATGTTGCAGTGTCCAGTGAACCAGTCAAGATTTATGCATATTTACATGATCTTTCCAATTGTAATGGCATAATACTATGGTTATTATTCATTAAAAGAGAAGCATGGGCTTATGAGAAAAAAAAAAATTGATACTCACCTAGATGGATGCAGCATCGATCCAATGCTGCATCTGTCCCCCACTGACTTCAAAGCCTAGTACACACAGGCCGAATGTCAACGGCATCGGCCAGTTTCTATTGACATTTGGCCCCTGTGTACCACAGCCAGTCCGACAGGGGCAAGACGAAATAAGGTCGCCCATTGGCTCCGGACAGCTGAGAGGGCTGACCGGAGTGCTCTAGCGGGAATCCGTCCCCCTCTCAGAACATAATAACACCGCAGGGGAGCTCGTAGTTTGTACCAGGCCTAAGATTGAGAACCAAGCAATCAAAGACCGCTGATGGCTTGGTTCTCAGCCTTCAGTTAGCAGGGAGCCAGTGACTGTCAGTCATCAGTTCTCTTCTCTGCCCCTCCAGCACTCACTGGTGTGCTAGGCTGTGCGGGGGGCGGGAGCTGTAAAGTCGGGATCTTTCCCAAGCCTGGCTCGGCTGAGTGACATCAGTCGTCAGCCTTTAGCCTGCTGTCGACTAAAACAGGTCAGAAGAGTGCAGGACGAACTGCACAAATGTGATCCCCAGGAGAAGTATAGCCAATATAGCTTTGGCTATACTTCTCCTTTAAAGAGATACAGGAATAGAAGACAAGTAATACACAGCAGATGCCTCCATACGATGCCTCCTTGGCAAAACTAAACACAGACTTGTGTGACCCCACACCGCAAGTGCTGATTAAATGTATCTCTCCAAAGTTCAAGAATGAGAAAACAGAACAGAGTGATACTGAAAATCTTCAGCAGCATGTGGCAAGTGGTCGCTACATAGATTTACAATGGACACATACATACAATATGTTTACAAGAACATTAGATTACATATAGATGTGCTGTATAATGTGCATATTTGTTATAAATTACTAGCCTAATTTATTTAAAAAAACATACACAAACCAAAAATGTCTTCCTGTCTGGCACAAAAGAAAGGGCACATTATCGTATGAGAAAATCTTCTGAGAGCCATGATGTTATTTTGTAGAAGTTGACCAGAAACAGAGTTTCATTATTTTATTCTGAAAGGACATTTTGTCTGGAGCAAAATTCCTTGCATACATCTGAAAGCGTAGAATCCACTAACTCTACCGCGTTCCCTGTTCAGCCATATGGTAATTATGTTGTTTTGAGGCTCTATATCACCAAATGAACTATACAACAACATAGATTTCATAACAAGTACAGTAACTCCTAATTAATCCATGTCTGGCCTGCTTGGGCCACCTCATTACAAGTGTTCTTCTGTCTAACCCTGTTGACAAATCTAAAAATAAACTGGGTAGTTTGAATAGTTCTTTGAAAAATACATGTGGAGGGAGTTCATTTCCAAAATACATATTTCTATGGGTCACATTTTGATGGAGAAATAAATCAATATCATAAAAAAATGCTGCAAGCAAAACTCAGCATTCAATAATACTTATGTAATAGATTTATTTAAATAAAACTTGTCATGAGAGAAATAAGTGGGTTGCATTTGCTGAATTATATTATTATTAAAATACCATTTGCCTCTTGGTATGCTGACCCTGTGGCTTTAATAACCTCATAGTCACTGACCTGGGACATGTATGCATATCGGAAAAATCAGAGTTAAGCAAACCTGTTGTAGTCAGTCATGTGCAACAAAATGTATTCTGTAATGTTGAAGATGTTTCCCTACTTATCCAAGTAGTGTCTTTAGCTCTCTTGAGTGTCAGGGACACATCCCAGTATTTATAGCAATACAGGTAACCCAGTCACCTTATCCAGCCACCAAAGTGTCACCTAATGGTATTGATTTACTAAAGGCAAATAAACTGTGCACTCTGCAAATTGCAGTTGCATTCTGGAAGTGCAGTTGCTCCAGAGCTTAGTAAATCTATCCATGGCCGCCGCTGCCACCCCCTATTCAGTCATCCGGCCCCTTTTCGGGTGCTGGGCGCCTGAATTACAGTGGTGGGGGTGTATTTTTGAAGCACCTGATTAGAGCCATAGGCTCTAATAGGCTTAAAAAAAAAGTGAACTCGTAGCGCAAATCATTGCGCTTGGAGTCCACCCAGGTGTGTTAGAAAAGCAAATGAATATTCGCTTTTCTAACACTGAACCGCCTTTCCACCAATCAGGTAGCGTGGGTCTAATACCCATCACCTGATTGGCTGAAAGGACAGGCACTGCGATTGGACGCCTATCAGGAGGAGGGGGGAGGCGCATGGAGGATACAGTGGCTGCATTTGATGGCACAGTGGCTGCGTTTGATGGGCACAGTGACTGCATTTGATGGGCACAGTGGCTGCATTTGAAAGCACAGTGGCTGAGTTTGAGGGGCACAGTGGCTGCATTTGATGGCACAGTGGCTGCGTTTGATGGCACAGGTGCTGAGTTTGATGACACAGTGGCTGCATTTGAAAGCACAGTGGCTGAGTTTGATGGGCACAGTGGCTGTGTTTGATTGCACAGTAACTGAGTTTGATGGGCACAGTGGCTGCAATTGATGGGCACAGTGGCTGGATTTGATAGGCACAGTGAGTCTGCAATTGATGTTTTTTTTTCATAATTTTTCAGTTTGTTTGCGCCCCCCCAAAAATTTTGAGCACCACCTGGCACTGCTGTGGAGCTGTCGGTGTATAAGGAGGGCAAACCTGGAGGTAACCCTGGTCACTTTTCAGAGAGCCATGGATAAAGTCCTAAGACCCTACAAGGAAATATCAGGAGCACCAATGGTTTCTTACTCTCCAAGATTTCACATTTACAGTGCTGAATAGACATCAGAGAGGGCGTCTTAAAGCAGACAACCTTTTTCCTGGTCTGAATCAGGGAAGGGGACTGGTATATATGGATAGTCGATCTTTGGCAGGACAGCAAACCATTTTATTCAGTTAGCTGGGTTAATTGCATTTTCAATGGGCCAAAAAAAAAAAACTAGCTGAAAGTTTTTTTCTTAGAGTATTTCTTTGCCTTTTAAACAACATAGTATATACAATAGTTATTGTACACTTTGTAATTTGATTCAGGGCCTACACCCTCATCTAACCCAGCATTTCCTTTAACCACTTGCCGACCAGCCGCCGTCATTATACTGTGGCAGGTTGGCTCTATTGCGCGAATCGCCGTAACTGTACTTCGGTTCGTGCGATAAATACAGTGGAGTGCCAGAGCAGATGCGAGTGACCGGCGGCCCGCAATCGCTCCACAGAGAGCCAGAACGGGGATCTGTCAATGTAAACAAACAGATCCCCATTCTGACAGGGGAGTAGAGAGAGATCGTCTGTTCCTAGTGATCGAGAACAGTGATCTCTCTCCTCCTCCAGTCTGTACACTCCCCCCACAGTTAGAAACACCTCCCAGGGAACACATTTAACCCCTTGATCACCACTAGTGTTAACCCCTTCCCTGTCAGTGTCATTTATATAGTGATCAGTGCATTTTTATAGCAAAAAAGTGCCAAAAGTGTCTGCGCAATGTTGCAGTTCCGCTAAAAATCGCTGATCACCGCCATTAATGGTAAAAAAAAGTTATAATAAAAATGCTATAAATCTATCCCCTGTTTTATAGATGCTATAACTTTTGCGCAAACCAATCAATATACGCTTATTGAGATTTTTTTTTACCAAAAAGGTCTAGAAGAATACATATTGGCCTAAACTGAGGAAGAAATGTGTTTTTTTATATATTTTTTGGGGGATATTTATTATAGCAAAAAGTAAAAAATATTGCTTTTTTTCAAAATCGTCAATCTTTTTTTTTTGTTTAGAGCGCAAAAAATAAAAACCGCAGAGGTGATCAAATGCCACCAAAAGAAAGCTCTATTTGTGGGGAAAAAAATAACAACCTTTTTGTTTGGTTACAACCTTGCACTACCTTGCAGTGCCGTATCGCAAAAGAATGGCCTGGTCATTAAGAGGGTAAATCCTTCTGGTCCTTAAGTAGTTAAAAAAAAAGTTGGTTTCACCTACTGTGGGGTTATGTACTTCTCATTCTGAATAGTGTAAATGACCATAAACAGTGTATATGTGAAAAAGTGACGTGAAAAGTCAATAAGTAAAATATAAATAACTACAAACAGTAAATGTAATTATATAAAATAGTGTATATATAAAATAGTGTATGTAATAATACTATAACGTGAAAAAAAGTCCATAAAAAAGCAGTGAGGAGAGTATGACTTCTAAACCAAGAAAGGTAGTTACACGTGACATAATTTTTGTGAAAAAACAGCAATAAAACTACCACCGGTTGATCCCCGAGATGATGTCTTTTGATGACGAAACGCGCGTAGGGAGATGGACGTAATGATGTCATTGCGCTTCTCAGTGACAGGTGTTCGCTTGCTGGCCTGCCGTTTTTAACATGTCTGTTTTTATCTTCACAAATGTAAGTGTATTACTTATTCTACATTAAACCTACTTTGGTTCAGTTTACACTATGGAATTCTCCTTTTTTGAGCAATATCCTTATTAACCCTTGGTGGCTGTTATTCGATCCTCGAGCCATTAGAAGTGTGGTCCAGACTTCCTCCTATTGGTGGTGTGATTCAACTTCTTGTGGAAAAGGCCCTGGCTGGGTATTAGCCGCAGGCTCTCCTATAGCTTGCCTCTGGTAAGCGCATATATATATATATATGTGGTGGTGGTGCACTATCGCTACAAGGTGGTTTTGTCAGCATTTGTATACACGTTGGTTTGGATTGTGTTTTCAATAATCATCACAGTCGGATTCAAGCATTTATTTTGGACACATTCAATTGTTCTGGACTTTTTCAATATTTTTTATCACTATTTATTTCGCTGTCAGCGCTGCTCTTTTGATATATGGTATTTGTTTTATGTGTATTTCATAGTTTAGTAGCTACTTATTTATTCATCTATGCACTTTAGCGCAATATTTTTGCTAACACCTTTACCAGTTGTAAGAAGGCTTACCGAAGTAAGAGGACTCAAATGGGCATACGCTCAATGACTCAATAGGGCTTGTGGTGTAAAACACCAATGCAGGGATCATCTACGCCTGTAGTCAGGATCAGAGTGGAAGGTGGTCCATCCGTCCAGAGATCAACACAAAGCAGCAATCCTTAGAAATGGCCAGCGTGATGCATTAGATCGTCTCATGCAGTCAAATATGGATGTATTTATCATGTCAAACCCCAAATAAGAAGGAGGGGGTGGGGGGAATAAAACCTGTATAGCAGCTTAGGCTAGATCTAGATCTAGTGCATCACGCTGGCCATTTCTAAGGACTGCTGCTTTGTGTTGATCTCTGGACGGATGGACCACCTTCCACTCTGATCTTGACTACAGGCGTAGATGATCTCTGCATTGGTAAGCCTTCTTACAACAGGTGGTGGTTTTATTGCTGTTTTTTCACATAGAATGTCATAGAATGGATGTCATGTGGAAATGCCTTTCTTGGTTTGGAAGTCATCCTCTCCTCACTACTTTTTTATGGACTTTTTTTCACATTATATTATTCTTTGTATGACAATATATGGACTTATAGAACATCGGATGTCTTGTGATATTCACATCACTATTTTATATAATTACATTTACTGTTTGTAGTTATTCATATTTTACTTATTAACTTTTAACATCACTTTTTCACATATTGTTTGTGGTCATTTACACTATTCAGAGTGTGTAGAAATACATGATTCTGTTCTCTGTGGTCATTCATATTTTAATTTTGCATATTCACTTTTGAGCGCTGCACATAATTTTTATATATGTATTTTTGGTTTGCACTTTTTTGGTGTTGACAAAGGAGCGTGGCTACCACATCATTCATAGCACGCACGCTCGGAAACGCGTCTCACTATAGTGACATCATCATCCTGTGCCATGCCGCTTGCGATCCAAGCCTCGCTTTGGCTCCCACACTGCATGGCCGTCCTCCATCTTTGCGGTGACCAGATGAGAGGTCTGCAGCTACAGTGGTGTTACTCTGCAAGGATCTGATGACTCACTGCCCTCAACGTCCCTGGGATTTGATGTGCTGCTTCCTCCAGCAAAAAGGACTCTCTGCTACCTGTAGTTCCTCCTGCTCATCCCAGTGATGCACCCAATGTCATTTACTTCCATGTGAGTGGATATTGTTCTTTACAATAAAGTGTTTTTGATATATTCTCAGAGGCGCCCCGCTCCTAGCTTTACTGGAATTTACTTCTGGTCTCCTCTGGTGGCCGCCCTGACAGACTCACCTAATGTCTCTTCCTTGATACTTGCATTTTGGACTATTATGGACCATGCCTTAGTATTATTGAGGTATCTGAGCATTGCACCTTTTTACTTGTTAAATGTTCTTGTTTGGTGTTGTGCTGGCTGCTAGTTAACTTCCCTGGCGGTAATCCCAAATCTGGCTCGGGGTGGAATTTCAGTACCAAGAGCAGTAACCCTGAGCCAGACTCGGGATCGCATTGAAGGATCCAGGAAGAGGTTACTTACCTTGTCCCCTGGATCCTGCGATGTCTCCCCTCAGTGTGAGCGGCTCATCCTCCGCTCGATCTATCATGGAGCCAGGCTCCGTTCCCTGCGAGCGCTGCGGCGCACGGGGACGGAGAACGGCGCCAAATTCAAAAAGTGAAACACACACAATACATACAGTACACTGTAATCTTACAGATTACATTACTGTATGTAATTATTTCACATCCCCTTTGTCCCTAGTGGTTTCTCCAGTGCCCTGCATGCAGTTTTACATTATAAAAACTGTTATTTCTGCCTGGAAACTGGAGATTGTCCATAGCAACCAAAACTGTCCCTTTACATCAAAGGTGGTTTTAGACCAGCTAGAAAACAGCGATAATAAATTAGAATCACTCGCAGAATTGAGCGATAGTGATTTGTGGGGAGATCCGTCATCAAACACTGAAAGTAATGACAGCGACAATTCTGCAACTGAGCAAATTTTAGTGTTTTTGATTTGATTACATTATTGAATATTTTTTATTATTATTATATTATTATTTGGTATAATTATGTATAGTTATTTATTATATTATAATTTATGATTTTGTGTTTCAAACTTTATCACACCCGAGATGTCTACTAGACTCTTGTTTGGACAGATATAAGTGTGTTATTGCTAAGAATTACAGGCCTACAATAAAAAACTTCCAAATTTCCATGCAAAATAATTGTACTGCTTTCAGCACCTAAAATCCGGCATAATCATACCGCCAGGGAGGTTTAATTTACAGTTTGGGGTGTTAGCGCGATATATACCATTTTTCCATCTACTGTGAGGGATTTGCAGCATCAATTGTTCAGTATTTCTGCGGCTTACAAACAGAAAATGAGCCATCAAATATCCATAACCTATTATTATATGATTTTACTGGTTGTTCTTATCCTGGCTTTTAACATTCTGCTGATTATGTTTGTTGTCATTCTGTGCTGAAAACTAAACCTTTCATTCCATTTTCTTTATAATGGTTATCTCCCAGTGGCATAGAGCAGCTGCCTAGATTGCGTCAAACAGTTTCATTCCATTTTTAGAATAAATATGCATAGTGGTTACAATACCTGGGAGACGGATTAATAAACGTTCCTGAATGCATTGCACAGTGATGACAGAATATACTCAGGACTGCTGCACTATGCTAAATGATATGAGAAGTTAGGAAATGTGCCCAGCCATATCATCACTTGAAGGGTCTTGTTCTTTCAGAATGAGAGATCAGACTCGAATCCCTTCTCTCTGCAGTAGGTTACAGTCTGACCAACCCTTTAATTTTTCCGATCTGTTTAACTAAAGGATGTATCTTTGCACATTAATTCTTTTGTTGAGCACATTCTGTTGTATAGATAAGAGCCAAAACAGATTTTGTATGCAGCATTTCAGCTGCTGCTGTGATTGCTGGACTGTTTTCTGACACATTCATTCTACATACTGCAGACTGATCCTAAGGTCTCATGCACACTGGGCATTAAAAATGCCAGTTTTAGGAGCGTTTGACCTTTTTTTTTTTTTTTGGCCTCTAAATGCCCCTCAGTGTTAGCCTACAGTGCCTTGAAAAAGTATTCACACCCCTTGAAATTGTCCATATTTTGTCATGTTACAACCAAAAATGTAAATGTATTTTATTGGAATTTTATGTGATAGACCAACATAGTCTTTTTGCTACTAACATCGATGGCAATGTAGTTTCCCTGGAGAAATACAGGGGCTATGTGTGTGTCATTGTCAATGTAGCATCTAAATGAGGAAAAACACCTATAAACTACACTCAGCTTGTAGAAATTCACGCCAAATATGCTAAGAAAGGTTTACACATAATCGGGTTTCCCTGCAATCAATTTGGAAAGCAGGAACCTGGGGATGAAGCTCAAATTAAAGACTTTGCAGCATCCTATAATGTCAAATTTGATAATTGTTAATGGGAAGAAAAATGATAAATGGTTTTCAAACTTTTTTACAAATAATTATCTGAAAAGTGTGGCGTGCATTTGTATTCAATACTTTGTAGAACCTCCTTTCACTGCAATTACAGCTGCAAGTCTTTTTGGGGATGTCTCTACCAGCTTTGCACATCTAGAGAGTGACATTTTTGCCCATTCTTCTTTGCAAAATAGCTCAAGCTCTGTCAGATTGGATGGAGAGCGTCTGCGAACAGCAAAGTCTTACCACAGATTCTCGGTTAGATTTAGGTGTGGACTTTGACCAGGCCATTCTAACAAATGAATATGCTTTGATCTAAACCATTCCATTGTAGCTCTGGCTGTATATTTAGAGTCGTTGTCCTGCTGGAAGGTGAACCTCTGCCACAGTTTCAAGACTTTTGAAGACTCTTATGCCCCGTACACACGGTCAGACATTGATCGGACATTCCGACAACAAAATCCATGGATTTTTTCCGACGGATGTTGGCTCAAACTTGTCTTGCGTACACACGGTCACACAAAGTTGTCGGAAAATCCGATCGCTCTGAACGCGGTGACGTAAAACACATACATTGGGACTATAAACGGGGCAGTAGCCAATAGCTTTCGTCTCTTAATTTATTCTGAGCATGCGTGGCACTTTGTGCGTCGGATTTGTGTACACACGATCGGAATTATCGACAACGGATTTTGTTGTCGGAAAATTTTATAGCCTGCTCTCAAACTTTGTGTGTCGGAAATTCCGATGGAAAATGTGTGATGGAGCCTACACACGGTCGGAATTTCCGACAACAAGGTCCTATCACACATTTTCCGTCGGATAATCCGACCGTGTGTACGGGGCATAACAGGTTTTCTTCTATGATTTCCCTGTCTTTGGCTCCATCCATCTTCCCATCAACTATGACCAGTTTCCCTGTCCCTGCTAAGGAAAAGCATCTCCACAACATGATGCTGTCACCACCATGTTTCAGTGGGGATGGTGTGTTCAGGGTGATGTGCAGTGTTAGTTTTCCACCACACATAGTGTTTTGCTTTTAGGCCAAAAATTTTAATTTTGGTCTCATCTGACCAGAGCACCTTCTTCCACATGTTTGCTGTGTGCCCCACATGGCTTCTTGCAAACTGCAAACTGGACTTCTTATGGCTTTCTTTTTTCTTTGAACAATGGCTTTCTTCTTGCCACACTTCCATAAAGGCCATATTTGTGTGCACAACTAATAGTTGTCCTGTGGACAGATTCTCCCACCTGAGCTGTGGATCTCTGCAGCTCCTCCAGAGTTACCATGGGCCTCTTGGCTGCTTGGGGAGAAAACGCATAAATGAGTTTGTCAAAAACCTTAAAAGATCAGCAACATTCTCTGTGAGACCCGAATGGAGGACTTCAGCTGCTGAGACAAAATATAAGCAAGTGAGTAACCCAAACCAAATCTCATAGGGAGAGAGTCCAATATCCCTTTAGGGGCCTAATAAAATATAAGAAAACATTCAGGCAATAGTTTTCTATTTTTCCCACTACATTGTAGATAGTAGAGGGTGTAAAATCAAACTTCAAAACTACTTGTAAGGACTCTCCCATAAAATGATTTTCTCTGTTACTCTCTGTAGCTTCTGGGACTCTCTACTTACAAACTACTTCTGATAACACGTTTTACTGTGTCATTTGCAGTAGCATTTGCCACTGGACATCCAGAAAACATGTTCATACAGACAAAATACATACTCGTAAGATCCTGATTTGGACATCTGGATATATCTTTTTTGTAATCTCTGGAAGGGATGTTAAGCTTTTGGTGACCCCTTTGGTAACAGGTAAAACAAGAAGCGGTATATTATAAAAACAGAATAAGAGCGCTACCCAACATTAATCCATACACTATAACACAGTTGACATTAGCGTAGCAAGATTCCAGTAGGTGAAATCCAATAATGTTCAATACATAACAATAACTAACAAATAAAGTCCATATAAAGTTCATATATTTCTACAATCTTCAAAGTGCCGATTCAAATTTTTGTTGTGCAAAATAAAAGTGCCAAGTGCTGTAAACAGATTATTCTGTGCAATCCGTGCTCCCCTCTGTGTACCCTCTCACTCACCAGATGCTATGGACTCCCATGACAGAAGTCTCTAGCGCTTGTGTAGATGGCTAGGCTTTGTTGTCCTTCTGGCTGTGTGTCAAGCTCCAACTCAGGTTGTCCTCATTGTGCATTCATAAGGGTGTAAATAAATGGCAGAGAAAAGCAATACAGCGTAATTCCATTTATTTTTCCATAAAACAAACAATATCCACTCACATGTTAAAATTGCTGTAACAAGTAAAATACCCTGGAACTGGAAGTAGATGTCAACTTGCATCTCACCGGCCAGAAATGACATCACCACCCGCGTGATTGTGGAAATATATGAACTTTATATGAACTTTATTTATTAGTTATTGTTATGTATTGAAAATTATTGGATTTCAACTACTGGAATCTTGCTGCACTAATGTCAACTGTGTTATACTGTAGTTTATGAATTAATGTTGGGTAGCGCTATAGCGCTATATTGATTTTCACTTTGAAAGGCACAGTCACCTTTGGAGAGCGGCAACCCATTAATCTAAGTTTTTTGGCACATTTTCCAAACAATATTTGTACATATTTATTAAGTACACTTATTAAGTTATATGCACCCTGTAGAGCAGGAGTATATATTGGTTTATTCACACATTTACATACCTATTATTGCCATATTATAAAAACAACTTTGGTGAACCCTGGCTCTATCCCACGCTCATTTACTAAGCCATAAGTGCTTGTGACTACAAGCTCCATGTGTCAAGCTGGAGGGAAAAGAGTGGCTGGCAGACATAAAAGATTACCTTTTTCCAAAGTCCTGTTTCATAAGAAGTACCCCACTGTGGACCACTTGTTCTTCTCATTCTGGGGTCATTAAAGTTTAACCAGTTACCAACCGGCCCATAGCCAAATGACGGCTGCAGGGCGGTTGGATAACTCTAGGAGGACGTACTATGACGTCCCCCCAGAATCCTGCTCTCGCGCACCCCCTGGGGTGCACACCCGAGAACATTCGTGACCACTGGGTCCAGAGGATCGCTGCCGTTTACCATGTGATCGCTCCGTCAAATGACGGAGCGATCACATGTAAACAAACCGGCGTCATGTCATGATACCGGTTCCTCTCTCCCCTCTCTGCACCGATTGGTACAGAGGGGGAGGGATCGGATGGCAGCAGCGCTGTGGGCTAGATGTGTAGTGCCCACAGCGCTGCTGTGTGACAAATAGAGTCACATCCATGGATCCATCTGTCCATGCTCAGCCATCCCTCCATGCTCAGCAATACCCTGCAATACTCTGCAATGTTCAGCAAAACCCTGCGAAACTCCGCAATACCCTGCAATACTCTGCAATGCCCTGCAATACTCTGCAATACCCTGCAATACTCTGCAATACCCTGCAATACTCTGCAATGCTCAGCAATACTCTGCAATACTCTGCAATGCCCCACAATACTCTGCAATACCCTGCAATACTCTGCAATGCCCCGCAATACCCTGCAATACTCTGCAATGCCCTGAAATACTCTGCAATACCCCGCAATACTCTGCAATACCCTGCAATACCCTGCAATACCCTGCAATACTCTGCAATGCTCAGCAATACTCTGCAATACCCCGCAATACTCTGCAATGCCCCACAATACTCTGCAATACCCTGCAATACTCTGCAATACCGTGCAATACCCTGCAATACCCTGCAATACTCTGCAATACCCTGCAATACTCTGCAATGCTCAGCAATACTCTGCAATACTATGCAATACCCCGCAATACTCCGCAATGCCCCGCAATACTCTGCAATACCCTGCAATACTCTGCAATTCCCCGCAATACTCTGAAATACCCTGCAATACTCTGCAATGCCCTGCAATACTCTGCAATACCCCGCAATACACTGCAATACCTCGCAATACTCTGCAATACTCTGCAATACACTGCAATGCCCTACAATACCCTGCAATACCCTGCAATACTCTGCAATACCCTGCAATACCCTGCAATACCCTGCAATACTCTGCAATGCTCAGCAATACTCTGCAATGCCCCACAATACTCTGCAATACCCTGCAATACTCTGCAATGCCCCACAATACCCTGCAATACTCTGCAATGCTCTGCAATACTCTGCAATACCCCGCAATACTCTGCAATACCCCGCAATACTCTGCAATACTCTGCAATACCCTGCAATACCCTGCAATACTCTGCAATGCTCAGCAATACTCTGCAATACCCCGCAATACTCTGCAATGCCCCACAATACTCTGCAATACCCTGCAATACTCTGCAATACTGTGCAATACCCTGCAATACCCTGCAATAATCTGCAATACCCTGCAATACTCTGCAATGCTCAGCAATACTCTGCAATACTCTGCAATACCCCGCAAAATACTCTGCAATGCCCCACAATACTCTGCAATATCCTGCAATACTCTGCAATGCCCCGCAATACTCTGCAATACCCTGCAATACTCTGCAATGCCCTGCAATACTCTGCAATACCCCGCAATACACTGCAATACCCTTCAATACTCTGCAATACCCTGCAATACTCTGCAATACTCAGCAATACCCTGCAATACTCTGCAATACCCCGCAATACTCTGCAATGCCCCACAATACTCTGCAATACTCTGCAATGCCCTGCAATACTCTGCAATACCCTGCAATACTCTACAATACCCTGCAATACTCTGCAATGCTCAGCAATACTCTGCAATACTCTGCAATGCCCCACAATACTCTGCAATACCCTGCAATACTCTGCAATGCCCCGCAATACCCTGCAATACTCTGCAATGCCCTGCAATACTCTGCAATACCCCGCAATACTCTGCAATACCCTGCAATACCCTGCAATACCCTGCAATACTCTGCAATGCTCAGCAATACTCTGCAATACCCCGCAATACTCTGCAATGCCCCACAATACTCTGCAATACCCTGCAATACTCTGCAATACCGTGCAATACCCTGCAATACCCTGCAATACTCTGCAATACCATGCAATACTCTGCAATGCTCAGCAATACTCTGCAATACTATGCAATACCCCGCAATACTCCGCAATGCCCCGCAATACTCTGCAATACCCTGCAATACTCTGCAATTCCCCGCAATACTCTGAAATACCCTGCAATACTCTGCAATGCCCTGCAATACTCTGCAATACCCCGCAATACACTGCAATACCCCGCAATACTCTGCAATACTCTGCAATACACTGCAATGCCCTACAATACCCTGCAATACTCTGCAATACCCTGCAATACCCTGCAATACCCTGCAATGCTCAGCAATACTCTGCAATGCCCCACAATACTCTGCAATACCCTGCAATACTCTGCAATGCCCCACAATACCCTGCAATACTCTGCAATGCTCTGCAATACTCTGCAATACCCCGCAATACTCTGCAATACCCCGCAATACTCTGCAATAATACCCTGCAATACCCTGCAATACCCTGCAATACTCTGCAATGCTCAGCAATACTCTGCAATACACCGCAATACTCTGCAATGCCCCACAATACTCTGCAATACCCTGCAATACTCTGCAATACTGTGCAATACCCTGCAATACCCTGCAATAATCTGCAATACCCTGCAATACTCTGCAATGCTCAGCAATACTCTGCAATACTCTGCAATACCCCGCAATACTCTGCAATGCCCCACAATACTCTGCAATATCCTGCAATACTCTGCAATGCCCCGCAATACTCTGCAATACCCTGCAATACTCTGCAATGCCCTGCAATACTCTGCAATACCCCGCAATACACTGCAATACCCTGCAATACTCTGCAATACCCTGCAATACTCTGCAATGCTCAGCAATACCCTGCAATACTCTGCAATACCCCACAATACTCTGCAATGCCCCACAATACTCTGCAATACTCTGCAATGCCCCGCAATACTCTGCAATACCCTGCAATACTCTGCAATGCCCTGCAATACGCTGCAATACCCCGCAATACAATGCAATACCCCGCAATACTCTGCAATACACTGCAATGCCCTACAATACCCTGCAATACCGTGCAATACTCTGCAATACTCTGCAATACCCTGCAATACCCTGCAATACTCTGCAATGCTCAGCAATACTCTGCAATGCCCCACAATACTCTGCAATACCCTGCAATACTCTGCAATGCCCCGCAATACCCTGCAATACTCTGCAATGCCCTGCAATACTCTGCAATACCCCGCAATACTCTGCAATACCCTGCAATACCCTGCAATACTCTGCAATGCTCAGCAATACTCTGCAATACCCCGCAATACTCTGCAATGCCCCACAATACTCTGCAATACCCTGCAATACTCTGCAATACTGTGCAATACCCTGCAATACCCTGCAATACTCTGCAATACCCTGCAATACTCTGCAATGCCCTGCAATACTCTGCAATACCCCGCAATACACTGCAATACCCCGCAATACTCTGCAATACTCTGCAATACCCTGCAATGCCCTGCAATACCCTGCAATACACTGCAATGCCCTGCAATACCCTGCAATACTCTGCAATACCCTGCAATACTCTGCAATACCCTGCAATACCCTGTAATACTCTGTGTAGTGCCCTGCTCCTGAAGAGCAGACGCTATTCTTTTGAAATTTAAATTAGTTGAAGCTACAGTTTTGGCTCAACTTATTATTGCCTAAATTTAATGGTTTCTGTGCCAGATTGGCTGGACTGTGCAGATTTCCATCTAACCATGGGTGGTGCTGTTATCATTGGTGGATCAGGAAATACAGTCTGGTCAGACACATTGACTACTCGTTGCTCAGAGGCTTTTCTGTGGGAGTGGTTCACACACAGGACATTTCTGGGTAGGGGTATTTAAAGCACAGATACCATCTTTAGTGGGCTTTTTGCTATCGGTTGGTCCGCGCTTCCTGACCCCCCGTACTCGGGGGGTGGGTTGGCGCTCCCCACCTCGTGCCCTACTGGCCTGGGAGACTATGAATCCTTAAAGTTCTGCCTTGAGCTTGGCAGATCTAAGGCCTAGCTACTAAAGGAAGGATCAGAGTCTTGGTGGCCTATGGGTCGGCATGATGGTCTCTTTGCTGTCAGGCCTGCGGGAAGAAGCAAGGGACTGCAGTGACCAGGGGAGGGCTCTTCGGGAGAGGACCGAGCATAAGGCTGGTATCTAGAGAAGAGCCTGGGAACTCAGTCAGAGATGCATCTTGAATTAGTACCACAGTCAGTTCTTTCAAGACTGTACGGTCTGTGGCAGAGACCGTTTAGATCATCCACAATTTCTTCACCCAGAATCGTAAGGTCTGTGGCAGAGACCGTGTTCGAGCATTGCATCGGCTGCTAGGTCAGTGAGAGGGGCCTATCTGGTGATTGCTGAATCCAGCTTTGGAAGTGTTATTCGCTGGATGTAGAAATTATCTCCGACCGCAACTTCCAAGGTGCCTGAATCCCTTTTTCACCCTCTGTCTTTCTGTTGCGTGTAATGTTACTGAATAAAACTTGGAAAGAGAAAAAAGGACTAAGTGTTGGAGCCAGTGTTTCAATTGAACGAGTGATGAGTACCTCTATGATGGACATTGGAAGCAAGGTAACTGTAAACCCGAAAAAAAAATAATTAGCAATTGCTTTGGGGTCAAGTAATTTGACACATCCTGTATAAAGCTCGACCGTTGCTACATCTGCAATACCCTGCAATACCCTGCAATACTCTGCAATACTCTGCAATACCCTGCAATACCCTGCAAGCCAGGAAGCCAGGATAATTTTTTTTTATTTCAGGCTTCCCAGCCTAGAGGTGAGATGTGGGGTCTTATTGACACCAAATCTCACTGTAAAGAGGACCTGTCATGCCATATTCCTATTACAAGGGATGTTTACATTCCTTGTAATAGGAATAAAAGTGATCAAATTTTTTATTTTATTTTAAAAAGCGTCAAACTAAAATAAATAAAGTAAAATGAACAATAAAAAAAAAAATTTTCCCCCCGTCCCCGTGCGCTCGCATGCAGAAGCGAACGCATATGTAATTCCCGCCCACATATGAAAATGGTGTTCAAACCACACATGTGAGGTATCGCTGCAATCGGTAGAGCGAGAGCAATAATTTTGGCCCTAGACCTCCTCTGTAACTCAAAACATGTAACCAGTAAAATATTTTAAAATGTCACCTATGGGGATTTTTAATTAGCGAAGTTTGGCGCCATTCCACGAGCGTGTGCAATTTTGAAGGGTGACATCTTAGGTATCTATTTACTCGGCATAACTTCATCTTTCACATTATGCAAAAACATTGGGCTAACTTTACTGTTTTTTTTTTTAAAGCACAAAACAGTTTTTTTTTTTTAAAAAAGGCGTTCGAAAAATTGCTGCGCAAATACCGTGTGAGATAAAAAGTTGCAACAGCCGCCATTGTATTCTCTAGGGTCTTAGCTAAAAAAAATATATAATGTTTTGGGTTCTATGTAATTTTCTAGCAAATAAATGATTTTTACATGTAGGAGAGAAATGTCAGAATTGGGCTGGGTGCTCCAGAACGCCTGAAGGTGCTCCGTGCATGTTGGGCCTCTGTATGTGGCCACGCTGTGTAAAAGTCTCACATATGTGGTATCGCCATACTCGAGAGTAATAGCAGAATGTGTTTTGGGGTGTAATTTGTGGTATGCATATGCTGTGTGTGAGAAAGAACCTGCTAATTTGACAATTTTGTGAAGAAAAAAAAAAAAGAAAGAAAAAATCTTGATTTTGCAAAGAATTGTGGGAAAAAATGACAACTTCAAAAAACTCATCATGCATCTTTCTAAATACCCTGGAATGTCTTCTTTCCAAAAAGGGGTCATTTGGGGGGTATTTGTACTTTTCTGGCAAGTTAGGGCCTCAAGAAATTAGATCAGTACTTCAGGTGTGATCAATTTTCAGATATTGGCACCATAGCTTTTGGACTCTATAGCTTTCACAAAGACCAAATAATATCCACCGATTTGGGTTATTTTTAGCAAAGATATGTATAAATTTAAAATATATGAAGAAAAATTACTAATTTACAAAATTTGGAAACAGAAATGAAGAAAAATGCATTTTTTTACAGAATTTTCGTTTTTTTTCTTTTATAGTGCAAAAAATAAAGAACCCAGCGGTGATTAAATACCACCAAAAGAAAGCTCTATTTGTGTGAAAAAAGGGACAAAAATTTCATATAGGTACAGTGTTGCATGACTGAGTAATTGTCATTCAAAATGTGAGAGCACCGAAAGCTGAAAATTGGTCTGGTTATTAAGGGGGGTTTAAGTGCCCAGTGGTCAAGTGGTTAATTATTAATCCCAGCTCTACTGGACCAGAACTAGGGTGGAATCTGTGAGTTGCACAGACCGATCAAGTGTCCGGGGCTGTAATGTAGCATCCTTAGTTGCCTGGTCTGCTTCCATGTGTGAAGTTAAGCAAGATGCTGGAAGGCTGAAGACAGCCAATCAATTAACTTAGCATGCTTGATTGGTTTACCTGCCAAAGTAAAAACAAACTTCTGGCCCTTCAAATGGAACCAAAAGCTCTCTAATTCTCTACTATCTATATAAAAATATACTCTTTTGGTTGCTCACAGGCTTTTCTAAAGCATGGAGCTCTGCTACTTGAGCTGGGGAAGAAGAATCCAATGAGTCTGAATACAGAGCGTCCTTTTGGGTGACAAACTGCATACTCAGTATGGGTATTTCCATCCTCCATATAAAACCGAAATCAAATCTACAAAAGAATCAAATATCTGGGTCTTCAGGGAATGTGTCCTGAACTGGGCTCACAGCAGCTGATTCCTTTGTCATCAGTTCAACACGTGTTTTTTCTTTGTCTCCAGCCTCCTCCAATGCAGGCAATGTTAGATTTGTACATAAACAACAATACAGAATCATATTTTGAACCTTTCATATTTTGAAACACATATTTAGTTTAGCTGTTTGCAATATTTGCTGCGCAGAATGTGGGATCATTAACAGTTAAAAACTGACCAAAATAATGTCTGTAAACATTGTTCTGTAAACCTTGTGCAGTAGCACCTTGCATAAAGCTACAGCTCTGATATATCAGAGGAAACCAATCATTACTGAGTCCAGTTTGCATAAATATATTACAATGGCTTGTTTTTTCTATCATGCTATTTGTGTAAGAACTCCAGTTTTATGTTTAAAAAAAACAACCCTTTCCTGGCAATATTATAATTTCTCATTGCTTGCTCTGTTGTTAGTTTTAGCTAGATAACACAAGTCCTTAGTTTCCATCTGACATTATTTTCCTGATGTCATAACATAATAAATGATAACAGTACTGTGCGGTCATGCAGAGATATTCTTCAGTTACCACTGCACTTACAAGGAAAAGGGACACATAATTTCACAATCCACACATTCTGCTTTGGATTTAAAAAAATAAAAATAAATAAAAACAAAAAGTACCAATAATCTGTATATGACAGAACAGAAAAATCATCAACCAGATCAAAAACTATAAAACAGCTGGCTGCAGGTGGCATCTATCCTGAGTGTGTGGACTTGGCATGATGGGTCTGTTATATTTAAATTTGTATTTATTACTCTCGCATCATGGACCGCACATCAAGTTATTATCATACCTTTAGATTCCATTTTTGTAGAAAAACTTCTTTTGTATCCCATCCATCTTGGTTTTCTTAAAGAGGAAGTAAATGCTGGGTTGTTTTTTTTTTCCCTGCAAAGTAAAGGCATAATGTGCTAGTATGCATCGCACCAACTGCATCTGTAATATTGTAGACTAAGATAGTAAGCATCTACATTAGGTGTTTTGCTATTGACTTGTTTGGTTCCATTAAATATACTGTATGTGCAGTTTAATCTGACATTCCTTTAATTTTTTGTTATTGTAGCTCTTCACTGTGATTTTTTGCAAAGGTCGTTCGAGAATTGTATGTACAATTTATTATATTCTAACGCAGAATCTCTTAGCTATTGGACAAATCCACCAAATTTGGGGGAAAAAAACAGCATCTTTACAGCCTTTAAACCCCTGGAGTGAATAGTTTAGAAGAAAGTTCTTTTTTGTTTTTTACAGCACAACACACCCATCAATTTTCTCAACAGGTGAATGGGAGGGATGAAGAATGCTCAAGCCATTCTGTTATGGCTTGAGCATTATACATGTGATTAGCCAATCAGATTGTATCTTTGAAGTTCTTCTGTAAAAGACATTATCATAATTCTTTCCTGCTGTGCTTTTTCTTTTTCATAGTCAGTGCCTGCAGATTTTTACAAGCAACCAGGCATATATAATTATTCTTCCAACTGAAGGCGACCTAATAATTATTTTTCAAAATCAAATGCTGTCTTGTATAAGAGTTTATAAAGATCTGATTATGAAAGGCCGCCATTGGTGACCTCTCCAGCTGAAAATGCTAGTTGTGTGGCTGCCATGCAGATCCAGTGGCTTCAGTACTTTCCAAGGCACTGACATGCAATGCAGATAAGAGCTTCTAAGTTTGTGCTTTCGGAATTTGCATGCTTGTCCAATAGCAGTGCAAGTATTGTAGTCAAGGCAGCCAAAGACAACCAGGCAAGCAATGTCCTTAGAAGGATATTGGCAAAGGCAGCCCCTATACATTTTGCAGTCCAGGTTTGGTACCACTTGCCCACCGCCTCACATAGAAGTAAGGGGGCAAAGTGGCGAGGAGGAAGACAGGGTAGAGCTCTGTGAAAGTAAACATTACCTGGATCCCCATTATTAAGCTCCAGGGGGCGGAGTGAAACAAATTGAGGGGGCGTGGCCTGGCACAAGCCCAGGCTGAGGTTGCCACTCTTACCATCATAGGACTCTGTGGATGTGCGGCATTAGGGATCTCTCCTTCCTTTCTCTTCACAGAGCTCTGTCCTGTCAGCGAGGATGTGCCGATTTTTGTTTCCCCGAGGCACATCCTTTAGTAAAAAAAGCACAGTGAGTGCACCAAGCACTGTTAGGCACACATTGAACCTATTATTTATCCTAGATGTTATCTTCTTCCCAGCCACTGTCATTAGAACAGTGACAGTGCATATTTTTATCACTGATCTGTGTATTAGTGTCACTGGCACAAAGTGTCAGTTAGTGTCAGATTGTCCACCATACTATCACAGTCTTGCTATAAGTCACTGCCATTACTAGTATAATAGAAAAATAAATAAATAAATAAATACAAATTCCAGTATATATACCATGGTAATAATGGGATTTTTTTTCTTTTAAATATGTAGCAGAATATATATCAGCCTAAATTTGTGAAGAAATTTAGCTTTTTTACATTTTTTTATTGGATATGTTTTATAGCAGGAAGTAAAAAATATTGTTTTTTTCCCCCAAAATTTTCGGTCTTTTTTCGTTTATAGTAATGAAATACCACCAAAAGAAAGCTATATTTGTGTGAAAAAAATGATATAAATTTTATTTGGGTACATCGTTGCATGACCGCGCAATTGCCAGCAGTGTTAATTTAGTCGACTAAAATGACTAAAACATTTTAGTTGACTAAATGAATACTATTTTAGTCGACTAAAATATGACTAAAACTAAAACAATTGAGATGACTAAAATACGACTAAAACTAAAAGCCATTTTAGTCAAAGGACTAAATTGAGACTAAAACTAAAATGCTATTTTAGTCAAAAGACTATGACTAAAACTAAATTGCAATTACTGAAATGTACTGGAGATTTTAGTCGACTAAAACGTAGGACATTTTAGTCGACTAAAATGTACTAGAGATTTAGCCGACGAAATGCGTCTAAAACTAAAACAATTGCATAAGACTAAAATGGGACTAAAACTAAAAAGCCATTTAAGTCCTAAGACTAAAATTAACACTGAATGTCAGTTAGTAAATAGTAAGTTAGTAAGTACCGCAGTGTCAAAAAGCAAAAAATGGCCTGGTCATGAAGGGGGGTAAATCTTCCGGAGGTCAAGTGATTAATGAATTACTATGTAAATATTTTTCAGAGATAGGCAAGCATTAAGCTTGGCATAATTGGTCACAATATTTGCACATCACCAAACCAGTCCCGATTTACTCATTTAATATTGATCAGGGTGCTTTTAGCCTTTAGTCTTGGTTCATACTAGAGCGACTTTTGTTGCGACTTGAGTGACACAGAATCACATGACAAGGAGAATTGAATTGTTTTTAATGGTGCCCGTTCTAACCAATGCAATTCAGAATGGTGCTATTTTGGATAAGGTTCCCGTGCTACATTTGTGTGATTTACAGACCTGGCCCCATACAATATGCAAAGTTCTGCTAAAGTTGCGCTAAAAATTGCATCAAAGTCACATCACAGTAGTGTGAACCGAGCCTTAAAAACCCTGTGGTACGGGATTCAAGAGATTTGCTTTGTACATTTTCTAAAATATTATTGTGTAAATAATTTACAACAAAACAAAAAGTGGTAACTGAGGACAGAAGAGGGACAGAGGGATCTGCTACAAGAACAGGGGCAGTCCCTACAAATTTGGGGGTAGGGAGCTATACAGGTAGCCTGCTTTTTGCAGTGCTTGTCAGAAAGGCTTCTTGCACATGGGCACCTGAGCCTGTTCAATGTAAATTCTGGAATTTTTCTACCCGTCTGAAAAGCCCAGGTGCTGCGTACACCCAGAGTACAGCTGCTCACAGCCAGCCATTCATATACAGGATATTACACTGCCTTGAAAAAGTATTCAAAACCCTGGAAATTTTCTCATGTTACAACCAAAAACGTAAATGTATTTTATTGGGATTTTATGTGATAGACCAACACAAAGTGGCACATAATTGTGAGGTGGAAGGATTTTTTTACAAATAAATATGTGAAAAGTGTGGCGTGTATTTGTATTCAGCCCCCCTGAGTCAATACTTTGTAGAACCACCTTTCGCTGCAATTACAGCTGCAAGTCATTCTGGGGATGTCTCTGCCAGCTTTGCACATCTAGACAGTGGCGGCCTGTGCATTGTGGGTGCACAGGTGCCACCCCCTCATCCATGCGTCCGGCGTCCTGAAAGGGGAGATTCCTATGACAGGGGTGGGAGGGGGGTGGTACTTTTTAAAGCACCTGATTAGAGCCCCCACCAAATGGGGTGGGATCAGGGTGAACTTTTGTGTGACGATAGAGAATTAATCTTCGCTATTTTCACACTAACCTTCCTCCCCGCCAATCAGGAGGCAGGGCGTCAGACCCGTTTCCTGATTGGTCAAAGCAGCAGGCCACCCTATTGGATGCCTGGAGCTTAGGAAGAGGAGCGGAGGAGACACATGCTGGACTGGAGGTAGGATACCTCCGCCACCGCTCTGGTGCACTTGAAAAGGAGCTGCTGCCTGGTGGTAAGTGCCTGACCACAGGGGGTCTGTCAGGGCCATGTACAGGGGTGATTGGGGTGCTGCCAGAGCCGTGAGCCCCACGATGGGGTGCTGTTAGAGCTGTAAGCTCCAGGGGGGGTGCCGCTGTCAGAGCCCAGAGACGGGGGGGGAGTGTACTGTCAGAGCCGTGAGTCCCATGAGTGGGGGGTCGGTGGGCACAGTGGCTGCATATGATGGGCACAGTGACTGTATTTGATGGGCACAGTGGCTGCACATGATGGGCACAGTGACTGTATTTGGTGGGCACAGTGGCTGCATATGCTGGGCACAGTGGCTGCATATGATGGGCACAGGGGCTGCATTTGATGGCAAAGTGGCTTATTTGATGGGCACAGTGGCTGCATATGATGGGCACAGCGGCTGTATTTGCTGGGCACAGTGGCTGCATATTATGGGCACAGTGGCTGCATTTGTTGGGCACAGTGGCTATATTTGATGGGCACAGTGGCTGCATATGATGGGCATAGTGGCTGTATTTGTTGGGTACAGTGGCTATATTTGATGGGCACAGTGGCTGCATATTATGGGCACAGTGGCTGTATTTGTTTGGCACAGTGGCTATATTTGATGGCACAGTGGCTGCATTTGCTGGGCACGGTGGCTGCAATTGATGGCACAGTGGCTGCATTTGATGGGCAAAGTGGCTGAATTTGATAGGCACAGTGAGGCTGCAATTGATGTTTTTTTTTAAAAGTATTTTTCGTAATTTTTCAGTTTGTTTGCGCCCCCCCCCCCCCCCCCAAACATTTTGAGCACCAGCCGTCACTGCATCTAGAGAGTGATATTTGTGCCCATTCTTCTTTGCAAAATTGCTCAAGCTCTGTCAGATTGAATGGAGAGCGTCTGTGAACAGCAATTTTCAAGTCTTGCCACAGATTCTCAATTGGATTTAGGTCTGGACTTTGACTGGGCCATTCTAACACATGAATATTCTTCGATCTAAACCATTCCATTGTAACTCTGGCTGTATGTTTAGGGTCACTGTCCTGCTGGAAGGTGAACCTCCACCCCAGTCTCAAGTCTTTTTCAGACTCTAACAGGTTTTCTTCTAAGATTGCCCTGTATTTGGCTCCATCCATCTTCCAATCATCTCTTACCAGCTTCCCTGTCCCTTCTGAAAAAAAGCATCCCCACAACATAATGCTGCCACCACCATGTTTCACGGTGGAGATGGTGTGTTCAGGGTGATGTACGGTGTTAGTTTTCTGCCACACATAGCAATTTGCTTTTAGGCCAAAAAGTTCAATTTTGTTCTCATCTGACCAGAGCACCTTCTTCCACATGTTTGCTGTGTCCCCCACATGGCTTCTTCAAACTGCAAACGGGACTTCTTATGGCTTTCTTTCAACAATAGCTTTCTTCTTGCCACTCTTCCATAAAGGCCAGATTTGTGGAGAGCACGACTAATAGTTGTCCTGTGGACAGATTCTCCCACCTGAGCTGTGGATCTCTACAGCTCCTTTAGAGTTACCATGGGCCTCTTGGCTGATTCTCTGATTAATGCTCTCCTTGCCCGGCCTGTCAGTTTAGTTGGACGGCCATGTCTTGGTAGGTCTGCAGTTGTGCCATACTCTTTCCATTTTCCAATGATGGCTTGAGCAGTGCTCTGAGAGATGTTCAAAGCTTGGGGTATTTTTTTGCAACCTAACCCCGCTTTAAACTTCTCCAAAACTTTATCCCTGACCTGTCTGCTGTGTTCCTTGGCCTTCATGATGCTGTTTGTTTACTATGGTTCTCTAACAAACCTCTGAGGGCTTCGCAGAACAGCTGTATTTATACTGACATTAAATTACACACCGGTGGACTCTATTTACTAATTAGGTGACTTCTGAAGGTAGTTGTTTCCACTAGATTTTAGTTAAGGATATCAGAGTAAAGGGGGCTGAATACAAATGCATGCCTCACTTTCACATATTTATTAGTAAAAAATAAAAAAAAAACACTTATCATTTTCCTTCCACTTCACAATTATGTGCTGCTTTGTGTTGGTCTATCACATAAAATCCCAATAAAATACATTTACGTTTTTGGTTGTAACATGACAAAATGTGGAAAATTTGTGGAATACTCTTTTAGGCACTGTATATTTATATATTATATATAATATATTATATAATATTTATAGATTTTATTATTATATTTTCTAGAAAGGTAAATTGAAAATTTTGCATTCACTAGTTAGCTTTCTACCTTCTATGTTAATCTCACTCCTTTACGGAAAAAGGCCCATTGATTATAACAGCTCAGGCTAAAATGAGACACAAAGTTGAATCATCAAAGTGGCTCATCCGCCATTTACTAGAACTGCTGTGCTCCCTCTCTAGAAAACCCCTAATGCTTTACAATCTGTCATGGGTGAACCCTGTGTTAAATATGTATTTGTAGGATTATTTATGTATATGAATAGGAAACAAAATCTATACAATATCACATTATAAGCATATAAATGTAAAAATAAAAAAGAAATAAAATCCTATTATAATTTACCTTTAAAAGACTTGCTGTATTAGGCTCCTTTCATGCTAGCAGCAATGAAAAATGATCTGTGGAGTATTGCTTTTAAAAGGACAGTGAAAGGAGGTTTGCAGGCAATCAGGAAGCAATAGAGATGCCTGCTTTTTTGGCTATTTTTTTCCCGTTTACTACCAAATGGTGATTTTGCATTGCAAACATTTGTCTCATGGTTGCTGCGTGGTGCCATTCACTTACAGGCCTGTTAAATCTGGCACGTCACATGCAAATTGCCACAAAGTATTGTGGGTGAGGCAATGCTGTCAATCACAGTCAGTGAGCCAATGGCTGTGATTGGGCTCGGGAGCGAGCCTGCTCGAGTGTCCCCCATAGCAAGAGGCGATGAAGAGTTACAGACATGATTGGAGTCCATATCAGGAAAGCAGCATAGGCTGGCCATACAAGGTTCGAATCTCAGCTCGTTTATCTGCAACTGGCCAAGATTTGAACCATTAATGGGCAGGCTGAATGAACCAGGTTGATCGATCAATCAACTTGGGTACAACCAGCCCGCCGGATTCACTTGCGGAAGCCACTGCTATAGCCTCTAGTGATAATGACTGTTTTCTCTGGGTGGGGACAGCTTCCCCCGCCCACACCTGCCCGCCCCTGTACTCGGGAGAAGGCAGTGGTCCGGCAGTGGGCCTGTCAGTGCTGTCTGTGCTGATGGGGGAATCGTGCAATTTTCCGCGGTTGCAGGAAAGAAATTTGCTCTGTGCATGGCCTGCCTTAGGGTGACAACCATGGCTCAATTCATAGATACAGTGGGGAAGTGAGGTAATCACCCGTGGACAGGAAGCATAGTATATTATATTCCTTATAGCTCATTGCAAATTACCAGGTAATAAAAACAAAAGAAGTTTAAAAAAAAAAAAAACATATAGAGCGACCACACCAAGGACTAGTGATCTGTAATATGTTACATTTTTGGTTTGAGGTTTAAATATACTTTAATGCTGAATGTAGCCTTGCAAGGAGCCACACAATATCTGCCCCCTTACCACATGCCCAGCATGCCAGGCTGGTAGCACAAGGAGCCTGTGCTACTGTATATCCTGCTGAAAATTAGTATTTTGGTAAAGCAAATGTACATGTGGATCTGAATTGAAAATATGCTTTATAAACAGGGCACATGACTCCTAGACACAAATACTGAATGTGTAGTAAATGTCACAAAAAATATATTCCAAAACATCATTCAATAACCAGATCCACTCTAGATATAGTGAGGACTGCAATAGTGGATGTCAGATCACCTTATCTACACTATGGGGTTGATTTACTAAAGGAAAAAAGACTGTGCACTTTGGAAAGTGCAGTTGCACACGGCAAGAGCAGTTGCTCCAGAGTTTAGTAAATGAGCAGAAGATCTGCTGACTTTCATCAACCAATCATTAGCAAGCAAAAATGCTGTTTCTTTTTTTTTGTTTTCCTTGCATGTGATTGGGTATTCTTTGCAAAGTGAAGCTTTACCTCATTTACTAAGCCCTGGAGCAGCTGCACTTGCAGAGTGCAGTTGCACTTTCCAAGGTGCACAGTCTATTGGCCTTTAGTAAATCAACCCCTATGTGTCTGCTCTCCCCTCTGTAGGTTCTTGTTAGAGTTTCTTGCCTTTGAACCCACCAGTTCTAGTCTATTTGAGTTTATAAACTCAGGAAAACCCACATTTAGAGTCAGAGGATCATGCTTTGCTCACTCAACCACCAGGGGGCAGTATAAATCAAGGTTTTGCTACTCGTCTTCTCCATAAAGCAGATATGTATGTATTTGTAGTATATTCCTTATAGCTCATCACAAATGTAAGTTCCAGGATAGATGTTGTTTACCTAGAGTGAATGCCAGACTTATTTTATTATGATCAAATAGCAACATGCATTCTACTTGATACATTTCTAGCACAACGTTTGGAGTTGTGATACCTTTTATCACAACTCCAGTGATACCTTTTATTAGCTAACTTAGAGCTGAACTTCACTTTCCAAATCAACAGTAACTATTTGTAATCCTTATGCTGCTAGCATTAGTAAATTGATAGAAGGGTATATTTTATTTACTTGTTTTAAACTTTTTTTTCATTTCTTCAGTTACTTCCTGTTTTCCAGGCAAATGATGTCATACATCCCAAGAGTCTCCAGAAAGAGAGGTTTTCTCAGCTAAGCACACCCTCCTGACTGTGTGCCTGAACTAAGGACAGATGGATTCCAGGAAGTAAATGCTACATGAATCATCTGCCCTTACTCAAGATGGCTGCAGCTAGAAATACTAGGGGGGGGTTAAAGACATGGATGGATGGAAGAGTTTGCCCTGAATAGTAAAACTGAATTAAATAGTGCTTTTGTTTTGTGATGCTCACATACAGTGAAGTTCTGCTTTAACCACTTCAATACTGGCCACTTTCACCCCTTTCTTTCCCAGACCAATTTTCAGCTTTCGGCGCTCTTGCACTTTCAATAAGGATTGCACGGTAATGCAACACTGTACCCAAATGAAATTTTTATCATTTTGTTCACACCAATAGAGCTTTCTTTTGGCGGTATTTATTCACAAATCAGTTTTTTATTTTATGCAATATAAGCGAAAAAAAGAGTGGAAATTTAAGAAAAAAAAAAATCTACTTTCTGTTTTAAAAGAAATCCAATAAAATCTAATCCAAAGTGTATTCTGCTACATGTCTTTGGTTAAAAAAAAAATCAGTTAAGTGTATAATAATTGGTTTGTGTGATCATGGACATACGTACGCAATGATCACTGACATATGTGTGCAGATGATCATTGGGACATATGATTTTACTGTTACATATGTGGGGGACAGGTGTTTTTACTGTGTGCGGACAGTGTTTTGGGGACACTATTTTGGGGACATTGTGTGTTTACATTGTGTGGGGACATGTGTGGGGACACTGTGCCGGTGATCAGTGTGTAAAAAGCTGTAAAAATACAGCTCATACTCACTGACGTCACATGACGTCACTTCCCGTTTACTCGGCTGCCAATGGCGCCGGTTTTAAAAAAGTACACAGTATTCAGAATCGCCGTTTTCGGCGATCTGAATGCTTTGAAGTGTAAAGGAGGGATGGGGGGTCTTTTAGATCCCCGATCTCTCCATAAAGAGGTCCTGTCACCACCTATTACTGTCACAAGGGATGTTTACATTCCTTGTGACAGCAATAAAAGTCATCAAAACATTTTTTTTTTAAACACAATTTATGAATTGTGCCCCCATCCCCGCGAGCTCGCGCAGCAAAGAAAACGCATACGGAAGTCACGCACGCATATGTAAATGGTGTTCAAATCACACATGTGAGGTATCGCCGCGATCGTCAGGGTGAGAGCAATAATTCTAGCCCTAGACCTCCTCTGTAACTCTAACCTGGTAACCGTAAAAAAAATTTAAAGTGTCGCATATGGAAATTCTTAGGTACCGTAGTTTGTCGCCATTCCATGAGTGCGTGCAATTATAAAGCGTGACATGTTTGGTATCTATTTACTCGGCGTAACATCATCTTTCACATTATATAAAAAAATTGGGGTAACTTTACTGTTTGGATTTTTTAAAATTCATGAAAGTGTCCCTTTTCCAAAAATTTGCGTTTAAAACACCGCTGCACAAATACTGTGTGATATAAAATATTGCAACAATCTCCATTTTATTCTCTAGATTCTCTGCTAAAAAATATATACATAATATTTGGGGGTTCTAAGTAATTTTCTAGCAAAAAATAAGGATTTTAACTTGTAAACACCAAATTTCAAAAATAGGCTTAGTCATGAAAGGGATAAAGAGTGTTTAAACACTTGCCGACCAGCCACAGTACATATACTGCGGCCGGTCAGCTTTATTGCGTGAAATGATGTACCTGTACGTCATTTCGTGCGATAGACAGCGGAGCGCTGATTGGCCAGAGGGAACCCACCGATCGTTCCCCAGAGAGGCAGAACAGCGATCTTCCTATGTAAGCAAGGCAGATCGCCATTCTGCCAGGGGAGAATATGGAGGTCTTCCTCTAGCAGGAACACGGATCTCTGTTTTCATCCAGTCAGTCCATCCCCCAGTTAGTTAGAAAGCAAACCTTGAGTACACACTTAACCCTTTGATCGCCCCTGGTGTTAACCCTTTCCCTGCCAGTGTCATTAGTACAATAACAGTGCATATTTTTAGCACTGATGACTGTAATAATGTCACTGGTTCCCAAAAACGTGTCAAAAGTGTCAGTTAGGTGTCTAATTTGTCTGCCGCAGTCCTGTTAAAAAGTTGCTGATTGTCGCCATTACTAGTAAAATAAATAAATAAATAAAAATGCCATAAATATATCCCATAGTTTGTAGACGTGATAACTTTTGCGCAAACCAATCAATGTACGCTTATTGGGATTTTTTTTTTTTACCAGAAATATGTAGCAGAATACATATTGGCTTAAATTGATGAAGAAATTACATTTTTTTTTTGGATATGTTTTATAGCAGAAAGTAAAAAAAATTTGCTTTTTTTTTTTCAAAATTGTCTGTCTTTTTTTGTTTCTAGTGCAAAAAGTAAAAACCGCAGAGGTGATCAAATACCACCAAAAGTAAGCTCTATTTGTGGGAGAAAAGGGCATCAATTTTATGTGGGTACAACGTCACACAACCGCGCAATTGTCAGTTAAAGTAATGTAGTGCCATATTGCAAAAAAAATGGCTTGGTCATTAAGGGGGTAAAACCTTCTGAGGCTGAAGTGGTTAAGACACTCTTTAGAATTCCTGTGTGACTCCACACAACAAATGTTAGTGTTGGTGATAGATTCATGTTGCTGTTGTAGACAGGTACATGAATCTGGGGCATGCACAGATTGTGGAGCACACTGAGCCCAGAGTGTCCATACAGACGCTCCCCCTCAGTTCAGTTATACTCCCTCCCCACCCTTGCACCTATTAGACAGTGCAGTGGCTGAGAGCTTTGTACCTGGGGGGAGGTGCAGCCTGATGGGGATTTACAGACATTAGTGCCCCATCAGCTTCACTCCCCTTGTTATTGGCAGCAGGCAGTGGGCTGATCCCTAGCCATTAGACAGACTGCCATTGGCTATAGAACCTGTCCCCTGCCTGCTGCCAATTACAAGGTGAGGGCGGATCTTATGAGGAATCAGCTTCCCCATCAGGCTTTGCTCACTGCAGGGTCACTAGTTGTTAGGGGCTGTCCTCTGTGAAGCATGAACAACCAATGCCAGGGAGGTGATAACAGCAACAATTGTGCTGCTTTGCTACACTGTGTACAGGGACAGGCACTCTTCCTGTCTCTGTATGCCAAGTTAGAGAAGGTCTTATTTGCCTCCAGTTGCATTGCCTATGAATTGGGGGTAATTATTTTTGAATTGGGTGCATTAATAGTGCAATAATAGTGTAAAAGTGGCGTTATTAACCTCCCTGGCGGTATGATTATTTCAGATTTTTGCGTCTCAAAGCGGTACAATTATTTTGCATAGAAATTTGGTGTTTTATATTGTAGGTCTGTAATTCTTAGCAATAACACACTTATATCTGTCCACCAAGAGTCTAGTAGATATCCCGGGTATGATGAAGTTTGAAACACAAAATCATAAGTTATAATATAATAAATAAATATAAATAATTTAAAAAAAAAATAATAATAAAATTAATTTCCCCACAAATCACTATCACTCAATTCTGCAAGTGTTCTAATTTATTATCGCTGTTTTCTAGCTGGTCTAAAGCCAATTTTGATGTAAAGGTACACTTTTTGGTTGCTATGGACAATATCAAGTTTCCAGGCAGAAAGACCAGTATATATACTATAAAACTGCATGCAGGGCATGGGCCAAAGCACTGGGGACAAAAGGGAAGTGAAATGATTTCATACAGTACTGTAATCTGTACTGCATGTGTTATGATTTTGACAATTTTTTCTAATTTGCCGCCAGGCTCCGCCCCGTGCGTCGCAACGCTCGCAGGGAACAGAGCCTGGCACAGAGAGGCTTCGGGCAGAGGACGGAGCCCGCAGACACAGCGGGGGGACATCGCAGGATCCTGGGGACAAGGTAAGCAACTAGCACCAGGATCCTGAGATGTAATCCCGAGTGTGGCTCGGGGTTACCGCTAATGGTGCTGAAATTTAACCCCGAGCCACACCCGGGAAAACTGTCAGGGAGGTTAAGAACGACCTAAATTTTTTTTTCTTCCACTAAATGCTACTTCATGTTAGCCAATGTGTTCATACACACATAGGCATTTATAGGAATTAAGAGGCAGGGATGTTTAGAGGCAGAATAAAAAAACACCACTTGTACTGTATGTTCTGTAGAAGAGCGTTTGGGCTGAAAAAACACCCAAACAACCAAAATTGTGTATAACGCTAGGTATGTTTATTCACGTTCACATGTTTGTGCATTAATACATTGTAATGGGCAGAATAAATTAATATTCTGGTCAATAGAATGCATTAACTTCAAATGCACAAAGGCACATAAATGCTCATGCAAAAATGTGGCTTTTACCTTGTTTTCTCTGTTGCTTCTAAATAAATAAGCATCTAAAAAAATGTGTATGTGACCTTAAAGTGTTAGTTCACCTTTACAGAAAAAATGAAAAGGTGAACTAACACCATACACTCTCCCACCCCTGGTCCCCACTGTACTTACCTCTGTGGGGGATGAGCTGTCAGTGTACACTCAGCTGGTCCAACGGTTTGGGGATTTGAAATCCCTTCTCCTTCTTCTGTGTGCAGTTCTTCTGGGATGGACCAGAGAGACTCTGATTGGTTAGTGCCTACACAGTGATTTGCTTTGGTCTGTCCCTGAAGTGCTGCACAGAATAAAAGGAGAATAGTAGAGAGTTTGGATTCTTGGACCACTGGATCAGCTGCATGGGCACTGACAGCGCATCTCACCTTTTATTTTTTTCTGAAAAGGTAAACTAACTTTTTAAAGTGGAACTTTAGTCAGAACATTAAGTTCTGCTAGATTATTATTATTATACAGGATTTATATAGCGCCAACAGTTTGTGCAGCGCTTTACATGATGAGGGCAGACAGTACAGTTACAATACAACAATACAGGAGGTATTTAGAGGGGGCTCATTAGAGCTTACAATCTAGGAAGATCACTTCAAGCTGGCCTCTTTTGCAGGTATAGCTATATAAAACATAAAAAAATGACTGCCTATACTGTTTAAAATCCAGTATTACACTGTCTCACTCTGCTACACATGCTCAGTTGCTCTACATTTTTGCCATTGCACCGCAAAGCAGATTCAATAGAGGCCAATCTGCTGAAAGGCTAAATATTTACTGCTGCTCTGGGGGCTCTGGGCTTCAGCAAAATGGCAGCCTCTGGGAAAAAGAAACAGGAGCAATGCTGGAGGCAATTATACACAGAGTCACAAGGAGGAACAATTAAATATGCATATTTTTTGAAAAAAGGGTTAGGCTATAGAAATAGGAATCCAGTGTAAACGTGTTATTTGGGTATCAAAGATAAGAAGTCCAAGCACAATCCTCACCTCTTATGAGAGTCTTTTTGAAGTTTTCACATACCAGAGAAGCAGTGAAACACAACCATTGATGACATGCAATTATTTTTCTTGACACGCTTGAATAGTAAGAATAATATAATTTAAAAGTGTTAGTGGGCTAATTGGCTAGAAGATTAGAAGTCCAGGCAAACTTGTCACCTGAGGTGTCTACTCTGTCTACTTTTGATCAAAGGCTTGAGGAAGGATGGGCTTTATTATCAGAGGTACTGCACTGTACTGCAGAGATGGGCTGCTACTGGGACGCCTATTTTCTTGTTAATTGTGAATCTCTGAAGGTTTGTTCGTTGGATAGCTGGTGGTATCAGCTATACCAGGCATATGTAATTAGCAGACCACCAGCTGTTGCTGAACTACAAGTCCCATGAGGCATTGCAAGACTCTGACAGCCACAAGTATGACACCCAGAGGCAGAGGCATGATGGGACTTGTAGTTTTGAAACAGCTGTAGGTCCGCTAATTGTATATCACTGAGCTATATCATATTTACTATGGTATAGCTATTCTGTACTCCTGCTGTGGTCCCGGTACCAGCACCCATTCCGCTTAAACAAAGGCTTACAGCTTAGTGTACAGCAGCCGCTCATTCTGACTGCATTAAGCCGGCAGTAGGGGGCGGTGTGATTCACGTTTCAGTGCATCACACAGTTCTTTTTTTTTTTTGCTCAACTTTATTTGAAGTGTACAAAATGACACTTCATTCATGTCAACCTGCTGCTGTACATTGACATTGAATTCCGTCCTCTACGCTGTCATAAAATACAGCATGGCTGCATTTTATTGCAGCTCACTGCAGCGCAGCTCTGGGCTGCATTGCAATGTGAATAGGACACATAGAAAACAATTGTTTTTTGCAGAAAAATGCTAGTCATCGCGCTATTTGTGAACTAGCCCTAAACGTTTGAACTGCTTAGTGCACTTCCCAGCTCTGTCCAGCCACAGCAGCTGTCAGCCTCTCAAACAGGGGAATTTACTAAGATTGGAGCAGCCAGAATCTGGAGCAGATGTGCATAGTAATCTATCAGCTTCTACCCTTCATTTTCAAAGCTTAATTGAACAAGGCTGCATGGTGCGCCTGTGCCCTCCACCTGCAGCTAAATGCCAGACCCCATGCCCAGTGTGCATTTAGCCTACTGTAAGTCATTTATTTCAGGAACAGGGAAACACTTATGGACTGTCCCTCAGCATCATCACGTCTTTTACAGTGCTACGGTAAGTATCTCACAAAAGTGAGTACACCCCTCACATTTTTGTAAATATTTTATTCTATCTTTTCATGTGACAACACTGAAGAAATGACACTTTGATAAAATGTAAAGTAGTGAGTGTACAGCTTGTATAACAGTGTAAATTTGCTGTCCCCTCAAAATAACTCCACACACAGCCATTAATGTCTAAACCGCTGGCAACAAAAGTGAGTACACCCCTAAGTGAAAATATCCAAATTGGGCCCAAAGTGTCAACATTGTGTGGCCACCATTATTTTCCAGCACTCCCTTAACCCTCTTGGGCATGGAGTTCACCAGAGCTTCACAGATTGCCACTGGAGTTCTCTTCCACTCCTCCATGATGGCATCACAGAGCTGGTGAATGTTAGAGACCTTGAGTTAGTCCACCTTCCATTTGAGGATGCCCCACAGATGCTTAATAGTATTTAGGTCTGGAGACATGCTTGGCCAGTCCATCACCTTTACCCTCAGCTACTTTAGCAAGGCAGTGGTCGTCTTGGAGGTGTGTTTGGGGTCGTTATCATGTTGGAATACTGCCCTGCGGCCCAGTCTCCCAAGGGAGGGGGTCATGATCGGCTTCAGCATGTCACAGTTCATTTTGGCATTCATGTAGCTCCCCAGTGTCGGCAGCACTCATGCAGCCCCAGACACTCCCACCACCATGCTTGACTGTAGGCAAGACACACTTGTCTTTATACTCCTCACCTGGTTGCCGCCACACACGATTGACACCATCTGAACCAAATACGTTTATCTTGGTCTCATCAGATCACAGGACGTGGTTCCAGTAATCCATGTCCTTAGTCTGCTTGCCTTCAGCAAACTGTTTGCGGGCTTTCTTGTGCATCATCTTTAGAAGAAGCCTCCTTCTGGGATGTCAGTCATGCGGACCAATTTGATGCAGTGTGCGGCGTATGGTCTGATCATTGACAGTCTGACCCCCCCAGCCTCTGCAGCAATGCTGGCAGCACTCATACGTTTATTTCCCAAACACAAACTCTGGATGTGACGCTGAGCACGTGCACTCAACTTCTTTGGTCGATAATGGAGGGGCCTGTTCTGAGTGGAACCTGTCCTGTTAAACCGCTGTATGGTCTTGGCCACCATGCTGTAGCTCAGTTTCAGGGTCTTGACAATTTCCTTATAGCCTAGGCCATCTTTATATAGAGCAAAAATTCATTTTTTCAGATCCTCAGGGAGTTCTTTGCCATGTTGAACTTCCAGTGACCAGTATGAGAGAGTGAGAGTGATAACACCAAATTTAACACACCTGCTCCCCCATTCACACCTGAGACCTTGTAACACTAACAAGTCACATGATACCGGGGAGGGAAAATGGCTAATTGGGCCCAATTTGGACATTTTCACTTAGGGGTGTACTCACTATTGTTGCCAGCGGTTTAGAGAGGACAGCAAATTTACAGTGTTATACAAGCTGTACACTCACCACATTACATTGTAGCAAAGTGTAATTTCTTTAGTGTCGTCACATGAAAAGATATAGTAAAATAATTTAAAAAATGTGAGGGGGTGTACTCACTTTTGTGAGATACTGTATGTACCCTACGTTGGTCTTGATGACATCAGGACCTTAGACTGCCAGAGCATGGGGGGAGAGCACACTGCAGGGGCCAGTCTAACAGCATAGAGATGCAGAGGAGTGGGTAAGCAGAACTTCTTTTTTATGTTCCTTTGACCTAAATCAAAATGAACCCTTCCTGCGTGGGTGCAGCCCCACCGAAAGGGCTCATTTTTAAGACCCCTTTCACACTGCCAGCGGGGCACATTAGCGGTAAAGAGGTGCCCATGCATTTTTAATGGGCAGTGGCGGTGGAGGAGCAGTGTATACACCGCTCCTAAACTGCTCCATAGATGCTGCTTGCAGGACTTTTTCTAATGTCCTGCCAAGCACACAGCTCCAGTGTGAAAGCACTCAGGCTTTCACACTGGGGCTGCAGGGAAGGCGTTTTTCAGGCTCTTTACAGACGGTATTTTTAGCCCTTTTCTTAGCGCCTGAAAAACGCCTCCAGTGTGAAAGGAGTCTAAGTTTCCTGGAGTTGGGCTTTAATGCCCTGGTTCAAATAGAACTTCTCTGTACAAATCTTAATATCAGAATTGCTTTACAGAAACCCATATACTTAAAATTTTTGTCATAATTTAAAATAGTTTTTCTGATTGAAAATTAATGTAAACTACTAAGATTGCATTACATGCCCACAATTTGACCCCACTTACATTGAAATGAATGATGGGACCTGTCATACACTAATCAAATTGTGTCTGCCTGCACGGGTCAAATTGTGGTGAGAGTTCCTGTAATGTGACTGCCAGGAAATGTATTAAACACAAGGTATATCTGGGTGAATTTCTGGGACACGCGGAATCTTAGTAAATTGTTGTAAACAGAGAACAGTGTAATATGACAACCTCTTCAAGACTTGTGTGATACCACATCTCCCCATTCTCCAATATCCTCATTGGTCAGCACCAGTAATGTTAATTCAAGTCACAGGTAATTAAACAGAATGATAGATCTAATGTATAAAGTTGTATTTAATAGATACATAACAGGCAACTGTAGGGAAGTGCTTTGCTTTGGTCATAATATTCGTTGATATCATTAATAAAATATTAAAGATTGTTGGTAAAAGAACTCATATGTGGTTGCTGAGCAATTCTTTGTTGAAATATTTTGGAATCTGGAAATTCAGCAAGCAGACCAGACAGCTAGATGAGTTTCAACTGAATTGGGAAAACTGTAAAATGTCGTATTTAAACAAACATCCGATCCTATAACGGAATTCCAGTGTGTGTCTGTGTCATAGACCATACATGACAGACGGTGCTCAGATGAGTGCCTTCACCAAATTTCTTACCAGAAATGGCAGATCTCAAACTACAGTAAAACCTTGGTTTGAGAGTAACTTGGTTTGAGAGCGTTTTGCAAGACAAGCAAAATGTTTTAATAAATTTTGCCTTGATATACAAGCGATGTCTTGATATAAGAGTAGCGTCATGTCACAACTGTGTATAAAAAAGAAGAGAGGAACCTCTAAGTGTAGCAATATGGTTACATTTAACCGCTTCAGATCCGGGCCATTGCCAAATGACGGCAACAGTGCGGATCTAAATTGCCGGGACTACGTCTATTGACGTCGTCCCGTGCACGAGCGGCCTGTGTGCCCCCTGCAGGGCGCGTGCGGCGCGCTCGGTAATCAGCGAGTCTATGAGACTCGCCTAATCACAGATCAGAGTAAGGGGTCGGTCCCGACCCCTTACCACATGATCAGCTGTCAGCCAATGACAGCTGATCATGTGATGTAAACAGAGCCGGTAATCGGCTATTTTTCCTCCTCGCGCTGACAGCGTGAGGAGGAAAAAAGAAACCCGATCACCGGCGGCCGTGATCGGGACATTAGTCCCGATCACGGCGCTCTTCTGATACAGAGCAATAGGCAGCAGTGCCGCCTACCAGCGTCACCCATCAGTGCCCACAGTGCCATCAATCAGTGCCCACAGTGCCATCAATCAGTGCCCACAGTGCCACCCATCAGTGCCCACAGTGCCACCCATCAGTGCCCACAGTGCCACCCATCAGCACCCACATCAGTGCCACCCATCAGCACCCACATCAGTGCCACCCATCAGCACCCACATCAGTGCAACCTATCAGTGCCCATCAGTGTCACCTACCAGTGCCCATAAGTGCCCATCAGTGCCGCCCATCACTGCCCATCAGTGCCGCCCATCACTGCCCATCAGTGCCACCCATCAGTGCCCCCCATCAGTGCCGCCCACCAGTGCCCCCCATCAGTGGTACCCATCAGTGCCCATCTGTGCCACCTATCTGTGCCACCCATCCGTGCCACCCATCAGCGCCCATCAGTGCCGCCTTATCTGTGCCCATCAGTACCGCCTTATCTGTGCCTATCAGTGCGGCCTTAACTGTCCCTATCAGTGCCGCCTTAAATGTGCCTATCAGTGCCGCCTTAACTGTGCCTATCAGTGCCGCCTTAACTGTGCCTATCCGTGCCCATCAGTGCAGCCTATCAGTGCCCACCAGTGCTGCCTCATCAGCGCATACCAATGAAGGAGAAAAATTACCTGTTTGCAAAATTTTATAACTAACTATTAAACATGATTTTTTTTTTTTCAAAAATTTCCATCTTTTTTTGTTTGTTTAGTAAAAAATAAAAACCCCAGCTGTGATTAAATACCACCAAAAGAAAGCTCTATTTGTGGGAAAAAAATTATAGAAATTTCATCAGGGTGCAGTGTAGCATGACCGCGCAATTGTCATTCAAAGTGCGACAGCGCTGAAATCTGAAAATTGGTCTGGGCAGGAGGGGAGTTTAAGTGCCCAGTAAGCAAGTGGTTAATGAAGGTACAACATTTAGCAACTTATTGCTACACTTAGAGGTGCCTTTCTTCTCTTTTATACCCTGTAAAAAAATGCTTTGATATACAAGTGCTTTGGATTACAAGCATGTTTCTAGAACAAATTATGCTCGCAAAACAAGGTTTTACTGTATAGAGATTACACTCGCTTAGGAATATCCAAAACGATTCAGCATCCAAACTAGGAGGGCTTTCTGTTCCACCTGCGATCACACCGATGTTTCCAATTTATCAGATAATGGGAAGTCGGATGATAATCACTCCCCACATATGCAGAGAAAGAGTAAAATGTCGTAGTGTAATATGTTTTAAAAGAGCATTTATTAAAAGCACAGATTACACTTATTTCCCGTACACACGATCGGATTGTTGGCCACCAAATCTGTGGAATTTTGTCCGAAGGATGTTGGCTCAAACTTGTCTTGCATAAACACGGTCACACAAATGTTGGCCAACAATTACGAACGTAGTGACGTACTACGTGGTTTTTCAGCTCTTTAGCAGCACCCTTTGGGCTCCTTCTGCTAATTTTGTGTTAGTAGAAATTTGGTGAGTGTTGATTCGCGCTTTTCTTTTTGCGTTTTTCATTTAGCGCTTTTCGGTTTGCACTTTTCGTTTCATACTTTTCAGTTCGTTTCTGAGTGTCCGTTCATCAACCAGACATGTTGCGGAATCAGAGGAGGTAACGTGTTATTGTTGGCCCTGGAGTTATTGCTTTGACATAATTTTTTTGGTTGAATAATGATTTGATTTGGTATATTTTCTATATTTTTGGATGCATAGAATGCACTTTTTGGTTAAGTTCTATTGGCAGATAGCATGTCTAATTTTTTTTTTTAATGCACGATAAAAAAATTGTGGAGAATAATACTTGGCTATGTGTGTTACTTCAAATGACAGTTTGGGAGTAGGCAGTTACATTTTAAAAAATACAATGTAAAATTGACAAGGGACACCAACATTGTTGTATCTTTGATCTTAAAAACGACGGGATAATGGTGTTGTGGTAACTTGCGGCAAATTAAAAAAAATATATATATTATTTTTGATATCACTAGAAAAAAAAGCCTTTGAAAATTCGTTTGCAATAACTCCATCAGTATCACCAGCAAAGCAGCATTTCGAGATTTCATAATTTGCCACGTCGCGAATGTTAATTCTCCATTACAAGCGCTAGTTTACAAGACCGACCACTTCTGCTTCCGAGCATGCATGTTTGTACTTTGGACTTTTGTCCGACAAACTTGTGTACACACGATCAGAAAATCCGACAACAGACATTTGTTGGCGGAAAATCTGAAGATATGCTAGCCAACATTTGTTGGCGGAATGGACAAATTGTCCGATGGAGCATACATACGGTCGGATTTTCCGCCAACAGCTTGACACCCAACATTTCCCATCGGAAAATCCGATCGTGTGTATAGGGCTTACAGTTATACAGATTAAAACCAGCAATGCAACCACATAAACACAAACAGCAGTGCTCACCACCAGCCTGCTCGTTCAGAATGATGTCACAGAAATGGCTCCATTTCCCAGTTGATGCCTCCTTTCCAGTTGACGCCTGTTACAGGAAACGCATTGGGTGGAGCCTCTTCTTTAAACTCATTCCAAATGAGCAGGCTGGTGCTGACGGCTGCCGTGTGTGTTTATGTGGATGCTTCGCTGTTTTTTAACAACTCGCCGACCGCCGCATGTACATATACTGCGGGGCGGCAGCTCTTCTGTGCAAAATCACGTACAGGTAAGTGATTTTGCTCTTCTGGATCTGGACACAGCAGGAGCCAATCAGCTGGTCCGGCCCCAATCAGAGCACCACCCACACAGTTAGCAAGCACCCCCAGGGAACACATTTAACCCTTTGATCGCCCCTGATGTTAACCCTTTCCCTGCTAGTGTCATTAGTACAGTGACAGTGCATTTTTTTAAGCACTGATCACTGTATTGGTGTCACTGGTCCCCAAAAAGTGTCACTTAGTGTCCGATTTGTCTGCCGCAATGTCGCAACCCTGCTAAAAATCGCTGATCACTGCCATTACTAGTAAAAAACATAAAAAATGAAATTCCATAAATCTATCCCCTATTTTGTAGACCCTATAACTTTTGCGCAAACCAACCAATATACACTTATTGGGATTTTTTTTTTACCAAAAACATGTAGCAGAGTCCAAATTGGCCTAAATTCATGAAGAAATTTTATTTTTTACATTTTTTATTGGATGTGTTTTATAGAATAAAGTATTTTTTTTTTTCAAAATTGTGAGATGGGACATTGTCCACCCATGAAACAATTGAATTTTGAACACAATATCAATTTATTTTTTGGGCACTGTGTTATGAAGTTATTATCACACATTGGAAAAATCTGGTGACACTTATATATATATATATATATATATGTTTAATTATTATTACCACTTTTGTACACGGTTAGCAACCTGCTAGGGCCACCTAGTGGTTGCTTATGATATTTCTGCTAGGGACACCTAGCAGGTTCACTGTAGAAAAATGTAAAATAATGCACTTAGGTGGCAAAAATATGAATGCAATCTATACACTGGGGGGAGAACCTCTGAGGGAATCTAGGATGGAAAAGGACCTGGGGGTCCTAGTAGATGATAGGCTCAGCAATGGCATGCAATACCAAGCTGCTGCTAACAAAGCAAACAGAATATTGGCATGCATTAAAAAGGGGATCAACTCCAGAGATAAAACGATAATTCTCCCACTCTACAAGGCTCTGGTCAGGCGGTGGTCTCAGCGGGGAGCATCGATAGTTAAAAGAAACTATTAGATAAGCACCTGAACGACCACAACATACAGGGATATACAATGTAATACTGACATATAATCACACACATAGGTTGTACTTGATGGACTTGTGTCTTTTTTCAACCTCACCTACTACTACTAGTACTACTACTAGTGGTTGTTTATGATATATCTGCTAGGGACACCTAGTGGTTGTTTATGATATTGCACTAATTTTTTATCTATGAGATATATGTTTTGTAAAAGAGTAGGGCGCGCGGTTCACTTTACATTTTTCTTTCATAATCAAGTTTCCCAAACTTCATGACAGGCGGCCCCTTAATATCATTAATATACACATACACATTAGCTCAGGTAAGAGAATAGTTAGTCTACGCCCCCATTTTACATTAAGCACAGAAATCTGCTTGATATAGTTAACATTCAGGACCCCCTTCCTGATCCCCACAGTAGACAGATCCAGCAGAAGTCAGACACGTCTGGACAAATCATCCTATACAGGAAGTAGCTCCACTCATGGAGCCCAAAGATCATATATGGTGTATGACTTTTATTCAACTTAAAAGACATGCATATTAAAAGATTTTCACATGGATAATGCAAAATAAAACATGGCCGAACATACCAAGACGGCCGCCGCTCCGGGAACCAGATGCGTGATGTCAGAATTTCAGGCTCCCCCCTACTCGTTTTGTGCACACGTCTTCAGGGGACCACCTCGATTTATGAATTGTATTCTCCACTAGTTGGATCTTCATATATCCATTAAAGAAAGTCAAACAGTTTGAAGACAGTTGAATTATTGATTTGCAAAATGAGTCATTCATTACTGGATATATCACATTTGGTCAGTTGCACCTGTTGACACAACTTGAAAACTAAAGGAGACATGTACTATGGACATGTACAGACTGTCATTACTGACCTTTCTACTGAAAGTGCAATTTTCCTGGAAGGGCAGTCATACTGATCCAAATGCTTAAATTGTTTTAAAGGAGAACATTTTTGAGTTTCTATTCAATTATGGGGGACAATTAGAAATCATAAAAATTGTCTCACCATTTCTCATCTACCGTAGAAATAGAAACAAGAGGAGGATTGTTTGTACAAATGGTGCATCTGCCTCTGAATTTGTGAGTTAGGGTATCTCCCAGATAGCAAGGATAACTTGCCACAAATGTGTGGTAGTGCTGAATTGTAAATCTGTTAACTTGCTGCACATTTTTACTGCCAAGTTGTACGCAAGTCCTAGTTGACACTTTTCCAATTTGTGGCAAATTTGTGTGGCAAGTCTCTAGCAAGAGCAAAGTTGCAGCGGTGAGTCTACAGAAAGAGCTCTTCAAGTCTAGAGCATGAAAATTCAGCCACAGTGACCCCTGTGGTGGGATGACTATTGCACAACATAACTTAACCAGAATTTGCATCAGACTTGCAGAATGTTTGCAAAGAAAGTTGATCTGAAATCATGCAATGCGGACTTGCTGCAATTGTGCAACAATCCTGTGAAGCCTGGCAAGTCTAGCAATAGCTTAGCAAGTCATTTTCAAACTGGCAGCACAATTCCTCCTGGGTAGTTCATTAAGAAGGCACTGAGTCTGGAAACAGACAGGCAACCAGCATATCAAAAATATATGTATCAGCCACCACGTCTCCTAATTCAGGTTTTTCTTTAAAGACTGTGCCAGTCCTTTACAGTCCAGGTCAGGACAGGTGGCATCTAACTATGGCGTGGCAAAGGGAAAGGTCCTGGAAGTTGCACATCTCTTCAAAACCCTGTAAGAAGGTATATGGCAGCCTCAGCCCGGGCTCAAACCAGGCCTTGCCTATACATGGGGGCATGGCCTAGTTGGAGCCCAGGCTGAGGCTGTCATACACCTTCTTATGGGGTTTTGCAGAGATGTGCAACTTCCAGGACTTTTCCATTTTCCAATAGATGTCTAGAGCTGTGATGAGCGTTGTCCTTGTCTGCACTCCAAGCAGTTGCTACATAAGAGGATCTGGTGGTGACCTTGAGCAGCAACTGTAAATTTAGTGTAGTTCTAACTATGGTGTATTTACAGTCCTTTCTGTCTTCTGATCTTTTAGTCTTCTACCTAATACGAGCTGCATACATTATGATCTCTTTATTTTTTGTTACAGTAAAGTTTTGATGGCAAGATGTATCCATGCAAGGTCTGCTCACAAAGCAAAAAAAATCCAATAGCATTTAAAGCTGAAGATGTGATCTGTATTGATTACTTATATAGATCCAGCTTAGCATAATATAAGTATGCATATTGTATTCCTGATGAGCCACAAGCTAAAAATCACTGTAGTAGTCAGTGCTACTACAATGGTAGCTTCCATCTTCTGGGTCCTGTACTGAGCGGCTTCCCTTGGTGCATTTGCCACAGGAAATCACTTGCTTGCCACTTCTGTCATTCGCTGAATGCCCTGTACTTTTTTGTTCACATATATAATTCACTCTCTGATTAGATGAGGGACAGTGATTTCACAATCTCCACCTTGTTTAATCAGAGAATGCTTTGTATTCATTTTAAAAAATACAAGGCATTCTCTGAATAGCCAAGTGTGCTGTGGTCAGTGTGCAGAGGGAAAGCTGCTTGTATAGAACGTGAGCAGGACCTGGGAGATCGTTCCTATCAATGTAGTAACACCAACTTCTACAGTGATTTATAGCTTCCCCAGCTGCCAATCAGGTATGTGATATGCACACTTACATTGTGCCAAGCCGGACCAATGAAAGTATGTATTAAAAAAATCATACCTGGAGTTCAGCTTTAAATGTCATTGGATTCGTTTTGCTTTGTGAACATATCTTGCATGGACAGATGTTCCCATCAAAACTCATCAAAATGTTATTATAATAATAATATTAATGAAAAAAACGGGCATCTGAGGAGCGGCAGGAGTTGGGCATCGGAGGAGCAGGGGAGAGCGGGCATCTGAGGAGCGGCGGCAGGGATCGGGCATCCCGGAATTGGCAGGGACCGGACACCCAGGCATCAGCCAGCGGCTCTTCTCCTCCTCACTTCTGCCGTGCATCACCTCTCCTTCTCCTATGTGTCCAATAGGATCGCCTGTCCTTTTAGCCAAGTGGGTGATGGGTATCAAACCCGCTTCCCAATTGGCTGGGAGGAGGATCAGTGTTGCAACAGTGAACATTCATTCGCTGTTGCAACACACCTGGTCGGGCTCTGGGCGAACTCTCTGCGTCCCAAACCCACCCTATTTTGAAGCCTATTAGAGCCCCTGGCTTTAATCAGGTGCTTAAAAAAAAACCTGGCCACTGTAATTCATGCGCCCGGTGCCCTGGAAGGGGCCGGACGCATGAATAGGGGGCAGCCGCGGTGGTCATGGATAGATTCATGCTATGCATGAATCTATCTACTGCATATAGGGGATGAAGAGGAGAAAGGGGGCCATGCCGGGCGACCCTAATGGACGGGCCACCGCTGCAGTGTGCACTCTGCAAGTGCATTTGCTCCAGAGCTTAGTAAATATGCAGAAGCTCTGCTGACTTCCATCTTGACTATCCATTGCATATAGGGGGGTGGCCTGGAGAGAGGGGGCAGTGCCCGGGCACCCCTAATGGATGGGCCACCCCTGCTTGTTACAGCTTACAATCTAGGAGGGAAGGTGAAGTGATACACAAGGTAATAACTGTGGGGGATGATCTGATGGAGAAAATCAAAGTACAGTTGATAGGTATGGGCAGGATAGGCTTCTCTGAAGAGGAGGGTTTTCAGGGATCGTCTAAAAGCAAACAGAGTAGAAGATAGTAGGGCAGATTGTGTAAGGAAGTTCCATAGAATGGGAGAGGCTCAGGAAAAGTCCTGGAGGGGAGCATGGGAGGAGGTGACAAGGGAGCTAGAGAGCAGGAGGTCTTGGGAGGAGCAAAGAGAAGGAGTAGCTTGGTGTTTTATAAAATATAAAAGAGCAGACCTTGCCCATACACATCGTACAATTAAAACTCATCCAAACGTTATTATAATAAAAATATAAAAGAACAGACCCTGCATGGACACATCATTCCATTTAAGCTCATCCAAAAGTTATTATAATAAAAATATAAAAGAACAGACTGTGCATGGACACATTGTACCATTAAAGCTCTTTCAAAAGTCATTATAATAAAAATATAAAGCGCATACCACACATCATATTATTAAAACTCATGCAAACGTTACTATAATAAAAATATAAAGCGCAGACCTTGCATGAACACATCCTACCATTAAAGCTCATCCAAACATTATTATAATAAAAATATAAAAGAACAGACCCTGCATGGACACATCTTACCATTAAAGCTCATCCAAAAGTTATTATAATAAAAATCTAAAGAGCAGACTTTGCATGAACACATCTTACCAGCAAAACTCATCGAAACTTTATTATAATAAAAAAAGAAGAGAACATAATGTATCTGCCTAGTATTAAGCAAAAGACAGAAAGGTCTTGGCTGCAGAGAGTGGAATTAATCAAGTCCTTTATTCTGTCACTGCAACCTGTGCTGCCAGCTATCTGCTCTGCATTGAGCTCCTACCTCCAGCTGTGAATATGTTAATACTCTTTCCGTGTCTGATTTCCCTAAGATCATACTAGAGCTCTCTTCCCCTCCCCCTCCTCCCTCCGTTCTCGTGTATTGATATGCTATGAGCAGCACGTTAGTAAATAGCAAAAGCAGTTCCAGCGTGCCAAGGAAAAGATGGATCTCCTGCGCTGCGCCTGCTGGCTCTGTGCACAGGAAGGATCCCCCAGCCCACCAGCAGCTCACTCCAGCCAGGACCACTGCTGATGTGAGCCATCTGTGCTGCGGGCGAGGAGAGGACTGGGGCTATGGACGGCCATCTCTTCATTGTTCTTCTGTAGGCAAGAGGTGGACATAAAACCTTCAGAGAAGAGGTGCGGGACGACAGTCTGCGGAGAAGAGGTGCGGGACGACATCAAACCTTCAGAGAAGAGGTGCGGGAAGAGGAAGACAGTCTGCGGAGAAGAGGTGCGGGAAGACATTCTGCGGAGCCTAGGTGCGGGAAGACACAGCCCGCGGAGCCTCTTCTTGGTCACAAAGTGAACTAGACTCCGTTTCTGGATGGGATTGTCTCACTTGAGATGCCGCATGCTCTTCCACAGCTGGACTCTTCTTATTGGGGATGCTAAGAGCCCCGAGGATCATGATGGGGGCCAACCACTCGCACAAAACTCCGGTGTTTGACGAGAATGAAGACGGTAAGTAGCTGTCCATGGTCCCTGCACTAACCTTGGTGCTGAAACAGAGCGCAGCCATTAGCCTTAACTCATCCCACTACATGGCTTGTACAGTTCCAGTTGTTGTAGGATCTACTACACATCTAAGTCTACCCTACTAGGACTGCATAGCATGGCATGCTGACACTTGTAGTATCCTAACAACTGGGGAACTGCACCTAGTCCATGACTTTTTTTTATGTAGACCAGTGGTTACCAATCTCAGTCCTCAAATACCCCCAGCAGGCCAAGTTTTGGGAATTTCCTTTACATAAAATATATGTCATAAACCATGGACAGTGATTTAAATCACCTGTGCAAGGTGAAGAAACTCTTGAAAACATGACCTGTTGGGGGACTGAGGTTGGGAACCACTGATGTAGGGATCTTCGTTTACTTATTATTATTTGTTATTATTAAGATAATTTTCCAGTGTATTGAAATAATAATAATTATGCTAATAATTTTGAAGGTTCATTTATTCGGTCAGGCTATGCTAAGCTTGTAGTAGTTTGCAACACTGAACTGGACTTGCTTTGTAATGTTGAAGATTCTTTGACACTCATCCAATTGTCTTCTGAAGTTCTAATTACTGTCAGGTACATACCCCGAGTAACTCAGTTACCTGCATGTTGAAGACGTTTCAGCACTCATCCAATTGTCTTCCTCAGTTCTAAAAAGTGTAAGGAACATATCCCATATTTATAGGCACACAGGTAATGTAGACCTTCATCTACTGACATTATTATTGTTATTAGTATTATTATTATTATTATTGTTATTTTTATGAACATAGTCATTTAATGTATTGAAATAATAATGGTAAAAAATAATAACAATTATAATAACTGTGAGGATCCCATTTATGTAGTCATGCTATAGCTAGTAGTAGTTAACAAAATTCAACTAGACTTGTTCTATAATGCCAAAGACATTTCAGCACTCATATAATTAGCTTTCTTAAGCTGTGTACACACGAGCGAAATGTCCGACAGAAAAAGTCCGACGGAAGCTTTTCATCGTATATTCCGATCATGTGTGTGCCTCATCGGACTTTTTTTTTTTCGAAAATTCTGACGGACCTAGAAATAGAACATGTTCTAAATATTTCCGACGGAACCAATTCCCATTGGGAAAACCGCTCATGTGTATGCTGTTCCGACGGACCAGAAACGACGCATGATCTGAAGCAAGTACGAGACGGAAGCTATTGGCTACTGGCTATTGAACTTCCTTTTTCTAGTCCCGTCATATGCGCTGTCCCGTCACCGCGTTGGTCGGACTTTGGTCGGACTTTGGTTTGACCGTGTGTAGGCAAGACTGCTTGAATGGAATTTCCGTTCTGTCGAAGAAACCTTTGGAGTTTATTCCGATGGCAAAACCGGTCGTGTGTACAGGGCATGAGTTCTAAAAAGTTTCAGGAACATACCCCCCATTCATAGGCACACAGGTAATGTAGAACTTCATCTACTGACATTATTATTATTATTGTTATTTTTATGAACATAATCATCCAATGTATTGAAATAATAAAAAAAATAACAATAATTATAATAATTGTGAGGGTCCCATTTATCTAGTATAGCAAGAAGTAGTTAGCAAAATTCAAGTAGACTTGTCCCAGCATATATAGCCATATAGGTACATTTTTTATGTAGATCTTCAGTTAATGACTTATTATTTTTTATTATTATTACCATCATCATCTTAAGAATTGAAAAAAATAATAACAATAATCATAGTAGTACTAAAAATTATAAAAAACATTTGTGAAGGTTCCCATGCCACAGCTAGTAGTAGTTATCAGCATTGAAGTATGAATGTTGAAGACATTACGGCACTCATCCAATTGGTTTCCTCCATTTTAAGAAGTGTCAGGAACATACACCAGTATTTATAGCCACACAGGAAACTTTTTATGTAGATCTATATTTACTGATGTATTATTATATTAGTTTGTTTTTAATGTTAACATCATCATCCAATGCATTGTAAGAATGTCAATAGTAATAATACAAAATTATAATAATCATTGTAAATATTCCCATCTATCCCTGGCATGCTGGACTAGGTCTGTAATGTTGAAGAAGATACTTTAATACTCATCCTATTGGCTTCCTGAGTAATGATGAGTGTCAGGAACATACTCCAGCCTTTATAGCGACGCAGGTAACTCAGTCACCTTCATCCAATCACTATGTGTTAAGGCAGATGTTCTCTGTCCATGGACATAATGGGAGGTGTGAAGGTATGTGAAACTACCCTGTTCTAATTGTTCACGCCTCCTATTGCATTAAGGAGACTGAATTACCCGCGTGGCTATAAAAAGCTAGGATATGTTCCTGGCACTTGTTTGAACTAAGGAAGCCACTTGGAATAATAGTTAGCTAGTAGTCGTCAATCACATTCAACTGAGCTTGAAAGGACTGGTTCTGTAATTTTGAAGATGTTTGACCACTCATCCAAGTAGCGTCCAATGAAGTAAAATAAAATGCCCCCTGAATTAAAATTTTTAGCAACAATCATGTGAAGTGTAAAATACATTTCTGCCTGTCCAACAGTACTGCAATCTTATCTTACATTTAAAAGCTTCACCTTAAGGGGTATTATAAAATTTATCATAGTAATTTATCCAGTGAATACACATGTAGATTTGTTTTGCGAGAATAGAGCAAAAAAAAAAATTTAATGTTATTACATTATTTCCTCTGCTGGTCGCATTGCTATGACTAGCGCCATCTAATGGTCAAATGCTTAACAGCCTTATAACATTCATTTTTTGCCCCATTCCCATAGAGTGAATGCATACGCATGTGAAGAAATGAAGAATGGCCGCACTTCCATACACGATGCAATTAGGATTTATTACAAAAGTAAAAACATCAGTACACAATGGTACATAAGCAGAGGGACAGGGGTGACGTGTTTCACATGGCTTGCATGCTTTGTCAGACCCTTAAAGGGTGAACCGCGTCACCCGTGTTCCCTGCTTAGGTACCATTGTGTGCTGATGTTTTTACTTTTCCAATAAATCCTAATTGCATCGTGTATGGGAGTGTGGCCATCCTTCGTTTCTTCACACAAGTTTCTGTTGCAGTGACAGGGCATGCACTCCTACCTACGGGCTGTTAAACTTGGAGCCCTACTTACACACCTGGAGCAGCTGAATTTGCTTATTTGAATGCATATGCCCTTTTACTGGATGAACTGTTATGTATTTTTTTTTTATAAATACACCTCTATGTGTTAGAAGACAGCAGTGCTATTAATTTAACTTTGATTGGTGTATTTTTTTCAAAAATTTGCCTTCACTTTTGAGCATTCTAATCAGCAGTGAAACAGAAATGGCAGCATTTCAGGTGTTTTTTAAGCCCTGTGATTGGCACTGCTCCATACCATGGTTTTGCATGGAGCTGGGTAGTGCACATTATGTGGCAATGTGGCCTCCAAAAATAAGACACGCAGCTATTTTAGAAGCTTTAAACATCACGTTGCATACATTAAGTTTACGTATACTTTGTCTAGGGTTCCACTTTACTATTGTTAAAGAAATTAGCTCAATGTATGGAAATTAATAGTAATATATTTTGCTCAGTAGGGAATATATGTAAACGATTATTGCATTTGTTATTATTATTATTATTATTTATGGCACTATTATTATGGAACTAAAATATTATTAGACTCATTAAGACTCACTTATGAAAAGATAATTGATTACAATTATTTTAGAAGGCACCAGCTGCTAAAGATGATGGAGATTGGTGGATGTGATTATTGTTTTTATTGGAAGATTTTGCACAGGTTTAAAAATATGGGATGGATGAGCCTAATAATGTTCAATAGGAAAAGATTGCCAGACTTAATCCGTGTTACATGGTAGGATACTGTTTAAATGCAGGCAGAATTTGCTTTGTTGTACTCCCTTCTCTTCCATTTCCTTCTACAAAAGTTTCTTGAAAGAAGATGGAAATGCCATAGGTGTGGGAGTATACATTGTAACATGATTTCGCTAGACCCAAATCCTCTGGGATTATGGGAAAGGTCAGCTAGTCATCATAATACGGATTACCTGTATCACTTAGTAGTGCCTGCAATAGCTTATTATAGAGGCGAGAGCATGCTAGGTCATATTTTAACATTAATCATCTGAGCCTGTGCAGTGTAATTAGAAATCCCTTTCAGTTTCTTAGTAGAAAATGTCACTATGGCTTAAACTTTTACTTTTATAATGGTGAAGAATTTCTTTTAGCAAAGCAGCTCTATGTGGAAACATTATACTTAGAGGAACTATAGTGTTTTTCATTTTTCTAAAGCGCACAAGTGAAAGAGATAAGCATAAAGCAATAATAAATCCAAAAACAAAAATGTAATATATTTCAGCTTACCAATCCTTAGATGTAGTGACTGCAATAGTTTTATTTTTTATGGCTTTTTTTCCCTTTATTTCACCTGATGATCCAGCCAGTAACCGGTTGACCATTGTCAGCACCAGTGGATGCCCGTCCATTAGGGGCGCATGTGCGCCGACCCCCCCTATCCATGCGTCCAGCCCCCTGATCTACATACAGGGCGCCAGACGCATTGGATTCCAATGGTGGGGTGTGTTTTTTTGGAGCATGTGATTAGGGCCAGCTAGGCTTCAAAAAAGAGTGGGCTCTGCGCCCCGACCCCACCCAGTTTTGTGACAATAGCGAATGAATATTCACTATTTTCACACTGATCCTCCTCTCAGTCAAGCAGGAAGGGGGTCACGAGACCTGTCACTCGATTGGCTGGAAGGAGATCTGATCCGATTGGCCACCAGGAGAAGGGAGGATAGTTTAGGGAACCGAGACCCGCCCGCAGCCTGGAGCGCTGCCCACGAGATGGGGTTAGTGCTGCCCCTGACTTACTGACTGGCAGGCGAAGGGGTGCCGCCCATGACCCCCATGACCCGGCCAGCCGAACGGTGGTGGCTTCAGTGATGACCCTTAGTTCGGATAAAGTAAGGAAGGGTTATAACCCAGGTCAGTTTTTTTTTTTTTTTTTTTCATTTGTGTCCCATTGGGGAGATTTACCCTCATTTCCTGTCCTATAGCCAAAAGAGGATGTGATAAAAAATCCCTCAAAAGAGAAGGATGTCACCAGGATCACCAGAACTAGTGTCCCCAATGGAAGATAATGTAAATCATTGGAGGGGATGATAAGGGACCATATCCAAGAATTTGCTGATGAAAACAGTATCATTAGTAGTAATTAGCATGATTTATGAAAGGTCATTCCTGCCAGACCAATCTGCTAACATTCTACGAGGAAGTGAGCTGTCATCTAGATCAGGGGTCTCCAAACTGTGGCCCGGGGGCCTGATGCAGGCCTTTGCTTGCCTTTATCCAGCCCTTGGGGCACTTTTCCTTCCACTGATACAAGACACTATTCCCTTCACTGAAACCAACAATGGGGCAATATTTCTGCTACTGCCATTAACAATGGGGCACTATTTCTCCCATTAAAGGCAATGATGGGGAACTATTCCTTCCCACTGAAACCAACAATGGGGCATTATTAATCCCACTGACCCCAAAAATGGGGCATTATTAATCCCACCTACACCAAAGTTAGGGCATTATTAATCCCACTGACACCAAAGATGGGGCACTATTAATCCCACTGACACCCAAGATGAGGCACTAATAATCCCACTGACACCAATGATGGGGAACTATTTCTCCCACTGACACCAAAAATGGGGCACTGTTCCTCCCATTGACACCATTGATGGAGCACTATTCTTTAAACTGACATTAGCAATGGGGCACTATTAATCTCACTGACACCAATAATGGGGCACTATTCCTCCTACTGACACCAGTGATAGGGCACTATTTCTCCCCCTAATACCAAAGATGCATTGTTTACTCCCACTGAGGCCAGGAAAATGTCTACTTCCAATGGTCACAGTCTGGCCCCCATAAAGCCTGAAGGAGAGTATACTGGTCCTTTGCTTAGAAAGTTTGGAGACCCCTGATCTAGATAAAGGTAGGCCTGTGGATGTGGTGTATCTGGATTTTGCAAAAGCATTTAAAACAGTTCCCCATAAATGCTCAATCTACAAACTGAGGTCTGTTGGCATGGATCATAAGGTTTGTTCTTGGATAGAAAACTGGTTACAGGGGTGTGTCCAAATGGTGGTGATAAATAACGTGTACTCAGACTGGTCTGGAGTGGTAAGTGGGGTACCTCAAGGCTCTGTCCTGGGACCAATTCTGTTTAATGTATTCATAAATGATATAGAGGTTCAATCTCAGTGTTTGCTGATGGTACAAAAATAAGTAGGGGAATAACTTCACAGCAGGACATAGAAATTTTACAAGTAGGCCTGAATAAGATAATGGGGTGGGCAACTACATGGCAAATGAGGTTTAATGTTGAAAAATTTAAAGTAATAGAAAAATGTAAAGTAATGCACTTGGGGGTTAAAAATGTTAATGCAATTTATACGCTAGGGGGAGAACCTCTGGGGGAATCCAGGATGGAGAAATATCTGGGGGTCCCAGTAGAAGACAGCAATAGCATGCAGAAGAGAGAAGATATGATAGTGGTATACAAATACCTCAATGGTGATCCCAGCGTAGTAAAAAAACTATTCAGCCTCAGGGAGTGTAAAAAGACATTCACTGAAACTAGAGGAGAAGCGGTTTAACACTTCCTGTCCCATAGACACAAAGCATGTGAGAGGAAATTCCTCCAAAGTGCGTGAATCCGGGTTTGTCACCAGGGTCAACAGAACTAATGTCCCCATAGGAAGACTCCCCCTCTGTTAGTGTTCTGCTGTCAACCCAAAATTGGGGATCTTCTTTAACTTTCCCTTTTGATGATAAAAGTACACAGGACAAATAGAGAGGGTTAATCTCTCTAATGGGAGCACAGACAGCAATAAAACCTGACAGGTGTTCTAATCCATATCCACCCTATCCAAAACAAAAAAATGCCCTTAGTTATACTTTACCAAGCCTCAATGTGCAAGAAATGTACCTGCACTATATTTGGCAAAATCAGCACTCTAATGCCCCGTACACAGGGTCGGACATTGATCGGACATTCCGACAACAAAATCCTAGGATTTTTTCCGATGGATGTTGGCTCAAACTTGTCTTGCATACACACGGTCACACAAAGTTGTCGGAAAATCCGATTGTTCTGAACGCGGTGACGTAAAACATGTACGTCGGGACCATAAACGGGGCAGTGGCCAATAGCTTTCATCTCTTTATTTATTCTGAGCATGCGTGGCACTTTGTCCGTCGGATTTGTGTACACACGATCGGAATTTCCGACGGATTTTGTTGTCGGAAAATTTTATATCCTGCTCTCAAACTTTGTGTGTCGGAAAATCCGATGGAAAATGTGTGATGGAGCCTACACACGGTCGGAATTTCCGACAACAAGGTCCTATCACACATTTTCCGTCGGAAAATCCGACCCTGTGTACGTGGCGTAAAACACACAATGCATTCCTATCAGTGTATTGTGGCGTGCTGTAGGACAGTTGCGTTTGTTTAGACCAACCTTCTTCAACCTTTTTACCCCAGAGTATTTCCCCCAAAAATGTCAGGTCTCAGGGAACCCCAGCTAAGTTTGATTCATTGAGGGGTCAGTGGTCAAACCGCCCCTTACATTGATTTATAATGGGAATAGTAAGGATCATTGGAATACATGGTGTATTGTAATTTGTGACTGGAGGTGCATTGAGATTGTTAGGCATCTCTTTACTCCTGGAACCCTTCTAATTGGTCCTTGTGGAATTCTGAAGGGAGAAATATTGTATCTATTTTATGAACTTGTAAATGATTTTGTAAAATATGATTAATTATTGGTTTAGCCCTAAGATTAGCAATAACTACACATTTTAATGTATGTGTTTGTAGCCCTAATGAAGGGGGGCCCCTGCAACCTGCCAAAATGTGTTGACACACCTCGTAAACACAAATCTCTTTCAGTGCAGTAGCACATCTAACCTCCAATCTCCTTACATTTGTGGTCAGTGAGAAGGATACAACCCTACAGACAGCTAAAAATCATGCTGCTGATGCCAAGTGGCCATGCCATGAAACTATGCAAGCACCATCTAAGGAGAGGTCACCGCAACTCAAGAAACCTCTAGCAACCTCTAAAGGAACCTTAGAGTTCCATGGAACCTTGGTTAAAAATGGCTTGTTTAGACTGTATATGTGCATTGGGGTCCTATTCAGAAAGAATGACAAAACATGTACTGTGCATTAAGTGCATAAATGCACACATGAACATGCAAGCAAAGGATACCTTTCAACAAAGTTTAAAGGCAGTCATGACAGGTTAAGTTCCTTTGAGATTTTGCAGTAGACAATATTCTTGAAAGAAGAAGAGCAGAAAATTGTTCTCCTGTATGAAAGGTTTAGTGTTTTGTAAGGGTAGTGTTCAGCACATCTTGCTGTAATGTTTAGCCTCACCTCCAGTACTGCCAAGCTGTTCTTTCTATATATGCTTATTACCATGACAGCTCTTAAACATTTTGATTGTCGGTGAGCTTGGTGTCAACTGTAGTGTTGCACAAGATGCTGAAATCACTTCAAAGAGAGTAAACACTGCTCTTGCAAAAATAATGAAGCACCATTAGAACAATCAATAGAACAAACCCATGTATCACCCCACCATTAATAACAAATGCTAGCACAAAACATTTTACTTGCTTATGCTTTAATGGATTTAATGTATGGTCAGGGACATCTTTAATATTGATTGGACCCTGGGCAAAAATTTTCTTGCCCCCCCCCTCCATGCAGTTTCGCTCTCCACTTGCTTTGAGACATACAATAAATAGCAGCTAGACTCAAAATCCGTTTACTGAATCAGATCAGGCAGAGATTGTGATTGGTTGCCAGAGGTTACAGTGTATCGTTACCGCTCACTGATTAGTTGCTAGAGGTTACAGCACATGATTTATGCTTGTTGATTGGTTGCTAGAGATTACTGTACATCAAAACTGCTCACTGATTGGTTGCTAGAAGTTACTGCACATCATTAGTGCTTACTGATTGGTTGCTAGAGGTTACAGCACATCATCTTCTCACTGCCTGCACACCATGGATTGAGGAGGTGAGGGGACCCATCAATAGACAGAAAACTCCTAGGGATCCTAGGACTTGTGGGATCAGTGGCAGTGCTGGGGGGAGGGGTGGGTGTGATCAATTTCCAGCATGCCCCTTTATCTCCCCAGTGGCAGCATTCCATATAGGTGATGGTGAATATGACCTCAGGGGGGCATGATATATATATATACATGAATACTGCCTCTATTTACATATGAATGCTGCCAGTCCATCGCTATTTACATATGAATATGAGCCACTATTTTCATATCAATGCTGGTATTGACATGTAAACACAAGGTCTGCAGATGAATCATCTGTACACAACAATAGGGCAGAGCTGGGCAGCATTAGTAACATAACTTCACACTGAGATACCAGGACACAGCACTGGACTAAAACCTCAAGGGACGAGGAAATTTAAACTGGGATAGTTGGCAAGTATGAGGCAGCTGCTTTGGGCCCCACAATAATGACAGGGCCCAGGGCAGCTGCCCCTTTTGCCCTGCCTTAAAGACGGCCCTTTGTATGGTTGTGAGATATACTGAGCATGACCAGGTTCTTACTGAACACCTAGATCATATGACAAATTGCTGTATATACAGCTAATTCCGCGCACACATGAGCGGACTTTCCGGCGGACTTGGTCCGACGGTCTTTCCGACGGACTTTCTGACTAGGTCCGACGTTCTTTCCGAACCAACGGACTTGGCCACACACGATAGGACTAAGTCCATTCATAAGTCCATTTGGTTTGAACGTGATGACGTAAACGGGACTAAAAAAAGAAGTTCAATAGCCAGTAGTCAATAGCTTCCCTTGCGTCGTATTTGGTCCGTTGGACCAGCACACAGACGAACAGTTTTCCCAATTTTAGTCCATCGGACTTTGAGTCCATCGGACAGATTTGAAACATGTTCTATTTCTAGGTCCTTCAAGTTTTTATCCCGAAAAGCTATCGGACTAGCCCACACACTATCGGATTGTCCGCCGGACTAATCCTGTTGGACCTAGTCCACCGGAAAGTCCGCTCGTGTGTACGTGGCATTACTTATCCTTCTTGTTATATTAACCTCCCTGACGGTTTTCCTGAGTGTAGCTCAGGGTTAAATTTCAGCACCATTAGCGGTAACCCAGAGCCACACTCGGGATTACATCTCAGGATCCTGGTGCGGTGTTACTTACCTTGTCCCCAGGATACTGCGATGTCCTCCGCTGTGTCTGCAAGCTCTGTCCTCCTCCAAAGCCTCTCTGTGCCAGGCTCCATTCCCTGCAAGCGTTGCAACGCATGGGGCGGAGCCTGGCGGCAAATTAAAAATAAAGTAAAAATCATAACACATACAGTACTGCAATCTTACAGATTAAAGTACTGTATGAAATTATTTCACATCCCTTTTGTCCCCAGTGCTTTGTCCAATGCCCTGCATGCAGTTTTATATGATATATACTGTTCTTTCTGCCTGGAAACTTTGTTGTTGAGATTGTCCATAGCAACCAAAAAGTGTCCCTTTACATCAAAAGTGGCTTTAGACCAGCTAGAAAACAGCGATAGTAAATTAGAACACTTGCACAATTGAGCGATAGTGAATTGTGGGGAAATTTATTTTATTATTATTATATTATTATTTTTAAAAAATTTTTATATTTATTTATTATATTATAATCTATTTTTTTGTGTTTCAAACTTCATCATACCCGAGATATCTACTAGACTCTTGGTGGACAGATTTAAGTGTGTTATTGTTAAGAATTACAGGCCTGCAATATAAAAACCGCCAAAATAATTGTACCGCTTTCAGCACCTAAAATCTGAAATAATCATACCGCCAGGGAGGTTAAGAAAGAGTCAGGCTTTGTAGATTTTTGGTCGATTCTCTTGTGGTTTGTTATTCAATAACCTGATGAAGAGCAGTGGCGGTGGCAGTTTTTTTTCAGGGTAATCTATGGCCATGAATTTGTATGTGTTTTTGTATTTAACATTGTCTTTTTATTGCATTTTCCATCTGCAAATTGTGTTTTGTGCAGCTGTGTATGCAGGTGTAAAGTAGGTAAATAGTTAATAACACTGTGAAATCCTGCACTAAACAAGTGATTAAAAAAGAATAATTGGTGATAGGGATAAAATGAATTATAAATATAATTGATTACTAACATTCAAGGTTGCTGCTCTCAAAGTGCATGTGCCTTAAAAAATGTGAACAGGATAAGATCGCTACCATATACTATACTAATACATCACCAAATAAATCATAACAACTCATATCAAATAAAAAATAACAATATATAAACTCCATAAATTCCAGTGAACAAATAAATAAATATATAAAGTTCATGTGAAGCCAAGTAAGTTTTTGCAGTGCAGCTTCAACTTAATCGACAAACATCAGTGCAAAATCCGTGCTGCCCTCTGTGTGCCCTCTCACTCACCAGAGATCATGGACTTCCATAACAGAAGTCGGATGCACTTTGAGAGGGTGGCTGGGCTTAGTAGTCCCACTGGCTGTATCACTGCGGGGATGGGTACAAATGGCAAAATAAGCTATATAGCGTAATTCTGTATATTTATTGTATGAAATCCAAAATTCCAGGTAATCCACTCATATTAAAACATTAAAAACAATGTAAAATCGGAACTGGAAGTAGCCGGCTGGCCAGGTTGTGACATCATTTTTGGCAGGCTTTTGTTTCCGGTTTTACATTGTTTAATATGAGTGGATTACCTGGAATTTTGAATTTTATAAAATAAATATACAGAATTATGCTATATAGCTAATTTTGCCATTTGTACCCATCCCTGGAGGTTCGTTGAAGACAGCACCTTTTGTAGCTGGAGTTACAGCCTGTGGTACCACAGAGCCCAGCAGTCCTCATAACGTTTTCACACTTCTTAATGGGATTCCGGGATTTCTGATGGCTCAGTAAGGACAACGCAAGCCGCAGTGATACAGCCAGTGGGACCACTAAGCCCAGCCACTCTCTCAAAGTGCATCCGACTTCTGTTATGGGAGTCCAGGATCTCTGGTGAGTGAGAGGGCACGCAGAGGGGAGCACGGATTTTGCACTGATGTTTGTCTTGGCACTTTATACTGCACATCCGATTAAGTTGAAGTTACACTGGAAAAACTTACTTGGATTCACATGAACCTTATATATTTATTTATTTGTTCACTGGAATTTATGGACTTTATATATTGTTATTTGATATTTGATATGAGTTTTTATGATTTATTCGGTGATGTATTAGTATAGTATATGGTAGCGCTCTTATCCTGTTCACATTTTTATGCAGGTGTAATGCTAAGGGAAATGTTTTAAGTTAGGTTCTTTGCAGTGCTCTTCAAGGAATATTTACACAAATAAAATATTATACTTATTGAATTAAAACAATAAAAAGGTTTAAATTACAGAGAGTTATACATAGGGTAATGAAACTATACATAGATTATAGAGATCTAACACATTTTTTTTTTTCTGTGTCTATCCTGCTGGGAAGATTTCCCTTCACTTCCAGTCTTGATGACACAAACGGAAATGAGAGGAAACCTCCCAAAAGTGAGGCTAAATTTCATCGTAGACAGTTGTTTTACCAGAACATGTGATCCTGCTGGAAGATTTCTTTTTACCTCTTGCTGTCATGACTCTTGCTCTCTAAAATTTAGGATTTCCCCTAAGTTTCTGTCTTGGTGGCAATGTTCCTCAAGATGAATAAAGAAAGTGGATCTTCCCAGTGGGGACACAGACAACCAAACAAACCTACAGAGGATACAATAATCCCACACTCTATCCAAAATTTAAAAAAAATGTTTTGCCTTTACTTCAGGTATCTAGCAAATAATTTATCTATTAAAGAAAGATTACTTACACATGGACTTTGGAGTTTTAATGGTTAACCTCCCTGGCGGTATGATTATTTCGGATTTTAGGTGCTGAAAGCGGTACAATTATTTTGCATGGAAATTTGGCGTTTTATATTGTAGGTCTGTAAATCTTAACAATAACACACTTAAATCTGTCCAAACCAGAGTCTAGTAGATATCCCGGGTATGATAAAGTTTGAAACACAAAAACATAAATTATAATATAATAAATAAAAATAAATAATAAAAAAAAAATTTTAAAAATAGTAATAAAATACATTTCCCCACAATTCACTATCGCTCAATTCTGCAAGTGTTCTAATTTACTATCGCTGTTTTCTAGCTGGTCTAAAGCCACTTTTGACGTAAAGGGACACTTTTTGGTTGCTATGGACAATCTCCAGTTTCCAGGCAGAAAGAACAGTGTATATCATGTAAAACTGCATGCAGGGCATGGGCCAAAGCACTGGGGACAAAAGGGATGTGAAATCATTTCATACAGTACTGTAATCTGTAAGATTACAGTACTGTATGTGTTATGATTTTTACTTTTTTTTTTAATTTGCCGCCAGGCTCCGCCCCCGTGCGCCGCGCCGCTCGCAGGGAACGGAGCCTGGCACGGAGAGGCTTCGGAGGAGGACGGAGCCCTTGGACACTGCGGGTGACATCGCAGGATCCCGGGGACAAGGTAAGTAACGCCGCCCCAGGATCCTGCAATGCGATCCCGAGTGTGGCTCGGGGTCACCGCTAATGGTCCTGAATTTTAACCCCGAGCCACACTCGGGAAAACCGCCAGGGAGGCTACTGCATGATTCATTTAAGGTCAATGGTGTAATTGAGTCTTTACTCTTGCCAACTCACATGGCCAAGTTTGCTCTCTTTCCACCATAGTCCGCATTGACGCCCCCCTCCCCATTGATTACCACTTCCTGTTCTATAACCATACCTCCCCAAACTTCTTCAAAGAGCCATGGAAATTCCACTAGAGTTTAAATGAAGGAAGCCTCTGAGAAAGAACACAGTTTAAAACACACATCAAATGCAGGTCGCAGATTACCATTGACTTTAATAGAGTAGTGTAAATGACAGTTTAGCGGCTAATTTTGACTTGTGTCAAAAACTCACCAGAATGGCATGTGGACAAAATAAAAGATTTACCAATTACTTCCGAATTCCAGCCATACAGGCTGCAAGAGGGAGAGAGAGATGCACATCTAAAGCTGAACATAGACAGGTATTTTTCTTTCAGCCAGTGGGCTGAACAGATTCCTCCATTCAGAGAAACAAGGTGAATGGAGGAATCCCCCCCACTGGGACATTGTGTTCTGACAGGGAAGGAAAGAGAAAGCAGAGCCCTACTTACTAAAAATCTAGCGGACTTTGTAGGCACAACATGAGACAATATAACAATCTTTATTACAAATATCTTAAAACATATTGACATAAAACCAATGCAACACCCTCTACTTTCAGTAGATCAAACAAATACCCAATCCCAATTATGGAGACATAAATCCAGTCAAAAGGTATATATGATGTGTAGAAGTCCATCAAAAGAAGATATATATATATATATCAGCGTGGATGTCGAAGATCTAACCCACAACTCCTCCATACTTGGTAGTCCCAACGCATTTCACAAGATTTACTTGTTTCCTCAGGACAGATTGGGTGGGTTCTGATCAAACTTGGAAATAAGAGTGTGGTTGATAGCAGATCATGGGGGCAAGCACAGGGGCCACTTCAGAGAAGGACGGGGGGGGGGGGTTTGACACAGGGTGGGGAACCCAAATGCCCAAATGTCCCAAATCCAGACCAGTCAGGTATAAGAAATGTAAAATCACAGCCCTCCAGAGAAGAAGGTGATGGGTGGAAAGTGTCAGAGGCCTTGAAGTCCTTATAAAGTATGTCCAAACACCAATTTATCCCATCAATGATATGGTAATAATGTATGAAGTCCTATGTAAAAGGAACCTCAAATGGGGGGGGGGGGGGGACATATGGGTGGACCAAGACATCAGAAAGGATAGCCCAGATATATTGTATTGGTATAGATATCGGGGTTAATGAGCATTCAGGAGACAAAAGTATCCCACAAAATCTGGAACATCACCATGGTATATTAAACAGACACCCCATCAGCAGTATCACCTGCTCAGTAGCTCTCAATTAGAGCTCACAAGTCAAAAAATATAGACGTGGGCCTTCGAGCGAATGTGGTGATAATGATCTCAACTGGTTTCTACTGCTTTCTGACAGTGGGACCTGCCTCTGTCAAAATACACTGTTAAGCGACTGATCAGCACTGATCAGCGGCAATTGACAAAAGTTTTCCTGCATATCTCTTTGACAGACGTTGATCAAACATACAATTTCTGTCAGGCAGGGATGGCCGCATATTGATTGAAATACGGCTAATTTCAGCTGAACTGGAAAGAATTAATATCCTGTTACCTGTAACAAAAATTCATAGGACAGTGACCCGTGTTTAAAGCTAAAGAATCTGCTTCAGGCAATACAAGATTTATAGGACTGCAGATATTTTCCTTGTACTTCTGTAGGCCTGCACAGTTACAGTAATTACAAATGGGATATTTTGACTATCGCAAAAACCTAGTTTTGACACATTCTTGTTAAAAATCCATTGCTGGAGGTAGTCATTTTCCTGGATTTCCACTAAAAACTGAGCCTTAGTTTGATTACTATCTTTCTTATTTCATGTTTTATCACTTATTATTTTTCACAATCAGTATACAAGAACAATTCCCGTGTGCTCTATGCCTCATTAAATTTACTAATACCTTGTGAAATGTTTGGTCTTACTATCCCATTAAGTCTCATTTATTTGAGAGTCTCAAACAACTACTCTATGGGGGTTATTTACTAAAGGCAAATCCACTATGCTCTACAAGTGCACTTGTGCACTTGAAAGTAAAGTTGCTGTAGAGCCCAGGGGGACATTCAAGGAAAATAAAAAGCAGCATTTTAGCTTGCACATTATTGGATGATAAAATCAGCAGAGCTTCACCTCATTTCAGAGCTTCCCCTCAGATCTACAGGGATCTACAGAGACTGCACTTACGAGTGCACTTTCAGTGCACTTGTAGTGCAAAGTGGATTTGCCTTTAGTAAATTAACCCCTATGTGTTGGTATAAAAAAAAAAAAAAACTAATCAGGCTTTTGGCAACTGAACAGACCCCTTCTTTAAAGTTGAACTCCGGGCACAAAAGAAATGTATTTAAATATATTCCTCAATATCCATAAGGGATGTAAATCGACTTTACATATATAAATGCTTTTTGAAAAACAGTTATCACTGTGTAATGTTAGCAGTGACATCATCACTATGGTGTACATAGCCTGTGAAGGGAGCAGAGCTGTGAGAGGGACCAGCATGCCTCACCAACTACAGACTGCCTGCAGAAAACTACAGGAGGGGGCGGAGACAAGACCAGCCACCCTGCAAAAGGTACATAAAGCAACAGTGACCAGTCTTTATTACAGGAAGTTCCTGCACAAAAGCAAAGTTTCACACTGGATTACAGCACAGATCTGAAAGAAATACACAAAAGCACATCAAGATTCAAGGAGAATACACATGATGAATGTTTTTAGCCAATGTTTGCTTATCCAAGGGTTTAGCTTTAAAGTAAGCCTGTTATCAACCTGGGCAGTTTAAACCGAGCATATGACAAAGGGTGAATAAGCAGGGTTTCATTTTGGTTAAAGCTGTATGTCAAAACAGTCAGAAATATAGGAAGCTAAAGTTATAAGTCAAGTTGGATTTTTCCTTTGAATGTTTAGATTGGCCCTAGTCATCATCAGCCTCCCTACTGGTCAGTGAGAGTGTGCATTACAATAAAGGTTTAATAGCAGGCAGGCAACAGAGAGTGGCAACAGATGGCAGGCAACAGAGAGTGGGGCCAATAACTTTTATAGTCTTATGTAATCCATTATACCACAATGCAGCAAGCCCTCACCTCTACTTTTGGGAGAGCAGCTTTCTATAGATAATTCACATGTCAGCTGTTTCCCCTCTATAACTGAGAGTTCATCAAAAATATTTTAAACAGTGTGGAGACATGGGGGGTTATTTACGAAAGGCAAATCCACTTTGCACTACAAGTGCACTTGTAAGTGCAGTTGCTGTAGATCCGAGGGGGACACGCAAGGAAGATAAAAAACAGCATTTTAGCTTGCACATGATTGGATGATAAAATCAGCAGAGCTTCCCCTCATTTCAGATCTTCCCCTCAGATTTACAGCGATTGCACTTCCAAGTGCACTTGTAGTGCAAAGTGGATTTGCCTTTCGTAAATAACCCCCATGGTTTATTAAACTATTATTAAATGAAAAGCAGCAGGTGGGCTCTGTGCACCCTAAACACACACCAGAACCTAAAGAAAACAGATTGTGACATTAGAATTCAGCATGTAATACAACATTTATTAATCAATTTGATGATGTGGGTTTAGTAACACTTTAATTGCCTCTTCTGAAGAGAGTCTAGTTTATATAGTAGTAGCCAGTTGTTTAATTTTGTCAATGAGTGAATAAGACCCGCTAGGTGTTTCTCATAAGTACACTGTATGCAGACTCTCTGAATTACTTCTGACAAGTTAGGTACTAGTTTCCATCTACTAGTTATGGTTAAAGGTGCTGCAATTAGTATATGAGTTACAATAGTAGAGTGTTGTGTATGGAGTCTATCCATATTTAGCCCCTAAAGAGCCAAGGATGGAGAAGGGGTTGTAATTATTCCCGTCACCTGGGAAATCAGCATAAAGATAGATTTCCAGAATCCTGTCAGGCTCCAACATTCCCAGAGTAAATGGTATAGATCACCCTGTTGGCCACACAATTTCCAACATTCTTCAGACCTGTTAGGGAACATTCTATGAATTTTATCTTGAGTAAGGTACCCTCTATATACAATATTCATTATGTTTTCCCAGTGTGAAACACAGTGGGATGATTGCATAACTATTTGAAGTGCTCTGTGCCATGTGTGGATTGGGAACTCTTCTTGAAGATCTTTTTCCCATTTATGAATTTGTAAAGGTTTCAGTAAGGGTTTGCTACAAGTCATATATTTGTAAAACCATGTAATACCTTTCTTAGCCTCTAATGAAGTAGAGTAGTATACCTATATGTCAGTGCTAACTTCCACTGTGGTGGCTGTTAATCTGCGGTGCAGACTCTTCATCTGGAGTGATTGATAAGTATGTGTCACATTTAGTGTGGGGCAGGTTGTCAGAGTCATCTAGTTTAGTTTTACCCATTTACCAGCAGAGAATGCTGGAATTAAGTACTCACACGCTAGTGGTGGGATATCAAGGGATTGGACCACATTACAAGTTGAGGACCAGGCCTCCATTGTGGCCTTTATTGTCAGCTGACACTATCAAGAGAGAACGTGAGGCCCTGCCTTTAAGGAGGGTTTTTTTCTAGGTTTACCCATCTTTTGTCGGAAGTAGTATCAAATCATGCCGCCAGCTGGTCCAATAGTACCGGTTTATGGTATAATTTAATGTCTGGAAGCCCCACTCCACCTTGTGACTTATGCTTAATAAGTATGCGTCTTGCTATCCTGTGTCTTTTGCCCTTCCAGATAAAGTGGTTTAAGGTTTTAAGTAGCTCACTGAAGAACTTTTGGGGAAGGGGGCTAGGAAGAGTGCGTAAATGGTACAATATTTTAGGTAAGGACAACATTTTAAATGCCGCCATCCATGAGATTTCAAATTTCTGATAATTGTGGCAATCTTGTTTGATAGTGTGCAGCAGAGGGGGAAAGTTAATATTGTATAGTTTAGACATGGGAGAGGCAAGTCTAATACCCAAGTATGATATAAATTTAGAGTCCCAGGTGTATTGAAACTGTTTTCTGAGGGGGTTCAGCATAGCACTGTTCATGTTAATTGGGAGAATGGCAGATTTAGTTATATTTATTTTATAGTAAGATATTTGACCAATTCTATATATCTCATTTTAAACTTCCTTTAAGGAAGTGTATACTTCTTCTACATCATCGGCAAATAGTCCAATTTTGTGGGAGTATTTTACCACTTCGATTTCCTAATAGACTCTGCAAAGGGTTCCATCATCAACGTGAAAATGAGGTGGGATAAGGGACACCCTTGTGCCGTTTGAAATCATAAAGGAGCCTGATAGAACATTGGACATATATATTTGAGGTGAGGGTTGTGTGTAGAACACCGATATGGCAGAGAATATGTTACCTTATAACCCAAAGACTCTAAGGGTCTCCTTGAGATACCCCCAATGGACCCTTTCAAACGCCTTTTTGGCATCTAAAGTTAAAAAGGTTGCAGGTTGCTGTTAGGTTTCCATAAGTGTAATTACATTCAACATTCTCCCGGGTTCCATCCGGAGCTTGGCGTTCCTTGACGAATCCTACTTGGTCTTGATTAATTAGAAGGGGAGTTACTTCCGAAAGTCTGTTTGCTATTACTTTGGCATATATTTTTAGATCGGTATTGAGGGATATGGGGTGGGAATTTTGAGGGTGGATAGGTTCTTTCCCTGGTTTGGGAAGGGTCACTATAAAGGCCTTAACATTTCAGCTGGAAACCTTCCTGTGTCCATGGTCTTGTGGAAAAGGTTTTCTAGTTGTGCAGATAATATTTCTTGAAATGCTTTGTAGTACTCAGATGATAATCCCTCTGCCCCTGGGATTTATTGTTGGGGAGGCATTTTATAACCTTACTGATTTCTGCAGTAGTTATAGGGGTGTTAAGTTGTTGTAGGGTGTCTCCATCCATGGTGGGTAATGCCAGAGAATACAAGTAATCTTTAATAGAGGGAAATGATGGTTGTGGAGTGTTAGGGTCTTCAGCTAAGTTGTATAATGCCTGGTAGTAATCCCTAAAGGAATTGGCGATTTCTTTGGAAATGAATACTTTTTCACCAGATTTTGGGTTAATTAGGTGGGGAATAGATAATTTCATTTGTTTAGCTTTTAGTTGGTTCGCCAGTAGTTTCCCCACTCTGTTCCCTTGAGAGTAATAAGAGGCTTTTAAACTATAAAGGTATTTTTCATGCGTTTGAAGCATAAGTAACCTTAATTCCTGTCTGCACTGTGTTAAGTTGCTAAGAGTGGAGCTATTCATGTTCATTTTATGTTGGGTTTCAAGGAATTGTATCTGTGATAGCAATTTGGTTATAGCTTGAAGTTTTTTGTCCCTTGCAACTAATTGTATTAGTAAGCCCCTAACATACGCTTTGTGGACACACCATACTGTAGGTATTTTAACATCCGGAGTGCAGTTATTTCGTAAAAATCTAGTTTGCCAAGAGTTGGGGTATATACATTTTCTATGGTGTACTTAGTATTGTTTATCTTGCAAACTGGTATGATAAAACACCCCTTGGGGTCTGAAATGGTTTCACTTAAAGAGAATGCTACTGAAGATGCAACAGCAATTAGTACCCCGTTTTTCTTTTCCGGGCCATTAGCAGTGAACGTATGTGGATAGGAGTTCTGGGTGCATTTAGGAGCCTTTTGCAAGCTAAATTGAGTCTCCTAAATGCACAGCACCTCAGCATGAAGCTTGTTGGCTCCATACCACATCGCTCTCCGTTTATATGGGCTTTTAAGCCCATGGGCATTGAGGTAAACAATCTTGAAATTTGCACAAATGATAATGGGAGGCATCTAAGATGCCACATTTGTATTTATCAATATCTTTATAGTCCATCAGGAAATGATCCATAGGTGGTCCGAGCCATCTGGGCAGAAGTAATACCTTCCATTTAGTCCCTTTTCAGCCCAGACCCTTTATTAGCTTTGTTGCCCTCTTTGTACTCGCTCCATTTCTAGTACATCCTTCCTGAGGACTGGTGCCCAGAACTGGACAGCATACTCTAGGTGTGGCCGGACCAGAGTCTTGTAGAGTGGGAGAATTATCGTTTTATCTCTGGAGTTGATCCCCTTTTGAATGCATGCCAATATTCTGTTTGCTTTGTTAGCAGCAGCTTGGTATTGCATGCTATTGCTGAGCCCGATCATCTACTAGAACCCCCAGGTCATTTTCCATCCTTGATTCCCCCAGAGGTTCTCCCCCTAGTGTATAGATTGCATTCATATTTTTGCCACCCAAATGCATTATTTTACATTTTTCTACATTAAACCTCATTTGCCATGTAGTTGCCCACCCCATTAATTTGTGCAGATCTTTTTGCAAGGTTTCCACATCCTGCGGAGAAGTTATTGCCCTGCTTTGCTTAGCTTTGCAAATACAGAGATTGAACTGTTTACCCCATCCTCCAGGTCATTTATGAACAAAATAAATAGGATTGGTCCCAGCCTGGAACCCTAGGGGACAACACTACCCACCCCTGACCATTCCGAGTATTCCCCATTTATCACCACCCTCTGAACTCGCCCTTGTAGCCAGTTTTCAATCCATGTACTCACCCTGTGGTCCATACCAATGGACCTTATTTTGTACAGTAAACGTTTATGGGGAACTGTGTCAAATGCTTTTGCAAAATCCATATACACCACATCTACGGGCCTTCCTTTATCTAGATGGCAACTCACCTCCTCATAGATGAGTAATCCATGCTGATTACTGCTAATGATACCACTCTCGTTACTAAAAATCTTGTATATAGTCCCTTTTCATCCCTTCCAAGAACTTGCATACTATTAATGTTAGGCTAACTGGTCTGTAATTCCCAGGGATGTATCTTGGGCCCTTTTTAAATATTGGTGCTATATTGGCTTTTCTCCAATCAGCTGGTACCATTCCAGTCAGTAGACTGTCAGTAAAAATTAGAAACAATGGTCTGGCATTTACTTGACTGAGTTCCCTAAGCACCCTCGGATGCAAGCCATCTGGTCCCGGTGATTTATTAATGTTAAGTTTCCCAAGTCTAATTTTAATTCTGTCCTCTGTTAACCATGGAGGTGCTTCCTGTCATGTGTCATACGGATAAACACTGCAGTTTTGGTTACTGAAGCCGCCCGATTCCCTCATGAAGACCGAAGAGAAGAATAAATTTAATACCTTCGCCATCTCCCCGTCCTTTGTAACCAGATGTCCTTCCTCATTCTTTATAAAAAGTAAAACGAAGGAATAACTAAACAAATTGAAATTCACATTCCTGAAGCTCAAAAACTTCCTGGAGATCCACATTTGTAGACCAGCCATGTGTAAGCATCTTCAGCAGTCAGAAGGGTTTCGCTCTCCCCGTGGTGGGGTCCTGGTTCACGCATTCGTGTGCTCCTCTGTAGCTGGAAGTAGGTTCCAAGACCATAGCAGGCGTAGACCCTCTTGGAGTGATATTATGCTGTGTTGTCGGTTGCCTTTGGTGATCAACAACTTGGTTGGGAATCCCCACTTATAGATGATCTGATGATTTTGAAGAATCTTAGCAATAGAGCCCAGCTGTTTGCGGGTTTGCAGGGTATATTGTGATAGGTCAGCAAATAGCTTTATGCCTGCATAGAGATCAGGCAGTGGCGTGTTTTGGCATAAGAAATGCAGCATCTTCTCCTTCGTGTGGGAAAAATGAATCTGCACAATTACATCTCTTGGGATGTGTTCTGATAGATGGGACAGTTTAGGCAACCTATGTGCTCTGTCTATGATGGTTTCTTGAGGGTTTATGTCAGGTAGTAAGGTGGTGATCATTTGTTGAATGTATCGCTTTAAATCGCCAGCGGTGACAGTTTTTGCAATACCTCTCAATTTGAGGTTGTTCCTCCGTAATCTAGCCTCTAAATCAGTGATTTTTAGTTGTAGCTGGTGCACCAAATCCTCAGTGTCGCCATGGGCATCCACCAGCTCATTATGTGCCTCAGCAAACACCCCCATCTTTGTCTCAACGTGGTTGACTCAGTCTCTCAGGTCACTAACCTCTGCCTGTACTTTATGGACAAAGGAGAGCATGTCCTTATGCAGTGTGCTTCTCAGAGAGACAGTATCTCCTTTAGTGTAGTGTCCACAATGGGCTGGCCTGTTGTGGGGAATTGCTCAATTGGATCCACCATATCCACAGTATCACTGATATCCTCTTCTGGGCTGCAACCCTCTCCCTCACCCTCCCCTCCATATTGTGATGCCTCTAACCTGGGGTGAGATTTTTGTGGGCTAGTGAAGGGTGAATTGGGTGTGCTGGACTGACCATTTCTTCCTCCTCCTGTACCCGCCGCAGAGCTTGTGCTGCCCGAATTGGGCCATCTCTATGAGGGGGAGAGCTGCGCACGCCAGTGCCATTTTGTCCAGCGGGTCTTCCAGCCTGACTGAAGACGTTGGTGAGCTTTCACAGACCCTCCCAGGCCTTTCGTTTCCCCATGGCTGCCTGTCGGCTCCCGGAGGTGTCCTGATCTGTCTGGGGATGACACAGAGCTTTGATCTGCTGTTAGCCGGTGTATTGCTGGCAGTGTGTCCCGGAGCTCTCTCACACCGTGGCCATCTTCTCGGCTGCCAGCCACGCCCCCCCCCCGCCTTCAGTTACACTTTAACCTCCACATACGGAAAAGTGAGAGCTGTGGAAATGTGGCATGGACTCCCTCAAGAGCTAATTCTGGCCAACTTTGTTTCAGACTGTTTTAAAAAAAAATCTGGATGCATTCCTAAATGCACAAAATATAACTGTACATTAACATCTATAGGTAATAACATCAGATTGTTGACCCAGGGAATATCCATTTGCCTCATGGGTGATCAGAAATGCTTTTTTTCCCCTGCTGGAGTAGTTGTAATCATGCTTTATTGTTTTTTTTTTCCTCTTGATCAACTGTGGGTATAAGATTGTGTATATGGAGGTTTTTTTCTTTTTTATTGAACGAACTAGACTTGTGTGGACCTGGTTGTTGACTTTTTTAAACCTAACTATGTAACTATATACCATAGCTTGTGGAGCATCCTAGGTGTTTGGGGCCCCAAGAATGCTTGGACATAAAAATATTCTACAGAGCTGGCCAAAGCGAGTTCTTGGGGAATTCTATTCCACATTTCGCAGCTCTTACTGTGAAGAAAACTTTCCATATGTGGATACAAATCTCTTTTCCTCCAGATGTAAAGAATGTCCCCTTGTCCTCTGTAATGACCTGAATGTGAATAACTCTACACTAAGTTCACTATATGGACCCCTTATGTATTTACCCATGTTGATCATATCCCCTCTTTATCGCCTTTTCCCAAGAGAAAATAAATTCCTCTCATCTTTCCTCATAGCTGAGCTCCTCCATGCCTCTTATCAGTTTGGTCGCTCTTCTATGCTCTTAATCAGAATTGCAGTGGAACATCAAAAACATTTCTTACTTCAGTTTGATAAATAAAGCGAATGCAGGAAGCATTAAACAAGTTATATCAGGTTTAGGCTTCCTGATTTCTGTGAGTTTTAGCTGTAGACACCGCTATTTTGGGAGCAGGCTGCGGAAAAGTCGTTTGGAAAAGGTATTTAATACAGTGGTTGAAGACATCCACAAATCTCAGGGGGGAATACAATAAATGAGAAAAAGACCTGGGAATCAGTCACAGCAGCTTATTGGCACAGCAAGCCCCACAAGCACTGCAAATACTGAGAGGAGATACAGTATGCCCTGAATTTAGCACTTCTGATTCTGAGATTATAGTTCATTGTGTCAGTTAAGCAGAAAGTCCATACAAAGATTATCTCTCTGTTTGAAGTTTGAAAAATCACATAACTCTCAACTCCCAGCTGCGTTCCACAAAACATGTCTAATAGACAAAAAAAGGGTATTCCAGTTTGTACCATGTTAACTTAAAACAATGTGTAGATAGAAATGTAATTTTTTGCAGTAAAATTATGCCTAAGGCTTGATGCACACACAACCTAATATGACCGCTGGCTGCAGGAAAACGCAAAACGCGTCAATACCGCGCCACAAATTTTACAACGATTTTGCACCCGGCTGTGAAGACGAATTGCATTCTATCCTGAATACAATTCTTTCGCGTTCAGGAGAGGGAGGTTGAGGGAGGTTGAATCTCCCATAACCGCAGCAACTCCTAATCGATCCTTAAAGCCTATGTGTGCATGGACACATAGGGGGTTATTTACTAAAGGCAAATCCACTCTAGGCAGTCGCTCTAAATCTAAGGGGTAGATCTGAAATGAGTGGAAGCTCTGCTGATTTTATCATCCAATCATGTTCAAGCTGATATGCTGTTTTTTATTTTCCTTGTATGTCCCCCTCGGATCTACAACGACTTTACTTCCAAGTGCACTTGCAGTGCAAAGTGGATTTTCCTTTAGTAAATAACCCCCATAGGCTTTTATGGAGCTGAGTTTAGGAGCTTTGGCAAAAAAATGAAGTTTAGGAGATGTAGTATACCCGAAGCCTAAAGCCTAAACTTTTATTATTTTTGAATAAAGTTAAGAATAAAAGCCACACAATTCCTTCAGCGCTTTAGACAAAATCAGAATACCCAAAAGTACATTTCAATCATACGATACAAAGTCTATAATTTACCAATCTCATGCTTCTTAACCGCTTCCCGACCGCCTCACGCAGATATACTGCGGCAGAAGGGCACGTACAGGCAGATTAACGTACATGTACGTTGCCCTATAAGAGGCAGCTTGCGGGCGCGCGCCCGCCAGGAGCTCCGCAACTGTAATCGCAGGTCCCGCGGACCCGACGTCCACAGGGATACCCGCAATCCCTTTGATCGGGAGCGGAGATCAGTGTAGTGTCACACACAGCCCCTCCCCCCCACAATTAGAATCACTCCCTAGGACACACTTAAACCCTACAGCGCCAGCTAGTGGTTAACCCCTTCACTGCCAGTGATATTTTTATAGAAATCAATGCAATTTTTTAGCATTGATCGCTGTATTAATGCCAATGGTCCCAAAAATGTGTCAAAATTGTCCGATGTGTCCGCCATAATGTCGCAGTAACGATAAAAATCGCTGATCGCCGCCATTACTAGTAAAAAAAAAAAATATTAATAAAAATGCCATAAAACTATCCCCTATTTTGTAGATGCTATAACTTTTGCGCAAACGAATCAATAAACGCTTATTGCGATTTTTTTTACCAAAAATATGTAAAAGAATATGTATTGGCTTAAACTGAGGAAAAACATTTTTTTATATATATTTTTTAGGTATATTTATTATAGCAAAAAGTAAAAATAATGTGTTTTTTTCAAAATTGTCGCTATTTTTTTGTTTATAGCGCAAAAAATAAAAACCGCAGAAGTGATCAAATACCACCAAAAGAAAGCGCTATTTGTGGGAAAAAAAGGACGTCAATTTTGTTTGGAAGCCACATCGCACGACCGCGCAATTGTCAGTTAAAGCAACGCAGTGCCGGATCGCAAAAAGTGCTCTGGTCTTTGGCCCTCAAAATGGTCTGGTGCATAAGTGGTTAATGGCCAGCAGATCCTATTGCAGACAGGGTGGTGCAAACAAAACAGAAAGCACAGAGGACACTCATATCTCATATTATATTCCATTTTGAACTTGGTATAGATGAGTAGTTTTTTTTTGTTTTTTTTTTTAATCAGCCCATGATCAAATTCTTCCCATCCACACAAGTGAGGTGGATGTAGAAATCCTCCCCTCTGTGCTATCGTACTCTGACAGCAGGGACTCCCCCTATGTCAGAATACACTAATCAGCTCTGCAGCAGATTGGCTGCAGCCGCTGATTGGATGAAAATTCTCCAGCGATCCAGTTTGACAGAAGTCAATTGTTAGACTGACCTCTGATGAACAGGAATGGCCATAGATAGATCAAAATTTGGCCAGTCTCTGCAGAAGTGGTTGAATTTAGTTTCATCCATGGCCAGCTTTATTCTCGATATTTGCCAGTTTAGCGCTGCTTTTATCCTTCCTTCTGATTGCTTAGGGACCCATTCTCATTTTTTTTGGAACCAAACAAGCTGTGTATCATTGGCCACACAATTACCCCCACAATATGCAACACACTGAGTAGTTCTTTCCTAGTGGCCATGTAACAGGTGGAGTAGAGGAGTTAAAGGATAAGGATCTTAAAGCGGAAATGTACCCATAACAACTTGATTAAAAAATAACGTTCTTTAGCAAGGAACATACATTCCACGTGAATAATTATACTACCAAAATTAGTGTGCACTGTAAATTGCCTACAGCACTGCTCCTGTTTCTTCCTTATGGAGCCTGCCATTTTGCTGAAGCCCAGAGCCCCTGAACAGCAGTAAATCCTAAAGTGAAACCAGTTTCATTCCTGGAATGTTGGTATTACTAATAAATAGCCACTTATTACTGTGTAAATGTCACTGGCAGGAGAGGGGTTAAAACTAGGGAGTGATTAAAGGGGTTAAATGTGTTCCCTATGTGTGTTCTAACTGTAGGGGGGATGGGCTACCAGGGACATGACAGTGATCACTGTTCCCGATCACTGGGAACAGTAGATCCCAGTCATGTCACCTGTCAGAACAGGGAATCACCTTGTTTACAAAGGCAGTTCCCCGTTTTGCCTCTGTAATAGACGATCGCGGGTTGCCGGCGGACATCGAGTCCACCCGACCCACGGGCAAGCTCTCGCGGGCCCCTGTGAGCCGCCGTACAGCTACAGCGTTTTGCGTAGGAAAGCGGACCTTCCACCGTATAATGACTGCGGCTGGTCGGCAAGCGGTTAAGACTAAGCAATGCTGGCACTAATATGCACATTTTAAGATTTTGCCAGCTGTTAGCAGCTAAGCCTCCCTCCCCATCTCTTTCCAGTCTCCCTGACCACAGATATATGTAGAGAGCAGTAGACATGTGCAGAACGGAAACATTTGTTTAGTTTCATATAGATTTCATTCCGTTATGGAATTCGTTTAGTTTGGTTTCGGAATTAATTTAGTTTTGTTTTGTTCTCATTAAATTTTGTTTCATTTTCGTTAAAATTAGTTTCATTTATACATTTTCTAACGAATTCTAACTTTTCAGAGTGCTTAGAATTTGGATTGGACGAAAAACGATCGACCGATTCAAATTCTGTGTGAAGAAATAGCTGGTTGTTAAGCAGCGGGCCGGGAAGCCAGCCGCCCGCGTCCTTAACAACCATGAGTCATCATCTGTGAGTGGGCTTCCCCACTCACAGATGAATTGAACATGAAGATAAAGAATGCTATTAAAAAGAAAAAAGATAAAGAATGCCGGCAATTGCCCGGCAATATAAAAAAAAAGTTTAAAAAAAATGGCGTAGGGCCCCCCCTAGATGTTAAAGGGAACCCCACGCCAAAATTAAAAAAAAAACAGCATGGGGTCCCCCCCAAAATCCATACCAGACCCTCATCCGAGCATGCAGCCTGCAGGAAAAGGGGGGGGGGTGAGCGAGGAAAGGCAGAAGGCAGAGTTATCTCATATGTACTGACTGTGATTGACAACCTGAACTTACTGCACATTCTCTATGGTGTTCAAGCGGTAGGATTGATGTGCTCTTTGTGGAAATTAATTTGCTCCTAAGAGACAGACTGGAACATAGTTTTGTTCACTAATTATACATCAGTGAGTTGTGTATAAGCTGACTTGTAAATTTGGCTGAAGTTTCTATAAACATTGGCAAGGGAAAAGGATGCTTTAAAACTGAACTCCAGGCAAACAGCTAAATCCACAGTTGAAATACATGTGTATGCAGTCCTAAGTTAGGAACCCCTGTCAGATAGTGCAGCCAGCATTGTGACCTGACTACTGCAGTTAAGCAATACAACTGGGTCTCCCCCCTGCCTCCAGCCTGTAAGTGGACAATAAAGAAGCAGCTACAGAATGAAAAGGTCATCACTTCCTTCCCTCCTCCTGACAGCATGACCCTCGTCAGAACACGTAAAAGAAGGACACCTGATTGACCCCTAGTGCTGCTTCATCATTTCTCAGTCTGAGTTCTTCTGTATAAGCGATTATAAAAAACTACATTACAAATCAAATTCAAGTAAATAAAACACATATAACAGTTTTATTATAAACAAATAACAGTGCAGGTAGCCTTGTGGTTGGGATTGGAACAGACAACGCTAGTGTTGCTAGGTAAAAGTGCTAACCACTTAGCCACCATCCAACCCCTGTAAACATTTACGCAACTATCCCTAGACCTATAAAATCTACAGAACTACATTTTCTGTTCTGTGGGTCATTTGCTTTCAGTTTGGGAAGTCCTTTACAAAATCTGAAAGTTCTAAAGCTTAGTTTCCAATTGCAGTTGGGGGAAAGGTGAGTGGCAAAAATAGGTAATTGAGCTGTTGATTTACATCCCCCTGACCACCCCAGCTTAAGCTGCTAAGGAAGCCAGACAGGTTGTACACATGCTGCAGCCACGATGCTTTCCAGTGTTGCAAAAATGATCCCCCCATTTCATTCGGCAGGCAGTACTGCTGCCGAATGTGACCCATTCAATTAAATAGGCCTAGCCGCAACTGTAAGCCAAATGCCAGACCAACGGTTGCGGCGGCATGCCCCTGATGACATTAGTTATGACAAAACATGCTGGGTGGAGCTAACTCACGTGATGCCGCCACGACTCTCTGGACTGGCAATTGTTTGTAGTATTGTTTGGAACATTTGATGCACTGCCCGTAAATGTTTTGTATACTTAAGTGCTTATTCATTGTACAAATGTGAGTAGTTTCATACACTTTGAAGTGAAAAAAAGGTTTTATATGGATTTACACTGTGTGGATTTTCCCATTTTGGTGTTATGGTGAACTTTGTGAAATATATGGCTGCCATTGGTGTTAACATATATTGGAGAGTGGGAGACATTGCAGAACTTGAGCTGAACAGCATGGATCAGACCTTTTTTTGATGAGATTGACATTTACAAGCTGATTTGACTCTGTAATGGGGTCTATTTGTTCCGGTAAGTCCACTTCTCATGGTTGGTGATGGTCCACGTGGTGATTGCAAGTTTTGATTGAACACAATATTTTGTATTAGACACAGTGGCGATTTGCCAATCAGTTGGGACTATTATCACATTTTTTATTAGACACACAAATCGAATGACTCGATTTTGGACTTCATATAATTGATTAACTATTTTTGTTTGCACAGTATCACAAACATTTAGCATGGCAAGTTATTTATTAGAGGTGTAAATGAGCCCTAAGTGAAAAATAAAAAAAAAGTAAAATCTTAAGTAAAATCAATAAAATTAATTTAAAATAAATAAAATGGTCTAGCAGGGCCTAGCAGTAAAAGGGTTAACATGACAAACACAATAATTTAACCACTTCAATACCCGCCTATTGTCATATGACGTCTGCAGATGGGATCTCCCATCCTGGGCGGGTGTCATATGAAGTCCTCGGCTTCACCAAGGAGCCGATGCATGTACCCGGTGGCTGCGATGTCGGCCGGGCACCCGCGATCGCTTGTGACAGAGCAGGATGTGTGTAAACACACACACAGATCCACGTCCTGTGAGGGGAGAAGAGACAGATTGTGTGTTTCTAGTATATAGGAACACCGATCGGTCTCCTCGCCTAGTCAGTCCCCACAGTTTGAATCACTCCCTAGGTAACACATTTAACCCCTTGATTGCCCCCTAGTGTTAACTCCTTCCCTGCCAGTGACATTTATACTGTAATCAGTGCATATTTATAGCACTGATCGCTATATAAATGTCAATGGTCCCAAAATATTGTAAAAGATGTCTGATCTGTCCACCGTCATTACTAGTAAAAAAAAAAAAAATAAAAAAATAAAAATGCCATAGATCAATAACCTATTTTATAGGCGCTATAACTTTTGCGCAAACCAATCAATGTATGCTTATTGCAATTTTACCAAAAATATGTAGAAAAATACATATCGGCCTAAACTGAGGAAAAAATGTGTTTGTTTTTTGAAAAAATTGGGATATTTATTATAGCAAAAAGTAAAAAATATTGTGTTTTTTTAAAACTTGTCGCTCTTTTTTTGTTTATAGTGCAAAAAATAAAAAGGTGATCAAATACCACCAAAGGAAAGCTCTATTTGTGGGGGGAAAAAAATGATAACAATTCATTTGGGTACAGTGTTGCATGACCGCGCAATTGTCATTCAAAGTGTTACAGCGCTGAAAATTGGCCTGGGCGGGAAGGAGGTGAAAATGCCCTGTATTGAAGTGGGTAGCCTCCCTGACGGTATTCCTGAGTGTGGCTCGAGGTTAAATTTCAGCACCATTAGCGGTGACCCCGTGCCACACTCGGGATTACATTGGAGGATCCTGGTGCGGCGTTACTTACCTTGTCCCCAGGATGTCCCCCGCTGTGTCTGCGGGCTCTGTCTCCTCCGAAGCCTCTCTGTGCCAGGCTCCGTTCCCTGCGAGCGTCGCGACGCACGGGGGCGGAGCCTGGTGGCAAATTCAAAAAAATGTACAAACCATAACACATACAGTACTGTAATCTTACAGATTACAGTACTGTATGAAATTATTTCACATCCCTTTTGTCCCCAGTGCTTTGGCCCATGCCCTGCATGCAGTTTTATGTTATATATACTGTTCTTTCTGCCTAGAAACTTGAGATTGTCCATAGCAACCAAAAAGTGTCCCTTTACATCAAAAGTGGCTTTAGACCAGCTAGAAAACAGCGATAGTAAATCAGAACATTTGCAGAATTGAGCGATAGTGAATTGTAGGGAAATTTATTTTATTATTATTATATTATTATTTTTTAAAATTATTTATATTTATTTATTATATTATAATTTATGTTTTTGTGTTTCAAACTTCATCATACCCGGGATATCTACTAGACTCTTGTTTGGACAGATTTAAGTGTGTTATTGTTAAGGATTACAGGCCTACACTATAAAACGCCAAATTTCCATGCAAAATAAATGTACCGCTTTCAGCACCTAAAATCCAAAATAATCATACCGCCAGGGAGGTTAAAGGTTGAATAAAACATTGTTAGTGTAGTATAATATTTTTGGTAGTTATTTTAGTACTTTTTTTTTTAATTGATCTACCGTGCATTGTCTATACATCAAACCAAAAAGAGGGCCAATACAGGATTGGTTTCAAAACATGGATAATCCCTCCACAATAAAGGACAGTGGGGAGCTATGATAAAAGCTCTCACAGCACAGTTGGTTGAACTAGATGGTTGTTTTTCAACATGAATACCTATGTAACTAAGTAACAGTTGCTGCTGATCTAATTTTTCAGAAATGTTATATATTGTCAGCCAAAATAATGATCTAATTCCATTTATAAACAGTATTCCAAATTATGATTGGTTTTGTTTTATTATTCTTGTATGAAACCTTGAAGTATCTACAGTATATTAACTATTGCAATTACAGTCAATTTAAATGTTCATTAAATATTAAAAAAATAAATGCAACCCCAACTCTAATATTTGCTTTATTCTCTCCGGGCTGTACAAAGCAATACGTCACATGTCAGATCTTTTCATGTTATGGAACAAAACAGAGATTTATTCATTAAGAATTCCATCCTGCATGCACAATCGCTTTTTGAGTGGCAACACCCAGTCATTCATAGAAGTGGCTCTATAGCTGCAGCTATGAGCTTTATTGAAGTAAATGTGAGCAGATGTAAATCTAATTCCAGGCCATCATTACCTTGGTTTTGATTTTGTAGCTATTCAGGCAGGCAAAATGTGCTTTATGTGAATGAGAACTTAATGGGCAACCACACAGAAACAATGTAGAATATGTTCTCTATGTTGTAAAGAATCATTGCATAGACATAATTGGATTGTGCCGCATACATTGGGTAGTCATTGTATAAGGCATGCATTTTGTGCTGTTATTATCAGCATGGATGGAGGACAAGAAAACATATATTTTCCATTAGAACTACACAAAGCAGATAGTGTAAAATTAATGACTTTTACATTTTCTTTAAGTGCTTAGTGGGTCTTGGTTCCAAAGCCAAATTCCACAGTGAATGCCACTGGCTTGTCTTGTTTAGTAAATGCTACTTATCTAGGTAGGCTTCAGTCTAGATGCTTAAGGTAGAATTCCATCCAGGAAAAAAAAAAATCTCTTGTAAACCTACATAATAGTCCCACCTGGATTAAAGTGTGTCTCTAGCCATAGAGGTCCATGTTGGCTTTGGATAGAGTAAATAAGGGGAATCTTCCTATGGGGTCACCTATTAGCTGACAGTTGCCCACAAGGGGATTTTTCCCCTCACTTTGGAAAGATTCCCACTTACTTTCTATTGTGTTTGTGGGATAGAAAAATGTTGATTGATTGGTATGCTAAAAGTTTCTAAAACTTTACTACTAAAAGTTTCAGATATAGAAATACTTTAAGGCTGGGTTCACACTGCCGCACGGAGCGGCTCACAACAGGGGTCCGGTGCATCCCTGATCCCCGTTTCAGGTCCGATTTCAGTCCGAATTTTGAATTCGGACCTGAAACGGACTAGAAGATGAACAGGACTCCTGTGCAATTCGCACAGGAGCCGCTCCGGAGATGTGTGAACCGACTCCATAAAGAGCCGGTCACAATCTCCTGACATGCGAATTGGATGCGGTAAAATCCGCATTCCAATTCACAATAGTGTGAACCCAGCCTAAAATTGAAAGATATTTTTTCCTGAGAGTAAGTTTAGAATCTGGGATTTTGTAAATGGGCTGAGAAGCCATTGCTGCGTGGAAACACATTGGGGTTGAATTACTAAAACTGGAGAGTGCAAAATCTGTGGCATGGTAGCCAATCAGCTTCTAACTTCAGATTGTCCAATTAAGCTTTGACAAAAAATCCTTGAAGATATTTACCATATATACTCGAGTACATTTTTTTGTGCTGAAAATGCCCCCCTCTGGGCTTATACTCGAGTCAAGCACTTTTCTGCAGCAGAGAATTATATTTTCCGAACCGACTTTGTGGTCCCGTTCGGAAAATGTCATTCTCTGCTGCAGAAAAGTGCTTGACGTTTTCCGAACCGACTTTAGGGCCCTGTGTTTCGGGGCCACTTGGTGCTAGGAATCCCAGCTTGGATATGTTGTAGTGCTAGTTCCACTGGGTTTGCACACCAAATTTGGGGTTTCTAGCACCAAGTGGCCCCGAGATACAGGGCCCCAAAGTCAGTCAACTGTGTCCATCTGCAGCAATGTCATTTCGGGACCCTTTAGGTCCAGAGGCCCCAAATTTTGGCTGTAGCTAGGGGGCATCTAGGAACCCTTAACTACCGAGTTTGAAGTTCGGGGGACCTATGGCTGCAAATGGGCACAGTGAGGCATGCAAATGGGCACAATGAGGCTGCAAATGGGCATTGTTGACCCTCTTTTCCACTTACAGTAGCTGCGCATTTCTCACCCTAGGCTTATACTCGAGTCAATAAGTTTTCCTATTTTTTTGTGGTAAAATTAAGTTTCAATTCACCAAATTTTGCACTACAGGCAGGAGATGTATTTATAAAGAAAATTTGCAAAGCTACAGTATTTGTCCTCTGAAACTTCATGCACATTCATTCTGTGCGAAAAGGGGCACATTCAAATGTTATTAGGCTATTTTCTCTCAAGGTCAAATGTTATTCATTCATACAGAATAAAGTGAATCAGGAAAAAAAACACCTTCTGGCTATTAGATGAAGCTGATGATCCTAGGAAATACTTATTTACTATGATCGTTAGCACGGCAAATTAAAAAAAAAAAAATACATTCATAATTATTCCCCTCTGTCTGCTTCTTTGGAAAAAAGTTTATTTTTTTAAGTTACTAGTTATAACATAAACTAATAATATCCAAAAGCCACTATTGTGATGATAAATGACTGACATTTGGGCAAATATAATGGGTGACAAATGGGAATTAAAGTGACCTAGTGCAAAAAGTCTTTAGTGCAATCTTGAGTTCTTCATGCCTCTTTCCCAGGGTTTCCCCTGTGTGTTCCACCACTTGTAGTAATGTATTCACACCGCACTCACCAGATGTTGGTGACTTCCTAGCCTTATAGCGAGGAAAGTCGGCAAAGCTTGTAGGTCTTTTGGGGGACCTGTCTCACAATCCCTGGTGTCTTGCTGTCACGAATCCAAGGCTCCTCCCTGTTGCGATCCAAGGAGTTCTCCCACACAATTATTGTGCAGGTAAAAAGTAAATATACGGACAACCTCTCATAGTATAAAATTCTTTTGAAGTTTATTCATTTAAAAAATCATAGTAAAAAAATGCCACTATGTAAGTACAAAAGCGCCCTCTGGATACACAGGTAGATGGACACTGCCTATGGCCTGGCATGTGATCCACTCGCTGGACCAGAAGTGACACACAGAACATTAGCTTGACACGTTTCTTCATCAATGGGCAACGTTATCTAAAGCATATGGATATTATTAGTTTATGTTATAGAAAGCACTGCCTGAAATAATTGTTTTATTAGTTAACTCTCTTGGACATAACAGACAGCTGCTGCACATAGTATCATGCCTTTTCTAGCATTTGTTCACCTAGGCGTGGGTGTTTTTTATTTTTACTATATAAAGTTACTAGGGCCTGACTTCAGGACTAATCCTGCCAACTGCTATTTCCCTATCCAGTGAGTGCATCTGAAACCAGTAAGGACGCTTTCATTGGACAGGGGAATGACAGATGCTGGGATTTAGTTCCAAAATAGGGAAACCAAGCCCAAGTAATAAAAAGTGAAATTAGTTTTAAAGCGAGACCCACAAATTTATTTTCTGATCTTAGGCGAGACTTTCTGCCAAAATTCAAAATGGCTGCCAGGTTGACATTAAACAAAGCGAAGTTCTGGGGCATTAGGAAATGCATGTTGGTGTTTAAGCATTTTAAAATACTTTTAAGAGTCTGAACTATCAGAAAAATGAATAGAAGGGGTTGAATTGAACAAAGAAATTATGCTTTATTATATTGATAGCAGAAAATAATACTCTCAATTAAGGATGAGCCAATGTCTTGATATGATGCTGAACATGTGCACTCAACTTCTTTGGTCGACCATGGCAAGGCCTGTTCTGAGTGGAACCTGTCCTGTTAAACCGCTGTATGGTCTTGGCTACCTGCAGCTCATTTTCAGGGTCTTGGCAATCTTCTTATAGCATAGGCCATCTTTATGTACAGCAACAATTCTATTTTTCAGATCCTCAGAGAGTTCATTGCCATGAGGTGCCACGTTGAACGTCCAGTGACCAGTATGAGAGAGTGAGAGCGATAACACCAAATTTAACACACCTGCTCCCTATTCAAACCTGAGACCTTGTAACACTAATGAGTCACATGCCACCAGGGAGAAAAAATGGCTAATTGGGCCCAATTTGGGGCATTTTCACTTAGGGGTGAACTCACTTTTGTTGCCAGTGGTTTAGACATTAATGGCTGTGTGTTGAGTTATTTTTAGGGGACAGCAAATTTACACTGTTATACAAGCTGTACACTCACTACTTTACATTGTAGCAAAGTGTCATTTCTTCAGTGTTCCCACATGAAAAGATGAGGGGTGTGCTCACTTTTGTGAGATACTGTATGTATGTATATATATATATATATATATATATATATATATATATATATATACTTACTTACTCTGCATCCAGTGTAGCCTATATCTACAGTGCACTCTGTGGTGTACAGTTTCTACTACACTTCTGGTGGTGTACACAGTATACAATACAGTGCAGCCATTGTACACTTTCTAATACACTTTAGGCGGTGTACACAGTATCTAATACAATGTAGTGTGATGTTGCAAAACAAAAGAAATACATCATGTCCAGAAGGCCACCAAGGAGAGGCAGACACTCACAGGCCACTAAAAGAGGGCAAGCAGCCTCTGTGTCTACAGTCAACAGTGGTGGCCGTGGACATGGTGCATCCTCTGCAGGTGGCCGTGGGGCATGCTTGTCCTTTTTTGCTGCTGCTGGCCGTGTTATTGAGCCACAACATGCAGAAGAGTTGGTGGAGTGGATAACAAAACCGTCCTCATCCTCGTCATCCTCTGTCACCCAGGCTCAGAGTAGTTTGCCTTCCAACGCAGCTGCCAAAGCAAGCTATTCCACCTGCTCCTTGTCCACAGTCACTCCTTCCGTAGCCCTACCATCATGCACGGAGGAGTCCCCCGAACTATTCGACCACAGTGTCGGTTATATGCTGCTGGAGGATGCACAGCAATTTGAAGGCTCCAATGTTGGTTCCCAGGTTGAGGGGGGGCTACAGAAGGACAAGAAACTGGCAGTCATGTTTCACAGATGGGCCCATTCCTTCGCTCAACAAGAGTAATTGTGAGGTATTACAGTGTTCTGGTACCACCAACACCTAAGGCCCATTTTTCTGCAGAGTATATAGGGCAGGCCATATAGTATATATACTGCTGTTCAGAGTATATAGTGCCTGGGGGTCTGGGGGACCCCCACGCCATTATTTTAAAAATTTGGGAGTTCCCCTTAATATCCATACCAGGCCTTAAGGGCCTGGTATGGATTTTGGGGGGACATCCACGCCATTTTTTTTGTATTTTTGGTATTTGTATCTATATTGGCGGGATCTGACAATACATTGCGGCCACGAGCAGTTTTAAATGACATTTTTCCCTTTAGAAATGTCATTTTGCTGTGGCACTGTTATAAACATGGGAAAGATGCGCTACTTTACAGGCTTACTAATGACGCCCCCCAGGCACGATATTTAAAGGAATATTTCATATTTATTGTTTCACTTTAAGCGTTATTAAAATCGCTGCTCCCTTTTTTTTGCATTCATACATGTCCCCTGGGGCAGGACACCGTATAGATCGCACCTACCATCTAAGCATAGGAGAACACTACTCCTGGGACGAAGGAAAACATAATTTTTCCCTCCCCATCTTTTGACCCCTTTTGGTTTCATAATATGCCCCTGGCTTTTTCGATGAATTGTTTAAAATTATTAGACCAAATTTCCACCTCTAATATCTACGAACTATTACATGTGGTTATAATACTGTGTTTTGGCATGTAGGGCACACTGCCCATGAGCCGCAGTGTCCGCTCCGTGTCCCGGGGATGGCATTCCCATCTCCATCCGACTTCCCGGCACATGGGGGGGAGACGCTTTTGTTCTTGCGATTCTCCCCCCCGTTTTGGTCTCCACGGCAAGGCTCTCGATTAAGGGCAGCCGTGGAGCTTTTCCCGTGCCGGCGGCGTCCCGTGATCACCGCCGGACTGTCAGTGACGTCACGCTTGTGCGGGTCTTTTTGCGCACGTGCGTGGCGTCTTGACGTCACACAATTGTGTCGGAGGTGACGGCGATTGCCAGGGCTTCCGCCTTCCGGAATGCCGAGGGGGCCACACAGACGCCGCTAGTCAGCGGCGTGCATGTGTGGGGGATGGTGTGTCGGGGAGGAGCTTTACCACCTGCAAGTCGTAGGTTAGCCTCCCTAGATCATATAAATTGGCAGTTCCCGGTTGATATTTAGCTGAATCCCGGGAAAGCTGCCACTCTATTGAAAAGTATCTAGCACTAGGTAAGTGCAATGTCTTACATATATACTATAGTTTACATTAATTTTATTATTATTATTATTAGTACTACCACAAATTCACTACTTTTTTGGCTTTAGGTATATTCATATAGCATACCTGTTTCACTTTTGCCATCACCATTTATATATATATGTCCTAGTCCATATTATATTTTCTACACTCACCTTATCCACTCATTCAATTTAACCAAATTATTGAGACATGGCTTTTCTTGGTCACGGACACCCAATATACACTTTTTGTTTCTATCACTGTTTTTTTTATTTATATTTTATTGTTTTCCACACTTTTTTTGGTTTCCCACCTCTCACATCACATTGCACTCCTACACGACTACCTCACATCCATCACCATCACCATGGCACCACCAGCACACTCACTTCTTCTTTCCATGACTAAATTGGATTCAATACTCCTTCCAATATAACCTTACTATTTATCATACTTCACTCAGACACATTTTCATTTATCTATATCTTATATTAATCACATTATTAATAAAATATATACCTCAAATCAATAGGTCTTATCAATATATAGATATATACAAATCACTACCTCAGTGAGGACTAATTGGCTATTGTCCTATGGCACTAGATACTCTTAGAATATATACTATTAAGGTTACTAATAAAGTCCTCTTATATACAATGGCAGGTGCCTTTCTCTCCGTCCTCTCCCCTGCCTAAGTGTGTGGCCCCTTGTAAGTCCGATGGACTGCGGATGCGCCTGTGGGGCACGGAGGGAGATATGTGTGGTCCCTGGGAACTCTGAGCCTTCATGCTTTTAAACAATCTGGTTAGTGTGGTGCATCTCCACCATATCATCCACCCAATGATAAATAAACCTCCATAGATACTATGAAATATAGTTATTTATTCATTAACGACAAATACTGTGTAAATGTTTTATATATTGATTAAGATATTAAGATTTGAAGTTGAAACTCTAACTGTGATGTATTTCCCTAGAATCTAATTCCCCCTGAAGAAGACCAGTGGGTCGAAATGCATCGGGGTATTCTTGTGGATATTAATTCTATCATAATGTCATTTATCTGGAGGCCCCTTTGGCCATAGGTGATGTTTTATGCTGTTGTTTGTTATACATGAACCAGAGCCTGTATTTTATAATAAATTTGTTGTATATTTGAATACTTTTGAACTTGATATACTTTATTGTTACAATAATAACTTGCATATAAGCCTTTAAAATTAGCACTTTTGATTTTTCACGTTCGCGTCCCATAGACTTTAACGGTGTTCGCATGTTCGAACAAATTTTTTACCTGTTCGCATGCTCTGCTGCGAACCGAACCGGGGGGGGGGGGGGTGTTCGGCTCATCTCTACTCTCAATGCATGCTTAGGGTGAACCTATACCCGAAGTGTAGAATTTAAATATTTACATATTTAAAAAATAAATCACTGATCTCTCTGCATGCACTTTCTGGTAAATCATTTTCAGTGGTCCAATGGATGTGTGTTATTTTCTGTATAAAGTGTGTCTTCTGGTGTGCGTTGTGTGGAGACAAGGTGGTGCATTATGTCACAGTGTTATTTTTAGTTTATTCAAAGTTAACAAAATTGCAATTCATGTGGAGACATTTGTGTGCTGTATAAAAATGAATTTATGCAACACACATGTAAGGGGGTTTGTGATTGGCTAGGTGTTGGTGCCAAATCCTCAAGCTCCTTCCCTACTTCTTCATGCATAGGACAAGGACCTATTGCTGGTAGTGTGTATGCTTTTGCCATATTAACTCCTTGCCAGAGGCTCTCCGATAGAATCCCAGGCCATTAGCCTTTATATTCAGGATAAAGAAATGACCACACAAATGTTAAGGCTTTAGCTCTTTACTGATGTTCTTCAAGATGGCAGTGACAAGTCATATCACACAGACATACTATCTGGGGTCGCTTGGCATTCGTTGTCAACTGCATACAATGGATGTACTGTAGCAGTCATTGTGTGAAAACAGCACATTGCACATTACTTTTAGGCCACCTTCCCGCTACAAAGTCTCTCTCTCCTCCTCTGGTCATTAGTACACACTCAGAGGAATCTAGCTTACCCTTAGGCTCTATGCATCCAGCTCACAACTCCCTGCATGACCAGAGATAAGATTGCTGCAGTTACACCTGTAGCTTCTATTCACTTCTCCCAGGACTCTCAGGGGAATAGCACTAACTGCAAAGAACACTTTGCACCCTGCCCTTAGCCTAAACCAACCATAAAGAGGCAGGATATTACAGCTGGCTCTTCTGGGTGTAGGACTATCTCACCCTGTACTTCTGCCCTATGCAGGGTCTTAGCTGTGCTGACTACATCTGCATAGATGTGCGGTGGCTGAAAAATGCCCCATCAACTAGAGCTTCTCCAATCCTGCCTTATATATGGGCAATGACTATATGCATGACATTACTACAGGAAGGCTTGTTTACAAGGGACCTAACACCCAGTTGCACTATTCCCTGTTATCATCACACACTATTTTGGAACATCTAGTAGCAGACTAGGTAATTTCATCTGCTTACATGCATGTATGGTGTGGAGAGGGCTCATACAGACCAATTGTTGAACAAATGTGCTGCTGAGTTGAAATGGTTCTAAATGCAGAAGGTTTACCTTAATGCATTCTAGCCCACCCCCCCCACTTTTACCTACCTGAGCTCCATCTTGATCCAGTAATGTGCATTAGAGCAGCGGCTCTCCTGGGTCTCTCTCCCCTCATTGGCTCACACAGTCAATCACAGTCAGTGAGTCAATAAGACGAGAGTGGTGGAGGGGCCGCTCTGTATATAAATGGATATTGCCATTCACAGGAGTGTCGCTTGGGAGCGAGTCATAGCAAAAGGCTTGCAATTGGGGCACTCGGCAGTGGGGAGGGGTCAGGACCTCCAGCAAGGGACCCAAAAAGAAGAGCATCGGGTCTGCTCTGTACTAAACCATTTCACAGAGCAGGTAAGTATAACATGTTAGTTATTTTAAAAAAATTATAACTTTTAGAATCACTTTGAGCTTGGTTGGCTCAGCCAAGGAATGTCAATTTGTGACATTCCATTAAAGTTTGGGAAAAAAAGGGAAATAGTGCCTTGCATTGTAAACATAAAATGTCCCCCTTCCCACTTGGCCAGCAGCCTTACCCTTATGATCCCCAAAGGTGACAACAAAGACCAAAGTCAGGTTTCAATGGGGTTTCTAGCAGCTGACAAGCACCAGGTGTTGGTTTACATAGGAAAACTGGCAGACTGCCAAGATTTGTTTTTCATAAAATAATTGCCTACATTTCTGTACCTCTGTTGTAGATTTTGAAAATCATTTTCTCAACAATGCCTGCATCTACAGAGATGAATGTAGGCTTGTTTAAAAGTGCTTTTACTGTTTGTTTATAATATGTAAATACACAGTCTGCACAGTTGTTTACTTTAATAAAGATAGGTAATAATTACATTTATGTAACAGTGACCTCTTAGGCCCCTTTCACACGATTGGACCGTTCAGGTCCGCCTGTCAGTTTTGACAGCGAACCTGAACGGGCACTCCATGTTAGTCTATGGAGTGTCGGATGTCAGCGGAGACATGTCCGCTGACATCCGACCCGGTCCGATCCGCTAAAAGCAAACGGATGGCCCTACGTCGAGGTCCATCGCTGGCGGATCGGATCGGGTGAGATCGGATAAAAACGGACAAGCTGTCCGTTTTCATCCGATCCCTCCATAGGCGGCAGCAGCGCCTAACAAGCCCCTCCCCGCTCAGTGAGCAGAGAGGGACCTGTCATCCGCCAGCTCAGCGGAGATCAACGGACTGATCTCCCGCTGAGCCGGCGGACCGAGGCTGGCTCCGTGGAAGCAGAGTCCGCCTCGTGTGAAAGGGGCCTTATGCTTCCTGACTTTCTCTTTTGTGCATCCCTTTCCATAGTAACATAATAGTTTGAGTTTAGACACCTTAGTTCAGCTAGTCATCACATAAATATGCATGCTTGACACTGTAAAAGGAGAAACAATGATGACAGATCCAAAATCAACCTCTGTTTCCTCTGAGGTCTGTATGTAAAGGTGTCTGGAGCATCTTCTGCTTCCCAAATATTTGAGAATGTATCCTTATCTAGATAAAAATGCTTGGTTTGGGGAACTGTCATTTCATGTCTATAGGTAATTAAAGTGGACCTAAGCCTAAAAAGTGAAGTATTGCTATCTTATAGGAAATACTAAAACACAAAAGACTTCAAAATTTCATAATGTTGGGTGAAGTTCCTCTTTAAGGTCATTGTGGGCAGATGTGGTAGTTTTCAGATTTCAGATTTCAGATTTTTCAATTTTTTTTTACATTTCTTTACACAGCCTAAAGTTCTGTGCAGATTAAGCTTTACATGTGATTCTTTGTGCTCCCCCATGCAGAAAATTAGGGTGGAATTTCTCTGAATATATATAGCGCCATATATGCTCTACAATAATGTCTCTACAGCAACACCCAAAATAAATTTAAGTTGGAAAAAAAATCTGCTATTATTAATATTATTATGAATTTATATAGTGCAAACAGTTTTTGCAGCGCTTTACAATAAAAAGGGAGACAATACAGTACAATACAAAAAAAACAAAGAGCATTAAACCAGAGGGCCCTGTTCATAAGAGCTTCACCTCTGTAAAATCTCTAAAAATTGCCCCTTTTCAACTAATGAAACCACCAGTCGAATGAAGCTTAAAATCTAACAGGTTGGGGCAAGTGGTACAAAAGGTAATAACTGTGAGGGATGAGCTACTGGAAGAATTAAAAGTTCAGTTCTTAGGTGGAGGTGGGATAGACTTCCCTGAAGAGATGAGTTTTCAGCCGACAGATTGAGGTAGCGCATTCTAGAGGATGGGAGAGGCTCTAGAGAAGTCCTGGAGATGAGAATGGGAGTTAGAGAGTTAGAGAGCAGGACGTCTTGGGAGGAGTGGATAGGAAAGTTTGGGATGGTTTTGAGTTTTGAACGGCTTTGTATGTTTGTATTATTTTGAATTTAATTCTCAGGGCAAACGGAAGCCAGTGCAGGGATTGGCAGAGAGGTTTGGCAGGCATTAAACAATTGGTAAAGACGAGGAGTCTGGCAGCAGCATTCATGATAGACTGAAGAGGGAATAGCCTGCATAAAGGTAGGCCTAAGAGAAGGAAGTTGCAATAGTCAGGGCAAGAGATAACAAGGGAGTGAATGAGTAGCTTAGTGGTTTCATTTTTACAGAGGTGAAGTCTACAAGTTTTTGACAGTTATTGAATTTAGGGTTAAAAGGCCTGGTCAGAGTCTAGGACTACACCTAGGACTACACCTAGTACCCTGGCGTGTGGGAAGGGACTTATAGTTGTATTTTTGATGTTTATGAAAATGTCAGGGAGGAGGGTACGGGCGGCGGGCTATTATAAGCTCAGTTTTAGAAAGATTTAATTTGAGGAAGTGGTGTGACATCCATGTTGATAGGTCAGTTAGTAAGTTAGTAATGCGAGAGGAGACTGAAGGAGTAGAGAGATAGAGTTGAGTGTTATCGGCGTAGAGATGATATTGGAAGCTATGGGATGTTCATACATGATTAAAATTTTACTGGCCATATACATTCCAAGTATCAATACATAATTAAATTAGAAAATGCATCCTAAAACTTAACGAGTTTTGTGAATCTCTGTTTGCTGCCCCAGGGGTAGATACACGTATAGATATCTGTACAGTAGAACATCAATTTAGAGTATAAAGAATGATTGAGAAAGAGTAATATTATTCAAACCCCAAGGGCCACCAAAGGGACCCAATCCTTACAAATCAGCTAAAATTAAATAAACATGGCAAGAGAGCTATCAACAAAAATAAAGTGAGACAATAGCTTCAATATAATGGTGGACAGAAAAAAAACTGATTATAAATGATGCTGCTGAAAGCTGTACATAAAGTAAAGGAAAAGAAAACCCATGTCACAGGATCCAATCCAAAGAGAAAGAAAAAAATATGTATATATACATATACAGTAGATCCACCAAAAAGAGAGAAACAAGCCACCAAGTCCCCAGACCTGTCGTAATGCCAACTTAACAAACAAGTATAGAAGGTGATGACAGACCTGTGTTCTCACCTATAGAGACCAAATCTCCTCCTAGACCCTAAGCTCATCTTACATTCTACAGAATGCAGAAGACCAGTCATTACTGCTAGATGTAATGAGCAGGGGCGGGAAGCATAAGTGTCATAATTAGTTAGCGATTGATTTAATCAATATACATCAACCAATAAGAAAAATCTAAGACTAGGGTGGACTGACGCTTTATTTTTGAACAAATTACGTATGACAGTGGAGAAACTATCAGCAGTACAATATCTGTCAGTGCCAGAAAATGACGCATGGCCAGTCTGACTGAAAGGTAGAGAGATTACAATCTACAAGATGTAAAAATAGAAAAAGTGACATTTCTGCTGCCATCAGTACAGACTTGCCCTGATTTCTCTTGTAAACTAAAGCTTGGCTGTATTTCAAATTACACATATAATAGTCACTTGTGAGAGCCACGTCTTCCATCTCCTTTTTCTTCTTTTATATCTAATCCCTTCACCAGCAGAAAATGAGAGCAATTTCTTTTCCTGCTGCTTCCTTTGGCTTGGTTCAGGATTTACATTCTGCACAATCTGACAGCCTAGCTAGTGATTTGAAGCACATGCCCAGCTGATTTGTCAGGCTGCTTGCTTAGCTCCACTAAAGGCTTGTCTCTAGCAATTCCTTTGATACCTCGTTCTACAGTATGTTTATATACAGCCTAAACTTTACTTACAGGGTCGCTTCATGTCCAGATCTCCCTATTGACCTTATTTTGTTTTATTTTATTTTGCATAAGTTAAAAGGGATATTCCAGCTAACCCTTCTCCATTCCTTATGATTTGCTGCTCATATGTATATTCAGTCATGGCGATTTAATGAGAACTCGTTCACACTGGTGCAGTGTGGCAATATATAAAACCGCAATACTTGGTAATGCACAATGATGCAGTGCATAGGCATTCTTTTAGAAAAAAAAATCTCTAATTGTGCATTTAAAGTGTTCCTAAACCAACAATCGTAAAATCAGTCTGTATATGCAGTAAAGCGTGCTTGTTATACTCGCTGTGAAACCTAAAGGGTTAACCCTCTGCATTGTGTAAAAAGGCTGCTTGATCTGGTCTTCTCTGATCCTCCCCTTCTTTCACAGTCCCCAAACCATCTCCTGATAGTACAGTGCCTTGGAGGCACTCTTTACACTGCACATGCTCAGTTTGTTGTGTACTGCTAGAGAGTTTTTTTTTTTTTTTTGGGGGGGGGGGGTACATGTGATCAGCACAGGGCCAATCAGCACTGTCCAGACAGAAAGTCAGAGGTCATGCAGCCTCATAGGACAGTCAGAGTAGAATGAAAACTCCCCCTACAAGCTTTAACCAGACACTGATAGAAGTAATAGGACTGCTATATACTGCTGATGAGAAAAGATATTTAGCAGTTTATATTTACTAAAATAATTGCATTTCCATGTGCCAAGTTAATGTTGATTGAGAGCATTTAATTCCACTTAAAAAAGGAAATCTTGTATATTTTTTTACTATTATGTATGACATTTTAGCTGTAAATATATTTTTTTTCAGAAAGCAGTAAATTAATCCATGTATTGTATTTGGAAAGTATGCTGGCCTTTTAAATAGCAAAGTCCAGTCCCTCCTCTGAGTCATAAGCCCTGTACACACGGGTCGAATGTCAGGTGGCATCGCCTGGTTTAGTAGAAACCGGCTAACATTCGGCCCGTGTGTACTGCAGTTGGTTCCGACAGGAGTTGGCTGAAGGACGGGCATGACCTAAAAAGGTTTGCCAACCAGTTCCTGATCAGCGCACTCAGCCAATGACAGCACTGACCGGAGTGTTGTGGCAGGGGTAGGGGCAGAACACAATAGAAAAGCAGGGGAGATTGCTATACTAACACCAGATTGTTTGTACAGCGGCTCCAACCTGAGCTGTCAGTTTTTTTTTCGTTCAGCCCACTAGGTTGGATGAAAAAAAATAGAAGTGTGTATAAGGCCTTAGTCTTTCAGTTTACTGGAGCATAAAACCTGTAAAGAGCATTGTTACTGATATACCCAAGCTTGGCCATTCTGTTGCTAAAAAAATTGGAAAAAAAAAGACAAAAAGAAAATATTATTTGCATAGGAAATAACATAATATATTTATGGCAATAATCAGAGATAGACAATGGTGACAGTCATGATAAGACTATGGACAATGGTGACATAACTATAGTTAGGTAATGATGACAATGACTGCCAATTAAAAGGTTTAACATCACATAGTGGATAGCTAAAGCAAGCCTGTCACTTTTTATCAAAGTTGCATACACATTGAGCACTAATGCCGCGTACACACGATCGGATATTCGGCCAGCAAAAGACCGATGAGAGCTTTTGGTCAGAAAATGCAATCGTGTGTATGCTCCATCGGACTTTTGCTGGCCGAATTCCAGCCAGCAAAAGATTGAGAGCATGTTCTCAATTTTTTTGTCGGAAAAAGTTCCTATCTGAAAATGCGATCGTCTGTAGCAATTCCGACGCGCTAAATTCATACGCATGCTCGGAAACAATTTGACGCATGCTCGGAAGCATTGAACGTCATTTTCTCGGCTTGTCATAGTGTTGTACGTCACCACGTTCTTGACGGTCGAAAGTTCAGCGAACTTTTGTGTGACCGTGTGTATGCAAGGCAAGCTTGAGCGGAATCCCGTCGGAAAAGCCATCATATCTTTTTCCGATGAGAATTCCGATCGTGTGTACGTGGCATAAGAGACCATATCTCCAGAAATGAAACTCAATCCGCCTTAACTCTATTCCACCACTTCAAGTGGGATTGCAGCCTTTCGTCACAAGATTCTGTGCTATGCAGTTCTGTGTCCGAGAGCCAACAAGGAGCTTATAATGGCTAGAGTTGAGGACATGTGGTCTGCACAATTGAAGACTCAGAAGCTGATTTTCTAAATGTACCTGATTACATTAACAATTTGATTTAGGTGGAAAGCCTCCAATCAGACTAATGTCATGTGAAATGTGGGGGTGCCATCATCCTAGTGACAGCAATAAAAAGTATAGAAGGAGAAAATTCCCCCATGAGTCTCCAAGAAAAAATAGAGGATGGACTATCTCGGTACCATGAATGAATTACACATAGAATAAAATTATATTTTTTATTAATACAAAAATTATATATAAAAACAAGATATCCAGATACAGGCTGAAACATTGGTTTCAGATAGAAGCAAAGTGATAAAATATGTCTATACACATGTTATACTGATACTTGGTATACTCCAAGGTTGAATATAGGAGATATAGTGGGTTCTCAATGAACAGAAATCCTCTACATGTTTCAGGGAAATCCACTTCTTCCGGAGCCACAAGACTAAATACAGTCTGAAATAAAGATAGCAAGGTACACATAATATCAGACAGTCAAAACAATAATACATGGTATGAGTGGGTTGGCAAGTGGGGGGATGGGGTGATGCTGTCGCTTACCGATATGGACCAGCACGCAAAAAGAGGCCAAGACAGTGGTGCTGCCAATACTCCCCTATGTTGGACATGAGGGACGTATGATGGGTGGATAGACTGATGCTGAATAGCAACTAGAAAAAATATTTGCAAAGATATTAAAAATGTGTAGAGAGGGGAAGGTTTATAAAAGGAAAAAAGAGAAAGGAAAAGAAAGGGGGAGGGAAATGGGGGGGAGGGGGGGAAAGGCAGGGAATGAGGAGAGGGAAATAGGAGGGAGGAAAGGGGAGAGGGAGGGGAAAGGGGGGTGGGGGGGAGAAAAAAAAGGGGGGGGTGTTTTAATTTAGGTGGGGGGGGGCATTTTATAATAAGAGAGAGAGACATTAACAGGAGAGAGAGAGGTAGGAAGGTAAACATGAGAGAAAGAGGTAAAAGATGATTACGCATAAGCAGTATATTCTCGCAATTGCAATCAAAAATTGTTTCCATGATTACTATATTTTATTTGACATAAGTATCATTCAAGATACTTCATCTATTAGATCTACATCGTAAAAAGTTTTTTTTTTTTTCAATCTCTTTTATTATAATTTTTCTTATTACAAATAGTGGTAGTACATTTAGTATATTTATGAAGCATCTGTATGCTCCACTGCACTTTGTAATATAGAAATACAGTGTTATATGGATCTCTGCAAGCACAAATCAGCGGTATCATAGCCATATTGTGATACTCCATGGGAAATGTGAAGCAGCCCTTGATGTATTTAAGATACCTGATGTGGTATATAACTTGTGAAAAGCTGAAAGGAATTTCCTTATATTGGAATGTGCATTAGTTAAAACTCTTTTATAGATCGGCCAGCTACCAGAAGCCTCTTGTGTCTTTCCCAGGCCAGTTTAATCCTTCACTGCTGCTGTACTGAAACTTACACTGACTGCTAAATAGCTGCTTTATAGTGGTGATAGCGTTAAGGCCTTGAAACGTTAGCCACCTGCATGTTGTGGTGTGTCAGTCAAGGGTAATGTTAAAGAACTCGTTCATCATTATATATATGAAAGTATAACTGGGGAAACCTACACTGATAGGTATAACAAAAAAAAGTAGGATTCCATCTATTAAGAAATAGTAATCTTAAAATGCATCTAAACTCAAAGCTGTTTTTTTTGTTTTGGACACTGTGGTAAAAGGGTTACCAGGTATTTATTTCCATCTGGTATGAGGAAATTCTCTTTCTGTCATAAAAAACATTTTTATGGGACTGAAAGTTGTGAAAAATTAGGTAATTTTTAGTTCATCGGTATCAAACAGGTCACAAGCCTCTGCAGCACCTCATATTCCTAGCAATCGGGTGCTAGCCCTGGGCTAAAGTTCATCCATGTTACCATTAGCAAAATCCAAAAGTAAAACAACCAGCTGCACGCTCAGTGTTGCACTGTTCAATTCAATATACATGTAACTATTCTTCAAGATAATTAAACAACAAAACTCTGTCTGAGACCTTCCTCTCTAACATGTTTCACTCAAGAACAGGCTTAATCACTGAAATACTCATTGTGCAACCTATCTTTCACATGCCAAAATTTTAGGTTTCTCATCAGAACGGGAATAAAGAGGAATCCTTTTATTGGAGACTATTACTTTACAGAAAAATATGCAATGGTTTAGCCATTAAAACAATTAAATCCAGATGACTGTATAAGACGAGTTGTATACATGGCCAACAAGGACATATAAGATCAAGAAAACCAAAATACGAAAACTAGAGCCATATATTGAAATGCCTGAATAACAAAGATGGTATAATATATAAAGTACAAGTGAGCAGGACATACCTCATTCAAGCTGTACCCTATACAACTCTCAAAACTAGGAATACGTTATACAATTAAGAAAACTGGTCACGCATAGTGATCCAAGTTTCCCATTTAGCATTAAAATGTTGAGTTGTATCATGCAGGGTGTGAAGATGTGCTCCATCGTCATGATAGAGTCAGTTCTACAAAGGATTTGTGAAAATTGGACACTGTGAGCTTTCAAATTAAAGGCAATCAACCATAAACAGGCTACACAAAAGGTATGGATGAGGACAACTAGGGTTTTCACACATCCATACTCTATCCAAAACTAAAATAAATAAGTTTTTTCTTTAGGTAGACCTTAGGCATAAAACTTAACAGTCTTCTCCCCAGAGGTGCTGCTGATTGTCAAAGATCTTCTTGTTTGTTGGTAGTTTTAACATTTCTAACAAGAAAATCTGAGGCTACCATCATCTGAACAGCTGCTCTGCTTTTTTTTGCAGTCTGGTTTAGAAAATCAATTGTGTTTCAGTTCAAGTTGCACCATGTACACAGTGCAGCCTATGAAACCCACTGAGAACTAATAGGTTTCCATCTCATGGAAACCCACTAAAAAAGCAACAGGTTTCCAAGACAAGGTTGCATTGTGCTGTAGTAAGCTGACCAGTGCTGTATTTTGGCCTAAGCCAAACAGGCCCAAGCCTAGGGCGGCACTTTTCTGGGGGGGCAAAAAAGCCACGCCCCCACACGAACCCCCCCTCCCGCACGCAGGGCTGCACAGCTGAATCCTGGAGCCCAGTGCCACAACAAGTTTCAGCACTGAGCTCCGGTAATTAACCAGACAGGGATGCGCTATTGCGGGCACCCAGAACATCTGCTGCCCAGGGTCCTGCAGCGTCAATCGGCTTTCCGGAGCAGCCGTCCATCTCTCTCCTGACATCCATACACACACTCCTCGGCTCCTATGTTCCTGTGTACACAGCCAGGAGGAGGAGGAGCCGAGGAGGGACACAACTTCAGTGAGAGAGCCACGCTGCTGGTCTGAGGTCTGTGTACTGTATACAGTCAGAGGGGGAAATGGAAACCAGGAAGGGGGGGCAGATAACAGATGCAAACATGGAGTGATGGAAGGGGAGAGGGGGGTAACAGGATATGTGCTGGGGAGTGATTTGGAAGGGGAGAAGATATGTGTTAGTGGGGGGGTCTGATTCCCCCCCCACTAGCATATATCCTCTCCCCTCCCAAAGCACCCCCCAGCACATATCCCCTTACCCCACCTCTCCCCCTTAATTAAAAGATGCCACGTCCCCTCCCCGCAGCATCCCTCTGTCCCTTCTCCGCGACGTCCCTCTGTCCTCATCCCACGGCATCCCTCTGCCCTCTGCCCTCTTCCCGAGGCGTCCATCTGCTCCCTTCCCAAGGCATCCCTCTGTACCCTCCCAGAGGCGTCCCTCTGTCCCCTCCCCACGGCGTCCCTCTGTCCTCCTCCCCGTGGCATCCCTCTGTCGTCCTCTTATGGCGTCCCTCTGTCCTCCCACAGCGTTTCTCTGTCCTCCTCCCACGGCATCCTTCTGTCCTCCTCTCAAGGCGTCCCTCTGTCCTCTTCCCACGGCGTCCCTCTGTTCTCATCCCATGAAGATGACAGGGAGGGTCTTAAAAAGGAAGGGGTGGGTCATATTTAAATCAGGGGGTGCATGAGTTTTGTCAGGCCTAGGGCAGCACAAAACCTAAATACACCACTGAAGCTGACTACCTATAAATGGTGCTTGCTTTGACAGAGTAGAAAAAAATTACATTTAAGCAATCTATGCCTAACAGCACCCAAGGTGTATATTCTGACTCCGATTGTTGTGAAGCGACTATTCCTTGTGAGACCTCTGTGCCTGGCCTGTATAAGATATAATCACTAAAGGCAATCCTCATCAGATAGTTTGAACTCACCAAATACCGATTTCATCCACAAGATGCTTTTAATCTGAACATCAGGTTACAGCAGATGACAGGATACAAACAGATGAATAGGTTGTAGTATTTATGCGGTCAAAAGATGATACTGTCTGTAGCTTCCTTATGCAGAATACATGTGCCCATGTTACATGTGGCTTGTTAAGCTGTCTCCATTACACAGCAAGTACAAAACTCAGGAAGAAGGGTGGAGCATTGCACAGAAAGGAAGTGTGTCATAAATCAGACAAAGACATGTAAATCAAGTGCATTACCATAAAAGGTCACTAGATGGCAGCATGTGAACTAAATATAGAAGTCCATAGAAAATGGTTAGGAAAACAATATATATAAATTTTATGCCCCGTTGGGGCAGCACACTCACCGTCTGGCATGGTAAATGTCACTATATACATCAAAACGGTAGTGATGCAACTGCAAATAACAACAGTGTAATTTGCTGGATGTCTTGAAGACCTGAAAGACATAAAAGAGCATGCATATAATGCAATAACAATAACCCTTAATATAAGGCTTCAAGTTATGTCAACTTAAGTTCAAGACACTTTCTTCTTAAAATCACAGGTAGGATCCAGCAGCGTAAGCAAACAAGTTCATTCTCCAAAGGGCAACAGCTGAATAAGTTCCATGATAGGTCTGAGGAAAGTCTTTTCAGTTCCTTGTCTGGCAACCTTCACCTCTACCTTACATACCATACCATCATCATTAGGAATGGTCTTTACTATGATTTCCATAGATCATTCAATTCTTTCTGCTTGCTGGTCCTTGAGCAAAACAAGGTCTCCAACTTGGAGGTTAGGTTTCAGATCAGTGGCAAAGGTCTTGACTTCAGGACGAATCTCTGGATCTTTGTCAGGTTCTACAAGACTGAAGACATCAGCTGTGGTTTCCTCTGGATGACCCAGCAGGAATTCAGAACCTGTTATCCAAGGAGAATTTGCAAAGACACTTGCAGACACTGGCCTGGTGGCGTGATCTGCAAGGTTAATTTCAGATAGAACATAATGCCATTGTTCAGGTTTAGATGATTTCCTGATTCTCTGTACACGGTTGCTGACATAGACATAGAAACGTTAAGTCTGGTTGTATATGTAGCCCAGAACAACTTTGCTGTCTGTGTAGAATCTGACGTCATCTATCTGAATGTCTAGCTCACGCAGTATGAAATCTGCTATTTTTACAGCTAGCACAGTCCCACAAAGTTCAAGCCTGGGAATCGTGTGTTCAGGCTTAGGTGCTAACTTAGCTTTCCCAAACAGAAACCCTATGTGGGCTTGATTAGAAGAATCTCTTACCTTGAGGTAAGTGACAGATGCTATGGCCTCAGTAGATGCATCTGAGAAGATGTGAAGCTCTTTCCTCTGACTTGTGGCAAGGGAGGCAGAAGTGTAGCAGCGTGGTATACGGATTCCATCTAAGGCATGTAGAGTTTGTTTCCAGGACTCCCACTTTGAAAGCTGGTCTATTAGTAGTGGAGCATCCCAATCTTTAATAGTCTCTGAGAACTGTCTAAGTAAGGATTTACCTTGTATGGTTATGGGAGCTATGAATCCCATTGGATCGTATAGGCTGTTCACTACTGACAGAACACCATGTTTGGTAAATGGCTTGTCTGCAAAGCTGACTTGAAAACCGAAGGTGTCTTTTAATAAGTACCACTGTAGGCCCAGACTTCTCTGTACAGGTGGTATGTCCAGTCCCAGATTCAAGTCTTTAAACCCTGTGGCATGATCGCCAGGTTGAAAGGCTTTCATAACAGCAACACTATTTGAGGCAATCTTGTGTAGTCTGAGGTTAGCCTCGGAAAGCTTACCTTGTGTCCTTTGGAGCAGGTCTATGGCTTCTTCGTCTGTAGGTAAAGATTTAAGTCCGTCGTCCACATAGAAGTCTCTCTCAACAAAGTGTCGAGCATCCACGCCATACTCCTTTTCTCCATCAAGGGCAGTCCTTCGTAAACCGTATGTTGCAAAAGCAGGTGAGGGACTATTTCCAAAAACATGTACCTTCATGCAGTATTCAATCATCTCATTGTCCTTGTTGTTGTCATGGTGCCACAGAAACCTTAGGATGTTCCTATGGTCTTCACGCACAGTGAAGCAATGAAACATTTGTTCAATGTCAGCAGTTATGGCAACTGGCTCTCTTCTAAACCTCATAAGTACACCTACAAGGTTGTTGGTTAGGTTTGGACCAGTGAGAAGAACATCGTTCAGGGATACGCCTTGATGCTTGGCACTGGAGTCAAACACTACCCTGATTTGCTTTGGCTTACGTGGATGATACACTCCGAAGAAAGGCAGGTACCAGCACTCATCATGTCTTTGAAGTGGTTGAGCTGGTCAAAGATCCTTTTAATAAAGGCGATGAAATGTTCCTTCATTTCAGGCCTGTTCCTTAGTGCTCGTTGAAGTGAGTTGAATCTGGATAGAGCCTGTTCACGATTGGTTAGGAGTTTAACCCTTACAGCACGAAGAGGTAATGGTGCAACCCAGCTGTTAGACTCATCCTGGAAGAACTCTTTGTCCATTATTTTGATGAACTCTCTTTGACTGACAAGGCTATTTTATTGTCATCTCTTAGTAGAAAACACTATGGTACCTAGTTTGTCATCACAAAGGTTAAGAGTGAAATCAGGTACTTGGATGATGTCAAGAGGCTTCTCCTTTACGTCATAATGGTGAGGGCACTGTTTGAAGTGGGACACACGTCTGTTTCCTAACATGTAAGTTTTGAAGGAGTGGATCTCGGATGACATATGCATTCTATCCAAGCATACGTCGCCCACGATTACCCAGCCTAGATCGAGTTTTTGTGCGTAAGGGGCATCATCAGGTCCATTGCACTGCTTGCATACTTTGTGTACTCTGAGAACGTCTCTTCCTAGCAAGATCAAAATTTCAGCATTCATGTCCATTGCAGGAATTTCATTAACAAGGTGCCTCAAGTGAGGATGGTGATATGCAGCCTCTGGAGTAGGGATTTCTTCCCTTTCGTCCGATATCTGGTCACACTCGATTAATGTTGGTAGGGGTATGCCCTCTCCCTTATTGATATGAGAGACCATGAACCCATCAGCCCTTCTGCCGAAGGTCTCTTCACAACCAGAACAGGTTCTGAGAGTATACAGTGATGCGTGTCCCTCTATACCAAAGATCTCAAAGAATTTAGGCTTAACCAGGGATCTGTTGCTCTGTTCATCTGTTATGGCATACATCCTAATAGCTTCCTCAGGTTGACCCTTTGGGTATATCTTGACTAGGCATATCTTAGCACAACATTTGTGATCTAAGCCTTCTCCACAGACTTCTGTGCATGAAGAAGAAATGTTAGCTGTGGCTGGAGCATGACTTTATTGCTCCCCGCCATGACTTGAGACAGGGCTAGAGGTAGACAGCTGCTGTGAATTGTCTGAAGGTGGCCCCGGATGCATAGCTGTAATATGTCTGTCGGTACTGCATTCTGTGCACTTGATGACAACTTTACAGTCTTTAGCAAAATGTCCATAACAAGCACAGCACCTGTATCATATTCCAAGTTTCTGAAGAATCTCCCTGTGCTCTTGTAACGTCTTTGCCCTAAGCCCACTACATTTCTTTAGGGGGTGAGGCTTCTTGTGAATAGGGCACTGACGGTTAGGGTCTTTATCTCTGTCACCTGAATCGCTCTGGTAAGCAGGAGAGGATACGGGTGGTAAGATGTCTGTCCTTTAACAGACATTGCTCTATTAAAGTCTCTACGTTTAGCTGCTATGTTATCATACCTTGATAAAAATGATGATGATGAAGCAGGCAAGTTGGGTTCAATGAAGCTGAAGCTGGGATCGTTTCTCGTCCAGGCTTGATCACTGATGAACCTGCAAAAATATGCAAATGGAGGAAAAGATACGTTACAGTCTCTTTTGTACCTTGAGCCCTGTTGTGCCCATTTCTGTGGCAGGCCATATGGCAGTTTAGACACAACTGGATTGACACCATGTGCAGTGTCCAGGAAGCTTAGTCCAGGTAGACGTGGGTCTGTCTTTGCCAACTCCAGCTCCACGAAAAGATCACTCAGATCTTGGAGCTTTGTTCCCTATTTTTGGGAAGTTTTGCAGTCTCTTGAATATAGCGCTTTCTATGGCTTCAGAGCTGCCATAGGCTTGCTCAAGTCTTGCCCATGCAGCAACAAGACCTGCATCTAGGTGGTCAACATGCACTGTTCTCAGTCTTTTAACACGATCTGCAGATTCTGGCCCCAGCCACTTTATGAGCAAATCAAGCTCCTCCTTGGTAGTAAGGTTGAGATCAGCAATGGCAGCTTTGAAGGAGTATCTCCAGGCCCTGTAGCTCTCTGGACAGTCATCAAACCTTGAGAGGGTAGTGTTAATGAGCTCACAGCGTACCATTTATCTGGCAAAGTCATTCAAGTCTGGTCTCTCACTCTTCGGTGCCAAAGTAACTTATGGAACCCCTCGGGTGTGAAAGTTCTCTGGTGAAGTAGGATGAGATTTGCCAGGATGAAATGATGTTGCAAGATTGTTTAACTGTGGTGTAGTCCCTAAGGCTTGTGCTGGCTGTGGCTTGAGCTGTGGCTTGTCACTGGAAGTCACCTTGTTGTCAGCAAGAGGTAATGCGGTTTGCTGCATAGATGCACTTGTGTTGTAGACTTGAAGAGGCTCAGGCATTTGGAGCTGAGAGGTCTCTGTGTTGAGAGTCAGAACAGTGTTGTTAGTAGGACGTACAGGAGATGACTCTGTATCATTGCAAACACTATGCATATTCACAGGTACGTTCAACTGGGTCTTGCAGTTCCGCTGGGATGGAACAGTCTGAGTTAACACTTTCTCCCATCACTTGTTCAAGGGCTATCAGCCTTGCTAGGGCAGCTGCTTCCTCCTTTTCCATTTGCAGAATCTTTATTTGGGAATCTGCTTTTGCTTGTTGAGCTGCCATCTCTGCTTCAAAAGTTTTGCTTTGAGCATCTAGCTCTGTTTGGCGAGCTTTGTTCTGAGCTTCCATCTCTGCTTGGCGAGCTTCCATCTCTGCTTGGCGAGCTTTGCTCTGAGCTTCCATCTCTGCTTGGCGATTTACCATCTTTGCATGGCGAGCTGCCTTTTGTGTTTCTACTTCTGCTTCCTTTCTGGTAAAGGAGCTTCGCACTTTATTTGCTTCCAGACTTGCATGGGCCTCTATTAGCTTGTCGCTTAATGTCAAACTTCTGGAGCGAGAGGATCTAGAAGAACGTGCAGTGTGCTTGGTTGATGTGGATCTGTGAGATCTGGTCTCCTACAGTTGAGCAATGCGGAGTTCTGCCTTATACTGAGCATGTTGCACTAAGAGATCCCTTTGTTGGTTTAGTGCATCGGCCCTGGTCAGTTTGCTGAAGAGTCCTCTATATTACAGTCCTGCAAGAAAGCTGTGTATTTTGCAAACAGTCGCTGGTAGTGTTCATACGCGACAGATAAGCAATCTATAAAGTCTCTTAGTTCAGTCGGTTGACAAAACTGACATGCAATGTGAAGTTCTGTCCTATAAGTCTGACAGATTGCTGGAGAGCTCATCTCTAGTGGTTTCATATTTTTCTCTGAGTTTCTGTGTCGGTTTCATTGTACGTTTGGGTCTTACACTCTGTTCGGAAATATCTGCAGAATCTGCTCCCTGTACATCTGCGGGTTCAGAGGCATGATGAATCTGCATTGGTTCAGCCACAAAAGGGTGCTCAGAGTCTTGTGTAAACATTTTTTCACGGTTTTGCAAAAAATGGTACTGTCTCTTTAAGAAGACGAACAGGAGCTTAGACAGGTGGGGTAACACCGTTCAATATAGAGACACAGTTTTTAACATTCACATGAGGTGCAGTAAGCTTGTGCGACCATGTGCTTCACAAGATGGCGGATGGCATTGAGCTTGATTGTAGATCAGGCGCACACATATACACAGCAGGCTGTAGGAAGTCTATACATCTTTTGACTATTCTGACTCCGATTGTTGTGAAGCGACTAGCCCTTGTGAGACCTCTATGCCTGGCCTGTATAAGATATAATCACAGAAGGCAATCCTCATCAGATAGTTTGAACTCACCAAATACCGATTCCATCCACAAGATGCTTTTAATCTGAACATCAGGTTACAGCAGATGACGGGATACAAACAGATGAATAGGTTGAAGTATTTATGCGGTCAAAAGATGATACTGTCTGTAGCTTACTTATGTAGAATACATGTGCCGATGTTACATGTGGCTTGTTAAGCTCCATTACACAGGAAGTTCAAAACTCAGGAAGAAGGGTGGAGCATACATCAGACAAAGACATGTAAATCAAGTGCATTACCATAAAAGGTCACTAGATGGCAGTATGTGAACTAAATATAAAATCCCATAGAAAATAATTAGGAAAACAATATATATATATATATATATATATATATATATATATATATATATATATATATATATATATAACAATATATATTAATTCTATGCCCCGTTGGGGCAGCACAGTGTATATACACATATTTTCCATTTCCTGAAAGTGGAGAACATCTTTAAGACACATTACAGCTCTGCGAATCGTACTACAAACAAGCCAGTTGGCCTATATTATATCCTTAGCGAGAACCTTGGCAGAAACTTGTTAATTTTGTTCTTCAAAGCTTTGTTGATACTATTGGTGATTTGCCTCAGGGGATTGCATTTCTCCTACTCTACCTTAGAACTACAAATACTCTTGCTTTTAAAGTGAGCATTCTGATGTAGAATTCAAGGGCCCCAATGCTGGCAGACTTGTCATTCCACTGACCAGTGGTTAGGCAGAGTATTTATACAGTAGTTAGACTGCACTGCTGTTCAAATAGTAATTGTTGCTTTCTTTCGACATTATCCTTCTCTTGTTACTTACAGTGTCAGGGTAGTTACTTTTGTCTCAGCTGTGTCAGCATGAGTGCATTCTGGCTGGCTGTTTCACGGACAGCTAAGGAGAATGAATGGCATTACCTTGGCTACACTCAAGCTTGTGCCATATGTGATATTGGATTTGCACTGTCATTGTAAAAGATTTACTCAGTTCCATTACATGGCTTATTTCTGCTTTAATAAGGACGATTTTACTGCTGTGTCTGTAATTGTCAGGTCATCACTGGGAGCGGAGGGATACTCAAGCAAATCCAGTGGCTTCTAAGGGAGTTAGTGCTACATTATTTACTTAACATTTACAAGTTCAAAAACTGATAATTTCTCATTATGTTTATAAAATACTTATTTTAAAAATAGTTGTTCAATAGTGTTTCCATGTCAAGGTCTGGAGGGTATAAGTTATGAGGAAAGGTTGTGAGCACTGAACTTATTCTCTCTGGAGAAGAGGCGCTTGGGAGAGGATATGATTTCAATATACAAATACCGTACTGGTGACCCCACAATAGGGATAAAACTTTTTCGCGGAAGGGAGTTTAATAAGACACGTAATTAAAATTAGAAGAAAAGAGGTTTAATCCTAAACTGCGTAGAGGGTTCTTTTCTGTAAGAGCAGCAAGGATGTGGTTGGCGGTGGTTTCAGCGGGGGGGGCATCGATAGTTTAAAAAAAAACTATTAGATAAGCACCTGAACGACTGCAACATACAGGGATATACAATGTAATACTGACATATAATCACACACAAAGGTTGGACTTGATGGACTTGTGTCTTTTTTCAACCTCACCTACTATGTAACTATGTAATAAAAATATAAAATATATGCAAAAACACCATACATTACCTTTAAATTCCAGGGATGTATTCATGCGGAATTTTTATTTTACATATTTATTTTCCCTTCCTCCCTGTTCACCACTCAAAACTTTTCACTCACTGCAATTCTTCAAGATTTTATTACCTTTTCTCTTAATCTGCCTTTATTATGCCAACTATATGCAACTATTATGCCAACAAATACTCCCCAATCCTAGAAATCAAATCCATCTTTCATGACACATCAAATATGTGTGATGTGACATTGATGTGATGTTTTGATATGTCACAGCATGGAGTGAAGTGACTGCACATAGTGTTTCACCTGTATGTCACATATATATTGTTTATTTATTATTTGTTTGTCATTTATAGATTGATAGCAAAAAAAAAAAGTTTAGAGCGCCCCATATTTATCCTATATGTCTTGAGGGAGGATTCGGCAAGTGACTGACATTTGGGACTAAATATCTGGTTTATGTATCTTATCTGATTTTTAAGGGGCAGCTCAACTTCACTAATAATTCACGTTTATTTGGATTTCACCATTTGCACCAATTAGCAATTTTTGGTTTAATTTAGGGCCATTGGCGCGGTGGAGGTGTTGTCTGTTTGAAGGGCGCCGTATCATCCAGGATACCTATATACTACATCAAATATGCATTGCCTATTATTTCTTTAAGTGAATTTTAATTAGTACGTAAAGGTAAAGATTTTTTTTGCATAGTGTTGGATGGAGTATAGAAGGGTATGCTTTTTTAAGTTTTTTTATTTGCTTCTTTTTTTTCTCTTGGAAGATTCAGCCTCTCTACATGCTTTGGTAACCTTTTGCAACTGAGACAAAAAGTGGGGGGAAATTCACCAATTTTCAGGTTTTACCTGAACAAGACGTGAGGAAAAATCCTTCAATATGGCCACCTGTTCCAGTGACAACTGTCAAAGATGTATATAAAAAGAGCCCTATATTCTCAGAAAAATAGCAGACTTTGTAGGCACAACATGAGGCAATGTATTAAAAATATATAACATTTTTTATTCCAAAAATCATTAAAATCGAATATCTTATAAAAACCATTACAGCACCCTCTACATTCAAAAAGGTCAGCAATACCCAAACCCAAGCATGGGGATACAGATCCAGCCGAAATGTATAGTAGTTGAAATTTATCAACAAAAATATGTAAATTTGATGTCAGCATGGATATCAAAAATTAACTCTGCAGGTCCTCCATACTTGATATTCAACACGTTTCACAACAATTGCTTGCTTCTTCAGGACTACTTTGTCAAAGATGGAAATTCCATTCAGATTCCCCTAACATCCTGTTGTGCTTCAAGGTCAGGAATTCTCCATAGGAGGACACAGGCAATGTTTGGAATTTACACACTCTTTACTGTCAGCATAGCACCCCTGTATTTCTTTACTTTATGGAATGCTACAGTTAATGATGATAATAATAAAATAATAATAGTGTAGGGAAAGAGCTCAAGGGAGGAGATTGCCATGAGAATCAGGTGATATTTTGCTAATTAAACTATAATTCAATTAAAATGTGCTACACTAATCTGAGATACAAAACTATTCAATTTGGTAAAATGTTATTAACAAACTGCAAGTGTATCAGTTGAGGTAAGTGCACAGGGGACAAAACCTATTTAATACTATTCTGCGTTCATAAAACTTTCCTAGAAAGATAAGCCTTGTAGGAATAGAGCTTTAAATGTTTTATCTTCAAATAAAATATTGCTGGTTATTTAAACTGAACACTTCTAATGTTAGCAGATAAATCTCTTTTTATCTTTCCTTGGTGTTTTTCCTGCTTTTAGCAAGGTCTTAAAGTAGATTTGTCACCAGGAATCATATTTATGTCTGAATGCATTAGTTTACAACAGAAGTTCTCTGCTCAAAGAGCTACAAGCCTGCATCAGCCTGTTTTTTATTTGAAGAAGGCTACTATTATCTTTGAGGTAATTTACTAAAATTAGAGCAAAACTAACTGGGGCAAACAATGGAATGGTGGTTCATAGTGACCAATCACAATTTTTTAATTAATGTTTCTAAAGAATGAAACTTGAAGTCTTTGATCCACAATAGACTATAGCAGGGGTCTCCAAACTTTCTAAACAAAGGGCCATTTTTCTGCCCTTCAGAATTTAGGGGGGGGCGGACTGTGCCCAGTGGTAGTAAACAATGTCCAATCTTTGATATTAGGAGGAGAAATAGTTGGTGTCAGTGGAAGGAATAGTGCCCCATTGTTGGTGTCAGTGGGAAGAATAATGCTTCAAGGGCCGCATAAAGGCAAGCAAAGGGCCACATCCGGCCCACCCAAAATGTAAATGTGAAGATTACTGCGCTAACTCTGATAAAAAATGAAAAGCTGCTACATAAACAAAATGACAAAATGTAAAGAGTGAATGGTAAATAATGTAGCGCTAAAAAGTGAACACATATATCAATATATAAGTCAATAGTTCAAACAATCAATAGTAAGAAATGACACAAATAAAAATGTAAAAAAGTTCAATAAATGTGAAAGTCCTAAGAAGGACCGTATGCGTCAACCACCAACTAATGATTAATCAAGGTTGGAATATGCTGGCACTGTCCAGCAGGGGAAACATGAAGGATGGTACATCTTCAACCGAGAAAAAGGGGAAGTATATCTACTCTTACCGGAACAGGTGGGCTCGAGTGTCAGCGACAACGAGTCAAAAAGGCAAGGTTGCCGGGTCGGCGGATCAACGGAACTCCAAGGAACCAAGGGCCTCCAAACACGACTCCAAGGGTGTTGTGGGCAACCACCCAACCGAACCTCAGATTGATATATGTGTTCACTTTTTAGCACTACATTATTTACCATTCGCAGTTTGAATTCCAATGGTCTATAGCAGGCATATGCAATTATCGGACCTCCAGCTGTTGCAGAACTACAAGTCCCATAAGGCATAGCAAGACTCTGATAGCCACAGGCATGAAACACAGAGGCAGAGGCATGATGGGACTTGTAGTTCTGCAACAGCTGGGAGTCCGCTAATTGCATATCCCTGGTCTATAGCAATGGATCAGATTTCACCTCTCATCAGTAAAGATTTCCAATGTTAAAGAAAGAATTTCAATATGTTAATTGTGCCTAAGCAGTGAGATTGTACCTCGTCAGGTCCAGGGACGGCCTGTCTTTTAAGGGCGCAGGGGCGCTGCCCCCCCCGTCCATGCATCTGGTCTCAAAATAGGGTGGGCTCAGGGCGCAGAGAATGCGAATCGAGCATACCCAGGTGTGTTACAATAGCGAATTATTACTAACAATCCAGACCTGTTTACGGATGTTGAAATAAGGGGCAATTTAGGAAACAGCAATCACAGGTCAATTAGCTTCAGTATAAATCACACAAATAGGAAACATAAGGGTAATACAAAGATACTGAATTTCAAAAGAACCAACTTCCCTAAACTACGAACCTTGCTAGAGGATATAAATTGTGATAAAATCTTAGGAACAAAGAACACGGAGGAGAGATGGGTTTGCTTTAAGAGAATATTAAATAAGGACATTAGCCAGTGCATCCCATTGGGAAATAAATTTAAAAGAGCGAACAAAAGTCCTGGTTGGCTTAACTCCAATGTAAAAATGCATATAAAAGCAAAGTAGAAGCCCTTCAAGAAATACAGGGCTGAGGGATCATCAGCAGCATTCAGACTTTACAAAGAATGCGACAAGAAATGTAAGGGTGCAATTAGGGCGGCTAAGATAGAATGCGAAAGACACATAGTGGAGGAGAGCAAAAAAAAAAATCTCAAGTAATTCTTTAAGTATATTGGCCCCATAAAGAATGAGGATGGAAATCTGGTTACAAAGGATGGGGAGATGGCAAAGGTATTGAATATATTCTTCTCCTCAGTCTTCACGAGGGAATCAGGGGGCTTCAGTAACCAAAACTGCAGTGTTTAGCTTCATGACACATCTCAGGAAGCACCCTCATGGCTAACAGAGGACAGAATTAGAAATAGACTTGGAAAACTTAACATTAATAGGTCACTGAGACCAGATGGCTTGCACCCGAAGGTCCTTAGGGAACTCAGTCAAGTAATTGTCAGACCATTGTTCCTCATTTTTACTGACAGTCTACTGACTGGAATGGTACCAGCTGATTGGAGAAAAGCCTATGTAGCACCAATATTTAAAAAAGAGCCAAAATACATCCCTGGGAATTACAGACCAGTTAGCCTAACATCAATAGTATGCAAACTCTTGGTGGGGATGACAAGGGACTATATACAAGATTTTAGTAATATAAATGGTATCATTAGCAGTAATCAGCATGGATTCATGAAGAATCGTTCTTCCCAAGCCAATCTATTAACCTTCTATGAGGAGGTGAGCTGCCATCTAGATAAAGGAAGGCTCATAGATGTGGTGTTTCTGGATTTTGCAAAAGCATTTGACAGTTCCCCATAAACGTTTACTGTACAAAGTAAGGTCTTTTGGCATGGACCATAGGGTGAGTACATGGATTGAAAACTGGCTACAAGGGCAGATTCAGAGGGTGGTGATAAATGGGGAGTACTCGGGATAGTCAGGGGTGAAAAGTGGGGTCCCCCAGGGTTCTGTCCTGGGACCAATCCTATTCAATTTGCTCATAAACAACCTGGAGGATGGGGTAAACAGTTCAATCTCGGTTTTTTTGGACAATACTAAGCTAAGCAGGGCAATAACTAACTGGGGTGGGCAACTACATGGCAAATGAGGTTTAATGTGGAAAAATGTAAATCAATGCATTTGGGTGGCAAAAATTTGAATGCAATCTATACACTGGGGGGAGAACCTCTGGGGGAATCAAGGATGGAAAAGGACCTGGGGTCCTAGTAGATGATAGGCTCAGCAATGCCATGTAATGCCAAGCTGCTGCAAGCAAACAGAATATTGACATGCATTAAAAAGGGGATTAACTCAAGAGATAAAGCAATAATTCTCCCACTCTACAAGACTCTGGTCCGGCCTCATCTGGAGTATGCTGTCCAGTTCTAGACACTAGTCCTCAGGAAGGATGTACTGGAAATGGAGGGAGTACAGAGAAGGGAAACAAAGCTAATAAAGGGACTGGAGGATATTAGTTATGAAGAAAGGTAACGAGCACTGAACTTATTCTCTCTGGAGAAGAGAAGCTTGAGAGAGGATATGATTTCAATATACAAATACCGTATTGGTGACCCCACAATAGAGATAAAACTTTTCCATGGAAGGGAGTTTAATAAGACACGTGGCCACAAAATTAGAAGAAAAGAGGTTTAACCCTAAAATGCGTAGAGGGGTCTTTACTGTTATGCCCTGTACACACGATAGGATTTTCCAACAACAAAATCCATGGGATTTTTTCCGACGGATGTTGGCTCAATCTTGTCTTGCATACACACGGTCACACAAAGTTGGTCGAGCCGAGAAAAATTAAATTCAATAGCCAGTGCTGCTCTTTTGCTTGATTCAGAGCACGCGTGGCACCTTGTGCATCGGAATTGTGTACATACGATCGGAATTTCCGACAACGGATTTTGTTGTGGGAAAATTTTATAGCCAGCTCTAAAACTTTGTGTGTCGGAAATTCCTATGGAAAATCTGTGATGGAGCCTACACACAGTTGGAATTTCCGACAACAAGGTCCTATCACACATTTTCCATCGGAAAATCCTATCGTGTGTACAGGGCATAAGGGCAGCAAGGATGTAGAATTCCCTTCCACAGGCCATGGTTTCAGCGGGGAGCATCGATAGTTTCAAAAAACGATTAGATAAGCACCTGAACGACCGCAACATACAGGGATATACAATGTAACTGACATATAATCACACACATAGGTTGGACTTGATGGACTTGTGTCTTTTTTAACCTCACCTACTATGTAATTATGTAAAAGATGGCTGCTGGTTGGTTGGTAGAAGTTAATGTTTTCTATATTTGCCTCTGTACTGTAAGTAATCCTGCATGCATAAATATATAGATTGTAGAACTTGTATATTAAAATATTCTTATATAGTTGGTATATATGACTTCTAAATGTGTTTTTTTCTTATCATTCCTCTTCCAGTTAACTTTGACCACTTTCAAATATTACGCGCTATCGGAAAAGGGAGTTTTGGCAAGGTGAGAATTTATAAATTTAGATTTTTTACTATTTTATTTTTTCATTAAAAATATTGTGAATGGGTTACATATGTTACTTTGAAGTTTACGTCAGTAAATCTAATGATCTTCGCTAATCAACATTAAGACCTGGCAGTTGGCGGACTTAATGAAAGCTAATAAGCTCCTGTCTATGTCTCTTTTTTAATTTCTGTGCATAATAACAGACATCCTGCCAACAATACATTTTGATCTTTTTTTAAATGTCTGTAAAGCCTGTCTTTCAAATGATTATTAAAATATTATTAAACAAAGAAACAAAATAAGCTTAAAAAGCTTCAAGTGTATGTAAACCCATTCCATATAACCATGGGCTTATAGCTTAGGACGAATAACAGTAAACATTCCAGCCATAAATCGCAACAATAATAGCAGCAGAAATACCTTTTTTCAGGTTTTTGATTCAGGTCACTTGATCAATTTTCTCTGTACTGCATGACCCTGGACGGGAGACGTTTTAGCTGTTTGTTCCCATCTACCCTAGCTGTGCAGAAATAAGTTGCACAAAAGTGATCACATGAACCCAGCTCAGTGAAAAAAGAAAAAAAAATATTACTGACATATTATTCATACATTTTATCTTGGGATCAATTACTGTGCTGAGGTCACTTGGGTGTAAGGTAAAACTATTCTGTTTGAACCTATTATGACAGCAAGGCTCACTGAAGTAGCCACTGATAATCACCTAGTTAGAGCTGTCCACTCTACCTGTGATGTGGGTATCTGGGAGATGAGGAGAACAGAGTACGGCTTTTCTGGAGGAAGAAGTGGACCATGCGCACAAGTGGAGTAACACTGCAGAGGCCAGATCAGCCTGAAGTTTTGCCACCAGGATTAAAGAAATGCAAACAAATGATAGGATCACTAGGTATTTTACATTTACTACAGTGATTTTACCGCGACTAAACAGTGCACATACTAAATTACACTTTTGTTTGGAAGCTTCTAATTAACAAAAACGCTTGGGTCTACTGACAATTTAAAACTTTATCTATTTACTATATATAAGCACTCAAACCTGCCAATAGTCTTGAACATCCCAGGAGTACAACAATTGTGGTAGCATATGTAATAATCAATTGATCCACTGATCAATCTGGAGATTTTCATTAGTTAAATACATCTTCCAGGAACGGATCTATACTAATAGATACACTCAAACATATCTAGTAGAGTGATCTGGTAAAGCAACCCAAAGGACCAATTACCAGGTGATTCCAAGGGACAATGGTTATATTTAAACAGGATAACTGCACATTTTGATGGTACTGCTTTAATAAATAAGTTAACCCTTTATATTAAAAGGTCTCTCAATCCAAAAACCCCTTAGTGTTAAAAGCAGTGTCCTGATTGGGTCCTATCAGGTGGCTGAAGCTCACATTGGCCTTCTTGCCACAGGAGGAGGGAAGCAGATGCCACTGTGGACTTGCATTCTATGCATTAAGATAAAAAACCTTCTGTGTGCAGCAGCCTCCCTCAGCCCCCCTAATACTTACCTGAGGTCCATCTAAATCCAGAGATGTTACAGCAGTGTCTCGGCTGCCCAGAACTCCCCTCCTCATTGCCTGAGACAACAGCGTTGCGCCATTGGCTCCTGCTGCTCTCAACCAAAGTCAGTCAGCCAATAAGGAGAGAAAGGGGGCAGGGCAAGAGCATAACTCCATGTTTGAATGGACACAGGGAGCTGTGGCCCGGCTCTGGTGCCCCCATAGCAAGCTGCTTGCTGTGGGGGCACTCAGCAGGAGAGAGGGGCCAGGAGCACTGAAGAGGGACCCGAGAAGAGGAGGATTCAGGCTGCTCTGTGCAAAACCACTGTACAGAGCAGATAAGTATAACATGTTTGTTATTTTTAACTAAAAAAAAACGAGACTTTAGTTTCAATTTAACATATTCTGCTGAGATAATTCATTATTTGCCTAGCTAAGCAAAATGTCCCTAGTACACTTATCTCTAGACCAGAGCAATTTTCACAATTCAGCTATAGGATTATTGCTTTGCCAATTAATATATCAATGCTTATGATATGGAAAATATATCTACTGTATACCTTGTTTTTGAAGTACAAGCAAGGGTTTTTTTTTTGTACTATTGCCATCCAATGATTCTTTTTTTTTCAGCAGTGGTACGTTTAAAACAATGTATGTAACTGGATATAAAGCACAGGTTTTATTCTGTGATCTGTCTGGTTTATTCCAGACTAATGCAATGGTCTCGGTACAAAGTTTTTGAAGTGTTCCCTGAAGCAGGTACAAGGCCCAAAGAGATCACATATCACTCTTTAAGAAGCAGGAATTGCTCTGATTGGCTCTTGTTTACACATGCAAACTTCACACATCAAAATAAAAGCCAGTCATGTTAGTAGCATATGCGTGAGTGAGCACACATGGGTGAAGGGTGAGAAGGTAATGTGGAATTTCATACAAGCATTCAAAGGTTTAAAGGATAATTTTACTTTTGTACAGTTTAGGGTTGAAGGGAGAGCGCAGCCGATATGGTTTTGACAACTGGCTGTACAGCAGCAACAAACTACACTGCTGATATCTTACTGGATTTGCAGGGGCAGGTAAGTATAAGACTGGCAGGAGTGGCTGGGGAAGCTCAACCAAGCTGCATGCCTTTCAACACTGGCAGAGTACCTTACAAGGGGAAGCGGCCAAGTCTCCCAATATTTGACATGACAATGATATCACCCAGGATGTTGTTTACATAAAAACAATGGCAGGATTCTGTCATTTAGTAACAGTAGTGGTTAGGGGCAATATCATTGGGCAGTGGCTCATAGCTGGGAAAAATTGTTGGGGGTATGGGTTGCTGTGGATGACAATGGTAGTCCCTCATGGCGGTTATTAGCTCCCAATGCCATTTTTACAACAATAACTTGCCTATTAGCCTTGGAAAAGGGCACAAAAAATTATTTTGCCTCTCATGAACTCCAATAGGGATTGGTACTATGTTCCGGGTTTGTGGACATCCTGCTGGGTTTATCAAACCTCAAGCAAACTAAACCCACCCTGGTTTGCTCATCACCGCTCATACTTCAGGCGTTGTTTGCAGCACATTATCTACACAACAAAAAGAAAAAGACCATTTTTGTTGCCAATGCTTATTAGCAATAATCTATCACCATTCTGCTAGGGACATAGAGCACCCTAGGCTATCCTTGCTCTGACTGCGTGGATTTCAATTTCTAAGCAAGAAATCCTCACATTATGATAGGCCATGCCCTTCAATATGGAAAACGAATTTAGGAATGTTCTTTTGCTTGCAGACTTTGGGCTTCCCCTCAGCTGCTCACCATCCCCATAGGGGTTATAGCAATTGAGTACCAGCCCTCCCTGGCGGTATGATTATTTCAGATTTTAGGTGCTGAAAGCGGTACCATTATTTTGCGTGGAAATTTGGCGTTTTATATTGTAGGCCTGTAATTCTTAGGAATAACTCACTGAAATCTGTTCTAACAAGAGTCTAGTAGACATCCTGGGTATGATAAAGTTTGAAACACAAAATCATAAATTATAATATAATAAATAACTATCAATAATAACAAATAATAATATAATAGTAATAATACGTTTTATTCAATACATTTTAATATATAATATAATCAAAAACACTGACATTTTTTTTGGCCAAACAAGAGTGCAATATTAGTAGTCATATTGCTTTAGTAAACGTCTCGGGTATGGAAAATTTTAAAACAGGGTACAGCACAAAATTGACAGTCAGGACAGTAGAACCGGGTTTCTTTTCTGATTTTCCTTCCAATGTCGTCACGTTTAGAGCAGCAAACCATACACATCCTTGTGGGTGCTGACTTCTTTTACGTTGGTGGAACGTGGTCCATAAAGTGTCAACCTGTCAGGTGTTCCGGGTTCACAAAGCCACCAGTACGATGTCCAGATCTATTTACAGTGGTTGGTGTTTGGTGCTTGAGAAATATAAGTTCGGCAACTTTCCAAACAAAGTCCGCATGAACCACAGGCCTGTCACTCTTTTATAAAAATAAAAGCGTTCCACAGGCACTGTTCAAGAAGATGCCTGAAGATTTTTTTGTAATATTTTTTTGTTGCTTTCTCATCGCTGGATAAAAAGTCATGGCCTGGTCAGCTCTGTCAACACCTCCCATGGTGTTGTTGTAGTCCATTATGACTTGAGGTTTTATTACGTCTTTTCCACCTTTTGTATGTACCATGACAGTAGAGGTGTTGTGAATGGTACTCATTAGGCACACATCTTTTTTATCACGCCATCTCAGTGCCATCATTTTGCCTTTCTGCCAGGCAACTATTTCTCCTGCCTTGAGCTTTTTATTGCCAAAGGTTGACGGCATGTCACGCCTGTTAGCTCTAACAGTCCTGTATGCATCCGTCTTGTGCTATAGAAGGAACTCATAGAGTTCTGGAGAAGTATAAAAATTATCTGTGGTTACACAGTACCCCTGATTCAGCAATGGCTCAATCAAAGTAAGAACAGAAGTGGTTGCCATTCCATAATTACTGAATCTTTCATTGAATTTGGTCCCTTTCCCGGTGTAAAGGACCGAATTTCATATGTAACCAGTGCTGGCTTCACAGAGCATGAATGATTTTTTGCCAAATCGTGCTCTCTTTGACGCGATGTACTGTGTCCAGCTAAGTCTTCCTTTGTAGGCCATTAGACTTTCGTCAATACTGACGTCTCTGTCTGGTACATAGGTCTACTGGAAAATTTTCAGAATAATTTGATATAGATCCCAAATCTTTTTTCAGTTTTGGAGCTGGATGAGAAGTCTCATCAAATTCTTCATTATTTTGAAAATGCAGATATTTCATTATGAGAGAAAATGTGTACTCCGACATGATGGTGCCAAAAAAAGGAGTGGCTAGTATTTTGTTGGTTGTCCAGTACCACTTCTGCAGGGGTTTCCCCACCACTCCCTGGAGAATAATTAGGCCCAGAAACTTCCAGATGTCCTCCTTGGTCACTGGTTCCCATTTTCTGCTCCTTGAAAACCTCTGAGGTATAGCAGCTTGTTGCTCCTGGTACCGATTTGTCTCTGTAACAATTCTTTCTATGACCTCAACAGTCAAAAAGAGTTGGAGGTATCTCAAGGGGCTGTCATCTTCAACCTCCACTTTGATACCAGGTGCTCCGGTAAACGGGACCGCAGTCAATTGTCAATTGACCGCAGTCAATTGAGCACCAAGTTCGCACATCACTGGGCACTGTCGCAGGATCATCGCTGAAATCGCTTTCCGTGCCTGATGACGAACTTCCCCATGAATCGCTATCACTCACTTCTGCAAGCGATTCTGTCTCGCCGTCACTGTTTTTCAGCAGGTCATATGCCACTTTTGAGGTCGAAGCGCGCTTTTTTGATGCCATGGTCGCTCTGCAGTTTCCAGACAGAAAGTACAGTAAAACTGCAGGCAGAGGCACTGGAACAAAGCACTGGGGGGGGGCAAAATAAGGTCAATTTTATTTTATTTAGTAATGTAATCCAATAGGATTACAATGTATTAGTGTGTTTGTGTTTTATACTATTTGAATTTGCCGCCGGTTCCACCCCCTGCGTCGCTACGCTCGCAGGGAATGGAAGCCAGGGCACACAGTGCATCGGGCGGAAGATCCGGCCGCCAAACACAGCGGGAGAACATCGTGGGATCCCGGAGACAAGGTAAGTCACGTCTTCCAGGATCCAGCGATGCGATCCTGAGTCTGGCTCGGGGTTACCTCTTTTGGTACTAAAATCTCACCCCGAGCCAGACTTGGGAATACCGCTGGGGGGGGGGTAAACCTGGGGCAGTGTTGCATAAAACCCAACAGAATAACCCCTAGATTGACTGGAGTAAAGGACAGGTTTGCTATTCCATAATTTTTTAATTTATTGCAAAAATCCTTACAGACATTTTATCTCCCCATGGACCTTATGATTTCCCTTCAAGCAACTCCCTGGGAGTGATTTAGAACCTGGTCCTGAGACCCAAGCCATCTATAAAAGAATAAGGCATTGCTTATCTGTTTACATCTTTTTTTTTACAAAAACAACTAAATTGACCAGAGGCTTAATGATATACCAATTACAACCCATAACTGAGAATCTCTTGATCTGATGCAATTTCTGGAACTTTCATTGGTTAGGTGTTTGCAGGGCTGTTAACATAGTTTGGAATTACTGAAGGAACCAATGGAAAATAGCTTTTAAACCAAGAGACAGCCATTATACTAAACCTTGTCATGCTGTTTGCCCTTTGCAATGTCCCTTCTGTAAGTCAGAAATGTGTCAGTTTTCAGGGCCATTCTGGGTAAAATTGTAATAGTTTACCTTGATGAAATGTTTCTTCCTTCTTATTCCCTAGAGCAGCTCAAGCCCCAAAGACTTGAATTGCTAGATTCCCTCAGGATCCCCTCTGCATTTTTTTTTTTTACAAATCTCTCCAGAAACCAGTTAACTTTATTCTTCTGTGAGGAAGAGTTGTAATGTGAAACACTCAGCCTTTAAATATTAATGGAAAGTCAATCTTTTTTCCTTTTACACAACACATACATACAATTTGTTAAACAAAACTCCTGTCTCCTCTTATCTTAATAGTTAGACATTCCATTAACATACAGTGAATACTTAAATATTTATAAAAAATAATCTACCTATAAATATATAAAATCAAATTTAACTGATTAAAGCAGGGGGAATTGTTGAGTACTTTAACAGCAGGAAAATATGTGACCTCACATGTCTCATCTACTCAGCAGTTATATTACTTGACAGCCTGAAGGTCTACAAGAGCTGTGACCCCACAAGAAATCACCATACCAAATGTCCAGCTGTGCTTCAAAATAATAATCTATATATACTCTCTCAATGTCTAGGCAATAAAAAATAATGCACAGTTGAAGACAAGTTTAACAAAAAAGCATATGTTTTTCTTCCATTAATTAAACATAGGCCAACCTAGGTTAGTGCCTATAGCTAAGATCTTCCTTAAATAAAGAGAAAAGCAATATAAAACTGATTAACATTTGTCATTTACTTAGTCTTACCCAGTATAGATATGGGGAAAACCATGTCCTATTCAGTGCATTTTTAAATTTGAGAATTATTTCAGAAATAAATGAAGAGAAAGCCAATATAAAATGGATTCACAGTTGTAGGTTACCTATTCCTACCCAGTATAGATAAGAGGAAGACAGTGTTAAGACAATGTCATCCAGTGCCCAAGGCGAAAATAGGAAGGTACTTCTAGCCTGAACCCTCCCTTTCCCCCCAGATGAAGAAGGGAGCAGAGCCAATAGCAGCATGTGCCGAAATGTATGTAATACATGTGGCATGCAATAAACTAGTTCTAATGTTTTGTGTTATGCCACGTACACATGAGCGGTCTTTCCAGCAGACTTGGTCCGGCACACCGGACCCCGTCAGACAATTCGATCGTGTGTGGGCTCCAGCTGACTTTTTTTCCCCAAAATTCCAATGGACCTAGAAATAAGACATGTTTCAAATCTTTCCGACGGACTCGAGTCCGGTCGAAAAATCCGCTCCTCTGAATGCTAGTGCGACAGACTAAAACCGACGCGAGGGCAGCTATTGGCTACTGGCTATCAACTTCCTTATTTTAGTCTGGTCGTACGTCATCACATACGAATCCGTTGGACTTTGGTGTTATTGTGTGTAGGCTAGTCCGTTCATTAGGAAAGTCTGTCGGAAGTCCGCCGAAAGTGTGTCAGATAGACCATGTTACCAGTCCGGTCGAAAAGTCCGCTTATGTGTACGCGGCATTACACTGAACTGAAGAGTTTAAAACTGCTGTGAAAATATGGGGCTAACAGTGATGAAGGAAAAAAGTGTCCCTGCATCGGTAGAGTCACTGGAAGTAAAAAATGTCCCTGCTTCGATGGTGTCACTGGAAAGAAAAAATGTCCCTGCATCGGTGGTGTCACTGGAAGGAAAAAATGTCCCTGCATCGGTGGTGTCACTGGAAGGAAAAAAATGCTTCCACATCTGTGATGTCACTGGAAGAAAAAAAATTCCCTACATCGGTGGTGCCACTGGAAGGAAAGTGTTCCTGCATTTGTGGAGGTAATTTAAGGAGGGCCTAGGAGGGCATATTGTGCAAGGCACAGGGCTTAGAAGTGCGTATCACACAGGGCGCAGGGCTTAGCAGTACATACACTGCAGGTTGCAGGGCTCCAGAGTATGTATAAAGCAGAACTCCAGAGTGTGTATTGTGAAGGGTTTTGGAGAGCATATTGTGCAGGTTTAGCAGTGTGTATTGCACAGGGTGCTGGGGCGAGTATTGCAGACAGAGGGCCCAGGAGTGGATATTGCTCAGGGCTCAGGAGTAGGTAACATATTCGTATAGAGTTCTATATGCAAGCCCCAGTACAGATCTTTTCTCTCCCACTACAAAGCTTCCCCACCCCTCCAGTACCAAGCTCTTTCCTCAACGTGTCCCCCCCACTAGAAAGCACTTTCCTCAATCTCCCCTCTCTTAAAATTCTTTCCACTCCCCCCCCCCAAGTATGAAGCTCTTCCCCCAAATCTCCTCCCAGTACAGACTCTGTCAGTGCAGGAGGAGCAGCTGCCAGGTGATTGGGCAGGAACTGCTCTGTGTGGGCCCAGGAGAGGCGTGCTGTCCCTTGTAAACACAAAAGGCAGAACAGGCAGCCAGCTTCTGTGTTTACAACAAGTAACAGTGATGAGCACAGGGCAAGTGCCAGAGGGGGTGGCATCAAATACAACCGACTTCCAGCACAAAACAAGCCCTCCTGACCGGAATGACACTAGAGTCACTCCTTTCAATGAGGCACGGGAGAAGGAAGCAGCAAAACAATACACGTGCCACAAAATCAATGATAAAAGACAGTAGCCCTTTTTTAACACCTTTGTAGCTACCCAACTGCAACAACAAATACTATAACCAATAATACTTTTTGCAGCCAGGGAAATAAAATTGATCTTCTCCTAGCTAAACTGACAAGGCCCCATGGCCACAAAAACCCCATATTCTGAAGGTAATTGGGTAAATTGGGAACCAACAAAAGCATCACGCAATTAACCTCCTTTTAAGTAATGTTATGTGAAATTTTATTCTGCCCAACCCTCCCAACCATCCCAACCATTCCTTCAGCACTTTATGGAACAAGCTAATTTACGCAAATTAATCTCTTAACAACAGAAACATCCCAATTCCCCAAATACTGTTGAAAAAGTACAATGGGCAATTACACTTCTGCAAATGATATAACCCAAGATTATTACCCATTACCTAGTTTTATAAACTTTTAGTTCTTGAAGTGCCATCAGGTTTAAATGATCTTTATATTGCTATTCTTACCCATAATACTTTGACTTTTTTAAAGCATATACCACTCTTATTCTTAAACCAGGGAAGAATCCTAACCACGTCCAATCCTGCAGACCCAGACTGCTACTTAATACAGACTACAAACTTTTTTTACAAATAACGTGGTGTTTTATTTGAAAAAAATTGAGACACATATGGTATATACATACAGTATCATTACAATTATACAATATGTGGAAACAACAAAAAGGGTTGTGGCCTGATTACATGTCACATATAAGCTAGATACATCGCATTACGTTGTTATAGAATACATAGTGGGTGTGTGTACACACATATCTCAAATACAGGGTTTGTAAATATCCTTATAAAGGAGCCAGACTATAATGAGTCACTAGATATTTCTGTGCACGTAGCTGCATTTCCCAGCCACGTGTCCCAAATCCTACCATACTTAGCAGAGCATTTCCTATGAACATATATCTCTTTTTTATAAGGCAAGACCTGATTGACCGCTGAGATCCATTCCTGAAGTGTCGGTGGTGCATCTTGCAACCATTTCCTCGCTATAAGCAACCTAGCTGTAAACAATACCTCTTGTAGGAATATTTTGTGGAATTTATCTGAGTCAGGGTATATTCCCAGCAAGCATTGTTTCGGACATAGCGTCAGAGGAGATCCCATCTTATCATGTATAAACTTAACTATTTGGCTCCAAAAATCCTGTATCACCGGGCACGTACAGAGAAAATGAAAGAAAATGCTAGAGGGGCTGTTACACCTAGGGCATAGTGGATTCTGGTCAGGTTTAAATTTAGCCATTCTATTGGGGGTTAAATAAGATCTATGCATAATATACAGTTGTGTGGTACGATCAGATAATTTAGTGGACACCTTTTTGCTAGCACCAGACTACAAACTTTTAGCCAAAATTATGTAGACTGTATCCAAACTCACATTCCAATGGTATTCACCTCTTATCATTTGGGCTTCATGTGTAATAAACACTCCACACTAGGCATATGAACTGCTATAGTGGCCAAGATTCAAGCCAAATTAAGGCCTTCCCCATGTTTTCCTACAAAGTTTTTGGGTTTAAGTGCTATTTTTGACAGAATAGAATGACTCCTTTAAAATCTTGACACCACAGTCTTTATGCACATCTTCTCCACTTATATTAAATATATCTACAATACTCTCTCTATTAAATTAATATTAAATGATCAATATTTCTCCACTATTTTCATGTTTTGAGGCACTAGACTAGTTCTCTGTACTGCGCTTCGACTCCAAGAAGAACCTAAGCCCCTCTGACACACCTGGTTACTCATATAGACAGAAGTATAGATACCTTCAGTGGCGGCTCGTGGTATTTTTTTTTTTCGGCGGGGGGGCGGCAACAATGCTCCCACAAGACTTAATAAATGAGTGCACAGAAAGTTGACTAAGGGCACAGCCTGCTATACAGTGTAATAGATATGCCAAAGTAACTTAGAATCGATTTCTGTACCAATAGACTGGACACCTGAATCAGCCAGTTCAGCAATAAACAGTGCACTTAACTACAATGTAAATAGTAATACTGCAACTGGGCTAGACTGCACTCTAAGGGAATATTTAGCATAAGTACACCTATCCTGATCCCCTTCTGTTTTTTATCTACAGGCACACTGATGCACATACACTATAATACCAAAAGTATTTGGACGATTCATTCATTCTGTGCAATATTCATTCTATGCATGTAAAAAAACCTTCTGTGTTCAGCGGCCCCCCAGCCCCCCAAATCCTTACCTGAGCTCCCTCTAATGCAGGGATGTTCAGGATAGCCTTGGCTGTCCCAGGACTCTCCATCCTCATTGGCTGAGACAGCAGCGGGAACGCATTGTCTCCCACTGCTGTTAATCACAACCAGTGAGCCAATGAGGAGAGAGCAGGGGCAAGAGCCAAGCTGCGGGTCTATGTGTCTTATAGATGCATAGAGCAGCGGCTCAGGAGTGAGCGTGCAGTGATGCCCCCAGGTCAAGCATCTTTTTTCTGGGTGCGCTGCCCGGGGGAGGAGCCAGGAGAGCCAGGAGGGGACCAGAAAAGAAGAGGATCGGAGCTGCTCTGTGCAAAACCACTGCACAGAGCATAAAGCAAATTATTCTGGATGGTTGCACGCAAAATTTTTAAACTATTAGTTTTTTTAAAGCAAATTAGCCTTTTCAATTGAGATTTTCCCTTTTTCTACTCCTAGTAAGGATTTCCTTCTAAGGTTTATTTCTCTGTGCCCTGAAATTCCTTTGACCACACTTCTCTTGTCCCCTGTTCCCATCTATCGTTGAGGTAAAATTGAAGGTGTGAATGAGAAAAAATCTTGTTTATTTCCTCACACTTCTACATTTATAAGAATGCTAAGCAGGAATTCAGTAAGTGCCATTGTGGCAGGGCTGTAGGATTGGAACCGTGGGAGGGATGGGAACAAAATTAATTGTATGCCAGTGGGAAGTTAGACTGTTAAATCAAAACAGGACATTTGTGATTTACACCTAGTGAGACAATCTCATTCATATTACATTCTACAGAAAGTCCAATAAATTGCTTCATTTCATTTTGTGCTCAAGTGACGTGAAAAGGCAAAATTAATTAAAATGTATTTGCATCAATCAAATATTAGCAGCGTGACATTTAGCATTACATGAAGTAAACAGAATCCTGGCATGTCAAAATAGCTTTTTAAAGCACAGCTGTATTCATTTTTGTGTTTCCGTTTTGGATGGTAGTGGGTTAAAATCTTTGTTGATTTTTATTGCTGTTTGTGCAGCCATTTGGGAAACATACCTCCTAATATCAGGGTTTGAGAAAGAGGGACAACATGAGAGGAGAAAACATGCAGATTGCTGAAAAGTGGGTGAGGCTAAATTGGGTACTGAGTATCGCCTAAAGTAATATGGTATAGTGGCAGTGGAGCAGTGGAAGTGGAGTAGTGGTTAGCACCTATGGCTGGCAATACTGGGGTTATCATTTTAGATCTCAGCCACCACACCACCTGCCTGGAGTTTGTAGGATCTCCTTGTGCTTGTGTGGGGCTTCCCTGGGTACTCCAGTTTCCTCCCACACTCCAAAGACATGCTGGTAGGTTAATTGGCTCCTGTCTAAATTGGGGGTAGGTGTAGGTATGCACGGGTAGCACTACCCTCATAGGAGCCGCTGGACAGGATGGGTCCACTGTTCTTTGCCTTGAACTTCTTAAGAACCTCAGACCCTCTGACACACTAGGTTGTATATACATTCACACCAGGAGTGTACTCCTGACATGCCAGGAGTGTACAAACATACAATATGACAGGAAATCACTGAAAGCAATACTTAATACCAAATAGTAGGACTACATTAAAGAAAGTCACCAAACCAGGTAGTAAAGGCAAACTTATTATAGTGTCACCCACAGCCCTCAAAATCTCCACTCCTGCTCGTATTTGGCGAGTGGAAATTAACTGAGGGTGAGTGTGAGGCAGGAGCGGACTTGGCTAACAGTTTCCTGGCTGATCGCTTGTGCCAGAAGCAGTATGGCCTTTTTTTACAGGGCATCAGAGTGGCCCGGGAGGAAATTTCCTCCCTGCCCCCCTGGCCGCTCTAATGCCCTGTAAAAAAGACTGCATCACTTCTGCCAGAAACGATCAGTCAGGAATCAGAAGGAGAGCCGGCCGGATCACACAGAGTGGGAATCTCCCACTGTGACACAGTTTGGATATGAAACACCGGCTGCTGTCAAACAAAGTCCTGCCCCCTGGACCGGCTCCTATGATAGACAGCACACCGGTCCAATACTGGTCCAGGAGGAGGGACTTTGACAGTAGCCCGTGTTTCATCCCCAAGCTGTGGTACAGCGGGAGATCCCCGCTGTGTGTGATCCGGACGGCAATCCTCCCAATTCCTTCCTGTCATCCCTGCTGCATTGATGGGAACTGATGAGGTTGCACATAGGGGCACTGATAGGCTGCATGGGGGGGCACTGATAGGCTGCACTGATGGGCACTGATAAGGCTGCACTGATGGGCACTGATGAGGCTGCACTGGTGGACACTGATAGGCTGTATTGATGGGCACTGGTAAGGCCGCACTGATAGCCACTGATGAAGCGGCACTGATGGCCGCTGATGAGGTGGCAATGATGGGCACTGATCAGCTGCACTGATGGGCACTGATGAGGCTGCACTGATAAGACAGCACTGATATGCTGCACTGATGGTCACTGATGAGGCTGCACTGATGGTCACTGATGAGGCTGCACTGATGGGTACTGATATGCTGCACTGATGGGCATTGATAGGCTGCACTGATGGGCATTAATAAGTCTGCACTGATGGTTACTGTTGAGGCTGCACTGATTGGCACTTATGAGGCTGCACTGATGGGCACTGATAGGCTGCACTGATGGGTACTGATATGCTTTATGTTAATATTGTTAAAGTTGTTGTTGTTAATATTTATTTTTGTCACTTAAATTTGCATAAAACATTTAACAGTGTAATTTCAAGAGATGATTTACGAGAGCGTGTTTAGGGGCGGAATTAGCCCTGGTCACCCAATATGGATGGTAACTAGGCAAACATAAAATGGATCAACTCAAGTTGGCATACAACACGATTAACAGTAAGGACTAGACCTAAGATGACATTTGGTGTCCAGATCAGCATAAACATGAGCAAGGCCACTTCAAGTACAGCAGTGAGCAGTAGTAAAGATTAATCTACTAAGTGCAGGAACTATACTACCAGAGTGCATTTATGGCAGAAATGCTTTTCTTAGACCAAATGGGTATACACTACACAAGAGAAAAAGAGGATGGTAGCAGAGGGGACAGGGGAACAACAGGGGCCTGCAAAATAATTATTATGGGAGGGGCAGTTCTTTGAGATGTTCTTCTGCTGGCTATCGTAGGGGCCCTTTAAGAGCGTCTGTGCACTTAATGACAGTCCATATAACCTTCATGCAGTATAGGTACAGTATAGATACGGTATAGTCTCAGAACAGGTGCAAGGTAGATGTGGTTGAGATGCAGTAAAAGTTCGGTATAATGCTGTATAGGTTTCGAATAAGTGCGGTATAGAGTGCGGTATGGTTTTGTTACACTTGGTATCCTGCTTTCAGTGGTTAGTCTCTGCTAGCAGTGTCAGTAATGGGTGGATAACCCTCTCTCCAGTTCTCTGGATGCTGCTGTGGACACTCGCTGTATAAACATGTCGCTATAAGATCACCCCTTCAGTCTTTCCCTGAAAGCCTCCTCATTCTCAGGCTCGTATACCCACTGCATACCTCCCAACTTTTGAACTTAAGAATGAGGGACACTTCAGGAAGGCAGTGACCTGCGGTGCGCCTAGTGCACCGCAGCACAAACTGGGTGTGGCCAAAAATGATAGTGGGAAAAGCTTAAGGGCCATGGTTAAACAAAACCTGGGCTTCCTTGTACCTATACAATATGCTTTGATTGCTGTGCCACAAGCTGGAGTCTCAGGGATACAGTGCCTTAAAAAAGTATTCATACCCCTTGAAATTTTCCACAATTTTTCATGTTACAACTAAAAACGTAAATGTATTTTATTGGGATTTTATGTGATAGACCAACACAAAGTGGCACATAATTGTGAAGTGGAAGGAAAATGATAAATGGTTTTCGAAATAGTTTACAAATAAATATCTGAAAAGTGTGGCGTGCATTTGTATTCAGCTCCCTTTACTCTGATACCCCTAACTAAAATCTAGTGGAACCAATTGCCTTCAGAAGTCACCTAATTAGTAAATAGAGTCCACCTGTGAGTAATTTAAAAGCAGGGCTAGGTTATCAAAAAATATCCCAATCTTTGAACATCTCACGGAGCACTGTTCAATCCATCATCCGAAAATGGAAAGACTATGGCACAACTGCAACCCTACCAAGATATTACCGTCCACCTAAACTGACAGGCCGGGCAACTAAAACATGAATCAGAGAAGCAGCCAAGAGGCCCATGGTAACTCTGGAGGTAACTCTGGAGGCATTGTATATTATATGTATATACATAGTATATATACACATATATACTCTATGTCCAATAAGGTCATTGCACACATTGTTTTTGTTCACTCAAAAGAGAAAAGCTTTTTATTTTTCAATGCATAAATTCATACATGCTGGCAAGGACATACATGTGAACTTGTATGAATTTATGCAATGAAAAATGAAGAGTCTTTCTTTGAGTAAAGAAAATAGATGTGTGGTGACCCTATTGCATATTTGTATGTGAGACAGAGTGGAGCCTGTCGGACACCTGCACCCAATATTCACTTTATTGGTAAATAAATAAATATAAATATATATATATATATATATATATATATATATATATATATATATATATATATATATATATATACAAATGGACTGGAAAAAATAGTATCAACATGCAATCACATAGTAATACAAAACATATGAATCATTGAGACTGGACCACACTCCAATTCTGGATAGAAGTTGCATATGAGTATATAAAATTATCTATTGTTCAACAATAACAAGTATTTCTCATCCCAATGTAAAATAAAAGCACAAAAAAACATAAATATATAAAAAGTAATTATATAGCAAATGTATCTACGAAACATCTGAAAAATAAAATATATGAAAAATGCAAAATAAAAAATAAAGTAAAAAAAAAACTATATTCTTTAAGAAAGAGATGCAATCCAATAAATCTCCCTTTTCTTGAGTATCAGCTCTCTGTTGCTACCACTTCTGTTTTTTGGTATTCATTACCATAAACTGCAGTTGTTATGTATTTATGGATTTGGCAGCTGGAAAGAAGCCTGATCATACCTCATAATTGGAAATTGTACGCCACTTTCTATAAGAAGGGAGAGGTGGATACATGAACTCTGGAACATCAGGGTAATTATTGCACAGGATGGACCAATGTTTTTTGATAATAGAATGAACCTCCCACGAATAAGGATGATATTGGATGACAAAGCAACTAGTTTGTTATCACTTTTGTACTTGCGCTCACTCCTTTTTAAAGTGGTTGTAAACCCACAAACAAAAAAAAAACCTGCAAGACAAAGGCATAATGAGCTAGTATGCATAGCATACTAGCTCATTATGTATTACTTACCCTAGATCGAAGCCCCCGCAGCAGTCCTCGTTCACCACTCCGGACGGTGACATCACTCCTGGAGTTACTTCGAGGTATTGCGGGCTCTGGCGCTGTATTTGACCGCGATGGCGTCACTCCCGTGCATGCGCACGGGAGCCGCCGGTAACGACACAGTCTAACTGAAGCAACGGCACCTACGTGCCATTGCTTCAGTGCGCATGTGCCGATGACATGGGCACATGCAGATACAGGGGATATCTCCTAAACCGTGCAGGTTTAGGAGATATCCTGGGTAGCTACAGGTAAGCCTTTATTATAGGTGTACCTGTAGCAAAAAGTGGTTGTAAAGGGTTTACAACCACTTTAAGTACAGTAGAAGGATAACCCCTGGTCTCTAATTTACTTCTCATCCCATTTAATCTTTCTCTTAATAATGTCTCATTCCTTACTATCCTCTTAACCCATGTGAATTGACTACGGAAGATAGATTTAAATACTCAGATGGGTGGAAACTCGAATCATGAAGTAATTGATTTAGATCCGTGGGCTTAACATATAGGCCACTCATTAGCTTCTCATCACTGACAAAAAGCTGTGTTTCTAGAAATGGTATAGAATACTTTTTAATAACCCTATTAAAACCTAACTCAGGTAGAAGATGATTCAGAAATTTGTAGTTTAAGGACTCACTATATATACTTGATATATTCCATGATATATTCCATGTAACAAGAGTCAGTCTGTAGGCACCATTAAAAAATTATGTAAAAAATCACAAAGATATGATCTTATGCTCTGTATTAAAGGAGTTATGATCTTATCCAATGAGAAGCAGGTGCACTAACAGACTCTATTCCTGCCACAGTCTTTCAAGTGGGTGCACATGATCTTTATGTATCTAGGGAAATATAGAAAATACAAGTGTAACCAGATATTAAGGAATCAGAGAAAGTTTTGTTTTATCATTAATAATGCTGTTGCTCAAAGCCTTACTGGCAACCGTTTTTTTTTTTCTTTTTCTTTTTAATTCATATCACGGCAATAGGATAAGTACTAATCGCACAATATGTAGATACACTATATTACCAAAAGTATTGGGATGCCTGCCTTTACACGCACATGAACTTTAATGGTATTCCAGTCTTAGTCTGTAGGGTTCAATATTGAGTTGGCCCACTCTTTGCAGCTATAACAGCTTCAATTCTTCTGGGAAGGCTGTCCACAAGGTTTAGGAGTGTGTCTATGGGAATGTTTGATAATTCTTCCAGAAACGTATTTGTGAGGTTATGCACTGATGTGGACAAGAAGACCTGGCTCTCAGTCTCCGCTCGAATTCATCCCAAAGGTATTCTATCGGATCGAGGTCAGAACTCTGGTCCAAATCATTATGGTGTGGGGTTGCTTTTCAGAGATTGGGCTTGGCCCCTTAGTTCCAGTAAAGGGAACTCTTAAGGCATCAGTATACTAAGACCTTTTGGACAATTTCATGCTTCCAACTTTGTGGGAACAGTTTGGAGATGGCCCCTTTCTGTTCCAACATGACTGCACACCAGTGTACAAAGCAAGGTCCATAAAGACATGGGTGAGCGAGTTTTGGGTGGAGGAAAAAGACTGGCCTGCACAGAGTCACTATTGAACCCTACGGACTCAGACTGGATGCCATTAAACTTCAATACTTCCCAATACTTTTGACAATATAGTGTATATCTTATCATTGCCAGAGAGCCTCTCTTTCATAATTTGGAGAATCCATTACAACAACAGAACCCCTCTTATCCACCAACTTGATGAATATATCTTGCTGTGGGTGTGTAATGCATCCATCTGTTGAACCGCGAGGGTTTTGTTCTGTCCACAAGAAAAGAGGAGATATTCACCTCCACCTTTTTTTAACAAAAAGTTCAACAGCTGGATACAGTAATGCAGTATATACTTCTGTGTGTTTGTGTACAGATCTTATTGGCTAACGAAGATAACAGCAGGCACATTGTGCCCCAAGGTTAAAATGTTAAATGGAGTAAAGTTTACTCCATTCTCTCTCTTCTATACAGTTAAGATAATTTGGTGCAGAATTCCTTGGCGGATTTTGTGTAATGAAAATAAGAGCTAAATAAAGAAATCTGCAGCTGTAAATATATTGGTAACTGCAGCTGTGAGTAACTCAGAGTGCAGCTGCTACAGGTCTGCTAAGCTATAGTTAAATCACAGAGATATCAAGCATCAGCAAATAAGTATGTTTTAATGTCACATTGCTAGTGGATACTGTTACAAAGAAAACGGAAAGTTATAGATATATTCAAATTTAAAGTATTTCTAAAAGCTGAAGGTTTTTATCTCAACACATCCTCTGCATTAACCACTTGCCAACCCAGCCATTTCAGACACTTCTCTCATATATGTAAAAATCTGTGTTTTTTTCCATAGAAAATTGCTTAGAACACCCAAACATTACCTATTTAATCTGATTTATTTTAATAAAATAGCGACCGTTGTAATTTTTTATGTCACAGGCTATTTGAGCAGTGTTTTTTCAAACACTATTTTTTTTGAAAAGTACACTTTAATTTAGAAAAACACAAAACACAATATGTAACACAATTTTCTCGTAAAATATGGAATATGATGTTGCATCGAGTAAATAGATACCCAACATGTCATGCTTTAAAACTGCACACACTCTTAGAATGGCGGTAAACTATGGTACTTAAAAATCTCCACAAGCGACGTTTTAAAAATTCCTACAGGTTACAGGTTTAGAGTTACAAAGGAGGTCAAGTGCTAGAAGTATTGCTCTCGCTCTGACGTTTGTGGCAATACCTCACATGTGTGGTTTGAACCCCGTTTACATATGTGGGCGTGACCTACATATGCGTTCATCACTGTGCACAAGCATAGGAGAGCGGGGCAATTAAAATTTTCTTTTTATTATTATTTATTTTATTACTTTTTTTGTTTTTACACTTTCCCTTTCAACAATCTTTTTTTTTTTGATCACTTTTATTAGATATAAAAAAAAAATTACCAAAAGAAGCCAAGTTTGCCTTATTACACTGCCCAATTCAGGGCCTATTCGCATATTAACAGAAGGTCCCTCCTACGTGTTTTTGTCAGCCAAAAGAACACTTGCCCGAGCCTGGAAAAAGCCACCTGTCCCCTTTCAGGGAGTGAGAGGTCGCATGAAAGCGATGCTTAACGAACAGATGTCGAGCATCCGCAATGACTCTCATGCCAAGTTCCTTGAAATTTGGGAACCATGGTGGCTGTCATATGCCTTTCCTACCCTGCCCCCAGCCAGCTTGGGCCGCCTATGATGGACGATCCCAATGCTCCTGAGCCCCCCACCTGTCTCCAGGCCGCTAATCTTCTAGCCTCCCTCCCTCTCCTAGACTCCTCTTTCCCTTCTCTAGCTCCCTACTCGGTTGGCGCAAGTTACTTCCCTCTAGCCTTACCTTTCAGCCTAACTTTCTTCTGATTTTCGTTTCCTTTTAGATCTGTCTAGGCTGCATATTGCACCACCTTTTGGATTATGGAGGACCCAGGGGACACCCCATAGTTGTGGGGAGCCTCTCCAGGACCCCTTGGTCCTCATGGGTCCATGAACACTTCTATTCATTGCTGTTATGTTAGCTCTTGTTTCTTCTGTTCATGTATCACCTAATTTTTTGCTTTCCTTGTGAGCTAACTCTTGTTACCACTAAAAATGCTAGCCCCTGCGTGGGCGTAACTTTTGCTTGTTCTATATTTGTTAAGACCAAATAAAAAATATTAAAAAAAAAAAAAAAACATTTACCTATTGCCTTCCTTACATTGGTCCAGAACCTGAAGTGACGTCATGGTTTCGTTCCGGTCCTCCTAGACCAGGCATTCCAAAGTCCGGCCCGTGGTCCGGTTTTGAGCAGCCCGCCTGGTTATTCAAACATATATATCTTTTGTGGCCCTAGACGAGCTCCAGCGCCGGGGCCACAAAAGATATATAGTCTGGCTGCTTCGGAGGGAGGAGGCGGAACGAGTGCCATGCACACAGGAGGAGTATTTCCTGTTTACACGGCAGCCTCTGTAATACGAAGTCCCGCCTCCGGCGCTGCTGTTGGACGGCTGTTCTGTCCATCAAAAGAGGCGGGACTTTCACTTAAAGAGGCTGCTGTGTAAACAGGAGATTCTCCTGTAGGATATCTTTGGCGCTCGTCCTGCCCCCTCCATGTCCCCTCCAAGGCTGCACTGATGGCACTGGTGAGTGCATTCCTGGCAATGGTCGGTGCTGCATTCCTGGCAATGGTGAATGAATTCCTGGCAATGATGTGTGCTGCATTTCTTGCAATGGTGAGTGCATTCCTGGCAATGATGGGTGCGGCATTGCTTGCAATGGTGAGTGCATTCCTGGCAATGATGGGTGCTGCATTTCTTGCAAGGTGAGTGTTTTCCTGGCAATGATGGGTGCTGCATTTCTTGCAATGGTGAGTGCATTCCTGGCAATGATGGGTGCTGCATTCCTGGCAATGGTGGGTGCATGCCTGGCAATGGTGGGTGCATTCCTGGCAATTATGGGTGCTGCATTTCTTGCAATGGTGAGTGCATTCCTGGCAATGATGGGTGTTGCATTTCTTGCAATGGTGAGTGTATTCCTGGCAATGATGGGTGCTGCGTTTCTTGCAATGGTGAGTGCATTCCTGGCAATGATGGGTGCTACATTTCTTGCAATGGTGAGTGCATTCCTTGCAATGATCGGTGCTGCATTTCTTGCAATGGTGAGTGCATTCCTGGCAATGATGGGTGCATTCCTGGCAATTATGGGTGCTGCATTTCTTGCAATGGTGAGTGCATTCCTGGCAATGATGGGTGTTGCATTTCTTGCAATGGTGAGTGTATTCCTGGCAATGATGGGTGCTGCGTTTCTTGCAATGGTGAGTGCATTCCTGGCAATGATCGGTGCTGCATTTCTTGCAATGGTGAGTGCATTCCTGGCAATGATGGGTGCTGCATTCCTGGCAATGGTGGGTGCATTCCTTGCAATGGTGGGTGCATTCCTGGCAATGATGAGTGCTGCATTTCTTGCAATGGTAAATGCATTCCTGGCAATGATGGGTGCTGCATTCCTGGCAATGGTGGGTTCTGCATTCCTGACGATTGGGGGTGCTGCATTCTTGGCAAATGGGGGTCTGCAGATGGGCACTGACCCTTTTTTTGCTTCACAGTTCTTTATTTAAAATTTTATTTTTTTTCCAGAAACTTCCCTCTTAAAGTGAAAGTGCTTGTTATATGGCAATAAATACGGTATATCCAAATAACACGCCTGAGCTCATCTCTTTACTCATACACAGCCACAAAGGCAAGAGAATTCTTGTTGGGCAGTGTATTAGTGCTCGAACTAACACACTTACACTGAACTTTAATGGTTCAAAGAATGTCAGGCAAAATGGTCGGCCCTCGCGCATGTTCACTTCATCAAATCTGGCCCTCTTTGAAAAAAGTTTGGACACCCCTGTCCTAGACCATAGAGCAGAAGCCAAAACACAAGGTGAAAGACGCCTCTGGGTGTAGATAAAAAAACAATTTATTAAAAACTGATGTGCAAACAACTCATATTTATGTAGTTAAAAAACAGCATGTAGTAGAGTGAGAGGGTGATCCATCATGGGAACAGTTCGTCAGATCGGTCACGATAGCCTCTTCTGGCTTGCCGAGCATGTAGCTGTGCTGTACACCGCTTAATGCCGGCCGCGGTGGGGATAAAACTCAGAACGTGGCCAGGAACGCAGATGAAAGGCAGGCGCAGAGTAGTGACGTCACTGGTAAGCGACGCGTTTCTTGAGCGTACGGGCTACGATGACACGGTAGCCGCGCTCCTTCATCAAGCTGCAGATGGATCGTGATACTGGCTTAAGGAGGCTGGGGGGAAGGGAGTGGCCAAAGGCAAAGCACTATATTGATATACAGAATGAATATGTTTTAGTACTTATAATAGTCTGGGAGGCCTAAGAATTGTTTTTATACAGGTGTATTTTTGTAAATGTGTTCCTCTTTGCTGAGAGTGATCAGGGCGGCACAGTGGTGTAGTGGATAGCAGTAAGAAGGGTCGCTGGTTCGAATCCCAACCACAACACTACCTGCCTGGAGTTTGCATGTTCTCCCTGTGCCTGTGTGGGTTTCCTCCGGGTACTCCGGTTTCCTCCCACACTCCAAAGACATGCTGGTAGGTTAATTGGATCCTGTCTAAATTGTCCCTAGTATGTATGAATGTGCGTTATTGACCTTAGATTGTAAGCTCCTTGAGGGTAGGGACTGATGTGAATGTACAATGTATATGTAAAGCACTGCGTAAATTGATGGCGCTATATAAGTGCCTGAAATAAAGAAATAAAATAAATAGTTAAAGGACCGATAGCTGTAAACAGCATGATACAGTATGTAGTTTTTATATCTTAATTATCCAGGGATCCAACGGAGTATTGGATAAATTCACCAGTAAACTACAGAAAGAGTCATTTTTACGTTTGCCCAGTGAAATAATAATAAATTCCACCATGAAAAAAAATTCTATTGGGTGTTTGAAGTGAATATAGGTTTGCTGACTGAGAATTAAAATTACAGCTTCCATAAGTCAGAATGACTTTATTATCTTAAAACACATAGGGGTCAATTCACTAAGCTTTACTGCATGTGGTACGGGTATCATGTTACTCTTTTGCATACATTTTCGCATGCGGTAAATAAAGTCCAATTCATAAAAAAAAAAAAACGATTTTGCGGTAAACAGCAAGAAAAAAAATTGTTGGTAAATATCGGAAAAAAATTGTGCGTAATCTGTTAAGTCCAATTCACAAACGCAACAGGAACTAAAAAAAAGGTGCAATATTTAGCACCATCCTTTTGGTGGCGGTAACCAGTGCGGTACCATAAAGGGGAGCCTATTCAAACCCTCAGAAAGGGGCATTTCACCCACGAGAGCCTAATTCAACCCACAGAAGACCCACAGAAAGGAGCTTAATTCCACCCACAGAACACCCACAGGAAGGGGTACTATTCCACCCTTAGATGGGGGGGGGGGGCAATAATACTAATTCCACCCACAGAGAACCCACACAAAGTTGACACTATTCCACCAGCAGTGGACACACAAAAATATGGCATTATACATCCCGAGTACACAAATATATTTTAATTTTTTTCATTTAATCAAAAAGGCATGACGTGCAAACATCGGCTGAAATTTAACATCAAGAACTTTTTTTTTTTTTTTTTTTTTATTTTAAAGTAAACATTTACAAAAGTGCAACAATGGAGTATGTCAACCATGACAATTACTCTAGCTAGAAGTGACCTCTTGAAGTGGCCACTGTAATACTTTTGGTTAAATACACCATTACAACAATTTAAACTTGGATAGAAACATGAAAAATAAATAAAAATGTTTTAAAAAGATTATAAAAAAAGTCAAGTTCAAAAAAAGTTCAATTCTGGAAAAAATGAGAATCACGATTTTTTTGCTTAGAATAAATCATAATTCTCTCAGGATTCTGACAAACTTTTTTATTCTAAAGATTTACAACATCTGAACTTTAGGTCTTCAAACAAGATGGCAATAAAAAGTACTAATTCACTGAAATATTTGGTGTTTTGTTTAACCGCTTGCCGACCGCCGCATGTACATATACGTCAGCAGAATGGCATGGCTGCGCAAATGGGCGTACCTGTACGTCCCTTTGACTTTGCCGCAAGCTCCGTGAGTGTGATCGCGGGTCTCGCAGACTTGATGTCCGCGGGGATACCCGCGATCCTCTCAAGGAGCTGAAGAACGGGGAAATGCTAATGTAAACAAGCATTTCCCCCTTCTGCCTAGTGACACTGTCACTGATCACCGCTCCCTGTAATCGGGAGCGGTGATCAGTGATGTGTCACACGTAACCCCTCCCCCCCACAGTTAGAACACATCCCTAGGACACACCTGACCCCTGCAGCGCCCCCTACTGGTTAACCCCTTCACTGCCAGTCACATTTACACAGTAATCAATGCATTTTTAATCGCACTGATCGCTGTATAAATGTGAATGGTCCCAAAATAGCACCAAAAGTGTGCGATCTGTCCGCCATAATGTCGCAGTCATAATAAAAATCGCTAATTGCCGCCATTACTAGTAAAAAAAATTTTTTAATATAAATGCCATAAAACTATCCCCTATTTTGTAGACTCTATAACTTTTGCGCAAACCAATCAATAAATGCTTATTGCGATTTTTTTTACCAAAAATATGCAGAAGAATACGTATCGGAAGAAAAAAATTTTTTAGATATTTTTTGGGGATATTTATTATAGCAAAAAGTAAAAAATATAGCTTTTTTCAAAATTGTCGTGCTTTTTTGTTTATAGCGCAAAAAATAAAAACTGCAGAGGTGATCAAATACCACCAAAAGAAAGCTCTATTTGTGGGGAAAAAAGGACGTCGGTTTTGTTTGGGAGCCACGTCGCACGACCGCGCAATTGTAAGTTAAAGCGACGCAGTGTCGAATCGCAAAAAGTGCTCTGTTCTTTGGCCAGCCAAATGGTCCGGGGCTGAAGTGGTTAATAGTGATTTTCAGAGAAAAAGAAAACGTTATTAAAAAAGCCTTTAGGGTCATTTCACTAATAAGCATGCTTTAATTTAAAGTGGTACTATACCTTGCCGCAACATTAGCATTGATATTGCTTTTGATGTTTGAGGACGATTGTGACTCATGTTTTGCCACTGTGCCCATATATAACTTTTTATTATATGTTAAAATGTACAACAGAATGCACCAATGTTTCCTATCCCTATTATGAAAAACTCAATAAAAACCTATTGAAAGATAAAGTGGTACTATAGTGTAAAAAAAATGCTAGCAGGAATGCAAGAAATACATGCTAGTAATACCAAAACATACTCACTATGTCTCTTCTACAATAATAAGACACAGTAAAAATTGGCAGCTCACTTTTGAGTACATAAATCACAAAGCTGGGATCCCCGGGATGCTGGCATCAGTATCCATCTTGTGGTGGGATTGTAAGGTAAAGGTTGCCTGGTCCAGAGGGACCAGAGGGACCGGAGGGGAACCTGTCGGCCGCAATGGAGCCAGCGTGGAACGCAAATGGCTCCAATACCGGTACTGACGTCAGCAGGGACATTTCAATGTCTCCAAATACAGATTACTGTAAAAAATGTTATAAGGAAATTACCTGAAACAACCCTTAACCACTGACACATGCAATAAATTACCGCATGAGAAAATGTGGTAGTTACCGAACAATCGAAAAAATGCCACATTCGTTATTTAACGCTAAATTCTGAATTTGAACTGAAATTTTACTTTCACAACTGATTTACCGCATGCGTTATTTTACCGCATTTTATGTGCCGTTATTTAACTCTTAGCGAATTGACCCCATAGAAACATGCATCTCTACAGTACATAAAATTCCAAGCTGAAAAAAAATGGGAGGCCTGTCAATTGAATGAGTAGATTACTACAGAAAATGAGATATTTTTGCCTATGACCTTTTGACGTTGTGTCTTGCAGGTGTGCATTGTCCAGAAACGAGACTCAAAGAAGATGTATGCCATGAAATACATGAACAAACAGAAATGTGTTGAAAGGGATGAAGTGAGAAATGTTTTCAGAGAACTACAGATAATGCAGTGCCTTGAACATCCCTTCCTGGTAAATCTATGGTATGTTAAAGTTAAGATGTTTTTATTAAAGTGATTGTAAAGCTTTGTTTATTTAAAAATAAAAAAAACAAACATGTCATACTTACTTCCACTGTGCAGCTCGTTTTGCACAGAGTGGCCCCGAACACCATCTTCTGGGGTCCCTCGGCGACTCTCGTGGCTCCTCCCCACATCAGATAACCCCCTAGGAGAAGCGCTCTCCCGGGGTGTTACCTTACGGGCGTGCTCCCGAGTTCATCTTTCGGCGTCTATAGCTGCCGATTGTATGACCCGGCCCTGCCCCCCGGCGCCCGCGTCATTGGATTTGATTGACAGCAGCAAGAGCCAATGGCTGCTCTGCTATCAATCTATCCAATCAAGAGCCGAGAACCCCGGGAAGGGGAAGAGCGCGTCCCCACCGGATGAAGTTCTAGGGCTCAGGTAAGTAAAACGGGGGGGCTGGGGGGCCAGTCACTGCCTGGTGTTTTTTCACCTTAATGCATAGGATGCATTAAGGTGAAAAAACACGAGGGTTTACAACCCCTTTACAACCCCTCTTTTCTTCTGCCCAACTCTTCTCCTACAAACCTTTTACGTAAACTTCCTTGCCTCTCCTAAATTATTCTAGGTGTCAGGCATTTCCTCACATACATCAAGTGGTGGCAAAACGGTTAATGGTTTGGGACCATGGACATGAATGCAATACACATAATTCCAATCCTATTCTATTGGTCCAGATTTCATTAACCACTTCAGCTGCAGAAGATATACCCCCTTCATGAGCAGGCCATTTTTTTGCGATACGGCATTGCGTTACTTTAACTGACAATTACACAGTTCTGAGACACTGTACCCAAATAAAATGTATATCCTTTTTTTGCACAAATAGAGCTTTCTTTTGGTGGCATTTGATCACTTATGTGTTTTTTATTTTTTGCACTATAAACAAAAAGACCGACAATTTTGAAAAAAGAACAATATTTTTTCATTTCTGCTATAAAACACATCCAATAAAAAAAATCAAATTTCTTCATCAGTTTAGGCCAATATGTATTCTGCTACATATTTTTAGTAAAAAAAAATAAAAAATCCCAATAAGCGTATATTGATTGGTTTGTGCAAAAGTTATAGCGCCTACAAACTATGCGATATATTTGTGGAATTTTTATTTATTTAAATTTTTTTCAGTGGTAATGGCGGCGATCAGCACCTTATAGCGCGATTGCGATATTGCACCGGACAAATCGGACACTAACTGAGACGTTTGACACTTTTTTGGGGACTAGTGACACTAATAGAGTAATCAGGGCTAAAAATATGCACGGTCACTGTACTAATGACACAGACTGGGAAGGGGTGAACATCAGGGGCAAACAAAAGGTTAACTGCGTGCCTAGCTAATATTTGAGTGTAATGGGGGAGGTGCTTTTACTAGTAGAAGGCATGGATCAGTGTTTCTACTTTACAGGAACACAGGCTCCATGCCCTCTGTACTGACAGAATGCAATCTGTCTAGTTTACATAGACAGACTGCCGTTCTGCCTGTGTACAGAATGATCAGCGGGTGCTGGTAGACATCGGGTTCGTGGGACCCGCTGATCATTCTGTACACAGGCAGAACGGCTGTGTAGAATCACAGCAGGAGCGAGCCACCGGTGGCACGCACTCGTCCCCGACACCTGGGAGTGCAGGATCATGTATATATATATATATATGTGATCCTACATAGCACACCCGCCAAGTAGCAGTAAATGTGTTTTTGGGCGGTCGGCAAGTGGTTAAAGTGGTTAAAGTGGACTTAGCATCAGATACAGTATCTTTCATGTTAAGTGCATGCATATTATGTAGGTAAAACACTTTCAGGTATCATTTACCTCTCGCAGAGATGAAGGCTGCCCCGCCCCCGGCAATACAGGGAAGCCTAAGTTTAGTTAATTTTTGAAATTTGGCCTGGGCAGGAAAGAGGTAAAAAAGCCCAGTATTGAAGCGGTTAAAGTATGTTATTATAAAATGGTATACATATAGAGATTTTGAGCTATTTTAAAAATACTAATTTCCTGGCTGTCATCTTGATCCAATGTCTTCAGCACTTTCTGAGTCACTGACCTGAAACAAGTATGCAAACCAGGAGTTATAGACTGTTGCAAGCTTACCCTTTGTCATTATTGGGGGACAGCCAAGCAAGTATCATTTTCAAAAACAGTGACAACTTCTATATTTGACTTTTGATGGAGCAAATATGCTATAAAAGTACAATTATGGTTTAATAATAAAGTGCAGTGATTATGCAAAGTAGAACAAATTCTAGTGACCTATACTATTTCATAGAGGGTAATTCGATCAAGCAAAATTTAATGAAATTGTTTGATGTAGGTCAATGTACTTTCCACTGCCTTATTAAGTAAGTCCTGTAATGCCTGTCATCCAATACTTGTCATACTTCCACCAAATACTTGTTTGTGAAAATTAGACTTTATAGTGGGTACAAAAGATGTGTATGTTTATGGCCAATACAGATGTGTAAATAAGCTTAGCTTTGCAAAACTCTATTTCATGTTTGTTTTTAGATTCTGCATATTTGCAGAAAACCGTGTGATGAATGTAGAAATGGGATTCAATTCATGCGGAGGCACGGAGGGTGCCCGTCTTGGATAAATTAAGCATTAAGCTGCACAAAGCACCCTGTCACAGTAACTTGTTTTTTGGAAGAAAGGTTTTATTGCGCAGTGTGTGAATAACTGAAGTTCAACTGTGTAATCCTCTTTTTAATTGTGTTACTGTTTCTGACAGGAAATTTCATTTTATGCGCGTTTGATAACTAGGGCTAGATGGGGACAAGAGGAATGAAAAAATCAAGGTTTTCCTCAAAGAGAACAGTCATGCTAGAAAGTATCTATATTACATTCAGTACAAATAAACATTTAAATATGTTGATTAAAAAGTGAATACAAGAAAAATGGAGCATAGAAAAGTGCCTGTTATTATTACAATCTTTTATTCATGTAACATTTTCATGCACACTACAATAGATACTCAGTAAAATTCTACTGCTAACAATGTAAAACAATATCACTACAAAATAATTACAGTACAGTATTATTATTATTATTATACAGGATTTATATAGCGCCAACAGTTTATGCAGCGCTTTACAATATAAAAGGGAGACAATACAGTTATAATACAATTAAATACAAGGATTAAGAGGGCCCTGCTCAGAAGAGCTTACAATCTAATAAGATGGGGCAGGTGGAACAAAAGGTTGTAACTGTGGGGAATGAGCTGTTGGAATTGGTAGGAGATTAGTTGGAGACGTGATAGGCTTTCCTGAAGAGATGCATTTTCAGGGATCGCCTGAAGGTAGCAAGAGTAGGGGATAGCCGGATAGATGGAGGTAGCGAGTTCCAGAGGATGGGAGAGGCTCTAGAAAAATCCTGGAGACGAGCATGGGAGGAGGAGATGAGAGAGCTTGAAAAGAGCGGAGAGGTCGATTTGGGTGATATTTGGAGACAAGATTGGTGATGTAGCTCGGGGGCAGAGTTGTGAATGGCTTTGTATGTTGTGGTTAGTATTTTGAATTTAATTCGCTGAGTGATTGGGAGCCAGTGTAGGGATTGGAGTAGAAGGTTGGCAGACACTGAGCGGTTGGTAAGGTGGATAAATATGGCAGCAGCATTCATGATAGACTGAAGAGGGGATAGCCTATGGAGAGGTAGGCCAATGAGAAGGGAGTTGCAATAGTCAAGGCGAGAGATAACAAGGGAGTGAATGAGGAGCTTGGTGGTTTCATTTGTTAAAAAGGGGCGAATTTTAGAGATGTTACGGAGGTGAATTCTACAAACTTTTGACAACAATTGGATTTGAGGCTGAAATGACAAGTCAGAGTCTAGGATTACACCTAGTACCCTGGCGTGAGGGGAGGGACTGATGGTTGCATTGTTGATTTTGATGGAAAAGTCATGGAGGGGGGCACGGGCGGGGGGGGGGGAATATTAATAGCTCAGTTTTAGAGAGATTTAGGAAGTGGTGCAAAATCCATGCTGATATGTCAGTTAGTAAGTTAGTAATGCGAGAGGAGACTGAAGGAGTGAGGTGAGGAGTAGACAGATAGATTTGGGTGTCATCAGCGTATAAGTGATATTGGAAGCCGTGTGCGGTTATTAAGTGACCAAGGGTGGAGGTGTAGATAGGGAAGAGAAGGGGTGCAAGAACAGAGCCTTGGGGGGCCCCCACAGAAAGGGGCAAGGAGCGGGTGGTCAACAGTATCAAAGGCCACAGAGAGGTCAAGTAGTAGGAGTATGAAGTACTGGCTGTTGGTTTTAGCAGTTAGTAAATCGTTAGTGAGTTTTAGTAAGGCAGTTTCCGTGGAGTGCTGGGAGCGAAAGCCAGACTGTAAGGGGTCAAGAAGGTTATTTTCACTGAGGTAGGAGCTAAGACGGTTGTAGACTAAGCGTTCTAGAAGTTTAGAGGCGAATGGGAGCAATGAGATGGGTCTTAAGTTGTTCAGGTTGGTAGGGTCCAGTGAGGGTTTTTAAGAATAGGAGTGATCTGCGCATGTTTTAGAGGGGAGGGGAAGATGCCACTAGAGAGGGAGAGATTGAAGATGTGGGTGAGGGAGCATAGGATAGAAGAAGAAGGTGACCGTAGTAGTTGTGATGAGGGAACAGGATCCAAGGGACAATTGGTTAGGTGGGCATCCGAGAAAAGTTTTGTAACCTCTTCAGTAGTAGCCAATTCAAAAGAGGAGAGTGTTGAATGTGCTGCTAGGCAAGGTATGTTGGGTGGGGAAGACGTACGCACAGTGGAGGTGTCCTCACGAATTGCATCAATCTTGTCTTTGAAGTGATTGGCAATCTCTTGGGCAGTGAGTGAGTTAGTGGGTAGAGGGGGTGGGGGACGAAGTAGAGAGTTAAAGGTTGAGAAGAGCTGACGGGGACTGGATGACAAGGAATTAATAAGAGAGACAAAATAGGCTTGTTTGGCAGCCTGGAGGCATGAATTGTATTTTAGAAGGGCAGATTTATATAGGGTGAAGTCTTGCAGGCATTTGGTTTTACGCCACAGTCGTTCAAGAGCACGGCAATGTCTCTTGAGATTTCTAGTGTTGTCAGTTTGCCAGGGTTGTAACGGTCGGGGCCTGATTCTGCGTGTGGTTAGAGGAGCAAGTGCATCTAGTGATGATGAGAGTGAACTGCTGTAGACAGAGGTGGCCAGGTCAGGACAGGACAGGGGAGAGATTATGTCATATAGGTGGTCAGTAGCAGAATAGAGAAGAGAAGGGTTAAAGTGGCAAAGGTTTCTACAAGTAATTGTTTGCTGCTTGGAGGGATGGGTGGTTGGAGGCAAGGATACAGTGAAAGTAATGAGGTTGTGATCAGAGAGAGGAAAGGGGGTGTTGGTGAGGTTGCCAGGGTTGCAGAGATGGGAAAATACGAGGTCAAGGGTATTACCATTGGAGTGAGTGGAAGTATGTGTCCATTGGGTTAGGTCAAAAGATGAGGTTAAGTTGAGAAGTTTAGCTGTAGTTGGCCTGTTAACATTGACAGGAATGTTGAAGTCACCAAGAATAATGGTGGGTATTTCAGAGGAGAGAAAGTAGGGTAGCCAGGCAGCAAAGTCATCAAGAAAGTGCGATACCGGTCCTCAGAGAAATGGGAGAAAACAGACGAATACAGTGCATCTCGAAAGAAGAGAGGGATAGAGAGGGAGGGACAGGAAGGACTTTAAAGGTGCTTTGTGGGGATAGAAGGAAGCCAACTCCACCTCCTTTCTGTCTGTTGGGTCTGGGGGAGTGAGTCCAATGGAGACCACCATGGGAGAGGGCAGCAGGAGAAGCTGAGGCAAAATTTTGAAGCCAAGTTTCTGTTATGGCGAGTATGTTAAAGCCATTAGACAAGAAGAGGTCATGTACAGATGTTAGCTTGTTACAGATAGAGCGGGCGTTCCAAAGGGCGCATGGGATTGGTGGGCTGCTTTGAGGAAGCAGGGGGATAGAAATTAAACTCAGTGGATTGAGGTCGTTGCCAGAAGGGGAGGGGTATTGGATATGTGGCTTGCAGTTGGAAAATGGCGGACCAGGATTAGGAGAAATGTCACCTGAGACTAGGAGAAGGAGGAGGGCGAGGAAGGCAAAGTGGGAGTGGGATGTGCATGAGCGCACGTATCTAGTGGCCCTGGTGTTTATGTCAGCATGTGGGTGCAGCAAATGCAGAAGATGATGGGTGCCATAGTAGAGAGAGGGTAGGAATGAGGGTCATATGTGCATACTGCAAGGAAGAGAGGAGGGGTAGAGTAAAGATAATTTGAGGATAGAAGACACCAATGTGAGACGGAAGAGAATAAAGAGCATGTTAGTGGATAGAGAGTGGGAAACTAACTTAATATAAAATAAATGTCAAAAGCTGGTTTGCTTGTCGTTTTGCAGAGTGGAGCAGAGTTCTTGTTGTATCTTCATCCAGCTTTAGTTATCCTGCTTGCGTTAAACTGCGTCGGTGAAACTGCGCATCACTCGTGACAGAGCCACTCAGGACAAAGCCATGATGTCTGCGCCTTGCACCTGTCTGCGCCACCCCATAAGCTGCTTTAAATTTATAGAGAGACTAAGCAGGGATGCATTTCTCAGTTGGTCATTATTGGGTCTGATGTGAGACACCTGAATATGGGGAGGAGATGGCCAAGACCAGACCAGCTACAGACACAGGCTAGGGTCGTTAAGCTAATTACCTCTCTTGATCACTCAAGCCAAATGAAGTTGAGAATCATTCACCAGTAATATTGCTATTGCAGTGTGTTTGTTATAGAGCTAGCAATAAATATAGAAGTTTAAAGATATGGCAGCAGGAGACAATTATCAAAAATGTTACAGCAAAGTCAGTTCAGTAGAGATGTACAGATGTACAGATGGATAGGAGACAATTACCAAAAATGTTACAGCAAAGTCAGTTCAGTAGAGATGTACAGATGTACAGATGGATAGGAGACAATTACCTGTAAAAGAGCAGAGAAGACATGATCAGAATTGATAACTGCATCGGTGAAACTGCGCATCACTCGTGACAGAGCCACTCAGGACAAAGCCATGATGTCTGCGCCTTGCCCCTGTCTGCGCCACCCCATAAGCTGCTTTAAATTTATAGGGAGACTAGGCAGGGATGCATTTCTCAGTTGGTCATTATTGGGTCTGAAGTACATCAAATATAAATGGTTTGCAAGTTCAAGCTTAATGTAGATTTGTGCTTTGCCCATGCACTGCCTTATTTTGTCAATGACTCCACCCAGGAGGCCCTGCCCCTTTGGTTACTTTTAGCGGAGGGGCCCGAAAGATGTACCATATTTATTGGAGTATAACACGCACTTTTAGAGTGTGTGTTTTATACGCCGAACGGCTGCTTCGGAGGGGAAGGAGGGAACGAGCGCCGCCGAAATAGACAGAGCCGAATCTCCTGTGTACTCGGCTCTGCTCGCAGTCACGCCCAGTCCCACCAACTAGCATTAACGTCCTGCCATTGGACCGGTGTTATGTCCATCATAAGAGCCAGGCCAAGGGGTGGGACTGGGCAGGGCTGCGAGCCAATCCGAGTACACAGGAGATCCGGCTCTGTTTATTTCTGTAAAAACAAGGCTGCAGATGTGCACTGATCATGCTGCAAAGAGGGGCAAGTCTGCAGATGGGTACTGATCATGCTGCAATGATAGGCAAGGCTGCAGATAGGCACTGATCAGACTGCAATGATTGTCAAGGCTACAGATGGACACTAATCATGCTGCAATGATGGGCAAGGCTGCAGATGGGCACTAATCAGACTGCAGTGATGGGCAAGGCTGCAATGATGGGCAAGGCTGCAGATGAGCACTGATCATGCTGCAATGATGGGCAAGGCTGCACATGGGCAATGATCAGACTGCAATGATTGGAAAAGCTGCAGATGGGCATTGATCAGACTGCAATGATTGGCAAGGCTACAGATGGACACTAATCATGCTGCAATGATGGGCAAGGCTGCAGATGAGCACTGATCGTGCTGCAATGATGGGCAAGGCTGCAGATGGGCACTGATCATGCTGCAATGATGGGCAAGGCTACAGATGGGCCCCTATCAGACTGCAATGATGGGCAAGGCTGAAATGATGGGCAAGGCTGCAATGCTGGGCACTGATCAGGCTGCAATGATGGGCAATGGCGAGGCTGCAGATGGTCACTGATAAGACTGTATTGATTGGCACTGACCATTATTTTGCTTCAAAGTAGTTTATTTATTAAAAAAAGTTTTACGCCGATAAATGCGGGTAATTCTTTTGGGATTGGGTGTGTCCGCTGGTGAGGAATTTTTTTCTTTTGATGGGTGTCGGGGTGATCTTCATAGGGTGACCTTCATCATGACTGACATGGAACTCCATCTCTGAATGATGTGATTGATGATAGATTTACATTGTGGGGCTTTTTTCTTACCATACAGGACTTTTAAAAACTGTATAAGTACGGTTATTTACTTTTCACTTTTTTGTGAATGAGTAGGGGATATTATGTACCCCTTACCCATTCACATACGGTTGGCCAGTGTCTGGGGGCCCCTCTTATGGATAAAGGGGGTGTTCCAAAATTTTATAAGCCCCCACCAGCCTGCGGATCCCCAAAACCACTGGGACAGGGCTGTAGGGAAGAGGACTTAGCCTCATTAACATGGAGCAAGGTGCTTTGCAAGGGGGGTCACTTTTGACATGATACCCCCCATGTTGTGAAAATGTGGCCTGGAAGGGCTCAGGAGCAGGTCACATGCTCGACCTCCCCCCCCACCTTTTCTGGCCAGCTAGACTGCATGGTTGTATAGCAGGGCCCCCGCCAGAGTTGCTGATGTCCCGGGTCCCCACTGCTGCACAGCCAGTCACATAGCATTTCATGCATTCACTCCAACAAACAGTCCTTGGCTTGTTTTTTGTTGTTTTTATTAGGATATGAGAACTTGGCTGGAGTTGGGGAATAATGGGATGCCCAACTTAAAACTGTTCAAGCACAGAACCAGGGACAATTTCCTCCCTATTTACAAAAGTCCTCTTCTTCCTTCCACCTGCTCAAACTTGGTTTCCAATGTACAGGACCTACTGCTCACTTCTGTTGGAACTAGCAGGATATTGCTAGTTCAGAAAAGACTCATCACAGGCAGAAACTCTCAGTCCCTTGACAAAATAGCACAGATAAAGTGAACAGCATCTCTCCTACGTTCCTGTGGCCACTGATCCCAGCTCCACTTGCCTGCAGAAATGCTAGCCCACTTGGCTACCACCAGCTACAGCTAGCTGATCTTCCTTCCAGTCCCCCCCAACTGACTTTCTGTCCCAGTCCCACCCAACTGGCACACACACATGCAGATCTCCCAGGGCAAGGTTAGATGACGACTTGGCACTACGCGGTCTTCAAGAAAGCACTGTTATTGATGATAGACAGCCTTCCATAGTACTGCTTCTCTATCTACCACCCGACTCTTGCTGGCATAATTCAAAGCAGCCTCTCCTAACCTTTGCCCTCTAGCTCTAGAAGGTTCTCCAACCTTGTAAACACCAAGAGGAGGCACCAAAGAGCTGCCAGGATGAGTCATCCAGTCCTGGCCTCTAGTAACCCTGACCCAATTCAGTGATTCAGGTTTATTCCTGGCCAGAAATATGCTTTTACCTACTCTCACTTCTATTGACACACACTGGAGGGTGCTACACTTGGATAAGGGTCTGATATAGATTCTTGGTTGGACTCCACACTTATTTTTGCATGGGGTCCCTCTTGATCAGTGATAAGGGTCGGCCATTTTTAGGGGGAACCCGATACTGTTTTTTTTTTCATGGGCTTCCCCATCTATACCAGACCTAGAGAATGGGTCTATTATCCTCCCTGGCGGTTTTCCCGAGTGTGGCTCGGGGTTAAAATTCAGTACCATTAGCGGTAACCCCGAGCCACACTCGGGATCGCATTGCAGGATCCTGGGGCGGCGTTACTTACCTTGTCCCCGGGATCCTGCGATGTCACCCGCAGTGTCCGAGGGCTCCGTCCTCCTCCGAAGCCTCTCTGTGCCAGGCTCCGTTCCCTGCGAGCGGCGCGACGCACGGGGGCGGAGCCTGGCAGCAAATTAAAAAAAAAAGTAAAAATCATAACACATACAGTACTGTAATCTTACAGATTACAGTACTGTATGAAATGATTTCACATCCCTTTTGTCCCCAGTGCTTTGGCCCATACCCTGCATGCAGTTTTATATGATATATACTGTTCTTTCTGCCTGGAAACTGGAGATTGTCCATAGCAACCAAAAAGTGTCCCTTTACGTCAAAAGTGGCTTTAGACCATCTAGAAAACAGCGATAGTAAATTAGAACACTTGCAGAATTGAGCGATAGTGAATTGTGGGGAAATTTATTTTATTACTATTTTTTTTTTTTTTTAATTATTTATTTTTATTTATTATATTATAATTTATGTTTTTGTGTTTCAAACTTTATCATACCCGGGATATCTACTAGACTCTGGTTTGGACAGATTTAAGTGTGTTATTGTTAAGATTTACAGACCTACAATATAAAACGCCAAATTTCCATGCAAAATAATGGTACCGCTTTCAGCACCTAAAATCCGAAATAATCATACCGCCAGGGAGGCTAAAGATAAAGGGATTTCCTGGCTGTTTGTTAATAAAGTGGCAAAAGCTGTCATTTGCCGGCAATTTAAGCACTTAAGGACCAGGTCTATTTTTCAAGCTTGTTGTTTACAAGTTAAAAACATTTTTTTTTGCTAGAAACTTACTTAAAACCCCCAAACATTAAATATATTTTTTTCAGACACCCTAGAGAATAAAATGGCGGTCGTTGCAATACTTTATGTCACACCGTATTTGCGCAGCGGTCTTACAAGCACAATTTTTGGGGAAAAAATACACTTTTTTGAATTAAAAAATAAGACAACTGTAAAGTTAGCCCAATTGTTTTTTATATTGTGAAAGATAATGTTACGCTGAGTAAATTGATACCCGACATATCAGCTTTAAAATTGCGCCTGCTCGTAGAATAGCGACAAACTTTGACCCTTAAAAATCTCCATAGGCGACGGTTAAATATTTCTACAGGTTACCAGTTTTGAGTTACATAGGAGGTCTTTCGCTAGAATTATTGCTCTGAGGGGGCCATCTTTCCCTCACTCGGCTCCATGCTACTGAGGTGAGAACATTGGATCATCTTTGCCGCTACCGATGGCTCTGGTAAGCGGCGGAGACAACCGGAGCGCAGCGGGAGCACCTCTCCTGCCGCTGATAAAAGTGATCTTGCGGTGAATTCCCAGGGGAGACCACTTTTATCTAAAAGCAGGCTGCCTGCCATTCAAGAGATTCCCGGGGTTATGGCAGCTATCTGTTGCCATAACCCTGGTATTCTATGTCAAAGTACCGACGTACAATGACGGCAGTTTGCGGGAAGTAGTTAAACAGCATTTTATTCTTTGTAAATGTCAGTTTTCCTCTAGTAGGTTCTATACAATGTACAGATGTGCCACTTACCAGGCAGGCTAAGGGCATACGTAGGCATGGTATTTTAAGGAATTTTGCAACTTAAATGTAGTCCCTAGAGAATTATTAAAAGTGCTGTTTAAATCCAAATTTCTAAAAAATAATGTTTGTTTTGGTACATGTTCCTCAGGGCAGTACCCAGCCTCCCCATGCTATTTGTTTGACAGTATCTTGCCTATTATTCTGGAAAATGGTAATTTCAGTTTTTAACACTTGGCTCTCCTTGACTTTGATGGAGTTCATATTTGGCACTTTACTCATATAGTAGGTGAGGTCGAAAAAAGACACAAGTCCATCAAGTCCAACCTGTGTGTGATTATATGTCAGTATTACATTGTATATCCCTGTATGTTGTTGTCGTCAGGTGCTTATCTAATAGTTTCTTGAACCACCGCTGAGATCACCGCCTGCGGAAGGCAATTCCACATCCTTGCCACTCTTACAGTAAAGAACCCTCTACGTAGTTTAAGGTTAAACCTCTTTTCTTCTAATTTTAATGAGTGGCCATGAGTCTTGTTAAACTCCCTTCCGCGAAAATTTTTTATCCCTAATGTGGGGTCACCAGTACGGTATTTGAAAATTTAAATCATATCCCCTCTCAAGCGTCTCTTCTCCAGAGAGATTAAGTTCAGTGCTCGCAACCTCATAACTAATATCCTCCAGACCCTTCATTAGCTTTGTTGCCCTTCTTTGTACTCACTCCATTTCCAGTACATTAGTGGCATTGCTAGGGGGTGGCTTTTGGGGCTATAGCCCAGAATCTGGGGCCCATAGCCCCAAATCTATGCAGGAGTCCCCAAGGGGAGGGGAGGCTCGCTGGGGACCCTGGTGTAAGTGGGGGGCTCTCTGGAGACCCTGATGCTAAGGGGGAGGCTCTCTGGGGACCATGATTTATTTTAAGGGGGAGGCTCTCTGGGGACCCTGATTTTAAGGGGGAGGCTCTCTGGGGACCCTGATTTTAAGGGGGAGGCTCTCTGGGGACCCTGATGTAAGGGGGAGGCTCTCTGGTGACCCTGATGTAAGGGGGGGGGCTCTCTGGGGACACTGATGTAAAGGGGGGCTCTCTGGAGACCCTGATGTAAGAGGGGGCTCTCTGGGGACCCTGAATAAAGGGGGTCTCTCTGGAGACCCTGATGTAAAGGGGGGCTCTCTGGGGACCCTGATGTAAAGGGGGGGCTCTCTGGGGACCCTGATGTAAAGGGGGCTCTCTGGGGCCCTGATATAAGTGAGGGGCTCTCTGGGGACCCTGATGTAAGTGGGGGGGGCTCTCTGTGGACCCTGATGTAAGTGGGGGGCTCTCTGGGGACCCTGATGTAAGTGGGGGGCTCTCTGGGGATATATACACACACACACACACAAACACACGTATATTACTGTATATACATGTGTATGCCCACCCAAGCCTATGACTTTCTTTACTACGCTGCTATGGGCTCTAGCCCCAGATCTTTTTTAGACCTTGCAATGCCCCTGCAGTACATCCTTCCTGAGGACTGGTGCCAGAACTGGACAGCATACTCTAGGTGCGGCTGTACCAGAGTCTTGTAGAGCGGGAGAATTATCGTTTTATCTCTGGAATTAATCGCCTTTTTAATGCATGCCAATATTCTGTTTGCTTTGTTAGCAGCAGCTTGGCATTGCATTCCATTGCTGAGCCTATCATCTACTAGGATCCCCAAGTGCTTTTCCATCCTAGATTCCTTGTGTTCTGCAAACCTGCCTCAAGCTGAACCCGAGAACATTTGACTCATCCTTGTTTGTTGCCTCTCTTCACTAAGTTGTCGGCAGAAAAATTGCCCTAAGTGTGGTTGACTCATAGTTTACCTCTTCTTGGTTGGTAGTCTAATGCTTTCATCTATCTGCTTTGCACCTATAGACACTGGGCATCAAGATTACAGGTAGTCTGGTAGCTGGGCCACCCATACACTGAAAAGGGCAGTCAAACCAACTAGCATTGAAAGTTTGGACATCCTTCTACACCTAGCCACATCAACTCACCCTAAAATCTCTGTCACCCTGCATGATGCACACATACCCCTTGATTCATCTTCATAAGAGGCCCAGTGAATTCTCTGCCAAGTGACTGACACATTCATGTTATAAAATGCATTATTTGGGTATTCTGTTGTTTTGTTACTGTTTCTAAAAGCTTGGTAAAATTTACATATGGACACTGCACAGTGGTAGGTCTTGTGTTATACATATTGATATTATTCTCTGGTATTGTTCTTTTTGTATGTGATCTTAACACAGCATCACTTCATGTGTTGTGTATGCTGTGTGTAGTTTTCATTATCTGTTGTTATTCTGCACAGTAGCACTTCTTTCGTTCTGTATGCTGGGTGTAATTCCTAATGTGTTGTGGCCTGCATGGGCACTGCATAATACCACTTTCCTTAAATTCTAGTGATTCTTGGCATCCATTCTTATTCAGTTAATGGCGCTCCACAGCTACCCATGTCTGCTCAATATCTATTTTTTTATTGTGTGCATTCATTTTAACTATTTAAACCAAGTCCTTATTTAAACTATGTCCCCTAAGCAATTTAGCCATACCCATTTTTTGCCACAGCATATGCCACTACCTTATCAGCCAGTAAACTCAGTTTGACATCTATGTAAACCTCCGCTGACAATCATTAAAGGCATATACTGAGAGGAAAGACTGGATATTTGTTTTATCATGGTTTTGTGATAGTTTATGTTTTGGGGTTAATTTTTGTGATGTGCAAAGAGAGTTCACACAAACACTTGCGCTATATAAAAATAAATTGAGTAATAACAAACATAATGTCAGAAGTACACATTTAATAATATCAAATAAATATACAAGAATATATAAAGAGACTTAGCTGCAGGTGGAATATACAGTAGATGCTCTTCCAAGGTTCCCCACCCATTATCAAATGGCTTGGCAGATGATCGCGGCAGACACATGCTTATTGCAGTTCTGTAAGAAGACTAGTTTGTTCCAAATTTGACTGTGGTATATACAGGACTAGTGGGTAAGTAATGACTAATAGGAACTGTTTGGAAAGTGATATCATCTTTTAGGGAAGATAGTACACACTCCTGAATGGACTTGGTGGGCTTGGCCATATGGTCAGGTTGCAATGACATTCCTATAGCATTAGGTCATTTAAGTTTAAACCATTCTTATGTCCTTATATGGCCCCTTAACCGGGATTTGGAGGCATTCCTATACAATACAATACAAATGAGCCACAATCAAGGAAAAATTAATTTATTCATCAATGTTTTGGCTCATAGATTATAGGTATCTTGATGTAAAGTGGACACTAGGAGTATTATTTAAGCCCAGGTATACACAGGTACAAGGTGATTGTGCTTCACTAGGTGCACATAAAAAAGGGTTGATCTTTTTTCAGATCACAGGTAACAAAGACAGACTATGAATAATTAAAAGTTCACGCAATGATTGTGGGAGTAGTATACCGAGACACAGAGTAATGACACGGCGAAAGAGCTAAGCAGGACAATAACTTCTGTGCAGGATGTGGAAACCTTACAAGACCAAAATAAATAATGGGTTGGGCATCAACATGGCAAATGGGGTTTAATGTTGAAAAATTTAAGGTATTGCATTTGGATGTTAAAAATACGAATGCAATTTACTCGCCAGGGGGAGAACCTCTGGGGGAATCCAGGATAGAAAAGGACCTGGGGTCCTAGTAGATGACAGGCTCAACAATGGCATGCAATGCCAAGCTGCTGCAAGAAAAGCCAACAAAGTATTAGCATGCATTAAAAAGGGGATTCACTCCAGACATAAAACAGTAATTCTCCCACTCTACAAGACTCTGGTCTGGCCGCATCTGGATTATTTCATCCAGTTCTGGCCAACAGTCCTCAAGAAGCACGTGCTGGAACTGGAGAGAGTCCAGAGAAGGGCAACAAAGCTAATAAAGGGACTAGAGGATCTCACATATGGGAAAAGACTACAAGCATTGAACTTATTCCCTCTGGAGAGGAGACACTTGAGAGGGGATATGATAACGATATACAAATACCTCAATGGTGACCCTAGCATAGGGAAAAAAAATTTCAGTGAAAGGGAGTTTAAAAGACACTTGGCCATTCACTGAAATTGGAAGAGAAGCATTTTAACTGTGATCTGTGTAGAGGGTTCTTTACTGCCAGAGCGGTAAGAATGTGGAATTCTCTTCCACAAGCAGTGGTATCAGCAGGGAGTGTCAATAGTTTAAAAAAACTATTAGATGGGCATCTCAACGATCGTAACATACAGGGATATATGATGTACTATTGACATAGACACACACACACACCACAGGTTGAACTGGATGGACTGGTGTCTTTTTTTCAGCCTTACCAACTATGTTACTATGTAACTAAGAAGCTGAGAGTTGAAAACAAAGTAAGAGTCACAAGGGACATAAGGTAGATATGGAATGGAAAAAAAATATAGTGGAACAAGCAGAGAAATTGTTGCGGGTAAGGGGGTCATACAGGGAGAAAGAAGGGGGGGGGAACACACACACAGATGCACACTACTGTATTACTATCCGTTAATGCACATAATGTACCTTTGGAAAAATCAACGCTTGTGATACATTCATTCCTATGTACATTTTAATTTGGAAAAGGAACCAAATATATGTTTGTACAGTGCCTGTTAAATTATGTATTTTTATATTCTGTTACCTATGCATTTTTCTAATTCGCTAATACTTTATTCACAGTAAATCAACCAAACAAAAAATTGTTTGGCCACCTGGGTTTACAGCCATGTGTGCCCACAGGGAGCGCATCCTGCAGATTGGAATCTAGAGGTTACATCTGCTGTTTTCAGCCATTTCTGCTGATAGTTCAGGTGGAAATAAATCATGTTAAATCTAGCCATTTTCTGTAATTAGAGAAAGGTTGTACTGCCCTCGTATTACAATAGATTTCATGCCTAGAATTCATTTATTTGTAGATTGCAATCAGAGTCATTGAAACCTACAGTTTTTCACTTTGAGTACTGCTAGATCAATCGAATGATTATTTTCCAAACAAGCTGCACGTTCATTGGTTAGTGCATGTAGAATGAGCTCTCCATAGATGTATGCGACTCCAGTTTATGCAGCAGAGAACAATAAAAAGGAGTTACATCTCATTGCCGTTTTAGTACTCATCTGCTGCAATCATTAAAGTACAATTAAAGCTAAAACTTTATTTTCATTTTGGATAGAGTAGAGTATGGTAAAACCCTCTTTTTGCCATCTGGGTTCGATTTAGGAGATTTCCTTTTAGTCACAACAGATAAGAGAGTTAATCAATACAGAGCGAGCGAAATCTCATTCTAGATAGCTTTCACTGAAACAAGTGTCCCCACTGAAAGATTTCCCCTCTATTCCTTAATGTCAGTCCCAGTGATGATGGTCACTCATACAAATAGGGGTAAATATCCCCAGCAGGGACAAAAACAGCAATAAAAACATAACAGAGGTTCTAAGTCCACCCAACTCTATTCAAAATTTATAAAAACTTTTAAATGTGCTCCAGTATCTATACAATATCAGCTTTGTTGCATAATCACATTGAAATTGATGTTTGTAGTTGCATATATTAAAGTGACCCTGACCTTGTCTAAAATGTTTCCAAGATCACATGGTGCTCAAATGCATATGTATCTCTTGTCTCCTGTTAGTACCTACATTAGCCTTCAAATTAACCCCTGTGGAGCCCCATGAAAAGTAAATGCAGGTTGGACATTTAACCTCTGCTCAATTCAAGATTACACATTACTACTTCCAATTGCTAAGCCTTTCCCCATGTCATTTAACTGTCAATTGTCAGAGCTTCAATGGGAAGCAAAAATGTAGGCTGGGTACACACGGGCCAAATATTTGGTAGAATTTGGCAGAAACCGGACAACTTTTGGCCCCTGCGTACAGCTCCTAGTACGACAGAAGCTGGTCTCACGACCAGCTTATGTTGAACGAGCATGCTGGAAAACCAGTCCCCCTGTCAGAACACATTAGTTCAACGGGGAGATCACTGCACTAACATTGGATGTGTTAGTATGGCGATCTGTATGTTTTTTTTTGTTCAGCCCTCTGGGTTGTACGAAAAAAAACTTCCTGTGTGTACCCATCATTACATATTAGTTAGCAGTTAGATAGCTAAATGGTTAGAAATGGCATCACCCTGCATGTGTTTTTAGAACAGTGTGATCTTCAAATACACCCCTGACCTTCCATGTAATGTGCCCCATATTTGCCTTGCCCCTGTCCTTCACCCCCAGTCCAATAATGTTATGCATCATACAGAACTCACTGTGTGCCCCAAAGGCTCAAGCCAAAAACATAAAAGTCTCATCCACCTCTCCTTCCTAGGAACAATTGCATTCCCAGCAATGTTTATATACTCAGTAGATTCACTATAAGCCAGGTACAGCTGTCCTCCATTTGTTTCACAAGCATGCATTTCCCTTTTCAAAATATAATTCAATCCTGGAAGCGATGTAAAAAATCTAACTCATTACAGTAGCTGAGAATCAACATCCTGTGCTGCCGCTAATGTTTCCAAATCAAATTTAGTAAATTAGATAGTCAAAACAAAAAGCACAGTACCATCAACAGAAGTAACAGGAAAGCAGTTATACTTTGGCAGCTGATTCATCAAACCTCCCAAAAGCCAGCCGGTGACCAGGCTTATTACCAAAAGTGAGACAATAATCCAGGATCCTCTGAGGCTGTTTAAAACTTCCTTTTAGCTCTAAGTGCTGGTAAATTATTAATCCTGGGTATATGCACAATCCTTACAAGGGTTTATCTGCATCTAATTCATTTGGAAATCTCTATTTTCTGACTCTCTCCTTTCCGATGTGGAAGAAGAAAGGAAATAGTACATACATGCGTGCTTTCATCGTTGGCTGATAACTGCGATGGCCCCAGCACTATGGTGGTTCATCTCTCCACTTGTTTCTTACAGGGAGTTATTTGCCAATCAGTTGCCAGTCTTGGGCTGCCCATAAATTATACAATTACTTTGTACAGTTTTCCTTTGGATTTAGCATATAATATGAGGTCAAACCTAAACACTTTAAATTTGTATTCAGTCGGGCAGGCCCTTGTACTGCATAGTTGAATATAAGTCTAAAGGAAATTGAATAAGAAAATTGTGTAATGTATGGCCAACCTTAGAGGAGGGCCCCTGGCCAAAGATGGGTTCTCCTCTACAATGACAGACAGTAAAGACCTGCCCATCCTCATCTACATGTCCAGACATATAGGTATCTCTACTTGATTCAGCTAGTGGTATGATTAAAACCGTGTACACATGACCGGACTTTTCGACCGGACTGGTCCGACGGAACAAATCTGTCGGACAATCCGACCGTGTGTGGGCTTCATCGGACCTTCAGCTGACTTTTTCTGTCGAAAATCAGAGGACTTTAGATTTGGAACATGTTTCAAATCTTTCTGACGGACTCGAGTCCGGTCGAAAAATCCGTTCGTCTGTATGCCAGTCCGACGGACAAAAAGGACACAAGGGCAGCTATTGGCTATGAACTTCTTTATTCCAGTCCCTTCGTACATCATCATGTTCAAACCAACGGCCTTTCGAACGGACTTTAGTCCGTTCGTGTGTGGGCAAGTCCGGTTGTTCAAAAGTCCGTTGTAACTCTGTCGAAAGTCCGTCGGAAAGACCGTCGGACCTTTGATGCTGAAAAGTCCACTCGTGTGTACGCGGCATTAGTCATTTTTTCTCATTGGAAGTAAATAGCACTAGGTCTTGCAGAGATTCATATCAACTCCCTAAACTGATGAACCTTTAAGATTCTATGCATATAAAAGACAGAGTGAACATAACTGTTGAAATGCTAATTTACTGGCATATCTCTGTAAACTAAAGTAGTTCCGTTTTGTTATTTACATTGCACAGCTTATTAACTTCCATGGAAGCACCAGAGGCTCTGAAATGTTACCCCCTATCTGAAATCAGCCAAGCTGAAATGGACTGGTAGTTGAGGGAGTGGGGATACTGCCAATAATTCTAATAATGGAAGTTGATAAGCTGAGGGCTTTTTACTTGAGAACCTTTTTATTGTGAACCTGCAAGAACAGAAATATGGTAGCTGTTTCTGATCACTTCTTTTCAAAGGTGCAAGTCCTATGGCTGACATTCTAATCCTGACTTCACTATCTAGTGCGTTGCCGTCCTGAAACATGACTTTTCACATTTTAAGTGGTTGTAAACCCTTACATATACCCACTGAAGTGGCTAGCCTCAGGTGATATAAAGAGATGAGACAAAAGTTCCTACATAAGTTGTTCCTGTTTAACTGCAGCCCTCTTTCCTCTATAGCTGTTCAAAGTACAGAATCTAGACATCATTTCTCACCTCCAGAAGGCGAGGGGCAAGGATATGACATCACACACTGCACAGCATAGAGCAGGGGTTCTTAGTGTAATCAGAGACCTGAGAGAAGGTAATGGGCACACCCTCTCTACACAGTCTCGTAGGGAAGCATGCGCAGCTGAGACTTTCAATTACCTGCTGTGTGCTGAAAGGGTAAGGGGAGAGGGTCCGTCTCCCAGGATTGTCTGGTTTCAGCATAGACTATCAGCGTTGACTCATGCAGATAGCAGAGGAATGGGAGAGGATACAAAAATCACACTAGGTACTTTGGATAGAGGCACATAAACAGTATAGAAGGCTATGCTTTGTTCATTTTTGATTTCAGAGGTTTACAACCACTTTAGCTGGCTGTTTGCTTAACTCACGTCTGAGATTCCCTTGGCAGTGAAGGCAAAGTCAAAATTTCTGCACCTTTAAATTGAAGTCTGTAATGGCAGCTTCCATTTTTCTGTCTTTACGTGTTCCCGATAAGTATAGGGATATTTACTTTCTGGAAGAATTAGTCAGAGCAAAAAGAATAAATATGCCTTGAGGTGCTTTCAAGCATGATGCTTTGAACTTTTATTGAAGTCTTGCAACAGCATTCCTCTAGGTAGGCAACAGAATTTCTCTGCTTGCCAATAATTCCACAGCAAATTTTGTATCTTGGCTTTTATACATTCTTCTTACTATGTTTTATACTAAAAAAAGAAACATTTAAAAAATGTTTTAATTCTAATCTATTGGGTCAATAGGGAATAATGTTTATTGCTATTTCCTATTAAATAATTGCAGCCAGCAAATGGAGCTTCATACTAGGCCTGTCCTGTGTCAAGTATCTTTCTTTCAAATTATGTTCTGTTAAGAAGAATAGCATAAAATCTGTCATTCCTGACTTCCTTCTGAAAATGCTAGTTCTCTTGTTGGTATGTTGGTAAACATCTGGCTCTAGTATTCTCTACGCAATTATGTTAGTCAGGAAACCAATATATGTTCCAGTAGTCTTTATCTACATACTTTTTTTGGGTTAGTGACTTAAAATATTGAAGAAGAGGGTTAGAATGACAGCCAGGCAACTAGCAGTTGGAAGAAGAGGAAATGGTGTGTTTCCTTCAGGAAAAGTTTACTCTAAATGAACCTAAATCCAGCAGAAGGGGTAGATATCCTCCTCCTATATTTGTAAGAATGTCAACATCATAACTATTAATGAAAACAATATCCCAGAAAGCATAATAGTAGTGGTGGGCTTACCTATTAGATTATTGGAAAGCCCAGCATGATTTTAAAATACAGGCTCATTAATGCATCTGGGACTAAATTTCTATTTCTAGAATCAAACTTTTATGTGAATAATAAAAAAAAAGTATATATATATTATATATATATATATATATATATATATATATATATATATATATATACACAATATTACCAAAGGTATTAGGAACCCTGTCTTTACACGCACATGAACTTTAATGGCATCCCAGTCCACAGGGTTTAATAGTAAGTTGGCCCACCCTTTGCAGCTATAACAGGTTCAACATTGCCTGACCTCACAAATGCACTTTTGGAAGAATGATCAAACATTCCCATAGAAACAATCCTAAACCTTGTGGACAGCCTTCCCAGAACAGTTGAAGTTGCTATAGCTGCAAAGGGTGGGCCAACTCAATATGAAACCTTACTGACTAAGACTGGCATGCCATTAAAGTTAATGTGCGTGTAAAGGCAGGCGTCCCATATATATATATATATATATATATATATATATATATAGTCAGTGAAATAAGATAAAATAAAAATTGACCAAATACTATTATCATATATTTGTAATGAAAGTACATTTTCTTTTACCATGGAGAGAAACAAAAACATTATTTTTTCCCTAGTGTTCAGTTGTATCTGCAATGAAATATAACTGAACCATTTTGCTAATTGATATTAATTACCCATGTCCAAATAAACCAATAATATGTCATCATAGCTGCATGCACACAACAACTTGGTACAGGGCGATACAAAAGATAATTAGTCTGTTTGTAAAACTGTTACTGAACAGCTGGAATTGCAGATTTATTTTAAGAATAATGACCACCCTTAAGCAATTAATTGATTTCCTATGGAAGTAACAAGTTTATAGAAAATTATGACTCTTGCTTGGACTTTTTAATCTTTTTATGTAAACATAAACAAGTATAAATCTTGTTTTGGGCATTGTCATATGGCAAAATGGAGACTTTCAAAAAGACAAAATTGCACACATGCTTACAATCTTTAGTTATATTTCAGGATAAATAAAATCCCCCTGGGTGATCTATGTACATAGCAAGGACTTTAACTTTGTAGCAGATTCCTATCTTTTTTCTGTTCTGAAGAAAAAAAAATGTTTGCTCCACTATGACCTAGCAAGACTGATTCTTGAATGGGAGGGTCTGCGCTTAATATAACCACCTTGTGCACTTCCAGTGTTCTGTTGAGGAAAGTTGCAGTATCTGTCTCTTTAGAACTCATTAAAAGGGTAAAATAAACTTCTATTGCAGAGGTTGCCTACAATTTTACTAATCAGTGAGCCAACCAAACAAGCAGGAAATTACATTTACAAGGGCGTTCTGTACACTAGTGGTATTCCAGTTTGCTATATTGCATTGAATTATTGCATTGAGTTTTATAAAATTACAGTGGCTTTTGACTACAAATGTAATATTATAGTAAATAACTGAGCCAATCCCAAAAATGTATAAATATACCTGTGACAGTAATTAATAATTACACCCATCAATTATATATCATTCATTGTTAATTAAAACATGAAAGAAACTGTAAATAACAAAAATAAAAGTTCCAGTGATCCTTTAAAAATGGGTAATTAAACCCACGTGCACAAATCTAAATCCATGTTGAAAAGACTTCCACCAATCCATGATACACCACCACCTTCCAAAATGAACACTCACCAAAAAACAATAATCAAAAAGCCTCAGTTTATGCCTGGATCAGTTACTTTTCTCGTTGGAAAATATCTGGGGTTTCCCAACCATTATCTCAATAATCATTCCATGTGTCTCCACCTTTGAGTGATCTTAAAATCTCATAGAAAAAAAACTGCCATCATTTCGCAATATTCTTTGGATGGAAGTCTTTTCAACACGGATTTAGATTTGCGCACGTGGGTTTGATTACCCATTTTTGAAGAGGATCACTGGGACTTTTTCTCCAATATCTATACAGTTATTTACAGTTTCTTTCATGTTTTAATTAACAATGAATGATATATAATTGATGGATGTAATTAGTAATTACTGTCACGGGTATATTTATTAATTTTTGGGGTTGGTGCACTTATTCACTATAATATTACATTGTTTATCCCATACCATTGGTGGGGAATTTATGACTGCAGCAGATCCAACGCATACATTTAAAGAACACATTAAAATTTTAAAAACACATTATTTATTTTTGCGCCGGTGACACATATTTTGCACATTTAGACTACAAATGGAATAGTAATTTTAATACCATTAAATTACAAAAATGGCTTGTGTGGAAATTGTATATGCTGTATTATTATTATTATTTTTTTTTTTTAATCAAAAGTTGAATTCCCCTTTAACTCTGGCAAATCCTATCAGTCACATTCATTATTATCTGTGTTCAAGATATCTCATTAAAAGTATTAGGTTTTATACATATTTTCTTTCTTTCTTTTTTTATTAATTTATTATGGTCAGGATTAAAAAAAATGTAAATCTATTAAACTTTGAATCCACATTGATATGGATTTAAATGCCCATTTGAACAGTCTTGTAATCTTTTAGTAAACCAACCCCCAATGGGGTTGATTTACTAAAACTAGAGAGTGCACAATCTGGTGCAGCTATGCATGGTAGCCAATCAGCGTCTAACTTCAGCTATCTATCCAGTGAGGACCCGAGACAGCAGCAGGAGCTGCTCTGCTCGTCCCCGTCGATGGAAAGATCGGGTTCAGGTAAGTAAAAAGGGGGCTCTGGGGGGCTGCTGCAGCACGGAAGATTTTCACCTTAATGTATAGAATGCATTAAAGTGAAAAACACTGAGACTTTACAACTCATTTAAGCTTTGACAAAAAAATAAAAATAAAACTGGTTTCTATGCAGAGCTGCACCAGATTTTCCACTCTCCAGTTTTACCGAATCAACCCCATTGAGTCATCACAGCAGAGACTCATCTCTTATCAGATGGCTCAATCCAAGATTTTAATCAGACAAATGATATCTCATAGCAATTTTCATCTGTTCTCCTTTCTCTCTAGCTAACTAATAGTATTCTGAGAAGTCTATGTCACAAATTATATTAAAAGTCAATTTGTAAAACAATATAGACTGTTTTTATTATTAAAACGGATGTAAAACAACAAAAACAAATAAAAAATGAAATCATTATCTATTAAATCAAGTATCATTAGTAGTAATCAGCGTGGGTTTACGAAGGGTCGTTCCTGCCAGACCAATCTGCTAACATTCTACGAGAAAGTGAGCGGCCATCTAGATAGGGGAAGGCCTGTGGATTTGGTCTATCTGGATTTTGCAAAATAATTTGATACAGTTCCCCATAAACACTTAATTTACAAGCTGAGGTCTGCAGGCATGGACCATAAGGTTTGTTCTTGGGTAAAAAAACTGGTTACAGGGGTGCATCCAAAGGGTGGTGATAAATAACTTGTACTCAGACTGGTCTGGAGTTGTAAGTGGGGTACCCCAATGTTCTGTCTTGGAACCAATTCTATTCAATTTATTAATAAATGATATAGAGGATGGGATAAATAGCTCAATCTCAGTTTTTGCATTTTTTTACAGAAAAATAAGTAGGGTAATAACTTCACATCAGGATATAGAAATTTTACAGAAAGACCTGAAGAAAAAAACGGAGTGGGCAACTACATGGCAAATTAGGTTTAATTTGGAGAAATGTAAGGTAATGCACTCGGGGGGCAAAAAACATAAATGCAAACTACTCACTAGGGGGAGAACCGCTGGGGGACTCAACAATGGAGAAAGATCTGGGGGTGCTAGTAGAAGACAGACTGAGCAATAGTATACAATGTCAAGCTACGGCTACCAAAGCCGGCAGAATTTAAGCATGCATTAAAAAAAAAAAGGGATATACTCCAGAGATAAAATGAAACTAAAATAAAACTTTATAAAACTCTGGTTAGGCCACATCTGGAGTAGTCTGTCCAGTTCTGGTCACCAGTCCTCAGAAGGGATGTGCTGGAACTGGAGAGAGTCCAAAGAAGTGCATCAAAATGAATAAGGGGACTGGAGGACCTTAATTACGACTAACAACTATAAGCACTAAATTTATTCTCGCTGGAGAAGCGACTCTTGAGAGGGGACATGGTAGCGATTTATAAATACCTCAATTGTGATCCCAGCATAGGAAAAAAAACTATTTAGTCTTAGGGAGTGTAACAGGACACAGGGCCACACAATGAGATTGGAGGAGACACGGTTTAACCTTAAACTGCAGAGGGAGTTTTTCACTGTCAGGGCAAAATTGGTGGTGGCTGCGGGCAGTATGGATATTTTTTAAAGGCTCTTGGATGTGCATCTTAAAGAACACAACATACAGTTGTGCACATAAGTTTACATACCCTGGCAGAATTTATGATTTCTTGGCCATTTTCAGGGAATATGAATGATAACACAAAAACATTTCTTTCATTCATAGTTAGTGTTTGGCTGAAGCCATTTATTATCAGTCAACTGTCTTTACTCTTTTTAAATCATAATGACAACAGAAACTACCAAAATGACACTGATCTAAAGTTTACATACCCTGGTGATTTTGGCCTGATAATATGCACACAATGGGGTATGTGCCCCATTATTGCTTGTATAGATTTGGTATCCTTGTTTGGGGTTAGTTATATGTCGAATGTATTTATATTTTTTCTGGTTGTGTTACTTTAAATGGGATCTGTGTTAAGGTCGATTTAGTGCTCTTTATATGTGGGAACAAATCACCTTCCTTTCCCCTACGATTTACTATCCTGAAAATGTTCATTGTGGTTTGGTATTTTCTTCACCAATGGTCACACTGGCGAATGATGTCATCCAAAAAAAATTTTTTTTAAAAAAATTTTTAATTTTTTAATTCCCACTTTTAATTTTTAATTTTAATTTTATTAAATCTATGTAAAGTTTGGTTTTTATCAGCTAATGATTAACCTATGTATTCATTTATTATTTATTAGTTTTATTTATTGTTTTTTTTCCGCTTGTTTACATTGGTATAGGATGTTACGGTTAATCCCACATCCAAGATGGCGTTTCTTTGTCATCCGCCCCTAAACCAGTGGAACGCAAGGTGATTTCCGGTCCCGTCCTCAGTACGAGGCCTGGCTACGGTGTTCTATTATATTAATGCGACACGTCAGTGCGTCGCCCGTGCCCCAGACGACGTCAGAGTGTGACGAAACGTACGTCGGGCGTGCTGACGTGCTGACGTGCTGCATCCACAGCCTGTAGGACGGGCGTTCGCTTCTAGCCGGCCGGCTTATGTGTTATTGTTTACCTTTCTGAATGTAAGTGCAATTTACTAGTTTTGATTTTAATAAACCGTGAAAGCTGGATTACGCTATGGTGCTTTCCCTCTTTTCTTGGTACACCTCTCTCGAGGTTTATCCCTAGCCAGGGGTACATCTCCATAAAACAGTGATAATTGGTGGTGAGCGTGCTTAATCCAAGCGAAGGTGATGTGTGTTTTCCTTTGATGGTTCCATCCTGAAAGGCCCCGACCGGGTTAAGGTCGCAAGCTTTTTTAAGCTTGCAGTTTGGTAAGCGCGCATTTTTATCAATACCACAGTGGTGCGGTGAAGGACATATTGATGTATTTGGATTTCTACCTATCTACGCTTCCCATTTTGTCTACTACTTATGATTGATCTTGGATTGGACTTTTTCTACCTATTTATATGAACTTTGGTACCTAGTGCAAACTTGGGTCTAGTATTTACTCATTTATTTATTTATTTGATTTGGGTATATCACATATACTTTTTCACTTTCTTTGTCACAGCGCTGCTCCACTTTTGTATTTAATATGCACACAAGTTGACACAAAGGGGTTTGAATGGCTATTAAAGGTAACCATCCTCATCTGTGATCTGTTTGCTTGTAATTAGTGTGTGTGTATAAAAGGCCAATGAGTTTCTGGACTCCTGACAGACCCTTGCATCTTTCATCCAGTGCTGCACTGACGTTTCTGGATTCTGAGTCATGGGTAAAGTATAGAATTGTCAAAGGATCTGCGGGAAAAGGTAGTTGAACTGTATAAAACAGGAATGGGATATAAAAAGATATACAAGGAATTGAGAATGGCAATCGGCAGTGTTTAAACTCTATTCAAGAAGTGGAAAATGAGGGGTTTTGTTGAAACCAAAATACGGTCAGGTAGACCAATTGAAATTTCAGCCACAACTGCCAGGAAAATTGTTTGGGATGCAAAGAAAAACCCACAAATAACTTCAGATGAAATACAGGACTCTCTGAAAACATGTGGTGTGGCTGTTTCAAGATGCACAATAAGGAGGCACTTGAAGAAAGATGGGCTGCATGGTCGAGTCGCCAGAAGAAAGCCATTACTACACAAATGCCACAAAGTATCCCGCTTACAATATGCCAAACAGCACAGAGACAAGCTTTAAACCTTCAGGCACAAAGTCATTTGGAGTGATGAGACCAAAATTGAGCATTTTGGCCACTACCATAAATGCTACATTTGGAGAGGAGTCAACAAGGCCTATGATGAAAGGTACACCATTCCTACTGTGAAACACAGAGGTGGATCACTGATGTTTTGGGGATGTGTGAGCTACAAAGGCACAGGGAATTTGATCAAAATTGATGGCAAGATGAATGCAGTATGTTATCAAAAAATACTGGAGGAACATTTGCATTCATCAGTCAGGAAGCTGCGCATGGGATGTACTTGGACATTCCAACATGACAATGATCCAAAACACAAGGCCAAGTCAACCTGTTATTGGCTACAGCAGAATAAATTGAAGGTTCTGGATTGGCCATCTCAGTCTCCTGACCTCAATATCATTAAGCCACTCTGGGGAGATCTCAAACGTGCAGTTCATGCAAGACAGCCCAAGAATTTACAGGAACTGGAGGCTTTTTGCCAAGAGGAACAGGCAGCTTTACCATCTGAGAAGATAAAGAGCCTCATTCACAAATACCACAAAAGACTTCAAGCTGTCATTGATGTTAAAGGGGGCAATACGGGGTATTAAGAACTGGGGTATGAAAACTTTTGATCGGGGTGATTTGGGTAGTTTCTGTTGTCATTATGATTTAAAAAGAGTAAACACAGTTGATTGATAATAAATGGCTTCAGTCAAACACTAACCATGAGTGAAAGAAAAGTTTTTGTGTTATCATTCATATTCTCTGAAAAATGGCCAAGAAATCATAAATTCTGCCAGGGTATGTAAACTTATGAGCACAACTGTACAGGGATATGGGAAATAATTATAGACACTGACACACGTACACGTACATAGGTTGAACTGGATGGACTATTGTCTTTATTCAACCTTACCTACTATGTAACTATGTAAATAAAATTAGACCAAACTGTTATACAGTGGGGAAAAAAAGTATTTAGTCAGCCACTAATTGTGCAAGTTCTCCCACTTAAAAAGGTGAGAGAGGCCTGTAATTGTCATCATAGGTATACCTCAACTATGAGAGACAAAATGTGGAAACAAATCCAATCACATTGTCTGATTTTTGAAAGAATTTATTTGCAAAGTATGGTGGAAAATAAGTATTTGGTCAATATCAAAAGTTCATCTAAATACTTTGTTATATATCCTTTGTTGGCAATGACAGAGGTCAAACGTTTTCTGTAAGTCTTCACAAGGTTATCACACACTGTTGCTGGTATGTTGGCCCATTCCTCCATGCAGATCTCCTCTAGAGCAGTGATGTTTTGGGGCTGTCGCTGGGCAACACGGACTTTCAACTCCCTCCAAAGGTTTTCTATGGGGTTGAGGTCTGGAGACCTGGAGTCTAGGCCACTCCAGGACCTTGAAATGTTTCCTACGAAGCCACTCCTTCATTGCCTGGGTGGTGTGTTTGGGATGTCATGCTGAAAGACCCAGCCACGTTTCATCTTCAATGCCCTTGCTGATGGGAGGAGGTTTGCACTCAAAATCTCACGATACATAGCCCCATTCATTCTTTCATGTACACGGATCAGTCGTCCTGTTCCCTTTGCAGAGAAACAGCCCCAAAGCATGATGTTGCCACCCCCATGCTTCACAGAAGGTATGGTGTTCTTTGGTTGCAGCTCAGCATTCTCTCTCCTCCAAACACGACGAGTTGTGTTTCTACCAAACAGTTCTACTTTGGTTTCATCTGACCATATGACATTCTCCCAATCCTCTCTTGGATCATCCAAAAGCTCTCTAGCAAACCTCAGATGGGCCTGGACATGTACTGGCTTAAGCAGGGGGACACATCTGGCACTGCAGGATCTGAGTCCCTGGCGGTGTAGTGTGTTACTGATGGTAGCCTTTGTTAAGTTGGTCCCAGCTCTCTGCAGGTCATTCAATAGGTCCCCCCCGTGTGGTTCTGGGATTTTTGCTCACCGTTCTTGTGATCATTTTGACCCCATGGGGTGAGATCTTGCGTGGAGCCCCAGATCGAGGGAGGTTATCAGTGGTCTTGTATGTCTTCCATTTTCTAATTATTGCTCCCACAGTTGATTTCTTCACACCAAGCTGCTTGCCTATTGCAGATTCAGTCTTCCCAGCCTGGTGCAGGTCTACAATTTTGTTTCTGGTGTCCTTCGACAGCTCTTTGGTCTTCACCATAGTGGAGTTTGGAGTGTGACTGTTTTAGGTTGTGGACAGGTGTCTTTTATACTGATAACAAGTTCAAACAGGTGCCATTAGTACAGGTAATGAGTGGAGGACAGAGGAGCCTTTTAAAGCGGGGTTCCACCCAAATTTTGAATATTATCTCTATGCATTCTGTTCCTTGCCTAGATGCTGACATGCTGTGTAAAAAAATTTAAATCGCCGTAATTACCTTTTTTTTTCTAATCTTCTTAGCACTTCCTGGTTTTCCTCCCATGGGAGTAGGCGTGTTTCTAGCCTCTCCCAGACCTCCCACAGTCCCCTGGGAGCTAGTCTCAGGCTTCCCAGCATGCATTGTGCTGGGAGCACAGCATTCACCGCATCCAGGAAATACATGCTTGTGGGCTTCAAATGCCCACAATGAAGATGGAAACCGCCTTCAGTGAATTTTATTCTTTACAACGAAATCGGACACAGGCGGACTTATTACACAGAACATGTGAGTAGATAATCATGAGAAGAAAAGTTTGTGAATGAACTCCAAAAAAAAAAAATGATAGATAGGTGGACCCCCGTTTAAAGAAGAAGATACAGGTCTGTGAGAGCCAGATATCTTGCTTGTTTGTAGGTGACCAAATACTTATTTTCCACTATAATTTGCAAATAAATTCTTTCAAAAATCAGACTGTGATTATCTGGATTTGTTTCCATATTTTGTCTCTCATAGTTGAGGTATAACCTATGATGACAATTACAGGCCTCTCTCATCTTTTAAAGTGGGAGAACTTGCACAATTGGTGGCTGACTAAATACTTTTTTGCCCCACTGTAACTTCCTTACGAGAGAGATATTATTATTTCACAGCTCTGAATGCAGTATTTTATATAATATGTTAGGTCACAGAAGATGCCATAGGACTCCTTTCTGTTTTAATATATTGTATAAGACCATTCAGTGCCACATATGATAATTTAAAAAAAAAAAGTGTAAAGTGGAACTCTTCTTTAACCACTTCCCGACCGCCACACGCCGATGTACGTCGGCAGAATGGCACTGCTGGGCAAATGGGCGTACAGGTACGTCCCTTTGAATTTCCCGCCGTGTCATTGCGTGCGTGCCGCCGCCGGCGCACGCAGTGCCAACCGGGAGCTTCATGAGTCGGGTCGCGGGTCCTGCGGACTCGATCGCCGCGGGGATACCCGCGGTTGCCTCATGGAGAGGACGAACAGGGAGATGCTGATGTAAACAGCATCTCCCCGTTCTGCCTAGTGACAGTGTCACTGATCTCTGCTCCCTGTCATCGGGAGCAGAGATCAGTGATGTGTCACAGCTAGCCCATCCCCCCTACAGTTAGAACACATCCCTAGTACTGACTTAACCCCTCCCTGCCCCCTAGTGGTTAACCCCTTCACTGCCAGTGTCATTTACACAGGAATCAATGCATTTTTATAGCACTGATTGCTGTATAAATGACAATGGTCCCAAAAATGTGTCAAAAATGTCCCACATGTCCGCCATAATGTCGCAGTCACAATAAAAATAGCTGATCGCCACCATTACTAGTAAAAAAAAATTATTAATAGAAATGCCATAAACTATCCCCTATTTTGTAAACGCTATAACTTTTGCGCAAACCAATCAATAAACGCTTATTACGATATTTTTTTTACCAAAAATATGTAGAAGAATATGGATCGGCCTAAACTGAGGAAAAAATGTTTTTTTTAAATATATTTTTTAAGGGATATTTATTATAGCAAAATGTAAAAAATAATGCGTTTTTTCAAAATTGTCGCTTTTATTTTGTTTATAGCGCAAAAAATTAAAATCGCAGAGGTGATCAAATACCACCAAAAGAAAGCTCTATTTATAGGGAAAAAAGGACATCAATTTCGTTTGGAAGCCACATCGCACGTTCGCGCAATTGTCAGTTAAATCAACGCAGTGCCGAATCACAAAAAGTGCTCTGGTCAGGAAGGGGGTAAAATCTTCCGGGGCTGAAGCGGTTAATGAACACTATTTTTGCAGAACAAAGACATGTCCCACTGGGCAAAAGATAGCTTTGAACAGTGCCAGTCTGATCATATTTCTGTAGTACACTCATCCTCACAATGCACCTGTAAAAATGCTGCTTGCCTGTGCATTTGTTATAGCATATCATTAAAATATAATTTGAAGGGAATGATAGTGGGTAGTATTCTTGAATCCACCATTCTCTGAAGAACTCCATAGTCAGCAGATAAAACCATAATGAAAGATTCCTTTGTTCAAAATTCAATTAATATGCAATATGAAGCACATGGCTTTTGAACATTTCTGCAATATTTACTGGCTCTCCTTTTTGCAATATTTAAAATTACTTAAATTCCACATTTCTGGAAGCCTGTCCTAGGAACAGCTTTGTAAAGGGTTTCTGCCATCTATCAGGTTGATGATGTATTAATTAGAAAAACAGCTGTTGTGATTTTCTATTATAATAATAATTTATCCACTTCCTGCCCTTCAGACTCAGTTGATCACATGTTGGGGTAAAGGGCCAATCACAGCAGCACTTTACCACGTGATCAGCTGTGTCCAGTGACAGCTGATCATGGATGTAAATACAGGTCAGTTATTTGCTTTTCTTTCCTCATGCTGACAGCATGAGGAGAGAAGAAGAGAGACGATAACAGGCTTGTGTTAAAGGGACATTGGCACTGATAATCAGGGCACTGATTATCTGTGTCCTAATTATCAGTGCAGCCCAACAGTGCCCACCAGTGCTGCCAATCAGTGCTCACCAGTGCTTCCAATCAGTGCCCATCAGTGCTGACAATCAGTGCTCACCAGTGCTGCCAATCAGTGCCCATCAGTGCTGCCAATCGGTGCCCATCAGTGCTGCTAATCAGTACCATCAGTGCTGCCAATCAGTGTTCATCAGTGCTGCCAATCAATGCCCACCAGTGCTGCCAGTCAGTGCTCATCAGTACTGCCAATCAATGCCCATCAGCGCTGCCAATCCATGCCCATCAGTGCTGCCCATCAGTGCCTCCTCATCAGTGCCCCCTATCAGTGCTGCCTATCAGTGCCCATCAGTGCCACCTACCAGTGCCTATCAGTGCCCATCAGTGCCACCTATTAGTGCTACCTATCAGTGCCCTTCAGTGATACCTATCAGAGCCCATCAGTGCCCATCAGTGCAGCCTCATCAGTGCCTCCTCATTAGTGCCCACCAGTGCCACCTGATCAGTGCCCATCAGTGCCGCCTATCAGTGTCCATCAGTACCACCAATCAGTGCTACCTATCAGTGCCCTTCAATGCCACCTATCAGTGCCATTCAGTGCAGCCTCATCAGTGCCTCCTCATAAGTGCCCACCAGGGCTGCCCAATGAGTGCCCATCAGTGCCACCTATCAGTACCCATCAGTGTCACCTATCAGTGCCACCTCATCAGTGCCCATCAGTGCCACCCATCAGTGCAGCCTATCAGTGCAGCCTCATTAGCGCACATCAATGAAAGTGAAAAATTACCTGTTTGCAAGACAAAGCACAAACACAAACTATGAAAACATTTTCTTTTTTTTCTAAATTTTCAGTATTTTTTTGTTTGTTTAGCAAAAAATAAAAAACCCAGTGATGATTAAATACCACAAAAAGAAAGCTCTATTTTTTTTATTTGTGTGAAAAAAATTGTAATATGGGTTCAGTGTAGCATGACCACATTTGTCATTCAAAGTGTGACAGCACTGAAAGCTGAAAATTGGCCTGGACAGGAAGGGGGTAAAATTGTCCAATAGGCTAAATAAGGTATGGTTCTTATTAACATATATCATATGTTTATTTTGAAAAACACTGCAGATCTTGATTGTAGAATGCAATTAGAAAGGCAGTCTAAATTTTGTGTGTAAAAACAAAAAAAGAGTAGACTTTTGTTTTAAGTTTTCATCTTTTTAAACCGACTATTGCTTAAATCAAAGCTCGAATTAAAAAAAATATTTGCCTTACCCCTTTGCTTATGCCTGCTTGGTGTAGGCACAGGTATCAATGGGCCTCACCAAGAGACCCTGGGAAAACTGAAAATCCCAATTTCCTTCAGAAGACGCTCCAGCACTATGCAGGAATGCATTCTCGCAGGATTTGAAATCCTCAGTTTTCTCAGGATCCCACGGAGAGGCGCACAGCTAGGCAAACCTGCTGGAAGTCAAGACATAAGCCATAAAATCAAGTCAAGACATAACATTTTTTTACATTTTTCTTAAAAAAATTTTTTTTTCATAGCTTTTACTTAGCATTTTGTAATTACACAGTGGGGGGTTCACAGATAAATGGACCTTGTGTTTTGATGCAAGATCTGCTTCTGCTGATAATTTTTGGCCCGAAAGGCATGCCTTTTAACTCATGTTCTTCATGAATGGATATATTTCCTTTTCATTCTCAAACCTGGTGGGCTCTGCTGCCTGTCTCATTATACTGAACTCTTTTCAGTTATATAACATGCAATTGGATCCATAGGTCTGCGTTGTAAATGAAAAAAGGGGTTATATATAAATAGAGCATAATCATCTTTAATTTTTCTGAAGAAGTCTACATTTATGTATGTCATTTGACATAAAGCGTGTAAGAAGCTTAGAGAAATACAACTACAGAGAAAAGGGGAGAAAGCTAATCTCAGTGTGCCATATACTTAAAGATTACTGTGGATTGAATTTTGAAGGTTAGTTAATTGAAAATTTAAATCATTTTTTGAACTTTTTTTTTTCTTTTACCGTTTTTTTTCTAAATTCAAGTGTTGCCAGTTCTGTTAAATAAGAAATTAATAAAGTGATTTCACGCAAATCGTGATAAATCATTCAAAATATGAACTTCAGGAGAGTGTTGATAATAACAAGGTGAAATAAAATAGGTGATAGCTGAGATATAATGAAATTAATATATATGAACAATAAATTACATTTTTATCGTGTGTTAGCTCACAGTGTTCTTGGTATCTTTGTGCATATATTAAAGATGACCTGGTATGAATATAATTAAGTATATATAACCTGGTAAAGTTACAACAAATCAATACACTTCAAATTGCATACACAATAATAATAAATAAGTCCAATAATTCTTGCAATGAATGGAGAATAATGAGGTTCAATAGTGCAGGTAATTTTTTCGTAGTCCTATTGTGGCTTCTTTAATAGTCTCGTCTCCCCGAACTCTTACCTCAATGTTGGCTATAACATGCAGTCACCACTAGGGGGATCTCCCGACTTCCCTGGATAAAGGATGTGGTCCCTCTGGATGGTATATTACATCAGTATTTCTTCTCAGATTGCAGCGGTTCACAGTACAGGGCGGTACCTCAGTGCAGAGGGAACAAGGGGGGGAGAAGGACCTCCAATAGTGCAGTATGTCAGGTTAAAAGATATGTTTATTAAAATATATTGGCATAGACTCTTACACAAAGCAGGTTAAAATAACACAGGGAACAAATTAGGCGTTGTTCCTCGCCTTCTCACGTCACTTCCGGTCACGGCTCTATCCAGGCCAATCCCTACGCATTCTGTTGCTTCTCACAACTTCAACTGGGGACAACTCTGAGAAGCAACGTAACGCGTAGGGATTGGCCAGATAGAGCCGTGACCGGAAGTGACGTGAGTAAACTTCCCGTTTACTCGGCTGCCAATGGCGCCGGTTTTAAAAAAATATACAGTGTTCAGAATCGCTGTTTTCGGCGATCTGAATACTTTGAAGTGTAAAGGAGGGATGGGGGGTCTTTTAGACCCCCCATCCCTCCATAAAGAGTACCTGTCACCACCTATTACTGTCACAAGGGATGTTTACATTCCTTGTGACAGCAATAAAAGTAAAAAAAAAAATGTTTTTTTAAACACAATTTATAAGTATAAAAATAAATAAAATAAATAAAAAAATTTTTTTTAAAGTGCCCCCGTCCAAGCGAGCTCGCGCAGCGAAGAAAACGCATACGGAAGTCGCGCCCGCATATGTAAACGGTGTTCAAATCACACATGTGAGATATTGCCGCGATCGTCAGAGCGAGAGCAATAATTCTAGCACTAGACCTCCTCTGTAACTCTAACCTGATAACCATAAAAAAAATTTAAAGTGTTGCATATGGAAATTCTTAGGTACCGTAGTTTGTCGCCATTCCACGAGTGCGTGTAATTATAAAGGGTGACATGTTTGGTATCTATTTACTCGGCGTAACATCATCTTTCACATTATAGAAAAAAATTGGGGTAACTTTACTGTTTGGATTTTTTAAAATTCATGAAAGTGTCCCTTTTCCAAAAATTTGCATTTAAAACACCGCTGCACAAATACCGTGTGATATAAAATATTGCAACAATCTCCATTTTATTCTCTAGATTCCCTGCTAAAAAAATATATATAATGTTTGGGAACTCTAAGTAATTTTCTAGCAAAAAATACGGATTTTAACTTGTAAACACCAAATTTCAAAAATAGGTTTAGTCACGAAAGGGTTAATTTGAATTGCTGAGTGTTCTGTGTTACACTATAGATTTTGCTGCATATATTACTTATATTTACACTATACTTTGCTCACTTATCCATAGTAGCGCGAGAGCACTTTTAACATTATTAGTTCTGTTAAATAATATAATCATAATAAAGAAACCAATTTATAACCATTTTTGGGGAGCCTAGAACAAGTATGCAAATAAAATGTTCTGACTTCACTGACTACGTGCATGTTACAATGCAGTAACCCAGTAGGTGCTTAAGTCAGGGTTTCTGTATGGCTACCAAGCAAATAGCATTTTCATAAAGAGGTGAACAGCCTTCGTATCTTAATTTGAAAATATTTAGTAGTTTTTCACATATTTCTTTTTTTTAATTATACATTTAAGAAAGTATCAGGTAAATATGAAATATTGCATATTATTATTATGCAGTATTTATAAAGCGCTAACAATTTGAGCAGCGCTTTACAACATGAGAGTAGACAGTACAGTTACAATACAATTCAATACAGGAGGAATCAGAAGGCCCTGCTCGTTAGAGCTTGCAATCTAATTTTGTATTCTCTTTTTGAGACAGCAGGTGGAGCTTTAGGTTCCATTTCATACACTTTCTCACTTCCTTACCTCCTGCTGAAAAAAAACGTTTTTCAGAACTCAATAGCTCAAGCTGAAATTTTATTATTTTTTTTTTTTAACTTTACATTTTTATTCATTTTGCAGAGAAAAAAAAAGGAGTACATACAGGGAGCAATAAAGGAAATGTGATAGTACATTCCCATACATAGTATGTATACACATTGGTTTGTACATATAAATGACATGTACCTATTTCACATGAACACGGTAATATAAACTATTGCATGCTTATACGTTAGCTTTTATGGGTAACAAACTGTAGGGTAAAGTTGCAAACTTATATTTAAGTCTAAACATGCTGAAGCTTGGAACTGGCAGGTAATCACACATGTCGCATTGATCTATCATATAGTATTACTGAGTGCACAGTGCTGAAATGTGTGTGTTACCGGCAAAGTACTGAAACAGAGTGTGCTATAGATCATTAGAAGCCTGCGGATCATTACAGCTGTGTACTTCTGGGGTCCTTGAGCCATGGGTCCCAGATTTTGTAGAAATTCTCAGTGGTGAGCTTAGCTTTGGAGAAGCCGGATTCCATTTTAAGGTTGTTGTTTGAATTGTGATTACGTCTAGGATGTTTGGGGGTGGTTTGGTTTTCCACTTCTTTGCCAATGCTAGGCGTTAAGCAATAAGGACGTGAGTGGCTATGATTTGAAAACATTTGGGCCATGTGGGGATTGTCAGGCCGAGAAGGAAATCCAGTGAGGATAATTTAGGTGTCATGGGGGTGATTGACTGGAGGAGAGTTAATGTTTGGTTCCAAAAGTTTTTGAGAGCTGGGCATTCCCACCATATGTGGAAGAGGGTTGAGAGGCCACAGTTCCTCCAGCATAAATGAGAGACGGCAATATAAAACAATCTTATCTATGTAACACAAAAGCATTTGGTTGAAAAATTCAGTAAGCTAGTACACTTATTGCCTGATAAAAGACTGCTAAAGGTATTTACTCAAGTCTTTTATTACCAATAGACAGCCTTACTGTCATCCAACGGATCTGCTAATGCCCAGTGGTATGTCAATGGTGTCTGAATTAAACAGGAAAGCAGACCCTTTTTTCAAAAGCCCATTGGGTTCATTGAAATACAAAATACCCCAGGATTTAATGTTGAGTGATATATCTTAAAAAAAATAAAGCAAGTCACATTATAGAATAATATGTATTAGGGAGGAGCCTTCATTCAAAATGGATTATTTAGTAATTGGTAGAGTATAGAGAGGTTCAGACTGCTGTCTGTGAAATATATCCAACCTCTGGTACGGATTTATGGCCAAAGTTAAGCTGTTCAGTTGAGTCCTCATTGTCCCTAACCTGATTTCTCAGGAAAATACATTTTGCCATCCAGCGCATTGTGCATAAAAACACATGGAGAACCCAGTTAGGTTAGAAACTATGGTAACACAACTGAAAAGCCAAGCTCTGATTATTACAGCCAAGTTAGGGGTAGATGAAGTTCAACAGCCCGAAGAATGAATCCTAAACAGTAACAAAAATGTCAGGAGACATATTTTTTAGATGGTCAACAATTTGACTGTTCTTTACCTCCTTTTTCCCTCCTCAATTGTTTACCTGTCACCCATGCTCTGAAAGGCTTTCTCAAATGACACTCACATTTTCTTTAATTAATTCAGTTAACATACCTTCTGTAAGATGCAAGTGGTCAAACTTCTATATGACAGCAGACATGACTAGGATATATAAGTTTTACAGTTTTCAGTAGAGTAGATCTTACAAATATGCTGTGTTTTTGTCTTGCTCCCCCTCACACGTCCAGAACAATCACTCAAAGTCGTATATTTCAGGTACTCCTTCCAGGATGAAGAAGACATGTTTATGGTGGTGGACCTGCTGTTGGGGGGAGATCTGCGTTATCACCTGCAGCAGAATGTTCATTTTAGCGAAGAGGCTGTTAAACTTTATATCTGTGAGCTTTCACTGGCACTGGATTATTTACAAAGACATCACATCATTCACAGGTAAGGTAATGATCATGATATATATATATATATATATATATATATATATATATATATATATATATATATATATATATATATAAATTTTTTTTTTTTTTTTTTTTAAATACCTCCACAAAAGGCACAAATACATGTTGTAAGGATTTAATCTACCTATATCTGCATTTTCTTTTTGGAACCTTCACTCTGGTAGACGTAATAAGGGATATTAGAGAATTACTGGTTTCCCAAGCATGAGCAATATATTGGGATCATTTGCTAAAGGCATGTATTGTAGACTGTTCATTTTGCAAGGGAAGTTGCACCTTGCAAGGGGATTATTCCCAAACCTTAGTGAATGAGATGAAGCTCTGCTGACTTCCTTCATCCAATGATGTGCAAGGAAAAATGTTGTTTTATCATCTTTGCACGTAATCGGGTTTTCTTCGCAAATCAAAATTTCACCAAATTCACAAAGCCCTCAAAGTGAATAGCCTTTAGTAAATGAACCCTTTTTTGTTGTATAGCATATTGTTGAGCTGTTGTTGTGCATACTGGAGATGGATTTCCTTGCCAACTCTTTTTAGGTGTACACCACAAAAACACTAGAAGTTGGATCATGTGGCCCAGATTGTGTTTTTAAGTGTAGGTGTAGCATTGCACATCAAACAAAACCAAAGAAAATTCCCAGCTCAACTTACCGACCATCAAGCAACCAACCGAATTATGCCGCGTACACACGGTCAGATTCGACGGGAAATGTACGATCGCAATTTCCGACAAGATTTGTGTGACCGTGTGTATGCAAGACAAGTTTGAGCCAACATCCGTCGAAAAAAAAACATGGATTTTGTTGTCGGAATGTACGATCATGTATACGCGTCATTATCCTGTCTAAGAGTATGTGTTGAAAACAGGCGTTTAGTCTGCACACATTGCAAATACATGCATAAGCTGCAGAGCCACTTCATGGCACCACTGTTTTTAACGCTTACTATTAGACAGGATAACTCTGTTGGTTGCACGCTTGTCGGTAAGTTGAGCTGGGAATTTTCTTTGGTTTTGTTTGACATGCGTTGCCCTTCCATGTGCTCCCTGCGGCAAACGCTATATACCGGTGGGGGCAGTGGCCAACTGTTTATACTGTAGCATAGCACGGCCTAGACCAGACATATTAAATACAGCCACTGTGGCGATCAAAGTTACATAAAACAATCATCATCTACAGCAGTGGTTCTCAACCTTGGTGAGATGAGGGCCTAGTGAATTCTTCCTAAACCTTCCATGGGCCAACCAGGGCTGGCTTAACCACTAAACAAAATAAGCACATGTTTATGGCACAACAGAGCCTCCCCCCAGCTATTTGCCTTTAAAGGATAAGTGAACTCTAAAACAAAGTGCAGTTATTCTTCCCGCCCCTTTGCCTCAAGCTAACGGCTCCCACCCTCCCCCTCCACAGATGTGTACTTACTGAGATCCGACTGCTGCGGCCTCTGTTGTTTATTTACATCCTGCACCAAAAGTCCTCTCTCTCCTGGCTGTACAGATGCACTATGCATTATGTTTGCCAAAGTTGCCTGATCTTTACTCCTGTAGCTATATGGACACTCATTGTCACCCTCACATTTGACTGAATGTGTTTTTTGTTGCAAGCTCTATGTCTCAAAATGACATGCTTTTCATTGTACTTTGTTTTTGGTTATCAATAAAATATTTGAACCAAAATGGGTTTATGCCATGTATATTGTTTCATGTTATATGGATGCAAGCTATGTAATGTGTAAATATATTATTTTAGCTGTATGTTCGTGTATAGAGCTTTATTTACTAAAGGCAGTTATGCTGTTCACTTTGCAGGGAATTTCCACCACAGCTTAGTAAATGTGGTGAAGTTCCGCTGATTTCCATTCAATCAAGAAAAATATTAGATTTTTTATTTTCTTTGCTCCTGACTGGGTATTTTTTGCAAAGTGAAACTTCACCACATTCACCAAGCTCTGGGACAAGGTCATTAGCAAAGTGCAACTTCCCTTCCAAAGTGAACAGCCAATTTGCTTTAGTAATTCAACCCCAATGTCTCATTCACTTCATAGGAGCTCAAAAGCTGCATTTTAATGACTTGATATTGTTGTTGTTAAGCTGTTGTACTTGTTATTGATAGGTGCAAATCACTGATCTGTCTGGCAGACTATTCAGAATACACAAAGCATGGCATAGCTCCCAACTGTCCTTCTTCTTAGACCAAATTCCTCTGTCCCTCGTGCAGCCTCAGTTGTCCCTCTTTTTGGTCCGATCTGTACATCTCTGTACTATAAGTACTACTTTACTACCAAAAGTGTAATGCTAAACTTTTTATCCAATCTCTATATTACTGTGTTTGATATTTTGGAAAGCCAATATAAAGGAAAAGTAGAGGTCAAAAAAGCACTTGTTTAGCCAACGATTTTTTGCATATTAGATTTTTGTGGTCCATGTAACCAGGCCATGGCAGGGATGTGTTCTTTGTCTACATAAGGAGGGCTAAAAGGTGATGCGATGTATGGCATTTTTTTTCGTTTATTTTTATTTTTGGGGGGGGATTTTTTTGTTAACTTTATTGTCTGAGTATAGATCTATGTTTGTCCCAAGCATGTTTAAAGCTATTTACTGTTGACTGTCTTACTACTTCTGTTGGTAGTTTATTCCAAACATAGTAATTTACATAAAGCGGTATTAAACCCAAAAGCAAACACTTATTATATTGCAGGTTACACATTTTTAGATGTGGTCTCTGCATTCGTTTCTTTTTTTAGGATTTCTTTCTTTTATTCTCAGTTGGTTATCCAGCTAGTAAGTCTGTTGTTTTTCATGAAAACAAGCTGTTCTGAAGAAGTAGCTGTTACAGGGATGAAACAAACCATTTACTACTGACAGGGGTGCCTAAAATGATCAACTTTTATTTATTTATGTAAAACCTTTATCCCAAAAGGAAAAAAATATTTCCTGTAACTACTTATTAAGCGTTAGCTGGATTTTGGCTTAAATTTGTTAGTGCCCAAATCTGCTAGTACATCTAATACTCCCCTCCCCCATATTAACATTGCTGCTGTCCAAAGTTGTCCCTGTGCTCCTTCATCCAGAGCAGAGACATTCTAATACAGGAGATGTGTTATACTGGCTAGATCACCAGAGAGAGGGGGAAAAAAGCCTAAAAAATAAAACTAATGCGGTCACCACATCTAATGATTGGTAAGCTGCAGTATTTCATTTTTGTTTTTGGGTTTAATACCACTTTAAGTGAAAACCACCTCCTATTTGGAATAAAAGAGTGTACGGCACTAGCTAGCAATCAGTATAAGGATTGCAGATGGAGCCCTCCTGTTCTTAAACCACAGAAAATATTCCTGATTAAATATTTTTGCCTGGTTCCACATTGTTTTTTACTATTAGAGCAGAGATAAGTCTCACAGAGAACTGTAGCCTACAGGTTTTCATATAATGTGAAGGAGGTTAAACACAACAGGATATCTTTGATGACTAGAGAGTACACACATGCTTCTGTGAATTCACAATTTTACAGTATTTTTCTTTTTTTGTATTTGGAAACTTGACAGATTTAACCTTGAGGTTTCTAATTCTATCTTGGTAGAAGTTATGTGATTTTTTTTTCCCACTTGTGCTGAAATAAACCATTTACCAGTAGCAGCACAAGGTTATTCTGATGGTCTTGAACTGCTCGGAGAGCGGGAAAAAAACAATCATGAGCAGAAAGATAAGGGCTTAACACAGGGATGCAGTTTTTAGTTGCCTCAAGACTGTTTCAGATATACTTGTGTAATTTACGCACTGAACATTGCCTGACCAGTTCTATACTGCAAATCAAGCCCTGTCCCGTAAACACAAAGGGAAAGTAGAACAAGCAGGTGACTGAGTTGCCTAGAGAAAAACTCAAAGCTGTAGAGCTTTACAGGATGCAGACTGAGGAATTCAATAAAGGCTTATGCCCCGTACACACGGTCGGATTTTCCGATGGAAAATGTCCGATCGGAGCGTGTGTGGGCTCCATCGGACATTTTCCATCGGATTTTCCGACACACAAAGTTGGAGAGCAGGAGATAAAATTTTCCGACAACAAAATCCGTTGTCGGAAATTCCGATCGTGTGTACACAAATCCGACGGACAAAGTGCCACGCATGCTCAGAATAAATAAAGAGATGAAAGCTATTGGCCACTGCCCCGTTTATAGTCCCGACGTACGTGTTTTACGTCACCGCGTTTAGAACGATCGGATTTTCCGACAACTTTGTGTGACCGTGTGTATGCAAGACAAGTTTGAGCCAACATCCGTCGGAAAAAATCCATGGATTTTGTTGTCGGAATGTCCGAACAAAGTCCGACCGTGTGTACACCCTATTAAAGTGGTTATAACCCTAAAAAAAAAAAAATATCCTTATCCTTTAAAGCATGACAGACAGCACAGAGCTTGTGCTGTGTCATTTACCCCTCTAAAAAACCTGGTTGATCCTGCCAGTTCCTGTGTCCCCCTGTCTGTGCTGACCACGGTACACATGGCTGCTGAGCCCTGATTACCGTGGTCAGTTTACATGCCTCCAGCATCCGCTGGTCTCCTCTTCCCCTCCCACCCTGCCTGTCAGCTCAGGAGTGTGTAATATTCCTGTTCAGTTATCCTGTAATCCGCTGTGTTACAGGATTATATAATGTCCATTGTGTGTATTTGTGTAAAATTATTGCTGAAAATACCTTCATTACAGTGCCGCTTGGTGCTCATGTGACCTCCTTCTGCTCTCCCCCTCTCCTCCCAGCTGGTGTCAGCTGGGAATCTTGGCCCCTCCCTTTGCAGTGCCCCGGAGCGGGGACAGAGTGCTCCGGTGGGTCACGTGAGCGCCCAGCAGTGCTGTAATTAAGGTATTTTCAGCAATAATTTTACACAAAAACACGCAATCGGCATTATATAATCCTGTAACACAGCGGATTACAGGATTTAATATAATGCCTTCATAACCACTTTAAAGTGATTATAAAGCTAATTTAAAAATAAATAAAATAACAAACATATTATACTTATCAGTATTGCACAATGCAATCTCCCCTTCTAGGGTCCCCCACCAGTACTCTAGGCTCCTCCTCTTCTCTGAGTGCCTCTATAGCATGCCTCTTGCTATGGGGACACTTGTGCAGGCTTGATCTGAAGCCAGGCTGTGTGTGTCTATAGACGCACATGTAGCGTGGCTTGGCTTCTCCCCCCGCTCACTCCTCACTGGAGCCAATGGCTGCCACTGCCCTCAGTAAAGCCCATTAATACAGAGAGAGGGAGTAGATTGGGACTGCTAGTGGGGAAGCGCTGGATCGAGAGTGATATCAGAAAGGGTTTAGGGAGGAAGGGAAATGCATTAAGGTAAAAAAACCTTCCGACTTTAGAACCACTTTAACAACTGCTTGCTGGCAGCAGGTCCCCGTAGAACTACCTGCTCCTTATTCAGGCAAGCTTTTCCACCAGTTTCAGGTTCTAACTACTGCCACATTAAGGCTAAGTTCACACTGGCATTAAAAGCAAGTGTTTGAGAGGCGTTTTTATTTGCCCCTCAATGCCTATGCAAATGATGCAATGGACAGTACACAGTGCTGTTCACATTATCAAAACATGAAGTGTTAGTTTTGCTTTAAAATCGAAGCGTCATGTAGAGTCTGGAAGCATTTGAAGCCTTTCAACGCCTCCCATTCGAGTCTATGGTAACGCTTCACAAACGCACTGCGGGGCATTAAAATTAGTTTAATAAAAAATCATGCATGAGGAATATAATGGTCCACAATGCCCAGTAATGATAAAGGAAAGCATAGAGTGTCCTGCGGACATAGTCATAAAACTTCAGAGGCATGAATACAGGGCATGAAAGTCCCTTTTAGAATATCTCCGAGAGACAATTGGATCTACCCAATAGCACCTGGATACCCTTCTCCTCTTCCTCTGCTCAGCCGATTGCTCAAACATAAGCATCATCTGCAGGAGGCCAAACATGAGATAAAGCATAGTAAAGGAATCCATGCTGCTAATGGTGTATGCACAGGGAACATTCACCAAGAAGCCACACCTAAAATAGTTTTTTTCCCCGTATTGTCACTTCCCTTTTTAAAATAGGCGTTTGTGGAGCAGTTTTACTGCGCCTTAATGCGCATCAAACACTTCAAATACACACATAGAGCATTTGGGTAGCATTTTTAACTTGTCATTAAAGCTTGTAAAATGTCAGTCTAAAGCCCATACTAAAGCTTATTCATAGGAGTATAGGAGCGTTTGTTAAGAGTTAGAATTTTAATCAAGTGTGAACAAGTCCTAAGAGCCTGCCACCGTGGCAGCAACAGACTCTTAAAGACTTACCGCTACTTCACAGGTTAAGAAACTGGAGGTAATTAAGAACAGATCTGAGCTGGTATGCAGTGGTAGGCCAGTTCTCTGAGTGGGGCATGGCTGTGCTGGGAAGCTGTCAATGTGAAAGGGCTCAAACCCTGTTTCCACTCAGCTGTCATTCAGCTGAGATTCCCAAGCTGAAAGCTAGATGTAAACAAAGGGGCTAGGGATAGTGGTGATATCATTACACAAATATGGCAATGCCCATTGCAATGCCCACTGGGAAACTGTGGAACTAATTCTCCATCAGGCCTTACCTTTGACTGACTCTGGATAATAATGGGCAGATTTAAAAGCTGCTATTGGACTAAATATTGAATGTGGATCAGCCTACTAACCGGTGCATGAATTGGGTACAAGCACCAACACTCTCTGTGCATTGGCCCAATTTAATTTTGCCTGTGACACATTTTATGAATCCCCTCTGAGGTCCTTTTTGTTTAGATGTATTGTATATATAAATTTTTAGCCTGACATAAATCTATCAATGTGAATTTGTGATTTAGTAATCATGTTTATATTTATAAATTTTACTTACATAGGAAAATGGGGGCATCCATATTTTTTTACTGTACTCCTAGTCATAGGCTTGCAGCTTGGTGGCCCAGAGGATAGCTTGTGCTTTGGGCCCCTGCTCGGTACATCTCCTATCCCTGCTCTCTGCAAGTTCTCAATAAATTACCAACTGTATGCTCTTTACATTCACCTCTTCGCATCCCAAGTATACATGCCTTGCAATCCAGAGTTTCCAAAAATTAGATTCCAACATGTTCCCTGCCCCCATTGCCCTTTCATTACCTCTCAGCTCCCCCTTTCTACCACTAGATCCCATTAGTTGCCACATTACCCACAACCAGAATTATCTCCCAAAAATTTCCACACTTTCCACTATAAGCTCCCACTTCTTGCTCAAACGCCAAGTTTGCCCTCTACTAGCAGCAGCTTCCACACCACCAGCTTATGATACAATAAAGAGAATTTATGCATTGTGTAATAATAAAATGTAAACAAAACTGTATTTGACCGAAGGGGTCCACAAAAGGAAATGCATGTTGGCATGTTTTATTTATTTTGAGATGATATTCCTGAGTTGAGATTGCAAAATGAAATAGTGATAATGTAAGATCAAATCAAGGGTCATTTTTAATTCAGTCTAACATTTGGAGATTGATCTAGTCTGTAAAGAATCAAGCATTTCAGGTGCCCAACCCAAGCAACTGTGATTCATAAATTAGATAACTCCACTGACTGGACAAATCTGCATTTATTCAGACAAATAAACAAATGGAAACATTGTTGATAAGGATATGTTAAATTGAGAGCTGTAATTTCTCCAGATTTCATCAAAATGCATTAGAGTGGTTTTGGGTGTTTTTTTTTTTGTAAGCTTGAAATAGGCTTTACATACTGTATTTATTGGCGTATAACACGCACTTTTTCACCCTGAAAATCGGGTGCAAATAGTGTGTGCGTGTTATACGCTGATACTGCAATTTGGGCTGCATAGGAGGGAACGGGAAGGGGGCCGGACGAGCACCGTCAGATTACATACAGCGAGAATCTCCTGTTTACTCAGCGGCCTCTGTAATAGGAAGTCCCGTCTCCTGGGCTGGCATTGGACCACTGTTCTGTCTATCATAGAAGGCGGTCCAGGAGGTGGGACTTTGTATTAAAGAGGCCGCAGAGAAAACAGGAGATTCTCGCTGTATGTAATCTGATGATGCTCATCCGGCCCCCTCCCTGTCCCCTCCGAGGCAGCAGTAATCTGAGGTGAGGCTGCAGATGGGCATTGATCAGGCTGCATTCATGGCAATGGTGAAGCTGCATATGGGCATTGATCAGGCTGCAGATGGGCATTGATCAGGCTGCAGATGGGCATTGATCAGGCTGCAGATGGGCATTGATCAAGCTGCATTGATGGGCAATTGTGAGGCTGCAAATGGCATTGATCAGGCTGCAGATGGGCAATGGTAAGACTGCACTGATGGGCGCTGACTCTTATTTTGCTTCAAAGTTATTTATTTAAAATTTGAAGTTTTTTTCCTGAAACTTCCCTCCTAAAATGAAGGTGCATGTTATACACCTGTGCGTGTTATATGCCGATAAATACGGTAGTTTCTAAGGTTTAAAGAAGGACATTTCAGCTGTCCTGGAGCTGTTCTCGTGTCAAAAAATGGCTCCTTATTAGATACATTATTCTAAACTTTTTCTACAGAAAATAGAAAATAGACAGAAACTAAATCTTTAATGTAAAAGATCATAAATAATGATTAAACACAAAAAAGTAAAAAAAAATAATCAAAGAATGCTAAATTAAATAAGCTGAATTTTAAACACCACCCCCCCCCCCCCCCAAAAAAAAAAAGAGGAAAAACACCACTCTAAATACAGAGAAAAGGTACATTTGCCTATGCAGCTCAATTTGCAAAATAAAGAGTGTTTGCTTTGGTGAAATGTTGTCAATAAATACATTTTGCCCAAATCACTTCATTCATTCATTAAAAGTGTAACTAAAGTCAAAACTTGTTTTTGGTTTTGGATGAAGTGGAATAGCATTAGAACACCTGTAAGTTTTTATTGCTGTCTGTGTCCACGTTAGGGAGAGTCACCCACTCTATTTGGCCTGTTTACCATTATCAACGAAAGTGAAAAAAAATCCCAAAGTTTGGGTTGACATCAGAACAGTAATGAAGGGGAAATCTTCCAGTGGGAACGGGAGTTTTGGTGACACCACAGGTTTGCCACACTTTGGAGTGATTTTTTTTTAGTGATTTGTCTTGGCTATGGGACAGGAAGTGAAGGGAAATTTCCCCGATGTGACACAAATGGCACACACAAATGGCACAGCAGGAAGAACTAATACTATAACTGTAGGTAAGCTGAGCAGTGAAAGAAATAACCTTGGCACAACTTGAATGGAGCCTCTCATTTTCAGCTGAAAGATGTATAGTCATTGGGTTTGATTTACTAAAACAGGTGCACGCAGAATCTGGTGCAGCTGTGCATGGTAGCCAATCAGCTTCTAAGTTTAGCTTGATCAATTAAGCTTTGTCAATAACACCTGGAAGCTAATTGGTTTATATGTGGAGTTGCACCAGGTTTTGCATTTTACAGTCTTAGTAAATAACCCCCATTGCCCGGTTATTCACAGGATGAGCACTGTTAAGAATTGAGGACAGTCTGCAGATTGCCTCTGTGAGAGAATAAGGTGATCATGAAAAATGATTCTTCAAAAATAAAGATAAAAATACTCCAGCTGAGTACCAGAAAATCCCAGAGAGCTTATCTTAGCTTCTTTATATAAGTTTCTGCTGGTATGAGGTCTCCTGTGGAGCAAGTCCTCATGATCATTCATTACTTATCTCGCATTACAATATTAAACAAAGGGGAAAAATGCAGCGTGGTGTGGAATTTGTAGCCTTCAATTAAAGGGATTCTGTCACCGAGTTGAACAAAATGTAAAGCATCACCTGCAAAAGAAGAGGGTTTATACTCACCAGTCCTGCCGCCTGTTCCTCTGACCTCTGGTCTGTTGAAGCACAATGGCTTCTATATAGCCACCAGATTTCCAGGTATGCTGCATGCCTGACCCCCTGCTGCCCACCATGGCTTCTTCTGCCAGCACCTAAGCCACTACAGGACACAATACTGGTGTAGGGGTCAGTGGAAAGAACCCCAGAGCTGTGGGTGATGCAAGCATCAGGAAGTGTTAAACATAAAGATTCTTAAAGGAGAAGTACAGCCAAAGCTAGTTTGGCTGTACATCTCCCGTGGATCACAGGAGTGCAGATCGTTTTGCACTCCTGTGACTCGTTTTCAGCAGACAGTGGGTAGAAGACTGCTGTCGGCTGACCTCACAGAACAGATCCAAGCTCGGGAAAGAAAGTGGCCATATGGTCGGGACCCACATGCCTGGACCAGCACCTGCCGCTTCCACTCCCTCCACAGCCCAGCGCTCCAGTGAGTGCGGGGTGGGGGGGCAGAGCAGAGAGCCGGTGACTGACAGTCACCAGCTCTCTGCTCAGGGAGCACTGAGAAACGAGCGAGCAGCGGTGTTTGATCACTCAGTTCTCAGACTTAGAGCCAGCGGAGAACAGATGCAGCATTGGACTGATGCTGCATCCACCTAGATAGAGTTGTGCTCATAAGTTTACATACCCTGGCAGAATTTATGATTTCTCTCCATTTTTCAGAGAATATGCATAATAACACAAAAAATTTTCTTTCACTCATGGTTAGTGTTTGGCTGAAGCCCTTTATTATCAATCAACTGTGCTTACTCTTTTTAAATCATAATCACAACAGAAACTACCCAAATGACCCTGATCAAAAATTTACATACCCCAGTTCTTAATACCGTGTATTGCCCCCTTTAATCAATGACAGCTTGAAGTCTTTTGTGGTATTTGTGGATGAAGCTCTTTATCTTTTCAGATGGTAAACTGCCCATTCCTCTTTGCAAAAAGCCTCCAGTTCCTGTAAATTCTTGGGTTGTCTTGCATGAACTGCACGTTTGAGATCTCCCCAGAGTGGCTCAATGATATTGAGGTCAGGAGACTGAGATGGCCACTCCAGGACCTTCACTTTATTCTGCTGTAGCCAATGACAGGTCGACTTGGCCTTGTGTTTTGGATTTTTGTCATGTTGGAATGTCCAAGTACGTTCCCTGTGCAGCTTCCTGGCTGATGAATGCAAATGTTCCTCCAGTATTTTTTGATAACATACTACATTCACTAATTACAAGCAAACAGATCACAGGTGAGCATGGTTACCTTTAATAGCCATTCAAACGCCTTTGTGTCAACTTGTGTGCAAAATCACCAGGGTATGTAAACTTTTGATCGGGGTCATTTGGGTAGTTTGTGTTGTCATTATGATATAAAAAGAGTAAACACAGTTGATTGATTATAAATGGCTTCAGCCAAACACTAACCATGAGTGAAATAAAAGTTGGCCAAGAAATCATAAATTCTGCCAGGGTATGTAAACTTATGAGCACAACTTTAAGTATGATTACTACATTTTTTAAACCATTGACATGGTCACTTTAAATGTTTTCGTAAGCACCTTAGGTTTATCAGGATATATGGGGATGGTTCACTCATTAATGCCCTGTACACACGGTCGGATTTTCCAATGGAAAATGTGTGATAGGACCTTGTTGTCGGAAATTCCGACCGTGTGTAGGCTCCATCACACATTTCCGACACACAAAGTTTGAGAGCTTGCTATAAAATTTTCCGACAACAAAATCCGTTGTCGGAAATTCCGATCGTGTGTACACAAATCCGACGCACAAAGTGCCACGCATGCTCTGAATAAATTAAGAGATGAAAGCTATTGGCTACTGCCCCGTTTATAGTCCCGACATACGTGTTTTACGTCACCGCGTTCAGAACGATCGGATTTTCTGACAACTTTGTGTGACCATGTGTATGCAAGACAAGTTTGAGCCAACATCCGTCGGAAAAAATCCTAGGATTTTGTTGTCGGAATGTCCGTTCAATGTCCGACCGTGTGTACGGGGCATTAGGGTTCTTTCAGATGGTTGATGTTAAAAACAGGTGGCTTAACCAATTTCCCCCCCCTGCGCTTCACCGCTACACCAAACGCCCACTCGAAGCATAACAATACAGCCAGACAGGGCTGTATACATTCTACAATCATGATGCATTGCTCTGCAGCCATGGCAGTTTTAACTTAGGGTGCAGAGTTTGACAGGTGGCGGTGCCTGTCAAACTTGTCTATTGAGTTCAATGGGGCCGCACTGCAATACATTTGGCTCACATTTGCGGCACGGTCCCACAAGGTAAAAATAAAAGTTAAAGTATAAGCTCACCTTTTAAAATTAAATAAAACAAAACAAATAAATAAATGCACTTATTTTTGCAAAAGAATTTGTATTTATTATTTTTTTATAATGTAGCCTATGAAGCATTGCACCCATGATTAGCTGCTATTATCCTGCACGCTCTCAGTCATCTGTCTGCCTGTGCCCCCTGTACGGGCAGACAGTTACTGAATTGCATAAAAAATCAATGAACCATGAGAGTGCCCTTGCAAGTTCATTGAGCACTACAAGCCCTCTGCCATGGCAGCCAACAGTACTTGAAGTTCATTCATTCATAGGGAACTGTGAATGAAGGACACAGCTGTGTGGGCAAAGACCCACACTTCCTCACTGTTTTCAAATTGTGACAGCGGGTGTAAGGAGAAGATCCCCCGCCTTCTGTTATAGAGCAGGGAATGCTGGCGGCGAGAGGTGGGTATATAGAAGCATGTTACATGTTGCACCCATAATACTTAAAAATAATTAAAATAGAAATAAGGGAATTAGTTTTTTTTTTTAATTTGTTTTATCATACTTACCTAGGTGGATGCAGCATCAGTCCAATGCTGCATCTGTCCCCCCGCTGGCTCTAAGACTGAGAACTGAGCAATCAAATACCGCTGATCGCTCGGTTCTGAGAGGCTGAGTCAGATGCCAGTCCAGGCATGTGGATAGATCCCAACCATAGGGTCACGACCTTTCCCAAGCCTGGACCTACTCTGTGACATCAGCAGACAGTGGACTTCAAACAGGTCACAGGAGTGCACAACAATCTGCACTCCTGTGAACCACAGGAGAAGTACAGCCAAAGCTTGTTTAATAAAAAATACTTAAAACTTTGTCCTTGTTACTGAAATTGTGATGGGAGAGTGCCCATTGCTTAGATACACTGGGGGGAATTTACTAAAACTGGAGCGATGTCACGCCTACCCCAAGGTAGGTGGTCAGACACTATAGCTGGCTACTGTGTTCTTCGCCTATAGCAGCCCCCTTTCCCATAAGGCAAGCAGGCCTACCAGTACTCGGTTGCCCCCAGGTCTTTTACACAATGCTATTGCGCCTGGCCACCATGCTAGGGCAGGCACGAACTGAGCAAAGCAAACAGGTACTTGCGGTTGGCAGACACATATTGTGGTTCTATGACAGTCTAGGTATAAGGCAGGCTGAGTTCAGGAAATAGTCCAATATCCAGTCCAGAGTCATACACAGGGAAATCCAAACTAGCAGAGCAGGGCAGACAGACAGGGGGCTTGATCAGGCATTACACACGTGTCACTCTCACAAGCACAAGACTGAAGGCTTGGCTCGCTTATAACAGGTTTGGTTTCCACTCAGAGACTGTGACCACATCAATCACCTTGCAGGTGGATAAAGACAGAGAGAATGCCATAGCCAAACCAGGATGCTGGTATGAGGAGCAGGAGAGCTAGATGCTCCTGACAAGCAGGCAGAATATGAGCAGTTGTGTATAGCTTACAGAAATGTTTCTCAACTCCAGTCCTCAAGTACCTCCAACAGGTAATGTTTATAGGATTTTCCACAGATGAAACGGCTGTGGTAATTACTAAGGCAGTGAAACTGATCAAATCACCTATGCAAAATAATGGAAAGCCTGAAATCATGACCTGTTGGGAAAAGTTTTTTTTTTCTTTTAGTTTACTACCACTTTAAACAGTAAAAGATCATATCCACTTACACGTAAAATTTAGATAGCATAGCAAAACTTCTGCTCCAGGGAGAAGGCAGGGCATAGCAGTGATCCAGGTCTGTACACTGGCAAGCTGTCACTAAGCCCGTACTGGTGTGCTGGAGTCACAAAGAGGCTAATGGGAGACAGGAGGAAGCACACATGGGTAGAATGGGCTGGTCAGGCAGCACATTTCAGACTGCCTATGGAGTTTAATACAGTATTATTTTCATATTCTGTCACATATATATTTTTACTTTTTACATTTTGGCTGTATGCATTTTTTCACCATTTGCAATACAGTATATTTCTTTTTTATTAGCCAGGAGAATTAAGCTGGCTATACATCAGTAGAATTTTGTTTAAAAATGTTCTTTTTTTGGAGCAATCATTTGATTTTCTAATGGTTACTGAGGTCAAAGCAACATTCCTTTTCAACCACTATGATAATACATTTAAAGAAACAAAATGTAACATTTTCCTAAATGAACAAATTTCTAACTGAATGTGTTTTTTTAAGTTTTGGGAAAATTCATAAATATTGTGATGCAAACTGTTAGCAGGTCTGGATGAATATTTAAGGGATTTCAAATATTTGAATGAAAATCTATCTATAGTCTTTGGTGAGCTTTCAGCTAATGCTGATACAAGATTAAAAGACTCTAAAAAGTTACATATCAGGTTTAATTGCTTTAAGCATCTTGATCTTTGGCCATCCTGTTTTTGAGATTTGCCATATCTTGCTTTTGGGACTTCATATTTAGATGAGCTGGAAGTTGTACTGTAGTGAAACAAAATTCAACAATGCTCTGATTAGGCAAATCACATTGTAGTAATAGACCCAATAATGTTGCCTCTCCACTGCTGAAAGGGCACAGATGAAATTGTCCTTCAGAGGAGAAAACCCATTTAATGCTTATTTGTTAAATCTTACCTGCCCTTAGTCTGCAGTACTGGGCACAACATGTTACGTTATTATATCTAAATTACTTTCAGAAATGTGTAGCAATATTATACTTAAAATAAACCTTAATCTCTTTCTACAAATAAAAAATGAAATCTGTTTAATGTGTGATTATTTAATAGAACATTTTGACCCGATTTGATTAAAGGAAATCCCAGATTATATATTTTTTATTTAACTTTTATTGATCTAAGGAAATGTTTCAAAGAGCAACAGAACAGTTAATCTCCTGAAGGCTTTATTAATGTTTTCACACATTGACATAGTTCTACATTTACAAATTTAAATAAGTCATTATCAAGTTAAGAAAAAAACAGTCAAGGAAAAAGTTTTACTAAAATCTGTGTTTATCTTTTCATGTGTACAGTATGTAAGCATTAAAAAAGAACTACAAGTAAATAAAGTAAAATATTTAAGCCACATATTTAGGAAAATAATTGATATACGGTATTTGATGCCCAACTCCAGTCATTTTATTTTATAGAATAGGGAAGATTTCTGTCTTGTTTTACATTTTTATCTGTAACCTCATCGGGGAGATTTTTTTTCATTTCCTGGAAATAGAACCAAGGAAAAAATGCTCCTAATGAGCGTTGTTTCCTCAATGAGGCTAAGTGAGTAGATGTATCAAAAGCTGCAGGTCAATGATGCTGCCACTTCACGTCTTTTTGTAGGAGGAATTGGTCGTAGGGCATTGATACCTGCAGCTTTTGATACATCTACTGTGCCTCATTGAGGGAACACCACCACTCTTTAATGGAGGTTCTTCTGACTGTCACATTAGATGGCCTTACATAGATCTTTGAATATAGTGGATTTTCCATAATCTCCATTTGTAACAAAGCCTGCCATCAAGCCTAAGACCATTCCTAACACTCTTGTCAGCATCTTTTTGACCACAGTTCATCAACTATCCATTCTCTGGGGAAGGGTTCTCAGTCGCGTCCCCATACCTAGCAAGTGTGACCTCTTGTAGGCCATTCTGGGTTTCCCGCACTCCGCTCCCTCTTGGAGGGGCAACCCTCTGGAAATGACCCAGTTTTGGTGTTTTTATCCTGCTCTGGCCATACACCTTCATTTACAAGATGTCCTTATCCCCCTGAGGAAGATTGCAACTTGTATAATTGAAACGCGTTGGGATCCTTGCTGTGCAATAACATTAAGTGTGATATCTCTATATATTGTTATTTGCCAGTATATAAGGACATCTTTGTAGGTCACATATGGAGGTCATGCAAAGCAGAGCATATGTTTTAATGCCACTGATATTTTATGTCATTTTGTACAAAGACAATTTATTTTTATATCCATTTGTGATTTAGTTTGAACTTTTCTGCTGCCTAAAAGCCCTTGGGAGCATTTTTTCTTGGTTCTATTTCCAAAAGTATGGGGCGAGTAGCAATCTCTTTTCACCCAAGTTGGTGGGTTCCTCTTTTTTCTATGTTCATTTTCTGTCCTTGTGAATAAATAGGGTTAGCAGTCAGCGGTTGTCACTGGAACAGTAATGTACAGATAGTAGTAAAAACATTATCAGACGTTTCTCACTCTTATAAAATTGTGTTTTTGTTTTGTCTGTCTATCCTAATGGGAGAAGAAATCTCCCCAATAGTGACACAGTCAGCAATAAAAACATAACTTTTTCTGCTCTATCCAAATGAAATTTTTTTTGTGGAGTTGGCCTTTAACCTGTGTGTAATGATCCTGAATAATTTTTAAATGGAAGGGAATATGTTTTTTAATATTTACATAAAATAATTTAATCTTTCTAATCAAGTAAATGGGAAATAGAACAATACACATATAGATTTCATATTGACCACTTGCAGGCTGCAGGTAGGGCAAAGAGAACAGTATCTGAAGATTCTTCTTTACAGTCTCAAAACTAAAAAAGAGACCTGAACAGGTCAGAGGACTGATACCTCCTTCCTTTCCTAATAAGGTCTAATAAAGAGCATACAGGCATGCTTTGCAGTGTCCTGGTAGGTATACCCTTTAAAAAATGTTTTACTTTTTCGCTAGAAATTTCTAAAGTTCAAACAATTGGGATTTTTTTAAACTGAAGGGGAATTTTTTTAAACTGAAGGGGTAACATCAGTAGCTAGCTTAGCTGGAGATTAGCTTCACAAAAACACATACATTTTTAGTGCTTACACTGCCTAAATTAAAAATAACTTTTTTTATGTGTTTATGTAAATCTGATCATCTTAAAGAGAATGCACAAACTTACATTTATTTTAAAATAAATGCAGAGCTTTATTCAGCGGGAAAGTGGGGGAATGCAGTTCCGGGACCCCCAGCACTGAATGTATAATAATAATAATAATAAACTTTATATAGCACCTTTAAAGGTAGCTTCTCAAATCGATTTACAAAAACAAGAAAAACGAAAACACTAGAAATACACATGATAATAAAAAATAAAAAATTACAATTATAGTTACATAGTTACATAGTAGGTGAGGTTGAAAAAAGACACAAGTCCATCAAGTCCAACCTTTGTGTGAGATTATATGTCAGTATTACATTGTATATTACTGTATGTTGCAGTAATTCAGGTGCTTATCTAATAGTTTTTTGAAACTATCGATGTCCCCCCCCCCCCCCCACTGAGACCACTGCCTGTGGAAGGGAATTCCACATCCTTGCTGCTCTTACAGTAAAGAACCCTCTACGTAGTTTAAGGTTAAACCTCTTTTTTTCTAAGTTTAATGAATGGCCACAAGTCTTGTTAAACTCCCTTCCGCAAAAAAGTTTTATCCCTATTGTGGGGTCACCAGTACGGTATTTATAAATTGAAATCATATTCCTTCTCAAGCGTCTCTTCTCTAGAGAGAATAAGTTCAGTGCTCACAACCTTTCCTCTTAATTAATATCCTCCAGACCCTTTATTAGCTTAGTTGCCCTTCTTTGTACTCGCTCCATTTCCAGTACATCCTTCCTGAGGACTGGTGCCCAGAACTGCTCTAGGTGCAGCTGGACCAGAGTCTTGTAGAGTGGGAGAATTATCATTTTATCTCTAGAGTTGATCCAGAGTTTAATGCATGCCAATATTCTGTTTGCTTTGTTAGCAGCAGCTTGCATGCCATTGCTGAGCCTATCATCTATTAGGACCTCCAGGTCCTTTTCCATCCTAGATTCCCCCAGAGGTTCTCCCCCCAGTGTATAGATTACATTAATATTTTTGGCACCCAAATGCATTATTTTAAATTTTTCTACATTAAACCTCATTTGCCATGTAGTTGCCCACCCCATTAATTTGTTCAGATCTTTTTGAAATGTTTCCACTTGATGTGGAGAAGTTATTCCCCTGCTTAGCTTAGTATCGTCCGCAAATACAGAGATTGAACTGTTTACCCCATCCTCCAGATCGTTTATGAACAAAATAAATAGGATTATGTTAAAGCTTGTTTAAAAAAGTTTTTAGATTTGATTTGAATGAGTTTAGAGAAGATGACTCTCTGTTGTTCTTTGGAAGTGATTTCCAGAGTTTTGCAAAATAGCAGTATGTAATGGCATAGTATGTTATGGCAAGGGGTGCTGGGTTTTGCTGGTGGGTCTATTGCTGCTGGCTGTTGGGGATCTATTTTTGCAAGTGGGTCTATTGTTGCTATGGAGTGGATTGTTGCTGACAGGAATCTACTGTTCAGGAAGGGATCTATTGTTGTTGGCTTCTGGATGGTCTATTGATGCTGGCTCCTGCGAGATCTATTGTTGCTGGGGCAGGGGCTATTGTTTATATGGCATATTTTGTTGTGGCGTGTCTCTTGTTTTTGGGGGATCTATTGTTGCTGGGAGGTCTATTGTTCATGGCTGTTATCACCAAATTACATATAAATTACAACAAATTGCATACAAATTACTTATATTTATCATTACAAAATTATACTTATGTGTTCTCTAAAAGGGGCAGTACTGGGAGGTGGATTGGGGTGGAAGTTCAGAAGTGGGTGGGGGACAGAGACAAGGGGTGACTCAGAATGGGGAATATCTGGACCTATTCTTTGAGAAAAAATGCCCTGGATTCCCTGTAATGCCCTGTAACTGAAATCAGCTTGGTGTAAGCAATCATCTTTATAACTTGGTATTTGAAATACTTTGTTTCTACGTTTCAAATAATGTAGTTAAAAGGGGGTTGGCTTTTTGCTCATTACATACGTGTAACTGAAATCAGCTTGGTGTAAGCAATCATCTTTATAACTTGATGTTGGAAATACTTTGTTTCTACGTTTCAAATAATGTAGTTATAAGGGGGTTGGCTTTTTGCTCATTACATACAGAATAGAGCCTCTGCTTCTTGCTTGCAGTACTTCAAAAAGTTGTGCTTTGCAGCTCCTTTTTTTTTTTTTTTTAATAGTGTAAACTAGTTAGTTAAAGAGGACTAGTACTGTGGAAGCTGTACCCAAAAAAGCAGGTAGAAATCAAAGCACTAGTCGCCATTATTACTCCTTGTCAGCCTGGAGCTGATCTTTTTCCATTACTGATTTATGGTGCCTTTTTATGCACACATGTCTCTGTGTGGCAGTCTTAGTAGAGGTGCAGAGATTTGCTTTCTTATATTACAGTTGCTCTCCTAATGACTGGTGATATGATGAATGTTGGGGAAGGATCAAAAATTTGTAGGAGAGTTGGAGGAATTCTATCACCATGGCAGCATGAAAACATTGTCATATGCCTGGGGAATGTCGTTGGAGGAGAGGTCGTAATAATTGTAATGATCGATGATAATCTACATCACTGGAAGTTAGGGTTGTCCCGATACCGAGCATTTGTGCAAGTACTTGTACTCGCACTAATGCTCCCGATGCCTGATCTGATACCTGCAACCAAGCTGGCCAGGGCAGGGGTGCAGGGCATGTCCAAAACGGTGACCGGAGCCGTCACTTTCGGTAAAGGAAGTGACGTTCCTTTTCTCCGTCGGAGGGTAAACATCATGACGCCCATCTTAGTACACCTTGCACTCAGTAAGCCAGCAGTTGACATCTTGTTACACCCAGCCCATATGGTTCGGGCTGGGTGTATCAAGATGTCCGCTGCTGGCTTACTGCAGCCGAGTGCAAGGTGTACCAAGATGGGCGTCACAGCATAATTATTAGATGATAAATGATGATAAATGTTAAATGACATGAATGATGAGAGGCAAGGAAGGATTTTGAAATGCTATATGCCATATAGCATAGTAAAATCCTTCCTTTCCTCTCATCATTCATGTTATTTATTATGCAATTGCCAATAAGTGCTGCATTTCAATGCCCATCAGTGCCTGCCCATAAGTACCACCTATCAGTGCTCATAAGTGCCGCCTATCAGTGCCATCTATCAGTGCCCATAAGTGCCGCCTATCAGTGCCATCTATCAGTGCCATCTATCAGTGCCCATAAATGCCACCTATCAGTGCCCATAAGTGCTGCCTATCAGTGCCCATCAGTCAGTGCCAGCCATCAATGCCAGCCATCACTGCCAGCCACCTGTCAGTGCCACCTATCAGTGCCCATAAGTGCTGCCTATCAGTGCCATTTATCAGTGCCAGCCACCTATCAGTGCCCATAAGTGCCGCCTATCAGTACCATCTATCAGTGCCCATAAGTGCTGCCTATCAGTGCCATCTATCAGTGCCATTGTAATGGAAATTTGTAAGTTCTGTATATAATTGTATTGTATTTTGTATGTATTGCACTCTGCCCTCACTGTGCACACGGCACTAATAATGTTTTCAGTAAATGTTTACATTCTTTTGAGTCCTGATTAGAATTAGCCTGCCTATGTAACGCCCCTTGTTACGATAAACCTACAATTGTAATATTAATGTGATACCTACGTAATCATGTGCATAAAAACCTTCAATTGCGTCATAATAAAGCAGAACAGTAATTTGGAAAGATGCTGAGCGTATCTTTTGTGTCTGTTCCCTACTGCAGTAGTTATTATTAATTTGGAACCACTAATCAATATGAGGATAGGAGTTGCCTATCATCAATTCAACCGAGTCAGCATGGCGAGCTTTGCCTTAGGAGGGGATTCCAGGTGACCCTGAGTATCCGAAACGAGGAGCTTGAGACGATCCGGGAATTTCTGATAATCAGCCGGCTGAGGTAAGCCTTTTGCTTACATTTGAGTTATCAGACTTCCTTGATCGGTAAGGCATTTTCGGGACAAAGGGTACCTATTTTACTCCCCTTAATCGAACTGTATTGATTGGTGGTTATATGTTATGTTGTCCCTGTCTATTGTCCATCGGAGTGTTATAAATAAGAAAGGGAAGAATAGTACTGTTCACAGGTATATGTAGTACATCTGCTAGATAAAGTAGTTTAGAGGCAAGAGGGTATAGGCACAAGTAGAGAAGAGAGAAGACTGGCCAGTCATTATGGGCATTGAATTAAGTAAGGGAATGAAGGGTAAGAGACCCTCAAAAATGCCCAGTGCAAGAGGAGCGCTACATATGAACCAAAGGTGTGGTTCCGCCTATACTGAGCCCCTAGATTAATGGTTAGAGTGGACAGGGATCCACAATGGGTAACTGGGTTACCAAGGTCCACAGGGACTAAGAATCGTGCAGAGTAAATAGCTAAAGAAACAGTTATCTATGTGAGCAGGATGGATCAAGGGTGACATTAGAACTAGACAGAAAGGGACATTTTCATGTTAAGTTGTGGGATGAATTTAGGCAGGGAAATATTAAAGAGTTAAAAGAAAGTGAGAGAATGATATGCATGTGTTGTGTACAAATGGGAAAAATGTAAGCGATTTTAGAGAGATATTGGTGTATGTGTGTGCGAATGCTGGGACCTTTAGTTCTATTGCTTGTGTGTGTCATGTACGCAGATGTGACCCCCTCCTTTGTGCTCTCATGAAAGAAATGTGGCTGGGATGAGAGGTTAGTGATAAGCTGGAAGGACATCATGCCAATTTCTGTTTTTTAGACAAAACATTTATAACAAAATGTGCCGGGTTAACGAATCTAATGGTAAACAATGTGATCACAATTATTTTAAATCTGTTTTCCAGAAATGGTAAAATGAAGGTTACATTTAACCGTGTATTACACAAATTGAATATCCTTTGATAGTGGAAACAGTGCATTTAAAAAAGGGAAATTAAGTAAAATTAAGTAGTAATGAGTATTCATTTCTAATATGAGTTTAACAATTTTAACAATAATATAGATATATTGAAACTGGTTTAGACAACCTTTGGTTGGAAATGAAATCCAGGTTATTGGGGAAATTTGTAATGAATGAGATTAGTTTAGATTAAGATAACAATTTTGTAATTTTACATTTATACAATAAGCCCTTATTGAGAGAAAAAAAAGATTAAGATGAGGTTGTTATTTTGAATAAAGCTGCCATAATATTTAACAAAGCCAAGATGGATGGAATACATAAGAAGTTTTTCTACAAAAATGATATTGTAAGGTTTTTGATGAAAACTTGATGTGCGATCCATGATGTAAGAGTAATATTAAATAAAATTTAAATATAACAGACCCATCACATCAAGTCCACACACCCTGTTAGGATAGATGCTGCCTGCAGCCAGTTGTTTTATAGTTTTTGATGCTTTCTGGTCCATCATACAGATTCTTGGTCCTTTTGTTTTTATTTATTTTTATTTTTGAAATCCAAAGCAGAATGTGTGGATTGTGAAATGATGTGCCCCTTTTTCTTGTAAGTGCAGTGGTATAAGCAGAAGAATAGTTTGGATTTATGGGCATCTCTCCATGACCGCAGGGTATTGTTATCATTTATTATAATATTGCCAGGAAGAAGTTGTCTTTTGAAACATGAAACTGGAGTTCTTACACAAACAGTGTGATAGAAAACAAGCCATTGTAATATATTTATGCAAGCTGGACCCAGTAATGAAGGGTTCACCCCGATATATCAGAGCTGTAGCTTTTATGCAAAGGTGCTATTAGACAAAGTTAGATATTGTTTTGGTCAATGGTCCGACATTCTGTGCAGCAAATTTACAGCTAACTAAATGTTTGTCTAATGAAAGGTTTAAAATATGAGTTTGTTTATGTACAAATCTAACAATGAAAAATGCGTACATTTATTCAAAAGAAAGGAAAAGACGCATGTGTTAAATTGATGACATAGGAATCAGCTGCTGTGAGCCCAGTGCAGGACACACTCCCTGAAGACCCAGATATTACATTTTTTGTAGATTTGAGTATGCAGTTTATCACCCAGAAGGATACTCTGTATTCAAAGTCATTGGATCCTTTTTCCCCAGCTCAAGAAGCAGAGCTCCATGTTTTAGCAAAGCCTGTGAGCTATAAAAAGAGTGTATATTTATATAGATAGTCGAGATATAGAGTGCTTTTGGTTCCATTTGAAGGGCCAGAAGTTTGTTTTTACTTCGGCAGGTAAACCAATAAAGCATGCCAAGTTAATTTGATTGGCTGTTTTCAGCCTTCCAGCTTCTTGCTGAGGTAGCCATATTAACTTTCACACATGGAAGCAGACCAGGTGACTCTAAGGATGCTGCATTTACAGCCCCGGACACTTGATGGGTCTGTGCAACTCACAGATTCCACCCTAGTTCTGGCCCAGTATAGCTGGGATTAATAATTCAACTTTAAGGACCCCAGAACGAGAAGAACAAGTGGTCCACAGGGGGCAACTTCTTATGAAACAGGACTTTGGAAAAGGTGATCATTTATGTCTGCCAGCCACTCTTTTCCCTTCAGCTTGACACATGGACCGTGTCATCAGTCACAAGCAGTTATGGCTGCCTTAGTAAATGAGCGTGGGATAGAGCCAGGGTTCACCACAGTTGTTTTTATAACACACCACTTCTTGTTTTACCTGTTACCAAAGGTGTTACCAAAAGCTGAACATCCCTCCCAGAGATTACAAAAAAGATATATCCAGATGCCCAAGTCAGGATCTTACGAGTATGCATTTTGTCTGTATGGACATGTTTTTTGGATGTCCAGTGGCAAATGCTACTGCAAAGGCCACAGTAAAAAGTGTTATCAGAAGTAGTTTGTAAATATAGAGTGCAGAAAGTACAGAGAGTAACAAAAGAAATCATTTTTTATAGGAGAGTCCTTACTAGAAGTTTTGAGGTTTTATTTTTACACCCCTTACTGTCTACAATGTAGCGGACAAAGTAGAGTAAGAAACTAGAAAACTTTTGCCTGAATGTTTTCTTATATTTTATGAAGCCCCTAAGGGGGATATTGGACTCTCTCCCTATGAGATTTTGTTTGGGAGTGTGTTACTCACTTGCTTATATTTTGTCTCAGCAGCTGAAGTCCTCCATTCGGATCTCACGGAGAATGCTGATGATCTTTTAAGGTTTTTTACAAACTCATTTATGTGTTTTCTCCCTAATTCCAGATCCTAAAAGTTTGGAAGGATCTAAAACTAAAGCCAGGTGACTTTTGGATTGTTAAGAGACATTTATATATAAGGAAATGTTTGGAGACTCAATACAGCATCTATTTCATGTACAGTTTTTGCAAAACTTGAAGGAAAAGTCACCTGGATCCACACAGACACTGCAAAAATTACTAAATTAAAGAAATCTCTGTGTTTGATTTGTTTCCCTCTTGTGATCACAGTCTAGGGTACTTTTTGATTAAATTACTTTAATTGTAAGGGATATATATATATTTGAAAAGTAGTTTAGCCATGTTGAAGTCATATCTTGTCTTTTGTACGTCTTCCATTTTATGTAGAATTGTCTGTGTTTACATATGCTGATAAGTCAGCATGCCAACAATTAAGCTAGAAGGCCATTCTGGCCACAGGAGTGTACAGCCAGTACTCTGTAAATATGTCTTATCAATCATTTGTTTTTCACAATGAAAAGTCATTTGGTAATGAAAAAGTTGCTCAGCTATTATTTTCTCCACAATGGAGTATTTTTTTGCCTCTTTGGCCAGGACTACCTCCACCTAAGCATGTGGAGGTTCCAGGTTAAAAGGTGATAGCAGGTATGGTTAGTGATCAAAATATTGATCAAAAGAGGGGAGACTGTAATGGAAATTTGTAAGTTCTGTATATAATTGTATTGTATTTTGTATGTATTGCACTCTGCCCTCACTGTGCACACGGCACTAATAATGTTTTCAGTAAATGTTTACATTCTTTTGAGTCCTGATTAGAATTAGCCTGCCTATGTAACGCCCCTTGTTACGATAAACCTACAATTGTAATATTAATGTGATACCTACGTAATCATGTGCATAAAAACCTTCAATTGCGTCATAATAAAGCAGAACAGTAATTTGGAAAGATGCTGAGCGTATCTTTTGTGTCTGTTCCCTACTGCAGTAGTTATTATTAATTTGGAACCACTAATCAATATGAGGATAGGAGTTGCCTATCATCAATTCAACCGAGTCAGCCATCTATCAGTGCCCATCAGTCAGTGCCATCTATCAGTGCCAGCCATCAGTCAGTGCCACCTATCAGTGCCCATCAAACTGTCACATGACATTAAAAAAAGTCGGTAATCGGTATCGGTGAGTACTTGAAAAAAGTATCGGTACTTGTACTCAGTCTTAAAAAAGTGGTATAGGGACAACCCTACTGGAAATCATGAATCATGTTGGTTTTACATCAAGGGACATACTAATGTACCCCATACTCATGCCCATAGGAGGGTGGCAATCTTCTTCGCCCCCCCTTATTATACAGGGATACCCAGATTACAATAAGTCTCCTCCCTACAAACCCCCATATCTTCTTAGGGACTGGATGTGGAGATGAGGTCATTGTTCACCCAACTTAGGGACAAAGGGCCTTGCAAGGGGGTGAGACTTTACCGCCCTCCCTTGAAAGGTACCCTCCCAATGTTAAAAAGCACGTGGCTTGGTATGGTTCAGGAGGAGGGGCTGCAAACTCACTGCCCCCTCTGCTTTTCCAGGCCATCCAGGCTACATGCCTGGATAAGGGTTGGGTACACAGATAAAAAGTAAAAAAGAACACATGGGTATTCTCCTAAAATTGAAAGCATGGGCTTATCCAGGCAAAGCACCTTCCCCCCATGTTATCCATCCTCTCTTCCCCGAGGAAAATGAGTGCTAAGTAAATTAGTACCCCTTGTTACTTCTGTGTAAGAAAAAAAAACATAAAAAATGCTCCTGATTAAAATCCAATGGCAATCACATCTAGTGATGTAGATCTCCAGCAGTCATGATGATTCACCACCCTACGATCTTTCCACGGCACCCAATGATGTTTCCATGCCACCATGGTATTTGGCTGCTTGCCAATGTTGCCCCATCCTTACTCCCGTTGCAAGGGACAGATCCCCAGCTAGCTGCTGTTTGTTCCTGGCCAGGGATCCTGGATGACACCATTGACCAAATATAACCATGACTATATCTGGTCAATCACATCACCCAGGATTCTCAGCCAGGGATAAACAGAAGCCAGCTGCGGATCTGTCATTTAGCAGCAGTATTGCTATCACGGTTAAATGACAAATCCCCCGCCAAACTTTGGTGCACTCATTCCTAATTTGAGCAATAAAGTTGCTAGTTTTTGAGCTACTGGGTATTTTGGTATACTGGAATTTAGATGCCAAGTTTTTGTGAGGTGACACATATGTTATACTTTTTATAAAGTCAGAATGGGTAAGGATACTGTTAAAGCTGTTCAAATATTTTGGTTATGTTTAAAATTTCTACATGAAAATCCATATTTCTTAGCTCTTGAAGTTGTCCTTGCTACCAGTATAATTACGAGTCATTTGTACTGATAAAAATTATCTCCAAGTACAGGACTATTTCTCGTTGTTTTCATTAGAAATGAGAGCCTCTTGTCTCCAAGAGTACGTGATCTCTGTAGTAAAACACAAATTATCAAGCGCTGCAGACTTAAAACCTGGTTTATTTGCATGACTAAATTAATGCTGTTTCCTCTGGCAATTTTGAATGTATCTATTTAAAAGAGGTGAATGTATTAGCCTTTTAAGTATATGGATGTGAAATGTATCCACCATTTAAGATCAATTCTGGTCAAATAAAAAAAATTCCCTTGTAGTGGGGCCTTCCCTATGCCTGGAAACCAGAAAGTAACTGAAGACATGTAAAAAAAAAGTTTAAAACAAGTAAATATGATATAGTTTCCTATCTATTTAATAATGCTAGCAGCATAAGGAATAAAAATAGTTCATGTTGATTCAGAAAGTGAAGAATTAAGCTGTGGAAAATGGGAGGCAGAATTAATACTTAAAGCGGAGCACCGCCGAAAATTTTTTTTTTAAAAGTCAGCAGCTAAAAATACTGCAGCTGCTGACTTTTAAAACATGGACACTTACCTGTCCAGAGCGCCCGCGATGTCGGCACCCGAAGCCGAACCGTCTCTCCGTCCTCGGGTGCTGCCGCCTCCATCTTCGGTAAGGGAATCAGGAAGTGAAGCCGTGCGGCTTCACTTCCTGGTTCCCTACTGCGCATGCGCGAGTCGCGCAGCGCAATACGGATGGTCCCCGCTGCCTCTGGGACCCGTGTGTTTCCCAGCAGGCAGCAGGGAGGGCGCAGGAAGTGGCGTAAATAACTGCAGATTCTGCGGCTATCTATGCCGGAAGTGGGTACAGATACCTGTAATATACAGGTATCTGTACCCCCCCTCCCCCCTGAAAGGTGCCAACTGTGTCACCGGAGGGGGGGAGGAATCTGATGAGTGGAAGTTCCACTTTTGGGTGGAACTCCACTTTAATTGAAGTTTGGGTGCTGAATCTGAACCTCATTGAAGTTAATGAGAGCTAAATGTTAAAAAACAAACAAACAAAAAAAAGTAATGTCTACTTTATAGGCTGAAGACCTATAAAGTAGAAACAGGTGTCAAACATTGTCAAACATTGTCAAGCAGGTGGCATGGAGGTCTGGGCACTGCCATAGGGAACATGCACCAAACCAATAATTAAAAAAATTCTGTTTGGCTGGGAGAAAGTATTTTAAAAATGCTTAAAATTAAACAAAAATTCTAAATTCCATAAATACCAAACCTGGAGAAACCCTTAACCTGCCTGTGAAGTGGTACATCTGTACAATGTATTTAACCCAGTGCAGCAAAACTTACATTGACAAAGAGAACAAAAAACTATTTCAGTGGCCAGAAAATGTCAGCTGCCAGACAATATGTTCTGTTTGTAAACAAAGCAGTATCTGTATGAATGTTAATGGAGAAACCCATGCAAATAAGTAAAAACAAGTGTAAGACCCCCGCAAAATGAATACTAGATCCTTATCTGAGCATGCAGCCTGGTGGCAGGCCGGGAAGGGCAAGGAGGAAGCAAGCATGCGAGGATCAGTGCTCCACAAACCATATCAGGCCACATGAATGGCAAAGCATCTTATCCCTAAAGCTTCCATTTAGCCATGTGGTCATATTTGGTTAGGTGAGCACCTGTCCAGGGCAGGATTTGTCGAACCTGTGTTTGAGCTAAACAGTGTGCTCATTCCTAGTCCCCAGTATTACCTGTAGTCTCCCTGCAGCTGATCTTTCCCCATTACTGGTTTACAATGCCTTGTTCTTCACTGTGTCTCTGTGTTAAGACAGACATCTTGGTAGAGGCAGAAGTTTTCTTTCTTGTATCAGAGCCTCCAGCAGGAGCCTGTAACAGTGAGCAGCACAGTAGTGACATCACAAGATCTTATTCCAGATCTTATTCCAGATCTCCCATGACTAGAATTCAGAGGCAGCAGTGTCTTAGATCTCAAACTGCGGATGTACAGATATGAGGATATAGAACTGGAGTACCTAGGCCCCTCACATACCAGGAAATGCAAGGCTACTTTTTCAGGACAAATTTCCAGGCAAAAGAAACATCTTTTTTTTTTTTAAACTCTCTTTTTATTGACATTATATAAATAAAAACACATTTTGGAAAAACAACTGGTTCACCATCTGACTCCATTGACGGATAGATGGAGGAGCAGATTGATTCTGTGATAGCCAGAAACAGTGTTTCCCTCAGCATTATTCTAGTATATTTTGGCCATTTTTCATCTAATATACCCAGCAGGCATATCTGTGGATTGCACGGCACAGGAACAGAAATAATTTTAGTCAGTACATCCATCACCTGTTTTCAATATCTATTTATAACGGGCACAACCACATTACATGACTAAAATCTGCGTGTTGATAGGTGAATCTAGTGCACGCTGCCTTTGGTGTGCGATGCAGAGCATTTTGGAAAAACAACCAATGTGCTCAACATGAGTATATTAAAATACAAAATGTGGTACACAATTATTAACTAGTTGACCAGTCCTGTGAAATAACAGTGACAAATTACCCTCCGATCAAGTGAAATTAAATTGGAAACATAGTAATGCTATGCATAGTACACAGGTACATTCGCCCATTTACACGTATACTAAATACATACTACAAACACCTCATATATTAGTAGTAGTGAGAGTGGATGAACACCAGGTGTCCCACACCTTGTCATATTTAGTAGGGCAACCCCTATGCTCAAAAATAAGTTTTTCATATAGTAGTATCTGGTTCACCATCTGATTCCATTGACGGATAGATGGAGGAGCAGATTGGTCCCACTTAAGTGCGATAGCCTTTCGGGCCAGAAACAGTGTTTCCCTCAGCATTATTCTAGTATATTTTGGCCCTTTTTACATCTAATATACCCAGCAGGCATATCTGTGGATTGCACGGCACAGGAGCAGAAAGAATTTTAGTCAGTACATCCATCACCTATTTTCAATATCTATTTATAACAGGGCACAACCACATTACATGTCTAAAATCTGCAAGTTGATAGGTGAATCTAGTGCATGGTGCCGTTGGTGTGGGATGCATAGAATGTAGTATTACCAGGGTTAAATATGACTGATCCAATATGTATAGTTGAACAAGTTTGTCATGCCAGACAGTTAACTGGGAAGTGCGCACTTCCTCTCAATCTTCATCCGACAAATCATGTATAAGTAGTTGCCATTTAGTGCAAACCACCAAGGGATTTTTATTTATTGAGGTGGCTAAAAGGTGAGAGTAAACAGTAGAAATTAAGCATTTGGGACCTTGCGACAATAGGACACCTATTCTTTGACAATCAGAAAACCTAGTGCTAGTGACCTACAATTGGGTTTGCAAAACATGGCGAAGCTGGAGATACCTATAAAAGGCAGTACAAAGGAGTGCATATTTTCTCTGTAGGTCAGTGAAGAAGGCTAATACATTTCTAGCATATATTTCATTTTAAGGTGACAAGACCCCTGTTTTCCCAGAAGGAGTGGTCTCGTCTGTAAACTTTAGTATGTGAACACAACACCCATCCAAGTGTTTAACCTAAAGAAAAATGTTCACGTTGTCGCTTAGGTACAATAAACATTTTTAAGTCTTTCCTATAACATACTTTTTATGGAAAAAGTTCAGTCCAAAACTAAAATTTAGATGTGAGAATTTAGTTGTGAGTAAAGGCTGATTTGTTGTAATTTGCTACCCACATCTCTCTTGAAATACGGGGTCAGGAATTTCCACTGGACATTTCTGTTGCACCTCTCTGTTTTGATTCTCAGCTGGCCTGCTGCATTTGCTGTAGTGTAAGATGAATTCAACATCTAATAAAGATAGTGAGCCCCATCTTTTTTAATACGGTGGGTGGGTGAGCCTACATACTGTTAAGTAAAGGCTCGTCTGCCCCAAGTCCCTCAGACTTATAATGATTACTACAGGCATACCCCACTTTTAAGTACACAATGGGGTTATACTCAACTGTAGTCATCAAAAACAATGGGTATTTGTGCTCATTGAGTCCTGGTCCCATATGGTTCTATCTGACTAATCATAGCATATCCATTAGGAGAAAGGTATGATCTGTTAGTTACATTGTGGGGTTGATATATTAAAGTAATAAGGCATGTTCAATTTGTTAAGTTTATGTTTACTAAGATTAGTTAATGAGGGGACGCTGCATTCATTACAGTCACTGAATTATGTGCAAGTAGAAGAGCTGATTTTTTTATTTTTTTTATTTTCCCTTGCACATAATTGGGTGGTCAAATTGAACACGCTTCAATATATTTACTAAGCTAGGTGGGCAGTCTTTTATTCTTTTTCAATAGTTTTTATTGTTATTTTTATAGTAAGTTCACAATACAAATACAAATTTTTGCAGAGGCAATTACTAATTAATAACTCATTCAAATTGACGTAAACTATTGAGCTTATAACAAATAAAGTTGTGGTCCACATCGGATCTCATAGTCATGTACCTGAGTAAAATGGAGGAGGTTACCATCCTGCCCTTCCTATTACCTTAGTGTCAGGTAAAGCCTTGTTTGGGACCAGGGGCAACTTCCTTTAGTATACACGTCTCTACATAAATGCAGCCCATTAGAACAGCACAACAAACATATAAAGAAAACAAATCCAAAATGCACATATGCTCCCCAATTTTTGGCGTGGTGTCCCAGTGGACTAGTCTGGTAATATATGTAGAGCTTGCTAAGAAAAGGATAAGAGGAAAGAAAGAAATAAAGAGGGCATACTGTGACAAGGGTTATGTGTGGGTTCTAGGTGTTTCCTGAGAGCTATTTTATCCAGGGTTTCCACGTTTTCTCAAACTGGAGTAGCTTATTATTCAGGATGGCTGAGAGTTTCCCATTAACTATTATCCAGGAGAGTTTGGTCGTAACCATTTAAAATTAAATAGTAGGAGACTTTCAAAATCTAACTGTAGCAATGCATGCAGCTACAGTATGAACACAATGGAGATCAACCTTTTTACCTGACTCAGAGCCTCTAGAATTGGTTGGCCCAACAGAACTTGTTGGGTCTTTTTAATATTTGTCAGTAAGTATATAAAATTGTGCAAACGCATCCAAAATCTTCAAACTTTTGGGCAGACAGTCTTCCTTCTAATTATAATTAAACAAACTGTCTTGGTTGTGGTTAAGGGTAATTTGACAGCCACTACCTACACTGGATACACAAAATAGCATTGTTTAACCTCATTTTATTCCTTCGAGATGCTGTATAATTAGTGTATAAGGTTTAATTAAAGCCTATAAACTCTTTATAGGTTTTGCAAGTTGAGTTTCTGCACATTATGTAATTAATCATTCACTCTTTTTACCACATAAAGACAGTATAAGTAGGATACCTAAAAAAAAGTTTTATCTGCCCATGCTTCAGTAAATAAGGTAATAGAAGATGTTTGGATGTAATTTTATTTATTTATTATTATTATTATTTTATTATTAGTCTTGTGTTGTCATTATTTAGCTTAGTGTTAGGTAAACTGGCAATGTTTTATTTGCTTTGGTTGCAAAGAAATGATAAGAAGTAGAAGTAGAACCATTCACCTGCAATGTAGGGAGATACACTGTGGCGTCTTTTTCTTATAAAGATTGGGATGCTGATATGTGCAGGTAAAGTGTGGCAACAAGTAGGCTACCAGTGTGTGCCAGGGAGGTATCTTAGCAGCATGCATGTGGTGCCAGTCACAGCTTGTAAAGATGATTCAGATTGTGAAATGGAACTATCAACAAGCATCAATGTGAGACCTATCTTACATCAGAGCCTGGCTTTCCTCTTTCCACTAGGAGTAACGAATTCTCTATCCCAGTGCACTGCCACTGGTTGAACTGCAATTGTATTTATTCATTTTTAGGAAAAAGCCAGAATGACTTAGGAAAAGGTAATCTGCTCTTATTTGAATTCACAGTTTATATATATCTATATATAGATATATATATATAGAGAGAGAGAGAGCGCAAGAGTTATTTTTGTCACAGGTGGGGTGTTTGGTCTCGTGGCTATCTGGTCATGGTTAATGTGTTATTATGCTGTCTTAGCACATCACTTATTATTTTTTGATGGTACTAATTATGGGTGGTCCATGCCTAACTGGTGTTTGCCATGTGCTATGGTGGCCACCTTGTGAATGTTTATTACATGCTTTGTTTGTTCCACATTTTCAGCAATTTGCCATTTTTGTGTAGGATTTTTAAAAGCTTGATTTAAGCTAGAATTTGTTATATTTTGCTTTTCTGATGAATTTTTTGTTTTGTTCCTTGTGATTTGTTCCTTGTATGATCTTTTTTTTACCTCTACCCTGCATGTGTCTTTTAACCTCTGCACTGAGTGAGGTCATCACTAGGGGGTGTTGTTAATCGGTGGGGCTTTGGGTCTATTAGTCTGTTCACTTCCATGTTGTAGTGTCTTGAGAAAGATGGACTGAGCGTCAATAAAACGTTGACAAAAACAACACTGCTGTTTTTGATCTTCCTCCTCTGCAAGACCCGTGAGTGCCTCCAAATATATATATGTATATATATATATATTGGAGTGAAGAAGTGTGGCGCTAATGGGTAGTGGGACTCCTGTCGCTAAAACAGGTAAAAAAAAAAAAAAAAAAAAAAAAAAAAAAAAAAAAAAAAAAAAAAAAGTGGTTAGGAGAGAGTGAAAACTCCTTTAGTGTAAAAGTGTTTGTAAGGTATACGTAAAAATATATATTGGGTAATAAACACAGTACAAGTGGAAACCCAATATGTGTTGAAGAATATAAAAAAACTCAGTGAAAAAGAAAATTTAGAAGAAACTAGTTAAGAAAACAATCAAAAATACATGGTACAGCAAATACATATCAATGTCAGGTGAGCTGAGTGTGATAATCCACAGAATTGGAGTTCAATGGAGGTGGTAGATCAGAAAAAGAGCACCGGTGTCCCCAAGGGGAAAAAATATAAAAAATATATATATATATAGAGGAACTCAAAAGTCTTTTAAATGGCAAGATGGGATAGTCTCATTCAGTCCCACAGGTAATTAGATGTAAACTGTCTTCTCAAGGGGTAACCTGAGGGTTATTGAGGAAGGACCCGACCAATGTGTTGGATCTTGGCTCAAATGGATAATTCTCACCAGGAGACAGGCAGAAGTAAAAAAGCAAAAGAATGCCCTTACCAGATCCGGTGGACTCACAGGCCGTAGCGGTGAGTCAAACGAGCCTATACCGTTAAACGGTGTGGGGTAAAGGTGTGTGGGAGAACTTGTAGACCATCTTGTCAGCAGTCCTCATACGAAGCACCGATTTGGAGTCCGGGATCCCCAGGGTATGGTTCCAATCAGCAGATCACCGTTTCCTCAGAAAACCATCATATGTGCAAATAGGCAAAAAATGTCACATATATTGTTGTTATACTTTTACATGTGTACTCACTAAGATTTGTTAGTAAACATTCATTGGATATACACCCTTTATTTCTATATGTCCATATGCTAATATGCTGGGAACACTTCCGGGATCGGGATCACATCAGTGTATTACAAACAATTACTATCAGCATGGATCGCCGCCGTGTTGTGCGTTCCACGCCTCTATCCATTAGGCTTTTACTTCCTCCTCTCCTTGACACGCACTTTAGAGCGTCCCATCGTCATTGCTACATCAGGTGACCGCCACATACGACGAATGGGATTGCTTCTCTGTCTATAGGTGGTCAAAAGTGAGGCTTGGTTTCTAACCACCCGCTCTAGCCCGTGATTGGCCACATAAAGTCATGTGACCGGTGTGTCACGGATGACGCTGCCGAACCCGGAAGTTGTCCCGTGTAACAGCGCTGATCAGCTGTTACACTCCAATTTCTCTGTATATAAAGCGCAGTTGTGTGTGGGGGGCTTATTCATACCCCAGCAGAAGCCTTGGGAGGCGAAACGCGTCGGGTCCTATGTTTATACCCCACCACCATCCACTGCGCCTGTTTTTATTACTTTTATGCCGGTTTTTAATTTATTTTGGGCCGAGTTTTTACCGCCCCTTGCTTGTAACAACATTTTTTTTGGAGTACACTCCCTAAATAAAGTGCTCTTATGCTTTTTGCTAATTAAGGATTTACACTATGTGGAGTTTTCTTCCTTTTTTTTCCTTTTTTGCCTATTTGCACATATGATGGTTTTCTGAGGAAACGGTGATCTGCTGATTGGAACCATACCCTGGGGATCCCGGACTCCAAATCGGTGCTTCGTATGAGGACTGCTGACAAGATGGTCTACAAGTTCTCCCACACACCTTTACCCCACACCGTTTAACGGTATAGGCTCGTTTGACTCACCGCTACGGCCTGTGAGTCCACCGGATCTGGTAAGGGCATTCTTTTGCTTTTTTACTTCTGCCTGTCTCCTGGTGAGAATTATCCATTTGAGCCAAGATCCAACACATTGGTCGGGTCCTTCCTCAATAACCCTCAGGTTACCCCTTGAGAAGACAGTTTACATCTAATTACCTGTGGGACTGAATGAGACTATCCCATCTTGCCATTTAAAAGACTTTTGAGTTCCTCTATATATATATATATTTTTTATATTTTTTCCCCTTGGGGACACCGGTGCTCTTTTTCTGATCTACCACCTCCATTGAACTCCAATTCTGTGGATTATCACACTCAGCTCACCTGACATTGATATGTATTTGCTGTACCATGTATTTTTGATTGTTTTCTTAACTAGTTTCTTCTAAATTTTCTTTTTCACTGAGTTTTTTTATATTCTTCAACACATATTGGGTTTCCACTTGTACTGTGTTTATTACCCAATATATATTTTTACGTATACCTTACAAACACTTTTACACTAAAGGAGTTTTCACTCTCTCCTAACCACTTTTTTTTTTTTTTTTTTTTTTTTTTTTTTTTACCTGTTTTAGCGACAGGAGTCCCACTACCCATTAGCGCCACACTTCTTCACTCCAACTTTCACTTTGCAAACGGTCATTTTGCTGTGTTGGCTGCTTCATTTTCATCCAAGAGCTGGCGCAACTTTTACATTTTTTCCTTACACATATATATATATATATATATATATATATATATATATATATATAGATGTATTGACTTTATCCGGAGGGACCTTAATAGAGCTATAACTAGACTTGTGTTGTGTTTTTCCCAAAATATATCAACACCTATGTGTCTGTTGGTATTGATATCCTCCATTGTCAGAGCATCTAACTTCTGATTTGCTAAAAAGTTACAATATTGCAGTTTGATCAGTGGGGAAGCGGAGAATGAGGAAATGCTTCCTGGCACCTGCAGTAGACTGGTGACATCATCTCAGCCTATGCAAAGTCATTGGACTGGAACTCAAGGACTACTGCTTTTTAATGATAAAAGGTAGAGTTTTTCTGAAAATTATACTCTTGCTGTATATTATAAAGTTATTAAAAAGTCCACTTTAAACTATCTGCAAATGACCCGATACTGCCCTAATCAAATGTGTCATTGTGATGTTTAGGCAAGGATGGGGCCATTTATTAGTAATTGGTGTGGAAAGAAACACTTCCAATATTGCTGACAATCTTGATGTAGCCTGAACAATCCTTCAGCCATGCATGCTATCCAAAGTCCAAATTATTTGGAAGACAGTATTGTTTTCATGGATTTAGGAGCTTAGGCAGATGTCCCTCGTTTTTAGTTTGTCTTGCTGTTTCGAAATGCAGATGATGATCATTGCCCAAACTGACTGGTTGCCATAAGATCAGGTATTGATTGTATGCCTTTGGATACAAATCACGTCTCCATACACCCTTTGGCATCTGATCTCAGTGAAGAATCAGATGGTGGCCAGGTTGCTTATTTCATGCCAAATGTTATTTTTTGTTGCACTTGAAATAATCCTTTTGCAAGATGTCCTCTTATTCTTTTGTGATTAAACATGCATATACAGAAGAACCAAGAGTGCATGTTAGAATTTCTGAAAGATCTTTCAGCAGCCAACGTATACATGTGAATCCAACTGTCACCCGATGCCGCAGCTAGTCACAGGGTCGGAATTGACGCGATCGGATTTTGTTGTCGGAAGATTTATAGCCTGCCCTCAAACTTTGTGTGTCGGAAAATCCGATGGAAAATGTCCGATGGAGCCCACACACGGTCGGAATTTCCGACAACACGCTCCAATCGGGGGACGGGGCATTAGTCTTTAATTTATTCTGCATATATCTGGAAGAACAATTGCTTGCCTTGTCCTGGCATTACACTGCAAAGATTTAAAATCCTGTCAAATAGAATTCCTGAAATAAATCTGCAACCTATTTTAAGGTTTCCTTGAAATTAGGGCAATCTGTGTTTTAGATCTTGTTATTTTACCCATGCATTCAGCAAATAGGGATTGTGTTACTTTGAATAAATGCACCGCTGGGGTTATTTTGGGCTGGAAAGCCTATGATAATTTTTCTAATTGCTTTATGTAGACTCTCAGCTTGAAAAAAACTGCACTCCCACATCAGTTGTGTGTGCTAGCTAAAGTGCCCATTGTTAAAATTGAGATGTATGAGACATTGCTATTTTCTAACTGTGGGAAGTCAAATAATCAGTTCGCCACACATATTAAGAGAACATTATTTTACGTGTTAAATGATATTAATGTCAAACAAACACAATATGGTTCCTTCCCACAGATCTCCAGGGCTCTCATTTTCCTCAGGTCTAATTAGGTTGTATAAGGATATTACATATCCTCATTATTATTTATGACTAAAAATGGAAAAAATATGATATCAAACTGGCTGTTTTCTTTTCACTGTAAGCTGGGTATCTAGTAAAAATAGGGCAAATAGGGATGCTGAAAATTTGAAAATGACAATAGGGATGTTCCTGCAAAAAGTCAGTCAGACAGGTGTAGATACACTGGGATTAGGGGTGCACATACCTGTGTAGACTGTCTACTGAAAATGCATGTTACTTACCTTTTCTGCTGATAATCAGTGTGTACACGGTCTATCTCTTACCACTGGTTGAGATGGAACATGAACATTTCATGAGCCGTATATGCAGTTCTCAGGCATCTGTTTAGGTTGCTCTCCACAGAATAGGAATGGTTGACTCCCACTCTAAAGTGTATCTAAAGCCAAAACATTTATTTTTCATTTTGCATAGAGTAGGTAATGGTTCAAACTGCTGTCAGATTTTTTTTTGCCATCCTACTGGGCAGTACTTTCCCTTTGTCCTACAAACCCAACAGAATGTGAGGGGAAAACTCTCTAAAGTGAGTGTAATTACACTTTTCGACACCTTTCACAGGAACAAGTGTCTCCAGTTTTAAGATTACCCTTTGGTTCTGTTCTGGAGACAACTTAAAATGTTGGATTTTTCCTAACTTTCACCCCAAATGACAATTTTTTTTAATGACAAATAGAAAAAATAAATCTTCTTGGAAACACAGGCTGCAGTAAAACACTGACAAATGTTCTAATTCATGACTGCCCAATCCAAAGCTATAATAAAATTGTTTTTATATATGGTTTAGCCACATGTATTCCTTAAGCTTGGATATTGCACGTTATTTGCAAATTGAAAAAGGTGTCGATTTTTTTTTTTTTTTTTCAATTTTGCACATTTTCTTTTTTTGTGACACTGAAAAAAAAATAAAACAAAAACTATGAATGTTAACGATAAACAAAAAATGTAATAAAAAATACAGTGAAACAATGTAATGAGTGACTGCATTTTGTGTTTGTACAATGCAATTCCTGCCTGTTGTTTTGACAGCTGGTAATTGCCAGTAGAAGCAGGGGGAGGGGGCTGTAATGGGGAGAGGATCTGGCTCTAAGAGATACATCCTAAAAACTTTGCTACAATGTTGAGGACTTATGTTCAAAATCCTCAGGTGGTTGAGATCAGTGAGGGCCATTCATCTGTGGTTGCCCCACCATTTGCAGAGATGGCAAGCTAATGTGAAGGAGTGTCTACACAGAGCTCCCATAGGTGTATTAAGGCTTAATTTACTAAAGAAGAAGGGACAGAGCTGTATCACACACAGGGCAACCTAGGCAGTAGGCTAGAGACCAGCTGGTATCCAGAAGTTCCAGCTGCAGCATACATGCTTCTGCAGTAAACAAGGTGGTAGCACAGCCTTGAAAACCTGTGTAATAAACAGTATCTTGATGAAGGAAAATTAGCCCGTATGCAATTAATATCTGACTATGCAGTTGGGTGACAGGATGACTCTAGGGGCAGGTCCATGGGCAGACTGTCAGTGTCTCATGCAACACGTAGAGGAGGGAGATTTTTTGGCGGGACTTTATGGGTGCCAGCAAGGAAAAATAAGCTATTTCAATCCATGATAGGTATAAAAAATTACAAGATTTTTATTGTTACATACAGGACATGATAAAAGATTGGGTGAGAGTTATGTGCACATGTACAAGGATACATCTAGAATTCAAAGCAGATGACAAAATGTAATCACTAGGAGAAAGCATTGGAGTGATTGTCCCGACATGTTTCGCCACTCTGGGCTCATCAGGGGATGTTTAAAAGATAACACTGCATAAACACAAAACAAAATTAAAACCATTGCATGGACTGAGGGTACAATACAAAGAATTAAAATAGTAATGGTATAATGGAATAAGCTGTCAACTACCATGCCCATCATCAATCGCTCACCCAAATGAGGATCTTTCGTCTGCGCTTCAGGGTCAAGTCACAAAAAAAGTCAATGGGTAGTGCACATGGAAGAACGCCATTGGGGCTCAAAAGGAACTTTTGGGCTGGAATCTAGCCAACAAGGTGGTGCAAAAAATTAGTAAAGGTAAAATGAGGTGAATGAAAAATAAATCGTGTTTGGTGAAGTGGGGAAGGGTGGAGGAAGGGAACTAGGGGGGAGAGGGGATGACCGGGATGGAGGAGATGTGAAAGGAGGGGGGGGGACAAATTTTCACAGTATTTTGTTGTCAGCTAGACCAGGAGGTAGGCCACTGTCCAAAAATACCTATTGGTCTTGTGAACTGCGACTCAGTAATTGAATTGAACTATTAAAGGGAACAGAATACAATAAGAAACAAGAGTATGAAAGAAAGTTTAAGTGTATTTCCAATTTTGAAGTCAATTTTGAGAAATATCCACTATGTTCATATATACATTTCTTTTCTTAACCTTTTATGTGTTTCCCAGGAGAAGGCCTCATGGCTGACTGTAAGCATTTCTGAACAAATGTCAGAGTTATGCTGCGTACACACGATGGGATTTTCCGACAACAAATGTTGGATGTGAACTTGTTGGCGGAAAGTCCGACCGTGTGTATGCTCCATCGAACATTTATTTGACAAATGTTGGCTAGCAGGTTCTCAAATTTTCCGCCAACAAATTTTTGTTATCGGACTTTCTGATCGTATTTACACAAGTCCGTCACACAAAAGTCCATGCATGCTCGGAATCAAGCGCTCGGTCTTGTAAAACTAGCGTTCATAATGGAGATATCACATAACTATTGAACTTCCTTTTTATCGGCTCGCCGTACGTCTTGTACGTCACCACGTTCATAATTGTTGGCCAACATTTGTGTGACCGTGTGTATGCAAGACAAGTTGGAGCCAACAACCTTCGAACAAAATTCCACGGTTTTGTTGTCGGAAAGTCCAATCGTGTGTACTGCCCCAGTACAATTTTTCAGTGCTGGAATTACCAGAAAAAAAACATTTAAAATATAAGCAGCTTTTTTTTTTTCTTTTTATTTAAAGTTGTGTGTGAATAAGTAACAAATTTGAAGTAGGTGCTATCCCAATTTGGATGCAGGAGTGGAAATACACTTTAAATAAGAGGGAAGGAAAAGAACAGAGTGCTAGAGGTCTAAACTGAAACTGGCTGAAGTGGCACAGAACTACAGTGTAAAGGAAATAAGCAAATGATAGAAATAAATGGAGTGAGAAAAAAGAGAAAAGCGGTGGGTAAAGGGTGGGAAAACGAAATGGAAAAGGAGAAAATAAATCAAACAGCATGATGAAAGCAATCCAACAAATGCTGAAAATGTATTGTTTACCTTTTATACTTAAAGTAATGTATATGTCACTACTCCATTCCCTCTCCATCATATACCAGTAGACACGTTTATACACTAAGGAGACAATAATCAAGATTGACAACATTTCTTCAGTGTTACAAACACCTTTATGTTCCTCCAATGGGACTGTTAAGGCAACAAACTTTACTGCATATATTTAAAAGATATAAAGATTTTTTTTCCTTTTATTTATACATCATAAAACACATAATTTGATAAAAAAAAGAGCATTTTGTGGCTGACAATTTAAAGATCACATTGTCAGTACATTACATTACAGCAAACCCAATTTATAACTCGGACAGGAGTGTGTTCAAAGATATTATATCAGTTCCTCGATCTTAGTCCCAAATACGGCTTGACCCACCGCATTTCAATAACTTCATCTTCCTCAGGGGCGTGGGTATACTTATCTTTTGGTGTTGGATACAGAAAAATATGCTCTTATCAGTATCTGTATCAGTCTGCTTTATGGCATTTCTGTGCTGTTTTGTATCAGCAGTAGGATTATAATTTCGTAACTGTTTTCACTTTTTTTTAATTATTCTTTTGTATTTTTATAACACTGTATTATTCCTTTCACTTTTAATGCTTATATTTTGTTTTTGTTTTTAATCCCTTTGCTGAATTGTGAATCCTTTCCCTCACAGCAGGGGTCAGGTGCATCCCTGTACACCGTTTCAGGTGTGAATCAGGTCCAAAATTGTGGTTAAATTTGCACCTGAAACGGAGCCAAAGACACACAAGACCCTTTTCCAATGTGCTCTGTGGCTGCCCCGGAGCTGTGCGAACCGACTCCACTGAGAGCCCGTCACAGTCTCCTGTCATGCGAATTGTATGCAGGGAAACCTGCATCCAGTTTGCATCAGTGTGAACCTAGCCTAAAGGACAGATATAGAGGCTGCCCTGGCAAAATTCTGCTTCTGAAAATGCTAGCCTCCTGGCTATCATGCTGATCTAACAACTTTAATGCCCGTACACACGGTCGGATTTTCTGACGGAAAATGTGTGATAGGACCTTGTTGTGGGAAATTCCGACCGTGTGTAGGCTCCATCACACATTTTCCATCGGATTTTCCGACACACAAAGTTTGAGAGCAGGCTATAAAATTTTCCGACAACAAAATCCGTTGTCAGAATTTCCGATCGTGTGTACACAAATCCGACGCACAAAGTGCCACGCATGCTCAGAATAAATAAAGAGATGAAAGCTATTGGCTACTGCCCCGTTTATAGTCCTGACGTACGTGTTTTACGTCACCGCATTCAGAATGATCGGATTTTCCAACAACTTTGTATGACCGTGTGTATGCAAGACAAGTTTGAGCCAAGGGTTTTGCCCAGGATTTTGTTGTCGGAATGTCCGATCAATGTCCGACCGTGTTTACGGGGCATTACACTGGGACACGAATGTGGATAACAAGTTCATCTTTAGTTCACTTGCTGAATGCTTGTTCAAGTTGATTGAATCATAATGTATTGAAGCCATGCAGACAGGGCTATGCTGCATTTGAGGCCAGTTGGAAGAATAGGTACCATAGATGGCATTTATGGAGGCAGAATGGGAAGCAGGAATGATGCTGGAGTACCCATACCGGACACTCCATCTCCAACTCACATGTTGCAGCCTATTGCATTAGGATGTGCACCCCAAAGTTCAAACATGCATGCCTTTCTCTGCAGCCTAAGCTGCACTGGACAGTGAATAAATGGGAAGTGCTCTGTGCTGAGCGTCTTCCTGTTCATTCACATATTGAAGCATAGTAAACACAGTTTACTATGCTTCATTTATGAATGAATGCAGTAAGTGAGTGTGTTCATTTAGAAAAGGAAGGGGCTGGTAAATGACATATTAACTAGCCCCTTCCCCCGCTCTCCATCCTGAAAGACCCCCCCCCCCCCCGCAGCAGCCGGGGGAGAAGAGAGGAGGGAAGCCAGCAGCACTGCAGTTGGGGGGGAGGCTCAACACGGGGGAAGCCTGCGCAGTAGGGGGGAAAGACACTGCATGTAGTGAATAGGGGGTGCCCAGGCACACCTGGCACACCCTTTGTGCATGCCTATGGAAACTCAGTAACTCAGTGAGCTTCCTGCCTAACGTTTTTTGTGACCCAAAGCCTGTTAAAAGTGCAGGTGCAGCATCACTGAACAGAGCACTGCCAGCCACTACACCTGCTTGCATGACAGGCACAGCAGCCAGGCAGGAAACTCTTCTCAATGACACTGAGTCTGCATTTTTAACAGATTTAGCATCCCTGTATGTGTGTGTCTGTGTATGTGCACCAATGCCCCAAGTAGCCAGTGGTGGGGATGCAAAAGTGGCCACATCCACTCCAGCATGGCCCTGCATTTAGGACAATCTGCCTGACTGTCAAACAGCTAGCATTTTCAGAAGGATAAGCAATGGCATCTGTCACATTTCTACAAGAACACCATGTTTCCTTTAATTATGCATTGTTTATGATTAAAGACACCCAGTCTATATACCTTGTACTGTTCGAATTGAATAATAGACATCATATAATGACTGGAAAACTGTTTTTTATAAGTACACTCAATATTTATGTTCTCTCTTTTTTTTACAGGGATATTAAACCAGATAATATCTTGCTGGATGAACATGGTAAGTAGAAATATTTTTCTGAAATATATTTGTCCTGTCTACAATGTAACCCATGCATTAATGTTCCACAGCACTCCCCTTTGCACTTACACTGTATTTCCAGCTGATGAAGAATATTAAAATCTAATGTCTGCTTGTCTGACGACCCCCTAATGTCTATGGCCACCTACACATAAATCACATTGCCATGTACATCAGTCACTGCTTAGAGGAGCTTACAGTCAAATGTGTCTACAGTAGTCACACGCACACACCAAGTCCATCTTCTGTTTTGCTGTTTTGAGTTTATTTTCATACCCATTTTCCTCGAATATTAGGCTGGCAGTGCCTGGTAGTTGTTGAGTAATGTTAACTTTATTTTTAGTAGCCCCTTAATATTAACTTTACTTTTAGTGCCCCCTTATAAGTAATAACACAGCTGAGCGGAAGGGGTGAGAATACAAAAATTATTTTTAGATTTCTTTTAAATCCCACTAGTATGATTTCTTTTCCATCAAAATTCATACATGATGCAGCTAAAAGGTATTTTATGAAGTGCTCTGACTGTATTATAATAGTGCATCTCTTAACAGGTCCCTCTTCTGCTCTCTGCACTGTTTTTATACAGTCATGCTGGGTTAGAAAGACCTTTTCCCGGTTTCCTAAAATGAAATACATTGTTTATGAGGCTGGAAAACAGCTACAGTACTTTTTAGACTTGTGTGTTTATTACATTTTGGATGCAAGAAGAAAAATTGGCTTTATATTTAGTTTAACAGCCTACATTGGTCTATACCAAATGTTCAGATCACGCGTTAGAGAAGCTGTCTAGACTTCTTTTTTTATGTGGAGCACACCATGGGGTAGTTTAACCACTTCCCGCCCGCCCTATAGCGGATTGACGTCCGGGAAGTGGTTCTGTTATCCTGACTGGACGTCATATGACGTCCAGCAGGATAACATGCCGCAGCGCGCCCCCGGGGGCGCGCATCGCGGCGATCGGTGGAGCGGTGTGTCAGTCTGACACACCGCTACACCGATCTTGGTAAAGAGCCTCCGGCGGAGGCTCTTTACCACATGATCAGCCGTGTCCAATCACAGCTGATCACGCTGTCAATAGGAAGAGCCGTTGATCGGCTCTTCCTCACTCGCGTCTGACAGACGCGAGTAGAGGAGAGCCGATCGGCGGCTCTCCTGGCAGGGGGGGTCTGCGCTGATTGTTTATCACTGCAGCCCCCGAGCAGATCACCACACTGGACCACCAGGGATCGCCACTAGGACCACCAGGGAAGGGGCAACATGTGGATGGCCAGGTATGTACCCCATGGCCATCCACATGTGCCCAGTGTGCCAAATCTGTGCCAATCAGTGCCCACAAATGGGCACTGATTGGCACTATTATGTTGCAGTGATGCCCAGCAATGCCACCCTTAGGGGCATCACTGCAAACAAGCAGTGCCATCAGTGCCACCCATCAGTGTCCATTCATGCCACCTGTCAGTGCCCATCCGTGCCCATCAGTGCCCATCTATCAGTGCCCATCCGTGCCCATCTGTGCCAACTATCAGTGCCACCCATAATTAACCATCAATGCCACCTATGAGTGCCCATCAATGCCACCTATGAGTGCCCATCAGTGCCGCCTATAAGTGCCCATCTGTGCCACCCATGAGTGCCCATCAGTGCCGCATACCAGTGCCACCTATCAGTGCCCATCAGTGCCACCTATCAGTGCCCATCAGTGCCGCCTATCAGTGCCCATCATCAGTGCCCGTCAGTGCCACCTCATCAGTGCCACCTCATTGGTGCCACCTCATCGGTGCCCATCAGTGCCGCCGTATCAGTGCCCGTCAGTGCAGCCATATCAGTGCCCGTCATTGAAGAAGAAAACGTACTTATTTACAAAAAGTTTTAACAGAAACAAAGAAAAACTTGTTTTTTTTCAAAATTTTCGGTCTTTTTTTATTTGTTGCGCAAAAAATAAAAACCGCAGAGGTGATCAAATACCACCAAAAGAAATCTCTATTTGTGGGAAAAAAATGATAAAAAATTTGTTTGGGTACAGTGTAGCATGACCGCGCAATCATCATTCAAATTGCGACAGCGCTGAAAGCTGAAAATTGGTCTGGGCGGGAAGGTGTCTAAGTGCCTGGTATTGAAGTGGTTAATCTGATAGAATAGGATGGTTGCTTGCTTCACTCCTATGCAAGCTGCCCCTGGATGCAATCCTGCTTTCCTGCTCTTGTGCCTATCACTTACCTCCTCTACAGTCTCTGGCAGCAAGAAATGGCCTGCCAACTCTCCTTGCGATAAAGCCAGTTTAGTGAATGCTGCTCTCCGCTGGCTGCTATCACACCATCATGGGTAACCAGTCCATGGTTACCCATAGCAACAACACACTTCCCCCCAACTCCTCAACTGGGTTAACCCTCCTTGGCAGTCTTCCATCCTCACATTGCACTCCATGTGTGCTTTACAGGCCCTGTTCTTCCGATATGCCATGTACATTCATGCACCCGTTTGGGTAACTTCAGACCAAGCTTAAACACGTAAAAAACTTTACTGGAACATTTCAGGAATACAGTCCAACAATCGAATCTTGATTTCTCCCTAACTAACTAATCAACTACAGGCTACACCATGCATACCTCCCCAAGGTGAAAGTCCATAAGTGGTAGAGTTCTGGTTAAGCAGTACCCATCAGTGTTTTCCAGATCTCGCTGATGATTATATCTTCTGGCTTGACCTCTCCATTCTTCCCATGCAAGTCTCCATCACCCTATTTATTTACAGCACAATGTGGAGGGTAGAGCCCAGAAAATGCCCAGGAAAATGTAGAGCAAGTTTAAACCCTTCCCATCCTAGGTAGCCTGTAAAACCAAGTGAACTCCTGTAAGCACCTGTTTACATGCCCGCTGCCAGAAAGAACAGGCAGATATGCCTTGCTTCGCAAAGTTGCAGCTCAGACACTGCCTTTTCCAGGTGATGTGGACCCTGCTTGCCCCCTAATAGGTGAGTGTGAAGAACCTTTCACCCATTAGGCCTCCCAGACGTGATGAATACAGGGGATTACCTAACTTTATTAGCAGCTATGGCAAAAGGAGGAGCAAGGATTTGGTGAATGAAACTCTAGTATGAGGTTATATGCTGCAAACAATGGGCAGCTTTACCCGTGTCAGGAATCACACTGCAGACCTCAATTTTTTAAAAAAAAAAGGGTAATTATATTAAAATAAAACATACCCAAACATACCTAAAATAAAACAATATAATTCCTAAAACACAGCTGTAAAATGCTCCTATCCCCTCTGTACTAGAACAATAAGTTCCCCTGTGTTAGTGTTATATCATAAATATGCTTATCTGTACTGATAACACACCATCTTCCTGCGATCAGTTGCCTCCTCTGTCCTGTCTTCTGTCTATCTGACAGTTCAGGTGGGCAGAGCCGAGCACTGCAGCTGACGTCAGCCGGGGAGGAGAGGAGATAGAAGAAGCACAGAAGACGCTGTGTTATCAGTACAGATACGCATATATATGATATAACACAGACATAGGGGACCTTCTTGTTATAATACAGAGGGGATGGGGGCTTTTAATGTTAACTATGAGAGCAGCAGGAGCGGGGGGGGGGGGGTTGGGGGGCAGGCGCTGACACAAGCAGACACTCGGGGAGGGAGGAGAGGACACAGGACAGATAGCAGAGCTGCAGATGATGAAAGCACGTACTGACTCCTGTGTCAGAGCTCAGCAGCCCTGATATATCGGAGTCAGCGTATGGGGGGGTATAGCCAGGCAGGATCAGCCAGGTATTATAGGTGATACAGGAAGCCAAATGACACAGTACAAGCACTGTGCTGTATAACATGCTTAAAGGGAACAGGATGAGGGTTTTTTTTGTTTTTTTGGGGGGGTTAATAAATGCTTTCATTTTTATGTTTGTTTGTTGTTTTAACTTACCTGAAAGTAAAAAAAGGAACAAGAAAACATTAAATAAATTCAAAGAAAATCCCCAAAACATTAAAAAAGTATTCCTAAAAAGAACTATTGGGTCTGTGCACTGTGAACACAAAGGGTGGAAAACAATAATATGTACCACACCACAATTTGGTTCACAGTAATGTAGCACAATGCAGCACAATGAATACAAGGGGGTACACACTATGTAGCACACCACACTGAAATTCACTGTAATGTAGCGCAATGTTGCACAGTGAATACAGGGGGGTGCACACTATGTAGCTCACCACAGTGCAATGTACTGTAATGTAGCACAACACATCACTATATAGCACTGTATAGCAATATACTGTATAGGAGAAACTATCTCTCCCATTATTGGCCCTTCTAAACATCTGAGCACAGTTCAAAGGTCAGAAAGTTCATTATTGTTATTTTATAATAGCAAATAGGCCCATTAATTCACCATTTTCCCAAACTTTGAACAGCTTGGGAACTCAAAGCTAATCCCTAATCGGTACTGTTCAATGTCTATTACTTTGCACAGCATGGGAAAACGATATTTATCCTGCTTCTGTGGCTTCCAGACACAACCTAGCTATTGCACACAATCATAACAGTCAAACGTAACTGATCTGAAGCTTGCTTTCACTTGCAGAGAAAGCATCCATACACATTAGAACAGCAAGTAAAGATTCTTGCTGTCACTCCTGAAGCCCGGTCTAACAATTTTAAAAGGATTCTGACAGGTTTCCATGGGTAACAAGACATTTTCTTGCCCTGAGTTTTCCTTAAAATAAGCTCACCAATGTAGCCTTCTGCTTCTATATGCTGATTAGTGGAAAACCTTTGACCTTGGTGCCAGCAAAAGCCACAGTCATTGGGGCAAATGTGTACAGTCAGTTCACAGTGTCAAATAGACCTGGGTTATTGACATAGCCAGAGCCCCCCCCCCCCCCCCCCCCCGCTGAGATTTCCAGCTTCAGCCTGGGATCTGCTTTACACATTTTCAGTACTTTCTCTCTTCTCACCTTTGTACAGGAGAGCCGAGTAGCAGAACCTCATTAATTATACATATGTGTGAGGACAGGCTCTCTGACTTACCTTGACATTTACTTGCATGTTCAGCCAGAAATAAAGCTGCAACAATAGGATACGACTGGGAAAATTCCTTAAGGTTACATTCTGTCACAATAACATCACTTTCTATCCTGAAATAAACACCAGTCTTGTGTTCTGTGCAGGATAGGAGAGTAAATTGAACAAAATTGAAAAAAAACCTGTGTAGCTATTCATTATAATAATGATAGGGGATCTTATAGCAGCACAGAAAAAGAATAAAAATAAAAAAAATATATATACACTATATTGTCAAAAGTATTGGGATCCCTGGCTTTACACACACATGAACTTTAATGTCATCCTAGTCTTAGTTCATAGTGTTCAATATTGAGTTGGCCCACCCTTTGCAGCCATTAACTCTCCTGGGAAGGCTGTCCACAAGGTTTAAGAGTGTGTCTATGGGAATGTTTCACCATTCTTCCAGAAGTGCATTTGAGGAGTCAGGCACTAATGTTGAAGGAGAAGGCCTGACTCGCAGTCTCCGCTCTAATTCATCCCAAAGGTGTTCTAGTGTTGAAGTCAGACCAGTCAAGTTGCTCCACCCCAAACTTGCTCATTCATGTCTTTATGTGCCTTGCTTTGTACACTGGTCCAAATCATTTGGTGGAGGGGGGGTTATGGTGTGGGGTTGTTTTTCAGGGGTTGGGCTTGGCCCCCTAGTTCCACTGAAGGGAACTCTTAAGGCGTCAGCATACCAAGACATTTTGGACAATTTCATGCTTTCAACTTTGTGGGAACAGTTTGGGGATGGCCCCTTCCTGTTCCAACATGACTGCACACCAGTGCACAAACAAGGTCAATAAAGACATAGATGAGCAAGTTTGGAGTGGAGGAACTTGACTGACCTGCACCTCAACCGATTGGGATAAATTAAAGCGGAGACTGCGAGTCAAGCCTTCTCATTGAACATCAGTGCCATACCTCCCCAATGCGCTACGGACTAAAACCGGGATGCTAATAACCGCTTCCGGACAAGCCGCCGCAGTTTTACTGTGGCAGGTTGGCTTCCCTGGGCAAAACAACCTTACCTTGTGTCTCTTTGCCTTTTGGCCGCTAGGGGGCGCGCACCCCTGCGGCTCGCCACTGGGGCCGAAGCGAGTGCCCAGCGAGCGCGATGACTGCCGGGCACCTGCGATCGCTCATAACAGAGCGAGAACTGGGATCTGTGTGTGTGTAAACACACAGATCCTGGTTCTCTCAGGGGAGAAGAGACTGATTGTGTGTTCATACTGCTTATGAACACCGATCTGTCATCTCTCCTAGTCAGTCCCACCCCAGTTAGAACATAGTGAGGAAACACAGTTAACCCCTTGATTGCCCCCTGGTGTTAACTCCTTCACTGCCTGTGACATTTATACAGTAATAGGTGTATTTTTATAGCACTAATCGCTGTATAAATGTCACTGGTCCCAAAAATTTGTCAAAAGTGTCCAATGTGTCCGCCGCAATATCACAGTCCCGATAAAAATCACTGATCACCACCATTACTAGTAAAAAAAAAAATAATAATAAAAATGCCATAAATCTTTCCCCTATTTTGTAGACGCTATAACTTATGCCAAACCAATTAATATACACTTATTGCGATTTTTTTTTTAACCAAAAGTATGTAGAAGAATACATAAACTGAGGAAAACATTTTTTTTTAATTGGGATATTTATTATAGCAAAAAGTGAAAGATGTGTTTTTTTCAAAATTGTCACTCTTCTTTTGTTTATAGTGCAAAAAAATAAAAACCGCAGCGGTAATCCAATACCACCAAAAGAAAGCTCTATTTGTTTGGGTACAGCATCACACGACCGCGCAATTGTCAGTTAAATCGACGCAGTGCCAAATCGCAAAAAATGGCCCGGTCATTGAGCAGCCAAATCTTCCGGGGCTGAAGTGGTTAAAGTTAATGTGTGTGTAAAGGCAGGCATCCCAATACTTTTGACAATATACATATATATATATATATATATATATATATATATATATATATATATATATAAAAACATTTTTACAAAGTTCATGAAACAATTTCACAGTACAATCAACATAATTTAGCACATTTTATTTTAGGAAATAATATTTACTTGCTGCATTTAACAGGAAAAAAATTAAACTATAGAGTGTGGAAAATTTTAAGCACCCAGGCCACTAAATCCTTAAAATGACTCTGACGGACTCTGCTTGATGCTTAGGAAGCAGGGAGCTGGCTATCTTACCTGCAGTATCAAAAGACACCCTGCAACATTGTTGCAATGAGACTGTTTCCCTCTAGTGCCAGCTAAGGGCCCTTTCACACAGGGGCGGGGGCGGCGTCAGCAGTAAAGCGCCGCTATTAGCGGCGCTTTACCGTCGGTATGCGGCCACTAGCGGGGGCGGTTTTACCCCCGCTAGCGGCCGAGAAAGGGTTAAAAACCTCCGCAAAGCGCCTCTGCTGAGGCGCTTTGCTGGCGGTATAGCCGCGCTGTCCTATTGATTTCAATGGGCAGGAGCGGTGAAGGAGTGGTATACGCTCCGCTCCTTCACCGCTCCAAAGATGCTGCTAGCAGGACTTTTTTTCCCGTCCTGCTAGCGCACCGCTCCAGTGTGGCTTTCACACTGGAGACAAAGCAGCGGCACTTTCGGGTCGGTTTGCAGGCGCTATTATTAGCGCAATAGCGCCTGCAAACCGCCTAAGACTGAAAGGGCCCTAAAACTCTGAGTCATCACATCCTGTGAGCAGAGTGATAACACCAGGAAGCAAAGCATACAGGGGATTGTAGTTCCAGGACTCAAGTTTCACATTCAGATTGAACTGTATGGAACTACAAAAGACCAGCATGCTCTGCTGGCAGGAAAGGGGAGACTTCATTTTGATTTCCCGAGGAAAAGGCAGACTACATGTGGCAAAGGAAGAGATTAGATCTAGGGAGAGGGGCTTCCTCCTAGGTCAGTCCACTGTGTGATTTCAGGCATCCACAGCCCAGTCGGGACATCCAGCCTGACAGAGGGGGATCCCAGATACATATCCAGACGCACCTGCACCGACGGTGTAAAGTGTTCCGGTGTGAAGTGACCAGTCGAGTCACTAGAAGAGCCTGCCTGTTCCAGGACGTTCGTTTGGGCCTTGATCGCAGGATAGGGTGAGGCCCATTTGCATGAAACAAGAACACAGCACACAGATTTGTATGTTGTATGGACACTGTATACAGACATCATTGCTGTTAGTCACCTTGCTGACACTTGTGTTACAGGATATCAGACCACCCAGATACAGACGTTGTATACAGACACTATTGTCCCTGCTGAGGAAGATCTTGCATTCTTTACTTGATAATCGGCCAGTTGTGTTGTTTGGCCCTGCTATTCAGAAGTTTAAGTGCACCAACGAGAGTGGCTAGCTGAAGAATCCAAGGCCTCATCTTCCTTCCAAGAGACTGAAGTTACTAGTGCCATATGGGCACGCGCACACATGTTTAGGGCTCTGTATTTGTAATGGGTGTTGCGGGATAGTTTATCTGGGAAGTTAAGCCACTGAATATTGAACTGAGTACAGTGTTTGTAGTTGGGCCTGTGATTTCAGGGGACAGAAGAGAGAGGTCTGACATAAAGATGGTCAGTCTTCTGCTCTCCTTCTACCTGGACTCATAGAGCCAAATTTGAGAAGAGGTAACCAATCCAATATAAAGTGTCCTATTGTGATTTATTTTCCATTTAAGTGTGCCTCTGCTCTTGGGGTTATTCTCGGGTTTGGAATCCCCTGAAAGCAGCCTGAATATAGTATTGCGAGCTATATTGCTCTTAAATCTCAGTTATTGCTCTCTAGTCCGTTACTTGAATGTATGCTGTTGCTGTCTGTTGTTCTTCCAGAGAAATATTTCAGTAAAGACAGTTTCTGTGTTTTATCATAGCGTGAGTGTTTCTCATTGATCATTGCACTTGCACTGTTGCCAGGTGTGCCAGAGGGAGCTGAGGATGTTATTGGGATTCAGAGGCAGGGTAACGGACTGAACAAACAAAAGCAGCTCCTTAGGGGGTATCGCTACACCTGTCTTTCTGTACTTTTGAGTCACAGACTCAAAAGCATGATAGTTGCCCTTTAACAACATCCTGCTTCTTAGCAGAAATCAAGTCTTTTAGTGTTCTTTACAGCTACAGTAAGTAACAGCATTAGAAAACTTTTTCTCGTACTTGTTTGCTTTTCGTTTGGAAATATTCTTAGGTTGTATTCCATAACTGCGTGTTTGAGATCCACCCACATACAGTGCGTTGAAAAAGTATTCACACCCCTTGAAATTTTACAGCCAAAAAAGTAAATGTATTTTATTGGGATTTTATGTGATAAACAAACACAAAGTGGCACATAATTGTAAAGTGGAAGGAAAATGATATATGGTGTTCAAAAAAAATGTACAAATAAATATCTGTTAAGTGTGGTGTGCATTTGTATTCAGCCCCCTTTGAGTCAATATCTTGTAGAACCACCTTTCACTGCAATTACAGCTGCAAGTCTTTTTGGGGATGTCTCTACCAGCTTTGCACATCTAGAGAGTGACATTTTTGCCCATTCTTATTTGCAAAATAGCTCAAGCTCTGTCAGATTGGATGGAGAGTGTCTGTGAACAGCAAATTTCAAGTCTTGTTACAGATTCTCAATTGGATTTAGGCCTGGACTTTGACTGGGCCATTCTAACACATGAATATTCTTCGATCTAAACCATTCCATTGTAGCTCTGGCTGTATGTTTAGGGTCATTGTCTTGCTGGAAGGTGAACCCCCGCCTCAGTCTCAAGTCTTTTGCAGACATTAACAGGTTTTCTTCCAAGATTGCCCTGTATTTGGCTCCATCCATCTTTCCATCAACTCTGACCAGCTTCCCTGTCCCTGTTGAAGAAAAGCATCCCCACAACATGATGCTGCCACCACCATGTTTCATGGTGGGGATGGTATATTCACGGTGATGTGCAGTGTTAGTTTTCTGCCACACATAGCTTTTTACTTTCAGGCCAAAAAGTTGAATTTTGGTCTCATCTGACCAGAGCACCTTCTTCCACATGCTTGCTGTGTCCTCCACATGGCTTCTCGCAAACTGCAAACGGGACTTTTCATGGCTTTAATTCAAATGGCTTTCTTCTTGCCACTCTTCCAAAAAGGCCATATTTGTGGAGTGCACGACTAATAGTTGTTCTGTGGACAGATTCTCCCACCTGAGCTGTGGATCTCTGCAGCTCCTCCAGAGTCACCATGGACCTCTTGGCTGCTTCTCTGATTAATGCTCTCCTTGCCCGGCCTGTCAGTTTAGGTTGACAGCCATGTCTTGGTTGGTTTGCAGTTGTTACATACTCTTTCCATTTTCGGATGATGGATTGAACAGTGCTCCATGAGATGTTCAAAGCTTGGGATATTTTTTTTATAACTTAACCCTGCTTTAAACTTCTCCACAACTTTACCCCTAACCTGTGTGGTGTGTTCCTTGGCCTTCATGATGCTGTTTGTTCACTAAGGTTCTCTAACAAACCTCTGAGGGCTTCACAGAACAGCTTTATTTATACTGAGATTAAATTACACACGGGTGGACTCTATTTACTAATTAGGTGACTTCTGAAGGCAATTGGTTACACTAGATTTAGGTTAGGGGTATCAGAGTAAAGGGGGCTGAATACAAATGCACACCACACTTTTCAGATAATTATTTGTAAAAAGTGTTGAAAACCATTTATCATTTTCCTTCCACTTCACAATTATGTGCCACTCTGTGTTGATCTATCACATAAAATCCCAATAAAATACATTTACATTTTTTTGGTTGTAACATGTCAAAATGTGGAAAATTTCAAGGTGTATGAATACTTTTTCAAGACACTGTACATATATTGTCTTGTCAAACTAATCCTTAATTGGTTGACTAATATGGATAAAAGTGTCTTATAAATCTCTTCAACCTAAATTTCCTCTCAATGGATCCATGCTTGCTACCCATATAATAGCTTACACATCTCAAACTAGTTCATCATGCATGTCTAAAAAAAACCTTTGTAAACGACTATTTTCTATCTGAGAATTGCAAAAACTCTCGAATTACTGTCTCTGAAAATTGTACTCTTCTTTTTTCACTGTCATAAATGTCATATATCTCACTGTTTTCATTATCACTCTGGTCATCAATTTCATTTTTCCTCTGGTCAGGCATGAACCACATTGTAAATAAAGATAAAGTAATCCCCTATGTTTATGGCATCTGTCCATGTGTGCTGGAGCTAACATTAGCATGGTCATAGTTGTCGCAAACTGTTTTAATACACGGGTTTTTCCATTTTCATCGTTTTCCTCCTATATTGCCATCTCATTTAATTTTGCGCACATTAGAAATGGTTCTGTCTAATGATGCTGATCCAGAATATGTGCTACGCAAACATTTAGGAAACCTTGTGTCACATTTGATTGAAAATGTACTGGGCAAAAGCACATGTGACATGTTTTGTATGTTGTATTGCCTCCTGTGCACCTTTTTTAACCCCCTAATTACCAAACATCCGTAGCTCAACCGCACTTGTATGCAGTTCTGGGGCAGTTGCAGCATAGTCTTATTCATTTGCATGGTTCAACATGGAGTATAATTCCTGCACTGTGACCTCAGCATGTGTACACCTTGGCCACTGCCTCAGCAGCAACAGGGGTGTAATTGAGGGGCAGTAAAAATGCAGCTTAATGGGGGGGTTTACTACCCCTAAAACGCAAGTGCAAATGAGGCCTAAGGGAGCACTTCTCCAATAACCATCAATAAAAGGGGGCACTTCTCCAAAGACCATCAATGTAGAGGATTATTTCTCCAATGACCAGCAATGTATGAGCAGTAATGAGCAGTAAAGTAAGGGGGACTTCTACAATGACCGATGTAGCAGGGAGCTGGTTATCTTACCTGCAGTATCAGATGACATTCTGCAACACTGCTACAGTGAAACGGTTTAGTGACAGCCTCTAGTGACAGCAAAGACTGTGTCATCACATCCTGCCAGCAGAGTGAATACCAGGAAGCAAAGCATACAGGGGATTGTAGTTCCAGGACTCAAGTTTCACATTAGGATTTCACTGTTTAAGGACTATAACTTCCAGGCTGCTGAAGAGAGAAGAACGGGCTGCTGGGAGAGACGATAGGAGGGATGGATTAAGGCCTGGCAAACTCTGTTGGGACCCCAACCTGGATCTGTGAGCAGGGACTCTGCGATCGTGTGTGCTGTGACCGAGTTGCGGCCTGTGCAAAAGGATTCATCAAGTGGGTGATCAGAGTAGCATCTGCGTGCAGCATCATCTCACTGTTCGGCGGCAGCCTGGAGGCCGCTCCAGTTTCCTCTGAACTACCACCACATCAGATCTGGGTAGGCCGCGGTGCGGCAGAGATCGGCGCCATCCCCTGAGCCAGGACACTGAGGGAGGATCCAGGAGGAGCAACTTTCATCCGGAGCACCCTCTGAATTTTCATTCACAGGAGTGGTGAGTGGGCGTTCGCCCATTTAATTGCAATAAAGACATCACTCTTCTTGTTGCTTCGATGGTATCAATAGTGCTACAGGATACAGATTCACTTAATCTCATAGTCACTGTGTACAGACATCTGTGTTCCATACTGCTGGGATTTACAGTCCCTCTGGATACAATACCTTTCCAGCAAGCAATCACCACGCCACCTTGTATTTAGTTTACACAGGAAGATCCAGCATTCTCTTTTGGCTAAGTTCATGTTAGCTTAACTGCTCTGCTCTACCATTCAGGATTACAGTTTTCTTAAAGTGCGAGCTGAAGGCCACAAGATTCATCTTTACTACAGAGTTACTGTTAACCCCCTTTTGTTCTCCTGACCCTTTTTCAACAGACTATTGTTGCCTAACCTAAAGGTGATCCTTCAGGTAGCTGCACTCTGCTAAGGGGCCAATCAAGCCACGGTTATAACTGTTCTTACTAGATGTTTGTTATTTGCCTTGTTGTGGGCCTGTGGGTTGAGGTACAGGGAGAAGAGGTTTGACACAGCTTAAAGGGGTTAGTCCTCTGCCTCTCTACTACCTGTTCACATAGGTATCGATAGCATGAAGGTTCTGTTGTGTTTAACTGCAGTGTTTCCCTGAATCATTAATAGTAATTTGCCACTTAAACTAAGTGTTAGGGCTGGCTTAGCCCTTCCTTCTCTGAGCTGGCCGCTCAGCTGTCAGCTAATTGCCAGCTCTCATCTCTCTCCACAGTTAACCAACTGTTGTGGATCTGCTCGTCAGGAGGAGGGAGAGATTTTGCCTTTACCCGTCCAGGGAACGCCCAAAACTCGAAGTCCTGTCAGACCTTAGGTGACGTTGTTTCGTCCCCAGTTATCCAGAAGGATAAGCCCCTGGTTTCGGTTACTCTTTCTTGGGCTGAGTCGTCTGTTGAGATACGGGCTCTAGTCGACTCAGGGGCTGCAGGCCTGTTCATTGATGCTGCCTTTGTATCGGAGCACTCGATTCCGTTGCAGCTGCATGACACTTGCCATTGAGGCTCTTGATGGGAGACCTCTACAGCCTGCCCATGTGACTCATGAGACGGTTCCGTTGTCCATGGCCGTACAGGCTCTTCACCATGAGATGATCCAATTCCAAGTGATTTCCTCTCCTAAGTTTCTGCTGGTTATTGGTTATCCTTGGTTACAGAGGCATAACCCCTCTTTTGATTGGCTCTGTGCTGAGGTTCTCTCCTGGTCACCACAATGCAGTGAAACATGCTTCCGGAAGGTAGCCAAGGTCCTGGGGCTTTACTATCTCGTAAGGATTGAGGAGGGCGACGAGTGGAAAACTGCATTTAATAGCAGAACAGGCCATTATGAGCATCTCGTAATGCCTTTTGGCCTTTGTAACACCCCGGCAGTTTTCCAGGAATTCATTAGCGATGTCCTTCGAGATTTGTTGCAGTTATGTGTAGTGGTTTATTTCGATGATATCCTCATATTTTCCAAGTCCCTGGAGAGCCACCACACAGATGCCTGCCGTGTGCTTCAGAAATTAAGAGAGAACAATCTCTATTGTAAACTGGAGAAGTTTGAGTTCCATCGGGAACAGGTTAAATTCCTGGGCTATGTCATTTCCACTGCTGGTTTTTGATGGACCCAGAGAAACTTTCGTCAGTCCTACAGTGGCCTCAACCCGTGGGGTTATGTCCTCTGCAGCGTTTCCTGGGTTTTGCCAACTATTATCAGAAGTTTATTCATAACTTCTCATCTCTGGTCAAACCCCTGACCGATATGACCAGAAAGAATGGTAACCCACAGAGTTGGTCTCCGGAGTCCATTAAGGCCTTTGAAAGTCTCAAGGCTGCCTTTGTTTCTACTCCTGTGTTGGCACATCCTGATCCTATGTTACCTTTTATCCTTGAGGTTGATGCTTCTGAGACTGGTGTTGGCGCCCTTCTTTCTTAACGTCCTACCTCTGAGAGTGCTATGCATCCTTGTGGCTACTTTTCCAAGAAATTGTCACCTGCCGAGTGCAATTACGCGATTGGTGACAGAGAGCTGTTGGCAGTCATTTTAGCCCTGAAAGAATGGAGACATCTCCTCGAAGGTACCACTGTGTCGGTTCTCATTCTTACTGACCATAAGAATCTCACATTATTGTCTGATGCTAAACACCTCTCTCCCAGAAGGGCGCGATGGGCTCTTTTCTTGTCAAGTTTCAGTTACATTGTCTCATTCTTACCCGGTACTAAGAATGTAGGGGCTAACGCCTTGTCACAACACTTTTCCTCCACTTTCAAGTTGGAGTCGGTTCCAGTTCCTATGATTCCTTCTGATCGTATTCTGGCTACGGTTCGCATCAGTCTTACTTCTCCTTTGGGTGACAAAATTCTCGCTGCTCAGGTCGATGCTCCTCCTGAGAGTGCTTGTGACCGCTGCTTTGTCCCAGAGTGTCTCCTTACTGCCGTGCTCCAGACTTAATCATTCTCCCAAGGCAGCTGGCCACCCTGGTAAAAATCAACTCATTTGGGCCATTTCCCAACAATTCTGGTAGCCTAGTCTATGTGCTGATGTAACTGCATTCATAGCTGCCTGTTCCGTGTGTGCTCAGAGTAAGACTCCACGAAACCTTCCAGTGGGCCTCCTACAACCCATACCCAATGGAGAGAGGCCCTTGGACCCACCTGTCTATGGATTTCATTGTGGAGTTGCTCAACTCCCAAGGCAACACAGTTATCCTTATGGTGGTTGACCGGTTCTCAAAGATGTGTCATTGTATTCCACTTAAGAAGTTGCCCACTTCTAAGGAACTGGCTTCCATTTTTGTTCGGGAGATCTTTCGGTTACATGGGCTACCCAAGGTGATTTTCTTGGACAGGGGTAGTCAGTTTGTGTTCCAGTTCTGGCAAGCCTTTTGTGCACAGCTGGGAATTCAGCTTGCTTTCTCCTCTGCGTATCACCCGCAGTCCAATGGGGCTGCAGTATGAGCCAATCAGTCCTTGGAGCAATTCCTACATTGCTACAACTGGTCAGACTTATTACCATGAGCAGAGTTTGCTCACGACAGTGCCGTGAATTCTGCTTCCCGATTGTCTCTGTTTATGGCGAATTATGATTACCAACCTTCCATGTTGCCTGACTCGTTTGTTCCGCAGAGTATTCCTGAGCTAGAGGAGCATCTCTGTGGTCTTCATTCCACTTGGGCACAAGTCCAGGAGGCTTTGTGTCATGCTAATAATAGGTACAGACTCCATGCTGACCGCAGACGCCTGATTGCGCCTTCCTACCAGGTTGGGGCAGGGTCTGGCTGTGATCTCGCAACCTCCGACTACGTGTTCCCTCACTGAAGTTCGCACCTCGTTTTATTGGGCCTTTCCGTATCCTTTGCAGGAATAACCCAGTGGCTTACGCGTTGGACCTTCCTCCTAGTATGTGCATCTCAAATGTGTTTCATATTTCCTTATTGAAACCGTTGGTCTGCAACCACTTTACCACCTCTGTGCCACATCCTAACCCTATACAGGTTGAGAACCATGAGAAGTATGAGGTACAATCTATTGTTGACTCCTGTAGGTTCCCTGGGCACATACAATACCTGGTGCATTGGAAGGGGTACGTTCCGGAGGAACGCTCCTGAGTCTCATCCTCAGACATACATGCTCCTGCCCTCCTCTGTGATTTCCATACACGTTTTCCCCTCAAGCCCGGTGGTCCTCCGAGGGGGAGGGGTCGTTGAGGAGGGGGGTACTGTCAGGGTTGGCTCAGCCCTTCCTTCTCTGAGCTGGCCGCTCAGCTGCCGGCTAATTGCCAGCTCTCATCTCTCTCCACAGTTAACCAGCTGTTGTGGATCTGCTCGTCAGTCCCGCCTACTTAAAGATCTCCAGCTCACTTCATTCCTGCCTTCGCCTTGGTCACATCACAAGAAACCATCTCCTGCGTTCCTGTTTAAAGACTGGCTTTGCTGACACCCCTTCTGGCTCCTTATCCTGCTTGCTGTTCCTCTACTTGGATCCCTGACTTCTGGCCTGGCTGATTATCCGATCTGGTTACTGAACTCTGGCTTGGCTGATTACCCGATCTGGTTACTGAACTCTGGCTTGGCTGACTACCCGATCCGGTTACTGGACTCTGGCTATGCTTTGACTACGCTTACTCTACTTACCTTTTTATTTTTATTAGTAAACAAGTGTGATTTTACTGTACTTCTGTCTCGGTCTGGTTCATGGTTTCTGACACTAAGATTTTAATTTTGACGTACATGTTTATGCTATATATTATTTGTGTCACGTTTGTCTCAGTAAACATACCTTCTGGTTTACTGCAGATTAGGTGTGCCAGAGGGGTTGGGACTGATCTTGGGGTTGATAGACAGAGTGCAGAACCAAATATACATTAAGTGGCTCCCTTGGGGGTAGCGCTACATGTGGGGGCTTGCCTGGGATCTACCGCTACTCTGCAATTAACTTCCCTAGACAGCATCCCTGCAGCCACCAGGATGGACCCAGCCACTGTGGTCTAGTGGTGTGGAGAAGAAGGCATACACTCAGTCGAGCCTGGTGATAGAGTGGAAGCAAGGAGTCCCTGACCATTTCCAAGGGCCCGTGTACAATTGGCTAACAAGATTGAGCTTTGTCTAATTCAGCCGAAAGAATCAGAGACACGTCCAGCCAGTTCCAGCCAAGCCGAGGCAACAGAGGAAGAACTCCCTTCTACGGTACCCCTGGACCAGTGTTCTTTACTGCTCTGGGAGACTTTGTGTAAAAATGCCAGAAAGACACTTCTACATACTCTGAAACTGGGTATAGGAAACTCAGGACCTTTTCTGGAATACAACCAGTGTCTACAGGGGAGGACAACTTTGAAGAGGCTGGACCAGGCCACACAAGCCTTGGATGAATGGGACATTCCTGAGACTCACAAGAAACGGAGAATCACAAAGAGTTTAAGAGGGCCTGTCTCAGAAGCCATCCGCAATTTGAAGCTCAGCAAGCAAGATTGTGTTGCTCAGGACTACCTGAACATTCTGCAGGATGTGTTTGGGCGCACAGAGAGGTTTTCTAATCTCATGTATCAGTTGGAGCACACTTATCAAAATGAGGGAGAAAAGCTGTCTGATTACATGAGACGTTTGGACAAGATCCTGCACCAAATCTTGCTAAAGAAAGGTATAGACCCCCGGAAGGTGGACGACAAGTCTCGAGGGGTGCCCAGCCTTTGGACCCCATCACCCTCCTACTGAGAACCTGACAAGATGGTGGCATCTTGAAGTACCCAGATCTGATCTAGATTTTGTGAGAAGAGGAGGCCATGCTGGACAATAAAAAGAAGAGCCAGTGGTCTGGATCTCTTGTCGGGGTCAGGGTGGCCAGGGCAGTGGATAACGACCCAGAGGTTGAGCTCCTTAAGACTCAGGTGTCACAGCTGATAGAGATTATGGCCCTGCTGACTGCCAAGCCCACTATTCCACCCAGTAAAGAAGTTTCAGAGTCCAAGAAGTCCTCAAACTCTACTGTTGCCCAAATGGAAAAGCCAGTAAATCAAGGAATCTTTAATCGTCCTTGAAGCGGACAGCCAGAAAGACGACATGGGGGTAGAGATAATTCCAGAAGTGGTTTCAGCTAAGGCATTGCAGAGAAGTCACGGGATGATCTCAGTGTCCGCAACATAACAGCCTCACCTGTGAAGATGCCGGCTCGGATGTTGCAAGGACAAGTGAATCTGGCCAACCCCGTCTCACTGTCTTATTTAGTGGGGGGAGCAAAGGATGGAATCCCTGTCGAGGAGTTCTGTCCAATATACCACTCCAAGAATAGAAGACGCCTTACAGAGCCTGTCAGGGTCAAAGTAGTCTAACGTGCTGGATTTGAAGAGCGGGTACTACCAAATCCCTGTGTACTCTGAGGATCGGGAAAAGACCGCTTTCATTACCCCGGTGAGGTTCTTTGAATCTGACCGCATGCATCAAGGCCTGTCTGGCACCCCGGCTACCTTCCAAAGGTTGATGGAGCTTTGGGTGACATGAACCTGATCGAGGTGTTGGTGTACTTAGACGACATCATTGTGTTCGGCAGGACTATGGAGGAGCACAAAGAGCGCCTGGAGAAGGTCCTGAAGAGACTCCATGATGAGGGATTGAAGCTCTCTCTGGAGAAGTGCCAGTTTTATCAACCTTCGGTAAACTATCTTGGCCACATCGTGTCTGCCGATGGAGTAGACACAGACACCCAGAAGTTGGAAGCTGTTACCTCTTGGCCGAGACCTACTAATATGACCGAGCTTAGGTCATTTCTGGGATTCTGCTCATATTACAGGAGATTCGTCGAGGGATTTGCTAAAATAGCTCACCCCCTCAATGAGTTACTGAAAAGCCAAGAGGAAGACGATGATCCACATTCAACTGAGCCCGTCAGATCAGCTGAAGGGCTCAGAAAGCCCAAAGAGTCCATTCAGGAACAGTGGCAGCCCAGTGTGAAGAGGCTTTTAGGCAGCTGAAGTGGGGCCTCACAACTGCTCCAGTCTTGGCCTATGCAGATCCAATTAAGCCATATGAACTACATGTAGATGCCAGCCAAGAAGGGTTAGGCGGGGTGCTGTATCAAGAGCATGACAGGCGCCTACGGCCTGTTGCCTATGTGAGTCGGAGTTTAGCACCCGCCGAGAGGAACTACCCCACGCACAAACTTGAATTTCTGGCCTTGAAGTGGGCAGTGGTGGATAAGTTGAGGGATTATCTGTATGGCGCAGAATTTGTGATTAAAACTGACAATAATCCTCTCACATAGCTACTCACTACTGCCAAGTTGAACGCCACAGGTCACAGATGGTTGGCTGCCCTATCAGGGTTTACATTTAGCCTGAAATACCGGCCAGGGATCGGGAACAAGGATGCAGATGCTTTGTCAAGGAGGCCCCACTTTTCCCAAGATTCCCCAGAAGAATGGACCCAACTGACCCCTGAAGGGGTCTGAGCCCTATGTCAAGGAGCGGAACAGCAAGCTGGAGGTGGTGCCAGGGATGAGGACATTGGAGTGTCAGCCGCTGGGGTCCCCAGGTGTTGTTGCAACATCACTCAAGTTGGGATGAAGATCTGCCCAAGCTCTCAAAGAAAGACCTGTGAAGGGACCAGTTGGAAGACCCTCTCTGTAGCTTGGCATTGAAGGCCTTTTTGCTCCTCACTGATTCCCCGAAGGAAGCCTGCTTGCTGCACAGTTAGTGGGATTGGTTGCAGCTGCAACAGGGGGTGGTCTACGTAAAAATAAAGGAAAACTTCACAGACACATGTGTAGCGCCCACCTACTTAGGTGTGTGCTAACTAGTTGGTAAAGGTTAGTGTTAGGTAAAAATTACAGGTATTACCCTGTTGGTTTAAGCTTGATTGAGTTTATTTTGGTTGGGAGAAATGACAGAGTAGAATTGGGGTGTGACCACCTGCATTCTGTTGAGAGTGATGCCTTGTTTGTCCAGTGAGAGGTGCTGGAGGATAGGTAAATTGGAAACAGGATACAGTTAGTTGTATGGGTTACCCTGAACCAATCATTAATTTGAATGGGCAGGGGCTTTCAGGCCTATATAAACTGTGGGTCACATGCTCAGAGGGAGTCTGGCTGATGGGAAAAGAATGGCAGAGGAAGACAGCATGTAGAGACTGGTGCAGCTCAAGAGCTCTCCCCTCTAGGGAGGGGTACGTGCCATTCGGGGAGGAGAAATGGAGGAGATAACAGGAGGAATCTGCAACATTTAACAGGAGAAGACTGCTACTACCAACAGGAGAAGGACTGGGAGAGGACCCTCTATGGCAAGCATGGACGGTTGCTCAGGAGTACACGTGAGTGTAAACCCAGGGAAACAGTTATTCCAAAGACTGAGGGTGTTAAGGTGCTGACCGTGGAGTCTTAAAGAGTTATCACCCTGGAGAAATCCAAACAGTCAGTCTAAGAACTTTATTCAGAGTATCGTTCTTCGGACATAATTTGGGAATGCTGTACGGTTGGGAAGTAGTAGTAAACAGGAGGGAGAAGATATGCAGACCATTACAGGAACCAAGTTTTTAAAGGCAGCTCATATTTCTTGAGGATCTACTTACATTCTTTTCAGCTATGCACCAATGGAAAGAATAAAGTTTCACGTTTATTCGTTTAAGACTGTCTGCTGTGTCATCAAGTTCAAGGAAGGGGGGGGGTAATAGAACCACATTGGCGAAAAGGATAGAACTACCCAGCAGCTCCTACAGGGGTAGTGCGCTACACGTGTAATGTCAGTAGTGTCTTTTCTAGGCGTTTTGTTCAATAGTTCAATAGAAAGGCTGTCTTAAAACAAAGTGTGAGTTTACTTTATCACACTTGGCATCAACTTGAAAATAAATACAAAGGTAAAACTTCATACAGCTTGATGTAGCAAAACAAAAGATATTAGGAATAAAAACTGTAGTAAAAGAAAATACAGGAAAATAATTTGTTTCTTGCTTTCTCTATTGTCATAGAAGTGTCTTGTTAGAACAGCTGTTTAGGAGTTAGGCTGAATATAGGCCTAAAGTAAACAAAATGTCTTCAGTGTATGAAAGCGTGTGTAATGAAAGTGTCCCCTTCTGTGTGTGAAGAGAGAGTGAGTCAAGAAGTGTGTGTGTCGAAGTGTGTGTGTGTGTAAGTGTGTGCTAAGCCTTTGTGACCCTGTTTTTTATACTATTTCAAATCTATAAGTCAGCAAAATGCAACTATAGCCGTATATAGTTTGAGCTAAAGGTAAAATTTTATCGTATTAGTAATTATGTAAATATTCACTTTGCTAATAGCTGACACATCTTTTAAACTTCTTTGACTGACAGAAACATATAACAGTATTCTATAAAAAAAAAAACCTGTAGTGTTTACCCTCTACTAAATGGCCAAATCCATATTAAACTATAATAGAATAAATATATATATATATAATGCTAACCATAACATACAAGGCCATTCACAACATCGCCCCCATCTACATCACCAACCTCATCTGCAGATATCACCCAAATCGTCCCCTCCGCTCCTCCCAGGACTTCCTGCTCTCTAGCTCCCTTGTTACCTCCTCCCATGCTCGCCTTCAGGACTTCTCCAGAGTCTCTCACATCCTCTGGAACTCCCTGCCCCAGTATGTCCGATCAGCCCCTAACCTGTCTACCTTTAGGAGATCCCCGAAAACTCATTTATTCAGGGAAGCCTATCCCACACCCACATAACAACTGTCCCCGAGCCACCCCCATCAAATCATTCTCTGCAGCTATTACTTTTTGTACCACCACCCCCTCCCTTTAGAATGTAAGCTCTACGAGCAGGGTCCTCCTGTACCTTTTGTATTGAAATGTACTGTAATTGTGTTGTCCCCCTATACATTGTAAATCGCTGCGTAAACTGTTGACGCTATATAAATCGCGTATAATAATAATAATATATATATATATATATATATATATATATATATATATATAATTTCACACAAATTCTAACTAGCTAACTAATTAAGTAACTATGTCAAATAACTATATTATGGATAATCTATGATTTACTTTTTAAAAGATCTCTTCAAACATTTTTTGCTCAATTCTATGACACATTACTCTATGTGTATTCCTTTCTGTGAAACCACTGACCTACTAACCTTAAGTCATAAACTCTGGACATGGAGAACAACTGGTACAAAAATGACGTTCACACACCTAACTATTTCAAGATCTGTCTTTTACTGAGCTAAGTGAGCTTTTTCAAAGTCACAGCTTAAAAGGGGACACAAACAGCATAAATACAGATCTTGGTAATAAAGCCAAATTAATACAATTGTTCTACAGTCTACCGAAGGGGCCCCTCTGATAATCCTGAATAAAAATGGCAGTAATTCCTACCTGAAAAACATAGGGAGACGGTGTTAACTGTCTTACGTGACCGTCAAGGGCTATTGCCACTCCTGCCTCAGATGTATCCAAAGGAAGACTTTGCCTCACCAAGCTGCCCCAATGGACCATCTTCAGAGCCAGGGACCCCTGGAGCTGGTGTGCACTGACTTTCTGTGCTTGGAGCCTGATCTGAGTGGACAGAGCAATATCCTGTTAATAACTGACCACTTCACTCGGTATGCCCAGGCATTTCCCATGATGGACCAACAAGCATCCACGGTGGCCAAGATCTTAGTAGAGAAGTTCTTTGTGCACTATGGCCTACCCCAAGGTATCCACTCCGATCAAGAAAGAGACTTCGAGAGCAGTCTTATTAAGAGACTTTTAGACCTCCTGGGCATTAAGAAGTTTAGAGCCACCCTGTACCATCCTCAAGGGGATCCTCAACCAGAGAAGACCGAACTCTCCTGAATATGCTCGGGACTCTAACTTCAGAGCAAAAGCAGCACTGGAGCAAGCACATAGCGGCTATTGTGCATGCTTATAACAGCACCGCAAATGATGCCACAGTATACTCCCCCTACCGTTTCATGTTTGGGCGGGAGGCCCGGCTGCCAGTAGACTTGGCTTTCGGCAGGTCCCTGGACTATACCCCAGCAACGTCCCACAGAGGGTATGTGGACCACCTGTGGAGAAGCCTGAAGACTGCCTATGATAAGGCTCAAGCTGCCTCAGCTGCCCAAGGACAGAGGAACAAGAGAAACTTCTACCTCAGGGTACGAGTGCAGGACTTGCAACCAGGTGACAGAGTGCTGCTGAGGAATCTGGGTGTCCCTGGGAAGCACAAATTGGCTGATCGCTGGAAGTCACAGCCCTATGTCATCTGCAAACAGCTCCCAGGGCTCCCAGTGTACCAGAGCCAGCCAGAGGGAAGCACAGGCCCGCTGAAGACTTGGCATCGCAATTATCTGTTGCCTCTGTCGGAGGCAGTTCATGTGCACCACAGCCAGATTCTCAGTCAACACCCACAGCCTCTCAGAGATGCCGACCAGTGACTAGATCTCAGTCTGTACCTCTTGCTGTAGATGACAGCGAAGATGAAGAGATGGGAATAGACTGGTTCTGGCCATCTCAAACACCAGAGTCTGCTACCCCACCTCCTTCTCCTTCCAAGGTGACAGACATTGGGATTCTCAGACCAGAGCTTCCTGAAATTGTGCCTCAGAATAAACCTCTGAAAGATCTTGAAGACCCCCAATCTTCCTTGCTGGCAGCAGATTCTGAGGATTTTTCTCCATTCATTGAAGCTGAAATGCAGGAAGCTGAAGTGGATGTGCAGGAGGAAGACTTGGCCGTGGATGAAGACAATACCAGTGTCCCTGTAACACCAGTGCCTAAGGAACAGAGAGAGCAGAGAGTGACTAACTAAGTGACTAACCTATGATGCTCTGGGTGAAAGCTCTGATGAGGTCGTTCCCACTTCCAAAAGGACTCTTGAAGTGCCTGGTCCTTCCACTGCTAATTTGCAGGAGGACAACCCCAACTCACCCCCTGGTACATCTATACAAGACACTCCAGTGTCAGTGGCGTGTGTACAGAACAACCTCCCTTCCTACGACAATTGGTGGGAGGTTCCTCTAGCAACTCTGTGTCATGATATGAGCTGCCTGAGCTTGGGCTCTTCTTATGAAGATGCAAATTGTTTACTGTCATGTGTGCATTAACCTATTTCCTTCCCTTGACATAAGTATGTAACAGGTCAAGGACTTTTATTTCCTTTGGCGGACCAAAGGTTCTTTAGTGGGGGGAGGATATAGCAGGGAGCTGGTTATCTTACCTGCAGTACCAGATGACATTCTGCAACATTGCTACAGTGAAACGGTTTCCCTCTAGTGACAGCAAAGACTGTGTCCTTAAATCCTGCCAGCAGAGTGAATACCAGAAAGCAAAGCATACAGGGAATTGTAGTTCCAGGACTCAAGTTTCACATTGGGATTTCACTGTTTATGGACTACAACTTCCAGACTGCTGAAGAGAGAAGAACAGGCTGCTGGGAGAGACTATAAGTGGGATGGATTGAAGCCTGGCAAACTCTCTTGGGACCCTGACCTGGATCTATGAGCAGGGACTCTGCGATCGTGTGTTCTGTGACCGAGTCGTGGCTTGTGCAAAAAGATTCATCAAGCGGGTGATCGAGGGGGGAATGGGTGGGCAGCATCACCTCACTGTTCAGCGGCAGCCTGGAGTCTGCTCCAGCTTCCTCTGTACTACCACCACATCAGATCTGGGTAGGCGGAGGTCAGGCGCCATCCCCTGAGCCAGGACCCTGAGGGAGGATCCAGAAGGAGCAACTTTCATCCAGAGGTACCCTCTGCATTTTCGGTCACAGGAGTGGTGAGCGGGCGCTCGCTCATTTAATTGCAATAAAGACATCTCTCTTCTTGTTGCTTTGCTGGTATCAATAATGCTACAGGATTGACATTCACTTAACTTCATAGACTCTGTATACAGACATCTGTGTTCCATACTGCTGGTGTTTACAGTCCCTCTGGATACAATACCTTTCCAGCAAGCAGTCACAGCGCCACCTTGTGTTTAGTTTACACAGAAAGATCCAGCATTCTCTTCTGGTTAAGTTCATGTTAGCTTAACTGCTCTTAAAGTGCTAGCTGAAGACCACAAGATTCATCTTAACTACGGAGTTACTGTTAACCCCCTTTTGTTCTCCTGACCCTTTCAACAGACTATTGTTGTCTAACCTAAAGGTGATCCTTCAGGTAGCTGGACTCTGCTTAAAAAGAGGCCAATCAAGCCACGGTTATAACTGTTCTTACTGAATGTTTGCTATTTGCCTTGTTGTGGGCCTGTGGGTTGAGGTACAGGGAGGAGAGGTTTGACACAGCTTAAAGGGGTTGGTCCTTTGCCTCTCTATACCTGTTCGCATAGGTATCATTAGTGTGAACTGAGGTTCTGTTGTGTTTAACTGCACTGTGTTTCCCTGAATCATTAATAGTAATTTGTCACTTAAACTAAGATTTTTTATCTAACGTACATGTTTATGCTATATATTATTTTTGTCACTTTTGTCTCAGTAAACATACCTTCTGGTTTACCACAGTTGTGTTTCGCAATAATACTGCAGATTAGGTGTGCCAGAGGGATTGGGACTGTTCTTAGGGTTGAGAGGCAGAGTGCAGAAACAAATATACAATAAGCAGCTCCTCCAGGGGGTAGCGCTACACCAGTAAAGTAAGAGGGCACTTCTACATTGACTAGCAATGTAAGGGGGCACTTTTCAAGGGACCACATATGTAAGGGGGCACGTTTCCACTGGCCACTAGTGTAAAGGTACACTCAAATTTTTCATGTTTTGTTTCTTTTTTGGCCATTATTATTAGTAGTATTAATATTAATTTTAATGACTAGTATTAATAATAATTGTGTTATCTAGAGCATAATGGTGTTCCGCACCCTTATGTCAAATCCTCTAGGTCCAGCAAATTCTTTGCTATTTTGTTTTTTTCTTGTACTTTCTATATATCACACTAATATAACATAACGGTAGATACATTTTTTAGCAGGGGTTCCCTAGGACCTGGAAATAGTTTCAAGGTTACATTGTGTTTTTGGATTACAGGAGCCTATGGACCCCCCATACTTTCCTAAGCAACTGGTGAAGAAATACATGGTTTAACCTCATACTGATATGATATTATATTATATTAGTGAGAACTGCTTTAATTCCTGGTGATGGAATCTGCCGGTGCAGTGCTTTCACCCTGAACTCTGTTCCAATGCCCAATGATAGCGCTATTATCAGTTCTTTACTATCCATTGTGTCAGGGAGTTTATTATGAATGACTGCACATTTCTGTAATCTGTAATTCAGAGCCAGTGCTCCTGTTGGCTGGCGCCGCTATATTTCCCAGCATTAAGTATCTGAAAGAAATACTAATGGCTCATTAATGTACAAGAGGGCAATCTCTCTGACCTGAGGCTTTATTTCCAAAGGTTTTCCGGCTCTGTTGTTGGAGATGCAGATTTTAATATTTCACTATTTCTAAAGTCTGTCTCCACACACTGACCCTATTTCTGGCTGCTCAGCCATGTGTAGAATCTCCTTGATTTACTGTTCTCGCTAATGAGGTGTGAAGCACAGCAGAATGTATACCTAGAGAGAGACATAAACCACATTACGGTCCAATCTTCAGAGAAAAGCGGAGAGTCAAAGAATCAGTGGGTCATCACCATGCTTAAATGTCATTAGTGTCGTTTTGGTTAACCAGTTATCAACTTAAAGGGACATAACTCCATCATTTTCTTAGCTATTTACCAACAGGCAGAGACAAAATATATCTGGGTCGCATTATCAGTTTGCAACATGCTGCTATCTAGTTCACCTTGTAAAACAAACCACTCAGTTTAAAATATAAATGAAAGGCAAAACATTTTTGTATAGATATGAAAAAAGATTACAAATACCTTTTTTCCACTTTTTATAAGTGATCACATTCTCTCTGTTCTCAGCTGCAAAAGAACTGGGGGAGGAAAAGCAGCAGCACACTGAGCCTCCAAGCGAATGGCTGTGCAGCGGGGGGGTGTCAGGTCAAGTCCGAACATTGGAGAAGAGCACACGAGGTCCCAGCACAGCTAGAGAACTGACCACAGTGTGTTCTCCTGCTTAGTGTGGTCAGTTTTTAACAGAAAGCAGAGGGACTGGCAGGAACACCAGGAATTTCACATAAAGGAAGCAATACAAAGAGAACAGGACACATCTTCATACAAGTACATGGTACAGCAGGCGCATATCAGGAATATGAAATGTTGGGGTAACAAACACTTTAATGTGCCTTATTTAAAATAATACTGTCTTGTTTTTTCATTTAAAAATAACAAACATGCTATACTTACCTGCTCTCTTCTGTGGTTTTGCACAGAGAAGCCCGGATCCTCCTCTTCTTGGGTCCCTCTTCGGCGCTTCTGGCCCCTCCCTCCTGCCGAGTGCCCCCACTGCAAGCAGCTTGCTATGTGGGTACCGGAGCCAAGCTGCTGCTCTGTGTGTCCATTCAGACATGAAGCCATGGCTCAGCCCCGCCCCCTCATCATTGGCTCACTGACTTTGATTGACAGCAGCAGGAGCCAATGGCACTCCGCTGCTGTCTAAGGCCAATCAGGAAGGAGAGTCCCAGCCAGCCGAATCTCTCATGCAACATCACTGGATCGAGATGGGCTTAGGTAATTATTAGGGGGGCTGAGGGGGGCTACTGCACACAGAAGGGCTTTTATCTTCATGCATAAAATGCATTAAGATAGAAGAAAAACATTCTGCCTTTAAAATCACTTTAAAGTGTGCATATAGCCTTTTTTATAGAGTAGGTAAGGGTTCAAACCCTTGTCAGGTTAAGTTTTGCTGTCTTTGTACTATTGCTATTGGGGAAATCCCCCTGTACTTTTTATCTCAGAAAAGCAACAGGAAGCTAGAGGAAATCTCCCAAAGTCAGGGAAATTCCTCTCTTTCATTTTTCCCCTCACATCTTCTTTTGGGGGGTACCCTTAAATTATTTTACCCCACTTTCTTTCTCAGTGACAATGATCATCAGTACAAATAGAGTGGAAAAATCTTCCCAATGGGGACATAGCAGTAAAAAGTAACTAACCCATCCCCCATGCTATCAAAAACTTTGTAAATTTTGTGGCTAGAGATACTCTGTAATGAATGACCCACATCTGTTTTCTTATTTTGCAAATTCATGCAATGTCTAATGGGTACAGTAGGTGGAGGATGGGGAGCCACTTTGGAGGTTTTTGTATATCCCAGGCAATGTTCTGTGTCCTGGAATAGCGGACCCAGCTGTCCATGTGTGTGTTAGTTCCTGGTATATGGGCAAGATAGGTTAGTCTTATGCCCCATACACACAATCAGACATTCTGCCAGAAAAAGTTGGATGTGAGCTCTTGGTCAGAAATTCCAACCGTGTGTATGCTCCATTGGACTTTTGTTGGCAGAATTCCAGCCAGCAAAAGATTGAGAGCAGGTTCTCTATTTTTCGGTCGGAAAAAGTTCCTATCCGAAAATGCTTTTGTCTGTATGCAATTCGGACGCGCAAAAATCACGCATGCTCGGAAACAATTTGACACATGCTCGGAAGCCATGAACTTTATTTTCTCGGCTCATGGTAGTGTTGTACATCACCGCGTTCTTGGCGGTCGAAAGTTGAGAGAACTTTTGTGTGACCGTGTGTATGCAAGGCAAGCTTGAGCGGAATTCCGTCAGAAAAACCATCCATGATTTTTCCGACGGAAATTCCACTCATGTGTAAGGGGCATTAGAATGTTGCTGCAAGTAGATTTAGAGTTAGTTTTAAGCTGAACTTTAAGGGCTCCTTCACATTGGGGTGTATGTTTGCACTTCCTTGTGTTAAAGCACTTGGTGTAAGGTAGCCAAAATGAATAACCTGTCAACGCACCTCAATGCACAGAAAACTGCTTGCCCAATTCTATAAGTGCAACCCAGACACAGCATATGTGTCCATGCTCTGCAGTGCACATTCATTTACATGTGTTTCAGTGCACTGTAGATGTGTGCATGGATGCAGTCCATGCAGTGCACATTTATGTCTCCTTTGTGACAAAGCCCTAAATCTTACTTTGGATTATATAAAAAGCTGGCCATATATGGTTCAGTTTTTTTGTTTAGCCAGCAAGTTGAAGGAAAAAAACGGAACTGATTCCATTATCCACACATTCGAGCTGGATGGGGGAATCTTCCCTGCTGCACCATTTTATTCTGACAGCAGGGAGAGGACACCGCTGTCAGAATACACAGATCAGCAGCTGCAGCCATTGGCTGCAGCTGCTGATCAAGTGGCTTTTTTCCAACAGTGCGATCAGTAGATCAGCTTCTGTTCAACTGCAGTGCCACACATAGATCGAAATCTGGACAGTCCCCCTTGAACTGACCAACTTTCGACCCATCTATAGGCAGTTTAAGAGTTTGTGTCCCAGCCATGTGAGCTCTATGATAATACAGAGCAATGGTATGTTGAATTTGTCTTTCTACACTTGTACCTGATTGTACAATGTTCTATGATAATAATACAGGATTAGCACTGCTCAGAATGGTGATGACACCATTCCTTGTAAAGAGAATTAAGTGATCTCAAAAGTTTGTACTACAGAATGAATTCAGTAAGCTAACAAAAGGCATTGCTTCTATTTTCACTTTCCTGGTTTCTAAAAATGTGTTTCCTCTATCATTACAGGTCATGTGCACATTACAGATTTTAATATTGCAACAATTCTAAAAGGATCAGAGAAAGCTTCATCCATGGCAGGGACAAAGCCTTACATGGGTAAGTGTTCACTTACATTCTGCTTGTCTGTATTTAATACTGAATTTCGTTTTCACAACATATTAATTGACTTATGCCGCGTACACACGATGTGACTTTCCGGCAGAAAAGGTCCGACGGAATCATTCCATCGGATATTCTGATCGTGTGTGGGTTTCAACGGACTTTTTCTTTAGAAAATTCTCACGGACCTAGAAATTCCAGAAAACCGTTCGTCTGTATGCTATTCCGACGGACCAAAAACGACACAAGGGCAGCTATTGGCTACTGGCTATTGACCTTCCTTTTTCTAGTCCCGTCGTAGGTCATCGTGTTCTAAACGATCGGACTTTGGTGTGATCATGTGTAGGCAAGTCCGTTTCAGCGGAACTCCGTCGAAAAAAACGTCAGAGTTTATTCTGACGGAAAAACGGTCGTGTCTACACGGCATAAGATCATGTAAAGAAAAAAAATCTTCTAAGGTCTTGTTTCTAAGTGCCAACCAGTGGTCATAACAGGTGGTTGACCTGCGTTTTACCAACCCCCAAATGCCAAGCCGCAAATCACGCTAAAATTCATACAACATGTCATATTTGACAAACGCAACCCATTCAAGTGAATAGGAGCACAGTGAAACTGCAAGTAATGCACACAGGTGTGGCACGGTGGGCTTTCGAAGGTCAAAACAGGCTTTCAGGAGGTGACATATTGTTTTTTTTTCATGAATTTCTTTTCAGAGGGGTGGTAAACTCTACTGCACATGTAAATGTGGCCTATAAGCCTTTTTATACTGTAACTGTCATTACAGTAAATTCTCTAGGGGTTGCAATGCCTAACACCGCGTACACACGATCGGAAATTCGGCCAGCAAAAGATAGATGAGAGCTTTTGGTCAGAAAATGCAACCGTGTGTATGCTCCATCGGACTTTTGCTGGCCGAATTCCAGCCAGCAAAAGATTGAGAGCATGTTCTCAATTTTTCGGTTGGAAAAAGTTCCTATCCGAAAATGCGATCATCTGTAGCAATTCTGACTCGCAAAATTCCTATGCATGCTCGGAAGCATTGAACTTAATTTTCTTGGCTCATCGTAGTGTTGTACGTCACCGCGTTCTTGAAGGTCAAAAGTTCTGCGAACTTTTGTGTGACCGTGTGTATGCAAGGCAAGCTTGAGCGGAATCCCGTCATATCTTTTTCTGACCAAAATCCCGATCGTGTGTACGCGGCATAAAGACACATATTCCGCCAGCATTTTGGGACATTCTCAAAATATAGATGTGTGAGTGGGCTTGCAAAAAGAAAGGAGGCAACACATTCTGTTCCTCCTGATAAAGCGGGGTTATCCCGGCATCATCTTTCCCCATCTGGACCCCCCCAAGCAATCCTTAATTCATATTGTTAGTTAGTTATAGTTGTATGCTGTCAATGTGGGGTATCCTTGGGGAAGTGATATTTTCAGGAGGTGTTTTCCTGCTTACAGCATGATTACCTCTGTTTTAACCTGTTGGATTTTATGTTTTTTATGTAATAAAATTGTGTTTTATCTCAGTAATATTGTGTCTGTTGCACCTTAAAAATCCATTGTGTTTAAATTTTTCTCTATTGCATTTTGGGAACAGCCTAAATGCTTTCCCCCCGGTGCTGAACTTTACACAAAAGAGAATAATAAAAGTAATTGTTATTACAGCAGGGCCATTTTTCATCAGAAAAAAACAGGAACAGCCACCGAGAACTACTGGCTAATTTCTATCTAATGGTCTAATCAGGTCTATTATTGTGTAATGCAATAGAATATGTCACTGCCAAACTACCTGAAAGCTAAAAAAAAAAATCAAAGCCAAATATTTTCTGCAGGTGTATGCTATTACTGCAACTGTATGTGAAAATCATATTTTTTTTATAACACCACATACAGCTTATGGCATCCCCTAAGCATATTATTTAAAGGAATCATGTATTTTCAAGGTTGCTCTTGAAGCAACATCAAAAGACTCCCTCCCTGCTGTATGGTATTTACTTATTTATTTTTGCATTGGTACATGTCCCCCATGGCAGTAGCCAGCTTCCCAGTTTTGACAGTAGCTTGCCTATTAGCCATAAAAATGGCCAGAATCAACTAACAAACATGCATCTTTATAAACTTCAATGGGATTCTCATCTAAGTTTGAGTTCACTGAATTTTGAGCAAGATTTACTGATCCCTTGCTGAATTGAACCTGGACAGATTTGCCCATGACTACATCTCATAAAATTATAAAAGCATACCAGCTACCTTTGCTTTTGTTGTCAGACATTTTTTTTATTTTTAGCCACCCAGTGCAATGGGTTTACCAAAATCCATGTGGTTTGCATGATTGTGGGTAAAATGGGGGCAGGGCTTTTTAATATTGGTAGGTATGAAAATGATGTATGCTAATACAATGAAATATTTCACAATGGAATGATTGTGTAAGTAATCATCGTATCGCCTTATTGAAACAATGCCATATTTTATGTAGCGTTGACATATTGAAAGGGCAGAGTATACCATTCTGCTGTTTCTCGACCTTTAAATGTAGTCACTTAATAAGAGAGAGGGGGGATAAAAAAATTCAGGCGACTGAATTTCTCAGTGTTTTGTATGTTAATCCATTTTTTGAAACACCTACACATACCTAAGTAGATAAGTGCAGGCTAAAATTTTCACTTAGGACCACTGAAAATATGAATCAGTGATACCATCTATGCTGCATACTGTATTAACCTGAATTTAGTTTTATTTTATATAAATGATCATTCTACTTTAATCACACGGCCTGCTTGGATGTACAAAGCTTTCAAGCAATTTACATTTTGTTTTCTGTATTCTGTTTACTTTCACCATTTTTAATGGTGTTGGTCTTTTCAAAATTGATTAAAAAGAGGCTGAAATTATTTATTACCCCCATCGTGTATTCTTAGTGCACATGAAGATCCATTGACTGTACCACTTGCACATTTAGCTATCGACTTTGCCACAAGATTTCAAGGGCTTGTGCAATTCCATCAATAAAGTAAAATGCCATTACATAACATGATAACTTCATAAGTATGAACGGCATTGATTTTTTTAATAAGGTTCAAAATATTCTAAAAGAGAAGAGAGAAGAGATATATCCAGGTAATAAATGCAGAAGAGTTGCAGCAATGTGCAGCAGTGTAGTTCATAGGCACGGCTAGGATGCTAAATGATCTGTGACACCCTTTGGCACCTTTTATAAAGAATGGGATTTGTTACTAAATATGGATGTGGTTGAAGTTAATGTAATGTGTAATGTAATATGTAAGCCGACAGCCACTGACCTCCAATAAATGACCATCAATGAAGATGGAATTATTGCAGCCACTTACTGCCACTAATACAAATGGTGAGGTTTACCCTTAATGTGAATGGCACAAAGCTGGGCTTATTTCACTTCCACACCACAAATGATACACTTTAAAATTATATCCACATACATTATGGGCCATGCCTTAAAGTGATGCTGAGCAGTGCTTGCCACCTCCTTCTTGATGCCTTCAACCTCCGAACTATTTTCAAATCTTGGCAACTTTGCAGGAGATAGCGTATCTGAGCTCTGGCATGTCAGATGAATGGATATGCTAAGTTCAGTACCTCTGAATAAAGTTGCAACCAAAATTAAAGCTGCTGCTCCATCAGCTAGTTCTACTCCCACCTCCAGCATGTATGATATTTAATTTCATATTTATTACCAAGTATAATTTTGATGCATGGAGGTGTTAAAAAATATCCACCCTGGCTGCTGAATATGGCGCTGGCCCCAGGTCTGATGGCAGGTGCCCATATCGCTCAACTTTTTAAGATAAGAATGAGGGACACCTATTAGCAAAAGTATTTAGGCATAGGACACACCCCCTGACAAGGAAAACGTATACAAAAAAAGATTAGTTAAACCCACAAGTGCTTTTTTCTACCAGTACTATTCCTTTACTGGCTTTTAAATTTTACAAATGCAGCAATTTAGAAATTGGATGAAAATTTTAGCATTGAAAAAAACTTTTTGAAAGATAAATAGTGACTTTTATATACAACTATATAGATCAGACCAAAATGTGAGACACATGAGGAGGAAAGAGGGACAGAGGGACTTTGTTCCAAATCAGGGACAGCCCCTCAAAATCAGGGACAGTTTGGAGCTATGGGTGCCCTGCAAAACAAACAGTATACTCATTGATAATTCACTGGCTTAGCATCACCACCATTTCTGCAGATGTTTGTGCTACCTGTAGCTGTGAGGGGAGTCCTACAGGATGGTAATGTTAAATTGCTCAAGGATGTCTCAGCCATATCTTTGTCAAGTACAATCACATGATATGGTTTGTCACACAGTGGAAGCGTGACAACATGCTGTTTAGGCAAAAAAAACAACAACTACAAAACCAACAGTGTAGTACCTTCTGATAAAGTATAATGAATATATATATGTTTAATATATATACTGTGTATATAGATATATACAGTGGGGATGGAAAGTATTCAGACCCCCTTCAAATTTTCACTCTTTGTTATATTGCAGCCATTTGCTAAAATCGTTTAAGTTCATTTTTTTCCTCATTATTGTACACACAGTATCCCATATTGACAGAAAAACACAGAATTGTTGACATTTTTGCAGGTTTATTAAAAAAGAAAAACTGAAATATCACATGGTCCTAAGTATTCAGACCCTTTGCTGTGACACTCATATTTAACTCAGGTGCTGTCCATTTCTTCTGATGATCCTTGAGATGGTTCTACACCTTCATTTGAGTCCAGCTGTGTTTGATTATACTGCTTGGACTTGATTAGGAAAGCCACACACCTGTCTATATAAGACCTTACAGCTCACAGTGCATGTCAGAGCAAAGGAGAATCATGAGGTCAAAGGAACTGTCTAAAGAGCTCAGAGATTGAATTGTGGCATGGCACAGATCTGGCCAAGGTTACAAAAAAATTCTGCTGCACTTAAGGTTCCTAAGAGCACAGTGGCCTCCATAATGCTTAAATGGAAGACATTTGGGAAGACCAGAACCCCTCCTAGAGCTGTCCATCCTGCCAAACTGAGCTATCGGGGGAGAAGAGCCTTGGTGAGAGAGGTAAAGAAGAACCCAAAGATCACTGTGGCTGAGCTCCAGAGATGCAGTCGGGAGATGGGAGAAAGTTGTAGAAAGTCAACCATCACTGCAGCCCTCCACCAGTCAGAGCTTTATGGCAGAGTGGCCCGACGGAAGCCTCTCCTCAATGCAAGACACATGAAAGCCCGCATGGAGTTTGCTAAAAAACATCTGAAGGACTCCAAGATTGTGAGAAATAAGATTCTCTGGTCTGATGAGACCAAGATAGAACTTTTTGGCCTTAATTCTAAGCGGTATATGTGGAGAAAACCAGGCACTGCTCATCACCTGTCCAATACAGTCCCAACAGTGAAGTATGGTGGTGGGAGCATCATGCTGTGGGGGTGTTTTTCAGCTGCAGTGACAGGACGACTGGTTGCAGTCGAGGGAAAGATGAATGCGGCCAAGTACAGGGATATCCTGGACGAAAATCTCCAGAGTGCTCAGAACCTCAAACTGGGCCGAAGGTTTACCTTCCAACAAGACAATGACCCTAAGCACACAGCTAAAATAACAAAGGAGTGGCTTCACAACAACTCCGTGACTGTTCTTGAATGGCCCAGCCAGAGCCCTGACTTAAACCCAAATGAGCATCTCTGGAGAGACCTAAAAATGGCTGTCCACCAACATTTACCATCCAACCTGACAGAACTGGAGAGAATCTGCAAGGAGGAATGGCAGAGGATCCCCAAATCCAGGTGTGAAAAATTTGTTGCATCTTTCCTCAAAAGACTCATGGCTGTATTAGATCAAAAGGGTGCTTCTACTAAATACTGAGCAAAGGGTCTGAATACTTAGGACCATGTGATATTTCAGTTTTTCTTTTTTAATAAATCTGCAAAAATGGCAACAGTTCTGTGTTTTTCTGTCAATATGGGGTGCTGTGTGTACATTAATGAGGAAAAATATGAATTTAAATGAGTTTAGCAAATGGCTGCAATATAACAAAGAGTGGAAAATTTAAGGGGGTCTGAATACTTTCCGTCCCCACTGTATATATGTACATATATATATATAATATTTATATATATATATATATATATATATATACATATATATATATATATATATATATATATATATATATATATATATATATATATATATATATATATATATATATATATATATATATATATATAGTTGTGCTCATAATTTTACATACCCTGGCAGAATTTATGATTTCTTGGCCATTTTTCAGAGAATATGAATGATAACACAAAAACTTTTCTTTCACTCATGATTAATGTTTGGCTGAAGCCATTTATTATCAATCAACTGTGTTTACTCTTTTTAAATCATAATGACAGCAGAAACTACCCAAATGACCCTGATTAAAAGTTTACATACCCCAGTTCTTAATACCGTGTATTGCCCCCTTTAACATCAATTAAGGCTTGAAGTCTTTTGTGGTATTTGTGGATGAGGCTCTTTATCTTCTCAGATGGTAAAGCTACCCATTCCTCTTGGCAAAAAGCCTCCAGTTCCTGTAAATTCTTGGGCTGTCTTGCATGAACTGCACGTTTGCGATCTCCCCAGAGTGGTTCAATGATATTGAGGTCAGGAGACTGAGATGGCCTCTCCAGAACCTTCACTTTATTCTGCTGTAGCCAATGACAGGTCGACTTGGCCTTGTGTTTTGGATGATTGTCACGTTGGGATGTCCAAGTACATCCCATGTGCAGCTTCCTGGCTGATGAATGCAAATGTTCCTCCAGTATTTTTTGATAACATACTGCATTCATCTTGCCATCAATTTTGACCAAATTTCCTGTGCCTTTGTAGCTCACCCATTGACACTCATTGACCTTTTATAAATACACTAATTACAAGCAAACAGATCACGGGTGAGGATGGTTACCATTAATAGCCATTTAAACCCCTTTGTGTCAACCTGTGTGCATGTTATCAGGCCAAAATCACCAGGGTATGTAAACTGTTGATCAGGGTCATTTGGGTAGTTTCTGTTGCCATTATGATTTAAAACACAGTTGATTGATAAGTTCAGCCAAACACTAGCCACGAGTGAAAGAAAAGTTTTTGTGTTATCATTCATATGCTCTGAAAAATGACCAAGAAATCATAAATTCTGCCAGGGTATTTAAACTTATGAGCACAACATTATATAAATATATATATATATTGTTTAGAGGACCATTGTCACTGCAACGGAAAGTGAGAAAAATTTTAATACAACAGGAAAAGAGGGGACGCCTTTCTATGGGGGTGTTTGTTACCTGTAGTAACTGTCTAAAAGGGGAATTCTCTTATATTGAACAGATCTACTCTCACTCCCTGTTATATAAATGGGACAGGAAGTGAGGACAATTGCTCCACATAGAGGCGACAAAACAAAACTGACAAACATTCTAAGCCTTTCTTACTCTGAAAAACAGGAAAAAAGTTTTGGCTACTGTAATATTTTAAGGGTGTCACATAACTACTAGAGTTAGTGTGTTGGAGACCTCACTTACAAAAAGATATTGATCAGATAGAATGAGCCCAAACACAGGCGACAAAAATGGTGAAAGGTCTGAGGGATAAAACATATCAGGAGAGACTGCCAGACTCTGATTCACTTATTGTGCAATCTTGAGCAGGTGTCTCCAAACGTTTTAACCACTTGCCTACTGGGCACTTTCACCCCCTTTCTGCCCAGGCCAATTTTCAGCTTTCAGCTCTGTCGCACTTTGAATGACAATTGTACCCACATAACATTTGTGGCATTTTTTGAGACAGATTTATTTTTTTGCTAAACAAACTAAAAAACACTTAAATTTTTTTTTACTGATAGGTAGCACTTATATGCAGCACTGATAAAGCGGCACTGGTGGGCACTGATAGGTGGCACGGTTAGGCGGCACTGATAGGCTGCACTGATAAGCACTGCTTAGGTGGCATTGATGAGGAGGCACTAGTATTCAACACTGATGAGCACTGATAGGCAGTACTGATAAGCGGTACTGATGGGCACTGATAGGTGGCACGGTTAAGTGGCACTGATGGGCACCGATAGGTTGCACTGGTGGGCACTGATAGGTGACTTTGATGGACTGCACTGATATATGGCACTAATAGGTGGCACTGATGAGGAGGCACTGACAGGCAGCACTGATGGGCACTGATTGGCAGCACTGGTGGGAATTGATTGGCAGCACTGGTGGGCACTGATGGGGCTGCACTGATCATCAGGGCACTGATAAACAAATTCCCTGATTGTCAGTCCAGAGGTCCCCATTGAGGAATGCTGCTTGCCTACGCACTGTCAGCATAAGAAGAGGAATGCCAATAACCGTCATTTCCTGTTTACGCTGTGATCAGCTGTGATTGGACACAGTTGATCACATGGTAAAGAGCCTACATCATAGGCTCTTCACCGTGATTGGTAATGTGCTGTGTCCAAGAGACATGCACTAAACAACTAAACAAAGAGCCAGTTTACATTCCTTCAGACTTCAGGCCAGACTATGGCCAGTGGGAGTAGAAAAATGTCCTGTGTCAGTGGGAGTAAACAATTTCCCAATCTTTGGTATTGGGGGAAGAAAAAATGCCCCATAATTGGTGTCAGTGGGAGGACTAATGCCCCACCATTGGTGTCAGTGAGAGGACTAGTGCCCCACCATTGGTGTCAGTGGGAGGACTAATGCCCCACCATTGGTATCAGTGAGAGGACTAATGCCCCACCATTGGTGTCAGTGGGAGGACTAGTGCCCCACCATTGGTGTCAGTGGGAGGAGCAGTTTCTCGTCATTGGTGCCAGTGGGAGGAATAGTGCCCCAAAGCAAGCAAAGGGCTTAGTCTGGCCTCTGGGCCGCAATTTGGGGACCACTCATCTTGAGAAAAGAAGGGAAAGGGGGACATGATTGAAACCTGTAATTACATTAAAGCTGGCTATACTGCTTGAATTCGGTACAAGGATGTTTGCTCATCTCTATTACTTACGTGTTTGAATCTGACAAATCTATTTCAGCCCTTTACTGAAATAGACAGCTAAATAAATGATATTTCACTGACATGTCATAGATCATTTGATTCCTGAAGCTTTGATAATCATTGATCTCATCGATGCTGCAGGAGTATTGCAGAGTATGTGACATCAAGCTCACAGAGTTTAAACACATTTCATTTAACTGAAGGAGAAATATAACAAAAATCGGGATTATGACATGTACATACGCAAGCTATCGTCATGTGCTTTGCATACAGACTAGATTTCAAAGGAAATTACCTTGGAAGAAGATACCTCAAATAAATGCTTTCAGAAAATGTCATGGAGAGAAGAGCGGGAAAATGAGAAAAATGTACAACATTGCATCACGGCGGTCTAAAAATAGAACGAAATCAAGAAAAACATACGTAGTACAGCTCAACCATATCTAAGTAAAATGTGAATGACTACAATTTTTTAGAGGCAGATAAGGATTCTGACATAAAATATAGGTAGACGCTCAACCTCTAAATCCGATAAGCAGAATCCGATACCAAAAGCTAAGCTTTTTAAGTTAGCAGGTTTAGCTATTTTTATATGCATTTTTATGTGTGTGTGTGTGTAATGGTACTAGTAGAAAAAGACTTTTTAAGAGATATCTTGTGGCCTGTCTTGGTGGATGTGCCTGTAAGGAGCCTGTCGTCTCTTAAAGGTAAGTCATTCAGTACAGAGCAGTGTGATAGAGAGGTTCCATTACTTTTTTTTTCCTATGGCAAGGTCTATCCCCAGTAACTATGTAGTCCTCTCTTCTGGAAAGGGGCTCAATTACCATAAGTGGAGCCAGCAGAGCACCAAGGAAGTGATAAGTGCTTCCCTGAGTACATTGTGAAATCTAACATTGCCAGTGAAGTAAGGAATAAATACTACTAAGATGAAAGCAAGTATAGTGCTTAACTTTCAAAGGTACTGCTGATGTTTGAGTCTTCTGATTTCAGGTGTCAACTACCTTTCTGGGAACGTCACACCCTCTGACACACTAAAGCTAAATAAGGTGGCTTTATTTGAGAAAATATTTCCAAATTATATTCAAACTAAATTCTATTAGTGCGTAGCCAGTTTTACACCAATGTAAGAAGGGGTGTCAGTGGATTTCCACTAACAGTAATGAGACTTGGCTTCCACCGGTACCAGTGCAAAAGGGGACTTTCAACCTGAGACTCCCTAACTACCAATCTCAAAGTGCCATTTTTCCTCCACTCCCTTCCACTTACCACCAACCTCCTTAAAGCAGTAATAAACCCAAAAGCAAACATGTTATTGTATTGCAGCTTACCAATGCTTAGATGTGATAATTTTCTTTTTTAAGCTTTCTTTCTTTCATTTTCACCTGCTGATCCTGCCACTAAGTGTTGTTTTTCAAAAGAACAAGCTCTCCTGCAGATGTAATGCCCTGTACACACGATCGGACTTTCCGAAGGAAAATGTGCAATCGGAGCTTGTTGTCAGAAATTCCGACCGTGTGTAGGCTCCATCGGACTTTTTCCATCGGAATTTCCGACACACAAAGTTTGAGAGCTGGATCTAAAATTTTCCGACAACAAAGTCCGTTCGCGCAAATTCCGATCGTGTATAGACAATTCCGACGCACAAATTGCAGAAAAAAGCAGAAGAGCCCCACTGGCTATTGAACTTCATTTTTGTCGGCTCGTCATATGTGTTGTATGTCACCGCGTTTCTGACGTTCGGATTTTCCAACCAACTTTGTGTGACCGTGTGTATGCAAGACAAGTTTGAGCCAACATCCGTCTGAAAAAATCCGATGGATTTTGTTGTCGAAATGTCCGATCCTGTGTAAAGGGCATAAGAGTTACAGGTTTGGGATAAACCATTTACTACCGACAAGGGTGTTTACAATGGTCAGCTTTTATTTATTTTTGTAAAACCTTTATCCCAAAAGGGATATTATATGCTATTGGGCCCAGTGGCATTTAGTTATGTCCCATTTAGTACTATTAACTCTAAGTAAGACTGTTATGTTTAATAGACAAAGCGTATTAAAAAACTCCCATTACAGTATCTGTAAGCAGGCACAGTAGAGTCCAGTGAAAACGCACGATCTCCGTCCCGGCTGTCAGCAGTGGTCTTGTCTTGGTGATCTGTGTGGGGCTGGCGTCCTGGCCAGTAGGAGTCTCTCAGCGCTCAGACGGGATCCAGAGCGAGGTCTGGAACACAGCTGGAGATCACAGGAGAGGGCTGAAACTCAGCGTAGGGTGGGATGGCATCACGGACGTTATCGCAACGCGTTTCAGAGCGTGTGCACTGGGAAGATGTTTGCAGTGCGCGCTCCTTTGTCAAGCTAACGAGCCTAGGCTATAAACAGCCTTTTTATGTGTCTTGCTGGTGCTGCCATCTGATGGAGAAAGTTGTAATTGCTCTCCATACATACAATAGCCAATTTTGCAATTTATTTATCACTGGATGTTCACTATTTCATGCATGTTCTTGATAGCTGCTGTAATAGATATCCTTTGAGTCTATAATATTTACTGTAGCACAGGTATCTAAGCAATTATAGCACTTCTAAGTATGCAGAATATCTTCTGCTCCCATGGTGGTTCTTCCTGTTGGCTTGTACAGCGGTACAGAATGTGTAGGCCACAAGGAGGAACCACTGCATGTAGTGGGGGGAACTGGTATTCGACTCACACAGAAGAAATGAAAACCTGCATCGGCCAGGGAGCAGTGAAGCGGCAACGCTTCGAAACTCGCCACTGAAATGGTAAGTATAGATGGGCTTATTTTACAAGGCTTGCTTTTTTTTTTTTTAAAAGTAACCCTGTAGTGGCAGGTTTATTTTAATCATAAAAAACAAAAGGGAAGCATTCTTGTACTTAATGTTGAAAACGTTTTAGTGTAAACCTGTTCCTAAAAATAAGAGAATTTTGTTTTCAAATGATTGGATGCTTGATGTGACCACAGCTGTGTCTTATTAACTGAGCTTAGTAAACGTATTTTACAAAGTGAACATTCTGTGTTTTTTCAGTAAATCAATTCAACATTGTAAAAAATTCACTGTAAAATTTAAATTGTAAGAACTTCAGGAAAAATAAGAGTCCCCATATACTGGGCATGAATGGTGGGCAGAGCTGGGGAGATGCGTTATTTATTCAATCTATCCACCATAACTGAAATGTCAGTGTTTTAATGGACTAACCCTTCAAATGATTATTCTAACAAATTCTTTTATTATTATAAAATAGCTCCTTTGTGTTTCTTTGTAGTTTGGGAAATTGAAGTGAGATTTCTCCATGTTAGCTGTGTTCTAGTGTTTGTTGTTTAGAAAGGTCAAGGTCTGTTATTTGTGCTTTGGGATTTCTTTTCTAGGACGGCAGTATTGATTGAAATCATAAAACCACAATCGCAGTCTTAAAATTCAGATAACACACTGAGAAGGGAGCGGATGAATCATTTGATTTGCAAGTTAAGGATGCTGTCTGTTTCTTGGGAGAAGAATGTCCTTGATTGTTTCTGATGTTTTCAAAGATGTGAATATAGAAGGAAGAAGAAAAGAATTATCTAAACTTGTTTAATGATGTTGAATTGACCTTTACTGCTGCTGTTCTGTGTCAGTGTGCAACATATGCTCATCAGATTTAACACAAAATGATTAATGACTCTGACAGTCGCTCTGCACTGCTATGAAGGTTAAGTGGTATGTACTCTGTATAACAGGAGAAACATTGTAAAGGAATGTATGTGTGGATGAGATGTGGACTGAAAGCATGCAACTTTTTACAGTGACAATAAACAATATCCTTATTCTCCAAAAATAATCTATACACATCCACTTAATGGTCCTGTAATCTATTTTTCATGAAATATTTTATTACTATGTTTTTCTGCCTCTTTCTAACATCCTCAGTGAGCTCCTGAACCTCTCCACCCCCACCCTTAGGTTTGTTTGGAACACATTAGTTGTGATCATGTGCACTGCTCTATGCACACTACAAAATCACATAGTCCATAATACCTAGTCTAACTTGGGAGCAAGCAATAGAGGGTGGCTACATTTTTACATACAGTGGAACCATGGAGAACAACCCATGGAGCCACCCTCTAAGAGGAAGTCAGGATCACCGCAGCAAAAAAAGGAATTTGGAGACTTTGTGGAGACTGAAAGCAATAGAAGGTAGTGTTTAGCATTAGGAATACAAGTAGATTAAAATGTTTTCTTTTTAAACCATAGTTTAGGGTCATTTTAAAGTAAAACTCAAGGCAACAAATAAAATCAATAAGTGAACCGAAAGGGCTACTCAAGGAACTCCAGCGGTATTCAAAATCAGATTTATATTATGATATTCATATGATTCCGTACAGCCAAATTGACCTAGTTTTCTGGCTCTTGTATAAAGTTCTTTTAGTTTTTATTTCAGGACACCAGGCTAGTGTGCCAGAGTCTCTATAGTGTTGAGTACCATACCTTCCTTTTAAGCCCTCCCAAACCTTTTGCCTGGTCTGTTTTATCTACAGACAGCTGTTTGCCTGGAGTTCAACGTTATCCACTGGTACAAGGTTATACCATGTGCCATATCTCACTTAATTTATTTAGGTTTTGCCATACTTTATATCATCAACCAAATCCCAAAGTACTAGCTTTATCACATTGCCGTTAGCTGTACAATTTACCTACATTCCCTAACATTCTGTAATACATCCTATAGACATGTGCACAACAAAAAAATTTGTTTAGTTGCTTTACGTTTCCATTAATTCGTAACGATTCGTAATTTCGTAAGACGCGAGTTTTTATATTCGGACTCATTCGTATTTTCATAACAGATATATTTTCGTTGATACGGAATGATTCGTAATTCCGTTAGTCTAACGATTCGTAATTTCGTAAGATGCGAGGTTTCATATTCGGACTCGTTTGTATTTTCATAACAGATATATTTTCGTTGATACGGAATGATTCGTAAATTCCGTTAGTCTAACGATTCGTAATTTCGTAAGATGCGAGGTTTCATATTCGGACTCATTCGTATTTTCATAACAGATATATTTTCGTTGATACGGAATGATTCGTAATTCCATTTAATTTTCTTTGATTCGAAATTCGTAATTTTTTTAGATAATAATTTTCATTTATTCGGTATACTACTCGTAATTTAGTAATTGTTACATTTGTAAGATTGCCTTTTTTGTTGATTCGTACTTTTGTAGGAAATAAAGAATAATAATCCTATGCTTGCTTTTCTAATAAGTCCTGTACTTACTCCATTCCACTTCCTCAGTCACAAGACCTGACTCAGTCTCCTCCTCAACTGAATCTAAAAAGATTCAGGAGTGCAATGTGACTCAGACACAAAAGGGATAAGCTGATTGGCGAAAGATATTAAGTGAGATACATCACTCACTAATACACTTACACTGTCCATTCAAAAGAACGATTCAAGAACACGAGCAAACGAAATTACGAACAGACGAAGAAACTAAATCACGAACAAACGAATGAAAATACAAAAATACGAAATTACGAACAGGCAAAGGATTGAAAATACGAAATGTAAATCATTCATTATAGATGTCATTTTCTTTCTTTTACTGTTTCGGAGTTTCGTATTTTCGTAAGTTTGTCCGTTCGTAAGTTCATATTTTCGCGAGTTCGTTATTTTGCTTATTCGTAATTTTGTAATTTTCGTATTTTCGTTCTTTCAGCTACTGGGATGTTTGAATTGATACGAATGTACGAATACTAACAAATGTGTACAAAAATCTATTCGTTACGAACCGAATCGCACATGTCTATGCGTATTATTATGCATATACTACCATGTTTCCCTGAAAATAAGCCCGGGTGTTGTAATAATTTTTTCAACAAAAGACCCAGTAGGGCTTATTTTCGGGGTAGGGCTTGTCATGTGCTGTCTCCCCATCTCCTGGAACGGAGTTAAAAGTGCCTGTAAACTCAAAAAATGTACTGTATTACAGCCCCTATACAATGTAAAGTGTGCACCGTACCTTCCTACAGCGCCTTCCTTGTTGCTTCCGTGACCCGCCTGATCGGTCTTCCATGCTCTGAGCACTGCAGAGGGAGGGGGGCCCGAGATCCCCCACTGACAGCTGGCAGAAGGAGAGCAGCGGGGAATCAGCTGAGCGCCGCTTGGCACTTTCATGTACCACCTAAACGGTCTTTTCCCGCTCCGAGCAGTGCAGAAAGGAGGGGGCCCGAGATCACCCGCTGACAGCTGGCAGAAGGAGAGCAGCGGGGCATCAGCTGAGCATCGCTCGGCGCTTCCATGTACCACCTGAATGGTCTTCTCCTATTCCAAGAACTACAGAGGGAGGGGGGCCGAAATTCCCCACTGACAGAAGAGGAGGAGAGCAGCGGGGATCAGCTGAGCAGCGCCGCAACAAAGTTATTCACCACAGAAACATACACAGTGTAGACCACACAACACAACCCTTCCAAACTAGGGCTTATTTTCGGGGTAGGGCTTATATTGGAGCCTTCTCCGAAAATGTCAGTAGGGCTTACTTTCGGGGTGGGTCTTATTTTCAGGGAAACACAGTATATACACAAAACACTTGAAGCTAAAAGGAAAAATTGCATTCCTAATTTGGATAAAATCTTATTTTTTATTCAATAAATTATATCACTCTATAGCCTCAAACCCCTGAAAAAACATTGGCTGTATTTTCAAATGTAAGGCCAGTAAAAGAAACGGATTCTACAAGTATTAAAACCTTTTGACTGTGTATAACATACAGTAATTGCTCACTGAATGTTTATTGATTCAACTTACAGAAAGTCAGCAGTGGCCATTGCTTACAAAATAGTGCTCAGAAAAATGAGATTTTACCAGATTAGACATTAACTGAGCAGCACAAACTTTCTTGTGTTTCTTTAAATTAGCGCATAGTATAATTCCTAGCTGGTATAAAAGTGTTGGCATTGTGAGTTCTTGGTTACTTTGCAAATGTCTTCCCATAAATATAGCAAAACATTTTCACTGTTGTCCAAAGACATGTACAGTAAGTGACAGTTATTTTTCTTACCACTATGCCCACTGTCACATTACATGATTCTTATCAGTCAGGACTGAATAGCAGCCGCGGTGATTGCATGTCATGATGGGGGATGTAGACTATAAGGCTGCACATCTGCTAAGCTGCTTGAAAAGAGAAAAACGCTCACATTAGTCCAGTTTTCTGAAATACATTTAACTCTCTCACCATTCTCACTCTGTGCAGGGTCAGGGGAAAGTGTGAAGGATCCATTATCTGTTTTTTTACCCAGCGCCATTTAACAGCTTTGGATATTTGTGATCATTATGGAGCCCTAGTCACTCAAACGGTTCTTTATAATACATTTTCTATTTATCCAATTTTGGTCTTGATATATCTAAGCCCTGAATTTGCAAGAGAATAAATAATAACTCAAGGTAAATGTATAGTCCTTCAACGAGCATGTATACTTTATTTAGTGCCTGTGTCAATGGGTTTTTGTTTGTTTTAAGTGGGTTTTGCATCCCCAGACAATTCTATGGGAATGCAAAACCTGTTTGAAGTGGGTCAAATTCAGGTCAGAAGAAAGTCAACTGTAGGCCAAATGCATCTGTTAGGGCTCATTTACACTTTGTTTGACTTCAACACACATTAAAGCGCCTACCGCTTCAAGATGTTATTTTTATGTGTTTTTGATGCTTCTATGATGCTTCATTGGTGCTTCAATAAAGCTTCGGTGGTGCTTTCTTGAAGCTTTAATGAAGCTTGCCAGATGCCCTTTGTGTTGATATGTCATACCTGCAATTTCTTCAAAACAAAGCAAAGGTAACGCTTCTCTCAAAAGCTTCAGGTGCTTCAAGCATGCTTTGTCACAGACTTCTATGGAGGGTTTGAAGACACATTGAAGCACCACTAAAGTGTTATGACTGATTTCTGATTGGGACTCTAAAACAGAAGGTAATACTGCAGCTGCAGGAACAGATTCACAGGACTCAATCACTGTGTTTAAAATGTCCGTTCAGTGGCAAAATTTATTATTACATGTTATTTTATACATAGATAAGAAAGGGGTGGTGTGAGATTTTATTAAAAACTAACAAACAGAAATATGTTATTAAAAGCTAACAAATAGAAATATATTATTAAAAGCTAGTGAATAGAACAATTGCAAAAATAAAACATTGAGAAGGGAGGGGGGAGTAGAGAGCGTTTAGTAGGAGATGTGTCTGTGTGTTAGGTGAAGGTTACAGAACAACAGTGAGAACAAAATGGAGTCTCTTGTGCTTAAATGAACAGTACAGTGAATGTCAATGTCATTTCCCTCCTTTTGTTTATTTGACACCATTCTTCTCCGCGTTACATTCAGCCGATTGCTGGTAACTCCTGTTACATTGGCGCAGAGAGACGGCGTCCTGTTCAGCTCTTTCCCAGCTTTCTCACAATACTGGGTTCATCAGGGCTCGTACATTTGTTGGTACAGCGAGTAGTCACACAGAGGCATAGCCTGATGAGGAAGTAAATAACAAATATGAGAAATAGGAACATCACAATGTAAGCGCCTAGTTTCTGTAACCATGTTGCTATGCCATATAAAAAGTCACCAAAACCTCCTAAACCCTGAAAGGGGTTCCATCCATCTTTAGCAATATCTCTGGCCTTATTCTGTAGTTTTCTTATCTTAGCAAGATGCCCCTTAATAATGTCCTCATTATCAGAAATGTATATACAACAGTCAGTGTGAAATACCTTACACATCCCACCTTGAGCTGCCATGATATAATTTAGCATTAATCTGTGCTCTAATACTACTTTTTTAAGCTGAGCTATTTCTTCACTTAATAAACCTATATTAGTGGTAGTAAGGGTAATAATCTCATCTCCAATTCTAGTGTAATTATTCTTTTCATTGCTTCAATTCCCCGTCCTGTGGAGGGAACCATGACCATGCCATGTCGCCTTCAGTGAACAGCTCTCTTTTGAACACGAAGGGGTATTCTGGACTTTGATCTGGTCGCACTGTATCTTTGCGAACAGCCAAAGCAGGTGCTAACTTCCCAAAATAACAAGTACCTGTAACATTAGTAGGAAGCCAGGCGTAAGCTTTATTTCCACATATATAATATAACCCTCTACGTATGGATGGCATGCCTGCTCCTAAAAAACTGAAAGCAATAACATGGAATCTCAGGTAACCGATATTTTCACATATTGGGAACTGTGAGCAATTTGTACTATAAAGGGTTCTATTTAGTTCTGGATCTGGGATATAATAATATTGACCATAGTTTCCTCCATAAACTGTAATTTTTGCTCTGGTGCAATCTGAATTGCCCAACCGTGTACATTTAGTGTTAAATGGGTATGTAATGTTTAAACAAATCTGTGGAGTGTTTATCTGTTTTGAAACCATCAAAGTTACTGATCTGTGCTCATTAGCTATGAAGACTATGTATGAGCCATTTATTCTGGTTCTGTTTAGATCAGTGAAGATGAGAGGCATTGCTATCATGGGTATTGTTCCTGCTTGGGGATGTTACTAGTGTTGCTATGGGTTGCATACAATTTTAACATTTGGATGAAAGGGTTATTTTCTCAGTTCTCACAAACAACAAAAAGAAAAGAAACATCATCATAATTTTTTCAAAGGATATCATCACTTCAGGATTTTCTTGCAGTGACTGGCGTGAATCCAGGTGGTCTTTCCTTCCAACTTGACAGCGGAACTGGTTGTCAAAAGCACCAAATGTGGTTTGTCAAATTTGGGTTCTAGCGGCTTTCTGACGTGTTGCTTGACCACCACCCAGTCACCTGGTTGGATTCTGTGAATACCTGAAACAGAATCTGGGTGGGGGATAGATTTATAAACACCTTCATGTATTTTATTCAATGTTCTTTGCAAAATCTGAACATATTCTAAAAGATTAGAGTGAGAAGCCTGCAACTGTTGGGGAAAATATAGCCCTGTTTTGGGTGGCCCTCCAAATAAAATCTCATAGGGGGACAGCCCATGTGGTTGTTTAGGGGTAGTTTGTACAGAATATAGGGTTAATGGCAAAGCTTCCACCCATCCTTTTCCTGTATCTGCTTTAACTTTAGCACATCTGTTTTTCAAAATTCCATTAAGTCTCTCAACTTTACCACTACTTTGTGGATGATAAGGTGTATGGAAAGCTTGCTGTATGTGAAGGGCTTCCATTACTTCTTTCATTACTTCCCCAGTAAAATGGGTTCCTCTGTCACTCTCTATAGTTTCAGGAACTCCATATCTACAAACTATTTCATTCAAAATTTTCCTTGCTGTTGTTTTTTGCATTTGCTTTATCTACCGGCCAGCACTCGGGCCAACCTGAGAACATGTCAACACACACTAAAGCGTACTCATAGGTGCCTATTCTGGGCATCTGAATGTAGTCAGTTGTCAGCGCTCCACAGGCCCTGCTGATTTTGAGTAGCATTACATTTGATCCACTTATCCTTCTCTTCATCAGGGGCCTGGTTCTGCAACTGAATTAGAGTTTCTACATCCCACTGCTTTTCATGAGGGGAATCTGTCCCCGTTACCTGGGTGACCCCTACAATGGGTGTGACTCCAAATGCCATAAGGGCAGCATCCTTTGCCGCTTGGTCCGCTAAAGCATTTCCTCTGGCTGTCATGTAATTTCCCCTTGCATGCCCGTTTACCTTCAAGATGGAACTTCTGCTGGTTTCTGAAAGGCCTCAAATAGCCGCTCTATGAGTTTTGCATGTCTCACTGGCTTCCCTGCACTAGTCAGGAAGTTCCGTGCTTTCCTAATAGGCCCAAAATCGTGGGCTATTCCAAACGCATGTCTGCTGTCAGTGTAAATGTTTCCCCTTTAATTCTCTAGGAGATGACATCAGTGTAAAATCTGGAACCATCTACGAATAAGTGTGTGTCACAATCTGATAAAGGCTCATCTTTTGCTGGTGTGACAGAGGCCCTTTCTACCTCCATAAGAGCCATACAATCATGAGAAAAACTTTCAGGTTCTACATCAGTACCATTTGTTGCATCTTCCTCATCAATTATAGGAAAAAGAGTAGCCGGATTTAACGTAAGACATCGTCTGATTGTTAAATTCAATGGAGCAAAAAGAGCAGACTGTACTTGTCAAATCTACTGGTAGACACATGTCTGGTATTTACTTGATTCATGATTTCCTGTACTGCATGTGGCACATACAGGATCAGAGCAGAATCTAGTACAAGCTCAGTTACTTTGTCTAGCAGCAAAATGCAGGCTGCTATGGCTCGCATACAACTGGGGGAGCCTTTGACGACAGGGTCTAATGAGACTGATACATACATCACAGGCCTCTGTTTGTCCCCATGTAGCTGGGTGAGTAAACCTGCAGCAAATCTATTGACTTCATGACAGAACAAAGCAAAAGTCTTAGTATAGTCAGGAAGTCCAATGGCGGGAGCTTCAGACAAAATTTTAATAAGCTCCTTCATCTGCAATTCATTGTCCCATGTGAGTTTGAAAGGGTTTCTAGTGGTAGCCTCATATAGAGGAGCTATAAGTTCTGATGCATTTGAAATCCAGTCCCTACAATATCCCACTAACCCCAGGAAGGCACGTAGTTGCCGTACATTTCTTGGCTTTTCAAATTTTTGTAGAGTTTTAACTCGATCTGGGATTAGGTGACGGATTCCATGTGAAATGCAGTGATCCAGGAAGATCACTTTCTCTTGGCAGTATTGTAGCTTATCTTTGCTAACTTTGTTGTTACTGTAGTACAGAAACATGAGAGGGCTTGCTGTTTCTCTGCTACAAATGTCTTTTGTATCAGAACAAATAAGCAAATCATCTATGTACTGAAGCAAAACTGTATTTGGGTGTGAGGGGAACGTTGGTCCAATACTTGCTTTAACGCAGTATTATATTCAGAGGGGCTACTCACACTGCCTTGGGGCAATCTTGTCCATGCTAACTTTTGGGCATCATGGGTAAATGAAAAAAGGTGCCAGCAATCTGGGTGCAGGGGCACCGAAAAGAAAGCGTTTGCAAGATCAATCACTGTAAAGCAGGTGCTGGAGGCAGGTATTCCACTTAGTAAAGTGCGGAGGTTGGGCACGATTGGGGTATCTGCCTCAATTATATTGTTAATGGCTCTCAAATCATGCACCATGCGGTATGTCACCGGCCCACCTTTCTTGTCTGGCTTCTTTGCAATTGGGAACAGGGGTGTATTGACTTGGGACTTAATTGGTACAACAACCCATGCTGCTTTCAGTTGAGTGATTTGATCCTTTATCCCCTCAGTCTGAGCAATACTCAGTGGGTACTATTTAATCTGTGGGAAATGAGCTCCTGGTTTAATTTTTATCATGACTGGGGTGCAATCCAGCAGACCTACATCATATTTGCTGGTGGCACATAATTCAGCAGGAACCACTTTCAATTCAGTTGGAAATGGCGGAGTGGAGTCTTGGATTAAAAATACTCCACAGGCAGAATTTAACTTCTCCTGATAGACTACTGACCACTCCTGTAGGAGTGTAGTCTATGTTTGCTAAAATTTGGTTCAAAAGGTCAGCTCCCAAAAGATTGGTAGGAACTGTGTCTGAAACTAACACTTTAATGACAATTTCTGTTTGCTGTCCTAGCATGTGTTTAAGTGGCTTGGACTCAACCAAATCAGTAGAGGTCCTGGTTAGGCCAACACCAGAGATAACATTTGTAGATAATAATCCTGGAGGTAAGTTCTCTATATTAAAAACACTTCAGCTTGCACCAGTATCGATTAAACAGGTTAATTCTGTTTCTCCTCCAGGATAGGGGAGTTCTTGTAAAAATACTTTTACTCTGGCCTCTGGACCATTGTCTCCCCTATTTAAAATGATTGATACTGGTATGCCATTTTCCTATGCCTGATCCACTGCTTTTGGCAGAGAACTGGGATCAGCATGAGGTGCCTCTAAGCTCTTTTCCAGTCTCCGGTCAGGAAGATGGTAGAATTTGGCTGTGTGTCCTTCCCCATTACAATTGTAGCATATAATTAATCCCCGATTGCCATGATTTCTGAAATTGCCTTTGCCTCGTCCTCTTCCTCTCTGCTTCCCCACATAACCTTGGGTTTGCTGTCTTTTTGGTTAATCCTGTTTTCTATGCATAACAGGATAGGCAGGATGTCTTGAATAGACAAATTGCCTGCCTCAGGCCTTGCTGTGAACAACTTTTCTTTCAACTGGGGTATTAAACCATCAAGAAACCTTTGTTTCACCAGTTGTGTAGATGGACTTGCAGTTTCTCCTGCCTTCTCTTCCTCTATTTTAATGCCTGCTTCCTTATCCATATCGCTTAACCGCCTCCAATAAGCCCCTGCTGCTTCCTCTTTCCCTTGCTTAGCATTCATAAATTCAGCATGTCTGGTTTGTCCATATATTTGGGGCAATTTTTCCTTCAATTTCTCACAAACCTCCCATCCACTAACCATCTTACCTAGATTTTTGACGTCTACACCACATTCTTTAAGTATATAGCCAGACATGTTGCTCCCCACTGCTTTAATAAGAAGCTGATGAATGTCAATAGCAGAAGCCTCATATGCTTCCTGTGCAGCACTAAGTTTGTTTGCAAACCCAATTGGATTCTTTCTAGGATCTCCCAATCCCTCTAATATGGCTCTCATATCTTGGGGACTAAAAGGTACATGCCATTTAATTTGAGACTTACTGTCAACAGCATTACCTTCAAAAACTAATTGGGTTCTGACAGGATAAACTGCAACAGATTGCTCTGTGCCAGGGGCAGAAGGGGTGGCATCTCGCTTCCTTCTCTCTTCATGTTGCTGCCACAATTTGAAAATGATGGTTTGCCCCGGAAGTTCAGACTCTATCTCTCTTTCTCTAGCCAAAGCCTTAAGTTCAGAGAGATCTAGTTTTGCATGTGTGCCTTTTGATTTATGCCAATCATCTGTTTCTAGGATACAAAGCCAAATCCCTCTTTGTAGGTTGATATGGGGCTGTTGAACCTCTGCTCTCTACTATATTGCCCAGCTCATCTTTTGTGTGTTCCATGTAATCTAATTCTTTTGCTTTTGTGCATGGACCCCTTAAAGCCGAAATGGCAGCCACATAAGATGGGGGGTCCTCGTTTACAGAGTCTTCTGGCCAAACGTAGTAAATTTGGACAGTACTTTTATTAAACATCTCCGTCAAGCCAGTTTGATTTGCTACTTTAGTTTCTGTCTCCCATGTGCAAGCTATTCTCCACATTCCGTTACTGCATAGTAGTGGGCCATAATCATGCAGAAAAGTTTGCCATACTTGCAAATCAAAAGTCCCTTCAGATTTTAAAGGTTAGCTGTCCATTCTACCCATTTATCTAGGGGCCCAGTATAGGCGGAACCGTACCTTCGGTTCATATATTCTCTAGCGCTCATCTTGCGCTGGGCATTTTCTGAAGGCCTCCCTCTCACCCTTCGTTCCCTTAATTAATTTAATGCCCATAATGACTGGCCAGTCTTCTCTACTTGTGCCTATACTCTCTTGCCTCTAAAACAAATAGTACAGCAAATCTGCAGGTTTACAAGAAGAGTCTCCACTTATCTACGTGGATAGAAGGGGTTTATGACAATAGACAAAACACTCATTAAGAGACCCTCCTCGTCTCTTCTCTTCTCTGTGAGTTTTATCTGACCCTACCATGCGTCTCTGACCCAGGTCGCCCACAAGGAGTCAAAGCAGGGAACTGCAGAGGATTTTCCCTATCCACACACATTCCAACCCATGAAGGGGGACACAAACACTTTCACACACACGTTACCCAACCAGAAAGGTCCGAGAGTGGTCTGGTTTCCTTAAGAACCAAGAGTAGGATACATAGGACAGGCAGAAATATAGCAAGCTTAAGGACAGCTTACCTAGCCGGCATTTGAAGTCTGCGTTCCCGATGATCCCAATCAAAACGCAGTTCCTTCTGGAGACTCTGCCAAACTCTGATATCTGATATCTGACTCGCCAAACTGTTATGACTAATTTCTGATTGGGACTCTAAAACAGGAGTTAATACTGCAGCTGCAGGAACAGATTCACAGGACTCAATCACTGTGTTTAAAATGTCCGTTCAGTGTCAAAATGCATTATTACATGTTATTTTATACATAGATAAGAAAGGGGTGGTGTGAGATGTTATTAAAAAACTAACAAATAGAAATATGTTATTGAAAGCTAACAAATAGAAATATATTATTAAAAGCTAGCAAATAGAACAATTGCAAAAGTAAAACATTGAGAAGGGAGGGGGGAGTAGAGAGCGTTTAGTAGGAGATGTGTCTGTGTGTTAGGTGAAGGTTACAGAACACATTTCAACAGTAAGAACAAAATGGAGTCTCTTGTGCTTAAATGAACAGTACAGTGAATGTCCATGTCACATGGGGTATAGTTTTGAAAGCAAAGCAAACACAAGGTGTGAACAGAACTGTAAGCTAACTATTTTATTTAATGACAGCTGCTTTGATTGGCGTTCAGAGTGCTTTAAAAAAGCGTGTCCAATGCCATGTTTTGAAGCAAGTGTAAACACGTTCCCAATGATCTCGGAACCATCCCATGCTGACGTCATCAACAAAAGCCCAAAGCCTGTCAACACAAGTCTCCATAGAGATGAGCCAGCTGGTTCTCCTGAACCATGATCCACCCAAATCAGGCTGATCTGCGGTAAATGCATGCTTTCCACGGATGGCTGTTTAACCAGAAAAGCCAGTCTATCCAGCTGACCTTGTTTAAGGGTCCAAATAAGATATAAATATATCTTGGCCCCTTCATTGGGCGGGAAACTTGTACTCTGTTCGGGAGCAGGGGATACAGAACCCATTTACTAGTTTACTTTAATGCCAGCAGACACATGAATATCCATCAAGTGAAACTGAAAACTACAAAGCAAATGCTCATCACTATTTATTTATATTGAACTACTTAATATATTTGAAACCGTGCATTGCAGGGCTGGGATTCCATATCTGGAAGCACAGGACTTTTGTGCCCACAGTAACACCCCCCTACCAAAGTCACCTCTTATATACAGAAAACAGTTTTTGGTCGTAACCTGGCTTAGAATATTGAGACAGTGGGGTTGTTTTACTAAAGTAGTAGAGAATGTAAATTTTTATTTAGGTTACTAAATGTTTACTTAACTGAATTAAGTGAATTTAAGTGAATATTATTAAATTATTTTTGCAGGCACATGATTGGATGATTCAAATAATTTACTGAGCTAAGTGAATCTTTATTTACGTTAGTACAAGCGGTGAAGCCATGCTGACTACAATCTTCCAAATATGTATAAGCAAAAATTGTATTGTGTTTTTTCTGCTTACACGTTATTTGGTACTTGATTTGGTGAAAGTAAACAAAGCTTCACCTTATTCAAAAAGGTAAAAGATATTTCACTTTAGAAAGTGCACATGCTCTACTTCTTTAGTAAATCAACCCCAGTGTATAAATAAGCTTATATTAGATGGCTATATTTTTGCAGATGATGGAAAAAAAAATGTTCAATCAATGACTACAGTATATATATATGGAAAAGCGGCCTCTTTGCCCCGCCACCTTGGGTATGACCCTACTGTACCTAGTGGTCCTGGTTCTAATTACTATAATTACCTCAAAATATTTTTTGTTACAAATAATCGGTCCACCGCAATTTGCCATTTTTGGATTGAGTGGATGGTAAACTGGATTAATAAGCCAGAAACACTGGCAAACTGACACCTGAGTTTGCATGTCTGTCTAGTCATTGCCTTCTTTACAAAACAGTCTCACTGCAGTAAACAGAGTGAAAATATATGGTAGCTAATAGAGCCAGGAATCCTGCAGGTGGAGATCTCAGGGCTGAATGCCCTTAGAGACAGGGATGCTGGTGAGTGAGTCAGTTCACCAGCTTCCACTAAATTTCACTTTATGGGGACTGACATTTCCAGTTATCATTGACACACCACTTTTAAATCAGGCTAAAACGAGTAATTGTTCCGGGTACGACAGACATGACTGACTGCAGCAAGGACTGGCTATAAAATAAAATATGTAGAAAGTATCCATTATAACTGCTTGGAAAAAAAAATCTGTATCTAAGCTGCAAATTCTCTATAAGCTTTACCAGTTAATTATGTCAAATCTCTCAGCACTTTGGCAGCAGCTTGACGAAATTCCCAGCAAAAATGTGCTACCTTTTATTCTGCAGTGTTTGATTCATTCTTTCAAAACATACATTTAAAATATTATCCATAAGATGGTCCTACTTTTTTTTTCCAGATATGAGAAACAGACATTAACAAAGGATTGTGTTAATGATTATAAAATGTCCACTGGATAACGCGATTCATATATCAATCTGTTACACTGGAAATGGTTTAATAATTGTTTAGATACTAATTATTTTAATTATTACTAATACTAATTATTGTTTAATACTATCATTTTGGTATTCTTATGTGAGAGATTATACACAGTTTCCTAGGAAGAAAATGAGGCATCCTTTGGCACCAAACTTTTAGTCAACAGTCGTACGTTCCATCATTTGGCATGGATAAAACAAGAGGACCACTGTGTGCAAAACACTTTAACATCTGTAGTGGTTCACATTAGCAAAAAGGCATACTACCAAAACAAGACAAATCACATAAATACATTGATTATTATGGGCCATGTCCACATACAGTTGTGTCAAACAGTTATTCAGATACCTATTCAGTTTTTGTACCCAAAACAAACCAACAACACGCCTCTCAAAAGCAGAGAGGCATCAGGACTTTCAAGGATGTAGTTGTCACTGAGGTGAGCACATACACAATGTTAGGATCAAAAAATGTTTTTTTTGTACAAAGAGTTTTAAAAACATAATTTAAATATAAGAACATCCAAATAATATACAAACGTATATTGGTCACAGTGGCTTAATGTTACAACTTGGAAGTTTGTCATGAAGCTGATTTCCACTTCATATTGTTCCATATATTCAAACGCGTTTTGCAGAGTATTTATGCTTCTTCAGGGAATTTTTATATGCATCTATAGAATCTTCATATGTAAAAAAAGAGATATTATAGTACACTCGGGAGAGGGGGGTCTTGTGTGACATGCACATTATGATTGGGGGAGGCTTGTCTGTAAGCTGCGTAGGTGAGGAGGGGATTGATCTGTGGGTTTTGAGGTAGAGGTAGGTCATGGATGAATAATACCTTTTTCCACTTAAAGGCCGGATTCATTGTATGTGAATGCATGGAAGGCCGCACTCACCTGCTAATAAATAAAGATAATAATCTGAACCCCTTTACATTACACAGCCCCCGCATATCTGGACCCCTTTACATTACACAGCCCCCGTACCTCTGGACCCCTTTACATTACACAGCCCCTCCCTGCATATTACACAGCCCCCCTGCACATCACACAGCCCCCCATGTTATGCTTTAAAATTGTGCACACTCTTGGAATAGTGGCAAACTATGGTACTTAAAAATCTCCATAAGCGAAGCTTTAAAAACTTCTACAGGTTACCAGTTTAGAGTTAGAGGAGGTCTTGTACTATAATTATTGCTCTCGCTTTAACGATCGTGACGATACCTCACATGTGCGATTAGAACACTGTTTACATTTGCGGTGGCGACTTAAGTATGTGCTCGCTTCTGCGCCCGAGCACGGAGGGATGGGGCACTTAAAATTTTTTGATTATTTTTTTTTTTTTTTATTACATTTTTTTTTTTCATTTTTACACTGTTCCTTTTAAAAAAATAATTCTGATCACTTTTATTGCTGTCAGAAGGAATATAAACATCCCTTGTGACAGTAATAGGCAGTGACAGGTACTCTTTATGGAGAGATTTGGGGTCTATAAGGGAATTTTTATATAAATCTATAGAATCAGAAGTGAAGTCATGGCAGCGCTTCCGGTTTACTAGATCTGAGACCCAATCGAAGCCGATTCCGGCTTTGTTCGGATCACCGGCCAGCTGGCAGACGTGACGGCTGGTCGCTCGGACCTCCCAGCGGGACAGGAGAGCCCAGGCGAGCCGTGGAAGGCGGCAGGAGGGGGGTTCACTTAGGTCCTTAGCCACATCAGTTGTTATCCAAAGAAAGCCACCCAGGGGTTAAAATGTCCGTGGACCGGGTGCACGTGAATTCATCACGTGCACTGACGGGCCGCACATTTAGCGGTGGCCCCCCTAGTGTTTAGTTAGTGAATACCAGATGCATATAGATCATATATATATATATATATTGTATTTTAGTGTTCTCAGGTGCTGCAGGTTTTTCCTGCCTACTCCAGGTGTGTGGTCCAATGTCCATCCGACTTGACCCTGGTTTTCACCAGGGGTCAAGTGGCTGCCTCATGATCCTCTTCGTCTCGCATATTGGGAGACCCATATATATATCTTGTTGATATGAAGTTGGTGAGTACACTTATTTATGTACAGTATCTCACAAAAGTGAGTTTACCCCTCACATTTTTGTAAATATTTTATTATATCTTTTCGATGTAAAGTAGTGAGTGTACAGCTTGTATAACAGTGTAAATTTGCTGTCCCCTCAAAATAACTCAACACACAGCCATTAATGTCTAAACCACTGGCAACAAAAGTAAGTACACCCCTAAGTGAAAATGTCCAAATTGGGCCCAAAGTGTCAATATTTTGTGTGGCCACCATTATTTTCCAGCACTGCCATAACCCTCTTGGGCATGGAGTTCACCAGAGCTTCACAGGTTGCCACTGGAGTCCTCTCCCATTCCTCCATGACGATATCACAGAGCTGGTGGATGTTAGAGACCTTGCGTTCCTCCACCTTCCGTTTGAGGATGCCCCGCAGATGATCAATAGGGTTTATGTCTGGAGACATGCTTGGCCAGTCCATAACCTTTACCCTCAGCTTCTTTAGCAAGGCAGTGGTAGTCTCGGAGGTGTGTTTGGGGTCGTTATCATGTTGGAATACAGCCCTGCGGCCCAATCTCTGAGGGGAGGAGATCATGCTCTGCTTCAGTATGTCACAGTACATGTTGGCATTCATGGTCCCCTCAATGAACTGTAGCTCCCCAGTTGCGGCAGCACCCATGCAACCCTTAGACCATGACACTCCCACCACCATGCTTGACTGTAGGCAAGACACACTTGTCTTTGTACTCCTCACCTGGTTGCCGCCACACACGCCTTACACTATCTGAACCAAATAAGTTTATCTTGGTCTCATCAGACCACAGGACATGGTTCCAGTAATTCATGCCCTTATTCTGCTTGTCTTCAGCAAACTTCAGGCTTTCTTGTGCATCATCTTTAGAAGAGGCTTCCTTCTGGGATGACAGCCATGCAGACCAATTTGATGCAGTGTGCGGCATATGGTCTGAGCACTGACAGGCTGACCCCTCACCCCTTCAACCTCTGCAGCAATGCTGGCAGCACTCATATGTCTATTTCCCAAAGACAACCTCCGGATGTGACGCTGAGCACATGCACTCAACTTCTTTGGTCGACCATGGCGAGGCAAGTACTGAGTGGAACCTGTCCTGTTAAACCACTGTATGGTCTTGGCCAACATGCTGCAGCTCAGTTTCAGGGTCTTGGCAATCTTCTTATAGCCTAGGCCATCTTTATGTAGAGCAACAATTCTTTTTTGCAGATCCTCAGAGTTCTTTGCTATGAGGTGCCATGTTGAACTTCCAGTGACCAGTATGAGAGAGTGAGAGCGATAACACCAAATTTAACACGCCTGTTTCCCATTCACACCTGAGACCTTGTAACACTGAGTCACATGACATCGGGGAGGGAAAATGGCTACTTGGGCCCAATTTGGACATTTTCACTTAGGGGTGTACTCACTTTTGTTGCCAGCGGTTTATACATTAATGGCTGTGTGTTGAGATATTTTGAGGGGACAGAAAATTTACAGTGTTATACAAGCTGTACACTCACTACTTTACATTGTAGCAAAGTGTAATTTCTTCAGTGTTGTCACATGTAAAGCTATAATAAAATATTTACAAAAATGTGAGGGGTGTACTCACTTTTGTGAGATACTGTATATGTTATAAAGTATAAAGTATTATGTGAAGTCACAAAATTGCTGAGTGTACTATAATATCTCTTTTTGACATTTGATGAATCTCTAGATGCATTTAAAAATTCCCTGAAGAAACAGAAATACTCTGCAAAATGCATTTGAATATATGCACAATATGAAGTAGAAATGAGCTTCATAACAAACTTCCAAGTTGTAACATTTAGTCGCTGTGACAAATATATGTTTGTATACTTTTTGGATGTTCTTATTTCAAAACTCTTTTTACAATAAAAAATGTTTTTTATCTTAATATTGTGTATGTGCTCACCTCAGTGTAAACTCTGCATCCTTGAAAGTCCTGATGGTTCTCTACGTTTGAGAGGTGTGTTGTTGGTTTGTTTTGGGTACTATATTAAATTGAATGTGGATGTGGATAGTTGTCCCTGTTTTTGTTAGGTTTCGTTTGACTTTTACTATCTCATATGCATATTAATATTTAAATCATGAAATGAACCCATTTTTAAAAGCAAGAAGTAATTCAAGAGCCATCTTGGGCAGTCAAAGGTTTTTTTTGTATGAGATAATGATAGATTTTATAATGTTGGTAATTGAGGTCTTAATAACATGCCTACAGTAATATGGTAAATGGAAGTCATGCAGTGGCTGAAATTACCCTATGACACATATATTTCTATATGTATTGTATTATTTTAAAAACAGAATGTTAACCTTCAAAATCTCTGTTTTGTATTTAAGCACCAGAAGTGTTTCAGTCTTTCATGGAAGTGGGACCAGGGTATTCCTATCATGTGGACTGGTGGTCATTAGGAATTACAGCTTATGAACTCCTGAGGGGTTGGGTAAGACTACACCTTTTGTCATATGATATCATTCACTATACTATGTTTTACTGGGGTAAATGTAAGATTATACAATAGTCATTGGTAGATCCTGCCTCTCATGCTATAATTGTTCAAAAACATTATTAAGCATAAATTCCTTTACTGTGATTCCAAAAAAAAGACACCTCAATGTTTTAATTACAGGTCAATATGCACAGTACTGTGGGTTGCAGTGATGAGGGGATTATTTCAGCGCATTGGTGGGAAAGGGCCCCAAGTCACTTTTTTGAACTGACAGCCTAAATACGTAAAAGCCTCATTAAAAACTGATATTTTACTGTGTTTAATTGTGAACTATATTTTTTAAGAGAGCCAAATACATTTAAATACATTTATATAATAATTGTTCTCACTGTAATCCTCTGTTTATGTTCCTATTTTCTAGAGGCCTTATGAGATTCACTCTACAACTCCAATAGATGACATCCTTAATATGTTCAAGATTGAAAGAGTGCATTATTCATCAACATGGTGTAAAAACATGGTGGCGTTACTCAAAAAGGTAATACTAGCTTTGGTTCAGCAGTTTGAATATCAATAACCTACTACAGTAGTAATATATTTAAGGGAACGCGTCAAGATGGCTGTTATCTGCAAGCACATCTGTCTGACATTACACAAATAAAATCAATGGGGACCTTTTCTCCCAAGGACTTTTTCCACAGAAATCATTCTCTAAGTAAAGGTTGCAGACTTAAGCAGTTTGATGAAAAATCTTGACCCCCCAAAAAATAAAAGAAAACCTTATAATATTATCCCCATAAATGAATCTGCGGCCAGGCTATGGACATTCAAGTATAAATCTATTTTTAACAAGCAGTAAATTAACTTTAAATAAGCCTACACTGGCCTCTGCAGCTATGTGAGTATATAAATAGTATTTATTACATGTAAATACATGAATAGATTCACTATGAAGAGGACCTAATTTGTAAAAGCGGTGTCCAGAATTTGCAGGCAGAGAGCAGACTAGACACCACTGTGGCCTGTGGTCTTCCAGCAGCTGATCTTTCTCTATTACCTATTTATCTTACCTTTTTTAGCACTAAATCTCTGTGTGGAGGTGAAACAGGGCTTTGCTTCCTCATTTCTTAGCTACCCCCTGATTGTTTGTGATCTAATGGCTGGTGGGGGAATATTCAAGAAACTCCTAGAGTGTAGGAACATGAGACCCAATGGATGAATCCAGCAGTAGCAGGGGGATCCTTGCACTGCAAGTACTCAGGTACAGCAAATAGAACAGTGAGCATGACAATAGTGATATCACCAAATCTCACTCCAGAATTTTCTGAGACAGTGCCTCTCACACAGTAAGGGCAGCCATCAGAAATTTTGGGGATCCTTACACAGTTTTAGGCCTGCCCCCCCTCTCCCTGGGCCTGACCACCAACATTCCCCAGGGCCCACCCACTGGCCATCACACCAAATCCACCCACTGGCCATCTCACCAAGTCCTTCAGTGTACCCACTTTTATTTTAACACTCGTACAGCTTAATATATCCTCTATCCCGTGTCCTCTAATCCCATTTCCTCCTCCTCAGTCCCATCTCCTCCATCCTACCTCCTCCTCATGTCCCTTATCCTCCATCTCCATCCTATGTCCTCCTCCTCAAGTCCCATCTCCCCCACCCCATGTCCTTCACCTCCTCCAGTCTCATCTTCTCCATCCCATGTCCTCCTCCTCCTGCAGTCCCATCTTCTCCATCCCATGTCCTCCTCTTCCAATCTCATCTCCCCTATCATATGTCCTCCTCCTCCTGCAGTCCCATCTCCTACATCCTATGTCCTCCTCTAGTCCCATCTCCTCCATCTCACGTCCTCCTCTTCTAATCTCATCTTCCCTATCATATGTCCTCCTCCTCCAGTCCCATCGCCTCCATCCTACGTTCTCCTCTTCCAATCTTATCTCCCCCATCACGTGTCCTCCTCCTGCCCATATATACTGTTTATATACAATATACTGATCCTATATACTGCTCATACATCCTCCTCCATGAGCTGCTTCTAATTAAATATAAGACTGACATTTTATTATCTCTGATGATAGATCTGATACACTGACAGTCCCTGTAGATAAGTGTATGGTGGGATCTGTGGTCTCTCCTGTGATCTGTATACAGGAAGGAGATCTGTCTCCTCTACCCTCCCTCCCCAGAGATGGGATTAGAATGCTACAATCACATCATTGCCCAGCTGCCATTGAATGTCTGAGTCGTTCTTCCTCCTCCACCCCTCTCTGCGGGTTCCATAGGAAGCACCCGATTTCTCCTCCTCCTTCCTCCGCCCAGCTGTCAGTGTCTTGTGTAGATATGGGGGAGATCCCGACCCCAGTGAAGATTGCACTCTCCGTTAAGATCCAGCCCAGTGACCGGCCGGTTTATTTTAATATTTTGCGGATGCTGAGAACAATCACTACAGAATAATATGGCCCTGGTTGGGGCTCAGGCCCCCTACATGTGTACAGGTCCCCCCCCCCCCCAATGGCAGCCCTGTACGCAGTAGATATACCCATATCTGTGAACATTTATACATTTGAATTCCTGAGATTTGAGCAGAGCAGGCTGTACAGCCAAGCATGACACAGTAAATTTAGGGTGCTGTTAATTGTGCTAAAAGTTGGAGGGGCTTAAAAGACAGGTATGCAGATCATTTGAGTTACAATGACAGTGCATCTGGCTACCACCTATCTGCCATTCGAGTTACATTAATAGTGTCACCTGTAGATGACAGTCGGGTGCACTTTTAGTAATACCAGTAACAGTACCAGTAACACCGACAGTGCTTGTTGGTTGACACCTATCTATTCCCCACTATTTTGGTGAAACATCTAGTGTATCTGGCTGCCACCAGGTAAGTGACCAATGTTCCTTGCTGGTCAGCCCAGACCTTCTGCTTGCCCACTACGGACATCCCCTGGGCTACAGTCAGCCTCCGTCGCCTGCTAAATTTGTATTTTAATGCTGGAGGTTCCTCCACTCACCCCATTTGGGAAGATTCCCTAGTAACTTCACTCCCAGAGACTTCTGGCCAACCCTATCCTCTGACAGACTCTTATATTCCTACACAGCAGCCCTGCCTCCTACTCACTAGGCTTCCAGTCATTGCAGAGCACTCACAAGACCTCTCGCATGTTGCCTGTATGTTTACAAGCATTGCAGAGCATAATAAGGGACCCCTTCACTAATTCTCTCTGCGGCAGTGATAACTTATAGTTCCACATGCATGACACTGTGTTTTGTTTACATTTTACATCTTCAGAATAGGAATTCTAGAGCTATAACAATTCCAGTAATGACCTGGCAACCAGATCAATTCTGGCATTGCCGGGTCAGTTCTGGAAAGTTCCAAGGTAAGGCTATACCATTACGAGGCTACAGAACAGGAGTGCAGAGAAGCTGCACTGCTATTTTATAAGAAGAATTCAGGAGAGTCGTATTTTTCAGGATCCTTTTAAGGCACAATTAACATTTCTAGATGTTTCCCATTAAAATACCAAATCTTCAGACTTACCTTAAGGGCTCTTTCACACTGCGTTTTTCCAAAATGCATATTGCATTTTTATTGCCCTTTTAATGTGTTTTTGGTGCGTTTAGTGGTTTCTTGACTTTTTGCATGCACCTGTGAAACATGGGACTCAAAAAACACACCAAAAACACAGAGGTGGTGTGTTTTTGATGAGATTTTTGATGCATTACCGTAAACTTAAAATGGACTTGCAAAGTAAGGTGCATTTTTGCCACACTTTTGAAAAACTGCACCAAAAACGCAGCATGCAGTACTTCTCAAAAAGCAGCACACCTGCAGCACAGTGATATAAAGAGTTACATAGGATGTAACAGGGTATAGTTTTCATGCTCTTTTATCACGCAGAAAAGGTGTGTTTTAGCGTGGCAAAAGCTTACCAGTCTGAAAGGGGTCTTAAGCCGCGTACACAAGCGGAATGTCCAACAGAAAAAGTCAGACGGAAGATTTTCATCGTCTATTCCGATCGTGTGTATGCCTCATCGGACTTTTTTTTTTTCGAAAATTCTGACGGACCTAGAAATAGAACATGTTCTAAATATTTCTGACGGAACCAATTCCTATCGGGAAAACCGCTCGTCTGTATGCTGTTCCGACGGACCAAAAATGATGCATGCTCTGAAGCAATTATGAGACAGAAGGTATTGGCTACTGGCTATTGAACTTCCTTTTTCTAGTCCCGTCATACGTGTTGTACGTCACCGCGTTCTGGACAGTTGGACTTTGGTGTGACCGTGTGTATGCAAGACCGCTTGAGCGGAATTCTGTCGGAGATACCTTCGGAGTTTATTCCAACGGCAAAACCGGTCGTGTGTACACGGCATAGGGGTTCTGTTGAGTTAAATTTGTAATAATGGAGGTAATATTCAAGCATACTTTACAGGCATCTCAGTCTTGGTCCGTAAGGTTCAATATTGAGTTGGCCAACCTTTGCAGCTATAACAGCTTCAACTCTTCTAGGAAGGCTGTCCACAAGGTTTAGGAATGTGTCTATGGGAAAATACGCTCTTCCAGAAGTGCATTTGTAAGGTCAGGCACTGATATGGTCAAGAAAGCCTGGCTCGCAGTCTCCACTCTAATTCATCCCAAAGGTGTTCTATCGGCTTGAGGTCAGCACTCTGTGCAGGCCAGTCAAGTTGCTCCACCCCAAACTCTCTCATCCATGTCTTGATGGACCTTGCTTTGTGCACTGGTGTACAGTCATGTTGGCACAGGAAGGGGCCATCCCCAAACTGTTCCCACAAAGTTGGGAGCATGAAATTGTCCAAAATGTCTTGGTATGCTGACATCTGAAGAGTTCCCTTCATTAGAACTAAGGGGCCAAGCCCAACCCCTGAAAAACAACCCCACACCATAAGCCCATCAGTCCACCAAATGATTTGGATCAGTGCACAAAGCAAGGTTCATAAAGACACGGATGAGTGAGTTTGGGGTGGAGGAACTTGACTGGCCTGCACAGAGTCCTGACCTCAACCCAATAGAACACCTTTAGGATGAATTAGAGCGGAGACTGCGAGCCAGGCGTTCTCGTCCAATATCAGTGCCTGACCTCACAAATGTGCTTCTGGAAGAATGGTCAAACATTCATTCCCATAGACACACTCCTAAACCTTGTGGACAGCCTTCCCAGAAGAGTTGAAGCTGTTATAGCTGCAAAAGAGTGGGACAACTCAATATTGAACTCTATGGACTAAGACTGGGGTGCCATTAAAGTTCATGTGCGTATAAAGGCAGGTGTCCCAATACTTTTGATAATTTAGTGTATATTACATTTGGCCTAAGGTCTCTTCCCCAGCAAGATGAGGATGCTGAGCCAAAAAGCCTGAAATCAAATTTACATTTAAAGTTCACTTGAGGATTCCTTTGTTTTAAGTCTGCCCATCCAGTCATTTTACATCAGGACCAAAGAGCAGGTCTGCCGAATAAGTGCTGCTAGTAAGAACCAGCAGTTATATCATCACTATTAATAGGGCTGTCACATAATATGGCAATTTTTCTTATGCTGCATGTCCTTGAGAATACCTTATTTTTTTTTAGCGGGTCCTTGACAGTGCACTCATATGAGAACACAAAAGAAAAATGTTCCCTGATTATCCAGCAGACACTAAATAAAGATGACACATCTCTCCGCAAAACAACTCGCCCAACTGTTTTAAGCAAAGCTGTTTCGACAATATGGAAAACACTTATTAATATGTAGGAAAGTAGATGCAGCGTACCCTAGAATAAAAGCAGAAATGCCAGGGTTGTTTAGTAACAAGATAAAATGTGTTGGTGCAAAATATTTTATTTGTTAAGCAAGCTTTGGCAAAATAGACAGTATAAATCCAAATAAAAAAAGGAATTCCTTCTAGGTGCACAGTGACCAATCAGGACGCAAGCAGAGATGAGCAAACTTTTGCAACTTTAAAAGCCAAACTGATCACAATATTTATGTATTTGCAAATTTAAAGTGGAACTTCAGTCCCGCTCTGTACAGGCTACCCCCCCCCCCCCAGCCCTCAGCGCCACCATTTTTGCGCATGCGCAGATGTGGCTATGGGTATGGTAGAGAATGGCACATCTGTACATGTGCAGAGGTTTTTCTGCGCATGCGCAAAGACAAGGAAGGTTTTGGACTTCCCTGTTAACAGTCTTTGTGCATGCAGTGCTGATGGCCAGGAAAACTGGCGCATGTGCAGATGTGGTGCAGGGCTCTCTCGGGACCCAATATACCATTTTTTGCTCTACGGCACTGCGTTACTTTAACTGACAACTGCATGATCATGCCACACCGTACCAAAATAAAATTGTTGTGCTTTTTTTCCCACAAGCTTTCTTTTGGTGGTATTTGATCACCTCTGTGCTTTTAATTTTTTGCGCTATAAACGAAAAAGACCGACAATTTTGGAATAAAAAAACGTATTTTTTACTTTCTGCTATAAAACATATCCAATAAAAAAATTTAAAAAATCAAATTTCCTCATCAATTTAGGCTAATATGTATTTTGCTACATATTTTTGGTAAAAAAAAAAAAAAAAAATCTCAACAAGCAAATATTGATTGGTTTGCGCAAAAGATATAGCGCCTACAAACAATGGGATATATTTACTTTTTTTTTTTTTACTAGATCAGTGGCATTTAGCAGAACTCCGATTTTGCAGCGGACATATTGGACACTAACTGACACTTTTTTTGGCGACCATTGATATTATTACAGTGATCAGTGCTAAAAATATGCACTGTCACTGTACTAATGACACTGGCTGGGAAGGGGTTAACATCAGGGGTGATTAAAGGGTTAACTGTGAGCCTGACCAGTGTTTCACTGTTGTGGGGGAGGTGCTTTTACTAGAGGGAGGCATAGATCTTTGCAGGAACACAGGATCAGTGCCTTCCTTACTGATAGAATGACGATCTGCCTTGTTACATAGGCAGATCCCCATTCTGCCTGTGTAAAGAGCGATCATCGGGTGCCGGCGGACATTGCTGATTAGCTCCCACTGTGTAGAATTACAGCAGGAGCGAGCCTCCAGTGGCACTCATGCCCGATACCTGAAAATGCAGGATCACTTATATATATGTGATCCTGCTCAGCGTGGCCACCCTGCAGCAGTAAATGTACTATAGGGTGGTCGGCAACTGGTTAAAGAAGATGTACGACTGGAAGTTAAAAATGCTTGTTAAATTTCACAGGGGACCCTGTGCACATCACTCTTGTTCCTGTTCAAATCTGTGCATTGGTTGCTGAGCAATATGGTGGGATTACTTGCCCCCCTTGCTCCCACTGCTGCTAGCATAGAGACAAATACCTAATTAATTCTGACTAACAGTGCAGGACAAAAGGGAGCATGACAGACAGTGCACACAGAACCTGCACAAACCTTACCTAAACACCTGCAGCCCTCCCATGTAATTGTGCTTCTCTGTGCCCCTCGCTCTACCCTGCCACCTTCTACTGAAAAGAAAGGCTGAGCCCATATGTGGTTGACAGCCACATACAATTTGGAGGAGAGAGACTGGAGTAGTGACTATAGGCTTGTTTTGCTGTGAATAATGGTATCTAAAGAGGAGTGCCATAATTCTTAAAAACGCAAGCCCACAACACCCAAGCTACTACATTATTCTCTCTCTTACATGTGTAGTAGCTGGCTTGTGTTCTTGTGGGCTTGTGTTTTTGTGAATGATGGCACCCCTTTCTGGTGCTACTACTCTCCCCTGAATAGCTGGTAGCTATATCTGGGCTCAGTCTTTAGGTCAGTGTTATTGGAATCTTTTCAATACATGGAAGTTGTCAGAGGTCTGCAAGAGGGCTTCAGAGGGAGGGCTTCAGAGGAAGGGCTTAAGAGCTGACTGTAGCTCCTCCATAGGAGCACCCATAAACTGGGCTTCAGTCTGGGGTGGAGCTACAGCACAGCACTGACAGAAAAGCAAAGTGGAATTATTTCAAAACCACTGCACAGATTTGAACAGGGCCAAGTGCAATGTGCACTCTGTGGGATTTAACAAAACTCCTGACAACACATTTTTCAAATTTAAGGTTCTCAAAACCCCATTGTGAAGTAATCCACTTTATAAAGGTTAAAGTGGCACTGGCGTGAAACTGTAGAGCAGTTTGGTTGGCTATGACAGTGATAAGCATGCTTCCCTGATTTACAAGGATTAGGGAGTGTTCAGTAAAGGGCCACAATCCTGACTCTTATGAAATTTTGGGTTTGCTTTAAAATGATACTAAAGTCTTGTTTTATTTTTTTTCTTAAAAAAAAAACAAACATGTAATACTTACCTGCTTTGTGCAGTGGTTTTGCACAGAACAGCCCAAATTCTCCTCTTCTTGGGTCCCTCGCTGGTGCTCCTGGCCCCTCCCTCCGAGTGCCCCCACACCAAGCAGCCTGCTATGGAGGCACCCAAGCCAAGCCGCTGCTCTGTGTGTCCATTCAGGCATGGAGCCCCACTCAGCCCCTCCCCTCTCTCCTCATTGGCTCACTGAATTTATTTGACAGCAGCGGGAGACAATGGCGCCCTGCTGCTGTCTCAGCCCATGAGAAGGGAGAGTTCCAGACAACTGAGGCTGTCATGCTTCATGGCTGGATCAAGATGGGCTCAGGTAAGTATAAGGGGGGCTGCTGTACACACAAGGTTTTTTTTATCCTAATGCATATAATGCATTAAGATAAAAAAAAAACCTTCTGACTTTAGAACCATTTTAAAGTATATGTTTTGGATAGGGTGAGGTGCTAAAACCCATGTCACGTTTTTACTGCTGTCTGTGTATCCTCTGAAGAGATTCCTCCTCTCTGGTTGACTTGGTACACATTATTACAGAGACAGAAATGAATGGGAAGTCCAAAATTTTAAAATTTTTCTCAGGAACAGGAGGTGAAGGTAAATGTTCCAGTGGAGACACCTAATCCAGTGACTTATCTGCATGCTTGTTCCAGGTCAGTTACAGAAATTACTGAAAAAAGAGTGTCAGAGCCAAGAAACTAACATTTTTAGAACATGAGAGCAGCAATGGCAATCTCTAGGTTTCTCTTTTTCGTAAATTTCCTTTAAAAATATATACTGAGATATATCCGCTTTGAAAATTGCCACTGCAGCTTTCAATTCAGAAAAGTGTGATGGCTCAGGGCATTTGTCTGACCTTGTCCTTGACTGGCCTGCGTACAATAATGTGAAATTGGTTGGTTGTCAGCATTTCCTCAGTTTTGCACAATCCTGATTTATGATGCTGTAATTTATGATCACTGAAATTTTTTGCAGCTTCTTAACAAGGACCCAGAGTGCCGCTATTCATCCTTATCTGACATTCAGACTTCCCCTTACCTGGCTGATATGAACTGGGATGCCGTTTTGGAAAAATCAATGACACCCAGCTTTGTCCCTAATGTGAGTTTTAAAAAATGAAAACAATGATGTCATAATATACTGGAAATTGCTATGTTCAAGGTTTTGTTTGATGTTTGTTTTTGGTTGTGTGTATAATTATCATGCACAAATTTTGTGTTTTAAAGGTATTATAGACCAACTAACCTTATCAGCAGGAGCATGTATATTTCCACTTTTGCAGATACATTTGTAAAAAACTCTACTATGTGTTTGTTATGTGTTTCTTTTCATACCGCATTCCTAAAACAAAGAAAAAAAAAATAGATGTTTCTGAGGAGAAGGTGTCATGGCTGCAAGCATTTCTCACCTAGCTCACCATGATCTTTCACAATAGCTGTGCTGGGGACTGGTTGAGTTCAGTTCTCATTAACATATAATGGAGAAGCCTAGTTCCAAAACATTAAGGCTTGGTTCACATATGAGCCGCATGCTGGTCACAGCAGGGGTCCACTGCGTGCTGGTTCACCGTTTCAGGTCCAATTTCAGCCCAAATTTTGGGCTGAATTCGGACCTGAGAAGGACCAAAAGACACACAGCATTTTTTGTGCAAAATGTAACGGACCTGCTGCGAAGATATATGAATCGGCTCCATAGAGAGCAGGTCAAATTCTCCTGCTATTGCGACTTGGATGCAGATCTCTGCATCCAATTCGCAATGGTGTGAACCCAGCCTTAACCTTTTGTCAAGACAGACAGTATTCAAATCTGTTACAACTGATGAGCTTGCTGTCTTCAGACAGGGTTAATTATGATAAATGCAGCTTCCCACCACCCTGATAACAAAGAAAAATTAAGTTTTCTTTGCTGGAAGTACAAGAAAAGGGCTATCAAAAAGGTAAGCTGCAATTGTTAAATGTTTTTTTAAGTTATGCTATGTGAACGTGTATGAAATATAAAGTAAATATTATCCCAATTTGGCTGAAAAAAGTGAAAATACCCTTTTTTTACCCTGTGATTCACTGCTCCTCTCCCAATGCAAGCATGTAGAGGATAGGCTGAACCAGAATGAAAAAAGTACAAAATAGACTCTCTATAAAGCTAATTCAGCACATCACAGTCATAATTAAAGTGGACCTTCAATGCCAAATGGAAGGTCTGTTTTTTTGCAATCCTCCTGCCATTACAACACAAATGCCATTTGTTAACAAACAGATTGCTCTAGAAAAAAATTACCGGTACTTACTTCAATTCTTCTGTGAGGCATGGGTTACCTCACTGTGTCTTTGTCAGGGCTGGGCCCAGCTCTTCCTTCTCTAAGCTGGCCACTCAGCTGTCGGCTAATTGCCAGCTCCTATCTCTCTACAGTGACTCACCTATTGATGATCCTGCTCGTCGGTCCTGCCTACTTAAGCCGTCCAGTCCAGATGACCTCTGCCTTTGCCTTAGTCATATCTCTAGAGACACTCTCCTGTATTCCTGTTAAAGACTTGCTTGGCTGACATCCCTTCTGACTCCAGATCCTGCTTGCTATTCTATTACGCTCATCTTCGGCTCCCTGACGTTTGGCTTGTCTGACTATCCGTTCCGGTTCCTGAATTCTGGCTATGTTTTGACAACGTTTACTCTGTTTACCTTTTTTTAACTGTACTTCTGTCTCAGTCTGATTCATGGTTTCTGACAGTAGGCGAAGGCCATGAATTCAGATGATGCAGTCAATTCACTGGTTGGTAATATTTTTTCCAGATTGGATGAGCAGGATCACTGCATGGATCAGTTTACTATGGCGTTACAAACACTCTTGAGATGTGCGGCTCACCTGGAATCCCCCACTGTGGCTGCTCCGGTACAACCTGTGTTGCAGGCCGTCCCTGCTGCTGCTCCAGTCTCTGTGCAGACACCCGCCTCGAGTATTACCTCTAAAAGAGGTATGTCTGGTTCCACTCTGCTTCCTCAGCGATTTGGGGGCTATCCAGTCCAATGTAGAGGGTTTCTCAACCAGGTTGAGATATACTTTTAGATGCTGCCCCAGGCGTTTCCCATGGACAGAAGCAAAGTAGGTTTTGTGATATCTTTGCTTTCTGAGAGAGCCTTGGCCTGGGCAAACCCTCTATGGGAGACGCAAAAACCTGTTGTCTTGAGTTAACTTGAGTTTGTGGCTTCTCTTAAAAGGGTATTTGACGTTCCCGCACGCTCCGCGGTTCTGCTGCCAAGTGCCTCATGTCCATCAAACAGAGTACGAGAACTGTTGCCGATTACGCAATTGAATTCCGTACTCTGGCAGCAGAGGTTTCTTGGAACAATGAGGCCCTCGTGGCTGCTTTTTCTGATGGTCTCTCGGATACCATCAAGGATGAGATAGCAGCCTGAGATATACCCACTGAGCTGGAGAGGTTGATCACATTTGCCATCATCATTGACTCCAGGCTCAGAGAAAGGCTCTCTTTAAAGGAGCGCTTGCGGAAGCCTCCTGTACATCTGTCTCCAAACTTTGCAGTCCCACCCTTGCCTCCCTTACCTCCCATGCCTCCTGGTACTGAGTCGGTCAGTGAGGGTACACCTATGCACTTGGTTTTCACGCATCTCTCTGCGAATGAGATAACCTTTAGGAGGAGGAAGAGATTGTGCCTTTACCCGTCCAGGGAATGCCCGAAACTTGAGGTCCTGTCATACCTTAGGTGGCGTTGTTTCGTCCCCAGTTATCCAGAAGGATAAGCCCCTGGTTTTGGTTACTCTTTCTTGGGCTGAGTCGTCCATCGAAATACGGGCTCTAATTGACTCTGGGGCTTCCAGGCCTGTTCATTGATGCTGCCTTTGTATCGGAACACTTGATTCCGCTGCAGCTGCGAGACACTCCACTTGCCATTGAGGCTCTTGACGGGAGACCTCTACAGCCTGCCCATGTGACTCATGAGACTGTTTCCGCTGTTTATTGGTTATCCTTGGTTACAGAGGCACAACCCCTCTTTTGATTGGCTCCATGCTGAGGTTCTCTCCTGTTCGCCACAATGCAGTAAGACATGCTTCCAGAAGGTAGCCAACATCCTGTGCACCTCTTCACTCTCCTCCCTGCTGAAGGAGTACCACGATTTTAGCGATGTCTTTGACAAAGGTCAAGCCGGTAGTTTGCCTCCACACCGGTCATATGAATGTGCAATTAACCTTCAACCTGGTGCCATACCCCCTCGTGGCCGGGTTTACCCTTTGTCGATCTTGGAGGATAAGGCCATGGAGGAGTATGTTGCAGACGCACTTTCTCGAGGTTTCTTGCACAAATCCTCATCTCCTGCTGGTGCTGGTTTCTTCTTTGTGAAGAAGAAGAGTGGTGAACTGAGACCTTGTATTGATTATAGGGATCTCAATCGTTTCACGATTAAGAATGCCTATCTGATTCCGTTGATGACAGAGTTATTTGACCGCCTCAGGGGAGCAATGTTTTTCATGAAGCTTGATTTCAGAGGGGCATACAATCTTGTGAGGATTAAAGCGTGTTCCAGCTGAAATTAAACTTTTTAAATAAAAATACCCCTATAATACACAATCTTAATGTATTCTAGTAAAGTTAGTCTGTAAACTAAGGTCCTGTGTGTTAGTTCATAGCATTAGTTTGTTACTTTATAAACTTCCAGCAGGCGGTGGCCATCTCAAGTGTGGGTATCTGAAGCCAGTATTTCTTCCTGGATCTCATCCTTGCAGATCTCGCACACGCTCAGTGCAGCACAAGCATTGTAATAGGTTGCAGGTCAGGTTTCCATAGCAACAGCAGTGTCAGAGGAAGTTGCCACCTCTTATCTATGCACATCACCGTGCCACTGTTCTCATAACATTGCACCGACACTGCGCCCATTGGATCGGCAAATGTGCTTACCGCTCTCAAATAGCAAATAGTTGTTTGCCTTCTTATCCTCCACATGAATTGACCGTATCCACCGTCGCCAACCTGGCTGCTTTGAAAGCTAGGGTAACAATGGCAACAAAAGGCTGGTTGCCCTTATTTAACTACTTCCATACAGGGCATTTTCACCCCCTTCCTGCCCAAGCCAATTTTCAGCTTTTAGCGCTGTCACACTTTGAATAACAATTGCGCGGTCATACTACACTGTACCCAAATGAAATGTTTATCATTTTTTCCCCACTAATAGAGCTTTCTTTTGGTGGTATTTGATCACCCCTGCGTTTTTTATTTCTTGTGCTATAAACAAAACAAGAGTGACAAGTTTGAAAAAAACACAATATTTTTTACTTTTTGCTATAATAAGTATCCAATTTTTTTATTTTTTTTAAAACAAATTTTTTCCTCAGTTTAGGCCGATACGTATTCTTCTACATATTTTTGGTAAAAAATATCGCAATAAGCATATATTTATTGGTTTGCGCAAAAGTTATAGCGTCTACAAAATAAGGGGATAGATTTATTGCATTTTTATTATTATTTTTTTTTTACTAGTAATGGCGGCGATCTGCGATTTTTATCATGACTGCGATATTGCGGCGGACACATCGGACAATTTTGACACATTTTTGGAACCATTCACATTTATACAGCGATCCGTGCTATAAAAATGCATTGATTACTGTATAAATGTGACTGGCAATGAAGGGGTTAACCAGGAGGGGGCGCTGTAGGGGTTATTGTGTTGCTAGGGAGTGATTCTAACTGTGGGGGGAGGGGATTCACAAGGGGAAGAGACCGATCGGTGTTCCTATGTACACACCATCGGTCTCCTCCCATCTGACAGGACGTGGATCTGTGTGTTTACACACACAGATCCACGGTCCTGCTCAGTTACCGGGCAATCGCGGGTGCCCGGTGGACATCGCGGCCGCCGGGCACGTGCACCGGGACTTGAGCCATGTGGCGGGCACGCGCGCGCCCCCCCTGGGCTGCCTGAAAGGCTGCGCCGTCATATGACAGCGGCCCAGAACAACAGCTGCACCGTCCCGCCGTCATATGACGGCGGGCGGCCAGCAAGTGGTTAAAATGGCACTGGCCGCCGCCTTGCAACTCGTCAATTCCAATTTTGATATAACACAATGCTATGGCCCATCGATGCCTATTGCCTCCTGGGATTGATGACAAACATCTGCCAGGAGGCATTGCAGACCGGAAATGATGCGGTCGGCCGCGGATGAAAGGAGGAAATTAATATTTAATTCACAAATATAACAGTGAGTTTAAAAAATATATATATATATATATATATATATATATATATATATATATATATATATATATATATACAGTGGGGACGGAAAGTATTCAGACCCCCTTAAATTGTTCACTCTTTGTTATATTCCAGCCATTTACTAAAATCATTTAAGTTCATTTTTTCCCTCATTAATGTACACACAGCACCCCATATTGACAGAAAAACACAGAATTGTTGCCATTTTTGCAGATTTATTAAAAAAGAAAAACTGAAATATCACATGGTCCTAAGTATTCAGACCCTTTGCTCAGTATTTAGTAGAAGCACCCTTTTGATCTAATACAGCCATGAGTCTTTTTGGGAAAGATGCAAGTTTTTCACACCTGGATTTGGGGATCCTCTGCCATTTCTCCTTGCAGATCCTCTCCAGTTCTGTCAGGTTGGATGGTAAACGTTGGTGGACAGCCATTTTTAGGTCTCTCCAGAGATGCTCAATTGGGTTTAAGTCAGGGTTCTGACTGGGCCATTCAAGAACAGTCACGGAGTTGTTGTGAAGCCACTCCTTCATTATTATAGCTGTGTGCTTAGGGTCATTGTCTTGTTGGAAGGTAAACCTTCAGCCCAGTCTGAGGTCCTGAGCACTCTGGAGAAGGTTTACGTCCAGGATATCCCTGTACTTGGCCGCATTCATCTTTCCCTCGATTGCAACCAGTTGTCCTGTCCCTGCAGCTGAAAAACACCCCGACAGCATGATGCTGCTGCCACCACCATGCTTCACTGTTGGGACTGTATTGGACAGGTGATGAGCAGTGCCTGATTTTTGCCACACATACCACTTAGAATTAAGGCTAAAAAGTTCTATCTTGGTCTCATCAGACCAGAGAATCTTATTTCTCACCATCTTGGAGTCCTTCAGGTGTTTTTTAGCAAACTCCATGCAGGCTTTCATGTGTCTTGCACTGAGGAGAGGCTTCCGTCGGCCACTCTGCCATAAAGCCCCGACTGGTGGAGGGCTGCAGTGATGGTTGACTTTCTACAACTTTCTCCAATCTCCCGACTGCATCTCTGGAGCTCAGCCACAGTGATCTTTGGGTTCTTCTTTACCTCTCTCACCAAGGCTCTTCTCCCCCGATAGCTCAGTTTGGCTGGACAGCCAGCTCCAGGAAGGGTTCTGGTCGTCCCAAACGTCTTCCATTTAAGGATTATGGCGGCCACTGTGCTCTTAGGAACCTTAAGTGCAGCAGAAATTTATTTGTAACCTTGGCCAGATCTGTGCCTTGCCACAATTCTATCTCTGAGCTCTTCAGGCAGTTCCTTTGACCTCATGATTCTCATTTGCTCTGACATGCACTGCGAGCTGTAAGGTCTTATATAGACAGGCGTGTGGCTTTCCTAATCAAGTCCAATCAGTATAATCAAACACAGCTGGACACAAATGAAGGTGTAGAACCATCTCAAGGATGATCAGAAGAAATGGACAGCACCTGAGTTAAATATATAAGTGTCACAGCAAAGGGTCTGAATACTTAGGACCATGTGATATTTCAGTTTTTCTTTTTTTTTAAATCTGCAAAAATGTAAAGAATTCTGTGTTTTTCTGTCAATATGGGGTGCTGTGTGTACATCAATGAGGAAAATGAACTTAAATGATTTTAGAAAATGACTGCAATATAACAAAGAGTGAAAAATTTAAGGGGGTCTGAATACTTTCCTTCCCCACTGTATATATATATATATATATATATATACCAAATAGTTTTAAGCGCAAAGAGTGGCTTGGGATGCCGAGGACTTAAAAATGTGGGTGGAACTCCACTTTAAGAAGGGCGACGAGTGGAAAACTGCGTTTAATACCAGAACAGGCCATTATGAGTACCTTGTAATGCCTTTTGGCCTTTGTAACGCCCCTACAGTTTTTCAGGAATTTATTAATGATGTCTTCTGAGATTTGTTGCAGTTATGTGTGGTGGTTTATCTTAACAATATCCTCATATTTTCCAAGTCCCTGGAGAGCAACCACACAGATGTCTGTCATGTGCTTCAGAAACTAAGAGAGAATAATCTCTATTGTAAATTGGAGAAGTGCAAATTCCATCGTGAACAGGTTAAATTCCTGGGCTGTGTCATTTCCACTGCTGGTTTTTTGATGGACCCAGAGAAACTTTCGGCAGCGTGCAGTAGCCCCAACCTGTGGGTTTACGTCATCTGCAGCGTTTTCTTGGCTTTGCCAACTATTATCGGAAGTTTATTTGTAACTTCTCGTCTCTGGTCAAGCCCCTGACTGATATGACCAGGAAAGACATTAACCCACAGAGTTGGTCTTCGGAGTCCATTAAGGCCTTTGAGAGTCTCAAGGCTGCCTTTGTTTCTGCTCCTGTGTTGGCACATCCTGATCCTACATTACCTTTTATCCTTGAGGTTGATGCTTCTGAGACTGGAGTTGGCGCCCTTCGGTCTCAACGTCCTACCTCTGAGAGAGCTTTGCATCTTGTGACTACTTTTCCAAGAATTTTGTCACCTGCAGAGTGCAATTACGAGATTGGTGACAGAGAGCTGTTGGCGATCATTTTAGCCCTGAAAGACTAGAGACATCTCCTCGAAGGTATCACTGTGCCGGTTCTCATTCTTACTGACTATAAGAATCTCACATTTTTGTCTGAGGCTAAACGCCTCTGTCCCAGAAGGGCGCGATGGGCTTATTTCTCGTCAAGTTTCAATTACATTGTCTCATTCTTACTTGGTACTAAGAAATGTAAGGGCTGACGCTTTGTCACAACAATTTTCCTCCACTTCCAAGATGTAGTCGGTTATGGTTCCTGTGATTCCTCCTGATCGTATTCTGGCTATGGTTCGCACCAGTCTCACTTCTCCTTTGGGTGACAAAATTCTTGCTGCTCAGGTCCATGCTCCTCCTGAGAAACCTTGTGACCGCTGCTTTGTCCCAGAGAGTCTCTGCACTGCCGTGCTCCAGACTTACCATTCTCCCAAGGCTGCTGGCCACCCTGGGAGGAATCAACTCTTTTGGGCCATTTCCCAACAATTCTAGTGGCCTAGTCTACGTGCTGATGTAACCGCCTTCGTAGCTGCATGTTCCGTGTGTGCTCAGAGTAAGATTCCACAACACCTTCCAGTGGGTCTCCTTCAACCCATACCCAATGGACAGAGGTCCTGGACCCACCTGTCTATGGATTTCATTGTGGAGTTACCCAACTCCCAGGGCAACACAGTTTTCCTTACGGTGGTTGACTGATTCTTGAAAATGTCTCATTGTATTCCACTTAAGAAGCTGCCCACTTCTAAGGAACTGGCTTCCACTTTTGCTCGGGAGATCTTTTGCTTATATGAGCTACCCTAGGTGATTGTCTCAGACAGGGGTAGTCAGTTTGTGTTCCGGTTCTGGTGAGCATTTTGTGCTCAGCTCGGAATTCATCTTGCTTCCTTCTCTGCGTATCACCCGCAGTCTAATGGGGTCACAGAACAAGCCAATCAGTCCTTAGAGCAATTCCTACGTTGCTATATTTCTGACCATAACAACTGGTCAGACCTCTTACCGTAGGCAGAGTTTTCTCACAATAGTGCCCTGAATTCTGCTTCCTGATTGTCCCCGTTTATGGCGAACTATGGTTTCCAACCTTCCATGTTGCCTGACTCTTTTGTTCCGCAGAGTATTCCTGCGTTAGAAGAGCATCTCTGTGGTCTTCGTTCCACTTGGGCACAAGTCCAGGAGGCTTTGCCACATGCTAATGATAGGTATAGACTCCATGCTGACCGCAGACGCTTGCCTGCGCCTTCTTACCAGGTTGGGGACAGGGTCTGGCTGTCATCTCGCAACCTCCGACTTTGTGTTCCCTCTATGAAGTTCGCATCTGGGTTTATTGGGCCTTTTCGTATTCTTTGCAGGATTAACCCACTGGCTTACGCATTTGACCTTCCTTCTAATATGTGTATCTCAAATGTATTTCATGTCTCCCTATTAAAACCTTTGGTCTGCAATCGCTTTACCACCTCAATGCCACATCTTCACCCTGTTCAGGTTGAGAACCATGAGGAGTATGAGTTACAGTCCATTGTTGACTCCCGTAGGTTCTGTGGGTGCATACAGTACCTGGTGCAACGGAAAGGATACGGTCCGGAGGAACCCTCTTGGGTCCCATCTTCGGACGTACATAACTGTCCTCCTCCGTGATTTCCATAGATATTTTCCCCTCAAGCCTGGTGGTCCTCTGAGGGGGAGGGGTCGTTGAGGAGGGGGTAATGTCAGGGCTGGGCCCAGCCCTTCCTTCTCTGAGCTGGCTGCCCAGCTGTTGGCTAATTGCCAGCTCCTACCTCTCCACGGTGACTCACCTGTTGACGGTCCTGCTCGTTGGTCCTGCCTACTTAAGCCGCCCAGTCCAGATGACCTCTGCCTTCGCCGTAGACATATCTCTAGAGACGCTCTCCTGTATTCCTGTTAAAGACTTGCTTGGCTAACATCCTTTCTGGCTCCAGATCCTGCTTGCTGTTCTACTACGCTCATCTCCGGCTCCCTGACGTTTGGCTTGTCTGACTATCCGTACCAGTTACTGAACTGGCTATGTTTTGACTACGTTTACTCTGTTTACCTTTTTTATTATTATTAAACAAGTGTGATTTAACTGTACTTCTGTCTAATACTACTTCTATAATTCTGACAGTCTTCTTGCAGAACTGGTAGCTCGAAATTCCAGGAGAATGCATTCCAGCCCCAGAGTGTATTTTCTTGGGTTTACCCCAGGAGGCAGTGGTGATGTGCAGTATCATCACCCATGCCTCCTGAATCATTGCAAATCACAGAAAGGGTAAAAAAAAACTTTTGGGGGGGCTTTTAAAAGCTATTTGTGTTAGGGGGTGCAGGGAACTTGGAAAAAAACAGACAATTTGTTTGGAATGGACGTTCCGCTTTAAAGTGAGCATGTATGTAAGTACATTTTAAAAACCCCTTCTAAGAAAGTGCCTGTCATTACTAATATTAGCCAGAAAATTACCCTTTCCTTGCCTCTCTGAAGCAGGTGTCATGACATTGTAAAATGTTGATCCAGAGAGTTATCCAGTTGTTTTCGAAGATCAGAAGTTTTATTTCTGTTTCCTGTTGGAGCACATTAAATGTTATTTGGTAGGATCTTTTGCCTTTATTAACATCAACTTTGGGTTTAGGATGCTGAAGACGCATTTCTTTTGAGCCTGACTTGCCTGCCATCATTGCTAACTTTCACCCACCATCCCCCATGTAATGAGGGTGCTACTTGTATGCTACTGTAATTGAACAAGATGGACTGGGGCTTTGATGACAATTCAGAGAAGCCAAGCTCTTAGTAAAAATGTGGTAGACAGAAGAGGGTTTTCTGGCTACAAATGTAATACTAAGTGCTTTGTTGTATTCTAAAAGTTTGCCAGTTTGGCTCCTTTCAAGAAAGGATGTAATCACAGTCCATTATAAAGAAATGACAGACAAAGAAAGCATTTACAAATCTATGGATGCAGAAAGTTGGGATAAGTTAAAGTCTTATGTTAGCCATCCTTTTATGCATGCAAACACAGCATTCTGACCCTATTACAAATAGTAAAGTTTGAGTTTCGCAAGAGTTAACTTCTATTAAAAGAAAAACATGATAGAGAATGGCAAAACATATAGGATTAGGTAAAGGTATGCAATATTTATTTTAAGGCCGAGGGTTGAGATACACTTTCTTGTGCATTATACAATTCTGAAAATAATGCCACATATTTGTATAATGCCTGAGGAAAGAACCTAAACCTAAAGCAAAAGCTTGAATCTTCCATAAGTTAAGTAACCGGATAAAGTGTGTTAACTCCAAACTTTCCACACTAAATGATAAATAATATGACATAATATTCCACTACTGCAAATCTCAGTATAAAATATGATAATCATAACATGAAACTGCAGCAGGCAAGTAAAATGTAAATGCTACATCAAAATGTGATACAGGTAACTGTCCTGGGAATTCAGTCTGTAAGAGATAGTTGCACAGAGTCACCCATAGGTCTGAGTCATCTAAGAGGATGCCTGATGTGCAATATTTCCTACAACACAAAGAGTAAACCTGTGTTCCCTGTCAATGAAGATGAACCTCCCACTTGTAGCAAATCTGTATAAAAGATGTCAATAGGAATCTGCAATAAATGTATCTTTAGAACATATTTACAATATATGATCTGTTTATAGAGGAATTCATTAATTTATAATAGTATAGGCATTTCTGCTTACTTTTACCAAGAGTTGACCTTTGAAATATTAAGCTAAGGGTATACCTGAAATTAACTGTATAAAATTTTGCTTACTACTACACTAAAAATAATAAACATTTTAGCAATCCAATATTATCTGGAATTATTAATGACTCTGCCAGCAAGCCTATGACCTCAGGCTTTTGAACTTTTGTGTCTGCATCAATGTAATGTCATCTTCATATACTGAAATATCAGTAAATGGAGAAAGATTTAAGCACCTGAAGAGGTATAATGGAACTAAAAATATATTTACCGAGATTTTGCACACAAGAGTCAAACAACTTTAACCCAAAATTCATATATTTTTCTAAAAGGATTCTATTAGAAAATTGTGCAGACATTGGGTAAAAATTATGGGAATATTGGGTGAACACATATTATTAGACCCTAGCAGGCATGATTAGCAGTGTCTTGGATGAGGTCACATACCTAGACACCCTCACATACTAGGAGATACACTGCCATTCTTCAGAAGTAATTAAAGACAAATAGATATTACTTCAGAGAACTGCTTAAGCACAAATAACATTTCTAAATGTTTCTTCATATCCACTTTGAGATGCTATTAATAGACTGATAGCACTTTGTGAACTGTAGGTGCATGTGGCATAGAGCCACTAGAGCTGTAAAAATCACTGTGTATGACTAAGTCTTACTGTGCAGTGGCATCACTTATTAATTAACCACTAACCACCAGGTTACCAGCAGGTGCTCAACTGCTAGGTACAACTTAGCAAATATGCTTTTAAAGATGTGTTTTTCATAAGCAATATCTATGTTCAGAAAGTAATGTATGAGCCAGAAGACTCTAGTTTCTGTGCACTGCTCTGTGCACTGCTGAGACTTACTTAGGGCTCTTCACAATTTTTTTTCTTTTAGGAAAATGCTCAAGGCTTTGCTGTCTTCTCATGGCAAACAAACGAGAATTGGTGAAAATACACCTTGCTCTACTAAAAGATTGAAATGAAGAATTGGCATTCAATTCAATTGAATGCCACACACTGTAGGAGTCAAGGCAGCAGCATTGTGTTGCTGAATAAGAAATCTATGTATGCATATGGAAAGCTAAAATAAGCTACAATTACATACTAGGTCCCGGGTCTTCCTTCTTCCTTCTTCTGAATTGTAATGTGGGAGGGCAGCTCCCACATTTCCCCTTGGTAATGTTGCCGATGCCAGGTGTCTACATTCGCCCATCAGTAGGTCCTCACAGGTCCTGAAGCCTTCCAGTGTTATGAGAGGTAGACAGAAGACTGATCGGCAGAGCATAGACAGGAGCTTCTGATCATCGCTCATGGCTAATTGAAGAGTATCACAAGCCAACTGATTTGAGTTCTTCAGGTTTTGGGGATTGAAAAAAAAACACATATTGGGTTGAAACAGGGTGTTTTTTAAAAGATAAGTTCAGTTTTAAAGAAAAAGAAAAAATAATAAATGCACATATTTTCGCAGAAAAAAAATGTGCATTTATTATTTATTCCTGCAGGAGGCATTGCACCCACAATCAGTAGATCACAGGTGCAGTTTGGGCTCCTATAGACATGTCCTCCAGCTTTCCACCTGTACCTCTATACAGGCTTTCTGTTTGAAAGCTGGAGTACATGTCAGTGGACTATGTGAACGATCATCAGCGTTCCTGCAGCCCATCGAAACTACAAGTCTGTCTGCTGTGGTGGCAGATGGTACTTGTAGATTTGTAATTTCACAGGAATCTGTGAATGAATGACACGGCTGTGTGGGCAATGCCAACCCCCACGTGCTGTCAAAGGGAGAGGGGGATCTGGGGAGAAGGGGCTGGAGCTGGAATATGTGACATGTTCCACCCTAAATATGGGTGGAACATATAACGTGTTTTAAAGGTGAACTTATCCTTTAAGTGACAACGTGCTTCAAGCTTTCAGTTGTATGTACAGTATATGGACAGATTTCAGGTCATTTCTCTGGCTTGTGTAAACTTTTTTTTTCTGACTTGTAAAAATTCCTGAGTGAATTGAAAGTTTATATTTTTATACATTATAAAGTATATGCCTATTGCATATGCATTGCATTGGAATATTCATTGCTTTATCCTTTGTTTTTATGAATAAATTGCACAGTAGTAAGCATTTCTGTACAGGACACTACTTGGTGCAGCAATGGAGCACAACATGTTTGTGTCAAAATCTTACCAGTAAACAATGATGATTATAATTGCTTGGGAAAAAATAATTCTAGACCAGCAACCATCTCCTTTATTGACAAGGTGCATTATCAACTAAACACTCCCTTCTTTTCTCCCCTTCTTCTTTTTATTGGGGCATTTTATAAGATCTTTACAGTTAAAATAAAGAACATAATATAATCTCAGCATGAGGCTTTATTCTGTTGGTGCCATGTAAAATTCAATCACATTTATCCACAGAGATCTGCCAATATGTCCAGTGCAGGCTAATTCAGTTTTGTTGGACTTTCTGCCAACAAAATGTCATGTTTACCAAGATGAGAGGGACATTATGGCCATGCATATTTAATACAGTACATAACATCTGAGGCATATGAAATGAGCAGACATTTTGGCACACAGAGCTAGTTTTGGCTGCCGCTGAGCACTTGATGACCGTTTGCCAGCTGCAGCTCCTGGCAGGAAAACCACAGGTTCTACTGGAGAAAACTTAGCCCAGAAAGTCATTAGTAGTTTTTTTAATGAATCTCCTGCAGTAAGTATGTTTCTTCTATTTTTGGGATAATGGCTTTAAAGGGCAGCTCTAAGCAAACAGCTAAATTCATTTGTAAAGGAAACATTTGAATCAGAAACAGGGCTGTTGCCTGGCCACATGGCTGCCTCTTACATCAATACTTTGTCATTGATGCATTACGAGCAACCAGAATAGAAAGAGTGAATTTTAGATTTTAATAGTGCTTCCAGGGCTGTGCCCTGAAAAATACTAAAGCCAATGGATTAGTATGACTGCCATGCAAGTGGCCATTTTTTAAGGGGAAAGGTTAGCAAAGAGTCTCTAGCACAGATTTACTTTAAAGCCAAGTTTCACTTAGTTTAAACCAGCTAAATAAATTCCAGGTTCAACAAAACAAAAGATATTAAATATCTTGCAATTCATTTTCTTTGTAAAGCAATTACAGCCTTGGAAAAAGGCTGTCCTTATTCAAATTTTCTTTTGAATACTGTATATGTGATTTCAGTTGTTTAAAGCTCACAATTTTGTAACTATTACTTAATTGCTGTGCACAGTGTTCTACCTGGGGGGAAACGGTGGTCCATACTGGGTACCGCTAATAATGTGCAATATTATTCAACAATTATACCATGTCTCTTCTTGTGTTACACCCAATACCATTTTGATTATAAAAAATAAACAGTCCTTCAACCACACTTATGTGATCCAACATATATCAGTGTTATATGCAATCTCTTAAATTCAGCATTAGATTTCTTCAAAAAATGCCCAGTGTTCCAGAGCATGCAAAAACAAACATTGACCTTCACCTACACTACAACTCATGAGAAACTATATATGCTCACCAGAAATTTAGGCCTCTAAATTATAGGACAAATGACAGAAAGATATGAGTGCGGGATCCAAGTTAGAATAAAAGCAACTTTAATTTATTAACAAAAATTTATAGCACACTTACAGCTAAAATTTGGTAGATCAGCATTGGAAGCAGAGGGCACCAGGACAGGCCTATAACCAGGCTAAGCTGAAGCAGTGGTAGACCCCGATGCTTCAGCATCTCCTGGAAGTGGGGACTCTGTCCCCACTTCCGGGAGACCGGGCGGTGGCGAATTATGCCAGCAGCTCGGCTCCCTCCTCCTTCCCCCACCGCTGGGCCAGTAAGTGAGCGCAGCGGTGTCTAGAGTATACGCAGTAGGGACCCGGAGTGAAGCTGTAATGCTGCAGCACCCGACAGCTGATGGAAACATCAGATGTGATGCCAACGTCCCTGGACTCCAGGACAGGCAAGTGTCCTATTATTAAAAGTCAGCAGCTGCAGTATGTATGTGTAGCTGCTGACCTTTAATTTTTACATGGCTGGGCGGACCTCCGCTTTAAGATGGTATCATTGAGACTACTACTGCTGGAAAGATTTGATTGCTCATGAAGACTACTAAGAAGGTACAGATTGCTGGAATCAGCTTAAATTTTTAGCTCATTTCTGTACTTGTGTCTCTTCTTTTTGTACTATTGAGTCTGCAGGCCAGTAACAGGTGTTCCTAACTTCTTATCCCTCTTTTCACCCTATCTTTGGGGGTGCCACCAAGCCTCTGAGGGTCAGGGGATGCTACATATAAATTAATTTGCTCAGTAAAAAAAAGTGTTTTTAATGTTTGTTTTTAGTATTGGCCCTGAATTAAATAATAGATTTCCTTTAGGCTACACCAATATATCAAAATATATATATATATATATTTTAATTATAATTTTATTTGTAATTCTTAGTTAATTTTAAAATGAAGAATATATTTGAATCGAATCTATTAACACATTAGTAGTGTCTCCGAATAGGTTTTTTTTTTCTTCATATAAAATAAGCATAAGCGATAAGCAAAATAAGGTAGAGCCTGGGAGTACAAGTAATTAAGGACTTCAGCATCTACCATAAATGAAATATAAACAAGTTTAGATTTTTAAAGGAATCATTCACCCTGTTAAATGGAAAATACCAAACAGAAATGTTTTCATCAAAGAAAGAGCCAACGTTAAATAACATGTGCCATTTAATGAGATGTTTATTAGACTTTGCCTTCTTCCCTTCAAGTCATGTTGAACATATGCTGCAGCTTTCATATCTTTTCCAGTGGGTTTTAATTTGGCTATTTTATTTAAATTTCTTCTAGAAAGGTAAAGAAAAAAGGTCACCTATTGGGTTGCCACACCTGTTTACCTTATATAACCTTATAGAGATAGACATAGTAAATGGTGTGGAAAACAAAAAAATAAAATAGGGGTACCTTGGGATAGGTTACTCTTGTGAATTAAGACCATCATTAGCATCTCACAGTGAACAGTGAGTCTGAGGACGATAAGGAAATAAAATAAATAGGAAAAAACACAGATAAAAGGATTATTTTAGAATGCATTTTCTGCTGTATAGTAGCACCCCCAACAAAAATGGCAAACTTACACCCTAAATCTGGGTATACGCTAGTAAAATGTCAAACAAAAATTCATGCGAAAATTCTTAGTAAGATGCTTATGAAAATACTCAAAATATTTGAATGTTGTTCCAAAGTAATTCAAGATTTAATTTGCTTTTAACATACATTTTTTAATTAATGGACGAAAACCACATACACTGTTAAAATTTGTACATTTGAGAACATTTTTTCATCCTGCTCCTTCAAAAACAAACTTTGATTTGACCCCACTAATGATTAGAAAAACAAACAAACGTATTGCACAACATTGTATAGCGCTGCACCCTGTACGCTATGGTTAGGATAAATATATGAATTAACACTATTAGTTACCAGCTGCTTCTTTAAGGTGTAATACACCCTTGGTTGTTCAGAGAAAATGGATAAGGAAGGCGCTTGGTGTAGGATATGGGTGTGATCCAATATTGGTGTGCTACGTCCCTTAAGTGGTGAACTGCAGGAATCCTGCAAGCAACCGTGCTGAATGGATATTACAATATTTGCACATAAATAATATCACAAACATTTATACATCTTAACCATACATGTTCAAACTGTACACAATGTCAGCAATGTGCAAATATTGTAATTCATTCAGCACGGTTGCTGGCAGGATCCCTGCAGTTCACCACTTAAGGGATGTAGCACACCAATATTGGATCACACCCATATCCTATACCAAGCGCCTTCCTCACCCATTTTCTGACTGAAATTTTACTAGTGTATACTCAGATTTAACTGAACATTGAGACCAACATATAATTCGTTTTCTAAGGTGCGAAGTACCATTAGTAGCAAGTACCAGATAGGGAGGCAGACAATAAAGACAATAATGGATAATTATTTACTGTTTTTTTTGTTTTTTGTTACAGAACCAGTCCAAACCTTTTGCTATATAAAGACTAATATAAAGGTTATTTCCTACAATGTGCACAGTATGTGCTCCCCAAATAAGAGGAACAAAATATGGTTAGAATTGAAGCAGATACACTCTCAGATTGCCATGTTGCAGTAGACCCCTCTTCTACCCCTAAACTCCCATTACATGTTCCCAATTAATGGTTAGTACATCATCGTTTTCTAAAGCGTGTGAGGAGTGACCCAGTGGGGACAATTGCAGGGATGAACTTATACTCTTGCTTCTATCTATGCTCCCAACTCCTAGAAAATAACATTTATTGATGAGGTCTTAAACAAACTATTTCCCTTTAAAGAGGGGATCTTGGTGTTAGGGGGCAATTTCAGTGTTAGCCCTGACCTGAAACTTCATGCTTCTGCCTGTAAATTGGTCTTATGCTTTGAGGCTCTAAAGCACTTTTATAAAGCCATGCAATCTGTACATCGCTTTTTGACTCTCACCTGGTCTATAGTCATTATTCAAAAGTCCATAAGGCTTGTTCTAGAATTGACCTATTATTTATAGACCAATTTTACTTAAAGACTGTTTTGGGAGAGCTATAGAACAGATTTTTTTTATAACAAAGTTTTATTAAGCTTGTTCATAAAAAGGATTTGTACAAAGAGTAAGTGCAACATGCACTACAATCATAAAGAAACAAGTATAACAACAAAACCGGTGTAGGCCGGTGAGCATATTGAGTGATTGACATGTACCCTATTAAATCAACAGGGCATAATAAAGTCTGAACAGTGCAAAAAAGAAATAAAATAATAAAGAAATTAAATAAAATACACCACCTCTGCTAGCATATGCGGCCAAATTTACATGTATTTAAATGGGTTGGGAACGCAATCGAAGGGGAGCATCCCACAACTACGTTAGAGCGCAGAATTGCTTGATATAGGCTCATTATGCTTCAACACAGGTAAAGGCCTCTTCCAGCCATCTGTACCATATCTTGCTGTATTTATTAGGACAACCCCTATGCATGTATAGCACCTTTTTGTAGAGTACAGAGATGTTAACAGCCCTGATCCATTAATTGGGGGTTGGAGGGGACTCCCCAATCCAGGTCTTAGCAAACTGCTTGCTAGCTGTAAAAAGTGTTTCCTGTAAGAAGGTGTTCAGATATTTATACTCCTCTGAGGTAGAGAGGAGGCCCAGCATACACTGTCTTGGGCATAGGGACAGGGGGGAAACCATTTGGTCGTGGAGAAATTGAACCTCCTGTGCCCAATATCCTTGAAGAGAAGGACAGGACCATAGTAAATGATAAAAGGTGCCCTTTGGGTCATCACACTTAGGGCATACCGGGTTATAGCCCAGTCTGTACTTTGAGAGGCGAATAGGAGTAAGATAGGTCCTGTGTAATATGTATAAATGCGTGAGCCGATCAGACAGTTTGGGGGAAACAGATTTGCACACTTCCAAGATCTTATCCCACTCCTCATCTGTCATCTCCCCAACATCCGCCGACCAGCGGGACTTCAATTTGTAGGCTAATTTGGTTGCAGCGGGCAGAAGGAGATGGTTATAAAACAACGACATAAGTTTCTTAGAATCTTGACCGAAAATGGAGCGGTTCCAGCTTAGGGATGGAGTCACGGAACTGAGCATTGTGTGTCGGAGTTGGAGGTACCGGAAAAATATATGGTTGTATAAGGTCCCAGGTCCAAGAGGCCTAATGGTGACCTCAAGGTTTAGGGAAAGCTGACATCCTTCCTTGTAGAGTGGATTACCAGGCATAGTGAGTGTGATGCAAGAAGAAATGATGGGCGCAGTCAATTTTGAATGCGAACAAGAGATTTATTGTCTCTTAACAGAACTGTGAGAGAGCGGGTTAGGGCCAGGACACCCTTGAGTAGATGCAATGATAATTGGCAGACTCTGAGACTTCTATAGGTAGAAATCTAAACAGTGGAAGGCCTCCAGCCAGATAACACTTTTATATAGGTAGGACCGCTGTCTCCTATGGCAACCAATCTATCCTGCTGGGTCCCTGTCTTGGCACATGCTGATGCTTTCCCCACTTCTTCATTGTCCCCGGCTGGTGAGAAGACTGCTCTGGTACTTGCTTCAGCTTACTCACAGTAGTCTCTGGTAGTAAGATGGATGGCCCCTTAGTGGCGACAGCTTCCTTTCTACCTCTGACCACAACTGGTTCCCCGTCCGGCTGAACTTTCTCAACTCAGTTGGACTCCAATCCTGCAGTCCCAACCCTATGCTGCTTCTCCTGCTCCTGGATAGGCCTCAGTCAGCCTAGCAGCCAGGTGTCCCTGGGATAGGCCTCAGGCTTCCAGCCTAGCAACCCGGGGTGACATAACACATGTCCACCCAGACAGCCGTCCAGGTGGCACAGAACCCCGATCACCTGACTCCACCCAAATAAATAAGCTCTCCCAGCAGGCCAAGGCACTAAAAGAAACCCCCGGCAATTGGCTGAGACACCCCATCCAATTATGATTTGACCTTGCTAAACCCCTGTCAATCTAATATCACCAGCACAATGCCACCTAGTGACAGAAGAGAAAAGGTGCAGCACTTCCAGAATTTAGGGAGGAATCAGTGGATCTTCTATCAATCAGCCAGGACAATTACTACCTGGCAAACTAAATTTGTTTGCAACCCTGTCTAAACACCAGGGTGCTACATCCTACCCCTGCCTAGGAAACTACGTCTCGGCGTTTGCAAAGAAAAAAAAAATAACTCTCAAGCCTGAGAGTGGATGTCCTGGCAAAAAACTGGGATAGGTTGGGTAACAGGGAAAGATAAACAAAGTACCAATACATGTGGCGTACCACATGAAGTACATAGGCAAGTGGCAGTTCACACAAGGGCAGTTAAATAGCAGACAATTTTAATAGTTTTAACTGTAGCATATCACCCAAACAAGTGAATGTAATACAGAACAGTAGCCTTATATCCTAACTATCTATCTACTATGTACACCTGGAAAAATAGAAAATATTAGCATTGTTATACGAGCTGAAATCACTGTCTATCCTTGGCCAACGAAGACGTAATGGGTGCAGGAACACCTGAAAGAGAAGAAATAGACAGTAGAGAAACACATTCTACTTCTACAATAACACAGTGCAGTATATACATAAGTGATTGTTAATTATTCTCAGCCGAGAGCAGCGAAGCAGTGCAAATTTATACTATAACACATCTTAAACTATATATATGGTAAACATGACTAAATCTAAACACATGTACAGATGAAATAGGGCCCTGCCCCCTTGAGGGTACCACCCCTTTTTCATGACAATCCTAGAGAAATAAAAACTTAGCAGCTTCTATTAAACATTCTTAATAATGTGAACCAAGACTCACTCAGGTTGGCACTCTCACGCCACCTGGTGGTCAATATATCCAGCGAACAGTTCTTGTGTGTTTGTATAGTATTTTTTTCCTTTAGTCCATTATCAAGTTTAAGGTGAGAACTTGCCATTTTTGCCACAGCTTAATCTACCTATCTAGCTAAATACCCCAGTGTCCTTGGAGCCCCAAAGTCCATCAATATTTCACTCAGGGTGCAATCACATATCAACAACTTTTTTTTGTTTTTCAGCAGTTTCCCTTCTTCTTAGGCATAACTCCGGGGACAGGAGGCATGGCTGTAATCAAACAGCAGTAAGCCGTGCCATAGTGCAAGGGACTGCACTTCCCAAAGATGAAGTCCATCCTCAGGTCCCCTTGCATTTTAAATCTCTGTCTGCCAGGGACTGAGAATAATTTTCCTCATTGACAAAGAACAGCACATGTTGAAGTCTCTCAACTGCAAATCAACGCGTCACTCTCAGAGGGAGGCACACTGGCGATTCCAGAACACAGGCCAGCATGACTCACTTGGTGCACTCCCTGCAACTGCCGGTAGAACACAATCCAGCAGCACAGCTAAACAGAAATGTCCCCACAGCAAATTTCGTTTGAAGGTAGAGTAGCTTCTGTTAAGCATCCTGACTCCACAAAGCACACATTTGTAATCCATAATGATTTCTGTAACTTGATACAGTGCAGTAGTATTTACCAGTAATACCTGGGTAGTGGCAGCTGTACAGGTTTCCCACTTGTATCAGTAGTAGTGATGTAGTGCTCAAGCTCCTTCTTGTTAGGCCCGTGAATGATCACACAGTCTGGAGTAATGTTCCGGCCATAGTAGAAAGTTTTTGAAACAGAAGAGTACCTTTCAGCATACCTTGGAAATAGCTTTTTAATATCAAGGTTCAGAGGGATCTTGAGAAAGCTTCGAACTGCCACATCCACCCACTGTGCCTTCTTCTCCTGGATCTCCTCCTCCAACTGAACCGTAACATATGGATACAAATAGCCATAATCTTTAGCCACTTTTTTGATAATAATACGCTGTAATTGGACAGCCTAGGCAGTGTTTTAGGGTCTCCACACCCGGGCAGAACCCGTGCATCAGGGGCACGTTGGACCGAATAACATTCCGGTCCCAATCCGCTTGTAGTGTCCGCGGAGGTTGGGGTGGTGAGGCTACCTCGAGCAGGGGGTTCCCTGCAGCATCCACAGACAATCCAAGGCCGCAGATGCGTGGCCAAACCAGAACACTTCCCGCAGATCAGTCCCAAAGCCTCGTAGCCTCCGGCTGTGTACATGGCATGGCTACACTTAGGTGTATACCGTACTCCGGTGTCAGTCAGAATGCCCTTAGGCCTGCTCAGACCAGGGCACACATCCGGGAACACACACAATTCAATTCCACATGGTATTTCCAAACTGCGCCATCTGGTTGACATTTCAGGCAGCTGCAGGTTGTCCTAGAGGGGCGTGTGAGCATGAAAGAGGGGAGCTTTGGTCTTGTTCATGGCAATCTGCCAGATTTTGCAATTGTGAAATAGCATGCAGCCCCTGTTAGCTCCCCAGGACAATCCACAAGCACCCGAAAAAGGATTTGAAGGGGATGTACAACTGGCTGAGGAACCTGAGAGCATACCAACATAGAATATCTATCTCTGTCTCCCTTGTTAAAGTAAAAAAAGTGAGACAATTGGGAAGCAATGTAGTACAGGGTGAGGTCAGGTAAACCCAAAAGGCTACCTCCACACATTTATTAATCATTTGCAAAAATAGTACCTATAAAAATAGCACAGACCATGTAGTGAACACTTCCCAGTCCTATCCATCCTCCACCTCCCTCCCAAAAAACCCTACAAACCCCATCAATTCCCTCACCCCCTAGACCTATGAACTGCCTCACCGGGATCTCCCCAAGGAGCTGAGAATGAACCTGAAGAAGTTCCGGGGGCGGAACGAAACATGTGTAGATCCATTTGGAGCAGCACCCCTCACACCCCCTGATGTACTGCATCCTGCAATGCCTGTCTACATAATATCACTTACCTGACGGATTTACCAGAGGCGTTTGGTGTGCTGTGCTACGGGATCATCCCACTTCACTACAGCCCGCTGCTCTGCACCTGTCCTGTGCTCTATAGGATGTCAGCAGCTGGGATTATCTACAGGAGATACTGAACACCCATACTATTCACACAGGACACATGTAAGGACTTCCACTGTACTTGCCTGCTGAACGAATTGGCTGTGAAGTTCTCTGGCTATTCCACTAAGGATTATGAAACATAGAAACAACATATAATGGCTGCTGAAAAACCATGGAACAGTGAGTAATAAACACACAGACAGACCGACCAATATTGGCAGTATTCATGAGGCACCTAGGGCTCTGGAACACAGTGGTTTAGTACTGGCCGGATCGGATGTCTATTATGTTGCCAGATATGTTTGAGCTTATGTTCTTTTTAAGCTATGTCCTAGTAGTGACTATTTCTGTGTCATTCACCTTTGAAATCAAGCGGAGCAAGCAGTGAATATCACTTTTATTCCTTATGAGGTGTTCAATTACGATATATACCATAGCAGTTTGCTGAATATCATCTTAGCACCCGCTGCCTCTGTGTGTTTACAAACTACAGACACTTACCATTACCTGAGATTCGGGACTGGATGAGGACTTACTGGGGTTTTTTGTATTGTTAAAGGACTAACAGCGGGGCTCAATTTTCATTAATCAGACTTTCCATCCAACCCTCAGGTGCAGCCATCTGTTAGAGTGCACTGCATTCACCCATAGTGGCTTTAAGGCCCCTTTCACACATGCGGACCGTATGTCCGTATTTCATCCATCTGTTTTCGGATGAAATACGGACATACATGCATCCCTATGGGATAGCGGGTGTCAGCGGATGTACATCCGCTAACACCCGATGTCGTCCGCCTCCGCTCTCGTCCGATTGTGCGGACGGAAGAAAATCCTATTTTTCTATCCGTCTGCAGAGCGGATCGGAGGAACACGGACAGACGGTCCGTGTTCCTCCGATCCCCCATAGGGGAGAGCGGAGATCTGACAGGGCGGTCCCTGCACAGTGTGCGGGTCCCGCCCTGTCATCTGCCTGCTCAGCTGGGGAAAGCGGAGCGATCCCCGCTGAGCAGCGGATAAACACAGGGCGGATCAACACGGATCCGTCCCGTGTGAAAGGGGCCTAAGGTGCAGTGCTCTCCTCTCAGCTGCTTGGGTGGATGTATGAATCCCCATTGTTTAAGTAACCATCTTTGCAGGTGTAGTCACCAGGGGTTTGTTTCATCTCTGTGAGGGGTTAGCGGCATAGCCGCAATTTCTCAGCTCCTTGGGGAGATCCCCGTGAGGCATTTCATAGGTCTAGGGGGTGAGGGAATTGGTGAGGTTTGTAGAGTTTTCTGGGAGGGAGGTGGGGGAGGGATAGGACTGGGATGTGTTCACTACATGGTCTGTGCTGTGTTTATATGTACTATTTTTGCAAATGATTAATACATTTGAGGAGGTAGCCTTTTGGGTGTACACAAATTTTTTAATTTTTTGTTTTTTTGTTTATATGGTTATTTGCTGTGTTACGCGCTCTGTCCTCATGTTGGGCGGAACCATCCATCTATCCTTCAGGTTCCCAGCTTTCTTTTTCTTTTTCTTTAATATGAGGTCAGGTAAAGCAGTTCCTCCAAAAAGTACTGGGCATTTCAGAGTTTGCCAGGACTGCTTGTGACGGCACGCGTCCCAAACAAAAGTGTTTAAGATGGATTCCATGGATTTAAGAACGTGAGGTGGGATGTATAAGGGAGAATGCCAAAAGACATATAATAATTTGGGAAGAAGTATAATTTTTACTAAGTTCTAGGGGGAGGTGAGCCCAGGTCTGGGTTATGGTCTTTAGGGTGTCATAAAGTGGTTCAAGATTGAGACTGATGCATTCTGACAGAGAAGGAGAGACCTGGATGCCCAGATGTTTGATCCTACTTGCTCTGATCAGGGGGAGGGATTCTTGGTCTTTAGTGGGGGCTCATATGTCTAAGGGGAGGATTTGAGACTTGGTCCAATTGATTTGTAGGCCTGAGTTAACCCCAAATTGTTTAATGAGTTGTAAGGCGGCTGTTAGAGAAGGGCCAGCATCTTCTAGCTAAAGAAGCATGTCATCTGCATATAAACTGATAACTTCAGTCATTGGACCCGCCTGGAGACATTTTATATCTGGGTGTGCTCTAATGGCGATGGCGAGTGGCTCTACAGTCAGAGCACAGAATAGTGGGGATATAGGGCAGCCTTAACGGGTGCCCCAGGAGAGAGAAAAGGGATCTGAGACCTTGACATTGACCTGGATCCTAACAGTGGTGGCTTGGTATAGAATTTGGAGCCATTTCATAAAGTTTGGGCCAAAACCAAACCTGAGTCTAGTCTGCATTTGTACAAGGGCAACATTAACGGGAGAAGGGTCAGCCTGAAAGACCTGTTCTAAGGAGCCCTGATGTTCCTCTGCCTGCTGAAGTATCAGTTTGGAGGTGGTCCTATGTCTGTTAATGCAAGATGTCAGTATCATGAGGGCATGTAATTTAAAAGCTGCCCACACCCTCCTCACGGAGGCCGAATCTCGGTTTGTATGACAGAAGAAGATCCATTCTCTCTGGATGCCCTCCAGGTCTGTGAGGGCATAGAGCCAGAAGGGGTTCAGCCTCCAGATGCAGATAGCGGGGGGGGCAGATATGTGTATGTGTAGGGTGGTCCACAGGGAGCTTGATCTGAGAGTACACGAGTTCCGAAACCAGCATCTAGCAGGTCAGGCAAAAGAGTGGGTGTGACAGGGATGTAGTCAATACGAGACATGGCAGAATGTCCTGGAGTAAAACAGGAGTATCTGACTAAGGTAGGGTATTTATGCCGCCGGGTATCTGTCAAGCAAACTCCGAAAGAAATCTCCCAAATATAGTGAAGGAGGACTGCGTGGCATTTGAGGTATTGGAGCACAATTTTTCAAGGTTAGGGTTAATTATTGCAAAAAAATCCCCCAGCCAGGCAGCTGGCTACCATGGGATGCTGAGCCATAAAGGCAACACCATCCTGCAACACTGCAAATCAGAATGGTGGGGGGACATAGAATGCCATGAACAATAGTTTCAAACCAAAGATAGTGACATGCAAGAACAAAAACCGGCCCTGGGGGTCAGACCGCAAGGAAGGGAGCTAAAAGTGAGCTGTTTTAGCAATTAAAATGGCTATACCCTGAGAGTTGGAGGTGTATGGAGCTTGGCACACCCAGCCAATCCAGGGTTTTTTAAGGGCCATCTGCATCTAGCACGTGACATGGGTCTCTACTAGCACAGAGACATCTGCCCTTGAGATAAGACAGAGCAGCCACTCTTATAGTCCTGTCCCGCAGGCCCCTGGCATTACAGGTCACAAATTTTAGAGAAGCCATATTGAAGCCGGGAGCACAGGAGTTTGCAGTTGGACGCCCAGGGAGCAGATAACAAAATAACATATTGTAAGAAATGTAGTTAGAGTACATATAGTAATGAGAACATATACAAATGGTAACACAAATGGCATGCATTTATGGAGGAGCTGCAGGAGTCCCGTGAGACATCTGACAGCTAGAGTGAGTAACACACACAGCAGATGTGGGCATTGAGTGGGTGGGAATAGGAATCATATTGCACTTAATGGTAGAGAAGTTCTGCAGACATGTCAAAAGTACAGCAAAACAACAGAAAAAATAGATGAAGAAAAAAAAACATGCAAGTCTTAACCGCACTGGACCAGCGCAACTGAACAAACAAAACACTGCTCACCGTGATCCTTGGGGCAGGTGCTGGCCAAACAGGCCTTAAAGAGTCAGGAGTAGAAACCAAAATTAGAAGGGTAGCATGAGGACAAGGTAGTTATTAGGGTCCGGGGGGGTGAACAAATACTGAAAAGCACACAGCGGTGCAGGGAGGGTATACCTCCATCAGCAGGTGAGAGGTAGGTGAGGCACTTGAGGTGGAATAACCCAGTAATGGAGCAATGCAGCAGCAAACATAAGGAGTATAGTGAATGAGGGGGTAAAGAGGTGGGGAAGAGTCTTAAAGTTACCGGGGCAAATGATAGGGATCAAAGGGTAGGGTATCCTGCGAGCAGTGCCCAACACATGGTTTCCAAGCTTAGGGAAAGGCCACGGCCATGGCAGTAGAACAGCTGAAACAAGGAATCCTCAGAGGCAGCACACAGGAGATCATTATGGAGAAGCCAGCCACAGGAGAACTCAGGCGGGTGCCGGGCCAGCCTCGTAGCGGTGTTCCAGCCATGAAAGAGCTGATTCTGGGTCCTCGAAGAAATTAGTTTTGCCATCTCTCACCACCCGAAGCCTCGCAGGGAAGAGCATGGTGTACATCAGATGTTGGGTCCGGAGTCACCAACTGATCTCACTGAATTGCTCCCTCTTCTTCTGGACCTCGGCAAAAAAAATTCGGGAACATGGACACATGCACATTATTGAAAGGGATGTTGCCCTTCACACGAGTGAGTCTCAGGATAGCATCCCGGTCACAATAATTGAAAAATTTGTCGTTGAAGGTGCGTAGAGGTGCATCATTAGATGGTCTCGCAGCCAGGCAGTGCACACGCTCTACCACGAACGTGGAGGAGGAGGCATCTCTGCCAAAAGTTATGATCAGCAGGTTCTGTAGGAACGTAGGTGGGTCGGAGCCTTCAGCCCGCCCAGGCAGGCCCACTAAGTGCAGGTTACACCGCCTAAGTCTATTTTCCATGTCGTCCTGTTTATGCAGGACGGAATTGAGTTGGTGTTGTAGCTGCTCAGTAGTCACCTGTAATGGAGGCATTTTGTCTTCCATGTGGCCAACGCAGTGCCCTGTCTCTGACACTCGCTCTCTCAGTTTATGGAGGTCCTGCCGTATGAGAGAAATGTCGACCTTCACCTCCTCAATTTGTAAGGTGAGTGTTGATTGACAAAGGGAAATTGCCTCGAGCACCTTAGTCATGTCTTCAGTGTCAGGTTCGTCTTCCACCATGGGAGGGCGCCATCTTCTCCCGCCGAGTCCCACTCCTCATGGCGGTATTTGTCAAGTTTGGCGATGGTGCCGGACGCTCTCTTCGGTGGAGACATGACTGCAGGGAACAAGGAATCCACGGTGAGTACGTTTGGAGCAAAAAAGAAGTAAGGATAGTCCCCAGGATCTAGTGATGGGAGTAAGTCACACATGTGCAAGTCACAAGCAAGTCTCAAGTCTTAACCTTCAAGTCACAAGCAAGTCCCAAGTTACTGTGGCGAAAAGCAAGCAAGTCAAGTCGAGTCCCTGCTAGAAGTCAAGCAAGTCAAGTCATTTATTTTGGTCAAGTCACAAATTAAGTCAAAATACTGATCTACCCCGAAGCCGGGACTTGGGGGAGCTTTCTTTTGGGGGGGGGGCTTTTGCCTAGGCCAAGACACAGCACTGGTGGTGCCAAGTCATTGCAAGTCAAATAGCCCAAGTCAAAGTCAAGTGGCAAGTCATTAGTGACAAGTCAAAGTCAAGTCAAGTCAAGTCATTTATTTAATTTTGTCAAGCAAGTCGCAAGTCCTCAAACAGGTGACTCGAGTCTGACTCGAGTCAAGTCATGTGACTCGAGTCCCCCACCTCTGCCAGGATCTGTGTTAAGGATTTGTCTCAAGCGGAGCTCTCACTCTGCACTCCCTACGCAATGCAGCTCCAGGCCACGCCCTGAGCTATAGAACAGATTACATTGTCGGATCATGCTCAAATGTCCATTATGCTTCAGCCCCCTGGCAGTGTAGTAAGGAATGGACCTGGTGCATATTTTGGTTGATCCCACTTATCATTATCAACTTATCATTAAGGGCTTCCCTAAAGGGAGAGGTTCACGGCCGAATGGCTGCAATAGCAGTTACTATCCTAAATTCCTACCCCTCCATGTGTGATTATTTCAACTCCCTGACTAAGGACAACGGCATATCTTCAGATGCCCTTATGGCCTATATAAATGTTATCCTCAAGGAAGGTAAGAACTCCACACAATGTGTAAATTACTCAACCATATCCCTCCTTTGGATGTTAAGATCTTGGCAAAGCTGGTCGTGACTAGACTACAAAACTTATTCCCAACGGTGGTCTACCCCAATAAAATGGGATTTATCATGGGCAGGGAAGTTAGACATAATTTGATACAGGCCCTTTGTTTGACTCATTGAGTCCATACTCAACAAGTGTGCCCATACAGTCTTTTTCTGTCTGTCATTTGACAGGGTAAACTGGATTTTTCTGTAGGAAACCTTGATTGCCCTAGGTCTTGGACCCAAATTACTGCATCTGCAAAAAGACATAAACACCCACAATTGAAAACTGGATTAAACAAGTCAATTATATCATGGAAGCAGAGGAATGGGTTTACACCTCAGATATGACAAATTTCATAAAAAAATGGCATCTTGGGTGCACTTTATGTCGCATGTTTTTTTATTGCTTCAGTGAAACTTGTGACAATTGGAATTATTTTTTTCATATCTGGATTCCCTCCTCTGTAGTTTAATTTTATTTTTGTTTTTCTGGTCATTCCATCTATTCCACTCTTTTTGTTGTGATCCTTTGTTACTCTAAGTTGGAAGTCCAGTTCTGTTGGGGATGCAGGGAATACTTCTTCACTTTCTGTTGAAGAGCAATTTCAATTTCTGAGGTAGTATTTTTCTGCATTGGCCATTTCTGCAAGTCTGTGATTGCTGTACCACTGTATATGCGGTATTACTGTAAATACCAAGTGCTTATTGAATTTTACACTTCGTAATTTTATTTTACAGTGGATCTGCTTATCTATGATTGTACCCTGATGTAAACCCCCTGGATCTGGTTTTATGCTTGTAATTCTGATCTGTTGCAATTTGAAAACTGGAATAAAAGATTACACAACAAGGAATAAGAGAACAGATCGGTTGACACACAAAGCCTGGCTATGGCTTTACCCTGTTACCCAAGAGTTGCAGTACCTGTCCATGAGGCTTTGTAATATCATACCCCAGAATATCATGACAAACAAGAGCCCTTAGAATTTGCTACAGTGGCCCAATAGTTGCTATTCATTTCACAATTTTTTAAATTTATTTTTACTATTTTTTGTACAACCGTGGCCAAAATGTTTGAGAATGGCACAAATATTAATTTTCACAAAATATGCTGCCTCAGTTTTATGATGGAAATTTGCATATACTCCAGAATGTTATGAAGAGTGATCAGATGAATTTTAATTAATTGCAAACTCCCTCTTTGCCATGAAAATGAACTTAATCCCCCCAAAAAAATAATTTTCACTGCATTTGTGGAGAAGGCTTTCAGGGCACCCAAGAATGTCCAGCAAGCGCCAGGACCATCTCTTACAGCTGATTCAGCTGCAGGATCGGGGCACCACCAGTGCAGAGCTTGCTCAGGAATGGCAGTAGGCAGGTGTCAGTACATCTGCACACACAGTGAGAGGACTTTTGGGGATGGTCTGGTGTCAAGAAGGGCAGCAACAAAGCCACTTCTCGCCAGGAAAAACATCAGGGACAGACTGATTTTCTGCAAAAGGTACAGGGATTGGACTACTGAGGACTGGGGTAAAGTCATTTTCTCAGAAGAATCCCCTTTCTGATTGTTTGGGGCATCCGGAAAAAAAACTTGTCCAGAGAAGAAAAGGTGAGCGCTACTATCAGTCCTGTGTCATGCCAACAGTAAAGCATCCTGACACCATTCATGTGTGGGGTTGCTTCTCAGCCAAGGAAGTGGGCTCACTCACAATTTTGTTTAAGAACACAGCCATGAATAAAGAATGGTACAAGAACATCCTCCGAGAGCAACTTCTCCCAACCATCCAAGAACAGTTTGATGAGGAACAATGCCTTTTCATGCATGATGGATCACCTTGCCATAAGGCAAAAGTGATAACTAGGTGGCTTTGGGAACAAAACATGGAAATTTGGGGTCCATGGCCAGGAAACTCCCCAGACCTTAATCTCATTGAGAACTGGTCAATCCTCAAGATGCGGGTGAACAAAAAAAACCCACAAATTCTGACAAACTCCAAGCATTAAATAAGTGATATTGCGCTAAGTGCATATAGAGTAAATTAAATTATGTAAGTGACACGGATGATCCGTGACCGACAGCCGCTCTCACAACAATATACACTTCATAACAAAAATTAAATTAAAAAACGTGTAGCGCTGTCAAACCATGACCTTAATGATCAAAGTGCAAAAAAACATCTATTAATGCAATAAAGATGAAAAATGTGAAAAAGGGGAAAAAAAAATTATTATTAATAATAGTCCAAATGTCCCAATTCCACATCCATAAAGAGAACTCAAAATGTGTGCTGCTCCAATGTTCAATTGGTGAAGACACCCAGTGCTCCCCACAGGATAGACAGGGTAAGTATATCTGCTTGCCAGATTTTTAGACCCTCCAGGGTCTATCTGCGCATTAGTGAGCTTTCACCCCTCACTATGGGCTCAACTGCATCCACTACCCAGCCTGCTTAATTGGATTCCACAGGTGTATATTCCACAGCTATCATCAGTTACCCTGTCTATCCTGGGGGGAGCACTGGGACATTTGGACTATTATTAATAATTTTTTTTTCCCTTTTTCACATTTTTCATCTTTATTGCATTATATTAGATATTTTTTTGCACTTTGTTCATTAAGGTCATGGTTTGACAGCGCTACACGTTATTGAATTTAAACTCCAAGCATTGATTATGCAAAAATGGGCTGCTGTCAGTCAGGATGTAGCCCATAAGTTGATTGACAGCATGCCAGGGTGAATTGCAAAGGTTCTGAAAAAGAAGGGTCAACACTGCAAATATTGACTCTCTGCATAAACTTCATGTCATTGTCACTAAAAGCCTTTGCCACTTATAAAATGCTTGTAATTATACTTCAGTATACCATACTAACATCTGACAAAAAGATCTAAAAACACTGAAGCAGCAGACTTTGTGAAAATGAATATTTGTGTCATTCTCAAAACTTTTGGCTATGGCTGTATATGCTTCTTTGAAGTATTTGAATGCTGAGATCACCTGCATGTAAAAACACATAGTCATATTGATTAAAGCGGAGTTCCACCCAAATTGGAATTTCTGCTTATATGCTTCCACCCCCCCCTCCGGTGTCACATTTGGCACTATTCAGGGGGGGAAGGGGGAAGGTCCCCTTCCCCACTTCCAGGAGACAGGCCGCGGCCCAATCTCCGGGAAGTTCAGCCCCCCTCCTTCTCCTGCCGTTGTACCAATTAGAAAGTGCAGCATGCTTTGCGCATGAGCAGTAGGGAACCAGCAGTGAAGCCGAAAGGATTCACTGCCTGGCTCCCTTACCAGGAATGGTGGCGGCTGCCCCTGGGAATTGAGAAGAAGATCGGCTGGGGTGCCTACACCGCGGGCTCCCTGGACAGGTAAATGCCCTAATGTTAAAAGTCAGCAGCTACAGTATTTGTAGCTGCTGACTTTTAATTTTTTTTTTTGGCTGGACCTCCTCTTTAGGAAAACTACAGAATGTAGAAATTGGTAGATTAGGTCTGCGTCAAAAAAAAGAAAATTACTACAGCATATCAAGGTGCTTAATAATCTATTTGGGTGGTCTAAAGTAGTAGTTGTACTCCTGAATGGGAGTCCCTTCTAAAGTAGCAAAGTAATTATCATGCCTATGGAGGGGGAGGGGTCAATCAAGTAGGATACACTACCATTAAGCATGTGCTGTAGTAATGAAAGGAGAGTGGTTTAAAGAAGGGTCCATGAAACCTGATTGGATACCAATCCCAGGAGTTGCTATTTAAATACTTGCCAACCAGCCGCCACAGTTGTATTTTAACTAAATAAATTGATTTTACTGTTTGTCCACAAACCTATTCATTGTACTCAGTGTTAAATAACAACATGGTGATTGGTCACCATGTCCTCACTTTACTTTTACAGAGAGTGTTCCATGCATTTTGTTTGCATTCCATGCCACTGATAAAGAAGTTATATTCATACAAATGAGGTGAAACAAATGTCAATGTAAAAAAGAGACAAATAATTCCACAGTAGTGCACTAATTAATCTACAAATCTCCTAAATATCAGCATTGTAAAATGGTCAACATAAAACACCCATACATAATAAAAAGTGTCCATATAGCATATCCAAAAAATATGTGCTCCAACATATGCAAATCAATATGGTAATACAGTCCAACTTAAAGTGATGAAAAGATAATGAAACTAAATTTCGTTGATCCACCAAAATCCTTCACCAAAGTGATGTGTGCCAATTCCACTCCCTTAAGAATAAAGCTCACCAGATGCATTCACTCTTGTTTCTGGCAAATATCGCCTTATTAGATCTTATTGAAGAGCTGCTTATACACGCCAATCTCCATCCAGATTAATAAAGCCACTCTCCAAAAGTATCAACCTGTTTTGATCCTATAATGCAGCTGATATTTTTTACAAACACAAACCTTTAGCTTTTGATTCCCTTCCCCTTGCCTTCAGAAGGAAAAAAAAGTATATATATATATATATAAAGGGGGAGGGAAAACCAAATAAAAAAAAAAGAGAGAGAAGAAAAAAAAGGGGAAAAAATAAAAAATAAAGTAAAAAGGGGGGGGAAGTAAGAGAAGAGGAAGTCCTGCGAAAAATAGATATTCAGTATATCTAGTATATAGTATTTTTCCATATTTTATTTTTCTGAAATTAACTCGTAGTACAATGAAGTCATTTTTAATTCAAACCATGTTGCCCATGTCTTGAAATGTCTCCTGATCAGCCCCTTATTCCTACATCTTAATTCTTTCATTAAACGGAGATCATCAACCTTCAGTAGCCATTGAGAAATGGTAGGAATTGATTGCTTTCCCCAATAAGATGGAATTAGGGGTTTACCAGAATTTAATAAATGTGGGTTTATAGACACCCTATATTGACCTATTGGCTCTTCCGTGCAATGAAATAGGAATGTCAATGGTTCAGGTCTGATTACTTCCCCCTGTATCAAAGAAATCATTTTCGCCACTTCCTCCCAAAACGGGTGGATCTTAGGACGAGACAACCATATATGCCCATGTGTTGCTCGGCTTCCACATTCCCTCCAACACAAGGGTGAGTTTGACGTATATATAGCATGCAATTTTGCTGGTGTATGGTGCCTCTGAGTAAGGAGTTTGAAATTTACCGCCTCCATTTTGCACGAAGTGGCAGACATATAAGTAAGTTGCATAACATTGTCTTTTTGTTTATCTGTAAATCTACATTCCAAATCAGACTCCCAGCTACCCATGTAGTCTGAGTAGCCCGGACTCTGCAAACTCAATAAGACTTTATAAAATCCAGAAATATAATACTGTGGCGGATCTTTATTTTGCATAAACGCTTCAATGATATTTAGCTCATTGAAAGAGCGAATAGGTTGTGGAAGGCCCTGAATAAACTGGGATTGCTGCATATATCTCCACTGATCCAGAAAAATTGGTTGGGTTTCCCCACATAGAGACTTTAATGGTTTAATCTTTGAATCCTCCATCGCATGATGTAGTAGCAGTATAGACTTGTCAAACCATGACTCAAAACCCTTATCTAGGACTCCTGGCATAAATTTTTTTTGTCCCAACAGAGGCATTATTGGGGAGTTATATTCCCAGCAATATTGAGTATGCAAGGAATCCAAAAATGCCAACCTAGATCTAGTCAGTGGAGATGTCGTGGATGCCAGCCCCCTAGTTAATCGAGGTATTCAAGGTACAACCACAAGATCGATATTTGTCAATGCCATTTTTAGTTCAACCCAAAGTTTAATCTTTTTAGCATATTTCCAGTCTGTCATGCATGTCATAATAATTGCTTGATAGTATAGTTTAAAATTTGGTAAGGCCAGCCCCTCCTTCTTTTAGGACGATAGAAAATATTACGTTATATTCTAGTGCAATGTCCCTTACAGATAAAGTGTGCAATAATAGACTGAAGAGTCAAAAAAAATCCTGCAGGGACTCCTAGGGGTAACATTTGGAAGATATATAAAACTCCAGGAAGGACATTCATCTTTATGACATTAATCTTCCCTAACCACGAATGGCAAAGGGAAGACTATTTACGTAGATCTAATTTAATACTATTAAGTAAGGGGAGATAGTTATGTTGAAATAAACTAGTAAGATTAGATGTAAGATAAATAGCTAGATATTTTAACGTAGATGATTGCCAAGTCAAGGGAAATACCGGTTTCAAGATTTTTGCTTGCGTATCTGTATCGAAATATTCAATATTGCAGATTTAATATTATTAACTTTAAAATTAGATACAGATTGAAATTCCTGTATTAATCTAAGCAAATTTGGCAGAGTGATCCTTGGTTGTTGAACATAAAATAACACATCATCAGCATGATGGGTTCTAAATAAATAGAAAATAAAATTGGTGACAATGGGCATCCCTGACGCGTACCATTTTTAAGGGTGAATGTATCGCTTAATAAACCATTAACCTTTATACAGGCAGTTGGTTGCTCATATAAAGATGCAATTCGGTGAAACATTCTTGGGCCTAATCCCAGAAACGTTATCATTATCATCAGGTATTCCCAGTCCACCCTGTCAAACTCTTTTCAGTGAGTGAATCAGTGATTCAGCTCGAAAACCCTCTGATCCCGCAATGGAGTTGGCATAAAAAGTCGAGTATGGGACAAGGATCTCTTTAATTTTTTTATAATAGGAAATGGTATATCCGTCTGGTCCTGGGGATTTACCTGACGGTGTTGTTTTCAAAGCTGCATAAAATTCTTCCTCTGTGAATTCTGATTCCATTTTTTTGCAGCAACTCTATAGGGAGTTTAGGGAGCTGTGCCTGTTGCAGATAATGTAAAATTTTTCTATGTCTTTCCTCTATAGGCTCTGGGGTTAGTTTATCCCTCACATTGTACAGGTCTGCGTAAAAATCGCGAAAAACCTCCGCAATGTGTGGTGCAGTATATACATATTCCCCAGAGTGAGATTTAATCTTAGGAATAAAGGTAGCTGTTTTCTTTTCCTGTAATGCATTTTGCCTGGTTTGTCTCCCCATTTGTACCATCTCTGAGACACAAGCTGGGAACACTATTTAGGATCCTAATCAAGTAACAATTTAAGCTCCTCCCATTTCCGCATAAGGTTTACCAGAGCAGCTCTGTGCAAAGAAAGTTTGTGTGCCCTTTCCAGGTCAGCTACCTGTCGTAATAATTCCATCAGTTCTTGTTCTTTTTTTTTTTTCCTGGCCCCAAATTCAATTAACTTATCCCTCATATACGCCTTATGGGCTTCCCATAAGGTAGACTCAGATATTTCAGGGGACTTATTCTTTGGAAATAACAGACCAGAGAGGTTAAAAGATCGGCATAATCTAATGTCTCGGAGAAAAGAGAGTCATTCAGCTTACAATTATATTGTTTTATGGGCTGATCAGACAACATCAAACTTATTGATACAGGGGCATGGTCTGAGACAGTACAGGTCCCTATAGTGGCTGATTTTACCAAAGGAAGATGATAAGGATTAACAAAAATATTATCTATTCTAGAATAAGAATCATGAGTTTTAGAATAATAAGAATAGTCACATTCTTTGGGGTTTAAAACCCTCCAAACATCTACTAGTTGAGTTTTATGTAACTTCTTCTTTACATAAGAAAGGTTCATACAAGAGCCATTAGACCACCTAAGTGATGTATCCAACAAAGGGTCCATGGGTATGTTGATATATCCTGCTAGAATGGTAGCACCCTTAGCAAAATCTTTCAGTTTGGACAATATGTGAATGAGAAAAGTTGATTGTTTAGTATTTGGACAGTATATATTTGCTAAGGTACACTGCCTACCATCCACGTGCCCCTGAGAAATAAAAATCTACTATAGTCATCTGCCATCATTTGATCTATTATAAAGGATGCGTTCCTATGAAAACCAATGGCAACACATTTTGCCTTATTAGTATCTGATAAACTGTAGTACCATATAGGATATTGTATAGAATTTATACGAGTTGTGTAGTGAGTTAAATGTGTTTCTTGCAAAAATGCAATAGAGCAAGAGATACGTTGCAGTTTTATTAATATTTGATGTTGTTTGCCCGAAGTATTCAGTCCCCCAACATTATATGAAGTGAAGGTTAGTGTGGTCATTGTATGGCAGGAACACATCTTTTAATGAGCGATCTATATCGCAGGAGAGAAGAGAGAAACAAAAAAAGCAAAAAACAAAGAAGAAAAAACAACCACACAACACATTGTAGCCTAACTATGCCACGCAGAAAACTGCAGTGGTAAATCCTATGGGGATTGGGGATTCTGTCCGCCCAACTGCAATCAGACATCCTGGCCCAAATTTACAGCAGTGCATTTGATCCCCAGATCCACACATTAATGGGGGATGATCACCAGAAACAAATACAAAAAGGGGCACCCAAAGCACACACTGAAAGGGCCGATGGCCCCCCGTCCAGGAACTGGCTGCAATAATAAAATAGAGCTGAGTTGTGAGTATACCAGGGAAGGGTGTTTTTTACTGGAGGATTTATCCTCCCCCTTTCTCCCCTTCCCTTATTACTATTTTTCAATTATCAGACTTTAAGGTTGTTTATATACTTTTATATATTTTTTTTTACAGTTTTATATACTGCATCTGCTCCTGAGGAAGTGGAATCCAATCCACGAAACGCAACGAGATTTTAGGTTGCATTTTTACACAACTATTATGTGTTTGATTCTATATATGCATTTTTACCAATTGTTTATCAACAATGTATTGTTTTACTCCAATCTATACACAAGTCAGCTCTTTATCCTTACTACATATTATGTGTTATGATCCAACTGTATTATTTACAAATGCATGTCCATCAAGGATATGTACTGTTGCAATCATGTCTTTTTTTTTATCTGTTGATGAAGCTTTTAAATAAAATCTGTTCCCCAAATGAATATAATTTTTATACTGCATTATGTCATGAGTCCACCTGTGAATATATAGAAACTATTACGTATTTACTATTTGCCAGCTGTTTTCGCACACACCATATAAAGTCACAATTTTCTTCTCTTCCTTCAATGAGTTTAAAGATAAACAACAAAATCCATTCCTTACTTAAAAAATAGCAGTAGGGAGACATCTTTGCCTGACGTGTAGAAGGAGACCTCTCTTACAGCCCTGGCTCAGGGACCACTGGAGTTGCGACAGTTGCCGCGAGAGCGCAGTGAGGTAGGAGTGCCTGCGGAATCTCTTGTTGAAGGTAGAGGTGACCAGGCTGGGTCTTGAGCAGCAGGTGGTGGTAGCAGCAGCAGGTGCGGATGCAGAACAGCGTCCCCAGGTACTGGATGGAGCTGTATGGAGCAGGATGAAGCAAGACTGGAGCAGGGTCAGACAAGCCGGGTCAATCACAGATAATAAGATATAGCACAAACGGTAAGCAGAGATTGGTCAGTAGACAGGCAGAGGTTGGCAGCAGGATATCAGGCAGAATAGCCGGTATAACCAGGTTAAAGCAAGCCAGGGTCAGGACTGGAGATAAGCAAGCGTAGTCAAGGAAGCCAGGTCAAACACAGGTAATCAGATGCAGATACAGGATCAGACTCAGGTAAAGCTGCAGATCAGACAACACTGCACTAGTGCAGCTTCTGTCTATATATAGGCCATTTGGTGCCAGCATTAATGGCTAACGTGCGCGTGTATTTTAGCGCTAATGTTCCCGTGCATGTGCATAGGCATTAGCCTATGCCCAGCAAGATGGGCACCTGCAAACGCACCTCTGCGTATGCGTATTTGCCTCTGCTTAGGAGCTCTGGCTGCAATATGGCCAGCACGTTCATGACAGCCAGCTTGAAAAAGGCTTCTTACAGAAATACGGCCAGTAAAAATGCAATACAGACATTGCACAGTCATTATCTTAAAGTTATGAGCAGTGCTTAAACTATTTAAACCCAAAGACCAATAAACAATCAGGTGGTTTTTAAGCTTCCACTTATTGAGAGTAGCTTAAAATTACAAATTAGATTTACTTTTTCTTCTTAATTTTTAACTTGTAGTACCATAAGGTGCAAAAAGAGGGCAATCTCGAAGAAAGTTTGTTGATGCAAATTTGAGTTTGACAAAATGTTGCACTTATTTCAAATTACTTCCCTTTAATATGACATGTGTTCAGCCTCCCTGCAAGATAACTGGTGAGATAAAGAATGTGCCAAATAGAGAATTTGTTATTTTCAATCTAAATGATAGACTGAAACCATCACAGAGATACAATTCAGACATTTTAAAGCAATTTAAAAATTACAAATAATGCTGGAAACATTAAGGGCTCTAACAAAGATCCACACAATCAGGATGAAAATTGCTTCCTATATTGTCAGCGCCACCTTGTTGTCATAGTGCATTTTTTCCCCAGAAATACCTCAGCCCTGAAAAAAATGTTCTGTGGCCACTGGATGGCGCTGATGATTGAGGAACTACAAATATTAGAGGAAGGAAGTACGGCAATTTTCATCCTGATTGTGAAGATGTTTATCACATCCATACAATGAACATTTTATATATAGACCCCTTGGTTTCTTTAAAGCCAAGCTACCCATCTGTACCTGTGTGTGAAAAAAAAGAGAATAACCAGCAAAAGATTTCAGTGCATTTATTGACTCTTATTTGTGGATCTTCTTGTTGCCTCATATGAGGAATATAGAGAAAGAGTTTATTGTCCCATGGGTAAGGCATATTAATGGAGTGAGTGGCAAGGGGGAAGTTAATGAGTGGATTGTCTTGGAGTAACCAACAATGAAAAAACTACCCTGAAAATGTGGATCGACAACTGAGCTGAAAGCTGTCATATCATAAACTCAACAATAAGTTAATTTTGTAATAAAAATGACTTCTATGATGCAGGTATAGACTGACAGTGACTGACACTATGCCACTCATTAGTGTGTTAACTAAAAGTAAATTAAGCGATGGGATTCTGTGAAATCATTTATGGTGACAGATAGTACTGCACAGAGAACCAACTCGAAGAGAAACAGAATAGTGCAAGATATTTCAATATGAAGAGTATACATATTAAAAAAATTTGCATGTTGAGAATTTCTCAATGGACATAACTGTCTTCAAGCTGTTATCTATGTAATTGTTCATTTAAATGTGCATAATGAGTTTGAAATTTTAGGGCACATCAGAATCTAGAATAATGGTTCCATGATATCACTGGGGAATTGACCTAGAATTGGTCGTAATAAACGTATTCTTTAACATAATGTTGTAAAATTAAATAAATAGGTCTGATATGATTGCAAAGTGCCCCATCCCTAATACATATCAGAAAAACGTTTTGGTAACTGGTTGGAACTTTGATGGCACACAACAAAAAAGCTTAAAATATAACACATTTATTGTACAAACATTGAAAACCACACGTGTGAAAAAAGCATTAAAAATACGTATTGGGATCATGATATATCACCACAACCGACGACCAAAAGGACAAATGTTTGAATCCCAATGCGTTTCAATGCATCCAGAATCTTCATCAGGAGGTACACTGTCCAAGTCTAAATATAAATACAATAGTCATAAATGTATCATATTAATTACACATAGATGAGAATAAACATTTACTTACGCCTGTGGTACATACTACTCAATCTGAAAAATGTAGAAATAGCCAATCCCAACATGATATCCCCAAGAAGCTGAAATAATGGAACACAAATGGCACGAGAAACCCAAAGGTGAACAATCTGGATGTCGATAAAGGAGAAAAAAGAATGCAAAAATGTATCAATGACTGGAGAGCATGTGTTTATCAATCAAACATATAAGGGGAAAAAATAACTTACAGCACCAATCTACACTGGAGACACAATGATCATGCCAAGATGTAAAGCATAGAAGAAAATTCAATTGCTACAAATATAAAAAATTAAATGAATATGACAAACTAAGTTTGTCATATTCATTTTTTTTGTTTGTTTTTAGCAACTGAATTGTCTTCTTTATGCTTTACACCTTGGCATTATCATTGTGTCTCCAGTCGCCAGTTTCAGTGTTCAATATTTTGTAAGTAGAAATTAGAGATGCACAGATGAAGTCTAAAGTGACTTAGATATATATGTATACTGAGTACAAGAGGACATAAAATTGTCATGTCTTCAATGAAACTTGTACTAAGGGAACACATAGGATACCTTTTCTGACCTTTCGTTCTGAAAATGCAAATATCCTTAATTCTGTGCTTCTGTTCTCCTCCTAGTGTATGTTCCCACTTCTTGTAATTAACACAGAAGGGTTGGAGAATGCAAGGACTGTGCCAACCTTGAAAGGTACAGCCATTCTTCCAATGCAGAAATATACTTAAAGAGTAACTTTACTTTTGTTGAGAAAAAACTTTTCCCTCTGGGTGATCTCTGTACATTACAAGGATTTTCACAAACTTTGTTGCAGATTCATACCTTTTGCTATTCTGAAGAAATCCGTGTGTGTTTGTCTGTGTCCATGTTCAGAAGTGAGTCTAATGGGACTGTTTTTTTTAACAGTCAGCTGCTGCACCTGCAGGGCTCTAATGAGGAAAATTGCTGGGTCTGCATACCTTTAGATGTGATTTCCTATTTGGGAGTATCTTACAAAAAAATGACATTTTTGTTGCAGGGATGCCTAAAATGTGACTTGTATCTTAGTGCAGACTTCTGGGAAAATCAGTGATCCAATCACACAAGCAGAAAATGACATATCTGGGGGGCGTTCTGTACACATTCTATGTACAGAACACCTCCAGGTTGTCATATTGCATTGCATTTCACAGAAAATTACAGAGCTGTGGATTGAAAAGGAAAGGTGATTTTTAATAACATGCAATTACAATATGACTTGTGTCACAATTGTATATGCTATATCATTTTTTTTTTATTTGATTTTTTTTTTCACGAAAGTGGAGTAACCCTTTAAACAATTTTTTTTTCTTTTAAACATGCCTTCAACTGTTCATCATGATTGCTCTAATAATATTTACTAAAAGATATAGCATATTCCGATGACACGAAAGATGTAGCATGCTTTTCATCCATTGTATTTCACACTGCTTAGCTGCATTGTTCTGGATAAAATTGCCCATACCTTTATTACTTGCAGAATACAGTGTACAGATTACATCTCCCCAAAGGCTAGTTCCATTTTCTTTCTGGAATAGCAATTTATAAAGAAGACAAACCTGCTGCAGATTGATGCTCTCACCAGGTCAAGCAGCATGGATTCACACAAATTGGAATGTGAAAAGGGAATATAGTAAAATGCATTTAGATTTCCTTTAAACCGCAGCTCAAGACTCATAGCTAAAAACACATATGGATTGCATATTTAGGAAATAGGTGTCAAAAAATTTTCACAGTAATGAATTTACTATTATGATCTAGCCTGTAATATATGACTGGGTAGCACTAAAGGGTGACAACCCGTTTATAGTCTGCAATTCTTCGGTCTCTACGTCAATGCCTGCTGTCTGCTCTTGATAATTTGCAAATATAGAAGTCAAGTGAGTAGTGTGTTTAGAAGGAGAGTTCAACAATGGCAGCCTCCATATCGTCTCATTCAGTGGCAGTTGGTGCTCAAAATTTTTGGGGGGGTGCAAACAAACTGAAAAAAACTCATCAATTGCAGCCTCACTGTGCCCATCAAACACAGCCGCTATGCCCATCAATTGCAGCCACTGTGCTATCAAACACAGCCGCTGTGCCCATCAATTGCAGCCACTGTGCCCATCAAATGCTGCCCCTGTGCCCATCAATTGCCGCCACTGTGCCCATCAAATGCCGCCATTGTGCCCTTCAATAGCCGCCACTGTGCCCATTAATTGCAGCCACTGTGCCCATCAAATGCTGCCATTGTGCCCATCAAACGCAGCCACTGTGCCATCAAATGTAGCCACTGTGCCTATCAATAGCCGCCACTGTTCCCATCAAACGCAGCCACTGTGCCCATCAAACGCAGCTACTGTGTCCATCAAATGCTGCCAATGTGCCATCAAACGCTGCCACTGTACCCATCAAACGCTGCCACTGTGCCATCAAACGCTGCCACTGTGCCATCAAACGCTGCCACTGTGCCCATCAAATGCTGCCACTGTGCCCATCAAATGCTCCAACTGTGCCCATCAAATGCAGCCATTGTGCCCATTAAATGCTGCCACTGTGCCATCAAATGCTCCCACTGTGCCATCAAACGCAGCCACTGTGCCATCAAATGCAGCCACTGTGCCCATCAAATGCCGCCAGTGTGCCCATCAATAGCCACCACTGTTCCCATCAAACACAGCCACTGTGCCCATCAAATGCTGCCACTGTGCCATTAAAAGCTGCCCCTGTGCCCATCAAACGCTCCCACTGTGCCCATCAATTGAAGCCACTGTGCCCATCAAATGCCTGCCACTGTGCCCATCAATCGCCGCCACTGTGCCCATCAACAGCCGCCACTGTGCCCATCAATTGCCGCCACTGTGCCCATTAATTGCAGCCACTGTGCCCATCAAATGCCGCCACTGTGCCCATCAAATGCTTCCACTGTGCCAATCAATTGTCGCCGTTGTGCCCATCAGTTGCAGCCACTGTGCCCATCAAATGCCGCCACTGTGCCCATCAATCGCTGCCATTGTGCCCATCAAACGCAGCCACTGTGCCATCAAATGTAGCCACTGTGCCCATCAAATGCCGCCACTGTGCCCATCAATAGCCACCACTGTTCCCATCAAACACAGCCACAGTGCCCATCAAATGCTGCCACTGTGCCATTAAAAGCTGCCCCTGTGCCCATCAAATGCTCCCACTGTGCCCATCAATTGCAGCCACTGTGCCCATCAAATGTCTGCCACTGTGCCCATCAATCGCCACCACTGTGCCCATCAAATGCCGCCACTTTGCCCATCAATTGCCGCCACTGTGCCCATTAATTGCAGCCACTGTGCCCATCAAATGCAGCCACTGTGCCCATCAAATGCTTCCACTGTGCCAATCAATTGTCGCTGTTGTGCCTATCAATTGCAGCCACTGTGCCCATCAAATGCGCCACTGTGCCCATCAATCGCCGCCATTGTGCCCATCAAACGCAGCCACTGTGCCATCAAAGGTAGCCACTGTGCCCATCAAATGCCGCCACTGTGCCCATCAATAGCCGCCACTGTTCCCATCAAACGCAGCCACTGTGCCCATCAAACGCAGCTACTGTGCCCATCAAATGCTGCCAATGTGCCATCAAACGCTGCCACTGTGCCCATCAAACACTCCCACTGTGCCCATCAAATGCTGCCACTGTGCCCATCAAATGGTCCAACTGTGCCCATCAAATGCAGCCATTGTGCCCATCGAATGCTCCCACTGTGCACATCAAATGCTCCCACTGTGCCCATCAAATGCTCCCACTGTGTCATCAAATGCAGCAACTGTGCCCATCGAATGCTGCCCTTGCGCCCATCAAATGCTGTCACTGTGACCCCCCGCCCGGCACTTACCCTGTCTTGGTGGGGCAGCGGGTGACAGCGGCGAGCAGTGTCCTCCATGCTCCTCCATGTCCTCCATGTCTTCTCCTGTACTCTCCTCCCGTCCTCTCCTATAGGGGATATGATGCCTGATAGGCGTCCAATCACAGTGCCTGTCGTTTCAGCCAATCAGGTGATGGGTAACAGACCCAAGCACCTGATTGGTGGAGAGGCGGTTCAGTATTAGGAAAGCGAATATTCATTTGCTTTTCCAGCACACCTGGGTGAACTGTGAGCACCAAGCATGGCGCTCGCAGATCACCTTTTTTGACGCCTATTAGAGCCTATGGCTCTAATCAGGTGCTTCAAAAACACTCCCCACCGCTGTAATTCAGGGGCCGGGCGCCTGAATAAGGAGTGGCAGCGGCGGCCATGGATAAATTCATGCAATGCATGAATCTATCCATTGGTCATAGAGGGGGTGGCTGGAGAGAGGGGAGGAAGCGACCCCGCTGGGTCTAATCACGCCTCTTAGCTGGCATTTCTGGTATATCTTTAATGTTCCTGATGGGGAAAACGCCACTGCACTTGGTCTCTTTAAGAGTGCTTTCACACTGAAGGCGCCCAGGCGTTGGTGGTAAAGCGGCGCTATTTTTAGCACTGCTTTACCGTCATTTTAGCTGCGCTATTCGGCCGCTAGCGGGGTGGTTTCAACCCCTGCTAGCGGCCGAAAAAGGGTTAAATCTGCCCGCAAAAAGCCACTGCAGCGGTGCTTTGCCGGCGGTATGGTGGCGCTACCCCATTGTTTTAAATGGGCAGGAGTGGTGGAGGAGCAGTGTATTCACCGCTCTTACACCGCTGTAAAGAAGCTGCTGGCAGGGCTTTTTGTGACATCCTGCCAGTGCAGCGCCCCAATGTGAAAGCGCTCGGGCTTTCACACTGGGTTTGCAGCTGAGGCTTTTTTCAGGCGATATGCAGGCGCTATTTTTAGCGCTGTAGCGCCTGAAAAAAGCCTCCAGTGTGAAAGGGGTCTTGGTCTCCTCCGATGAAATGGACAGACTATTTCTTTGGAGTGGCTCAGAGTAAAAAGAAAACTGGTGGTACTGCCACAAAGGTCCTTATTCAGGTTCCTCCTGTTACTGGGTAACAAGTGTTTATTCATTTGTCTTACACTGGTGGAATGAGCGCACCATTCTCCTAAATTGTTATTTTATTAACAAAGACACAAGAAAGAATGTGAGAAGACAAAACAAAAGACAGATAAAAACAAATATTCATATGCAATATTTTATATGAACCCAGCTAAAAAAAATTACGTGATTTTTTTTTTGTCCCGAACGTAATAACTGAAAAAAAAACACTAAAAATTCCCTTGAAGTTAAGGTCTCATGAACTGGGATGTAAAGAAAACACTTTTTTTTTTGTTTTTTTTAAATAACATTTTATTAAAGGTTTTATCACTTTACATGCGACAAACCAAACAACAAAACAAAAAGAAAAAAGCATTCTAACAGCTGTAGAGATACAAGAGCTAATGGGGCCAGACTTGTAACTTGTAACCAAGGGTCCCATAGTTTGTTAAACTTGAATGGAGTACGACGGTACTTCAAGATACGTCTCGCTTTAAGCAGGTTAGGTTAACCTGCGTGCCCCACTCCTCAAACGTGGGAGGCATTGGCGCAATCCATTTTATCAAAGCACACTTGCGTACCCAAAAAAATCTAGAGATAGCAGACTGGTCATGGGGTTTATATAGTTCTTCATCTAGGAACCGTAATATGCAGGTCAAAGAATCATTATGTAGAGCCACTTAAAATGGCTGATTATTGGCATTAGTTATTCTATTCCAGTAACGTACTAGTTTGGGGCATTTACAGAACATATGTAAATGATCAACAGGAGAATCACAGCATCTAGGGCAATCTGGGCTCTCTTTCTACGAGGCCATTAATGCAATTTATAGGGCGTACAATATGGTCGATGGATAACAAAGAGTTGTGACAAACTTTGGGTAGGAGATATAGACACCAAGGGTATCTGTTCTAAAACAGATTGCCAGATCTCATCATCTATGGTCGTTATAAGTTACTTCTTTTATCTTTTTACTTCTTCCTTCTTATCAGTAAACAGCAAAACATGCTTTCTGGTTTTGAAAAAAAAACCCATGAGCATATCGCTTGACTGTCTGTTTTCATGGCCCATATGAAAGAGTCCTTAGTAAGTTGACTACTCACTTGCAAAGTGCATGTTCACATGGTGTGGGAAATAAGGTTAAGCTGTGTTTATTTATTTATTTATAAGTAAATAGCCCCTTCAGTGTTCAAAATGTGTGTGCTGAAATTTTTAAGTAAACCACACAGATACTTATCTTTATATAGAAAACGAATGTACTGCAGGTAACCCATTACGTTCTAACCAGTACATGTACTGTATTTCATCAGTAAATATTGCCATTCCATTGATATTGCATTTCCAACAAAACATTATACAACAGCTAAAGTAATAAAGTTGGAAGGAAAATCATTATTTGAATACTTACTGCAAACACAGTGTGAAAAGAGCAGGGAGCAGTAGGTGTGATCTAGCAAATGGCCTGACAGGTTGCTTTCTAGGGAGAGTGAGAGACTGACAGTCCATGGAATAAGATGCAATAAGACCTGAACTGACTATACCCAGCAGGATACAAATTCCCATGAAAGCCTGCAAATACATCAATTGTACTGGGAAATAAAAAGAGATCAACCTTTAGAAGATGACACATATCATTGTTTATACACGGTGCCTTTTGTTATCACTATAATAGCAGTCCTTTTTATTGAATTTTGGTGTGAGATTTTTAACTCCTTCTAGGAATTTGTTTTTTGTTTGTGTGAACTAAGTCTGCATTCTTTCAATGTCACTTTTTTTCAAATCAATGCAACCTACAGTATGTAGCATTATATGAAGATAAAAATAAATATTAGCCGTTTAGACTGAATTTTATTTAGGTTTGGATACTGGGGAGGCGGGTATGACTTTGGTTAGGTTTTATTGTTGTATCATTCCCCCATTGAAGATCTGTTGCTGATTTCAGCCACTTCAGTAGACAAGCCCTGAGTTATAAATTTTGGTGCATCCCAGTGAAATTCTCCCTGTACCATGTGATCGCTGTGATCAATCACAGCGATCAAAGTAGTAAACAAGAACTGCGTGAATGCAGCCTTTGAATGGTGTTAGGGAATTGATTGCTTACTGTTTTCATTATGGCAGTTGTAAGCAATTACAGTGTCAAAAAATAAATACATATATATATAACCTGTATATATCTGCTTTACAGTATATAATGTATATATAGATATGGATATATTTGTTTTTACATACTGCTTGCTATACAGGTTTTAATAGGGACACTCGTGTATGCTCACTCCCTAGTACAGCTCTCTCATCACTGGCTGTGATTGACAGCAGTAGGAGCCAATGGCTCCCACTGCTGTATCTGAGCCAATGAGGAGGGAAAGAGCCAAGAGAGCCTCATACACATTGCTGTATCAAGATCCGGCTCAGCTATGTATTTGGGGGGCTGCAGGGGCAGCTGCATCCATAAGGTTTTTTACCTTAATGTAAAAAACCTTCTGCCTTTACAACCACTTTAAGGCAGTAAAAAAACAGGGTGACTAATATTATGAGAAACTCACAGCCATTTTTACGGATGAGCAATCAAAATTTACTCAAGTTTGGCAAACTTGGATTTCTCAGACATCGACTTTTAAGCAATTGCTTCTGTCTGATATTAGTGAGATGTTGTACCCACTAGGATCTCCTCTCCTCTCCTCTCCTCTCCTCTCCTCTCCTCTCCTCTCCTCTCCTCTCCTCTCCTCTCCTCTCCTCTCCTCTCCTCTCCTCTCCTCTCCTCTCCTCTCCTCTCCTCTCCTCTCCTCTCCTCTCCTCTCCTCTCCTCTCCTCTCCTCCCCTCCCCTCCCCTCCCCTCCCCTCCCCTCCCCTCCCCTCCCCTTCCCTTCCCTTCTCTTCTCTTCTCTTCTCTTCTCTGCACTTACCATGTCCTCCTTGCTTCAAGTGTTCCATTCTTTCTCACCACTTTTTACTTCATTGTGAAATTGCGATGTGGTATTCACTCTACACAACTATACCCAAAGAAAATTGATAAAAGTAATTAATTATATATTGCTGGCGGCAAGAATTACAATTGCAAGACATTGGAAACAGTCGATAATCCCTCTTGACCAGGTTAAAAGTAAACTCATTTGGATTATGATCAATGATAAGCTCACTCAAATTCTTTGTAATAAAGTCAAAATTTAATAAGATATGGGACCCATGGATTGACTACATTTCGACTCCATAGCGAACTCCAGGACGACCCTCTCTCTCCTCCTTTCACTTTTCTTTCTTTCTTCTCTCCTCTCTTCTCCTTTTTACTTGTTTTTTCTCCAGCAATTTTATACACAATACAGATGATCACGTATGAGGCCCCCTATTCCATCAATGTTTGGATACTTATCAAGTTTGCTATGTTCTGTTATTGCAATAGATGATGGATAAGTACTATGATCATACTTTTTATTTCTCTGTATTGTTATGTGATGATTTGAAAACTTGACGCCATTCTGCCTATGTGTCTGGCTATTCTGTACCTTGGTATTCTTTCAGTAAAAAAATTGAAAAATAAATTGACAATTTTGAGTACAAAAATGAATTAAAATTTTTTTTCTCCATTTTCAAAACTTGTGTCAAAAAATGTCCTTAAAAGACTTACCATGCCTCTTAAAAATTACCTTGGGGTGTTAACTCACCAAAAGCTGGTCAATTTGTGGGTATTTCTATTGTTGTGGTACTTCAGGGCCTCCAAAAATGTCAAAAGGAAGACAGGAAATTAGATGCATAATTTATGCCCCTAGAAAGCCTGAAGGTGCTCCTTAGATTTTGGGCCTATCCATGTGTCTAGGCTGTGAAAATTTATTTTACATGTGGTATTGCCATACTCAGAAGAAGTAGCAGAATGTGTTTTGGGGTGTAATGCTAAGTATGCCTATGTTGTGTGTTAGTAATATCTTATTAATTGATAACTTTGTGTAAAAACATACATTTTGATTTTCATTACGCATTTTCCAAAACAGTCTAGAAAATACCTTGGTGTGTTTGCTATCCAAACTGTGGCCATTTTGTGGGTGTTTCCACTGTCCTGGTGCTCCAGGGCCTCCATAAATGTAACAGGTAGTCAGAAAATTAGATGCTTACTTTTTTTGAAATGCAAAGGTGCTCCTTGGATTTTAGGCCCCTCTAACGCCTATTTATGATTATTATTACGATGATTATGATTATTTTTAGTATGTTTTCCTGTAAATAGTAAAAAGTAAAAACCCAGTGGTGAATAAATACCACTAAAAGAAAAATTCTGCCTGTCTTAAAAAAATTATATAAAATTAATTTGGGTACAATGTTGTACTCATGACTGAGTAATTGTCATTCAAAGTGTGACAGCGCTTGCTAAAACCGGAAAAATGGCCTGGACTGGAAGGGGGTAAAAGAGCCTGACCTTGAAGTGGTTAATGCACTTGTTAGTGCAATTTGGCCACACACACCATTTGCCACTTTACTACTCTCCTCTGTGGCTTGTGGGAGGGGGTAGTTAGGGGGTTGAGTATCTGAACCTATTCCCTAAAAAAAAAAAAAAAAACTGTTTTGCAAACAGCCTTATGTAAAAAAAAGGGGTGCTGCCCTTCCCTCTCCCAGTGTTGTACAGGGAATTGATTTTAATTTTAATGAACACATACATGTAAATACCTTTAGTGGTATATTTATTATATTTGCCTGAATTTCTACTTTAGTATTGTTGTTTTTTTCTCAGAAAGGAAGACTGAATTGTGACCCAACATTTGAGCTAGAAGAGATGATTCTAGAGTCTAAACCTCTCCATAAGAAGAAAAAGAGATTAGCCAAGTACAAGTCAAGAGAGGCAGCCAAGGAAAGTTGTGCACTGGTAAGTATTTTCAGAGACTGTTGAAGCCAAACTGAATTCTCAAACCTTTATTCTCTTTATAGTCCTGCACTGTTGTATGTTATGATTTTATCTTGGAAATGCCTTCCCATTTGAAATGGAAATCCATTATGGTGTTCTATGTTGTAAAATGTATGTTAAATAAAAAAACACAGACTTTAAGGTGTCCCCACATAGATTTAGTAGTGCCGAGAAAGAGAGGGGATGTGTCTGGCCAGGTCTGTTAAATTAGGGAGAGCACTGGGCAGTCTGGTCAAACTTTGGTGCCTGTTGGACTGCCTAGTCATAGTTAGACCTCACTCAACAGCTGTTACAGGAATGTGGAGGTAAAACATAAAATGGAGGCGACTTAAAGTGTATTTTGGGGCAAAATAAAAATAAAATACATAGATACAGCACATTTATGTAATATGTGCACGTTTCCACATGCTTTATCCCTTTAAAGTGCATTCAAGTATCAAAAAATACCTGCTCTGATCTGTCACTTGTGACGGCGGTAGCTAAGGTGAACATGACTCGTCAGTGGCTCGCTGCATTGTCTAGTCAATGTTGTCAGGCCACAGGTTGTTATGATTGGCATGGATCTACATTGCTGGTCAGCACGACTGATGTTGAATTACATTGCAAAGAAATTAGTTTTTTTTTTTGTTTATAAGGACTTTATTCACGGTTTTGTTTTGTTTTTGTTTTTTCACTTTTTCTTTTTGTTCTTTTTAATGAGTAACAAGTGGTGCTAACTGGTGACAGGATCCCCAGGTGAAAATAAAGAGAAAAAAGCCAAAAAAAGGCTAATATAGGCTCCTCATCTAAGGACTGATCAGCTGCAGTATATTCCATTTTTTGTTTTTGAGTTTAGATATGCTTTAATTACAGCTGGGGCGCATTAGTCATTTTGTAATTTGGATAAAATGAATGTTTCAGAGATGAGTTCATGTAAAATGTATTTAAGACTTGGGGCATTGGTGTATTTAATAATCAACATGCAGTGCCACTGGCTGTATACGGTCTGTCCATACAAATGAACATTAGCCAAACTCAAAGCTCACAGCTTCTAATTTTATAGTAGAGCAACTATTTTCTACATCATTTGCACTGTAATGCTCATAGCCACAACTTCTCTGAACAGATATGAGGGTAGACAAAGCACGCTCCAAGCAACAGAATTTTATTTGATCTTTGTGTGCAGCGTGGGCTATTGCAGCATTTTAATATTTTCTATAATATTCTTTGAAGACATTAACATTTAAATAATTGTTATTACTATCACTCCAGTAATAGGGTAGGAATGCTAATAAAGTAGCAAACATAATTTACAATCCAATGTGGTACATTGTAGCATAGTGCAAATTGCAAAAAATAGCATTGAATTAATTTGATATTTCAGAAAATAATATAGTTTAATGTGTTATAAGGAATGCATAACAATGCTGTAATTTGAAGTTGCTTACTTAAATATGAGGTCTATTAACTACTGCTTGTATTTAGTATATAATATGGACACAATTATTACATTTTATGACTTTTTTAACTTGTTGGACTTTCTTTACAGTATGAATGCACTGTTTATATAAAAGACGTGCAATAAGGACTTCTTAGGCCCATTGTCTAAGGTTAGTGCATTCCTCCTGGCAACTTAGTGCACTCTGGAGGAACGGGTTTAGCATCCAGCACCACTGCCTGCAGCCTGTCAAAGTTTATTGCAGGCCGTACCAAAGGTACTCAAGTTTCGAGTTCTGTGCATTCAGGCAAGGGGTCTAAAAAGGTGTATGTCATAACGTACAAAATAACAGCACAGATGCACATTGGTGAGTTGGTTTCAAGCCCTGAACTCTTGTCTCCTCTCTCTTCCAGAATGGACACCTGCAACAGTGCTTAGACACAGTGAGGAAAGAATTCATCATATTCAACAGGGAGAAGTGAGTATATTTATCAAACACATGCTCATGTTGTACAAGGAAAATTGCTCTTGAAGCATTGTAGGTTATTTCTTAGCTGTTACTGGAAATGATTAATGATTGTGACAACAGGTGCAAAAGGGCTTTGCTGGCAGACTGTGTGCGGCTTCCCAGCTTGAGTCTGTTTATTGATTACACGGCTTTCTTGTCTGAAATACTGTAATATTCCACTTTCTCGCTCATACAATCCCAATTACTGGAAAGATTTAAAGCATGTATTCAGAAAAGAGTGTGCTGGGAATAAATCTCACCCTGAAGAGGACATACAGACTGGATCTTGATACTGTAATCCATACAGGCTGGGAAGCAAAAGCAAATGGTAGACTAACCACCCTAAACCTATTTAAATGGACATTGCCACACTATGACTTTCAGAAGTGCCTTCTACCTCTCATCAGCAAAACAAAGATGTAATAGAAGAACTCTGATATAAAACCTAAAATTAGTGATGATTGATATTCTAAAAATCAGCTTTGCTAGGTATTTTGAAGATTTAACCACAGACTTTGCTGCTCAGTGTAGACAGTACAGTGTCTGCTGAACTAGTAGAGGGGCTTTTTTGACACCTCCAATCCCCTAAAATATACAATATCCTGAGTGAGACAGCATTAAATGGAAATACCCTTTTTTAATAAGAAGTGAAACATTGAGGGGTTTGTGGGGGGGTTGGAGTTGCTGTAATACAATTGGATAAATAACAAAGTCCTATGGTTCCTTTTTTGGGGAAAGGTCCACATATACTTAATTTGGTCTGTTGTATGAAATGGGCCATGAGTCCTATTGCACAGTTCCCTGCATGATCTGCCTCTAAATAAAAGTTGGATCCTTATTAGATAACTGCCCAATGCACATGCACATATTTGAGGTCCATGGCCGAGAGGCCAAACTCTGGGGTGAAGCACAGGGCTCAAAGGACACGGAGGAAGAGATTAATTAAAGTAACTTTTAGTATAGATGAACCAAGTCACTCATCACTGCAACAAACCTGAAGAATTAGTTCCTCAAGTCTGGTCTACATTTAGATCATTGGGAATAAGTTGTAACTTGCTTTCTTTGTGTTAATCCCATAATTTCATCATCATGAATGCCCTATAAAGCACAAAAAAACCTCATATCAATTAATGGAGACAAGAGCCATCTATGACACAAATGAGAATGGGGAGCGACCACCTAAAGGCCCTAATTGCTCCAAATGAGTTTGACTCTCATATGGATTCCCTAATTTTTATTACAGGTTGTGTGTTTTGTGTTTTTTATTTTGACTTTTTTTTTAGCTTGGATAAAAGAAATATTTAAGAAAACATGATCACAAAAACCACTAGATGGCAAGAATATAAGGGCAAAATGAAAAAAAAAAACATAATTCAGTAGGCTGCATTCGAAGACACAACAGAAAACAACCAAACTGCATCTCATTGTCAGGACCTGAGTAGGAAATGCCAAAAATAACTTCAACGGCAGTAAGGAATTCTAGAGGCCAGTTGTTGGAAATAGTAAAAAGAAATTGTTGAGAATGTTTTTATACTTATCCCTATACTAATTTCTATACGTATGTTTTTTTATGTTGTATTTATTTATAATATTTGAAATATTTAATCTGTTTTTAATGCATTGGGGGAAATTTACTAAAACTGGTGCGCTCAGAATCTGGTGCAGCTGTGCATGATAGCCAATCAGCTTATAACTTCAGCTTGTTCAGTTAAGCTTTGGCAATAAAACCTGGAAGCTGGTTGGTTTCTATGCAGAATTGCACCAGATTTTGCACTTTAGTTAATAAACCACATTATCCTTTGTGAAAATAATGTTTTTTGGGGTTTTTTTGTGTTTTTTTTGCTCTTGTGCTGTTATAATGTTGAAAATTAAAGTGTCTATATGTAAAATTTGCAACAGTACTTTCCAAGATACAGGGCTTTGCAGGACCCCTTTATCAAGGTAATAACATGCACAATGTTAATTGCATACCATGGGGGATTCTGGGAGCTCTGGATGTATATAGCATCTGGTTGCTTGCACTTGGATGTGTCTGCTCTACATGATGGGGTCCAGGTTAAAAGAGAAGTGTGAGAATAAAAACTAACAAACATACAGTACATACTCACCTAGATGGCTGCAGCATTGTTAACACTGATCTGATCCTGCAGCTGTCTGCCAATGCTTCTACATCGAGCATTGAGCAATCAAAGACCACTGACTGCTCAGTCCCCAGGTCCGCTCTGAACATAGAGTGGCAACTGTCAGTCACCACTCTGTGTTCTGCCCTTCCAGCGCTCACTGGAGCACCAGGCTGGATGAGGGGGCAAGAGATCATCAGTGGTGCGTGAGAGGGTGAGCCAGCTGCCGGTCAGGCATCTGGGCAGATCCTGATATTATTGTCAGTAGGGCGTCTTTAAGGCAGGGCAAAAGAGACAACTGCACTGGGCCCCAACATTGTCGTGGGGCCCAAAGCAGCTGTCTCATACTTACCAACTATCCCAGTTTAAATTCCCTTGTCTTTTGAAGTTTTAGTCCTGTGCTGTGTCCCGATATCTCAGTTTGAAGTTCTGTTACTAATGCTGCCCAGCTCTGCCCTATTGCCGTGTACAGTTGACTCACCTGCAGACCCTGTGTTTACATGTAAATAACCTGCATTGATATGTAAAAAGCAGCAGCATTAGTATGTAAATAGCAGCAGTATGTAAATAGCAGCCTACAACTGTGGTCATTAAGCCTAACATCAGCCTGTTCTACAAAGGTAAGCAAATTGGAGGTTGAACCCTTTTGAAAAATAACATGGTGCCACAGCACCCTGAATTTTGGTGCATGTGAATACGCACACCTCAGCAGATGTGTGAGGGTGTCAATAACAATTAACGACACTGCTGTGTATCTGCTAAAGGGCAGCACATTTCTGTGGTGTCAGGAAAGCCATTTTGCATGCATTCCCGACACACACAAATGTGAACGCATGCTAAATGTCTCAGTTACATTGGGGGTCAGTGTAAATCTTCTTGGGGTTTGGTGTACAATCCTTTCATTACCACTAGTGGCCAGTGTGAGGGTCCCCCTTACCAGTGTTACCAACCGTCAGTATTTTTACTGGCAGACAGTAAGAAATGGGCACTTTTCTCCTGCCAGCAAATGCCAGTAAGAGGAAAAGGTTGCCAGTAAAAAACATGGCTGTGATGCTCGGCTCGGAAATGTGCATGCGCAGCTCGGGCCTGGAGCTGTCTGAGACCATCCTGTTACAGTGTGTTTGGGGGGTGCCGGCGGGGGGGCGGGTCTGGTGGAGGCAGTGTCTGAGCATGTCGTGTGATGTCATGGTGCAAGGGAGCGGAGCGCCCGGAGCAGAGTGTGCAGGTCTGTAGGACAGGATTAAGGCAAGCCAGGTGCGGGACTGTCAGTGCTGTTTGGACTGGAGGGGACTGAAGGGAAAACCTGGCATGGAGAGAGGCTGTCAATGTGACTCAGGAGGGGATGTGTCATGATGGTGATCTGTGCTGCAGCACACTGCTGTCAGTATCACTGTGAGAGTCAATTTCATGTGTGCATCGCCCATTCTAATTTCTTGCCTTCCTGAGTCCTGTCCCTGAGCTACTTACTACAGGGGGTCCCCTAGTTACAAACATCCGACTTACAAACAACTCCTTACAAACGGAGGGAGACAACAGGAAGTGAGAGGAAATCTACCCCTAGGAAGGGAAATTCACTCCTGTAAGAGCTATTATGGGGAAAATGTACCTCCACTGATGCTTTATCACCAATCCTTGTTTCTACAACAGCCCAAAATTTTCAAAATCCAATTGTCATTGGGACAGAAAGTGAGGTGAAATCTTCTGAACAGGGGCAGACACAGCAAAACAAATGTTACAGGGGTGTTAACCCTTCCCTATGCTATCCAAAAAGCTTAAAAATTGTTTTTTTGGCTGGAGCTACACTTAAAAAATGTACCTGTTCCGACTTACAAACAGATTCAACTTAAGAACAAACCTACAATCCCTATCTTGTTTGTAACCCGGGGACCCCCTGTATATCGAAAATAAAATTAGAAATATGCTTTTTGCCTTAATATCTATGTTAAATCACATTGCTAATTGCATATTGTACTTATTTGTAGCCTAAATGCTGGAATTTGTACTTAAAACTGTAATTTTGTAACTTTTGGAACTGCCAGTAAAAACGTGGCTGTGCCAGTAAATTTTGGGTGTCATGTCAGTAAATTTCAGTCTGGTAGGTTGGCAACACTGCCCCTTACATTGGTGGTCAGTGTAAATCCCTCCTTACATTAGTGGTTACTGTGAATGCTCCTATTACATTAGTGGTTAGTGTAAATCCCATTACATTAATGGTCAGTGTAATTCCAAATTAGATTCGTGGTCAGTGTAAATCCCCATTACATGGGTGGCCAGTGTAGAAACTTTATATTGGTAACCGGTAACAAAAATCCAAACTTACATTTGTGATCAGTTTTGAATCCTCCCTTATATTGGTGGTCCATGTAGAAGCCACCTTTAAATTGGGGGTGAGTGTAAATCCCCCCTTACATTGGTGGTCAGTGTAGAAATCTCCCTTTATTGGTTGTTGATGTAAAATTCCCCATTACATTGATTGTCAGTGTAAATTCTTCATTACATTGGTGATCAGTGTACTGTACATGTGGTAAGTGCAGCATTGCCCTCACACTTGTGGTCAGTACAAATCTCCTCAACAATCGTTGTCATTGTAAATTCCCCCTTACATGGAGGTCAGTGTAAATCCCCCCTCACATTGGCGGTCATTGTAAATTCCCCATTACATTGGTGGTCAGTGTAGAATCCCCCACTATATACTTGCCAAAGATTTCCAGCTTTGCTCTACATGATTCAGAATTTGCCACAGTGTACTGCCTCCTAACTAATCCCATCCCCCCACCACTGCCATGGATCCCATCACACCCCCCCCCCCCCCAGCATTGCCACTGATCCCAGAAGTCCTAGGAGCCCTGGGAGTTTTCTGTCTATTGATGAGTCCTCTCACCTTCCCAGTCCACGATGTGCAGGCAGTGGGGAGATGGTGTGCTGTAACCTTTAGCAAAAAATCAGTGAGCAGTAATAATGTGCACTAACCTCTTGGAGCCACTCATTGAGCGGTAAGGATATGCAGTAACCTCTAGCAACCAAATAGTGAGCAGTAATAATGTGCAGTAACCTCTAGCAACCAATCAGTGAGCAGTATTGATGTACAATAATCTCTAGCAATCAATCAACAAGCAGACGTCATGTACTTTAACCTGTAGCAAATAATCAGTGAGCCATAATGTGTGCTGTAACCTCTAGCAGCCAGCCAGTGAGCGACAATGATACACTGTAACCTCTAGCAACCAATCACAATTGCTGCCTGATCTGCTTCAGTAAACTGATTTTGAGTCTAGCTGCTATTGATTGTATGTCTCAGAGCAGGCGGAGAGCGAAATTACATGGGGGGATGCCAAGACAATGTTTGCCCAGGGTCCAATCAATATTAAAGATGGCCCTGATTGTCAGGATCCCTGCAGAGCCTGGACTGGCTTTGTGATGTCAGCCAGCAGCGGACTTTAGTTTAGTTTGGCCATACTTCTCTTTTAACATATAAGACATGATAGGCATTATACAATATTGATCTAAGATACAATCTGAGGTTCTTACTGTTTGCGGGATGAGTTCTGTACATTAAATAAATTCAGGACATAATTGTACAGCCTACCATGCTCTGAAAAAATGGAGAATTAATTAGCAGATTTCTTGGCTCTAAATTATCAGTAAATCATTTTTTAATATAGGTCTATGCCAACAAGACTTTGGCTTCTGAAGTCAGCAGGGCATGACATACTTCCAATTATTGAGCTCTAACGGCAGGAGAGACCATCATTGTTTGATTTTAATGATACAAATAAAAGTGCACACGGAGATGCTCTTCTCAAGTTCAGCTGTAACTTTGACTGAAGATTTTGATAATGAAGCATCATGGGTTGTATCAGAACTTAGTAACTCTTTAACAGTGTGGCTCAAGGTTCAAGGTTTGAATTTTATCAGGAATACCATTTCTATGCAGTTAGCATATTTCCCCTCATTTTTATGGGTTTTCTCCTAAAACATTTATTTGGCTTTTTACTAATATTGACTTTAGAGTTTATCATTGTAGTAGTTCAAACAAGGCCCTCTGAGGACACCACCTTGCCAGTTGCTATAGCCACTATGACAATATATGGCATTGCAGTATCTAGGTGCAGTTTTTAAATGGGGTCAGTTTATGAAGAGTATGATGTGATCATTTGAAGCTTTATAAAGCGTATCTAAAGACAAAACCAAAAGTTAATAATCTATATTGCAGCTTACCAGTCCCTAGAAAAGGTGGAAATATTAGTTTTCTTTTTTGAATCTCTGATAAGTCCCCCCGCTACAGACCCCCACATCCACCAGGCTAGGGAAGTGGGAGTGAGACCCTTTTACAAATCAACATGGGGACAAGGTGGTTTCCCAGGGGAGGCCGCCTGGCAAGGTACCACACCCCATGTAGTGGGCATATGGCCTGGTATGGCTCAGGAGGTGGAACACATGCTCACTGTCCCTCTCTTTCCTGGCCAGCCAGGATGCATGCTTGGATAAGGGTTTGGTATCGATGCTGGGGGGACTCCACGCAATTTTTTACAAACAGAAGCAGTCCAGCTGGGAAACGTCATTTAACAGCAATAGTATTTTTTTTTTTATTATAAACGTCACTTTTGTAGGGGTACTTTGTACAGGTGAGCAACTTCACATGCAAGGGAATTAGAGGAATTGTGAATTTTTAACTTTACTCTTTAAGGCTTATTAATAGATCCATGCCCTGCTGAACAGAGTTTTGTAGCTTTTTTTCCCATTGGTCCTTCATTTTAGTTGCTAGCTACTCATTTCCTAGCGTTTGTACCTAAAGCTTGCAAATTGGCCTTGAGAAAAGGCCAGAAAACTAAATGTACATGACTCAGTACCAATGGACTTGTGGCTTAGGCACTGTTTGGTATTTTTGGATTTTTTTTAGGTGTTCAACAAATATCCAGCTTACTGAATTTTGCCTGCTTTGTCATTACTACCTGTGGGAAAACTCTTACCTTCCCTGAGTGACTACAGCTGTGGCCCGTGCGCCGGACGCATGGATTCCTATGGCTGGGGTGGAAGGGGGTGGTACTTTTTGAAGCATCTGATTAGAGCCAAAGGCTCTAATAGGCTTCAAAATAGGGTGGGCTCAGGGCGCAGAGAGTGTGCCCTGATCCCACCCAATTGTATGACGATAGCAAATTAATTTTCGCTATTTTCATATTACCTTCCTCCCCGCCAATCAGGAGGCAGGGCATCAGACCTGTTTCCTGATTGGCCAAAGCACCAGGCCACCCTATTGGATGCCTGGCACTTAGGAAGAGGAGCGGAGGAGACACACGCTGGAACGGAGCTTTCCGTTGCTCTGGTGCATTGGAGAGGAGCTGCTGCAGTGCTGTAGGTAGGTCCCCTTGGCTCTGCTAGAGCCGTGTGCACAGGGGGGGAGGGTTGGGGGTGCTGCCAGAGCCGCGCCCCCCGCAAGTGGGGGGTCGGTGGGCACAGTGGCTGCATATGATGGGCAAAAGTGGCTGCATATGATGGGCACAACTGGCTGCATTTGATGGGCACAAGTGGCTGCATATGATGGGCACAAGTGACTGCATTTGACGGGCACAGGTGGCTGCATATGATGGGCACAGGTGGCTGCATATGATGGGTACAAGTGGCTACATACGATGGGCACAAGTGGCTGCATATACTGGGCACAAGTGGCTGCGTTTGATGGGCACTAGTGGCTGCATTTGATGGGCACAGGTGGCTGCATATGATGGGCACAAGTGGCTGAATATGATTTGCACAAGTGGCTGCATTTGATGGGCACAAGGGGCTGCATATGATGGGCACAAGTGGCTGCATTTGATGGGCACTGTGGCTGCGTGTGATGGCCACAATGGCTGCATATGATGGGCACAAGTGGTGGCATATGATGGGCACAGTGGCTGCATATGATGGGCACAAGTGTCTGCATATGATGGGCACACGAGGCCGCATATGATGGGCACAGTGGCTGCATATGATGGGCACAGTGGCTGCGTTTGATGGGCACAATGGCTGCAATTGATGGGCACAGTGGCTGCATTTGATGGGCACAAGGGCAGCATTTGATGGGCACAGTGAGGCTGCAATTGATGGGGGGGGGGGTTCAGTATTTTTCAGTTTGTTTGCACCCCCCAAAAAATTTTGAGCCCCAGCCACCACTGGTTACTTCACCAGAAAGAAATGTATTGTATTGCTCAACCCGATGCCACCGGCAGAAACTATAGCTGGTGAGTGTTGCTTCACCTTCAGCAGTTCCCTTAACCACCTCAATACAGGGCACGTACACCCCCTTCCTGCCCAAGCCATTTTTCAGTTTTCAGCGCTGTCGCACTTTGAATGACAATTGCGCGGTCGTGTTACACTGCACCTTAATTAAATTTTTATCATTTTTTTCCCCACAAATAGAGCTTTCTTTTGGTGGTATTTGATCACCTCTGCGGTTTTTATTTATTGCGCTATAAACAAAAGAAGAGGGACAATTTTGAAAAAACACAATATTTTTTACTTTTTGCTATAATAAATATCCAATTTTTTTTTTTTTTTAACAAATTTTTACCTCTGTTTAGGCCGATACGTATTCTTCTACATATTTTTGGTAAAAAAAAATTGCGATAAGCGTATATTGATTGGTTTGCGCAAAAGTTATAGCGTCTACAAAATACGGGATAGATTTATAGCATTTTTATTATTTATTTATTTTTTACTAGTAATGGCGGCGATCTGCAATTTTTATTGTGACTGCGATATTGCGGCGGACACATCGGACACTTTTGACACATTTTTGGGACCATTCACATTTATACAGCGATCAATGCTATAAAATTGCATTGACTACTGTGTAAATGTGACTGGCAGGGAAGGGGTTAACACTAGGGGGCGCTCGAGGGGTTAATGTATTACCTAAGGAGGTGATTCTAACTGTGGGGGGAGGGGACTGACTGGGGGAGGTGACCGATCGCTGTCCCTATGTACAAGGGACACGCCATCGGTCTCCTCTCCTCTCTGACAGGACGTGGATCTGTGTTTACATGTACAGATCCACGCTCCTGCTGTGTTACCCGGCAATCGCGGGTGCCCGGCGGACATCGCGGCCGCCGGGCACGCGCACCGGGTCCCGAGTGACACGGCGGGGCCTAGTGGCTCGGGAAGGCGAGGACGTCATATGACGTCCTCCCAGAATAACAGAAGCCTCGTCCAGCCGTCATATGACGGTGGGCGGTGGCTTAGTGGTTAAAGCAAAACCAAACATTATATATTTTGTAACTTACAAATTCTTAGATGTGGTGGCTGCATTAGTTATCTCTTTAGTGTTTTCCCTCTGTTTTCACCAGGTGATCTGGCCAGTAACACATCTCCTGTATTAGGGGGTAAAGAAGCACAGGGGGCACATTTTGACAGCAGTATTGTCAACCTGGGGGAGGGGAGAGTTATATTGTACTAGCAGATTTAAATACACTAACAAATTGAATCCAAACTCCAGCTAACAAATTTATAAGCAACAGTTTAGTATTTTTCCTTTTGGGAAAGGTTTTACATATATAAATAAAAGCTGACCATTGTACGCACCCCTGTCAGTGCCTACCAGAGCTTGGTTCCCCCAGATCTTGGTACACATTATAGTTTCTGGTGAGTAAAGGTAACAGAAATGAGGAAAAGAGTAAGTGTGCTCTTCAGGAGGCTCAGGCATTGCCCGTTGCACTGTGAGTATGTGTCCTTATGAAAGCCAGAGGCTGGCGGTGGACTGGACAGGCAGTAAGAAAGCGTTATCTAGAAACATACCAAGGTCAGAAGAGGCAGCAGGCACAATGTAATCCAAAACAGCCAGAGGTCAGGCAGTTGGTTAATTGGGCCACACCACAACCACATGCTTTGCACATGGTTGCAGTGCTGTGGTGTGAGTTTTCCCTTAGGTTAAAATAGGTTAAAATGATGAGGAGGCGACATAATGCCTTCCTACCAGGGACGTGCGGTGAGGTCAGTGGCTGGTGAGGCACTGGCTAGAATCAAAGCCAGATACACACAGGTTACATACGCCGCGATCGTTAGAGCGAGAGCAATAATTCTAGTACTAGACCTCCTCTCTAACTCTAAACATGCAACCTGTAAAAAATGTTAAAGCATCTCCTATGGAGATTTTTAAGTACCGAAGTTTAGCGCCATTCCACAAGTGTGCACAATTTTAAAGCATGACATATTAGGTATCTATTTACTTGCCGTAACATCATCTTTCACATTATACAAAAAAAAAAATCAGGCTAACTATAGTGGGGTTTTTTTTATATTCATGAAAGTTTAAAAAAAAACTGCGTTTGAAAAATTGCTGCGCAAATACTGTGTAACATAAAAAGTTGCAACGACCACCATTTTATTCCCTAGGGTGTCTACTAAAAAAACATATTAAAAAAAAAAAAAAGCAAAAAAGGTGCCTCTAAGTGCAGAATTACAAACTTTTAATATCCCCAAAAAGGGTTAAAAACACTTACAGGATCTGCAGTAAATGAAGGCATGTCATGTATTCATAAAGCAGGTGGTCCGGCATAGGAGGGGTCCCCAGTGTGTTAGAGAAATCCCAGCGATGTCAGTGTATGGCAGCGGAAGATTCCAGGGTAGCCTGCAGATGGACGTTCTACAGCTCTGGAGACACTAATAGAACAATCACGCTGTCCAGATCAGTGAGGAGCAGAAGATCCCGGAAGTGACAACAGTAGAGGGGAGCGACAACCAGCATGGACCGCAAGCCGGAAAACCGGAACTAGTCATCATCACCACATGGTCAGAGGAAGATGTGTGAAATCCCTTGATAGGGTATGTTTTGCCTTTCACACACAAATCTTTCTGACCATGTTTGACAAACCGACAGGTCTTGCCCATTATACCGAATATTCATTCACTGTTGTAACACCTGGGTGGGCTCTTAACGCAATGCTCTGCGCCACGAGTCCACCTTATTTTGAAGCCTATTAGAGCCTAATGCTCTAATCAGCAGCTTCAAAAAAAACATTCCGTTGCTGGAATTCAGGCGCCCGGAGTCCAGAAAGGGGCCGTACGCCTGAACAGTGGGTGGCCGCGGCGGCCATAGATAGATTTATGCAATAGGGGGGTGGCGTGGAGAGAGGGGGCGGTGCCCCGGCGCCCCTAATGGACGGGCCGCCACTAATAATAATATATGATTTGGCTTGATTAAAACAGTACCTTTTCAGCAGATTCTCATTCTCCCTCTTAACTCTGTGAGAAAAACATGGGATTGTGGGTAAATCTTATACACATAAACACATGTTTTTTCCTTGTAGTTAAGAGGGCTGGGCTGGAAGGGAGCATTTGTCTTTTAGACAGACACATGCCCCCTTCTATGACACTGCAGTGAGAGGCGTGCCTCCACTACAGCATTTTTATTGGACAGCTTGTTCCAATGGTGCTTTACCATTGGTTCAAGGCTCCAAGCTGTCCATTAAGCTCAGTGCTTCTGACAAGAAGTGAGAGGCACTGTGAGTTCATCCTCTCAGTCTGCTGCAAACAGAATGTGCCAGCTTGTATTTAAACTGGCTGTTCTGTATGTAGCTTCTGACAGGCTGCACAAGAAGCCCTGTATCTCTGGAACTATTGGTGGCAGGAGCCCCAATAGGTGGCAGGAGCCCTGGTGGGACCAGGTGGGGTAGGATTTCAGCTACCTACCCCCCAAATTTGGGGTCTCTGTGACCCCAGGTTGCCAAGCTATGACCCTGGAAGCTTGATTGTTTTTTTTTTTTTATGTTCATGGCAGGTTCATGGCTGTGTCACCTGCCTCACCTGACTGCACGTCCCTGCTTCCGACCATCTATCACATGTCCTGTTAACCTCAGATCACTCTTCATAGGGCTCCTGCATGTGTAAAGCAATCTTACTACAGTGAAAAGACAAATGGCAACTCACATTGTGACAGTTAAAATGAGGCTCATCACATAGTAAGGGCCTCCGATGGACAGTCTCACAACAACAGAGAAGCTTAGACCAGGATGGAAACACTGGGTGGATGGATGAATACACCTGCAGGACCAAGAGAACACACCGGGGATTGGGGACACAAAACTAAGTGTAGAATTAAATGTTCTGTGAAACACTAGTAAATTGGCAACTCACATGAGAAGAAGAAATGGCACTTCTTGTATGTAATATGTGTGCGATGGGCTCATGCATCTGGGATGGGGAGCCTCATTATAAAATTTGCAGCCTGTAAAGTCCAGACGTCAGGCTGAATGACAGCTTGGATGAAGAAGGTTTTGAGGTTTATTACTATACAACACCTGAGGTCCTGGCCACCACTGTGTTTCAGTTTGACGCCACTTCATGAAAGTGCAAGCTTGCTATTTCACACATGATGTTTTACATTTGAGGTCCTGCTGCCACTATCCCTGGCTGGATTGGTGTTTTTTTTTTATGTAAGTGCTATAGACACAATTGTTTTATATGTTTATTTTTATGCTGGTTCACCAGTAAATACCGCACCATGAGATTTTTTTTATTCTTGGTCATTGGTGACTTATTACTACGGATGGGATATGCTGAGCTGTTTTTACCATGAGAAGTAAAGCTTCCTGGTCATGGTCCATGCACTTGGATACACTCTGAAGATGGTCCCGTGATTCAGATAGAGGGGATAAATGCGAGCCAATGATGTGCATTTTTCTGACATTGGTGGAGGTCCCACTGGGTGATTGAAGCACTAGAGGAGGGAGATCACCTGTATCACTTGATACTTCTTCATAAGAACTATTCTATGTTTATTTCTTTTGAATAGTTTCAATGTTGGACTCACTATCATAACACTTCAGGTGTTTTGTGTTTATTGATATTGTGCTGAGCGTGCAATTTTTCTTGGTCATTGGATGAAGAAGTGAAAATAAACAAGATGGTAGGGCGCTTCTGTAGGATGACGAGCTGACCGTAAGTGATGTTATCAGTATGTCAGGGGAGGGAGCTATGCATTTCAAAGATGCCCAAGCCTCTTTCTCAAGCTTGAGAGGCCTGGAAATGCATAGCTCCCTCCCCCCTGATGTGCCAATGACGTCACTTTAGCTGCCTAGCTGCCATAACCCCAGTATTCTCTTGTTTGGCCGGCAGTCCGCTTCAAGATAAAAGTGGTCTCTGCAGCGGATTCGCCGCAAGATCGCTTTTATCGGCAGCGGGAGAGGGCCCCCCCTCCTGCCGCGCACCGGTGCCCTCCGCCACTTACCAGAGCCGTCAGCAGCGGCGGAGGCAATCGGATGTTCCTCCTTCCTTGGCATGGAGACAAGTGAGGGGAAGATGGCCCCCACCCATCTCCATGACATTGCAGGGCGGAAGTGATGTCAAAACGTCACTTCCGCCCATACCTCTTAAAGGGACATTTAAAAAAAAAACATTTTTAAATGACAATTTTTTTTTCTTTTTATTGCATTTTAGTGTAAATATGAGATCTGAGGTCTTTTTCACCCCAGATCTCATATTTAAGAGGTCCCGTCATGCTTTTTTTCTATTACAAAGGATGTTTACATTCCTTGTAATATAAATAAAAGTGACACAATTTAAAAAAAAAAAAAAAAAAAAAAAACAGTGTAAAATAAAAAATAAATGGTAAAATAAATAAGAAAAAAAATATTTTTTTTTAAACGCGCACCCATCCCGCCGAGTTCGCGTGCAGAAGCGAACGCATACGTGAGTAGTGCCCGCACATGAAAACGGTGTTCGAACCACACATGTGAGGTATTGCCGCGATCGGTAGAGCGAGAGCAATAATTCTAGCCCTAGACCTCCTCTGTAACTCAAAACATGCAACCTGTAGATTTTTTTAAACATCGCCTATGGAGATTTTTAAGGGTAAAAGTTTGTCGCCATTCCATGAGCGGGCGCAATTTTGAAGCGTGACATGTTGGGTATCAATTTACGTGGAGTAACATTATCTTTCACAATATTAAAATAAATTGGGCTAAAATTACTGTTGTCTTATTTTTTACTTCAAAAAAGTGTATTTTTTCCAAAAAAAGTGCGCTTGTAAGACCGCTGCGCAAATACGGTGTATGATGTTTAAATAAATGTATAATGTTTAGGGGTTCTAAGTAATTTTCCAGACAAAAAAAACAGTTTTTAACTTGTAAACAACACATCTAAAAAAGAGGCTCAGTTCTTAAGTGGTCAGCGCTGGAAGCTGTCCACCCGAAGCCTTTACTGTGTGATAAGCCTGATTTTAACTGTCACAATGTGAGTTGCCATTTTTCTTTTCACCACAATAAATACGTTTATATACAACACTCAGATTGCGCCCTGCTGTTCTTTTTAACTGTTCACCTAGAGATACTTAAAGCGGACCTTCAGTTATTTTTTCAACTTTCCATCTATTAAATCTTCTGCCCTTGTTGTTTTAACTTTGGATAGTAATTTTTTTTCTGCCAGTAAATACCTTATACAGCCCACTTCCTGTTTCTTGTCTGGTAAAAAGCCTAGGCTTATGACATCATGCACAGCTCTCTCTCTCTCACTCTCATGAGAGTTTACCAGGAAGGAAGGGGGAAATGAGTCACAAAAGGGCCAATGAAAGCTGCAGGGCTGCAGAGCTGGAGGTGTGCCTCTGTGTGTGTGTAAATCCAGGAAGTGAACAGGCAGCAGCTTTAGCTGCCCACAGTTAAAATGGTTGCAGCCAGACTCAGCGGAGGGAGATTTCTGCAGCATATTTGGCAAGTACAGAATCACAGTATATATAAAATAATATGCAAAGTGGTTGGAGGGAAGCTTCAGAATGGCAAAGATGTCTTCAGAGGTGCTGCATCTAGTGCATTGAGATCAGTGGGAAGTTATCCTCAATGCTCCAGTTGGACTCTATGAACTTTTTGCTTTTCTGCATAAACATTCCTGTACACACGGCACTTATTGCGCCATATACCTGATTACTACCGTATCTACAAATAACAAGTAGCATCACAAATCCTGTGTCTTAACTCCACTCAGTCACTTTGTTTACAAACCTGACAGCAGAGAAGAGTCATTGGTTGTTAGGACGCCCACAGGTACCGGCTTCTTAACAACCAATGACTTATCCCTGCTGGCTGACAGAAATTAGAGGAAAAAGGTTTTTAAAAATGACAGTACAAGATTGTAGACATGTGCACTGCCGAAAAATGTGTTCGTTTCCATTTCATTCATTTTTTGGGGGGGGGTTAATTTTTCGGGTCATTCCTTATGATCGAAATTCATTATTACGAATGAATTTGTAACTTCAGAAACATTTGAATTTGTTACGTTCCATTTGTTTAGATGCCGTGTTCATTATTTTGATCATTTGTAAAAATTCAAAATTCGAAAATAAGAACGAAATCTGAAAATTCGTAAATCTGAAATGATAACTAACGAATAATAACTAACTATTAAATTTTAGGAATCGGAATTTCCTTTAAAATTTGTCTCAAAGTGAACGTAACGAATACAAATTTAACCAAAGTTATGAATTATGCGAAATAACGAATGGCACATCTGAACTAATGGAACGTAATGAACTAATAATAATAAATGTTTTTATTATTATTATTTATTATTATTAATGTATTACATTGCATTCGTTTAGATGTGGCATTCGTTATTTCAGATAATTCTTAACTTTGGATAAATTCGTATTTGTTACATTCACTAACAGCCAAATTTGAAAGGAAATTCCAATACCTATAATTTAATAGTTAGTAATAGTTATTTTTAGTTAGTTATTATTTTGGATTTTCGAGTTTTTGAATTTTTGGATATTCGTTCTTATATTCAGATTTTCGTTCTTTTTCATTTTCGGATTTACATTCTTATTTTCGGATTTTCGAAATTTTCATTCTTTTTGAACTCTCAAATTTCGGATTTTTTGTTCTTTTGAATTTTTGGAAAAATTTATTAAATGTGTTTTCGTTAATTCAATTATTTTCGTTTAAACAAATTTGTTGAATTTTGTTGAAGAACTCATTTTTGACACTAAACGAATTGCACAAGATTGTCAAAGCATAGATAGAAGACATATGCACACACTAAAAACAAGCTACAAATAAAAATACTCAGATAGCAAGGATAACTTGCCATAAATTTGTGATAGTGTTGAATTGTAAGTCTGTTAACTTTCTGCACATTTTCACTGGCAAGTTGTACACTTGCAGAGCACTTGAAGCACAAGTTCTTGTTTATACTTTTCCAATTTGTAGCAAATGTGCATGGCAAGTCTCTAGCAAGAGCAAAGTTACAGTGGTGAGTCTACAGCAAGAGCTCTGCAAGTCTATAGCATGAAAGTTTAGCCACAGTGACCCCCTGTGGTGGGATGTCTATTGCACAACATAACTGAACCAGAACTTGCAGCAGGCTTGCAGAAATGTTTGCAAAGAAAGTTGTTCTGGAGTCATACAATGCGGACTTGCTGCAATTGTGCAACAAACTTGTGAAGCCTGGCAAGTCTAGCAATAGCTTAACAAATCCTTTTCAAACTTGCAGCACGATTGCTTGCTATCTGGGTAGCAGCACAACTCCTGTGTATTTAACTCCACTTATTTTAAACAATTTTGTTCACAAACCTCTTTCAGCAAGCGTAATGTCAATTTTGCATTTCTTTTCAATCATCCTGTTAAAACATTACTGAGAATGGAGAAAAGCAAGCATTGTGTTAGTGAAAAAGTCACATATTTTAGCAAAATTATACCGAAGTCTACAAATAACAAAGTAGCGTCACACCTCCTATATTTTTAACTCTACTCTACTTCCATCCACTTTGTTCACAAACCTCTTTCAGCAAGCTTGAGGTCATTTTTCTCTGACACTCACCTGTGAGAGGGGCTTAATGCGCCCTAGTGGGGACACTCTGAAATGCACCCGCTAATGCCTAAATGCTCGGCAGGAGTATGTGGTCATGTGAAATCAACATTAAGGCATAACTCCAACTTAGATGCGAGCGCTGTCGTATACACTGTCGCCACTTCCCAGTTGTGCAGCATTTAGGGACTGGTACCGTAGAGCCTGTACCAGTCACCAATTCAACAAAACATGTCATCTCTCTCCCAGTGCCTAATCCCGTGATTGCTATGGGATACAGGAAACACTTCTCTTTTCATTCTGCATGCCTGCTCTCTTCTCCCAGGTGCCCCTCTACATCTCTTTATCCTGTGACTCCAGGCTGGATCCCTAGACACTCAGTACCGCGGATCTGGTCGCAAGAGTGGGGAACTGGCCACTAGTGGAAGTGCCAAGCACTTAACCACTACCAGAATAACCCTCACCTTTGCCATGTCACCCAACTCCTGGCTGATTGGCTGCTTTGCAACAACGCATGAATTACTCTGGTTAACATTGTTAGAATTGTTCTTTTGATATGCTGTGCATGCACCCCTTTAAGAGACTTCAGACCACGCAAAGCAAAAGAACAAATAAAGATCCTTTTCCAAAACAAAAATCTTTCTAGTTCCCCATAAAGAGTGTGTACATAAGCAGAAGCCAACTATATGAAAGAAATCCCTTTTGAAGCAAAAGTCTATTCATGCAGTAATCCACAAGTCCCTTAGGTGGCTTTCACACTGAAAGTGCCGGCTGTTAGCGGTAAAGCACAACTCGTTTTAGCGGCGCTTTACCGCTGTTTTTTCAGCCGCTCGCAACACTTTTCAACCCAAAAAAGGGGGTTAAAAACTCCTGTGTTGCTGAACTTTTAAAGCACTTTTCAGGCACTTCGGAAGTGCTGCCCATTCATTGCAATGGGCAGTGGCATTTTGGGAGCACTGTATACAGCTCTCCCAAACCACCGCAAAGATGCTGCTTGCAGGACTTTTCCGAATGTCCCACAAGCGCACCGCCCGGGTGTGAATTGTAATGAATGGGAGGCAGTTTTCAGGCACTTTACAGGCCCTATTTCTAGCGCTAAAACACCTGAAAACTGCCTCAGTGTGAAAGGGGTCTTAAGGTCTAAGAGTTGGCAGTAATCTACAAAGGCAATAAGTCCATCACTGGCAGTTAAATGTCCATAAGGGTTTCCTGGCTCTAAACCCCATTAGGAACCCAGGCTGGGCTTCCATCAGCCCCACTAGAGTAATAGGCTACATTTTGGCAGTGTTTCCCTAGGGACTCAATCCGGGGGCTTGGAGTCAGGCCTTTTATGTGGGTTGACCTGTAGGGGGCCGTAACCTTGCTAAAAATGGGGGGGGGGGGAAATGTTACCCCTTACAGCTTGGTTACCTTTAGCTCACAGATCACTCTGAGGACACAGTGCAACATCAAGACATTGAAACATTTTGCACCTGTCTGGCTCAATTACCATGAGGGCACGAGCACAGGAAAAACAGGAACACACATAGGAAGGCATGGTAACCCTGACTTCACGTTGTAATTATTTAGATCCTCCCCTCGATTTGTGAGGTGAGAAAAAAGGGGTAAAGCATTACAGAGAAGAGCGAAAATAAAAAATGTTTTAAAAAGTGACAGTAAAAAGGGCAAAACATATCTCAACAGCATCATACTGAAAACGAACAACCTCAAACTGTACAGATAACAAGCTGCATCAAAACTCCAATTTTTTTAAACTCCCCTTAGTTCGCTGAAGACAAATTTTAACAAACTGTACAAATAACAAGGTTTTACAAGGGTGTTAAAACAATACAGGGAACAGAGAAAAGAAATGTTTTTTTTTAAAAAGCGGCCTTAAAAAGTCATACATATGTAACAATGTCACACCGAATACAAACTCTGCAAATAACAAGTAGCACCACAACACCTGTGTTTTTAACTCCACTTAGTTTCAACCACTTTGCTCACAAACCTCATTCAGACAGCTGTCAGTTTTGCAGTTTATTTATTTATTTATTTATTTATTTATTTATTTAAAGATATGACACAGAAACAAGCATAAAGACAACTTCGCATTGCATATAGACTGTAATGGACAAATCAAGTATAACAACCAATCAAAACAGTTGCATGTGAGTGAAGGTCGCCATTCAATCTGACTCATACCACTCGCTGAAGTCTAATACAGAGTAAACAAACATCTGTGCCCATCACTTTTTGTGTCTTTTTTTTGAGAGAGAGAGAGAGAGAGAGAGAATAAAACAAAAATATTAATTGAAGGAGGGGAGGGGCATTTGCCCCCAGGGAGCCAAGATCGATAACGCTGAACTGTTGGTGGGGATCCTAGACAGTGGATCCTTCATATATTGGTGGAACTCGTCAGAGAAGCGAAAGAGGTTCCAATGAAACCATCTGGACTTATGTTCCTCTGACTCATCTCGCAAAGCAGAGGTCAGATCTTCCATTTGCTCAATGTCCTTCACCCTTGCGAACCATTGGGCTACCGTTGGCGCAGACTGTTGCTTCCAAAGAGGTGGGATGCTGGCACGAGCAGCATTAAGGAGATGCTTGAGGAGGGATTTGTGGTAACGTTTCCTTGACAGGGGAGTAAGATTTAGGAGAACCGCTGCTGGGTTATCCTGAAGGGAGATGTCCGTGAGTTTCTGTACAAGCTTAAGCACCAGCTGCCAAAAAGTTTGGAGCACAGGGCAGTCCCAGAAAATATGTAATAGAGTGCCTGGGTGTAGGCCACAGCGCCCACAGCGATCAGTTTGTAGAGGATAAATCTTAGCTAGCATGGAAGGAGTTCTATACCAGCGCGTCACTATTTTATATGCAGTCTCTTGATATTTGCTGCACAGAGATGATTTTGGTGCGAAAAAGAGTATGCGTTCTTTTTGGGGTTCTGTGAAGATGACTTGCAAGTCTCTCTCCCATTTTGATAAGAATGGGGGGTCTTCAGTGGCGTGAAGGTCCAATAGGGATTTGTAGGAGGTTGATAAGGACCTCTGGATCGGTCCCTCACCCAAGCAGAGTTCCTCAAAAGAGTGGAGCTTTCTGCCAAAGTGGGTTGGTTTGGGCAATGAGCCAAAAAAATGAGGAGATAGTTGGTTGATCCTCCAACGATCTAATGAGAGTGGTGCCTGTCCTGAGAGCAAGTTCTCCGTAGTTAGCCAAATGGAGGAACGCAAGAGCGATGAGGCCCTCATGAGTCCCTGTGGGGCTTGCGATCGAAAGGATGGGCCAGTGAGGCCAGGTAGAAAATTCGGATGACCAATAAGTGGCGTCAGTGGGGAAGGAAAATTTCTTAATGAGGCTAAATGGAAAAACCTTTTCAGTCCCATAAGATTTGGGCCGCAGTATAGTATAGGGCTGGATCTGGAAATCCGAGACCGCCTTTAAGCTTTGGTCTTAGTAGGAGTGCTCTACCTAGACGTGGGTGTTTTCCACGCCAGATAAATCTGATGAATAGTGAACGCACGGCGTGAAAGAATGTCTGGGGTATCTTGATGGGAGCGCCTGCAATAAATATAGAAGTCTGGGCATTGCATTCATTTTAAGTATATTGCAACGGCTGAACCAGGAAAGGGCCAGAGAGTCCCATTTCCCAAGATCAGCAGTGAACGTAGATAAAAGGGGCTGGAAGTTGAGGGTGAAGATGTCTTGTAAGTTTGCAGAGATTTTTGTTCCTGGGTATTGTATTGAGCGGGCAGCCCATTTGAATGGGAAGAAGGGGCATAGGTTAGAAATGGTAGAATCTGACAAGGAAACACCTAAGGCCTCTAATTTTTGTAAATTAACCTTAAAATTACACAGGGTGCCATAGCGCTTCAGCTCCTGTAACAGGGAGGGTAGAGAGCTAAGAGGCTTGGTAGAATAAAAGGTCGTCAGCATAAGCTGCAACTTTGTGTTGACATTGGCCCGAGTCTTATCCATTTACCCGAACAGTCGCTGTGGGGTTATCATAGAAGTCCAGTGACCAGTATGAGAGAGTGAGAGCGATAACACCAAATAACACCAAATTTAACACACCTGCTCCCTATTCATGGCTTGTAACCTTGTAACACTAACGGGTCACATGACACCGGGGTGGGAAAATGGCTAATTGGGCCCAATTTGGACATTTTCACTTAGGGGTGTACTCACTTTTGTTGCCAGTGGTTTAGACATTAATGGCTGTGTGTTGAGTTATTTTGAGGGGACAGCAAATTTACACTGTTATACAAGCTGTACACTCACTAATTTACATTGTAGCAAAGTGTCAATTCTTTAGTGTTGTCACATGAAAAGATATTATAAAATATTTACAAAAATGTAAGGGGTGTACTGACTTTTGTGAGATATTGTGTGTGTGTATATATATATATATATATATATATATATATATATATATATATATATGTCAGGTTACTGTGATGAGACAAAGATAAATCATTTCAGAACTTTATCCACCTTTAATGTGACCTATAAACGGTGCAACTCAGTTAAACAACACACTGAAATAAAATCCAATCGTTCTAAACGCGGTGACGTAAAACACGTACACCGGGACTATAAACGGGGCAGTGGCCAATAGCTTTCATTTCTTTATTTATTCTGAGCATGCATGGCACTTTGTGCGTCGGATTTGTGTACACACAATCGGAATTTCCGACAACAGATTTTGTTGTCGGAAAATTTTATATCTGTAAACAAAAGTATAGTAACATACATTGATATACAAGGAATAGTCATATACTGAAACAGCGCTACTGTTGAGCAAAATTAAATAATTGTGTGGCCAACTACACACAGAACAATGTCCATACAAGTGATAAAGTGATAGAAGTGGTTCAGAGGTAGTTCAAGGCAGATCATAAAGTTGTCACAACATGCACCATCCACCGATTAATCCACTCCACCAGATGTGAACACACTCCCCTCAGGGGGTTAAACTCACCAGAGATAAGTAGATCACAAGCCTCCAAATAACAAATATCCTGGGATAAACACATACGCTTTTCTCCAAGTGATGAATAGAAGGATTCCAAAACAATAAAAACAAAGGAGAGCGCACATAGCGTAATTCCATTTATTGTTAAAACAAATCCATCATAATAGATTCCCCCATCGCTAACTACGTACTAGATATATACAGTCAACAAGCAAAAGTATAACATCACCGTGCACCACAGCGTAGGAACTCCGGTCACCGCCTCAGCTCACAGAGAGAGGAGTCACTTCCTAGTTCCGGGTCCACCACGATGGAGCGCACGTGTCACTTCCGGCGTCGTGTAGGTCACGCCCTGACGCGTTTCGTCATATCCTGACTTCAACAGAGGGCGTGACCACACGACACAGACGCCGGATTTAAAAGCAAACCGCCCCCAACTCCACATCCAATCACGTTCCTCAGAGCACAGACAAGTGTGCGTCTCGTCAGCGCAACTGAGGAACAGGAGGGGAAGAGGGACAAATCTAACCACATTGCACTTCTCTTAAATAGTCACGGTCATAGATGAAGATAGGGGATACGGATAGCCATAAATAGAAACAGCATACAATCACAAATCCCGAATATCCAATCCATGCCTTCGAACTGTGCCACAGTACATATGACATAGACAAACAATATAAAGCATATATGTAATGTTGTATCATCATCTGATAGCACAAAATGTTCAAATGTATTATAATCACTCATACTGCCTATAGGTGGAGTCATATGAATTCTATACTTAATATTGAGCTTCCACATCATAAATCTCATACATAGAGCTCATATATACAACCAATCTGGATCATATCATAAATTCAGATCAAAATTAAATAGAACCCACTACTGAGAGTTTCATAAAAAAGTTCCCACAAAATGAACTACATTAAAAAAATTTTTGTAGAATAGCATATATAAAATTAGAATAGCATTATTAAAATTACATACAAAAGGTGGGAAAAATAAACCCATGAAATACTAACAATCAGGAAATAAAAAAGGGGGGTAAAATAGGAAGGTAAATAATATTAGCTCAGATAAATCAACCCTATGACTACTTAAGAGTCACTTATAAAACAGTTAATGTCTAAATCGACATTTAACCCTTTTGGCGATAACGTGTCAGCCAGAAAAATCCATTGGGTCTCTCTCTTAGATAGATCCCTAACCAAATTGGAGCCCCTCCACATAGGTTTGAGATGGTCTATCCCCCAAAATTTCAGACCCGATGGGTCACATTTGTGCATCAATTTAAAATGGAGCGAAACGTTGTGATCCTTAAAGCCCAACTTTATATTAGCTATGCGCTCTGCAATTCTAATTTTTAAACGTCTTTTGGTTCTTCCTATATACATAAGGCCACAAGGACATTGCAGCGCATACACCACATGGGTGGTATTGCATGTGATGAATTCCTTGATGGTAAATTCCTTATTGTTAGACGTCGACGTAAACCTCTCAATTGCCCTCAACGGCCTATTCACTTCTTTACAGGCTCGACATCTTCTACAACAGAAAAAACCATCTCTCTCCCAAAAAGTGGGAGGTCTTGCAGGGGGATCGAGCACTTTTTTAACTATTTTATCCGAAAAGCTCAATGCCTTTCTAGATAAAACCTGGTTTTGGGGGCAGTACTGAATGTAAAACTTTATCCATTAGCAACACATGCCAATGGGTGGAGAAGATGTTTTCTACCTCTCTATATTGAGAATGAAAGCCCGAGATAAAGCTCCACTCTTGGCTATCATTATTCAAATTGATACGGGCTTCATTCAAAAGAGAATCTCTGGATAACAAGGCCACTTCCTGGATTGTAGCATCCAATACCTCCACAGAGTAGCCTTTCTCAATGAACCTCTTCTTGATAATTTGAGCCTGTGATATATAGTCCCCTTCATTCGAGCAATTCCTTTTTACTCTGGCAAGTTGGCCCTTAGGGATGTTTCTGAGCCACATAGGGTGATGACCACTGCTAATGGGTAGATAGCTGTTAGAATCAGTCGGTTTAAAATACACCCTTGTTCCCAGGCTACTACCTTGCCTAAAGATAGTGACATCTAAAAAGTGAATCTCACTTTGGCTATATTCACTGGTCAGTTTTATATTTTTCGTATTTGAATTTAATTCACTCAAGAACTTCTGTAGAGAGTCCAAGGATCCTTCCCAAATAAAAAATAGGTCATCAATATATCTTTTATATACTAGGAGCTGGGAACGGGCGACTGAAAAAATCACTTTGTCCTCCCATTCTCCCATAAATAAATTTGCTATACTAGGGGCAAATTTTGCCCCCATAGCAACGCCCCTACATTGGTTATACCAAAAAAAGTTGTGGCTTAAGCAAAAATCCAGGGCATTCCGTATAAAGACTTTTTGATTGTGTGGTAAATCATCACGCTGGCTTATAGCCCAATTCAGGGCTAGGAGGGCATCATCATGTTGAATAATTGAATATAAGGATGCCACATCTGCCGTGACCAAATACACTTCTTGTCTATCTGTTAAATTGATTTGTTGCAGAATCTGTAAAAGACTTTTGGTATCTCTGAGAAATGCCTTAGTGCATTTAACACTATCTTGCAAAAACCGATCCAGGTATTGGCCCATCCGGGACGTGATAGACCCAATCCCGTTAACGATTGGCCTCCCCGGAGGGTTCTGTGTATCCTTATGTATCTTAGGAAGAGTATAAATTGTAGGGATTCTACTACTGCTTGGTAAAAGGTATTTCTTTTCTCGACTTGATAATACACCCGTTGAATAACCCATATCAACAAGACACCTCAAATTCTTGGTATATTGTACAGTCGGGTCCTTGTCTAATTTCACATAAGTATCCCTATCACTCAACATTTCAATCAGCTGGTTATGGTAAAATTCCTTATTTAAAATTACCACCCCTCCCCCTTTATCAGCGGGTCTGATAACCACATCTTTCCTTTCTTCAAGCATAGTTATACCATCTAACACATGTTGCGGATTCACATTTCTTTTGGGGGCCAATAATTCCAAGTCTCGTATCACTAGCCCCTTAAACACCTCAATTTGCTGATTTGCTCCGTTTGCTGGGTTGAAAAGGGACTTATTCCTAAGTCCACTGTCTACGGGCACCGAGGCTAAAGTGCTCACAGGTTGAGAGTTTTTATTTAAAAAGTACTTTTTTATATTTACCTTCCTAATGTATTTGTGCACATCAATAAAAACATCAAATTTGTTAATTGGCCTCTTAAGCCCGCACTTCAAACCTAAATGTAGGATATTAATCTCTTTGTGATTTAAAATAGCATCACTTAAATTGAAAATGCCCCCTAATCCTGCTCTCTCCTTCTTTTTCTGGACCCTTCGTCCAGCCCTACATCCCCTTGTTCTTCTCTCCTCTGTCCGAGATAGCTGGCATAATTCCTCTCCCATTGTGGCTGTTCCCTCCACTGGGGTTCCTGATAGTAATGTCCCTGCTGTGGACGTGATGGCGGTCTCCCTCTGTGCTGGGGATGCCCCCTGCCTCGTTTCTGCCATCCCCTCCCTCTCCCTAAAAAAGGTCGGGGAGACTGAGACCCATCTCCAACAGCATTACCCCTCAAAGGATCAAATCTATTATACATAGGGACCTGGTAATGAGTATCAGGAGGTGCATAGTAACTCATGGGACCTTTTCTACCCCCATTCATCCCCCCATAACCAGAATTATTCATGGCAGGGGTAGACGAGTCTCTCGATTGTCGACTATAACCATCACCCCTTCTCATATCACCCATCCTGGGGGTAGGGGGGGCTGTAACAGCCTGAGCACCCTCTGACCGTTCAGTTTGAAACCCTTCCCTATTTTTTACCGTATTTTCTGAAGTTTTAGTTTGTTGCCATAGATACACAGATTCAGATCTAAAATCTCCCAGATCTCTGTGAAATTTCTTAGTTTTCTTTTTCTGTGTCTCCCTGTCAACTTTCTCAAGCTTCTTTTTAATCCGGGTGTTAAAATCTATAACTTGTTGTGTATCCTTTAAGGGTTCAAGTTGTAACTTTAAATCATTAATTCTAGCCTCTATTAGGGCCATCTTCTTGCGTTTCCGTGCAATTACCAAATCCTGCAGTTTGAACCCCATGGTGGTAAAAAATTCATACCACTCTTTCATCGACTCGGGGTCGTCGAGCCCATCTTGTGGGACAACATCCCATCTTAAACTCCTAAAAAATTTTATATCCTGCTCTCAAACTTTGTGTGTCGGAAAATCCGATGGAAAATGTGTGATGGAGCCTACACACGGTCGGAATTTCCGACAACAAGGTCCTATCACACATTTTCCGTCTGAAAATCCGACCGTGTGTACGGGGCATAAGTGTGCACACCCTTAAACTAATACTTTGTTCAAGCTCCTTTTGATTTTATTACAGTACTCAGTCTTTTTGGGTATGAGTCTATCAGCATGGCACATCTTGACTTGGCAATATTTGCCCACTCTTCTTTGCAAAAACACTCCAAATCTGTCAGATTGTGAGCACATCTCCTGTGCACAGCCCTCTTCAGATCACCCCACAGATTTTCAATCGGATTCAGGTCTGGACTCTGGCTGGACCATTCCAAAACTTTAATCTTCTTCTGGTGAAGCCATTCCTTTGTTGATTTGGATGTATGCTTTGGGTCGTTGTCATGCTAAAAGATGAAGTTCCTCTTCATGTTCAGCTTTCTAGCAGAAGCCTGAAGGTCTTGTGCCAATATTGACTGGTATTTGGAACTGTTAAAAATTCCCTCTACTTTGACTAAGGCCCCTGTTCCAGCTGAAGAAAAACAGCCCCAAAGCATGATGCTGCCACCACCATGCTTCACGGTGAGTATGGTGTTCTTTTGGTGATGTGCAGTGTATTTTTTGGGCCAAACATATCTTTTGGAATTATGGCAAAAAAGTTCAAACTTGGATTCTTCAGACCATAACACATTTTCCCACATGCTATTGGGAGACTTCAGATGTGTTTTTGCAAAATTTAGCTAGGCTTGGATTTTTTTCTTTGTAAGTAAAGGCTTCCATTTTGCCACTCTACCCCATAGCCCAGACATATGAAGAATACAGGAGATTGTTGTCACATGTACCACACAGCCAATACTTGCCAAATATTCCTGTAGCTCCTTTAATGTTGCTGTAGTCCTCTTGGAAGCCTCCCTGACCAGTTTTCTTCTCTTCTTTTCATCAATTTTGGAGGGACGTCCAGTTCTTGGTATTGTCACTGTTGTGCCATATTTTCTCCACTTGATGATGACTGTCTTCACTGTGTTCCACGGTATAATTAATGCCTTGGAAATTCTTTTGTACCCTTCTCCTGACTGATGCCTTTTAACAATGAGATCCCTCTGATGCTTTGAAAGCTCTCTGCGGACCATGGCTTTTGCTGTAGGATGCGACTAAGAAAATGTCAGAAAAGACCTACTAGAACAGCTGAACTTTAACAGAAGCAATTTAAATAATGGCAGGTGTGTACTGACTCCTATTTAACATGAGTTTGAATGTGATTGCTTAATTCTGAACACGGCTACATCCCCAGTTATAAGAGGGTGTGCACACTTATGCAACCATATTATTTTATTTTTTATATTTTTACTCCCCCACCCCCAAAAGATTTCAGTTTGTTTTTCAACTGAGTTGCACAGTTTATTGGTCATAAAAAAAAGTTCTGAAATTATTTATCTTTGATTTTTTTACATCATAGAAACCTGACATTTTAACAGGGGTGTGTAGACTTTTTCTATCCACTGTATATATATATATATATATATATATATATATATATATATATATATATATATATATATACCTATCCAATGTTTTAAGCATTGTCTTAAAAGAGAAGTATGGGTTTGGGGGTTTTTCCTCCATCATACTTACCTAGGTGGATGCCGCATCGGTCCGATGCTGCATCTGTCCCCCGTCGACTATACACTGAGAACCAAGCGATCGAACGTTGTCGATGGTTCGGTTCTCACAGCTCCCCAAGCAGGAGCAGAGCGCAGAGCTGCGGATTGATAGTCAGCAGCTCTCCGCTCTGTTCCTCCACGCTCACTGGAATGCAGAGTTGTGGAGGGGCAAGGAGCGGTCATGTCAGCCTCTCAGCAGCTGGCTGAGAGGCTGAGATGGGTGTCAGTCCAGGCACCTGGCGGATCCAGACTTTATTGTCATGATGACACAGTGCCTGGACTGACTTCTGTGACGTCAGCAGAGAGCTGACTTCAGTCCGCTCTCTGCTGAAAAAGGGTCACAGGAGTGCAAAATGAATTGCACTCCTGTGACCCATAGGAGCAGCCCAGCCAAACAAGCATAATTACAGGCACTATACTTATTCCTCTCTCTAACAATCTGGGTCCCTCAGTGGGGCTGGTATCTTCTGTCTGGGTGTTGGTTTTCATGTATCGCCATTGGCTGACGCGTGATGACTAACTCCTGAGCATGTGCAGGAGTCTGTCATCCTGGTACCACAGGGATATGCCAACGACGCAAGCTAAGCTGTGCATGAGCATCTAAGTTTATATGCTTCTAAAGACTGCAAGCAGAGGAGGTAGGTGTATTTCATTACAGAACAGACATTGCATGTCTCTTTTGCAATAATAACTTGCCCGCTTGCAATCTGTTGTAAGGCCTCATGCACACGAGACGCTGGTGCAAACTCTGCTGAACACATGTTTTTAAAAGCTGAAAGCAACGTTTAGAAATGCCAGTTTTGCCGCGTTTGCATGCCACGTTTAGCCGCGTTTTACGTCTAGAAGCGTCTGCAGAGCAGAGAATGACATTTTGCGACCCAACTTTGGGGCCCCATATCTTGGGGCCACTTGGTGATAGGAACCCCAAATTTGGTGGACCTAACACTACAATATATACAAATTTAGGGTTCCTAGCACCAAGTGGCCCTGAGATACAGAGCCCCAAAATGGGGTCGCAAAATGTCAAGCACTTCTGCAGCAGAGAATGACATTTTCTGACCTGACTTTGGGGCCCCATATCTTGGGGTCACTTGATGCTAGGAACCCCAAATTTGTATATGTTGTAGTGTCAGGTCCAACTGTGTTAGCACACCAAATTTGGGGTTCCTTGCACCAAGTGGCCCCGAGATATGGGGCCCCAAATTCGGGTCACAAAATGTCAAGCATTTTTCTGCAGTAGAGAATGACATTTTGTGACTCGAATTTGGGGCCCCATATCTCGGGGCCACTTAGTAGGAACCCCAAATTTAGATATGTTATAATGTTAGTCCAACTGTGTTAGCACACCAAATTTGGGGTTTCTTGCACCAAGTGGCCCTGAGATATGGGGCCCCAAATTCGGATCGCAAAATGTCAAGCATTTTTTCGGCAGCAGAGAATGACATTTTGTGACTTGACTTTGGGGCCCCATATCTCGGGGCCACTTGGTGCTAGGAACTGCAAATGTGGATATGTTGTAGTGCTAGGTCCTCTGTGTTTGCACACCACATTTGGGGTTCCTAGCACCAAGTGGCCCCAAGATATGGGGCCCCAATTTGGGTTGTAAAATGTTCCTTTAAAAACTCATAAACGCAAACACGGCTAAACGCGGTACCCGCGTTTAGCCGCGTTTAGCTGCATTTGGCGTCTGAACGTGGAAAACGTTTGCGTCTGAACCCATTTGCTTCTGGAAAAGCGAGGTTAAACACAACTGCCTAAAAACGCAAAAAAACGAGACTGTGTACATGGACACATAGGATAACATTGAATGGGTTCATCACTACAATATAATGCAATTCAAAGGTAACAATAGATCTCTATTTAAAAAATCCTAATATAAGTCTTACCACCCATAGTGCCTACAGGACAGGCAGCTCTAGTTGCCTTTGTGTCCAGTTTAGCGTGGATCGCAAGCTGTGGGCCACTGGCCCTGCATGCCTCGCTACATTTATAGCCTGCTGATCGTGGCTATGCCCGCAAAATCAAAGGGTGGCCCACTTCCTATCGCAAAGTCATCCGTCATGCACACGGTGTGCAGAAGCAATAATGTAACCATGCAGGCAGTTTTTAATACGTCTCCTTTTAGAGCTAGCAGGTAGTCTGAACCAATCTCTACCTTGTTTATGATTTGGAACACCAATACTAAATTGAAGCACAAAACAGAATTGAATCAGAGGATCTTTGCTTAAAGGGTTTGTTAACCCACATCATGTACTTTATATAATCCACTCTGCCTAATGATATGTCCCCCCTGTGTATGTGTTGTATAAAAAAAAAAGCTGTATATACCTTATTTGTGAGCGCTGATCATCTGTCACGTGACGCACTGCATCTCTCCTCTCTGCATCTGACAGATGCAGCGGGAGGGGCTGAGATTCCCCATCAGTCTGGAGGGGAAGAGGAGAGGAGGAGAGAGCTGGAGAGAGCTGGCACATCACATGACTGCTGATCAGCATTCACAGATATAGTATAGGTATATGCAGCTTTTTATTTATACAACACACACACAGGGGGGCATTTCATTATAAGGTAGAGCGAATTATATAAAGTACATGATGTTATTACAGCAGCAGCAGGGGGAGCGGGGGGGGGGCAGGTGCGGACCCTAACACAGTAACCGACATGCAGGAAGGGGAGGGGGGAAGAGGACACAAGAGCACAGAGGAGAGACAGCAGGGCTGCGGATGACGGAGGCACGCAAACTGACCACGGTGTCAGGGCTCAGAAGCCATGATTACCGAGCTCAGTTTACAGAGGGGAGGGGAACAACTGGCAGGACACAAGCACTGTGTCATATAACATGCTTTAGAGGAGCAGGATCCAAGATTGCCCTTTTCTCTTACCTATATGATCATAATTAAAACAACACGTGATAGGAAAATTGTCTTCTCACCATATGACATACAGGCTGTGTAATTTTAATGCCAGGAAAGGGCCCACATAGTCTTTTCACTTGGTGAACCCAGTCACTAATCTAGCGGATCCATGAAACTGATGCTTTAGGAGTGAATCACAGTAAACCATCTTACTTGAATGCACTTCTGTCTGCATGAACCTCTGCAGATTGTACAAATCATTACTCCCAGTTGCAGGATAAAATGATTCTTATGATAGACTGCAGTTAGCACAACACGCACATATTTAAGCAAATCATTGAATCATGACTTACCTGTAAAGTATTTGATCCATGGCAAAATCATACATTGATTCGGTCATTTCTATTCATCAAAGGCATTTATTTATTACAGAAAATGTAAAACCTCAAGTTGTATATTTCTCAATATTAAAGTAGACAATGTTCTATCAACGTAACCAGTATTCCCCATTCAACTTTAAAAAGCTGTTAAAATCTTTTTAACAAAAACCTACCTGTATAATTATAATTGTATAATTATAAGTATCATATAGTCAAAGCTATGGTATTCCCAGTAGTAACCTATGGCTGTGAGAGTTGGACCATAAGGAAGGCTGATGCCGAAGAATTGATGCTTTTGAACTATGGTATTGGAGAAGACTCTTGAAAGTCCCTTGGACAGCAAGGAGATCAAACCAGTCAATCTTGAAGGAAATTAACCCTGACTATTCACTAGAAGGACAGATCCTGAAGCTGAAACTCGAATAGCTTGGCCACCTTATGCGAAGAGAGGACTCATTGGAAAAGGCCCTAATGCTGGTAAACATGGAAGGAAAAAGGAGGAGATGACAACAAAAAACAAGATGGATAGATAGCATCATTGAAACAATGAACATTAACTTAAGCACGCTCCGGGAGGCAGTGGGGGACAGAAAAGCCTGGCTCGCTATGGTCCATGAGTTCACGAAGAGTCGGACACGATGAAACAACTGAACAACAACAACAACCTATATAATTATTTCCCAGATTGAAGTGTGTGCTATGCTTCCCAGTAAGTGAGCCAAGTACTGGCTGTTTGCCTTTTGGTGGCCTGTGTAAAACTGTATACACTATCCAGATCTGTCTCTCTAAATTATTCAGCAGTCTGTGTATTCTGATCTTTCCTGTTCTGCAGTAATGAAATTAAGCTACAAAAGCTGTTGATCTTGCTTGGAGCTCACAATGTATTGGCTGCAGGTGATAAATACTCGATTACCTGATTAACATACATATTTTTTATTTTCATTTTGAAAATAAATATGCTGATTTATCTTATTTATGTTACCTTTTATCTAGGCTGAAGCACCAACCAGAGCAAGATGGACAAGCTTCCAGCACAGACAGCAGAGCACATAGCCAGCAACACATAAAGCCTCAAGATGGACACACAACAAATAACAACATCTTGGTACATGGCTGCACAAGAGGCTGTAGCAGCTAGTTGACAGATTACAATATACAGACAGTTAAGGAGCCCGTATGCATGCCTTTACTCAGAAACATGGACTGCTCTTCAAAATGTGAATTATTACCAAGTATTTAAGCAGAACTCTTAAATGAGTTTGCTTATGGGTGGCACTAAGATTCCTTCTTTAAAATAAGAACTCCAAATGTCAAACCGTAACAAGCATAAAAGTCAAAATTTTCATGTGTCCTGGGATAAAACTTGAACTTATTCTAATTTATTTTTTAACATTTCTGAATATTAAGGCAGTGCTTATGCAGAAATTGAAAAATCTAGATTATTTTTATGCAAAGAAAGCTCCAATATCCAGTTTCTGTAAAAAAAAAAAAAAAAAGGAACTTCAGGTATTTGGCTTTATATTAGTTCAAAAACAGAGTGTAGCCTCCTTTTCTCTGTTATTATAAAATATTTTAGGCTAAAGATGGCTCATCAGAGGCTAAAGTGTTCTCCAGTGGGGTTACTGGATAAGAAATCAAGTGGAATTTAGGTGTATTGGATCTTTATATAAAATTTCTTAAAGCAAATCTGTGGGCTCATGTTGCCATGCAAAGTAGCTCCAGTTCTGTAGCAGACACCTTCTGGTCTATGCTCTCATCTGCAAATTATTTTCAAAGCACCCTAGATTACCTAGAACCCATTTTGGGTGTAAAAGACTACAAGAGCCAGCATGGTTATGCTCTTGCACCCTGAGCTTTTGTATTTGCCCAGTAAACCAGTCATCACATTGGTGCCACTGCCAATAGGAAATCACAACGTGCAAGAAAACAGCAAGCCAGAACATGGCCATATCAGCAAATGACACCCCTTCCCTGAACCCAGGAAACCCAAGAATTGATGTACAAAAAATAATTAATTAAACCTAAAGTTTAGGTATGGATATTTTTGCCTAGTTACATCCAGCTTGGAACAATGTAAGTATGTATGTGCTATACCTAGCCAATCCCCATGGCAGCTGAAAATCACTGCAATTTGCACTGCTACTATAGTGATTGCCACAAGCCTAAGGGTCCCATGCTAAGCGGCTATCTTGCTGCTTACTGAATACAGGGAGTTGCTTGTTCTGCAAAGATGCCATTCAGAGAACACTTTGCATTGTCTTAGTGAATGCAAAGTGTTCTTTGATTGTACGAGTTGGAGAATGTAATGTCACCACCTTGCCTCTCCACCTCATCCAATCTTTAAAAAAAAAACAAATGCAAAAATGTGGAGGCTGGATGAAAGGTTTAGTGCAGTAAACCACTTTTGGTAGTTAAATAATACCTTTTATGTAAAGGTCTATAAAATAGACCAAAACGAAGGACAACAAAGGATGAAAGAAGGGCATGCAGATTGGGATGCAAAAGAAAGTCCCCATGATGGAGATTTGGGAGCCATAGATTCCTGCAAAAAAACTGGAGGCATCTGTGTTTAGAACCAGGGGCAATTTAATCAAGTAAGAGGGACCCACAGTTTTAGGATGATCACTGTGTAGGTTTCTTCTACAGTATCTTAAAGGAAGCCTTTTGTCATTATTCTGTTCAACATTATATAATATAGAACATTAATTCCATTGTGAAGCGCAAGTGAGACAAGACTGACACAGAATGTCAACTCATCTACTTGAACAAATTCATTAGGACTAATAAGGGCAGAAATGTTTAATTTGCCTGACAAACCATCATAACACAGGCTGTCAGTAACAGCGTGTGTATGTTGATGGCATTGTTATCACACTCCTAGTCACAGGCAAGCAAGGAAACAGGATGAAGGCTGAATTCCAAGCAGGCTAGATCTAGACACACTAAGCTTTAACTAATAATTGTGAGATAAGAAGTATTGAGGTTGCTCACAGGCAGGAGCATTGCTTCTGATTAATGAGCAGTGATAATGATCTTCCTCAGAGGTTACAGGTGCAAATTATTTCACTGGGAGATTTTTTTAACTTGTTATAGAGCAGAGGAAAGGATCAAAGTACTGTGCATGCACTGCTGTCAAGGTTGGATGAGTATTGTAGTGGGTCATGACATTCATTCAAGGGAAAACATTTGTGTTCCTGCCTAACTTATTCAGTAAATATCTCTTCAGTAAATATCTATCCATATTTATCCATTGGAATTTTTTTTTATGGCCTGAGTCAATAAGCTTTCGTGTACTTCAAGCAGGTCTTGCATTCCCCTACAGGTCTGCTAAAGCATGTTATACACAGGCCAGAAGGAGGTCAACTACAGGTGGAATACACCTGTCAATGAATTCTGAATGATTACAGAAGTGCCTCAAACTGATACCATTGACAAAGGCCCCTAGATTTTTTACAATGGACAAATGTGGTGCCTGTAGATAATATGAGTACTTATTTAAAACACAATGATACAGTAGTCAGGCTATATCTAATAAGGGACTAATTACAGTTACTTTAAAATGGACCTTGCAGTACAATGTCTGAGACTTACCACTCTAGGTGGATTTTCCCCCCAGAGACTCATCATCAAGCCACCCTGGACACACAGAAGAAATTGTAATGGCATGACATAATTATGTAGTGCCATACTGTGCAAAATTTAGGAAAAAACATGGATATTGTAAGGAGGAAACTATTTTTGCTCTACAAAACAAAGTATTCTTTTGTGAGAGCTTAGTTCTACATTTAGTACTTGTTGCCAGTAATAAGTAGAGCCCAATCCTCACAATGGTTTGTTTGCTAAACTTATCAAAAGTCCCATGAAATGGGCATATAATGTACAAGGGGAATTTTGGGTAGGGCTTGCAAAAAGAGTAATGGATGCCTTTACTTTAAATAATAGTCAAAATTGTCCTAGAAACCTACCTGGGTTTTACAAACAAGTAAGCCTTCTGTAATTAATACTTACTAACAAAGCCAAAAATTTATTTTACCTAGCAACAACATACAAATAAATGTTCTTGTGTTTTGGGATGCCACCTACTATACTTCCTTCTGTTGTATGACACGGGCACTGTGATGTATGTTAAAGTCTTCATTTTTCAGAGCTCCTCCGTTTATGCCCTCTCAAACCTACAAACTTAACTTTTGTCTTATCTTGGCTAGTTCAGTAACAATCTCATTCCTGTGTGATTAATAAGATACTGGCAGGGATTATATGGATTTCTCAAGAACTCTCAATGTGCTTTTAATAGATGGTTCTTTTATTAGCTCATTCGGTGTCTGATAAAACTTTAAAGTTGTTTTGTATACAATCATTCCAGGATTAATTCTTTTGAAGGACAGTTTTTGTCTCCTCCATTTTGCAGCTGTGCCATATAAAACTATTGGACTGTAGAAATGCCACATTGTGAGATATATACAGTACATACTGTATCATTGTTCTGTACTTAGTGTTGTTAAGTCTACATGGAGTCACACATTTGCGAGTTTGGCTCCTTTTATGTATAATCTTAAGCGTGTGTCTTTATGTATGTATATAAATCACCAAAACCACCTATCCTGCACTTTGGATATTCTCTTCTGTTAATTTACAACAACAGCTTAGGAACTGATACTGTGACAATGGACATTGGTAAAAGGTTTTTTTAATACAGTGTCCTCACTTTCTTAAAGTAATATTGAGCCTCAAGTAGGAAGCACTGTGTTGCCTGTAGAAGCCAGATTGTCATTTTCATTTTGTAATTTGTACATTAACTATGATTTCAGCAGTGATGGAACCAAAATTACAGCAGGTGCAGCTGGAGCGGGGCACCCCACACCAAAGGGGACCTAACCACAGTTTCCTAACCACAGAGCCCCTGAGCCCCTTTAGAGTCCCATTTTGTACACATACTTAATTAATGAGTATGAAACCTGATATGCTAGATCCTCTACTGCAGGAATCTACAGGGTCAATGCGGTGATGTGTCCCTTGCTTTCTTGTTCATAAGACATCAGATCACAAGACCAAATGTAAGGGATGTCTTACTGCACTAGATGTGCTTTGAAAATGAGAAAAGGGGTTCTCTGGTATGAAATTTGCCCCAGGGTTCCTACATCTGTAGGTACACCCCTGAAAAGAGAATTGGCTTTGTTGTCGAAGGCAATGTTTTACAGATCATCAAAGGGTATACATAGTTTATTTTTTACATAAGTGGTTCATTATTTTTTATTTTTTTTCTAGGGAAAATGTGTTAAGGAAGGACGTTCTAAGAAATAACTACAGTGAATATAACTGTTCCTGGGCCTATGAGGTCAAAGAAACAAACTATGTCTTTCCTATGAAAAAAATGTAAAAACGGTGATCAACCCTAAATTGCAAATCTGTTGTAAGAAGTGCAGCGCTACAGTATTTCAGTCATAAATTGCCACATTTAAACAATATTTCATAAATACATGAATTTCAAAATGTCATAAATACAGTATGTGACTTTGTTATATTGGGTTATTAATAACAGTCCCAAAACAATTCATAAATTGCAAAACATGTCCAAAAAATTTGGAAATCATCCACTGAAGGCATATTCACAAGTGATAATACACTCTAGAAAGTGATAAAAAGTACTTCAATGCATAAAAGTGCCTCCAGTGCATTCCCCTTAACCAATATGCACTCACCAGAATGCCATTGGTAAACAGCATGTCATCAGAACAACCTTTTGAGGATTCCCTACTAAACTATGAGCCGGTGCTATTTTGTTGTAGTCCTCTGGGCACCACCATTTTGCGGTATACCAATCTTCTCTATCTTATGTGTTTTTTTTTTGGATGTACATCCTTTATTTTAAATTGTTTATCCGTATTTTATATTAAACTACTACATTGCAAACTTCTCCTTGGTTTCTGTGTGGTGAGCACCCTTCTGATCAGGTTTGATGCAAGGAATTATTGACTCTGTGGAAGAGCCACCAGATGATTGTGGGGAACCCTTAAAAAGGCTATTCTGATGTTATGCCATGGTGGATGGTTGCTGGGAATCCTCAAAAGGTTGTTCAGGTGATATGTCATTTACCAATGGCATTTTGGTGAGTGCATATTGGTGAAGGGGACTGCACCGGAGGCACGTTTATGCATGAAAGCACTTTTGTCACTAGTGTATTATAAATTGAGAATATTCATATAGAGTGTATTATCACTTGTGAATATATCTTCAGTAAATGATTTCCAAATTTTTTGGACACATGTTGCACTTTATGGATTGTTTTGGGATGGTTATTAATAACCTATTATAACAAGGTCACATACTGCATTTATGAAATTTTTAAATTCATGTATTTTGTTTTGTATGTGGCACTTTATGATTGAAATACTGTAGCGCTGCACTTTTTTTACAACAGATATGTCTTTCCTATATTTATATAGAATGAGGAACAGGGACATATTAAAAATGTTCTTCATAAAACACGTAAGCTCTTTTCACTTGTGCATAGAGAGGGGCTGTTCAGTGATCTGTAGCCCTTAATTCATAAAGTTCAACAAGAGGGACAATAAGCCTTGACTCTTATCTGGAATTGGGCACGCTGAAACCTGCCAGAGACAATGATTTAATTATACAAGTATCTATGACAACCCTTAAAACCAACTAACGTCCTTATATTTCTGTGTATTTTTGACCAGAGCTCAGTTTATAATATTAACTTTTTATTTGCACTTAGCATCCCAGTGAATAATCATGTCTTAGGAAGAGTTTATAACAGATAATAGGGAACACGTAAATATATAGATTTTGCCCCATGATCCTTGGGTAGCTCTAATAAAGCAAAGGTGTTGGCCACAGCGATTAGATACCAACAGTAATTCTTTTAAATGTCAGAATGAAAACTTACATCTGATTGGTCACTACAAGCAACACTTTCTCTTCCTATTTTCTCCACTTCTTATTGGAGAGGCCTACTATGTTTACGCTTGTTATGTGTTTACCGTATTTTGATATGTGATGTCACCCACCTGTCAAATATTGTTTTAATTGTTCCAAATTTTTAAATGACTTTAGATTTCTCAATAGAGGCACTAATTTCTTTACAAGCTTTTCTATATTTATTGTATCATTTTGTATCTTTATTTTATATAAAATATTTTTTATTTATATACAAAAGCTATTTTTTAATTATTTCACCATTTATTATTTGTATCATAATTTCATACAAGTATTTTCTTTTCATTGTTTCATCACAGTAGACTGCCCATGTAATAATATTAATAATAATAATGTGTTGTAGTATATTAAAGCATGCTTTTTATTTAGCCAGAACATAAGTGATCCATGTATAATTCTGTACAGAAGAAAAGCACAATGCACAAAACTCGATTTCAGAGTTTTGGTCAAATAAACTGTTTACTGCTCAACATTTGTACTTAGTTTGTCATTCTGTTTACATGCACTAAATTAATTCTTGCATTCTTTTGAGATCCTTGGCTAGCAATCTGTAAGTCAGGATGCCAAATAAATTGCCACAGTCACTATTTGATTTCCAAGAATATTATATATAAAATAGGATGCAAAAGATTTTGACCAACCTAATATATGCACAACTGGTCCTATGTCACTTTAACCACTTGAGCCCCGGACCATTATGCTGCCTAAGGACCAGAGGTCTTTTTCCAATTTGGCACTGCGTCGCTTTAACTGCTAATTGCGCGGTCATGCAATGCTGTACCCAAACGAAATTTGCGTCCCTTTCTTCCCACAAATAGAGCTTTCTTTTGATGGTATTTGATCACCTCTGCGGTTTTTATTTTTTGCGCTATAAACGGAAAAAGACCGAAAATTTTGAAAAAAAATGATATTTTCTACTTTTTGTTATAAAAAAAATCCAATAAACTAAATTTTAGTCATACATTTAGGCCAAAATGTATTCGGCCACATGTCTTTGGTAAAAAAAATGTCAATAAGCGTATATTTATTGGTTTACACAAAAGTTATAGCGTCTACAAACTAGGGTACATTTTCTGTAATTTACACAGCTTTTAGTTTATGACTGCCTATGTCATTTCTTGAGGTGCTAAAATGGCAGGGCAGTACAAAACCCCCCCAAGTGACCCCATTTTGGAAAGTAGACACCCCAAGGAAATTGCTGAGAGGCATGTTGAACCCATTGAATATTTATTTTTTTTGTCCCAAGTGATTGAATAATGACAAAAAAAAAAAAAAAAAAATATTTACAAAAAGTTGTCACTAAATGATATATTGCTCACACAGGCCATGGGCCTATGTGGAATTGCACCCCAAAATACATTCAGCTGCTTCTCCTGAGTATGGGGATACCACATGTGTGGGACTTTTTGGGAGCCTAGCCGCGTACGGGGCCCCGAAAACCAATCACCACCTTCAGGATTTCTAAGGGTGTAAATTTTTGATTTTACTCCTCACTACCTATCACAGTTTCGGAGGCCATGGAATGCCCAGGTGGCACAAAACCCCCCAAAATGACCCCATTTTGGAAAGTAGACACCCCAAGCTATTTGCTGAGAGGCATATTGAGTCCATGGAATATTTTATATTTTGACACAAGTTGTGGGAAAGTGACACTTTTTTTTTTTTTTTTTTTGCATAAAGTTGTCACTAAATGATATATTGCTCACACAGGCCATGGGCATATGTGGAATTGCACCCCAAAATACATTTAGCTGCTTCTCCTGAGTATGGGGATACCACATGTGTGGGACTTTTTGGGAGCCTAGCCGCGTACGGGACCCCGAAAACCAATCACCGCCTTCAGGATTTCTAAGGGTGAAAATTTTTGATTTCACTCTTCACTGCCTATCACAGTTTCGGAGGCCATGGAATGCCCAGGTGGCACAAAACCCCCCCAAATGACCCCATTTTGGAAAGTAGACACCCCAAGCTATTTGCTGAGAGGCATGGTGAGTATTTTGCAGCTCTCATTTGTTTTTGAAAATGAAGAAAGACAAGAAAAAACATTTTTTTTTTTCTTTTTTCAATTTTCAAAACTTTGTGACAAAAAGTGAGGTCTGCAAAATACTCACTATACCTCTCAGCAAATAGCTTGGGGTGTCTACTTTCCAAAATGGGGTCATTTGGGGGGGGTTTGTGCCACCTGGGCATTCCATGGCCTCCGAAACTGTGATAGGCAGTGAAGAGTGAAATCAAAAATTCACGCCCTTAGAAAGCCTGAAGGCGGTGCTTGGTTTTCGGGGTCCCGTACGCGGCTAGGCTCCCAAAAAGTCTCACACATGTGGTATCCCCATACTCAGGAGAAGCAGCAGAATGTATTTTGGGGTGTAATTTCACATATTCCCATGGCATGTTTGAGCAATATAACATTTAGTGACAACTTTGTGCAAAAAAAAAAAAAAAAATGTGTCTCTTTCCCGCAACTTGTGTCGCAATATAAAATATTCCATGGACTCGACATGCCTCTCAGCAAATAGCTTGGGGTGTCTACTTTCCAAAATGGGGTCATTTGGGGGGGTTTTGAACTGTCCTGGCATTTTATGCACAACATTTAGAAGCTTATGTCACACATCACTCACTCTTCTAACCACTTGAAGACAAAGCCCTTTCTGACACTTATTGTTTACATGAAAAAGTTATTTTTTTTTGCAAAAAAATTACTTTGAACCCCCAAACATTATATATTTTTTTAAAGCAAATGCCCTACAGATTAAAATGGTGGGTGTTTCATTTTTTTTTTTCACACAGTATTTGCGCAGCGATTTTTCAAACGCATTTTTTGGGGAAAAAACACACTTTTTTAAATTTTAATGCACTAAAACACACTATATTGCCCAAATGTTTGATGAAATAAAAAAGATGATCTTAGGCCGAGTACATGGATACCAAACATGACATGCTTTAAAATTGCGCACAAACGTGCAGTGGCAACAAAATAAATACATTTTTAAAAGCCTTTAAAAGCCTTTACAGGTTACCACTTTAGATCTACAGAGGAGGTCTACTGCAAAAATTACTGCCCTCGATCTGACCTTCGCGGTGATACCTCACATGCATGGTGCAATTGCTGTTTACGTTTGACGACAGACCGCCGATTGCGTTCGCCTTAGCGCAAGAGCAGGGGGCGACAGGGGTGCTTTTTTTTTTTTTTTTTTTTTTCTTTATTATTTTTCTGCTTTTTTTATCTTATTTTTAAACTGTTCCTTTCATATTTTTTTTTTTTAATCATTTTTATTGTTATCTCGGGGAATGTAAATATCCCCTATGATAGCAATAGGTAGTGACAGGTACTCTTTTTTGAAAAAATTGGGGTCTATTAGACCCTAGATCTCTCCTCTGCCCTCAAAGCATCTGACCACACCAAGATCGGTGTGATAAAATGCTTCCCCAATTTCCCAATGGCGCTATTTACATCCGGCGAAATCTAAGTCATAAAATGCTCGTAGCTTCCGGTTTCTTAGGCCATAGAGATGTTTGGAGCCACTCTGGTCTCTGATCAGCTCTATGGTCAGCTGGCTGAATCACCGGCTGCATTCTCAGGTTCCCTGTTGAGACAGGAGAGCCAGAGAAAAACACGGAAGACGGTGGGGGGGGGGGGCATTCCCTCCCACGGCTTGTAAAAGCAGTCTAGAGGCTAATTAGCCGCTAGGATTGCTTTTACATGAAAGCCGACCGCTGGCTGAAAAGAATGATACCAAGATGATACCTAAACCTGCAGGCATCATTCTGGTATAACCACTCAAAGTCGTGAATGGCGTACCTGAAGACAAAAAAATGGTTAACAATAAAGCACAGTAAACGGTAAAGTATAAAAAATTGCATACCTGAAAAGCAAACATGATAAAACATAATAACAATAAAACATTGCAGAATAGAATACAGTAAAAAAGAGCAGAACAATAGAGAGAGAATAGAGAGAGAGAGATCAATAAAACGACAACTATTTTTTTTTATTTTATATATATATTTTTTTTTTTGACACTTTTTTTGTAACTAACTTTTGTAACTGTAACCGGTTCCAGGTTCGGGTCTCTCAAAATGCGATGGCATCTTGGGAGACCCTGTGAAAGTGTGCCTAGTCTGTGCAATGCTGTACCCTACGCTAATACTCAACTAGTGAATGGTAGCGTTCAAAACATTCACCAATGCAAAGACCAGGATTGTCAGGACAGGAGGGACAATAATAGCGGGTGTCACGTCTATATCCGTGCTTCCTGCAGACACAACATCTTTTTTGGGGGGGTTCGTTGGGTAGGGGTACTCGGGAGGACATAAAGAAAATGCCTCTCATGCAGCCGACTGCATTTGGTTGGGGATGTGAATGGGGGAAGTACGGGCGCTGCAGAAGCGGTGGGTTCCCAATTAGGATTGGCGAATGCAGCAGGAAGGGCACTATGGGCACGACGGGCCTGTGTTTGTCTTCTTGGTGGCAGTGGGACACTACTTGTGCTTGCCACCTCACCAGCTTGAACTGCACTTATGGGACTCGCCACGTCACCAAGTGTTGCTGCAGTGCTGGTTTGACTACGACCGGGGTGTACTAGGCCGCTGGTGCTTGCCAGTTCACCAAAACGCTACCAAAAAAACTGTTAGCGATCGCAGGGATCAGGCCTGACTCTGCGAACGCTGCAGTTATGTGTTTAGTGTTTTGTAAGTGTCAGTGATCGATCGATACTGCACTTTGGTGGGCTGGGCTGGGCCGGGCGGAGGGGCAAAACACAGGTGCTAGCAGGTATCTGGGCTGATCCCGCTAACACTGCGTTTTTGGGAACCCTAAACTGCTGGGGACGCTACTATAGATCTGATTGGATCAGATATTGATCCGTTCAGATACTATACCACTAAGGGAGGCGTATGCTGCGTGCGTGGGTGTTAGCGGTACTGGCGCTAACCTGACGCTGCCTGGGGCTGGTGCTTGCCAGTTCACCAAAACGCTACCAAAAAAACTGTTAGCGATCGCAGGGATCAGGCCTGACTCTGCGAACGCTGCAGTTATGCGTTTAGTGTTTTGTAAGGGACAGTGATCGATCGATACTGCACTTGGGTGGGCCGGGCCGGGCGGAGGGGCAAAACGCAGGTGCTAGCAGGTATCTGGGCTGATCCCGCTAACACTGCGTTTTTTGGAACCCTAAACTGCTGGGGACGCTAGTATAGATCTGATCGGATCAGATATTGATCCGATCAGATACTATACCACTAAGGGAGGTGTACGGTGCGTGCGTGGGTGTTAGCGCTACTGGCGCTAACCTGACGCTGCCTGGGGCTTGCTTGCCAGTTCACCAAAATGCTACCAAAAAAACTGTTAGCGATCGCAGGGATCAGGCCTGACTCTGCGAACGCTGCAGTTATGCGTTTAGTGTTTTGTAAGTGACAGTGATCGATCGATACTGCACTTGGGCTGGGCCGGGCGGAGGGGCAAAACGCAGGTGCTAGCGGGTATCTGGGCTGATCCCGCTAACACTGCGTTTTTGGGAACCCTAAACTGCTGGGGACGCTAGTATAGATCTGATCGGATCAGATATTGATCCGTACAGATACTATACCACTAAGGGAGGCGTATGCTGCGTGCGTGGGTGTTAGCGGTACTGGCGCTAATCTGACGCTGCCTGGGGCGACGCATATCACCGCCGGGCGATCAGGGGGCTAAACCTTTATTCGGTAATAAACGGCGGGTGCCCTGACACTATAAAAAATAAACGAACTAACCAGCGTCAACCGTAACGTTTATACGGTGATCAGTGGTGAAAGGGTTAACTAGGGGGCAATCAAGGGGTTAAAACATTTATTAGATAGTATATGGGGGTCCCTGACACTATAAAACGCTGACGGCGAACCTAAATATTTACGTCCCTAACTAGCGTCACCAGTGACACTAATACAGCGATCAGAAAAATGATCGCTTAGCAACACTGGTGACAGGGGGTGATCAAGGGGTTAAAACTTTATTAGGGGGGGTTAGGGGGGTATCCTAGACCTAAAGGGGGGTAATATTCACTGTCCTAACACTGTAACTGTCACAAACTGACACCATGCAGTAATCAGAAAAAAAAAAAAAAAAAAAACCTGCTGGTGTCAGTTTGTGACAGGGGGGGGGGTGATTGGGGGGGGATCGGGGGGCGATCGGGGGGGGGATCGGGGTGTTTTGTATGCCTGGCATGTTCTACTGTGTGTGTAGTGTGTTGTGCACTTACATTGATGTCTTCTCCCCTCGGCGCTGGAACGGAATACCGAGCTGAGGGGAGATGACATCATTTCCTTTGCTGCTGTTTAGCATACAGCAGCAAAGGAATGTTCCCATTGGCCGGCGGCGATCGCGAGGGGGGGGCCACGAACGGATGGCCTCCCCCTCATCTCGGATCGCCGGGGAACAGAACGGGACCGCCTCGGGCGGCGGGGGGGGGTCCGATCGGACCCCCCACCCGCGGAAGGCAAATCATGTACATGTACGTGATTTTGCCTGCCCGTGCCGCTTTGCCGACGTAAATCGGCGTTAGGCGGTCCTTAAGTGGTTAATATAAGCTTAGCGAGATTTTAAAGTGACGTGCAGGGTATGCTTTAAATTCTGTGTTCTCTATATATTCCTGTAGAAAATCCACTACAAAGCCATTGAAAATGTCCACATCAACTACTACAGTGGGGAAAATAATTATTTGATCCCCTGCAGATTTTGTAAGTTTGCCTACTTATAAAGAAATTAAGGGTCTATCATTTTTTTTTATTATAGGTGTATTTTAAATGATAGAGACAGAATGTGAACCAAAAATCCAGAAAAAACACATGACACAAATGTTATAAATTGAGTTGCAGTCCAGTGAGTTCATTAAGTATTCGATCCCCAAACAAAACATGACTTGGTGGAGAAACTCTAGTTGGTAAGCACAGACATAAGACGTTTCTTGCAGTTGGTTACCAGGTTTGCACACATCTCAGGAGGAATGTTGTTCCACTCTTCTTTACAGATCTTCTCTAAATCTTAAAGGTTTCTTGGTGGTCGCTTGTCAACTCAAAGTTTCAGCTCCCTCCATAAATTTTCTATAGGATTAAGGTCTGGAGACTGGCTAGGCCACTCCATGACCTTAATGTGCTTTTTCTTGAGCCACTCCTTTGTTGCCTTGGCGGTATGCTTTTGGTCATTGTCATGCTGGAAGACCCATCCATGACCCATCTTCAGTGTTCTGGCTGAGGGGAGAAGGTTCTCATCCAAAATTTTACAATACATGACCAGGTCCATTGGCCCCTCAATGTGGCAAAGTCGACCTATACCTTTAGCAGAGAAACAGCCCCAAAGCATAATGTTTCCACCTCCGTGCTTGACTGTGTTCTTAGGGTCATAGTCAGCATTTTTCTTCCTCCAAACACAACGAGTCGAGTTAATGCCAAAGAGCTAAATTTTGGTCTCATCTGACCACAGCACTTTCTGCCAATCCTTCTTGAGGAGGGGGACCTTGCAGATGCTGCAGGATTTCAATCCATGGCGGCATATTATGTTACCAACGGTTTGTTTGGTGACTGTTGTCCCAACTGCCCTTTCATTCACAAGCTTCCCCGTGTAGTTCGGGGCTGATCTCTCACTTTTCTCATGATCATCCTTACCCAATGAAGCAAAATCTTACATGAAGCTCCAGACCGAGGGCTATTGATGGTTATTTGGTATTTCTTCCAATTGCGAATAATCGCTCCAACAGTTGTCTCCTTCTCACCAAGCTTCTTGCTGATGGTCTTGTAGCCCATTCAAGCCTTGTACAGCTCTACAATCTTGTTCCTGGCATACTTTGACAGCTCTTTGGTCTCGCCCTTGATGGTGAGGTTTGAATGGAATAAAGATTCTGTGGACAGGTGTCTTTTATACACATAATGAGTTGTTGTTAGGAGCACCTTAAATTGACAGGACTAATCTGTGTACCACATGAGCACATACTGTAGCCAGTCTGTGGGAGCCAGAATTATTGTTGGCTGGTAGGGGATGAAATACTTACTGTATTTTACTCACTGAACTGCAACTCAATTTATTACATTTGTATCATGTGTTTGTTTATGGATTTTTGGTTTATATTCTGTCTCTATCACACCTATGATAAAAAAAAATATAGACCCTTCATTTCTTTGTAAGTGGGCAAACTTACAAAATCTGCAGGGGATCAAATAATTATTTTCCCCACTGTATTCCTATAGAAAATCCATTAAAAAGCCATTGAAAATGTCCACATCAACTACTATATTCTTTAAACGGAAGAATGAAGAATGCACTCTGACCAGTTGAAAATCAGATGACAGCAATGCCTTGGGTGTCACCAGGAAAGAGAATGAGAGGAAATCGCATGGGGACACAGCAATATAAAGTTGATCCACCTCCTTCTTAATATCCAAAACTAGAAAAAAAATGGTCTGGAGTTTTGCAAGGCCAGCTGCATAACAAACTTTTAGTACTTTATGGTTTTGGATGGGCACTTATGGACTACAATAGCCCACCACTAGGGCACCATGACACCACCATTTTGCTTTGTAATGGCTTACACAGTTGGTCTGGATATTGCAGTGATTGTAGAAATTTTTCATCATGGGTGTCACTGGGTAGAGCCAGAGTCATTTTATCATCAACCACACAAGACAAAAATATCAATTTTAGCTTCAGCACATGGACATTTTTTCTGCTGCTCCTGTGGGGTTGGTGGGGTTTTATTCCTGCCTCTGCATGTTAGCCTATGTGTCCATGCACACATAGGTGTTTAGATAATTTTATAGGCAGGAAAAAAAATACACTGCCAGTGCATCCTGGAGCAGCAGCAATTTGGCAGAAAAAACACTTGATGCACCTAAACGTCTAAATGCATGTTAACGTTAGGTGCACTTAGCACTTGAGTGTTATTTAATTTCAATGGTGAGAATAAATTATTTTTCCGGCCAATTAAATGAATTAACGCCCAAGCACTTGGCGCTCCTAAACGCTTTACACACAATTACAACGTCAAGTATTTTTTCTACCACAGGAGAAGGAGCAAAAGAGGAAAGGAGTCTAGGAGAGATAGCAAAAGGTTTAGTGTGCATGAGGCCTTAGGTAGGAGTGTTGCTCAAAGTAAAATTAGTCACATGCATGTTGTTTGAAAAGGCAGTTATAGGGAATATGAGGTATGTTTACACTTTTTAATTACACATGGGAAAGTGGATATGAAGGAAAGAAACATTCTCGTTTTTTTTGTACAGGATATAAATACAGATCTGGCAACTGAGCATCAGAAGCGGTCATCCCTGGACCACATGACCTAAGGGGCTCAGGGGCAACTGCCTTCCTTTACAGCTACACTGCAACTTAACTTTTGGTTATGTCTAATATAACCACACAAGCACCATGTTTTTGCCTGAAATACAATAATACCAAAAACAAAGCATAAAAAAACACAATTTCTGAACATTTTAAACTGATTTTTACAAAACAAAACATAATGAAAAGGCTATACACATTGGATCTTGACAGTGTGATCCATACAGGCTGGCAAATGTAGTCTAACGGACCTAAACCTTCCTAAATCGGCGTTGTCATTTAAGTGCCTTCTACTCCTCACCAAAATAATTTAAGAATGCTGGTGCAAAGCCTTTTTTACTACTCCTTATGATATCATTGTGCAGAGCTCTAAATATATTCTGTTAACAACTCTGCATTAGTTTCTGAAGATGGGATGGCTGCTTATATACAGTACAAATGTATTTGTCTCCTAAAACAGAAACTCTTTAAATCAGCTCTGCTATGTATCCCACAAATTCAAATCTAAATGTTGCTGCTCTGAGTGAACAGTTGCAATCTGTGTAGTGTGTACTGTAGTAGAGGGGTTTTGTGGACACTTCCAGCCCCCAAACATATATCCTTATTGGAACAACATGCGTTGGTAATACTGTTTGTCTTTAGAAACAGAACATGCAGAGGTTTATGAAGGTGGCATGCACCCTGTGATATAATTGGACATGGAAAGATAGCTAATATTACCTTATTGGGCAAGTACACCTTCAGGAAGTTTTGTACCTAGTTTTGGCCCAATATACCACAGGGGGTGAGAAGTTCCAGCCCACAATTCCTTGCATATAATAGCTGAAAGGCTCATTGTTAAGAGGGGGGAGGCTTACATGCCAGGATAAAGCACAGGCTTCCCAGGACACCTCAGAGCAGATTATTTAAAGTGACTCTTTGTTTAGTTAAAACCAATTCACTCATTACTACAGCACATGCAGAATCATTAGTTCATTTAGTACATTTATATACAGTAACTGGAAATCAGTAGGAACTTTCTTTCTATGTGGTCACCCCAACATTTAATCCTTGACCTGTAAAACACAGGAAGAAAAACTCCTAATGATTCACAGAAACAAAAGCTTGCTGGCCTATCCAACATGACCAAAAGGGAGAAATGACCACTTGAGGCTTCTAGTTGTTTAATTGTCTTACTTCCTCCAAACATCATGTATAACATATGGATTCCATAACTGATTTACAGGTTATGGCTTTTTGTGTTTTGTTTTTGAAAGTTTTTTTTTTAAGTTAACCTGGGCTGGAAAATATTTAGGAAAACACATTAAAAAAACACCTGATGGCAAGAATTTGTGGGCAAGAAGTACTAGTCAATAAGAAAAGTAAAGGCACAAACCCCTCTAGATGCCAGGGGGGAATGTGAACACAATAAACCGCGAGACGCCAGTAAGTGTGCTGCATATCAGTCAAAAGCAAGTAAGACAGGTTGCTCCTCTTGTCAGTCAATTGTGATAGATCAGCAAATATTCAAATAGCATCCCATTGTTAGGAGCTACAGCACAGATGAACACATCAACCAGAACTTCAACCAGAGCGAAAGACAGAAATAGGGGAAATAGGGCATGCTGCAGGATACAGGAAAAATGATCTTGTTTTAAAAAGGGTCTGTTCATGAAAAGTAGAAGGGCCTGTATTGGCTTTTTACACTTCAAGAGGGTTTTGAATTCTCATAAAAGTCTAAAGTAATGTTCAACTTGGTTTTAGAAGGTCAAATGCAGGCCAGAAGGAGGTCAAAAGCAGGCCAAATGCACCAGGTAATGAATTCTGAGTGATCCCAAAAGCATCCCAAACTTATGTCAAGCTGATGTCTTCGAAACAAGCCCAAAGCCCGTCAACACAGACATGAGCTTGACCATTTGTACCTTTTTTTAAAGTGCTTAACACCAAGTTATGGTAAACATTTGTTTTAAGTCAACACAAGGAAAGATTAATGAGGTGGGGACTGTGGGTTCAGAGGATTTCAACCAAAGCAGCAGCCATCAGCACAAAGGACCCTTCTCATATTGTATATAGTAAGTAGTGTCTCTTGTGCTAAATTAAAAAAAATAGTTTGACTAAACTTAGGCTTTAATAACTACTACTCTTTGCTATTGTTATCCATTGGCATTCATGAATTTGTTTTTGCCACCATGATCTCAGCAATTCCTAATATTTCTAATGGATAGATGTTGGGGATCAATCTTTGGAGGATTCACTGGACATTCACCCCCAAACTTTTCCTTCTGTTGTTTCAAGAATGTTTGAGGAATTCCGTTTTTAATAATCCTAGCAGGTGGTTGTTTCTGAAATTCATCCAATTTTTTTTGTAATAAAAAGACCACTTGAGGTCCATATTAGAAGGTACGTTTGTATTTAGTTAAAACAGGGATTTGCAAGGAAGGTTGTAACACAACAGTTTTCATACCACATCATTTGTCTAAAATTAATTTGGATTCTGACCATACTGTATACTGAAAATATACAGTAGATATAGACACCAGTGTCACACTTTGATTTTCTTTGATTTAAATCATCCCTGTGTAAGTACAAAAAGCATTCTGTATTGCACAACAATCTCTTCAATACTTTCCATATTTAATTAAATGCTTGCCCATAGACAAGGTACACATTTTGCTAGCAGCTGAGGAGCAGTGTGCCTATTTAAATATTCATAAGCTAAAATTGGATAAATACTGAGGAAGATGCTCATTAAAAATAAAATATGCTCGTGTTTTGTCCTCTATGACAGTGTCAGAATCCTCCGTGCCTGCCAGAGTTCTGTGCAGACCTCTTCTTGCATCTAAGGTTATGCCCTGGGTTAACTGCTAAAGTTAATTTCCAGCCATAGAATTGATCAAACAGGAAAGATTTTATGGTCTGGAAAGATTTTTTCTACCGTTTCCCCAAAAATAAGACCTAGCGTGATTGTCAGTGATGGCTGCAATATAAGCCCTACCCTGTTTCCCTGAAAATAAGCCCTACCCTGAAAATAAGACCTACAAGGATTTTAACTAGGGCTTATTTGGGGGGTAGGGCTTTTATTGCAGCCATCACCAACAATCACGCTAGGTCTTATTTTCGGGGAAACAGGGTACTAGTAGTTTTCCCAATAGTTATAATTATCTATTGGCCCTGAATACCTGTTTACGATAATTTAAAGCTGATCTGCAGGCTCAAAAATATTCCTCACTAGCCACAAAGGATATGAATCTACTGTATGTGCATCAAACACTTTTACAAACTGAGATATTACCTTGTAAAAGTAGCAGTGACATTATTATTGTGCTGTGCTATGCAGAAAGCAAAGATGAGGGAGGGGCCAGCAGGCTCCACCCACTACAGAAAACTACAGGAGGGGGCGGAGATAAGACCAGTCACCCTGCACAAGGAGAGAGAGCAGAAGTGACCGGTCTTTATTATAGGAAGCTCCTGCACAGCTTTGAGGTAAAGTTTCACACTGAATTACTGCAGAGACCTGGAGGAAATACACAAAGCACTCCAATATTTAAGTAAGAATACACATGGTATTTACACAATATTTACTTATCCTGGATTTCAGCTTTAATTAAACACCTTGGGTTAATGCTGACCAGTGGCGGCTGGTGCTCAAAATTTTTTTGGGGGGTGAAAACAAACTGAAAAATTAAACTGTAATGCAGAAAAATGGTTGGAGGGGAAGAGACCCGAAAATTTCAAACGGGAAGAAAGGGTTGGTCAAGGAGCAGTCTTCTCCTTTTATATCAAAACGTTTATTGGTATAAAAAATGAATAGGAAAGATAAGGGCAGACTACATATAAAATAAAATGCAGCCTCACTGTGCACATCAAATGCAGCCTCACTGTGCCCATCAATTGCAGCCTCATTGTGCCCATCAAATGCAGCCCCACTGTGCCCATCAAATGCAGCCTCACTGTGTCCATCAATTGCAGCCACACTGTGCCCGTCAAATGCAGCCTCAGTATACCCATCATTTGCAGCCTCACTGTGTCAATCAATTTCAGCCTCACTGTGCCCATCATATGCAGCCTCATTGTGCCAATCAATTTCAGCCTCACTGTGCCCATCAAATGCAGCTTCACTGTGCCCATCAAATGCAGCCTCACTGAGCATGTCAACTGCACAATTGCAGCTTCACTGTGCACATCATATGCAGCCTCACTGTGCCCTATCAATTGCAGCATCACTGTGCCCATCATATGCAGCCTCACTGTGCCCATTAATTTCAGCTTCACGGTGCCCATCAAATGCAGCCTCACTGTGCCCATCAAATGCAGCCTCACTTTGCCCACCAAATGCAGCCTCACTGTGTACACCAGTTGCAGCCTCACTGTGCCCTTCAATGCACCATCCCTGTGCTGAGTTCCTGGGTCAGTACACCTGCTGTGTGCATTATAAGGGGTTCAAACCATCCCTGTGCTGAGTTCCCAGGTCTGTAGACCTGCTGTGCCCATTATGAGGGGTTCCCACCATCCCTGTGCTGAGTTCCAGAGTCCGTACACCTGCTGTGTGCATTATGAGGGGTTCTCACCATCCCTGTGCTGAGTTTCCAGGTCTGTACACCTGCTGTGCCCATTATGAGGGTCCCCAGTGAAGCAGTGCATCAGTAATGCCAATGATAGCCCACAGCACTAGCATATATCAGCCACTTTTAAATTTGCTAGCACCAGTCATGCTCCCAGCCCAGGATGACACCTCTGGAAGGTGAAGTCCACCAGCTAAACATAGCAGAACAACTAAGCCCAGCATCCACTCTACCTGCTAGCAATAAAATACAAGCAGTGGCGTCACTGGGGGTGGTGTCACCTGGTGTGGTTAAACATGGTGTCACCCCCCTCCACCAACTATAGTCGCCCCTCAGTACAGATCCCCCTCCACTAAGTATAGACCCCCCTCCATCAGTACAGACCCCCCTCCACCAATATAGTCGTTTCTCAGTACAGACCCCCTCCACTAAGTATAGACCCCCCTCCGTCAGTACAGACCCCCCTCCAAATATAGTCTCCCCTCAGTACAGACCTTTCTCAGTACAGACCCTCCCTCCACAAAGTAAAGTCCCCCTCAGTACGGACCCCCTCCCTCAGTATAGACTCCCCACTAAGTATAAACCCCCTCCATCAGTATAGACCCCCTCCATTGGTATAGACCCCCTCCCTCAGTAGAGACCCCCCTCAGTATAGACCCTCACTCAGTATAGACCTTCCCCTGAGTACAGACCCCCCTCCATCAGTATAGATCCCATTCAGTACAGACCCCGCTCCATCAGTACAGACCCCCCCTAAGGACAAACCACCCCGCCATCAGTACAGACCCCCCTCAGAACAAACCACCCCCTCCATTGGTACAGACCCCACCTCAGGACAAACCACCCCCCTCCATCAGTACAGACCCCCCTCAGGACAAACCACCCCCTCCATCAGTATAGACCCCCTCCTCCATTAATATAGACCCCGCTCAGGACAAACCACCCCCTTCCATCAGTAAAGACCCCCCTCAGGACAAACCACCCCCTCCAACAGTACAGACTACCCCCTCCATCAGTATAGACCCCCTCCTCAGGACAAACCACCCCCTCCATTAGTACAGACCCCCCTCAGGACAAACCACCCCTCCATCAGTACAGACCCCCCTCAGAACAAACCACCCCCTCCATTAGTACAGACCTCCTCCTCCATCAGTACAGACCCCCCTCAGGACAAACCACCCCTCCATCAGTACAGACCCCCATGAGGACAAACCACCCCCTCCATCAGTACAGACCCCCCTCAGGACAAACCACCACCTCCATCAGTATAGACCCCCCTCCTCAGGACAAACTACCCCCTCCATCAGTACAGACCCCCCTCCATCAATTCAGACGCCCTCCTCAGGACAAACTACCCCCTCCATCAATGCAGACCCCCTCCTCAGGACAAACCATCCCCCTTCATTAGTACAGACCCCCCTCAGGACAAACCACCCCATCCATCAGTACAGACCCCCCTCCTCAGGACAAACTACCCCCCCCATCAATGCAGACCCCCTCCTCAGAACAAACCGCCCCTCTCCATTAGTACAGACCCCCCTCAAGACAAACCACCCCCCCATCAATACAGCCCCTTTATTCAGAACAAACCACCCCCCTCCATTAGTACAGACTCCCCTCAGGACAAACCACCCCCCCATCAGTACAGACCCCCTCTTCAGGACAAACCACCCCCTCCTCCATTAGTACAGACTCCCCCTCAGGACAAACCACCCTCCTCCTTCAGTACAGACCACCCCCTCCATCAATATAGTCCCCTCCTCAGGACAAATCACCCCCCTCCATTAGTACAGACCCCCCTCAGGACAAACCACCCCCTCCATCAGTACAGACCCCCTCCTGAGGACAAACCACCTCCTCCATCAGTACAGACCCCCCTTAGGGCAAACAACCCCCCCTTCAGCAGTACAGACACCACCTCAGTACAGACTCCCTTCAGGACAAATCACCCCCCTCCATCAATACAGACTCCCTCCTCAGGACAAGCCACCCCCCTCCATTAGTATTGACCCCCTTCAGGGCAAACCACCCCCCTCCACCAGTACAGACCCCCCTCAGGACAAACCACCCCCTCCTCCATCAGTACAGACTCCCCTTCAGGACAAACCACCCCCCTCCATCAGTACAGACCCCCTCCTCAGGACAAACCACCCCCCTCCATTAGTACAGACCCCCCTCAGGACAAACCACCCCCTCCATCAGTACAGACCCCTCCATCAGTGCAGACCCTCTCCTCAGGACAAACCACCCCCCTCCATCAGTACAGACCCCCTTTCTTTAGGACAAAACACCCCCTCCTTCAGTACAGACCACCCCCTCCATCAATATAGACCCCCTCCTCAGGACAAATCACCCCCTTCATTAGTACAGACCCCCCTCAGGACAAACCACCCCCCTCCATCAGTACAGACCCCCTCCTCAGGACAAACCACCCCCTTCATCATTACAGACCCCCCTCAGGACAAACCATCCCCCTCCATCAATACAGACCCCTCCTCAGGACAAACCACCCCATCCATTAGTACAGACCCCCCTCAGGACAAACCACCCTATCCATCAGTACAGACCCCACTCCTCAGGACAAACCACCCCATCCATCAGTACAGACCCCCCTCCTCAGGACAAACCACCCCATCCATTAGTACAGACCCCCCCAGGACAAACCACCCCATCCATCAGTACAAACCCCCCTCCTCAGGACAAACTACGACCTCCATCAATACAGACCCCTCCTCAAGACAAATCACCCCCCTCCATTAGTACAGACCCTCCTCAGGACAAACCACCCCCTCCATCAGTACAGACCCCGTCCTCAGGACAAACCACCCCCTCCATCAGTACAGACCCCCCTCAGGGCAAACAACCCCCTCCATCAGTACAGACCCCCCTCAGGACAAACCACCCCCCAGGACAGAACCCCCCTCAGGACAAACCACCCCTCTCCATCAATACAGACCCCCCTCAGGACAATCCACCCCCAATCATTACAGACCCCCCTTAGGACAAACCACCCCCCTCCATATAATATAGCTGTGTCCAGCAGCAAAAACCAACCTAATCATCAGCAGCCACACCACCCGGGTGGAGAATAGATAGTGACAGGCTCAGGCAGCAGTGCAGTATTCGAATGGTGTAAGAGGTATTGAGCTGGGCCATAGTCTATGGTGAGTGTAGTGATTTGTGTTATTAGGGCATGCACTTCTCTCCAAAACTGTTGGATTAGAGTACACTCCCACCAGATATGGAGCATTGAGCCTACCGCTCTCTTGCACCTCCAGCAAGTATTAGGTATTTTAGGGGAGAATTTGTGTAAGCGGGCAAGGGTTCTACACCATTTGGTTGCGATTTTGTAGCCATTTTCTTGGATTGCTACATTCATTGAGCCTTTATGAATGCACTCATTAATGTCCTCCCAATTGTCATCCGATAGGGTAATTTTAAGGTCTCCTAACCAGGACAAACGCAAGGTGTCTCTCCCAGGGGGAGAGAGGTCATCTTGAAGTAGAGTGTATATATTTGATATTAGATGTCTTTGAGGAGTTATTCGTGTGTGTAAGGATTCAAAGGCTGTAAGCTGTCTGTTCCATGTTAATGAGAGATCTCGTGATGCAAAAAAGTGACTCAACTGCCTGTAGGTCCAGAAGGGAAACGTTTTAGTACATGATGAGGACACCAAGTCTTCAAAGGAATGCATGCGTCCCCTGTGGAAGAATTGGTGTGCCAATACCTCCCCATGAGGCCACTCCCTTCGGAGGAACATCTCAGATTCTCCAGGGGGGAAATCAGGGTTCCCCCGCAGAGGAGTCAGTGGGCCTGGGTATGATGTTAGTTTGAAGGGTCCCATAGACTTCTTGAAAGCCATTAATGAGGGATAGATAAAGGGGTGCATCTTCAGGTTCTGGGGCCATAGCGAGGGATTCATCCAGGGGACTGAGTGTATTGAGGTGTCCGTGAACGAGTTTTCCAGAATAACCCAAGCCTTCTCAAATCTGTGAGCCCTCCAATCCACCACTCTATTCAAATGACAGGCTAGGTAGTACTTATGTATATCAGGTAATCCAATCCTGCCTTTGCTCTTGGTACGCGTGAGGCATGAGTAGTTAATGCGCGGGGTGCTAGTTTTCCATATGAAAGCTGTGCATGCTTTTTTTTATAATGTCAAGAAGGACGGGGGGAGGTAGATGGGAATCGTCTGCATTAAGTAGAGTAGGCGGGGTAGGATGATCATTTTAATTAGGGCTGAGTGCCCAAACCAGGAAACGTTAAGGCTGGCCCAATCTTTCAGGTTCAATTGAATCTTGGATAATGCGGGTAAAGTTGTGATGATAAAGGTCAGACAGTTTCCTGGTTATATGTATACCTAGATATGGGATAGAGTCCTTTTTCCATATGAATGGAAAGGATTCTTGGCAATGTAATACTTCTGATTGGGGAAGTGAGATATTCAGGGCATGAAACTTGGAAAAGTTAATTTTGAAATTTGAGAGATCTCCAAACTGTTTCATATCTTTCAGTAAGTTTGGTAAAGAAACTCGAGGTGTTTGGAATAATAGTAAAATGTCGCTGCCGAACGCCGCTATTTTGAATTCTCTATGTGCTCTGGTGATCCCCTTAATGTCAGAGATCTCCCTTAGCTTATTTAAGAGGGGTTCTAGTGTCAGGACAAAAATGAGGGGTGACAGGGGACATCCCTGACATGTCCCATTGCTGATGTTAAAGGCGTTCGACAGGTGGCCATTTACTTTCACCCTTGCTGAGGGGTTAGAGTATAAAGCAGCTATGTATGAGCACATGCGGGGTTGAAGGCCAATACCTTTCAGTACTGCATGTAATCCCAGGCCACTCTGTCGAACGCCTTTTCCACATCCGGGGAAAGGAGAAATCCCTGAGTTTTAGAGGAGGTGAGCCAATGATGTAGGTTTAAGGTACGTGTGGTATTATCTCTCGCCTCCCTTCCTGGTATGAAACCTACTTGGTCAGAGGTTATGAGGCTGGGTATGAGAGGTAATAATCTATTGGCTAGTATTTTGGCGTATAATTTAATGTCCACGTTTAACAGTGAAATGGGCCTGTAGTTGGAGACTAGCTGAGGGTCCTTGCCCTCCTTCGGGATGACCGCTATGTGGGCCTCTAACATTCTGCCTGGGGATGTCTGGGGCTGAGCAAGGGTATTGAACGCTGTCAGCATTCTGGGTGATAAAACATCTAAAAAAGATTTATAGTACTGGAGTGGTAGGCCATCGGGTCCAGGGCTTTTCCCTACTTTCATTTGGTTAACGGCAACGTTCAGCTCCTCTGCAGTAAGTGGGCTATCTAAGTCCTCAGCTTGTTGGGCGGTGATCGGTTTGGGGCAAAATTGGGTTATAAAGTCCTTAATTTGAGCAGTGCGTGAGTTTGAGGGATTAAGATCAGGATGATCTTGCAGTAGGTGGTAAAGATCGGAATAGAATGTTTTGAATTGTTTAGCTATATCTTCATTTCTGGAGAAGAGTCTGCCTTGTTTTTCTCGTAAGTGATGGATCGTGGACGAAGCCTTGGCAGCCTGAATCGTGGGCGCCAAGAGTCTTCCACTTTTATTGCCGTGTTCATAGAACACTTTTTGCCTGAGTACATAGCGTCTTCTCGTTAGTTTTCCTAATTCATCTAGTAATGAGGATCGTGTAAGAACTAGTTCTTGGAGAGTGGCCTGTGAGGAAGATTGTTTATGAGAAGCTTCTAATCTTCTAATGGTGTTAATCAGTGCTTTAATCTTTTCCTGGTGTGCTTTCTTGGCTTTAGTTGCTAGGGAGATAAGTCCCGTCCCCCCCCCCCGTATAACACATTTGTGGGCCTCCCAGACCGTGACAGGGGAAACATCTGGAGTAGAGTTTTCTGCAAAGTATAATTGGATTAGGGATCGAACCTGCTGTAATGTGGCTGGGTCTTTCCGTAGAGAGGGATTCAGTCTCCATGATTTAGTCTTGTACGTCAATTCGGGGAGAGTAAGGGTAACTGTAATGGGGTGATGGTCGGATAGGAATATTGGTTCTATTGAGGTGTGTGTGAGGAGGGGTAGGTCTGTTTGCGTAAGGAAGAAATAATCTATTCTAGTTTAGGTGTGGCGGTGAGTAAAAGGTATAGTCTCTGTCATTTGGGAACATGGTACGCCAGGTGTCGTGGAGAGAGAGGCCCTTCAATTGTAGTTTAATCTGGCAAAGCGCCCGGTATGGTAACGTAGTCATGCCTGTGGAGGTGTCTACTGTAGGGTTCAATGGGGTATTGCAGTCTCTGCCCAGCAAAACTATGCCTTCCTGAAATGTGGCCAATAAGTCGCACACCTTCCTAAAGAAGGAGACCTGGTGTGCATTGGGGCAGTATACATTTACCAATGTGATCGGTGTGGATGCATAGGTGCCTTTGAGAAAAAGGTATCTACCTTTTGGGTCTTTTAAAGCGTCAGACTGTTGGAAATCAGCGTGTTTAGATATTAAGATGGTTACTCCTTTAGTCTTGGAGTCAGGGTTTGTGGAGTGTATCACCGATTGATATATGTGATTGGTCAGCTTGGGTATTGCATCTGATCGGAAATATGTTCCCTGAAGAAGGAGGAAGTGAGCCTTGTGTTTAGAGAGGGCTGATAGCACCTGTGATCTTTTTCTGGGAGATTCAGACCTTTTACGTTAAGCGGCACACATTTTAAAGTTAATTGTTGTTTAACTGCCTTCTCTGCCTGCATGGCAGGTTGTGAGAGACAGTAATGTAGTAGAGTCTAGAAGTAGGTTTGATTTGATAGCCTCAGGAGTGTTCAATTTTATCTTATTTATTTTGTGTCAGGCGGGTAGTAAGGAGCGAGAGCGGTCCCATGAAAAGACCGGAAGAAGAAAAGAAGGAAGGGGGAGGTTTGAGAAAGAGGGGAAGAGACGGGAGAGGTGAGAAAAGTATAGAAGAAAGCGAGTGGTAAGGAATGAAGTTGTCTGGGGGTATGTGATGAAACAATAAGGAGGGTTGCTTTGAAATGGTGCACTAGAATCGTGTACCAAGAATGTACCAGAGATGAAAATAGATATTCTATTCCACCAGTTAGGGGAAGATCCGGAGTGTCAGCTAGTGCCCAGTGGGACTGCTGTGTGGGGATGTAGGTATGAAAGGGAGCCAAATGACACCGGACTGAGGAGGACTAAAGGGGTATACAGGTAAACAGTGGGATATAAAGGTAAGCTCCAGTTGTCCTGGAAAATCCTGTGATTCAAACAATGGTCTTGTTTCATAAGCATTAGTTAAACATTTTTAAAAAACAACATCATAAGTATTGCTACTTAACCGCAAATTAACATAGTGGTAACGAAAAGGTATAACAGGTAATAACTAGTAAAGCAACTGTAAAAAAAATAGCCCTGTGGAATTGTGTCAACCCTTTAGTGAGTGCATGCCCTTGTGGAAATTCTATTGGAAGGGCAATTGAGCTCACTGAGAGACTGTAGGTTAAAGCTCAAGCCCCCCAGGACAGGGGTCAAGGCCAGCAGGCTACGGCCCAATCCCATAACTCAGAACTCAAAACACAAACCTCAGGCTTCAGGGAGCCTTGTTGAGGTATAACAGGTGCCTGTCATGATTGACAACTCCCCTGATCCCCCACAGGGCGTACCTCTATTATGCTCTGGAGTGTTGATTTCCCTACAAATGATGTGTATCAAAGGTATGTCATTAAATTCGCGAACCATGGGTACCTAGAAGTGGTTTGTATCGGAAAGGATATTATAGGTGTTTACCCAGAGGAGATCAGATCGCAAGGTATAGGGGGCACAAAGATAGGGGGCAGGGGAGAGGTGGTGGAGGTGGAACCAATATTATTTCAGCAATCTGTGTGGACATCATACTCGCGTACCCGAAAAAGTCAGAGCAGGGGGGGATCTGGTGGTCAATATTGGGCGGTAAGCTATCGTCTCAAGCAGTCCAGGTTTACTAGTGCATAAGTTGTTTTAATCCCGCCACAATCCCCCACCCCCCTCCCGTGGAGAGCCTGCATCAAACCTTACTTCATGTTAAATGAAACTTATGAGCGTTTATTACAATCGTGAGGGTGACCTCGACCCACGCCGGGAAGACTGCCTTATTAATTTAGGCACCTGACAGAGTGTTGCCCAACTGATAAACAAAAAATCATTTGATCTGATCAGTGTTATATGGCCAGCGGTGGAAATATTGGTGTGTTAGTTAGGCTTCTGATCGTCTAAGGCCCAGGTCACCCCCATAACACTTTTCTCCGTATTGTTCAATTAATGCGTACATAATGCAAAAGGTGTAAATAAAGGCTTGTTAGGTGAGAGGTGAGCCACAGACAAAAAAAAAAAAGAGGGGGGGAGGGGGGAGGGGATTCCATCAGGAAATGTCCATCACCCGTTTCCTGACCCTAAAGTCTAAGGAAGAGTGGTTTGAAGGACATAGAACAAACATGCTGCTTATGGAGTGTAGATAACAAGAAGAGCCAGTGTCCCAATCAATAGTGATGGTTACCTGAAACTTTAGTAAAGTTAAGCGCCCATTACAGCTGTGAGCAGGTTGATGTACCCCAACAGGCTCCTCTAGTTGCATGTGCAAACAGGACTCTCACAGAGCTTGAAAAGCGTAACAAGGGAACAAGGAGAGTCAGTGTCCCAAGTATTGGTGATGGTTACCTGGAACTTTAGCATGGAGTTAGGCGTCCATTACAGCTGCGAGCGGGAAGATGTGCCCCGACAGGCTCTTCCAATTGCATGTGCAAACAGGTCTCTCACAGATCTCAAAAAACTTTGGTGGGTTCGGGCCTTTCAAGGAAAATAAACAGGCAGAGAAAGACACAATGCGCAAGACAAATGAGCGGCAAAAAGAAAAAAAATCCCTTCTCTTTCCCCCGAGGAAAAGGGCATCAGAAAACAGTACTTATGTACAAACAACCCGATGTAACATGGGGCAAAAGAGATTATACATTCTGTTGGTCTCGTCGGGAGGTCACAGCCAATCCCGGGCTGCGCACGGGCAGATCTCGGCATGAGAGACAATCAGCTGTGGACGTTGGGTCCAATCTGCGAAGTCTGGAATGTTGCCTTTGAGATTTCGGTGTTAGATTGTGTGATACCGACTTCCATGGCTCCGACGGGAAGTAGAAAGAGTACCACTCAGGAAGATCCACTTGTGGGATGTCAAGCTGGTCGCAGAAGGCAGGCAAGTCTTCCGGTGTTCGGAGTAGAGCAGTGCGACCTCTTGTGGATGCAAAAAGACAGAATGGAAACTTCCATCTGTATTGGATATTTCGTGTACACAGAGCTTCCAGCAGGGGGCGCAGTATATGTCTATTTTGTAAAGTTAATTGAGAAAGGTTCTGAAATAATTAAATGTCTGTGCCATTAAATAGAATGCGTCCTCTTTCTCTTGCTTTAGGAAGGATTTCTTCTTTGAAGGGGAAGTTTACAATGCAGCAAACAATATCCCTTGGGGGTTCAGGTTCACGGGGAGGGGATCTCAGCGCTCGATGCAGTCTTTCCCTCTCAATGGGAGAATCTGACGGGTGGCCTAGTAAGTCATTAAAGGTAGAGCAGATTGCCTGTGGTAATGCAGGTGAGTCTATGCTTTCGGGGACCCCCCTCACCCTAATATTATGTCTGCGGCCCCTATTGTTGAGATCTTCCACCTGACGATGGAGTTCAAACATGTGTGTTAGTTGGGAATCGTATGCCCCTTGCACTTGCCTGATAGCTTCAGCGTGTGTTTGTGAAGCCTGTTCCACTTCCACGATGCGGTGGGTAATGCTGTGTATGTCTGCCTTTAGGTCCGTTATGGCTGCAGTGAGTGTATGTTTAATGTCAATAGCAACCTTTTGCAGATCCTTCTGCAGGTCCAGCAGACTGAAGGGACGATCCGGACCTTCGTCTCTGTTGGGCGGCATGTCGGCGCGCTCCCACGCGAGGCCGGTGATGAGGCCTGTGAAGCCTGTGACGCCTTGTGGTTGTTCGCCTGCTGAGTGCGGAACAGCTCGGGGATGTTTTTACTCAGCGGTATCCCGGAATCTTTTAGCGTGCGGAGAGCAGAGGTGCTCCTGTTAGGCTTTCCCATTGTCGGATGTGGCTGCAACTCCCAAAAGAAAGCAGGATTCGTCCTCGGTGTGCGGCAGCTCTGCTCTTAGGCAGCCATCTCAGGTCCCATCCAAGCTACTCCAGCAACTTGATGTTTATTAATTGTGCCACAAACTTGTTTGGCCTGTGGCATCAGGATTTAAAAGGAACAGTCTGACATTCTCTTCCCTTTTATACCTGAGGTCATAAGTTCTTTCAGGACCTACTGGTTACTACTGTTTGATGTATTGTGATTTTCTTTACATTGCATTCCCTTTTGCATATTTACAAAGAGTTTAACACTGAAAGGAATCTAAACCGGCGTGGGTTCCCTCAAGACCATATCAGACCCTTATTCGAGCATGACGCCCCGGCAGGTCACGAAAGGGGGGGGGGGGAATGAGTGCCCCTCTCCTGGAACATACCAGGCCATATGCCCTCAACATGGGTGGGTTGGGTGCTTTGGAGCAGGGGGGGTGGGATCTGGGGGCTACCTTGTCAAAGGGGGCTTATAGATTCCGATAAGCCCCCTGCCCACCAAAACCACTGCCCACGGTTGTTGGGAAAAGGCTCTTGCCCCCATCAAAAAGGTGCCTTGGAGTAGGGGGGGCACAGAGCCCCCCTGCCTCAAAGCACCCACCTCCCCCATGTTAAGGGCATGTGGCCTGATATGGCCCAGGAGGAGGGGGGGCGAGTAAGCTGGGCTGCATGCTTGTTTGGATAAGGGTCTGGTATGGATTTTGAGGGGGACCCCATGCCAATTCTTTTATTTTGGCATGGGGCTCCCCCTCCATATCCCTAAAAGACTCAAAGTCAGATCCCATTCACTGAAGACGCATGGAAGTCAGACATGAAGTTGCAGGGCAAAGTCAGATTAGAAGTCGTGCAACTTCCATGTCGGAACAGTGTGGACATAGCCCAAGTCATTCTTGTTCTTATCTGCTTCAAGAAAGTTAAGTAAAATACTTCTTCCTTTGCTACAGTCTGGTGTCTGTGTAATTGCATTATCACTTTGAAATATGTCCAAACCCCGGATATCAGAAGTGTCGAGGAGGCTTGCAAGGTCAGGACAACCTTTGGGGTCAGTCATCTTCCAGCGGCCCTCACGGGGTTTGCGCTACATGTGCAAGAGCACTAACAGTTAAGTAATGATATACAGTATAACAGCAGTGTGATGTTATTAATGTTAATAGAATTAGAACTACTTTAGTGACTACTAGACAACCTAGTTTGCTGTGATAATGGAAGGGATGGGAGTGCAGAATTCACACCTTACCACTCTAGTGCATTGCGTTAAGGTAACCCATTCAAATAAATGAGCTGCCAATGCAACAGAAGACCAAAAAAACAAGGGCGTGCACTACTTTTAGCAACGCAAGTGCACCATAAGGCAGGTGTGTAGATAAGGTGCAATGGAGTGACATTCAGAATGAATGGCACTGCAGCACAAGAATGTGCATTGCTGCAATGCATTAAAAAGGGGATCAACTCCAGAGATAAAACGATAAATCTCCCACTCTAAAAGACTCTGGTCCGGCCACACCTAGAGTATGCTGTCCAGTTCTGGGCACCAGTCCTCAGGAAGGATGTACTGGAAATGGAGGGAGTACAAAGAAGGGCAACAAAACTAATAAAGGGTCTGGAGGATATTAGTTATGAGGAAAGGTTGCGAGCACTGAACTTATTATCTCTGGAGAAAGACGCTTGAGAGGGGATATGATTTCAATATACAAATACTATACTGGTGACTCCACAATAGGGATAAAACTTTTTGGCAGAAGGGAGTTTAACGAGACTCATGGCCACTCATTAAAATTAGAAGAAAAGAGGTTTAACCTTAAACTACGTAGAGGGTTCTTTACTGTAAGAGCAGCAAGGATGTGCAAATCACTTCCACAGGCGGTGGTCTCGTCTGGGGGCATTGATAGCTTCAAAAAACTATTAATTAAGCACCTGAATGACCACAACATATACAATGTAATACTGATATATAATCACACCCATAGGTTGGACACGGTGTCTTTTTTCAAACTCACCTATTTTGTAACTATGTACTGTAACTATGCAATGCATAAATCTGAATTCTGCCCTAGAATTTTCACTAAGAACCCAATTTCTGAGCTGCTAAAAAAAACTGGTGAGATAGTCTAGCCCAGACATAGCAGTTTGTTGCTCCCTATTACTAAACAAGGAATACCCACAGCACCACTCTCTAGTAGGGTTGTGACTATGCTGACAGCTCTCAGGCTACCTGTACCTTTCCTTTTGTAATATGGTCAGGACAAAAAAAAAAATCTTCATTTACTTGAAAATTCCATTTTAAAATAATATATTCCATATTAACATTTTATTATAATATAGTCCATATTATTATTATTATTATTATTATTATACAGTTTTGTATCCAATAGCATGATTACTTTTCAACTGAAAGAAACCCATTCTGTAAAGAACCATGAAAGTCACTACTGGATGGATCCTGACTGGTTGCTCTTGATCTTGCACTTAGCTCTTTTCACCACTGAATTTAAATGCACTATTTGGGGATATGTGTAATTATGCATATTTATTTGCACAAAAAAAATGTCAGCCATAACTGATGACATATATGATCAGCAAGGCATGCTGTGGTATCTGGCACCAGGCTGTCAGTAGCAGATCCTTTAAGTTGTGAAGTGGATCCTCCATGGGTCGGACTTGTTTTTCCAGCACATCTCACAGATGCTTGATTGGATTGAGATCTATAGAATTTGGAGACGTATGCCCCATACACACGAGCGGAATCTCCATCGGAAAAATCTTGGATGTTTTTTCCGACGGAATTCCGCTCAAGCTTGGCTTTCATACACACGGTCACACAAAAGTTCTCTGAACTTTTGACTGTCAAGAATGCGGTGACATACAACACTACGAAGAGCCGAGAAAATTAAGTTCAATGCTTCCGAGCATGAGTCAAATTGTTTCCAAGCATGCATTGTTTTTTGCGTGTCGGAATTGTATACAGACGAACGCATTTTCGGATAGGAACTTTTTCTGACTGAAAAATAGAGAATCTGCTCTTAATCTTTTGCTGGCTGGAATTCCGCCAGCAAAAGTCCGATGGAGCATACACACGGTCGCATTTTCTGACCAAAAGCTCTCATCAGAGTTTTGCTGGCGGCATTTCCGATCGTGTGTACGGGGCAAAAGTCAACACCTTAAACTCATTGTTGTGTTCCTCAAACCACTCTTGAACTATTTTAGCAGTGTGGCAGAGCACATTATCCTGCTGAAAGAGGCCAGTGCCATCAGGGAATACTGTTTTCATGAAGGGGTGTACTTGGTCAGTAACAATAATTATGTATGTAGTACATAATCATAGTACATGTCAAATAACAGCCATATGAATGGCAGGACCCAAGGTTTCCCAGCAGTTTTCTTAACATTGCCCAAAGCATCACACTGCCTCCACCAGCTTGCCTTCTTCCCATGCTGCATACTGGCGCCGTCTCTTCCCCAGATAAGTGACACACCTGGCCATATACAAGATGTAAAAAAAAAAGTGATACATCAGACCAGGCCACCTTCTTCCATTGCTCGTTAGTCCACTTCTGATGCCCATTGGAGGTGCTTTTGGCTGTGGACATGGGTCAGCATGGGCACCCTGACTGGTCTGCAGCTACGCAGCCCAATACTCAACAAATTGTGATCCCCATTTTTTTCTGCTTTCAATACAATCAACTTCAGGAACAACATATTTACTTGCTGCCTAATATATATTCCAGCCACTTCCAGGTGCTATTGTAATGAGATAATTCAGTGGTTCAGTATTATTCACTTAACATGTTAGTGATCATAAAGTTATGGTTGGTCAGTATATATACACACACACACAATGTACAGTATCTCACAAAAGTGAGTACACCCCTCACATTTTTGTAAATATTTTATTATATCTTTTCATGTGACAACACTAAAGAAATTACACTTTACTACAATGTAAAGTAGTGAGTGTACAGCTTGTATAACAGTGTAAATTTGCTGTCCCCTCAAAATAACTCAACCCACAGACATTAATGTCTAAACCACTGGCAACAAAAGTGAGTACACCCCTAAGTGAAGATGTCTAAATTGGGCCCAAAGTGTCAATATTTTGTGGGGCCACCATTATTTTCCAGCACTGCCTTAACCCCCTTGGGCATGGAGTTCACCAGAGCTTCACAGGTTGCCACTGGAGACCTCTTCCACTCCTGCATGATGACATCATGGAGCTGGTGGATGTTAGAGACCTTGCGCTCCTCCACCTTTCATTTAAGGATGCCCCACAGATGCTCAATAGGGTTTAGGTCTGGAGACATGCTTGGCCAGTCCATCATCTTTACCTTCATCTAAACCAAATACGTTTATCATGGTCTCATCGGATCACAGGACTTGGTTCCAGTAATCCATGTCCTTAGTCTGCTTGTCTTCAGCAAACTGTTTGCGGGCTTTCTTGTGCATCATCTTTAGAAGAGGCTTCCTTCTGGGATGACAGCCATGTAGACCAATTTGATGCAGTGTGCGGCGTATGGTCTGAGCACTGACAGGCTGACCCCCTACCCCTTCAACCTATGCAGCAATGCTGGAAGCACTCATACGTCGATTTTCCAAAGACGACCTCTGGATATGACACTGAGCATGTACACTCAACTTCTTTGGTCGACCATGGCGAGGCCTGTTCTGAGTGGAACCTGTCCTGTTAAACCGCTGTATGGTCTTGGCCATCATGCTGCAGCACAGTTTCAGGGTCTTAGCAATCTTCTTATAGCCTAGGCCATCTTTATGTAGAGCAACAATTCTTTTTTTCAGATCCTTAGAGTTCTTTGCCATGAGGTGCCATGCTGAACTTCCAGTGACCAGTATGAGAGAGTGAAAGCGCTAACACCAAATTTAACACACCTGCTCCCCATTCACACCTGAGACCTTGTAACACTAACAAGTCACATGACATCGGGGAGGGAAAATGGCTAATTGGGCCCAATTTGGACATTTTCACTTAGGGGGGTGTACTCACTTTTGTTGCCAGCAGTTTAGACATTAATGGCTGTGTGTTAAGTTATTTTGAGAGGGCAGAAAATTTACACTGTGTTGTCACATGGAAAGATATAATAAAATATTTACAAAAATGCGAGGGGTTTACTCAATTTTGTGAGATACTGTATATATACACAGTAACTGGAAAAAGTATTCACACAGTATTTTCCACATTTTGTCATGTTACAATCAAAAACATAAATGTATTTTATAGGGATTTTATGTGACAAACCAACGCAAAGTGGAACATAATTGTGAAGTGGAAAATGATAAATGGTTTTGAAAATTTTTTTACAAATAAATATGTGAAATGTGTGTCGCGCATTTGTATTCAGCCCCCCTGAGTCAATACTTTGTAGAACCTCCTTTCACTGCAATTACAGCTACAAGTCTTTTTGGTTATGTCTCTACCAGCTCTTCACATCTAGAGAGTGACATTTTTGCCCATTCTTCTTTGCAAAATAGCTCAAGCTTTGTCAAATTGGATGGAGAGTGTCTATTAACAGGCAATTTTCAAGTCTTGCCACAGATTCCTAATTGGATTTAGGTCTGGACTTTGACTGGGCCATTCTAACACATGAATATGCTTTGATCTAAACCATTCCATTGTAGCTCTGGCTGTATGTTTAGGGTCATTGTCCTGCTGGAAGGTGAACCTCCACCCCAGTCTCAAGTCTTTTGCAGACTAACAGGTTTTCTTCTAAGAGATATAGGGATCGGGACCTTGGTCCCCGACCAAGCTACCATAGAGAATGGGGGAAATCGGACTACTTCAGTACAGTTAAAGTCAGAGTAAGTATGAACAAATACGTAGAAAATATATTTAAAAAAAGGTTTTCTTCTAAGATTACCCTGTATTTGGCTCCATTCATCTTCCCTTAAACTCTGACCAGCTTCCCTGTCCCTGCTGAAGAAAAGCATCCCCAAAACATGATGCTGTCACCACCATACTTCACATAATCCAATGTGTTCAGGGTGATGTGTAGTGTTAGTTTACCGCCACACATAGTGTTTTGCTTTTAGGCCAAAAAGTTCAATTTTGGTCTCATCTGACCAGAGCACCTTCTTCCACATGTTTGCTGTGTCCCCCACATGGCTTCTCACAAACTGCAAATGGGACTTCTTATGGCTTTCTTTCAACAATGGCTTTCTTCTTGGCACTCTTCCATAAAGGAAAATGTGTGGAGTGCACAACTAATAGTTATCCTGTGGACAGATTCTCCCACCTGAGCTGTGGATCTCTGCAGCTCCTCCAGAGTTACCATGGTCCTCTTGGCTGATTCTCATATTAATGTTCTCCATGCCTGGCCTGTCAGTTTAGGTGGACGATCATGTCTTAGTAGGTATACAGTGCCATACTCTTTCCATTTTCGAATGATGGATTGAACAGTGCTCTATGAGATGTTCAAAGCTTGGAATATTTTTTTAGAACCTAATCTTGCTTTAAACTTCTCCACAACTTTATTCCTGACCTGTCTGGTGCGTTCATTGGCCTTCATGATGCTGTTTGTTCACTAAGGTTCTCTAACAAACATCTGAGGGCTTTACAGAACAGCTGTATCTATACTGAGATTAAATTACACACAGGTGGACTCTATTTATTAATTAGATGAATTCTGAAGGCAATTGGCTCCACTAGATTTTATTTAGGGGTATCAGAGTAAAGGGGGCTGAATACAAATGCACGCCACACTTTTAAGATATTTATTTGGAAAAAAAATTTGAAAACCATTTATCATTTTCCTTCCACTTCACAATTGTGTGCCACTTTGTGTTGGTCTATCACAAAAATATCCCAATAAAATATATTTACGTTTTTGGTAGTAACATGACAAAATGTGGAAAATTTCAAGGGGTATGAATACTTCTTCATAGCACTGTACATGGCCCCAAACATTGTATAAAATTAGCACTTTTATTGATTGCATTGATTAAAAAAAAAAAAAAAAGAAGCAACATGTCTTTTATTACTTAAAAGAGAAGTAAAGGATTTTTTTCCTCCATCGTACTTACCTAGGTCGATGCAGCATCGGTCCAATGCTGCATCTGTCCCCCCGATGCCTCAGCACAGAGAACCGAGCGATCGAACATCGCTGATCACTCGCTTTTCACAGCTCCCCGAGCAGAGAGCTGTAGACTGTCAATCACAGCTCTCTGCTCTTCTCCCTCCTCGCTCATTGGAGCGCTGAGCTATGGAGGGGGCAGAGCAGCCATTTCATGCTCTCGGCGGCTCGTTGAGAGGCTCAGACGGGTGTCAGTCTAGACACCTGGCGGGATGACGTGGTGCCTGGACTGAAAACGGTGACGTCAGCAGACAGTGGATTTCAGTCTGCTCTCTGCTGCAAAACAAATTGCACTCCTGTGACCCACAGGAGAAGTGCAGCCAAACGAGCTTAGGCTGGACTTCTTCTTTAACTTGGAGTCTAATTTTTTCTGATTTCACCTGTACACTATTCAGTAGCACAGCAGGTATTTAGATATACAGGAACTAGGAGGCTGCTGGGAATCAAATCAGAGGTGGCGGACACCCACATATGGATAATAAGCCACATGATATAAATAAGGCTTCAAGTGTGTACATTGGGTTCTAAAGTATGAAACTGGGGATGACGTAGTTTGACTGTTGCTGGTTATTTTCCTGCATTGTGCCTTGATGAAAGGAAGATCGCTGCCACATAAACAAAATTTCAGAAGAAAATTATTATACTTCAAAGCAGAAGCACTGCTGTGAAAATCACGCCAGGATACAAAACAACACTGGCAACGTACTGTATTCTATTCATGAGCAGCTTGAATGGCCTTTCAAACTGAATCATGTCTGCAGCCAAAGACTGTACTATCAAAGTTTAGGGCTGAGAGATGTTCTTTATTATATCGGTCATACTTTTCAACTTCTCACTGTATACCGAGTTCACGAACCACTCTTTAAGAAAACTTCTGTGTATAAAGCATTCACTTACATAAGATAATACAAACACTAAAGTGCAAGTCTGGCCAAAACCTAAATAAGTTTTAACCTGCTCCCACCTCCATTCTGAGCCCTATACTAAATACCCTGTAAAGCGTAGGTCAACAACCTGTAGATCGCAGACAGGTGACTGGTAGATCTCAGTCTGGGTTTGCTGACCTGCAATTCCAGAGCACCAAACAGAGTGCAATACAGAGGGACAACTTGTAAAATTAGAGCTGTAGAAGTGCGCAAGAGTCATATATGCCGATGTCTCCTCTGTAGTGCTGGCTTCTGTCCCATGCGGAGTGATACCAAGGTTTAAATCAGGTGTGAGAAGGTGACACTGTGATCGGTGAGCTTTGACTTCTCTTGTATTGTTCAGGTAGATCTCCACCTCTGTAAGGTTGCCTACCCCTGCTGTAAAGGAAAGATGCTTATCTAATTTAAGGGCACTCCAGTTTGGTTACGTAATCAGCTTCCTGTGCCGGCTTCAGATGAGAGGAGGAACAGTTGACAACAGATGCCCTATAGGAAGTCTACGGGTGATGTTACAGCCCAGGCTCTGAAGCTGTCCTTGGCACTCTCTCCTCTCCCCTGAAGCCGGCTACTGGGGAGATCATGTGACTGGACAAGATTCCCCCTTAAGCCAGCCATACATGGATCAAAATTCAGCTGTTCAGCAGGGACCAGCCAAATTTCATCCATGTATGGGCACCATGGTTGTACACAAGTCAATCAATTGTTTTGACTCATCAATACTCCTAATGTTTACCACGCAGTTACACATAGGCCTTTAAAGGTTTGGTAATAATATATAATATAATAAGATTGTTGGACCATGTCTTCATGGCTGGGGATGTTCACTGTCTAAGCCATCTGTGCTGCTGTATAATTCACCTATTCCATCATCTGAGATGATTTGCATGTTATGTTAAATTAAAATATGTTTATGATCTCCAAGGCCCACTAATAGAACTTCACCACAACTACCACCGATCAGTAAATTGAGCAGTTTAGAATTTTCAGAGTAAATATGCATACTTAAAACGATATTCTACAGAATTTTTTTTTTTTTTTTAGCTTCATCTTAAAATATACAGTGTGTGTGTGTGTATATATGTATATTTATACACACACACACACACACACACACACACACACACACAGTGCTGTGAAAAAGTATTTGCCCCCCCTCGAAAAAGTTACATTTTTGTCTCATCAGTCCACAGAATATTTGCCTAAAAGTCTTCGGGTTAATCAAGATGTTTTTTGGTAAATGTGAGATGAGCCTTTGTGTTCTTTTTTGGTCAGCAGTGGCTTTGGCCTTGGAACTCTCCCATGGATGCCATTTTTGCCCAGTCTCTTTCTTATTGTTGAATCATGAACACTGACCTTACCTGAGGAAAATGAGGCCTGCAGTTCTTTAGATGTTATTCTGGGTTCTTTTATGACCTCCTGGATGAGTCGTCGTTGTGTTCTTGGAGTCATTTTGGTTGGCCGGCTACTCCTGTTAAGGATCACCACTGTTCCAAGTTTTCTCCATTTGTGGATAATGGCTCTCACCGTGGTTCGCTGGCGTCCCAAAGCCTTAGAAATGGCTTTGTAATCCTTTCCAGACAGATACATGTCAATGACTTTGTTTCTCATCTGTTCTTGAATTTCATTAGATCACGGCATGATGTGTTGCTTTTTGAGATCTTTTAGCGTGTGTCACTTTGTCAGACAGCTTCTATTTATGTGATTTCTTGATTCAACAGGTCTGGTAGTAATCAGGCCTGGGTGTGGCAAGTGAAATTTAATTCAACGTTCCATAAAATTGTGGTTAATCACAGTTCATTCATGATTTAGCATGGGAGGGGGCAATTACTTTTTCATATAGGGCCAGGCAGGGTTGAACAGCTTTTTTTTCCCTTAATAAATGAAATAATAATTTAAAAACTGCATCTTGGGTTTACTCGTGTTATCTTTGTGTAATATTAAAATTTTTTGATGATCTGAATCATTTAAGTGTGAGAAATATGCAAAAAAAAAAATCAGGAAGGGGGGAAATACTTTTTCACAGGATTATATATATGTGTATATATATATACAGTTGCAATAAAAAGTATGTGAACCCTTTTGGAATGATATGGATTTCTGCACAAATTGGTCATAAAATGTGATCTGAACTTCATCTAAGTCACAGCAATAGACAATCACAGTCTGCTTAAACTGATAACACACAAAGAATTAAATGTTACCATGTTTTTATTGAACACACCATGTAAGCATTCACAGTGCAGGTGGAAAAAGTATGTGAACCCTTGGGTTTAATAACTGGTTGAACCTCCTTTGGCAACAATAACTTCAACCAAACTTTTCCTGTAGTTGCAGATCAGACGTGCACAATGGTCAGGAGTAATTCTTGACCATTCCTCTTTACAGAACTATTTCAGTTCAGCAATATTCTTGGGATGTCTGGTGTGAATCGCTTTCTTGAGGTCATGCCACAGCATTTCAATCAGGTTGGGGTCAGGACTCTGACTGGGCCACTCCAGAAGGCATATTTTCTTCTGTTTTAGCCATTCTGTTGATTTACTTCTATGCTTTGGGTCGTTGTCCTGTTGCAACACCCATCTTCTGTTGAGCTTCAGCTGGTGGACAGATGGCCTTAAGTTCTCCTGCAAAATGTCTTGATAAACTTGAGAATTAATTTTTCTTTCGATGATAGCAATCCGTCCAGGCCCTGACGCAGCAAAGCAGCACCAAACCATGATGCCCCCACCACCATACTTCACAGTTGGGATGAGGTTTTGATGTTGGTGTGCTGTGCCTCTTTTTCTCCACACATAGTGTTGTGTGTTTCTTCCAAACAACTCAACTTTGGTTTCATCTGTCCACAGAATATTTTGCCAGTACTGCTGTGGAACATCCAGGTGCTCTTGTGCAAACTGTAAACATGCAGCAATGTTTTTTTGGACAGTAGTGGCTTCCTCTATGGTATCCTCCCATGAAATCCATTCTTGTTTAGTGTTTTACGTATCGTAGATTCGCTAACAGGGATGTTAGCATATGCCAGAGACTTTTGTAAGTCTTTAGCTGACACTCTAGGATTCTTCTTCACCTCATTGAGCAGTCTGCACTGTGCTCTTGCAGTCATCTTTACAGGACGCCCACTCCTAGGGAGAGTAGCAGCAGTGCTGAACTTTCTCCATTTATAGACAATTTGTCTTACCGTGGACTGATGAACAGCAAGGCTTTTGGAGATACTTTTATAACCCTTTCTAGCTTTATGCAAGTCAACAATTCTTAATCGTAGGTCTTCTGAGAGCTCTTTTGTGCGAGGCATCATTCACATCAGGCAATGCTTCTTGTGAAAAGCAAACCCAGAACTGGTGTATGTTTTTTATAGGGCAGGGCAGCTGTAACCAACACCTCCAATCTCATCTCATTGATTGGACTCCAGTTGGCTGACACCTCACTCCAATTAGCTCTTGGAGATCTCATTAGTCTAGGGGTTCACATACTTTTTCCACCTGCACTGTGAATGTTTACATGGTGTGTTCAATAAAATCATGGTAACATTTAATTCTTTGTGTGTTATTAGTTTAAGCAGACTGTGATTGTCTATTGTTGTGACTTAGATGAAGATCAGATCACATTTTATGACCAATTTGTGCAGAAATCCATATCATTCCAAAAGGGTTCACATATTTTTTATTGCAACTTGCAAATATATATATATATATATATATATATATATATATATATATATATATATATATATATATACATACATATACACACACACACAGTATCTCACAATAGTGAGTACACCCCTCACATTTTTGTAAATATTTTATTATATCTTTTCATGTGACAACACTGAACAAATTACACTTTGCTACAATGTAAATTAGTGAGTGTACAGCTTGTATAACAGTGTAAATTTGCTGTCCCCTCAAAATAACTCAACATACATCCATTAATGTCTAAACCGCTAGCAACGAAAGTGAGTGCACCCCTAAGTGAAAACGTCCAAATTGGGTCCAAAGTGTCAAAATTTTGTGTGTTCACCATTATTTTCCAGCACTACCTTAACCTTCTTGGCATGGAGCTCACCAGAGCTTCACAGGTTGCCACTGGAGTCCTCTTCCACTCCTCTATGACATCACGGAGCTGGTGGATGTTAGAGAAGAGACCTTGCGCTCCACCACCTTCCCTTTGAGGATGCACCACAGATGTTTAATAGGGTTTAAGTCTGGAGACATGCTTGGCCAGTCCATCACATTTACCCTAAACTCCTTTAGCAAGGCAGTGGTCGTCTCAGAGGTTTATTTGGGGTCGTTATTATGTTGGAATACTGCCCTGCAGCCCAGCCTCCAAGGGGATGGGATCATGCTCTGCTTTAGTATGGCACAGTACATGTTGGCATTCATGGTTCCCTCACTGAACTGTAGCTCCCCAGTGCCCGAAGCACTCATGCAGCTCCAGACCATGACACCCCCACCACCATGCTTGACTGTATGCAAGACACACTTGTCTTTGTACTCCTCACCTGGTTGCCGCCACACATGCTTGACTCATCAGACAACAGGACATGGTTCTAGTAATCCATGTCCTTAGTCTGCTTGTCTTCAGCAAACTGTTCGCAGGCTTTCTTGTGCATCATCTTTAGAAGCGGCTTCATTCTGGGATGACAGCCATGCAGACGAATTTGATGCAGTGTGAGGCGTATGGTCTGAGCACTGACAGGCTGACCACCCACCCCTTCAACCTCTGCAGCAATGCTGGCAGCAAAAGACAAAGACAATCTCTGGATATGACGTTGAACATGTGCACTCAACTTCTTTGGTCAACCATGGTGAGGCCTGTTCTGAGTGGAACCTGTCCTGTTAAACCGCTGTATGGTCTTGGCCACCGTTCTGCAGCTCAGTTTCGGGGTCTTGGCAATCTTCTTAAAGTCTAAGCCATCTTTATGTAGAGCAATTCTTTTTTTCAGATCCTCGGAGAGTTTTTTGCCATAAGGTGCCATGTTGAACTTCCAGTGACCAGTATGAGAGGGTGAGAGTGATAACACCAAATTTAACACAACTGCTCCCCATTTACACCTGAGACCTTGTAACACTAATGAGTCACATGGCACCGTGGAGGAAAAATGGCTAATTGGGCCCAACGTGGACATTTTCACTTAGGGGTGTACTCACTTTTGTTGCCACCGGTTTAGACATTAATGGATGTGTGTTGAGTTATTTTGAGGAGACAGCAGATTTACACTGTTATACAAGCTGTACACCAACTACTTTACATTGTAGCAAAGTGTCATTTCTTCAGTGTTGTCACATGAAAAGATATAATAAAATGTTTACAAAAATGTGAGGGACGTACTTACTTATGTGAGATACTGTATATATATATAAAATCTCCCTTAATGTATAAACATAGCTCAGCATCCATGATACAACAGGATTGCTCCCTGTTCTTATCATGCATACTCCGACAATCAGCTGAATGTTGTGGATGGGCCCAGTAATTTGTGAAGGTGTAATGTTCCGTGTTTGCATTAACGAGTATTTTTAGACCCAAACAATGAACTTCTGATTGCTGCTTACTTTGACCTCTTAAAGCAGAACTAAACCCTCCTATTGTTTTCAGCCAAGGAAGCTGCCATCTTGGCCTCTGTTTGATCTTCAACTGCCTTGATACTGCACATGTGATCTGTTATGACACCAGCCATTTGATGGTTTGACAGTTTGGTTGAGAGCACATCCAATGTTACATTCCCAAAACGTCCCAGGAATGTAACTGTTTTTTTAAACCGTTGGGGCCCATTCACACTAGCACTGCCCTTGCGATCTGCAGCAGGTGTTAGTGGAAAGTTAACCACACCCCAAACGCAGGTCGCAAATGTAGTGCATGTTCCGGCACCAGGTTGCACTGGTTCGCAGGGTACAAAAGTACTATGCGATCTGGTTGCAGTGCTTTTCCAAAAGTAATGCATGCACTACTTTTGGTGCGGTTTCAGCCCATTCAAAATGAATGAGGGTGAAATCGCATTGCACAGAACTGCATGTGAATCGCACAGGAACCACAGCATTTCCTAGTGTGAACGCATTCTTAAATCGATGGGTTAATTTCCACTTTAAACATACCATTGGAAACATTTTATTACATTGACAAATGTAAAAATTAAAATAAAAAAATAAAATACTATACCTGTTCATTCTGCCAGAACTCCAGTGCTGTACCATGCCCTGTACACTCTGATATGTTATCCTCAGCAGTGTGGTTAATTCTGTAAGGTTTGCAGTCCTATCCTAGGGTTACAGTGCTGCTCCTAAAAAGATATAGTACAGGCAGTGAGAATTGTCACACTAGGATAGGAAGTGTGTTAGTGGCGGGAGCACCAGACGAAAATAAAGGGAAAACATACAGCCATCATATGTAAGGACTGCTGAGCTGTAATATATTACATTTTTGGTTGTGGGTTTGGATATCCTTTAAAGGTAACTCCTTCTGAAAAGAACAGGAGACTTCCCCTCTTGACTTGTTCTACAAATGCTAGTTACCTGGCTGTCATGTCAATCCTCTGAATCAGTTTTAAACTTTCAAAAAGAAATATCCTGCATAAGAGCATAAATCAAATGACACCTTTAGACCCCTTTCACACGGAAGCAGTTTTCAGACGTTTTAGCGCTAGAACTAGCGCCTGAAAACTGCCTCCCATTCTCTGCAATGGGTGTTTTCACACCCGGGGGGTGCGCTTGCGGGACATTCGGAAAAGTCATGAAAGCAGCATCTTTGGGGCGGGTTGGGAGCGCTGTATACACCGCTCAAAAAAATGCCCTGCCCATTGCAATGAATGGGCAGCGCTTCCGAAGCGCCTAAAAAACGGTTCGGAAGAGCTGTAATGAGGGAGTTTTTAACCCATTCTTTGGGGTTAAAAGCGTGCAGTTAAAACGAGCAACGCTTTACCACGAATGCAGCCCCAGCGTGAAAGGGGTCTTATTAGTCATAAAAACCTCATCCGTGCCCCTCTCTGATTTAGCATCACTGGGGCTTATTATACCCTGACTCCTTGGTTTTCACGTAAAAACTTTAGTAGTAAGCCCAGGTCCACTTTATATATTTTGAGTCACTAGTCCAGAGCAAGTATGCAGAAAAGGATATTTGGCCTTTTTCTGACGTTTCTGCTTGTACGCTTGCTCTGGATCAGTGGCTTAGAAATTATTGAAGGTAGTGGTCAGTATAACAGCAGCTAGCATTTTCAGAAGATCAACAATGGCAGCTCCCACATTTCCCTTAGGAAAAGTTTATTTTAGATCCTTTCTACCATTGTAATAAAAGAAGCTTGAAAAAGAACTCTTAAGCAATATCAACATCTAACCTGGAAACATAACCTGTTTGCAGAGCCTCAACAGCATGACTCCCAAGTGATTAATGGATGGTAGCTATAAACAAACTATTATTCTGGTTTGGGAAGCCAGCTAATTCTTATACAAGCCCTTTCTATCAAGATTTAAAGGATATGTTCACCTTTCTTAACATGCTACACCCATATTCAGGGTGTAACAGGTTGCTAACGGACTGGCCCCCGCACCTCCCCAATCTGACGGCTAGCGGGGACACCCCCCCCCACTAGCTACCATAATTTTCTTTTTAAACGTGGCTGAGAGGGGCTCATTCACAGTGTCCTGTAAATGAAAAACTACAAGGTCTGGCAGCCTTTGAGGCTGTTGGCTTGTAGTTTTCAATAAACTACCACTAGTTAATTATTTCTTCCTGTCAGATTGTATCTGCTTACCCATATGGGATGTACAGGCAAGCAGATACATTGGCAGATCTGCTGGAGACCTGCATGATTTACCTGCAAAATAAAAGTGCATTTTTTTTTTCTAAAAAGTGAACTTATCCTTTAAAATTGTATTTTTAGGGCACAAATTATTAAATAAACCTCGCACCACTAAGTAAAATACACAAATTCAAGATGTAAAGCTGCTCCCCAATTGTGTTCATACACAAAACAAAAAGAGAATGAAGTGAGGGAGCACTATACTCAATGAAATAGTGCTCCTAAATATGCTCCTAAATAAAGTGCAAAAATTCATAAAGTGCAAGAAAACATAATGTGCTTCAAATAAAGTTTATTTGTGCTCTTCCTAAACGAAGTTTGTCGATTCTTCAATATGAAGCGTCATTAAACCATCACCACCAATTTCATTGCCACATAACACTCGCCAGACTGCCATAACCTCTTTAACTAAAAAGAAGGTAAAAAATCGCTTGAATTCTGGGTTTCCTTATAGCTCTTCACATATAACCAACACTTGTCATGGATCCAGAATAACACTTCTCCACTCCTCCATGCCACCATAAATCAGAAAAGAACCGGATAGTGTATTACCATTTATTAAAATATATTTAAAAACATGCTTACATAATATGGTGCCCTGCCCAGCACTAGAAATTTTGTTGGAATGTTAGGTTAACCGCCGCTCTGTTCAAGCCCTTGAGCCGGCGTGCGTTTCACTTGCTGAATGTTTAGAACCGGAAGACAAGGTTCATGATGATGCTATTTGATGAAATGTACGTCGAGACGCAATTTTCAGTCACGTCACTTCCGGGACCCTCCATTCAGGTTCTAAACATTTGGCATGTGGAACGCACGTCAGCTCCAGGGCTTGAGCGGAGCGGCGGCGATCCTAACATTACAACAGTATTGGTTATATGTGAAGAGCTATAGGGAAATCCAAGCATTCAAGCAATGTTTGAACTTTTTAGTTAAAGCCGTCATGACAGTCTGGTGAGTGTTATTCCAGTAGAGCACACTGGCAGCAAATGAAATTGGTGGTGATAGTTTAATAACGCCTCATATTGAAGAATCAAGAACCTTTGTTTAAGAAGAGCACAAATTAACTTTTTTTTAAGCACAATATGTTTTCTTGCACTTTATGAATTTATGCACTTTATTTAGGAGCATATTGTATTTATTTGTTTTAAAATGAATTATTGTGTATTTTAGTCACTATTGCACCATTTACTTGTGTATAGCGCCCCCTCACTTCATACTCTGTTTATATTTAGGGCACGGCTGGACAGTTCAGGAAAAATAAAGGAGTACCAGATCAAATGTTGAGAGACCATGAAGAGTTTATTTTGTCATAAATCAACAAATAGACAGCTGCCAGATTTCAGGGGGTTTTAATGGTCTGCTTCATCAGGCTTAAAAAATCTGTGGTGTGCTATCACCATTGCCATGGCTTCCATCTTCACCTGGTCTTCCTCCCAGGTTTGCGGGCTCTGTCAATTTGAATGGCCGGGCCACGATGACGTCACTCCCACGCATGTGCACAAGAGTTATGAGCATAGAACTTTGAATTTACGGCACATTTACATTTAATTTAGAGCACAGTGCCCATGCGCTGGTGACCTCACCAGCTGCAAAACATGCAAACATCTCCTAAATGGAGCATGTTTAGGAGATATTCATTTTACCTACAGGTAAACTTTAATCTACCTGTAGGTAAAAGTAACAAAGCGGAGTTTACTACCACTTTAAACATTACAGTAAAATGATTAGGCCTCGTTCACACAGGCGGCAGCCTTTACTGCTCCTCTGAAAAGAGATCTTAAGTAGATTGCTTATCAGAGGGGGCTGAGTGGTGGTTGCGGGCATTCAGGAGACAATACTTCCCCTCCTGAATGGCTGGATTTTTTCCCAGATCCCAAGGGGGTTTTTACATTTAATACCTTGGTTGTGGTGTAGTCCCATGACCTTAATTGGACGAGCTTGACAGGTGGCCCCAACTGCCCATGTGAATTTTGCCCAAATTCCATAGGTGAATGCAAGGAGAAAAATACAGCACCCACAGAAACACAAACTCCATCTTCAACTGATTTGAATGAGTAAATTGAATTCTGACTGGTTGCCAGGAGTTAAAGCGGAGTTCCACACAAAAATGGAACTTCCGCTTTTCGGAACCCTCCCCCCCTCCGGTGTCACATTTGGCACCTTTCAGGGGGGAGGGGGGTGCAGATACCTGTCTAAGACAGGTATTTGCACCCACTTCCGGCATAGACTCCCATGGGAGTCTACGCCTCTTCCCGTCCCCACCGTCTCCTGGGAACACACAGCTCCCAGGAGAGAGCGGGGACCATTTGGGACGCGCAGCGTGACTCGCGCATGCGCAGTAGGGAACCGGGAAGTGAAGCTGCAACACTTCACTTCCTGATTCCCTCACCTAGGATGGCAGCGGCAGCTGCCGAGAACCGAGCGGGTTCTCGACGTCCCCTGCCGACATCGCTGGACCCTGGGACAGGTAAGTGGCCATGTATTAAAAGTCAGCAGCTGCAGTATTTTTAGCTGCTGGCTTTTAATATTTTTTTTTTTGGCGGTGTGGGTGAACCCCCCGCTTTAATTGCACTTTTATGATAAGTTTTGTAGATTGCAGCACAGTAGTTGTGTCTGTGTAGGGGGTGCATGGGAAAACTGGAGTTCCAAACAGCTGTCCTTACACAGAGCCCAGTGGTCCAAATCTTGAGCACACTGCTGTGGAAGTATGCCTGATATTCTAACACTAAAAATAAATAAAAAGTTTAATTAGGCTTTAATAAGGCCGAGAGCAAGGTGCAACAATCACTGGCGACCAATCAGAATTTCATTTTCACTGATGTGACTTCAACAAACTGAACTATACTGGCTGCTATTGGTTACTCCACTTTGTACACACTCTTTGCATTGATGTATACAATAATTGTGAAAATTTCTAGAATAAGCACACATTATACAGTGTAGGTAATGATTCTCTGTACAAAGTGCTGATATATCATAGCTTATAAAATTAGGTTACATTGAATAAATATGTGAAAAAAAATCAAAAACATCTTCATTAAACCCCTTAGGAGTTTTGTACTGATGTTCTTTGGACATCTACTAGGACCGAATGTGGCTGTCAATAATATTAAAACTATTATTTAGTTGTATGTAGGGATTTCCATGGGTCCTTATGTTAAATCAGCTTTTTTTTTCCAGATAGGAGTTCTGCTGGCTTGGAGATAGGTACAAAGACAGGCTGATCTTTCGTTGTCACTAGGGAGATTCTTTGAACAGCCTTGCCTGGAAATATGATTAGATAATGATAGGTAGTCTGCTGTCTCCCCAGAAATGTTTCCATCCCAGGCCTGGACCCATGTGGCTTTCCTAAGTTAGAACAGCAGCTGACTTCTTGGAGTTCAGAAAGCTCCTCTTCTTCTTAGGTTTGCTTTGAGGGCTAGGAGAGTCACTGGGAACTCGAAATACATACAAGTTTTCTTCAACATCAGGAATATCTAAGGCTTCCGCACTGGACTGAAGCAGCTTGGTAAAACTTCCCGGGTGTGAGAATGAGACTCGCTTCACTGGACGCAACTTCTTCTTCTTCAGGATGCTAAAACAAATCACACCAAGGTTAGTTTCATATAAACAGCAGAGTGACAGAGAGATAAGTCAAACAGTGTCTCGTTTCTCCTTTCACTGTCAAGTCAAAGGATGGGGGACAAGACCTGCAAGTGAGACTTTACCCATCTTTTACGGACCTCACTTCTGGCCTCATCCCCCCCCCCCCCCCGCCTCTTACACATCTTCAACCTTCTGAAAGCTACAAAGACAACCTGGAGCTTACACAGGGCTTCTAATACTCATAATTTACAAAAGCTCAATAAAGTTAGCTCGTGCTCAACATAGGTAGAAATAAAAAAAGACAAGTCCCCAATGTTCGGGCAGGTAAGGCAGCAATGAATGAAATGAATAGGCTGCCTTATATGCTTCATGCGTAGATGTGAACCAAGGCTAACAGTATATTCTTGAACTGCATATTTAAATAGAGGCAGGTCGCAAAGATAGTCTATTTCTTGAGTTCTCTAACAAGCTCTGATAAGAACATCCTGGAGGACTATGAGCCTTTAATCCTTTTGATGCCAGGCTCTGCCTCCCATTTTTCACCTCAAGTTTCCAGACCATTGTTGCTATTTTCACAGTTTTTCCATTTAGGCCCCTTTCACACTTGTGCAACCTGAAAGTCGTGCGACTTTGCTGCGATTTTTTGCTGTGACTTTGATGCAATTTTGATGTGACTTGAAGCAATGCTTGTGTAATCTTGAGGTCTATGGACCTCAAGTTGCATCAAAATCAGGCCAAAGTAGTGCAGGGACTACTTTGAAGTCACACAGATATGAACGGTACTCATTGAAAGTCATGGGGTACGACTTTGCAGTCCCAAGTGGCAGGACAAGTCGCACAAGTGTGCTTTGAAAGTAAAGAATCCCCCCCAAACTATATTTTTCCTGAAAACACAGGACCTGTAAAGGCCAAGATCACCTTTTACATAAACTGGCTCATGCAGACAAGGAGCTCCGATAGTTTAAAAAACAATGTGCCATTTGTAAAAATATTGTTTAAATGCAATTGTCATACCTGTAGGCCTTTTCTGTCACCCATGAAGGCTGGCTGAAATATTCCCAGTTTTTACATTTTTAGGTACTGCGTTATTTTAAGGATATGGTCTACAATAAAATGGATACCGTGGCTCCTTGCTTGAAGATAGCTAAAAAGATGATTTAGTTGTCTTCAAAGAAGGCGGCTCAGTGGCCATTTTGTTGAAGCCCTAAGTTAGGAAGTGGGAATGTAAACATTAGGAGTATTTTGACCAGGCTTCATGGCAGAGTTGTAGAATGTACACAACTCCAAGGCTGTCTGCAAATTAAAGATCTCTTGATACTGCTGTATCAACAAAAGGGTGCCTACCAAGGTCCGCAACCTGGGAAATCCATGCAACAAAGAGAAAAAGCGGCACATCCAGAGATGATGAGCTGATTAAGCACTTTGTGTGAAACGCGTCTGCTGAACAGTGTGGATCCCTCATGTGTCATGTTTTTTAACCTTTGATTCTACAATAAACCAACAAATTTTTCTTCATCTCTGGATGTGCCGCCTTTTCTCTTTGTTGCATTCATGGCAGGGTTCCCAACAATTTGATGACAGTTTGTAAAAAATCAGTGACTTTTCAACTGACCGTAAATATCAGGGGCTGATAATTTGTCGTGCTGTGTTGACTTTTGTAAGTGTAAACCAGGCGAATTATGTGTTAAGGGTATTGTCAGTGTTTCCATATCGTGTTTATACGGTATAAATATTGATTGTCTTTGTCAGTAAACTTTGCATGTTTTGTCAGTAAAAAAAGGTGCGGGAGGTTGGCAACCCTGCTTCATGGATGACTGAAAAGGCCTACAAGTATGGCAGGTGCTCCCCATGATAGTTGTGCAACTGTTTATCAAAGATATATTAAAAAAAAAAAACAATAAAGTCATTATTAGCACACCCAAACACAACATAACTTTAACAATACTTACTAATCTAAAAGATAAAACTGTATTAGGTAAAAACAGTAAACATTTGCTTTTTTTTCAGAAATGGTGAAATTTGAAGGAACGCAAAACTGTCAATAAGCCATTTAAGTGAAAAAACCTTGAGACAGGCTGCACACATGTATTGTGGTAATGGGTGGTCTGTAGTGTAGTGGGATTCAGTGGCAATAATATTTAACAGCACCCCAACAACACACCTTGAAATGACAAACAATGTACAGATGGGGACCTAGCTGCCCCAATTTAATTTAAAAAAATAGATTTTTCTTGGAGTTTCACCTTAAGTTTAGATCTTAGACCTACCAAACCTATACAATTGTTATCCAATCAGGTAGGCCTTGGTTGGTAGATCTAAAGAAGACTGTACGCTTAAAGCGGAGTTCCACCCAAAAGTGGAACTTCCCCTTTAAGAACTCCTGACCCCCTCACATGCCACATTTGGCATGTCATTTTTTTGGGGGGCTGGGGGGAGAGCGGGTACCTAGTTTTGACAGGTACCCAGCTCCCACTTCCGGTCACGCCGCCTAGGCGACTCCTCCTCCCTCCCTGCAATCTTCTAAGACATGTCACAGGTCCCAGAAGATTGCCCAGCCATTCAAGACGTGCATGCGCCGTGCGCACCGGGCTGTGAAGCTGCCGTCTGTGACAGCCGGGTGCCCACACTTGCAATGCCGGTGCCGTGGAAAGAAAAGGGAGAGAAGTTAGGCTTCGGGCGGCCGCATCGCTGGACCGTGGGACAGGTGAGTGTGTGTTTATTAAAAGTCAGCAGCTACATTTTTTTTACAGTTTTCCTTTTGCTCTTTACATTTCAGAGTAATCTTATGTAGAGGGAGTAAAACTACGGCTGTATGGAAATAACAGCTATAAACACACTTCCTTTTTTAAAATTTCTTCCCCCATCTGAAGCTTGGGTATTTTTATGAAGCTTGATAGAGTCGCCAAGGGCCGCTGCACACAGCAATCACAGCATGAACAATATCTTGGAGCTACCTCTACTACTCCATTACCTAAAGCAGCATCCAATTCCCAAGTGTTAATGGATGCTGTAGACGAGTCATGTGACAACGAGGCACAAACTCAGATATGCAATGGAATACATGCACACCATCAAATTATCTGTCTCCACACATTACCGCTCTTCTCTCTGCTATATTTCATGCCACAGGGAGTAGAAATTGATCTGGGGATTGCCTGTCCATGATCCATAATCCTCAGAAAAGGTTTTTTTTTTTTTTTTAAAGAAGAAAAAAAAAAAACATCTTTAAAGCATCTATGTACTTTGCGTTCATTGCTTTCCTTTTAATCTTTGTTTTCTAGTCACAGTGTTTTAACTATTTCATAAGCGCTGGCATTCTGTAAACTATTTCAGTTAGGTTAGAATATACTCAAGACCAGATGTAGATACAGCCACTATAGAGAGACCTGTAGTCATTTTAACGTTTTTAGATATCGTTTTATAATCACTTTATGACTGAATTTATATTTTTTGTACAAAAAATATGACTGCTTTTTAGTAGTTTTGGGTCATGAAGATTTGCATAGGTTGAATGTAAAGTCCCCTGAGTATTTTTTTGTGCCAAAACATTTTTTATAAATAAAAGGATGGTTGCAATTCTCAAAATACTTTGAAAATTTGAGCAAATGTGGACTACCTAAATACTTAAAACAGTCCCTGTTAGCCATTTAACATGTTTAATTAGCCCTTGGGCTGGTCTATACTGTGATACAAGGTAGCATAGTTCCATTCCACACCACCCTGTCATACCCCTTCCCCTGTAACCCATTCTGATCCTTCTTATTTGTCTCCCCCCCCTCCCCCCTCATTTCCCTTTTTCTTGCTCGTTTTCTACTCGACTGTGTTTTCCTGGTGTCAGAGTAATTAAGGCTCTCTGTTCAGGCGCAGATCTGGTCACACTCATTTATAAACACCCCGCTGTCCTTTAAAACATGTGCTTAAGCTTGAAGCTATTTCTGTTTTTTTCAATCTGGTGATGAACTGTTTGGATTTGTATATAAAAGTGGATATAAACACGAAAAAAAAAAAATTTAATTAAGGCTTGCACCTTGTACAGTATAGGATTTCATGTCATCTGTACCCAGTCTTGCCACGAAGAGTTAATCCAGCTGTGAGCAATCCTCTTATCTTTTCTCAGTGATATAAAAATGGTCAGAAAGAGAAATAGGAGTTTGTTTCTCCCCCTTGCTGTGAGTGACAGGTTACATATTTACATATCTCATGCACGAGTGTGAGAGAGGAATTCTGTGCACTTCAGATCCCCTCCTTTCTTCTCCAGCTCTCCCAGGATTGGCTGCTCCACACCTCAGCATGATTGGGCATGCTGAAGTCATGTGGTGACTTTTCTGGGTTTTGACTGGATGTTAGTGATCATGGGGCATAATCCACAAGACCAGCAGAAGTTCAGTGTAAGAAATATCGATGCCTGGTCAAGGGGAGTGTAGAGATGGGCGGGGAGTGTACTGACATCACGACTCCACCCACCGAGCTCCAGACAACAGACCCACCCACAGAATCTGCAGTTTTTCGGGTCTCATAACGGACAGAGGGGAGACAATTGACAGGTAAAGATACATTATCAAAACGGTAAGCTGCGCAGCATGAGGTTTTAAAAGTGTGGTAACATATATTCCCATACAACATGTGTCCCTATCAGATGGAGGAAATGATCACTCTCATTCAAAAATAGTAGAAGACACTAACGTACGTGGGTCCAAAATATGACCATATAAGCTGAAAGTATTGGACATAAGTAACAATAAGAATAAAAAAAAATAACACAATAAAAAAAAACAAGCTAAGAGTCCTCTGAAGGGTCCACACCAAACTGTAAGTTCTTAAAAAAGCTGATTCCACATTCAAGTGATATTCCCAATAGTATAAGATGTCCTCAGTTCACTGTTTATTGGTGACTTCAAACGAAAAACACCCAAGAAGTAGTGATAGGTTTGGGATAGAAAGATTTTTCCACCAGAGAAACTACTGCCGCTTACCAGATGTGTTGATCTCTTTTTAGGGAGATCACATTCGCCTGTGGCTTATGCCCCAGCCAGGGTCTCTGCACTTGTCAGCCTAATATCACCTCTCCTCAGCTTGAATTATCCCCATCTATAATGTCAATATTTTCTTTATTGGCCGCCATTGGAGATGAAGGTAGGTCACCGCTTATCCCCCAACATGTAAATCTTTTGTTACTGTGTTGGGTAATGTCATTTAGCTACAGTAGCAAAGCTGCTGGTGTTTTTAGAAGGTTATTATGAGGCCTTAGACCAAGTTCCCAGCAAGAATTGTAACTAAATATCAATGGATATATGGATGAAAAATTGAACTACTTATCAGGGAAGCGATGTTCACCAATTGTATGTTAAAAGTTGAATTTTCAAGTTTGACTAGAGGGTACTTTTAAGTGTATTATATACAGCGGATAAAACAAGTATTGAACACGTCACTATTTTTCTAGATAAATATATTTCTAAAGGTGATATTGATGTGAAATTTTCACCACACGTAGGTAAAAATCCACGCAATGATGTCTTCTGGGCATCGTGAAGTCCCCATTTCTCCTGTTGTGGGTTTCTGCATTTAAGGTACTGATGCCAAGGTAGACTGGGATACAGGACAGAATTGCTGTAAGCCCATGCAATCCATGCAAAGAAACCAAAACAAATAATAGTTCAGAAATTAAGTTATGTGTAGTAAAATGGAATGACACAGGGAAAAAAGCATTGGAGCATGCCAACTGAAATATATTTTAATACGTCGTACAAAATTCTCTGTTGGTAATGACAGCTTCAAGATGCCTCCAGTATGGGGAAACTAGTCACATGCATTGCTCAGGTGTTATTTTAGCCCATTTTCCACACAGTCTTCAAATCTTGAAGGTTCCATGGGCCTCTTCTACGAACTGTGATCTTAAGTTCTCTCCATAGATTTTCTAAGTGATTCAAGTCAGGTAATTGGCTAGGTCATTCTAGCAGCTTTTTTTTCCTTCTTTGAAACCAATTGAAAGCTTTCTTGGCTTTGTGTTTGGGATCATTGTCTTGCTGAAATGTCCATGCTTGTTTCATCTCTTTCATCCTGGTACATGGCAGCAGATTTTTTATCAAGAATGTCTTGGTATATTTTTCCATTTATCCTTCATTCAATGATATGAAGTTTGCAGCCCCACACCATGATGTTCCCACCTCCAAACTTCACTGTTGGTATGGGGGTGTTTTTGGGGTGATGTGCAGCACCATTTGACCTCCAAACATGGTGTGTATTATTGCATTCAAAGAGTTCCATTTTGGTCTTATCTTACCAGACTATATTCTCTCAGTATTTCACAGGCTTGTCTAAATGTTGTGCAGAAAACTTTAAACAAGCTTCAACATGCTTTTATTCAGCAATGGAGTCTTGCGTCGTGAGCGTGCATACAGGCCAATGGCGACTGAGTGCATTACTTATTGTTTTCATTGAAACATCTGTTCCTGCTAATTCCAGGTCTTTCCGAAGCTCTCCACAAGTGGTCCTTGGCTCTTGGACAACTCTGATAATTCTTTTCACTTCTCTGTCAGAAATCTTGTGAGGAGCACCTGGTCGTGGCCAGTTTATGGTGACATAACGTTCTTTCCACTTCCAGATTATGACCCCAACAGTGCTCACTGGAACATTCAGAAGTTTAGAAATCCTTCTGTAACCAATACCATCAGTATGTTTTGCAACAATAAGGTTGCAAAGGTCTTGAGAGAGCTCTTTGCTTTTACCCATCATGAGATGTTTCTTGTGTGACACCTTGGTAATGAGACACCTTTTTATAGGCCATCTTTTATAGGAAACTGAACCAGCTGATATTGATTAACACTGTGAAGGGGCAGGATTGCTTTCTAATTACTGATAGATTTCAGCTGGTGTCTTGGCTTCCCATGCCTTTTTGCACCACCCTTTCTTCACGTGTTCAATACTTTTTCCCTGTGCCATTCCATTTTATTACACATAATTTAATTTATGAACTTATTTGTTTTGGTTTCTTTGTATGTATGGATTGCATGGTTTGTTACCGACATGGGGTGAAAATGTCATGTCAATACTTATTTTACCTGCTGCAGATAGATAGATAATCTATCTATCTGTACATGTATGTTATACAGATATATTAGTATCAGTTATTTACATATTCAGTGACACCCCTATAGCTATGGAGCAATTCATCTTCAATGTTCACAGCAAAAGCAATGAAGTTGTTCAAGTAACTATCTTTCAGTAGCTCAGCTCACCATGTTAATTCATTGGAAATGGAGAGACATGCTGGTATTGAGGTGGTATACTATATACTGTACATTTAGCTTTGTATTGGTGCACTAGATGCAGCGCATGATTAATGATCAGGTCACATACAGTGGGAGGGTGGAGATGGGAGGGAGTTAATGTGCAGAATAAGGGCAGTGAAGGGTAATTTACATGTCATGTAGAGACGGGATGGAGACAAGATGTACAGGAGAAGAAGGTTGTATGAAAAAGTTAAAAACAATCCTAGAATCAATTAAAATACCTTACCATGAATCTGCTGCTGCTGCCTACGATCCCTTCATTCATTTAGGTTCAGTTCACGCTATGAATCACATATGAATCGCACAATAACCGCACCGAATTCCTGTTCAATTCACATGCGACAGTGCGGTACGATCTGATTTTGAATGGGCTTAATTCACACCGCCTGGCACCAAAGACGTGCATGCATCAATTTTGGAACTACACTGCAACCAGATCACATGATCGTTTTATACCATGCGATCCTGTGCCGGCAAACACACACCAAATGTTTGGGGTGTAGTCAAGCGTGCACTGACACCTGCTGCAGATAGCAAGAGCAGTGCGATTTTAATGGGGTGCAGGAACCCTAACCGCATTAGTGTGAACCTAGCCTTTAACTTCATTGACAAATTCTTCTTAGAAGTATTTACATTTTTTATCTCTGTAATAAGTCATTATTTGCTCTGTACATTATGTCTGTGATTTGAGCTATCCAATGATTAAATGCATTCAGAAGAGCACTGGCTGCCATTTGTGTTTTCTGAAAGGGTGTTTATAAACGGCACTCCAAAAATACACACCTGCCTTTCTGCCACATTAAGATTTATGAAGACAGTGAAGTGTTGAGGGATGGGGTATTAGGAGATGAAAGGGATAAGCGGACATGCCAAATAAATATAATATGGGCCTAGATGTATACCTAATGCGTCTGCCACATGTAATTTTAAACAAACAGTTTAAGAAAAGTATTAACTTTTTAATAATTTCCTTCAAATTTACCTATAAAACAGATCAGCTTGGTGTAAATAATGTCTCCTGTGTTCGAGAGCATCCAGAGGTTGGACTTCTAATTTAACTGATACCAGAGGCAGACAGTATTTACAGACAGCAAAGGCCAACAGTGAATAGTTTTTATATTTCCTATAAGAAGCTGAGTGGGCATTATATATTACCCCCATTACTGGTAACAGATACCAGAATTGTAAATTTACTGGCATTAGAGGCAGCCACTATCCTATTTACTAGGCAAAATTCAGGAACATAAATAGAATAGCAATGAATTTGGTTGTGCACTCCACATTTGCCTTCAGCTTACCATACACTATACAATCTCCGTTAGGTTTCCCAAAATGGTGTAATATAAGGATATACTTTAACAATCCATTCATTTATGCTAATCTGGCTGACCTTTGCACTACATAGTTGATGGTAGATCTAAAGGTGATTTGATTAGTGGATGATCAGCTTAAAGTCTCACATTTTCTTGAGATGGCATCTATTTAGATATATAATAAAGGTAGTTGTAGTAGCAGTGGCAGAACTATCAGGTTTGCAAGGTTCACACTTGCGACCCGGCCTTGGTGTTCCGCCACTGTTGGGGGGCCCAGAGAGGTTGCTGGCTGCAAGGCTCTTAGCTGAGAGTGTCTCTCTCATACAGCCCAGAGCCTGTACTGACAATTCCCCCTACCTCACACAGATGGAAGAGGTGAGAGCCGGTCTGCTCCTTCTTCTCCAACCTCTCTCCTCCTTTGATCATTCAGCTGCTGGGCTTCATACTTCCTATGGTGCACACAGGAGGAGAGGGGTGGGGGGGGGGGGGGGAGGAGCAGATTGGCTCTCTCCTCTTCCATCTGTACATGGAAGGAGGAATAGGGAACTGTCAGTGCAGGATATGGGCTGTATGAGAGAGACGTGCTGAGGAGGCACTGACAGGCAGCACTAATACAGTGCCTTGAAAAAGTATTCATACCCCCTGAAGTTTTCCACATTTTGTCATGTTACAGCCAAATATATAAATGTATTTTATTGGGATTTTATGTGACAGACCAACACAAAGTCTCACATAATTGTGAAGTAAATTTTTTACAAATAAATATCTGAAAAGTGTGGTGTGCATTTATATTCAGCCCCCTTTACTCTGATACCCCTAAATAAACTTTAGTGGAATCAATTGCCTTCAGAAGTCACCTAATTAGTAAATATAGTCCACCTGTGTGTAATTTATTCTCAGTATAAATACAGCTGTTCTGTGAAGCACCCAGAGGTTTGTTAGAGGACCTTAGTGAACAAAAAGCATTATGAAGGCCAAGGAACACACCAGACAGGTCAAGGATAAAGTTGTAGAGAAGTTTAAAGCAGGGTTAGGTTGAAAAAAGTATCCCAAGCTTTGAACATCTCACTGAGCACTGTTCAATCCATCATCCAAAAATGGAAAATGGAGTATGACACAACTGCAAACCTACTAAGACATGGCCGTCCACCTAAACTGACAGGCCTGGCAAGGAGAGCATTAATCTGAAAAGCAGCCAAATGGCCCGTGGTAACTCTGGAGGAGCTGCAGAGATCCACAGGTCAAGTGGGAGAATCTGTCCACAGGACAACTATTAGTCGTTCATGTTGTGGCGATGCTTTTCTTCAGCAGGGCCAGGGAAGCTGGTCAGAGTCGATGGGAGGATAGATGGAGACAAATAGAGGGCAATCTTATGCCACGTACACACGAGCGGACTTTACGGCAGACTTTGCTCGGCGGACTTTTCGCCGGACGTTGTCCACCAGGTGCGCCGGACTTTAAAACGGACGAACTTGCCCACACACGACCGGACTTTATGGCGGGCTAAGTCCACCCGTCTTTCCGACAGACTTTCGCCGGAGTTGCGGCGGACTTTCAGAATGAACGGACTTGACCACACATGGACAAGTCCGTTCATTTTGAACGGACTAGAAAAAGAAGTCAATCTTGCCGCTTTTATCGGCGAGATTGACACCTTGCGAGCCCCGCCACGGGTCATACCAGGCCCTTAAGTCTAGTATGGATTTTAAAGGGAAGCCCCCCCTACGCCGAAAAAACGGCGTGGGGTCCCCCCTAAGATCCATACCAGATCCCGATCCGAGCATGCAGCCCGGCCGGTCAGGAAAGGGGGTGGGGACAAGCGAGCGCCCCCCCTCCTGAACCGTACCAGGCCGCATGCCCTCAACATGGGGGGGTGCCTTGGGGGAGGTGGGGCCCTGCGGGGCCCCCCCACCCCAAAGCACCTTGTCCCTATGTTGATGAGGACAAGGGCCTCTTCCCGACAACCCTGGCCTTTGGTTGTCAGGGTCTGCGGGCGGGGGGCTTATCGGAATCCAGGAGCCCCCTATAATAAGAGGGCCCCAAGATCCCGGCCCCCCACCCTATGTGAATGAGTATGGGGTACATGGTACCCCTACCCATTCACCTAGGGAAAAAGCGTCAATAAAACACACTACACAGGTTTTTAAAATAATTTATTAAACAGCTCCGGGGGGGGGTCTTCCTCCGGCTTTGGGGGTCTTCCGGCTTCGGGGGTCCCTCCGGTTCCTCTTCTCCCGGTGTTCCAGTTCTTCGGCCGGCTCCTCCGCTGTCTTCAGGCCGCTCTCTTGCCAGCGGAGGTCCGGACTTCTGGGCTTCTTGGCTTCTTTCCTCTTCTCTTCTCCAGATGTTGACACGACGCTCTCTCCGGCTGGACTGCTCTCTGAGGGCTCCGTTGTGACTTATATAGGCGGAGACCCCGCCCCCTTATGATGTCACAGTCCCTGGGCATGCTGGGACTGTGACGTTTTAGGGGGTGTGGTCACCGGGTGATGTTGACCACGCCCCCTAAAACGTCACAGTCCCAGCATGCCCAGGGACTGTGACATCATAAGGGGGCGGGGTCTCCTCCGCCTATATAAGTCACAACGGAGCCCTCAGAGAGCAGTCCAGCCGGAGAGAGCGTCGTGTCAACATCTGGAGAAGAGAAGAGGGAAGAAGACAAGAAGCCAAGAAGCCCAGAAGCCCAGAAGTAGGGACCTCTGCTGGCAAGAGAGTGGCCTGAAGACAGCCGAGGAGCCGGCCGAAGAACTGGAACACCGGGAGAAGAGGAACCGGAGGGACCCCCGAAGCCGGAAGAAGACCCCCGAAGACGGAGGAAGACCCCCCCGGAGCTGTTTAATAAATTATTTTAAAAACCTGTGTAGTGTGTTTTATTGACACTTTTTCCCTAGGTGAATGGGTAGGGGTACCATATACCCCATACTCATTCACATAGGGTGGGGGGCCGGGATCTGGGGGCCCTCTTATTATAGGGGGCTCCCGGATTCAGATAAGCCCTCCGCCCGCAGACCCCGACAACCAACGGCCAGGGTTGTCGGGAAGAGGCCCTTGTCCTCATCAACATGGGGACAAGGTGCTTTGGGGTGGGGGGGCCCCGCAGGGCCCCCCTCCCCCAAGGCACCCCCCCATGTTGAGGGCATGCGGCCTGGTATGGTTCAGGAGGGGGGGGCGCTCGCTCGTCCCCACCCCCTTTCCTGACCGGCTGGGCTGCGTGCTCGGATCGGGGTCTGGTATGGATTTTAGGGGGGACCCCACGCCGTTTTTTCGGTGTAGGGGCTTCCCTTTATAATCCATACCAGACCTAATGGCCTGGTATGCCCCGCGCTCGCCACAATAGGAAAATTTGGTTTTCCTATTGCAGCGAGCGCGAAATGCAATACCCTGCCCTCGCGTCGTATCTGGTCAATTGGACCAGCACACAGACGAGCGGACTTTCCGCCAGAAACTGAGTCTGACGGAAAGATTTAAAACTTGTTTCAAATCTAGGTCCGGCGGGCTTTTGGGAAAAAGTCTGCCGGAAAAGTCCGCCTAAGCCTACACACGGTCGGATTGTTTGGCGAACTCTGGTCCGCTGGACCAAGTCTGCCGTAAAGTCCGCTCATGTGTACGTGGCATTAGAAGAAAACCTGTTATGCCCCGTACACATCGTCGGACATTGATCGGACATTGCGACAACAAAATCCATGGATTTTTTCCGACCGATGTTGGCTCAAACTTGTCTTGCATACACAGTCACACAAAGTTGTCGGAAAATCCGATCGTTCTAATCGCGGTGACGTAAAACACGTACGCCAGGACTATAAACGGGGGGAGTAGCCAATAGCTTTTGTCTCTTAAATTATTCTGAGCATGCGTGGCACTTTGTGTGTCGGATTTGTGTACACACGATCGGAATTTCCGAAACGGATTTTGTTGTCGGAAAATTTTATAGCATGCTCTCAAACTTTGTGTGTCGGAAATTCCGATGGAAAATGTGTGATGGAGCCCACACACGGTCGGAATTTCCGACAACAAGGTCCTATCACACGTTTTCCATCAGAAAATCCGACCGTCTGTACAGGGCATTAGAGTCTGCAAAAGACTTGAGACTGGAGCGGAGATTCACCTTCCAGCAGGACAAAAACCCTAAACATAAAGCCAGAGCTACAATGGAATGGTTTAGATGAAAGTATATTCATGTGTTACTCTATGTACACACGATAGGATTTTCCGATAACAAAACCGTGGATTTTTTTCCGAAGGATGTTGGCTCAAACCTGTCTTGCATACGCACGATCACACAAATGTTGTTGGAAATTCCGTATGTCAAGAACACGGTGATGTACAACACGTAAGAACAGATGAGAAAAATTAAGTTCAATAGCCAGTGCGGCTCTTCTGCTTGATTCCGAGCATGCGTGGACTTTTGTGTGTCGGAATTGTGTACACATGATCGAAATTCTTGTTGTCGGAAAATTTGAGAACCTGCACTCAAACATTTGTTGGTGGAAATTCCGCCAACAAATGTTCTATGGAGCATACACACGGTCAGACTTTCCGACAACATGCTCACATCCAACATTTGTTGTCGGAAAATCCTATCGTGTGTACAACCCATTGGTATGGCCCAGTCAAAGTCCAGACCTAAATCCAATTGAGAATCTGTGGCAAGACTTGAAAAGTGCTATTCATTGACGCTCTCCATCCAATCTGACAGAGCTTGAGCTATTTTAAAAGGAAGAATGGGCAAAAATATCACTCTCTAGATGTGCAAAGCTGATAGAGACATCCCCAAAAAGAATTGCAGCTGTAATTGCAGGGAAAAGTGGTTCTACAAAGTATTGACTCAGGGGGGCTGAATACAAATGGACGCCAAACGCAACACATTTGCAAAAAATTTTGAAAAGCATTTATCATTTTCCTTCCACTTCACAATTATGTGCCGCTTTGTGTTAGTCTAGCACATAAAATCCCAATAATATACATTTACATTTTTGGTTGTAACATGACAAAATGTGGAAAATTTCAAGGGGTATAAATACTTTTTCAAGGCACTGTAGGTGGCATTGATGAGCACTGATAGGTGGCACTAATGGGGCTGCACTGATAATCAGTGCCCTGATTATTAGTGTAAACAATCTATTGACAGAGTTGCTGCTTAATGGCTCTCCTTTCCTCACACAGACACAGCGCAGGAGGAAAGGACTTTCGATAACCGGCATGTCTGTTTACATCACATGACCCGCTGTGATTGGCCCTTTACCATGATCAGCTGTGTCTGAAGGACACAGCAGTCTCAGAGCACATTGGCTGCTTGCTGCCGGGGGCTCACAGGAAGCGGGGTTCTGGGTGGATGTCCATGGACTCTGTTCCAGAACTGGAAGCCTGGGACTCGGATGGAAGGGGGGGGGTCGGTCAGGGTGGCCCTTCATGGTTTCTTGCACTGGGGCCCTGAAGGTTCTAGTTCAGCCTATGTGTAGTAGAATATGGTCGAAGGGTTGGGGCACAAGTGGAGGAAGTTTGGGGGTGCAAGAAAGCGCACACAACAGATGGGAAGTCACAGACAGCCAACGCAGGAACAGGCAGGAGAGGAATATACTTCACTAGTACATTAAAAGGAAATGAGAACCCCCCCCTTGTATAAATCTTAAGCATTTATATGATTTACAAATTCCTGGTAGACTTCTAATATCCTTACAAACCACTTTAGGAAGTGCTTTGTCCTATGTATGATAATATAGGTGTTCACAATATTAATGATAGTCATTATCCTAGAGGCAGGGCCACGCATAAAGCAAACGTGGTAGCCATTTATTCAAACCATCAATATAGCAGTATGGCATGAAATATTGAGCTTGGCACAGAAATAAAAAATGGTGTGCAGTTAAAAGCGCCCAGACAAAGAATTTCATTACAAATACATTTGGCAAAGCTGGGAACTTATTAAATCTTTTAATAGCGAATTCTGCTGTGAACCTGACAAGAATGAACTAGAGGAAAATGCTAATAAGACAAAATACAAAAAACTGTAGAAATAAAGGACAAACAAATATTTTCTATCTAGAAATGTTAAAGCAAAAACATATTTATAACTTTGAATCGAACACAATGGGGAGTTTGAAGCGGCTTTTATACTTAGGAATTAATGGCATTAGAGTAGATTCAGTTTACTCAGGGGAGGTCAAGACGGCTGACCCCACTAGAGCTGCTGAATGCCTCCACATTTCCTGAGAGCTAGCACAATACTAGATTTAGAAGGTGGAAGGTACACCTGTGAATAGTACATGGGTAATTTTTTTGTTTTTTTTTTGCACATACATATCAGTTTATTTTATTTGTGGATCAATGAACAAAGCCTGAACTCGATTCCTGATCTGGAGTGATCTACAGCAGACTAGGAAATACAGCAAATACAAGTGTCTGCTAATCTTGATTCACTAGTGTATGGTAAGACTCACCAAACTACTACCAATTTTCTCATCTCTATTATACATCTCTAGAACTCTGCTCTCAAAGCCAATGCCTTTAAATTGTTATATTTTTTAGGAGAGCTGGTGGCTTATCAATTGATTATAACAGATTAGTAAGGGAAATGCTTCACTGAGTGCAAGAAATAGGAACCCATGCTAAGAAATGTAATTTAAAGAAAACGTGCCATGTGTCAGCGACTCAGAGTTTTTGAACCAGACACAAGTAGTCAGCCAGCCAGCAATGGGAGCACCTTTATATCTTTCACGACAAATGTACTCATTTTTCACTGTTCTATCTTCAGCAAACTGAAATCTTGAATTGTCTGCCAGGGGTTAAGGTGACTTAACCCTAGCAGACCATGGTTGTAACTGATCAAGTTTACCCTTAAGCCTCGTACACACGATTGGATTTTCCGCAGACAAAGCGTCAGACTTTTGTCTGAAGGGCGTTGGCCATGAACTTGTCTTGCATACAAACGGCACACAATTGTCAGCCAACAAACACGAACGTAGTGACGTACTACGTGGTTTTTAAGCTCTTTAGCGCCACCCTATGGGCACCTTCTGCTAATGTTGTGTTTGGTGAGCATTGATTCTGAGCATGCATGTTAGTACTTTTGACTTTTGTCTGACGGGCTTCTGTACACACGATCAGAAAATCTGACAACAAACCGTTGTCCACAAAAAATTTATAAACCTGCCATCCAACATGTGTCATGAAAATCCGTCAACAATTGTCCGATAGAGTGTACAAACGGTCGGATTTTAGGCCAACAGTCTGTCAACACAAAATTCCTGTCGGAAAATCCGATCATGTGTAAGAGGCTTTATAGTATAGCCTCTACAATGGAAAAAACCCCTCTGCAGTTGGAATAGAGAAAGGGCCATTTTACTTACCTTACCCCTTGGTCTGGCAGGCTCCAACACTCTCCTCTAATTAGGCTGTGGACGATCTCTCAGCATAATCACATACATGCACATTAATTAGTAGAGCATTTTATAGGTAAGCACACGACCATGGCTGTAAGCACCTACAGTGGGGACAGGAAGTATTCAGACCCCCTTAAATTTTTCACTCTTTGTTATATTGCAGCCATTTGCTTAAATCATTTAAGTTCACATTTTTTTCCTCATTAATGTACACACAGCACCCCATATTGACAGAAAAACACAGAATTGTTGACATTTTTGCAGATTTATTAAAAAAGAAAAAAACTGAAATATCACATGGTCCTAAGTATTCAGACCCTTTGCTGTGACACTAATATATTTAACTCAGGCGCTGTCCATTTATTCTGATCATCCTTGAGATGGTTCTACACCTTCATTTGAGTCCAGCTGTGTTTGATTATACTGATTGGACTTGATTAGGAAAGCCACACACCTGTCTATATAAGACCTTACAGCTCACAGTGCATGTCAGAGCAAATGAGAATCATGAGGTCAAAGGAACTGCCTGCAGAGCTCAGAGACAGAATTGTGGCAAGGCACAGATCTGGCCGAGGTTAAAAAAAATGCCTGCTGCACTTAAGGTTCCTAAGAGCACAGTGGCCTCCATAATCCTTAAATGGAAGATGTTTGGGACAACCAGAACCCTTCCTACTGAGCTATCGGGGAGAAGAGCCTTGGTGAGAGAGGTAAAGAAGAACCCAAAGATCACTGTGGCTGAGCTCCAGAGATGCAGTTGGGAGATGGGAGAAAGTTGTAGAAAGTCGACCATCACTGCAGCCCTCCACCAGTCGGGGCTTTATGACAGAGTGGCCCGACGGAAGCCTCTCCTCAGTGCAAAACACATGAAAGCCGCATGCTAAAAAACACCTGAAGGACTCCAAGATGGTGAGAAATAAGATTCTCTGGTCTGATGAGACCAATATAGAACTTTTTGGCCTTAATTCTAAGCGCTATGTGTGGAGAAAACCAGGCACTGTTCATCACCCATCCAATACAGTCCCAACAGTAAAGCATGGTGGTGGCAGCATCATGCTGTGGGGGTGTTTTTCAGCTGCAGGGACAGAACGACTGGTTGCAATGGAGGGAAAGATGAATGCGGCCAAGTACAGGGATATCCTGGACGAAAACCTTCTCCAGAGTGCTCAGGACCTCAAACTGGGCCGAAGGTTTACCTTCCAACAAGACAATGACCCTAAGCACACAGCTAAAATAAGGAAGGAGTGGCTTCACAACTCCGTGACTGTTGTTGAATGGCCCAGCCAGAGCCCTGACTTAAACCCAATTGAGCATCTCTGGAGAGACCTAAAAATGGAGGTCCACCAACGTTTACCATCCAACCTGACAGAACTGGAGAGGATCTGCAAGGAGGAATGGCAGAGGATCCCCAAATCCAGGTGTGAAAAACTTGTTGCATCTTTCCCAAAAAGACTCATGGCTTTATTAGATCAATTCAGTTTTTCTTTTTTAATGAATCTGCAAAAATGTCAACAATTCTGTGTTTTTCTGTCAATATGGGGTGCTGTCTGTACATTAACTTAAATGATTTTAGCAAATGGCTGCAATATAACAAAGAGTGAAAAATTAAAGGGGGCCTGAATATTTTCTGTCCCCACTGTAAGAGAGAAGGCTGTGGGGGACCGATTATACTAATTGAAGGAGCCTACCAGAATGATGTAAAAGGTAAGGCTACATTGACAATTTAGACCAGTGTGAATCATAGTGGCAGGAATTTTCCGATTCCTGATGTGGTTCTGACTGGCTAGGTGTGGCTGCCAGCCCCTTTCACTATAATGAGACAGCCAGCTGCTGGCACTTTGTGTGCATCCAGCAGCCATGACCGCAGGTAATCACTGGTTGTGTGGACAGCCGTGAATACCTGCGGCTGCTGGTGACCTCTCATTATGGTGGATGGGACTGTTGGCAGCACCTAGCCACAACAGGAATCAGAAGACCGAGATTCAGTTTGGCCTAAATTTTCGGTGTGAATGTAGTCCAAGTATTACACCTTCCTCTACACCAAGGCAAAAAAAAAAAAAAAAAGCATTTAAGAGTAACTCCACTTTTGTTGAGAAAAAAACATCCCCCTCGGAGTGATCTCTATACATAGCAGCGATTTTGACAAACTTTGTTGCAGATTCCTACCTTTTGTCATTCTGAAAGAATAGCTGTATGCCTGTCTGTGTCCATGTGCCAAGTGAATCTGTATGGAAGTAGTTTTATTATTATCAATCAGCTGCTGCACCTGCAGGGCATTATTGAGGAAACTTGCAGGTTCTGCATCCCTTTAGACGTGATTTTCCTTTGGGAGTATGTCACCAAAAATGACATTTTTGTTGCAGGGGATACTCAAGATCTGACCTGTATCTTAGTGCAGACTTCTGGGAAAATCAGTAAGCCAATCACACAAGCAGAACATATCTGGGGGGCGCTCTGTACACCAACTGTGTACAAAACTCTTTCAGGTAGCCATATTGCATTGCATTTTACAAAAATTTACTGCACTGCAGATTGAAATAACATTCAATTGCAATATGACTTGTTTTACTTGTATACGCTATATTCATTTTTTTTCTTTTATTTGCTATTTTTTTCCCCACAAACGTAGTTACAATTTAACCCTTGCAACTGGAGGTAGGGATGAGAGGGCTGTATTTTTTTTTTTTTTGTGCCAGAGTTAAATGCAGAGGATGACTGTTGACAGAAGCAGTGTCTAACTTGTGTATGGTAGTTATGATTTAATGCACAGTAGCATTTTTTTTTTTTAAGCTCCTAGAAGCTGTTATTAGCATTTTTTCCCCCTGCTCCTAGAAGCTAAATAGTGTTATCCTATGTGTTCATGCCCACTACTTTAGGCTATTAGCATTTTTTGAGCTTCAGCGTCTACAAGCAGCAAGAAAACGGAAAATTCAAATACTTCCGTAATTTTCGTTTCCTGACGCCAAACCATGGCAGCATACTAGTGATAGAGCTCTGCCTCTTGACTACTCCCTCAGGACCAGTGACTAGCATAAATGAAGGGCCTAGTTAGGCCCCACTCCATTCTCTGTAATTAGCTACATACCGAAACGTATAAGGGTGGGACTGTATGCTGCCATGGTTTGGCCTCAGGAAAGGAAAATTACAGTAAGTATTTGATACAATTTTCCGTTTTCCTGACGCCAACATGGCAGTATACTAGTGATAAATAACTAGCTGACAGGGTGGGATCTACTTGTCAAACCAATCTTCCAATTAGGATGAGACAGAGGACTGAATAGTCCTTCCTACAAAGTTCCCCGATGACAAGGCCCCCGGGTCTATTCCGTCAAGTTTGAGTAGGAATGTTGGAACGACCACGATACCCCTCTACAGATGGGCACCATAGATTCTCTTGAATGTGCTGCCTATGAGGCTTCAACCGCTTTGGTAGAGTGCTCCGCCGCCGCTGACGGAGACTCGCGACCTCTAGTTCTATATGCACAACCAAGCCTGCTAGGATCCAGGCAGTAACCTTTTTCCCTTGAGGATTCCCAGCTAGAATGACAAACGGTTTATTTAGATGACCTGAAAGGGACAATTGTGGACAGATACTTCAAAAGTTGTGCAAACTGAAGGATTAGTGGCCCATTTAAATGTGTTATCCCTTTAATGCCTTGCTTGCAGACATTAAAGTTCTGAAAATGAACAGTACGTGTGACTTTCCTGTGAGGAAAAAAACAAGAATGGGGTGGGGCTTAACTAGGCCTTCATTTATGCTATTCACTGGTCCTGAGGGAGTGGTCAAGAGGCGGAGCTCTATCACTAGTATGCTGCCACGTTGGCATTAGGAAAATTGTTTTTGTAGTTTTTTGGAGCGTTTTTCCAGCAGAAAAAAATGCTGAATGCTACTAAAATGCTCCTACCAGCTTTTTTTAACATATTTTTTCATCATGTACTGCAAAAACGCTAATGCTCCTAAAATGCTACTAGAAGCTGACACAAAAATGATATTATCAGAATGTTTAACTACTTGCCGACAGCCTAACGCAGATATACTGCGGCAGAATGGCACGGGCAGGCAAAATCACGTACCTGGTACGTGATCTGCTTCCCGGGGGCGGTCGGCATCGTTAGGGGAGCGATCCATGCTGAGGGGGAGACCACTCATTCGTGGTCACTCCCAACGAATGAAAATCTTCCTCTGCTGCTGTAATGTAAACAGCGTCAGAGGAAGTGATGTCACCTCTCCTCGCGTCGGTATTTTCCGTTTCGGCGCCGAGGAGAGAAGACATCTGAGTAAGTGCACAACACTACACATACAGTAAAACACACTAGGCACACATTTCACCCCCCATCACCCCCCCGATCATCCCCCTGTACCCCGTCACAGTGACACCAATAGCAGGTTTTGTTTTTTTTCTGATTACTGCATTGATGTCAGTTTGTGACAGTTATAAGTGGTAGGGCAGTTAGTGTTAGCCCCCTTTAGGTCTAGGATACCCCCCTAATAAAGTTTTAACCCCTTGATCACCCCCCGTCGCCAGTGTCACTAAGCAATCTTTTTTCTGATCGCTGTATTAGTGTCACTGGTGACGCTAGTTAGGGAGAAAAGTATTTAGGTTCGCCGTCAGCATTTTATAGCGTCAGGGACCCCCATATACTACCTAATAAAGGTTTTAACCCCCTGATTGCCCCCTAGTTAACCCTTTCACCACTGATCACCGTATAACCATTACGGGTGACGCTGGTTAGTTAGTTTATTTTTTATAGTGTCAGGGGCACCCGCCGTTTATTACCGAATAAAGGTTTAACCCCCTGATCGGCCGGCGGTGATATAAGTGAAGTTTTAGGGTCAGATAGGGTCTGCGTCGCCCCAGACAGCGTCAGGTTAGTGCCAGTAGCGCTAACACCCACGTACGCACCATATACCTCCCTCAGTGGTATAGTATCTGAACGGATCAATATCTGATCCGATCAGATCTATACTAGCATCCCCAGCAGTTTAGGGTTCCCAAAAACGCAGTATTAGCGGGATCAGCCCAGATACCTGCTAGCACCTGCGTTTTGCCCCTCCGCCCGGCCCAGCCCACCCAAGTGCAGTATCGATCGATCACTGTCACTTACAAAACACTAAACACATAACTGCAGCGTTCGTAGAGTCAGGCCTGATCCCTGCGATCGTTAACAGTGGGAGCGTTTTGGTGAACTGGCAAGCACCAGCGACCTAGTACACCCCGGTCGTAGTCAAACCAGCACTGCAGTAACACTTGGTGACGTGGCGAGTCCCATAAGTGCAGTTCAAGCTGGTGAGGTGGCAAGCACAAGTAGTGTCCCGCTGCCACCAAGAAGAAGACAAACACAGGCCCATCATGCCCATAATGCCCTTCCTGCTGCATTCGCCAATCCTAATTGGGAACCCACCACTTCTGCAGCGCCCGTACTTCCCCCATTCACATCCCCAACCAAATGCAGTCGGCTGGATGAGAGGCATTTTCTTTATGTCCTCCCGAGTACCCCTACCCAACGAACCCCCCTGAAAAAGATGTCGTGTCTGCAGCAAACGTGGATATAGGCGTGACACCTGCTATTATTGTCCCTCCTGTCCTGACAATCCTGGTCTTTGCATTGGTGAATGTTTGGAACGCTACCATACACTAGTTGAGTATTAGCGTAGGGTACAGCATTGCACAGACTAGGCACACTTTCACAGCGTCTCCCAAGATGCCATCGCATTTTGAGAGACACGAACCTGGAACCGGTTACAGTTACAAAAAAAAGTGTAAATTAAAAAAAAACACAAAAAAATATATAAAATAAAAAAACAAAAATAGTTGTCGTTTTATTGTTCTCTCTCTCTCTATTCTCTCTATTGTTCTGCTCTCTTTTACTGTATTCTATTCTGTAATGTTTTATTGTTATTATGTTTTATCATGTTTGCTTTTCAGGTATGCAATTTTTTATACTTTACTGTTTACTGTGTTTTTTTTCAGGTACGCCATTCAGCTGCAGCGCGGATTTATTTATCTTGACAGCAACAGCGTTTGCCCCCACGATACATAAAGCCGCGACTCCAGCGATGTCGGAGGTGATATATAATGAAGCATGGGGGGCAGCAGTGGCGGAGGAGCGATTTGCTCCTAACTTTTGGGGCGGATGCCGCCATGCTTCGGCATCAATAAATGGTGCATGTATGCCCATCATTAGAAGTGGGTGGATGAAGGGAGGTATTCTAATGGTGGGCATACCCACCAATCAATCTCTTTTTTTCGTTCAGCCCACAGGCTGCATGAAAAAAAAGATTACAATATATGCCCAACAAGGACCAGTAATGTACTGGTATGTTGCTGGATTTTGAGTGGTTATACCAGAATGATGCCTGCAGGTTTAGGTATCATCTTGGTATCATTTTTTTCAGCCAGCGGTCGGCTTTCATGTAAAAGCAATCCTAGCAGCTAATTAGCCTCTAGACTGCTTTTACAAGCAGTGGGAGGGAATGCCCCCCCCCCATCGTCTTCCGTGTTTTTCTCTGGCTCTCCTGTCCCAACAGGGAACCTGGGAATGCAGCCGGTGATTCGGCCAGCTGACCATAGAGCTGATCAGAGACCTGAATGGCTCCAATCATCTCTATGGCCTAAGAAACCGGAAGCTATGAGCATTTCATGACTTAGATTTCGCCGGATGTAAACAGCGCCTTTGGGAAATTGGGAAAGCATTTTATCACACCGATCTTGGTGTGGTCAGATGCTTTGAGGGCAGAGGAAAGATCTAAGGTCTAATAGACCCCATTTTTTTCAAAAAATAGTACCTGTCACTACCTATTGCTATCATAGGGGATATTTACATTCTCTGACATAACAATAAAAATGATTAAAAAAAATAAATAATGAAAGGAACACTTTAAAAATAAGATAAAAAAGCAAAAAAAAAAAGAAAGAAAAAAAAAAGCACCCCTGTCCCCCCCTGCTCTCACGCAAAGGCGAACGCAATCGTTAGTCTGGCGTCAAATGTAAACAGCAATTGCACCATGCATGTGAGGTATCACCGAAGGTCAGATCGAGGGCAGTAATTTTAGCAGTAGACCTCCTCTGTAAATCTAAAGTGGTAACCTGTAAAGGCTTTTAAAGGCTTTTAAAAATGTATGTAGTTTGTCGCCGCTGCACGTTTGTGCGCAATTTTAAAGCATGTCATGTTTGATATCCATGTACTCGGCCTAAGATCATCTTTTTTATTTCATCAAACATTTGGGCAATATAGTGTGTTTTAGTGCATTAAAATTTAAAAAAAGTGTGTTTTTTCCCCAAAAAATGCGTTTGAAAAATCGGTGCGCAAATACTGTGTGAAAAAAAAAAAAATTAAACACCCACCATTTTAATCTGTAGGGCCTTTGCTTTAAAAAAAAATATATAATGTTTGAGGGTTCAAAGTCATTTTCTTGCAAAAAAAAATATTTTTTCATGTAAACAAATAGTGTCAGAAAGGGCTTTGTCTTCAAGTGGTTAGAAGAGTGAGTGATGTGTGACATAAGCTTCTAAATGTTGTGCATAAAATGCCAGGACAGTTCAAAACCCCCCCAAATGTCCCCATTGTGGAAAGTAGACACCCCAAGCTATTTGCTGAGAGGCATGTCGAGTCCATGGAATAAATAATTTTTTTTTGCACAAAGTTGTCACTAAATGATATATTGCTCAAACATGCCATGGGAATATGTGAAATTACACCCCAAAATACATTCTGTTGCTTCTCCTGAGTACGGGGATACCACATGTGTGAGACTTTTTGGGAGCCTAGCCGCATATGGGACTCCAAAAACCAAGCACCACCTTCAGGGTTTCTAAGGGTGTAAATTTTTGATTTCACTCTTCACTGCCTATCACAGTTTCAGAGGCCATGGAATGCCCAGATGGCACAACCCCCCCCCCCCCCCCCAAATGACCCTATTTTGGAAAGTAAACACCCCAAGCTATTTGCTGAGAGGTATGGTGAGTATTTTGCAGATCTTGCTTTTTGTCACAAAGTTTTGAAAATTATAAAAAGACAAAAAAAAAAAAGTATTTTCTTTCTTCATTTTCAAAAACAAATGAGAGCTGCAAAATACTCACCATGCCTCTCAGCAAATAGCTTGGGGTGTCTACTTTACAAAATGGGGTCATTTGGGGGGTTTTGTGCCATCTTGGCATTTTATGGCCTTCAAAACTGTGATAGGTAGTAAGGAGTGAAATCTAAAATTTACGCCCTTAGAAATCCTAAAGGCGGTGATTGGTTTTCGGGGCCCTGTACGCGGCTAGGCTCCCAAAAAGTCCCACACATGTGGTATCCCCATACTCAGGAGAAGCAATAGAATGTATTTTGGGGTGTAATTCCACATATGCCCATGACATGTTTGAGCAATATATCATTTAGTGACAACTTTGTGCAAAAAAAAAAAAGTTTGTAATTTTCTCGCAACTTGTGGCAAAATATAAAATATTCCATGGACTCAACATGCCTTTCAGCAAATAGCTTGGGGCGTCTACTTTCCAAAATGGGGTCATTTGGGGGGGGTTTGAACTGTCCTGGCATTTTATGGTCTTCAAAACTGTGATAGGTAGTGAGGAGTGAAATCAAAAATTTACGCCCCTAGAAATCCTGAAGGCGGTGATTGGTTTTCGGGGCCCCGTACGTGGCTAGGCTCCCAAAAAGTCCCACACATGTGGTATCCCCATACTCAGGAGAAGCAGCTGAATGTATTTTGGGGTGCAATTCTGCATATGCCCATGGCCTGTGTGAGCAATATATCGTTTAGTGACAACTTTTTTTTTTTGTCATTATTCAATCACTTGGGACAAAAAAAATTAATATTCAATGGGCTCAACATGCCTCTCAGCAATTTCCTTGGGGTGTCTACTTTCCAAAATGGGGTCATTTGGGGGGGTTTTGTACTGCCCTGCCATTTTAGTACCTCAAAAAATGACATAGGCAGTCATAAACTAAAAGCTGTGTAAATTCCAGAAAATGTACCCTAGTTTGTAGACGCTATAACTTTTGCGCAAACCAATAAATATATGCTTATTGACATTTTTTTTTACCAAAACATGTGGCTGAATACAGTTTGGCCTAAATGTATGACTAAAATTGAGCTTATTGGATTTTTTTTATAACAAAAAGTAGAAAATATCAGTTTTTTTTTTCAAAATTTTCAGTCTTTTTCCGTTTATAGCGCAAAAAATAAAAACCGCAGAGGTGATCAAATACCATCAAAAGAAAGCTCTATTTGTGGGAAGAAAAGGACACAAATTTTGTTTGGGTACAGATTTGTATGACCGCGCAATTAGCAGTTAAAGCGACACAGTGCCAAATTGTAAAAAGTGCTCTGGTCAGGAAGGGGGTAAATCCTTCCAGGGCTGAAGTGGTTTATATCGTGTTTTTTTTTTTTTTTTTATACCCTTTTTTGAGTTTATGAGAATTGCTAGTGTGCACAGAGCCTGAATCGGGAACAGCAAGGCTATAAGAAAGCAATGTCACAGTGTTTCCCTATATATTCCAAGACACATACAGTAAATACTGAGAAAACATAGACCGTGGCACGTACATACACAGATAACAATTCTTGTCATGTGGAGAAATCAATTTTTTTTTCTCTAGAAATTGCTGGTGAGATTTTACAATGCACGGTGTTTACTTCAGATCTCCAATGTTGTTGTCTGAAAGACAGACACTGCTTGCAGGCAAAATCTTTCATTGACAAGGGAAATAGCCTGCTATTACCTGGCATCTACAGTTAGTAAAAAGCAGGCAAATGATTATAGCAAAGTGCACAGATGTATTATTATAAAGCCATACAACACGTGAAGCACCACCGCCGCCCGCGACACGCGGCTGGTGACGACAATCCACCGTATCCCTACTCACCTTCTCTTCTTTCTTAGGGAAAATGTGTTTTTCTCCTCGTCTTGGCTGGCCAGACTTTCCCTGATCTGCTTCTCCATAGCCACCCACAGATCCTGATGTTTCCTGCAGTATACAGAAAAGTAACATTACCAAGTGGAAGGATGTAAATTGTGCAATTTCACACCCAACTAGATGCTTCATTTTTCTTTACAACATGTATCAAATCTACAATGATTCAGCAAAACGAACTAAACTAAAATAGATTATACAATGGTTTACTGATTAATATAAATACATGCAGTGCCAGTATTATACAAATGCTTGTTAAAACTATGCAGACACTATATTGTCAAAAGTATTGTGACACCTGTCTTTACCCACACATGAACTTTAATGGCATCCCAGTCTTATGCCGTGTACACACGGTCGGATTTTCCCATGGGAAATGTTCGATGGGAGCTTGCTGTCTGAAATTCCGACCGTGCGTAGGCTCCATGGGACATTTTCCGTCGGAATTTCCGACAAACAAAATTTGAGATCTGGATCTCAAATTTTCCAACAACAAAATCCGTTGTCGTAAATTCCGATCGTGTGTACACAATTCCGACACACAAAATTTCCACGCATGCTCGGAATCAAGCAGAAAAGCCGCACTGGCTATTGAACTTAATTTTTCTCGGCTCGTCGTATGTGTTGTACATCACCGCGTTCTTGACGTTTGGAATTTGTGTGACCGTGTGTATGCAAGACAAGTTTGAGCCAACATCCGTCGGAAAAAAAACATGGATTTTGTTGTTGGAATGTCCGATCGTGTGTTCGCAGCATTAGTCTGTAGGGTTCAATATTGAGTTGGCCCACCCTTTGCAGCTATAACAGCTTCAATTCTTCTGGGAAGGCTGTCCATAAGATTAATGGGGCGTACACACGGTCGGACTTTTCGGCTACAAAAGTCCGAAGGACGCCGACGGACCAAATCCGGCAGACAATCCGATCGTGTGTGGGCTTCCCCGGACTTTCAACTGACTTTTCCAGTCGCAAATCTGACGGACTTTAGATTTGGAACTTGCTTCAAATCTTTACGTCGTAACTCCGCCGGACCCAGAAATCCACTCGTCTGTATGCTAGTCCGACGGACAAAAAACCACGCTAGGGCAGCTATTGGCTACTGGCTATCAACTTCCTTATTTTAGTCCGGTGTACGTCATCACGTACGAATTCGTCGAACTTTTGTGTGTCCGCCAAAAGTCCGTTGAAAGTTTGTCGGACGGGCTGTCGGACTTTTGTAGCCGAAAAGTCCGACCGTGTGTACGCCCCATTAGTGTGTCTATGGGAATGTTTGACCATTCTTCTAGAAGAGCATTTGTGAGGTCAGGCACTGATGTAGATGAGAAGGCCTGGCTCGCAGTCTCCGCTCTAATTCATCCCAAAGGTGTTCTATCGGGCTGAGGTCAGGGCTCTGTGCAGGCCTGTCAAGTTCCTTCACCCTAAACGTGCTCATCTATGTCTTTATGGACCTTGCTTTGTGCACTGGTCCAAATCATTTGGTGGAGGGGGGATTATGGTGTGGGGTTGTTTTTCAGGGGTTGGGCTTGGCCCCTTAGTTCCAGTGAAGGGAACTCTTAAGGCGTCAGCATACCAAGACATTTTGGACAATTTCATGCTTTCAACTTTGTGAGAACAGTTTGGAGATGGCCCCTTCCTGTTCTAGCATGACTGCGCACCAGTGCACAAAGCAAAGTCCATAAAGACATGGAGGAGTGAGTTTGGGGTGGAGGAACTTGACTGACCTGCACAGAGTCCTGACCTCAACCCTATAGAACACTTTTGGGATGAATAAGAGCGGAGACTGCGAGCCAGGCCTTCTCATTCAAAATCAGTGCCTGACCTCACAAACGCACTTCTGGAAGAATGGTCAAACATTCCCATAGACACACTCCTAAACCTTGTGGACAGCCTTCCCAGAAGAGTTGAAGCTGTTATAGCTGCAAAGGGTGGGCCAACTCAATATTGAACCCTACGGACTAAGACTGGGATGCCATTAAAGTTCATGTGTGTGTGTAAAGACAGACGTCAGAATACTTCTGACATTATAGTGTATCGATATAAACATCTGTATACATCAATAAAATCATTAAATTTAACGCCAGCAAAACTGCTAAATACACAATTTAAAAACATATATTGGAGCAGTAATTCTCCATCCAGTGCTGAGATTTATACTATTAGACACTACAGAAAGGTTGGTGACCTAAATTTTCATCTGCTGCAGCTAAGCAATAAAGCTAGGTCATGTCCCTGCTTCTAGTCTGTGATTGGACAGTGAAGAAGCAGTTCACAGCTCTTCTCACACTGCTCTCTTTCCTCCTGTCAGCATGTCCCACGTCCACCACATGTGCATTCAACATAGCTGATTGGCAGGCAATGCTGTCCCCCTCCTTCTTCCAGTCTGAGCGCTGCTGCAAAGGGAATCACAAGAGGCTGATGGAAAATACAAGCCAGCAAAAGCAGCAAACCGAGAGTGTATATCACATGGCTGATATCAATGTGGATAGCAGGGAAGTGTTGCAGGCCCACAAAATGGCCATAAAGATGTCATGTATGATCGTTGATGGGCGTGGGTTATGCAAAAAGGGTGCCACACCCCGAAATGCACAACCATTCCCATTGACATCACACCTGACATCATTACGGCCATTTCGTGGGCCTGCAACACTTTCCTGCTGTTCACGTTGGTATCATCCATGTGATATACACTCTCGGTCTGCTGCTTTTGCCAGCTCTTCCTGGTGTTCCCCTGGTCAACGTCCTGGTTCCAAGCACCTTCACATCCACATGGAGGGCTTGCAAACCATTGACCACCTGGTGGAGACTTTTTGATATACTTTTTAATGTCTTTTAAGTGTGAGTGTATATATATATATATATATATATATATATATATATATATATATATATATATATATATATATATATATATTTTTTTTTTTTATTACACCAATATGTTTTAATAAATGCTACACTTATGTAGTGGCACTTTTCTCCCATTCTTTTTCCTGTTTATACATGGTTTGCTGGTGGGAGCCTCCCCAGATCCTGCTTAGAAGCGGGACTGCTGACGCTGCTGGAATATAAACTTTGTGCCACTGTGATTTTTATGGACTTTTCTCAAGGACTAAATAGACTCCTCTAATTTGTTTATCATTTCCTGCCTATTGTTTTTTTTTTTTTTTTTTTTTTTTTTGGCAGTTGCACCAGTGACCCCCTTTTTTGCACTTGGGTATGTTTAGTGCTAATGCCCTTTACAAACCTCTTTTCAGCTAAGTAAAATACCCTGTTTCTAACAAGCCCTCCAACTGCATGTGCAGTTCAGTATAAATTCTAAAGTAATTTGTTAACAGAGGTTATTGCAGAGGAAACACAGGGCCTGATAAAATATGCATGGCATATATTGCATGGTGACAGCACACACCCAGCACATTGTCACTGTTCAAGGAGTGATACAGCTAGATAAAGCTGCATAGCTATAGGAAGTGAGCACCGGAGGGAGAAAAAAAATGCAGGCAGCAGAGTAGCAGAAAGTTGCCCACAACCTCTGGCGAGTGTCTCATCAGTGGAAACCTGCGGGTTACCTCCTCCCCTCTGATCAACCAGGCAAAGGGAGGAGGCAGCTTCTCCCAGTTCAATCTCCCTCTGGCAAGCGTCTGTACAGGCGCTTATCAGATGGAGTCAGTCTGATCTGCATATCTGTGCCTGATCACACCACTTAAAACCTACGCCATCTATATTGTGAGATCTTGGGAGAAGGCTTTTTTTTTTTTTTTTTTTTTTAATTAAACAGATGCGTGAGATGAGCCACAAGATGTCATGTGCACCATCATACCCTGCATGCACAGTACAACAATATTGTGAGATCTTGCAAAATCTTGCAGATAAGGTACGAGATATCCCTGAAGGCACTGATGATGTTGCCTTCCCAGGGGGCATCAGTGCAGCCAGGACTACACCATCAGTGCCTTCAGGGAAACCAGGAAGTGGAAGTAAGTACCGTATATACTCGAGTATAAGCCGACCCGAATATAAGCCGAGGCACCTAATTTTACCACAAAAAACTGGGAAAAATGATTGACTCGAGTATAAGCCTAGGGTGATGAAATGTGCAGCTACTGTAAGTGCAAAAGAGGGTCCCATTTGCAGGCCTCACTGTGCCCATTTGCAGCCATAGGTCCCCCAGACTTCAAACTCGGTAGTTAAGGGTTCCTAGATCAGCCAAAATTTGGGGGCTCTGGACCCAAAGGGTCCCGAAATGAAATGACACTGCTGCAGATGGAAACAGTTGACCGTCTTTGGGGCCCCGTATCTCGGGGCCACTTGGTGCTAGGAACCCCAAATTTGGTGTGCAAACCCAGTGGAACTAGCACTACAACATATTTAAAGCACTTTTCTGCAGCAGAGAATGACATTTTCCAAACCAACTTTGGGGTTTGGATATGTTGTAGTGCTAGTTCCACTGGGTTTGCACACCAAATTTAGGGTTCCAAGCGCCAAGTGGCCCTGAGATACGGGGCCCCAAAGTCGGTTTGGAAAATGTCATTCTCTGCTGCAGAAAAGTGCTTGACTCGAGTATAAGCCGAGGGGGACATTTTCAGCACAAAAAATGTACTGAAAAACTCGGCTTATACTCAAGTATATATGGTAAATAAAGACACAAAAGAATAAAAAATAAAATACAGTTTTTGGTGATTTCAGACATGCATGCTGATGTGAATTTTAGTAAAATAGGGGAAAGGTCTGCTTTAAATATGTTAAATGCACATATAACCTTATGGAAAGATTTTTGTTAAAATGAATGGCCCAGGGCAGGAGTCTCCAAACTTTCTAAACAAAGTGCCAGTTTACTGTCCTTCAGTTTTTAGGTGGGCCGGACTGTGACCAGCAGGAACAGAATTTTTTTTTTCTGGCATCAGTGGGAGTAAACAGTGCCCGTCTTTGGTATTAGGGTGAGGAATAGTGCACTATTGTTGGTGTCAGTGGGAAAAATAGCATCACATTGATGTAAGTGGCAGGAATTATACCCAATTGTTGGTGTCAGATGGCATATTAGTGTTTAATATCATTGGGATAAATAGTACCCCAAGGGCCGGATAAAGGCAAGCAAAGGGCCACATCTGGCCCCTGAGCCGCAGTACGGAGACCCTTGATCTAGGGCAGCCAGGTGCAGTCCTTTGCTTGATCTTATATGGCTCTTGGGGCATTATCCTCCCCCCACTGTCATCAACAGTGGGGCATAGTTCTTGCCACAGACACCAACAATGGGGTACTAGACCTCGCACTGACACCAATAATGGGGCACTATTACTAGCCCTAATATCAAAAACAGGGCATTGGTTGCCAGAACATTTTCTTCTCCCACTGGCCACAGTCCGGAACCTCTAAAGTCTGACGGACAGTAAACTGGCCCTTTGTTTAGAAAGTTTGGAGACCCCTGTTCAAGAGTAGTTTGTCAACTTTTTTTCAATGAAGGAATTCTTTAAAATTATGCACCCCACTTTAAAATGTAAGAAAAAAAAGCTTTATAGTTTTATATATCGCAGCAGCATCCACACACATGGCACCCAACATTAGAAGTGTTTTTTTTTTAACAACACAAATATACCTTTGCACACTGGTACTGAACAGCATTCCAGCATTTCTCTACTGTGACACCAGTGCTAATGGATAGAGGTAAACAAAGACCGCAGGTGCCTGACGTGCTTCTTATCAACTGTGACATCATCAGTTGTTAGGATGCCAGTGGTTGTTCTGCATGGTGCCCAAGATTGTAAAGCTAGATAATAAAATCTTGTGGTTTGTGTAACAAAAGAGGCAGGTTTGAGCCACCTGCCAGCATTTAGAAATTTTTTGGGCATTTTTTAGGCTCTGGTGGGTTTGCATCTTGTATATTTGGTGGAGGCAAGACACCAAGGGTGATATTTTGACATACAGTAGCTGATTATCTGCACCCGGATTTTTTATTGTATATTTTTACAAGGACACCTTATTTATATATTTATATATCTGTGGTTTCATTCATATCAAACTGTCACATTATAATTTATGCACCTTCATAACCGTTCATAGAGACTTTACACGTATTGCACTTATTAATTTATAGCGCTGCATTTTTCTTCTTATATTTCTTTTTATATGGGGCAATTTTTACGTTTTTTTTAATGGCACCCCTGAAGAACCTGAACAGCACCTTGCTTGAAGAAGGCTGGTCTGGCGATGTAACCCAAAACACAAAAATTACACTTGGATTTCTTATCAGCTACCATGGGCCTCTTTTTTCTTTCATCAGCCCATCATATCATGGAGCTTTCTTATTTGTCTGAACATAGCACATGTAGAGATGTAGAGAGCAGGTAATGGCACTTCAATAACATTCGGTAATCCCAGGTGAATCCTTGACTAGTAAAAGGGTAATTCAAAGTTAATGTTCAGAGGAAAAAGCAGGCAAACAATTATCGTTTCTCGTTAGGAGTCCTGCGGAGTGTTGACATTGTGTTATCAGCCCAAGGATAGATTTTTTTTTTTTCACCCCTGAAACAATACAATGCAATGCAATTGGATTTTTGCTAGCAGAAACTGACAGGCTCTTACCTCTTCCTCCAGCTGTCAGCTCCATCCTCAATGCTGCCAGTTTCTGGAACTCGGTCTGAATATTTATGGCCCAGTGAATGAAGCAGGGAGGAGATTTCACTCTCTGAGCTCGCAGGAAGCAATAGGCTGAGTACTCGATGCAACATGCCCTCTGGTACCAGGGATCGTTTAGTCAGATAAGCTGCCAATCGGGTGCCCTGGAGGGAATTAATGGCAGCATGTCAGGCAGTCACTGTCAGACAAAATTAATCGTCACTTATTTGCCACAATGATGTCAGTGAATAACAAGTATTAGTAAAATAAATAACTGGGTGAAGTCTTCTCAGGCTTTAATTCAGAGATGTGTAATATTCAATTGAGGAAGAACTCCAGTAGGAGTTATTATAGTCTAATACAACAGGTCACTTGATATGCTTGTGAAAAAAGTATTAAAAATGTATGTAAACCCAAATTCTATTTTTCAGTAGGTCTGGCATCATGTCTTACAGTATGCAAATATCCTTTCCTGAAATTGATGCAAATGTAGCCAGGTGCTGAGCTACAGCAATATGGAGAAGGAGACATTACCTTATATTTCTCTCCCCTTCTACTGCGATACTGATGTTATGCTGCACCATTCTCCTCCAATCGGGAGGAGGAGATCTAAAGCCAAGCAAGCCCATAGACTTCTATGAGCACTAAGAATCCTAGGAGTTGTAATTTGAGACGGCAACCATATAATGGGATGAATAGGCTCCTTACACTACAGACTCAATAGTCACTGTGCAGTAGAAGGGGTGGAGAGATTATTTTTATTAAACGGCCTGGGAAAGTTCTTCCTCTTGGCACTGAGGTAGTTAGAGAGAGCACCTCTGTCTAGATATTCGCCTGCCAGTGGGAGACCATACCAGCAGAGATCAGAGCACAAGACTGGGAAGTAAGTACACCAGGGGGGCAGCACAGCATCACCCACATTACAGCATCCACTCACCTTATTTCAGTTCACCACTGATCATCAGAATCTTTCAGGGAAGAGACTGAGGGAACTGGTGAGAGGGCAATTCGACCCATTGCTGATACTGCTAGCAAGGACTGAGCCACTGAGAGCAGGACACCAAGCATACCCAATCGAAACCATACCCAATATTGCACTCTATGCCGCACATATTTCAAACCTAGATTGCACCTATACCAACCCTATACTGCATTATACCGAACTTTTACCAAATCTGAACCACATCTACTTTGCACCGCTGCCGAGACTACTATACCATACCTATACTGAAGGTTAACTGGGACTGTGGTAAAAATTGCACCAATGCTCTTAAAGGGCCCCAACGATAGCCGTCAGAAGAACATCTCCAAAGACTGCCCCTCCCATAATAATTATTCTGCAAGCCCCCATTGTTCTCCTGGCCCCTCCACTACCATCCTCCTTTTCTTTTGGACAGAGCATACCCAGCCCAGTTGGTTGAGGACTAGCATTGCTGGCATAAATGCACTTTAGAAGTATAGTTCTAGCACTCTGTAGATTAAACTTTACTACTGCTCACTGCTGCATTTGAAGTGGCGTTGCTACTGTTTATGCTGATCTGGGCACCAAATGTCATCTTATGTCTAGTCCCTACTGTTAGGCTGGGTTCACACTAGCTGCAGCCGTGGCTCACAGCAGGGGTCTGGTGCGTCCCTGTACACCATTACAGGTGTCAATCAGGTCTGAATTTTTGGCTGAATTTGTACCTGAAACAGAGCCAAAGACACACAGGACCCTTTTCCAGTGAGCTCCATGGCCGCCCTGGAGCTGTGTGAACCGGCTCCATTGAGAGCCAGTCACATTCCCGTCCTGCAAATTGGATGCGGTGGAAACCCGCATCCAATCCCCATCAGTGTGAACCCTGCCTTAAGCAGTTTGTATGCTAAATTCTGCTATTTCCATTGTTAATCCATTTTATGCTTGCTTAGTTACCAACCACATTGGGTGACAATATATTAGGTTTGCCTTTACAACCTGGTTTGGTGCCAGTGTTCTTTGATATAGCACTACTGTTGGGTACTAAGTATTACTTTCTGTGAATTCCTGTGATATTGTATGTTTGCACACTCAACCTGGTGTGTCAGAGGGGCTAAAAACAGAAGACGCATCTTTTCAAGCAGTTCCTACGAGGCAGCGCTACGCAAAATACTTGGAGATTCTGATCACAACAGTACTTTCTGTTGCAGGTTAACAATACCATGTCATTACCTACTGGGTACTATAATTCAGTTGGCTGTTGGGCTGTTTAGCAGATCTATCAAATAGACATCCTAACAGCCAACTTCAAGCCCAACTACTACTGGGGCTACACCTGCAATACAAGGGTTAACTACTTGTTTAGTGTAGGGGAGAGGAGAAGCACTTAAAGGGTTAGATAACCATTAAAGAAAATCTAACACTGGACCCCCTCCCCACCCTCCCTGTCCCCACTGTACTTACTTCCCGCGATCCTTAGCTGTCACGCTCCTGCAAGCTGCTCCATCGTTCTGGGGATTTCAAATTCCCGCTGCTTTCTCTCCTCTCTGTCCAGAGCTGCAAAGACAGACCAGACAGGTTGTGATTGGCCAGCGCCATCCATGCGACGGTGCTGACTAATTTGAATCTGTCTGGTCAGTCCTGGCAGCGCTGGACACAGAGGAAAGAAAGCGGCAAGGATTTCAAATCCCTGGACCAGTGGAGTGGCTTGACGGAACACTGGCAGCTTAGGATCATGGGAGGTAAGTGCATGTGGGGTGGGGTAGGGAGGGGGTCCAGTGTTAGGTCACCTTTACAGATTTTCTGTAAAGGTGAACACTTTAAAATTACCCGATTCTCCGCTACCCTGGCTCCACTGTTGGACTGTGCCTTGACTTCATCGTGGCTGATGCAGGGATATTGATCCTGCATTGGTCTTGATGATGTCAGGACCGTTGGGAAGAAGATCCTGCCAGGACTGGTCTAGCAGCGTGGAGGAGTCAAGAAATAGATAAGTAAATCTTCTTCCCGAAGTCCCGAAGACCTAAATGAGCAATCAGCCCTTGCAGTGCAGGCACAGCTCCACTGCAAGGGAACATTTTTAATTTTCCTGGAGTTGGACTTTAAGCAGCTTAACATAAACAGCGTACATGAAAGACTAAACATGCTGCTGATATTGAGGTAGAGGTTTAAAGTCCCAATTTCCCTTCTTTTTCTCTGATATTGAGGTAGTGTGTTAGCATTGTTACCTTGCAACAGGAAGTGCTGTTACTGGTAGGATCTCTAATTAGTACACTTTACAACATATTCACAAAAAACTGCATACAGTGAGGCATGATGCTAAACATACTGAAAAGGAGATTGGGAGTTTACATACACTTCCAATCCCTCTGACTAAAAAAAAACACACGCTACAAAGTATATTTGCAACAACTGTATATGCTGCTACATACATACATTACATGTGCACAGTGACTACCCTTCATGGAATATTTTCAAAAGGTTGGAGGAGATCAGTATGAATTACATGCAATAAAGGATAAAAAGTACTGTATTGTTAATGCTTTAACATACTAAACATCATCACGTGTATAGCACACATGATCCCATATAATGCACTGCAACTCAATACATTAACAGGAACACATTGAGAACAGTTCATTTACACATGTCTATGCATTATGTCTGGAAGATGCAGAAAAATGTATAACAATGCATCTGGTGCAGAACAGTTCTAAAGATTAATAAAACATAGGAGGTTGATCGATTTGTGTGTGTGAGTTGCTGCTAGTAATCGATCATACAGGTCTTGATGTTTGGGTACTAGGCTGGATAATATGCCCCATCCAAGTGAGTTGTTCATATATTTCTATAGAAGAACCTATACAGAGTATGGTGAACAAAATCTTGTAACAGGTATGATCTAGAGTGGGGGTCAGCAACCCGTCGATCACAATCTACCCGTCAACCGCGGACAGGTAGTTTGCAAACACGTCCCAGTGTTGCCAACCCTGTCCTTTTCCTAGAGAGGCAGAGCGGCACAGGCGCACGCTCACCCAATCCTAGGCTGCAGAGACCGCTCCGGCCTCTTGCATACGTGCAGATACGGGGCAGGGAAAGCCTATAGAATAGCTCAGGCGGGCTCCTTTCTGAACACACCCAAGCTCTTCCACTGAGTGTTGCGCCCTCCTCCCTGATTAAAGCGGTGGGTAATATAATGTGGGAAGGTGAGAGAGGATTGCTGGGGGGATCAGCATGTAGATTTTCCACTGCAGCTTCCCTGCGCCTCTGCATTTAAAAACAACTTCTGTGCCTTTCTGACACCCCAGCCCTCCTGAACCTCCAGCACCATGCCCTCCTGAACCTCCAGCACCATGCCCTCCTGATCCTTCAGCACTATGCCCTTCTAACACCCCAGCCCTCCTGATCCACCAAGCACATGCCCTCCTGACCCCCCAGTACTATGTCCTCCTGAAACCCCAGCCCTCCTGATCTCCCAATACCACACCCTCCTGTTCCCCCACTGCCATGCCCTCTCGACACCCCAGCCCTCCTGATCTCCCTATACTGTGCCCTTCTGACACCCAAATACTATATTCTCCTGACCCCCCTCCTACATCCTACTGACCTCTGTATAATGCCCTACATCCTACTGACCTCTGTATATTGCCCTACCTACTACTGAGCCCCGGATGCTGTCCTACATACTACTTATACCGGCCAAAAATTAGAGCAGATAACTAGGTCTGAAACTAGTCAAGCAAATCAGCCTGCAGTTCCAGATGTTTTACTTTCATGATGGACTCTAGCATCAGCCTTGTGGGGGTGATCAATTAACCACTTAAAGACCAGCCGCCGCAGTTGTACTGTGGCAGGTTGGCTCTGTTACGCGAATCACTGTCATTATACGTCGCTTCGTGTAATAGATATAGCAGGCGCTTACCTGCCTGCGGTCCCAAAAAAAATGTGCGAAGCCAGGGGTGCGCCGTGCGATCGCTCCACACAGCGGCAGAATGGGGATCTGTCAATGTAAACATGGCGGATCCCGATTCTGACAGGGGAGCTGAGAGTGACTAGGAACAGCGATCTCAGTCCTTCAGTCAGCCCAGCCCCCTTACAGTTGGAAACATCTCCCAGGGAACACATTTAACCCTTCGATCGCCCTTGTGTTAACCCCTTCCCTGCCATTGACATTTATACAGTAATCAGTGCATTTTTATAGCATTTCATACATCCTACTGACCTCTGTATATTGTACTACATCCTACTGACCTCTGTACACTGCCCTACATCCTACTGACCTCTGTACACTGCCCTACAAGCTACTGACCTACATCCTACTGACCTCTGTATAATGCCCTACATCCTACTGACCTCTGTACACTGCCCTACATACTACTGACCTCTGTATATTGTACTACATCCTACTGACCTCTGTACACTGCCCTACAAGCTACTGACCTACATCCTACTGACCTCTGTATAATGCCCTACATCCTACTGACCTCTGTATATTGTACTACATCCTACTGACCTCTGTATATTGTCCTACATCCTACTGACCTCTGTATATTGTACTACATCCTACTGACCTCTGTATATTGCCCTACATCTTACTTACCTCTGTATATTGCCCTACATCCTACTGACCTCTGTATAATGCCCTACATCCTACTGACCTCTGTATATTGTACTACATCTTACTGACCTCTGTACACTGCCCTACATCCTACTGACCTCTGTACACTGCCCTACATCCTACTGACCTCTGTATATTGTACTACATCCTACTGACCTCTGTAAACTGCCCTACATCCTACTGACCTCTGTATATTGTACTACATCCTACTGACCTCTGTACACTGCCCTACATCCTACTGACCTCTGTATATTGTACTACATCCTACTGACCTCTGTACACTGCTCTGCAAGCTACTGACCTCTGTATATTGTACTACATCCTACTGACCTCTGTATATTGTACTACATCATACTGATCTCTGTACACTGCCCTACATCCTACTGACCTCTGTACGTTGCCCTACCTACTACTGAGCCCCGGATGCTGTCCTACATACTACTAATACCGGCCAAAAATTAGAGCAGATAACTAGGTCTGAAACTAGTCAAGCAAATCAGCCTGCAGTTCCAGATGTTTTACTTTCATGATGGACTCTAGCATCAGCCTTGTGGGGGTGATCAATTAACCACTTAAAGACCAGCCGCCGCAGTTGTACTGTGGCAGGTTGGCTCTGTTACGCGAATCACTGTCATTATACGTCGCTTCGTGTAATAGATATAGCAGGCGCTTACCAGCCTGCGGTCCCAAAAAAAATGTGCGAAGCCAGGGGTGCGCCGTGCGATCGCTCCACACAGCGGCAGAATGGGGATCTGTCAATGTAAACATGGCGGATCCCGATTCTGACAGGGGAGCTGAGAGTGACTAGGAACAGCGATCTCAGTCCTTCAGTCAGCCCAGCCCCCTTACAGTTGGAAACATCTCCCAGGGAACACATTTAACCCTTTGATCGCCCTTGTGTTAACCCCTTCCCTGCCATTGACATTTATACAGTAATCAGTGCATTTTTATAGCACTGATCGCTGTATAATTGACACTGGTCCCAAAAAAGTGTCCGATCCGTTTGTTGCAATCCCTCTAAAAATCGCAGATCGCCGCCATTACTAGTAAAAAAAATTATAAAAATGGCATAAATCTATCCCCTATTTTGTAGACGTTATAATTTTTGCACAAAACAATCAATATACGCTTATTGCGTTTTTTTTTACCAAAAATATGTAGAAGAATACATATTGGCCTAAATTGAGGAAGGAATTAGTTTTTTATAAATTTTTGGGGGATATTTAAGGCCAGGAACAAAGGTAGCTTGAGCATGCTGGGGGTGGGAAAAGAACTTTGGCACTTCAGCAGTGGACTAAACTCTTACAAATTTGATCCAAAACTAAGAAATCCATCGTGGTTAAAGTTGCTCCTTAAAACATAACTAAAGGCAAAAACATATATATTTTTAGTTTTGGATAGAGTGGAGAGGGATTCGAACCCCTGTCAGTTCTTATTGCTGTCTGTGCCCATGTTAGGGAGATTCACCCTCTCTATATGCCCTTTTTTTTACCATTATCATCAAAAGTGAAAGTAATCAAAAACCCCAATTCTGGGTTGACACCAGAACAGTATCAAAGAGAAAAACTTCAGATGGGGAGACTAGCTCTAGCTGTTTTGGCTATGGGACAGGAAGTGAAGGGGAAAAAAAATCTGATGGGCTATAACCCTCCCTTACTCTTTTTGAAATGAAAAAAAAACGTTTTAAAGTGGATGTAAACCCGATTCATGAAATTTGAGCTGGGCATATACTGTATATCTGCAGTGTTTTTTTATCTCTCTTTAAAGCAAGTCCCGTTGCTTTCACCTGCTCTGTGGCCTTCTCCTGCTCCGTTCTTCTGTTATCAGCATGATAACTTCTGACAAGTTCTCCGACATGTGATAAAATCAGCCTGAATTTTGTGTCAGGGAGGGTGCTATAAATAGATTAGCAGAAAGCTGCTCTACTCACAGAACATCTATGAAAGTCTCTGCCTATCTGGAGGGGGTGTGTGCCTTTCCTCCAATCAGCTGTCTCCCAGTGTAATCCAACACTACACTGCTACTGCTGAATGGGGAAGAGAAAATTCTAACACAATTTGCATGTTCTATACAGTATATAAAACTGAAGACAGCAGATATACATGTAAAACTTATGTAGGGAGATTAGTTTTATCTCTGTGTATCATCTGAGACTGTTCACTTTACTGGGTATATGTGAGGGTTTACATTCACTTTAAGTTCTACTATAATTTGTTTTCAGCATGTTACCTTCATCAACTGTCTGAAGTAAAGGTTAACTAACATTAACAAAGTGCAGCTCCATTAACTGTCATTGTCTTGGCAGGGTACACAAAAAAAACTAAATAATTTCTTTACATGAAAAGTCAATTTTGTTCCTATCACCTTGGCCTGCAGCTGAACCTAGGCAGCTCTTGGGACACTAGATTCTTATTCATCCTGATGCAGAGCCCTTCTAGTGGTAGCCAAGAGTGGCTTTGTCAGCAGCCCAGTGCAATGTAAACAGAGGTCACAAGGTTGCAGGCTGAGATGTGGTGTACCATTTAATGTTTGTGTGCATCCTGCAATGGCAATGACAGCAAACAGATCTGCAATTAAAGGAGAAGTTCATGTTTACAGAAAAAATAATAAACGCACATATTATTGCAAAACAAAAATGTGGATGTATTATTTTTTTATTTGCAGACATGTCCTCTGGCTTTTGGTCCGTACCTCTGCATGGGCTTTCTGTGCGAGGAGGGGACAAAGGACATGTCAATGCTCATCAGCACCCCGCAGCCCATTGAAACTGAAAGTCCGTCTGCTGTGATGGAAGATGGTACTTAGTTTATTCATTCACAGGAATCTATGAATTAATGACGTGGCTGTGTGGGTGGTGCCTTACACAGCCATGCTGTATTTAAAACGTGACAGAGGGTGCAGGGAGATGAACCCCCGCCTGCTGTCAGGAAAAGAGGTGGGGGGGGGGGCGGTAATCGGGGGGGGGGGGGAGAGGAGGCAAGAGCTGGAACAGGTTACATGTTCCACCCTAAATACAGTTGTAACATGTTCCATAGGAGAACTTAGCATTTAAATCACAGTAATCCTTTAAATCTGCATATTTTAAATATATTTTATAATATGAATTTTTCTAAATAAAAATATACCTACTTCTTGTCATTTTGTTGCCTTTTAAAATGGCATTTTGTGCCTTGGGCAGTCCCATTTCTTTCAATGTCATTCTATGAGCAGTTATTTAACAGTACCTGGTTGTATAATCTTTGCATTGCATACACTTGGGCTCTTTCCTCTTGATCTTCCACCAGTGCATACTCCATTTCCTCTTTCTGCATTCTAAAGAAAGCATAATGAAATAAATAAATGTGATTGTCTCAAGTAGGATAAGTGACCCTTATTCTTCCTGCTGTACACTCCACTGTCAAATGAAAAATACTGGTCCTCTTCCCGGAGAACAGATACTGACAGCTTGACCAAGAAAATGCTATAATGCTTCTGAAAGGTTTATACGTAAGTGCAATGCTTATGAGTTTGTCAGATAAAAATCAAACCTATGAACCATTAGCATTTAATTTACCATGAATAGGGAGTAAAATGCGATACTAATGGATCTCAAACCAATTTCTTGTCGATGTCAGAGTGTGCAGGCTTTGTGAATTTCCTCACAAGACCACAGCTGGTGTCAGCGCCCAATATCCCCATAAGCTCCCATAACATCTTATCTATGCTCCAGAAACCATGCCCTCTTGGTGGAAATCATTTACTGTATTTGTTTGTATTTACTTCAACCTTTGCTATATACACTATACAGCCAAAAGTATGAGTTCAGGCGTTTTCAGGGCCATCAAGCTGGAAAGTGAAAGCCATACAGTCAGTGGAAAAAAGTATTTGATCCCCTGCGTATTTTGTATGTATGCCCACTGACAAAGATATTATCAGTCTATAATTTTAATGGTAGGTTTATTTTAACAGTGAGAGATAGAACAACAACAAAAATATCCAGAAAAACGCATGCCAAAAAAGTTATAAATTGATTTGCATTTTAATGAGTGAAATAAGTATTTAATCCCCTATCAATCAGCAAGATTTCTGGCTCCCAGGTGTCTTCTATACAGGTAACGAGCTGAGAAAGGGAGTGCTTCTTATCTCAGCTTGTTACCTGTATGAAAGACACCTGTCCATAGAAGCAATCAATCAGATTCCAATCTCTCCACCATGGCCAAGACCAAAGAGCTGTCCAAGGATGTCAAGGACAAGATTGTAGACCTACACAAGGCTGGAGTGGGCTACAAGACCATCGCCAAGCAGTTTGGTGAGAGGGTGACAACAGTTGGTGCGATTATTCGCAAATGGAAGAAACACAAAATAACTGCCAATCTCCCTCTGTCTAAGGCTCCATGCAAGATCTCATCTCGTGGAGTTTCAATGATCATGAGAACGGTGAGAAATCAGCCCAGAACTACACAGGAGAATCTTGTTAATGATCTCAAGGTTGCTGGGAATATAGTCACCAAGAAAACAATTGGTAACACACTACGTCATGAAGGACTGAAATTCTGCAATGCTCACAAGGTCCCCCTGCTCAAGAAAGCACATGTACAGGCCTTTCTGAAGTTTGCTAATGAACATCTGAATGATTCTGAGGAGAACTGGGTGAAAGTGTTGTGGTCAGATGAGACCAAAATCAAGCTCTTTGGCATCAACTCAACTCGTTATGTTTGGAAGAGGAGGAATGCTGCCTATGACCCCAAGAACACCATCCCCACCGTCAAACATGGAGGTACAAACATTATGCTTTGGGGGTGTTTTTCTGCTAAGGGTACAGGACAACTTCACCGCATCAAAGGGACGACGGACAGCCCCATGTACCATCAAATCTTGAGTGAGAACCTCCTTCCCTCACCCAGGGCATTGAAAATGGGTCGTAGATGGGTATTCCAGCATGACTAAGACCCAAAACACATGGCCAAGGCAACAAAGGAGTGGTTTCAAGAAGAAGCACATTAGGGTCCTGGAGTGACCTCTGATTTTCAACAAGGGTTTTGCCACCAAGCACTAAGTCATGTTTTACGAAGGGGTCAAATACTTATTTCACTCATTAAAATGCAATTTATAACTTTTTTGAAATGTGTTTTTCTGGATATTTATGTTGTTATTATGTCTCTTACTGGTAAAATAAACCTACCATTAAAATTATAGACTGATCATTTGTCAATGGGCAGACATACAAAATCAGCAGGAGATCAAATACTTTTTTTCCCTCACTCTAAATGAGAAATTCTATTTTATCAGGAATGATCAGGTCCGCAAAAAGAACCTTTTAATCTTAAGTCAAGGGAAGGGTTAAAACTTCTGTAAAGAATGATATCCTAAAAATAGGCAAAGGATTTGCATTTGATGTGAAAGTAATGTCTTCTATGGGATGTCATATTCTTCACGGTTTAGCTCGACTGTTGGCGCAAATTATTCCCATTTACATGGTTCACTAAGATGTGTATTATTGCCTGATTGATTATTCATGTGATGTGCCCGAAATATAGAATTAGAAAAAAAAAAGCTGTAATTTATATCTGTTTCCATCCTGGAAAGATTTATCTGCTCCATTTGTCATTGAGATCATTGTCACCATGATAGAAAGTGAGGGGAAATCTCTTTTTGTTGTGTCTCTGTGACATAAAGTTGAAGTACTTTATATCTGAAGCTGAAACTTATCTTTTAGCTTTGATTAGAACTCGTCAGCTTTTATTGCTGTCTGTGTCCCCGTTGTGGAGATTAATTCTGTTTGTCATGGTGACCAATTTTCCCTAGGCATGAAAGTGAAAATCCAAAATTTGTAGTTATTTAAAACAAGAATAAAGAGGAGATCCTCCAACTGGTACACTTGTTCCAGTGACGGCTGTCTTGTCTCTTACTTTAGACTGCATTCACACTTATGCAAATTGGAAACAGGTTTCCCTGCATCCAATTTGCATAGCAGGAGATTTTGACCGGCGTTCTATGGAGAATTGCACAGGAGCCCTGTGCGTCTTTTGGTCCGTTTCAAGTCCGAATTCAGCCAAAAATTCAGGCTGAAATTGAACCTGAAATGGTGAATGGAGACGCACCGGACTGCGCGAGCCGCTATGTGTTCTAGTGTGAACTCAGCCTTAGAGAGATTTCTAATAACGTCTTGTTGAAGTCAAGTGATGAAAATCAGTATGCCTGGAAACATTTCTTTCCCTAATGAATTATACTGGAAGTGTGTGCATGGTTAACAGCCAGTACCTGTGGATGTTGGAGATATAGCAGCAAATGTGATATACATAGTTCTTGATATACTTGCCATTAGGCCTCCTTTACACGGGCCAACATAAGTGTGGTAAAAACAGGACATTGAACCCTCGTTTTACCACCTACTGACCAACCACCTAAATCCTATATAGCCGGAGGGGCCAGTTCACATCCTGCACCTGAAATGTTTTGCATTGCAGGCATAGCAAATTTAACACAGTGGGGTTGATTTACTAAAACTGGAGAGTGCAAAATCTGGTGCAGCTCTGCAGAGAAACCAATCAGCTTTCAGGTTTTATTGTCAAAGTTTAATTGAACAAGCTGAAGTTAGAAGCTGATTGGCTACCATGCAAAGCTGCACCAGATTTTGCACTCTTCATGTTTTAGTAAATCAACCCCATAGTTCCAGTTGACACCACAGATCGCTTTTCAGAGAATAAACAGGTGTGAACTTAGCCTAAGTGAGCGCATCTGTTTGTTGGTATTGTTCATTTGAATAAATAGAATCTCGCTATGGTTTTATTAAATATAAAAGAATTACACTATGGTTTATGTCAGGGGTGTCCAACCTGTGGTCCAAGACGACTATGAATGTAGACCAACAGAAAATCATAACTTACCTAAAAGTAGAACTGTAGATAAAACTTTTTTTTCACTTTGGATAGATTAAGGAAGGGTTATAACCCCTGTTGGTTTATTTTTTACCATCTGTGCCCCATTTGAGAGATTTACCTTTACTTCGTGTCCCATAGCCAAAACAGGAAGTGAGAGGAAATCCCTGCAAATTAGGGGAATCCCTTGGGGACCCCTAGGCCACCACAACTAGGGTCAACATTGGAAGATGGGACAGCCCAAAATTTGGGATTTTATGTTCAATTCTAATAGTAAATAGGACAAATAGAGAGAGTCAATCTCCTTAAAGAGTACACAGACCACAATAAAAACTGACAGGTGTTCTTATCCTCCTCCACTCTATCCAAAACTAAAGAAAACGTTTTGCCTTTAAAAATTTTGATTTTTGGGGGGGAATTTTGCCTTTAAAAATGTTGATTTTTTTGGGGGGAATTTTTTTTTGTAAAATGTGTTTACATATTGCAAACATATGCAGTCAAAAAAAAATTTGAGTGTCCCTTTACTGGACTTTTATAAGTTTTTTATTAAGTAAAACAATCCTACTCAATCACACCTTATTCATGTCATCAGTTTTTGGCAGCACGTATATTTGTGAGCAACTATCTTCAAGGAAGAAACACATCAAGGGCAAAATTAGAACCAACATATCTAATGAGCACCTTGAGAATTCATTAAGAATTGCTACTATATCCATCCAACCAGATATTGATGCATTATTTTATCAAAAACAGTGTTAAATATCGCACTTGTTTTATGTTGCCCTCTTTTACTTATATATATATATATACACACACACATATATATATATATATATATATATATATATAAAAATGAAGTTGTATTACTCAGATAGGTAAATTATCTTTATCAGTGATTGTTAACTTGTGATCTGCCCGACTTTTTCTGCTCATCAGCTATCCTTAGTGTTAGTGTATTTTATGTGTGGCCCAAGACAATTCCTCTTCTTCCAATGTGGCCCAGGAAGGTCAAAAGGTTGGACACCCCTGGATTATGTCATCCTGGAGATGAAGTTTGCAAGAAGAAAAATTGTCAGATTACATTAGGTTCTCAAAAGGATTCTGCGCTTTTGTGACCTTCTGTAATTAAAAGGCCAATCAACTCTGGTGGGTTGTTCCCACTGTCAGATGGAAGATCTTTGTTTTCTGCATTGGGCAGGTGAAGCAGCACTGCACAGGTGAAGCAGCACTGCACAGGTGAAGCAGCACTGCACAGGTGAAGCAGCACAATGAAATGGTAACAATTTTTTTGCTGCTTCATTTTTTATTTTGTTTGCGATTTAAATATTTAAGATTACATTGAACAAGTGAAAAGCCACATTTTTATTGAACACTTTTTTTTCTTTCATGTACTTTTGTAGTCAGTGCATTTATGTTACAGAAGCATGATTTTATATTCTGAACGGAGAGGAAGTGAAGGGGAAACTCTTCAATGGGTTTATCAATTCTCTGCTCTATCCAAAAAGTAAGAGAAGAAAATTGGCTTTAGATATATAAAAGTTTTGGATATAGATACACTTTAACCAGTATAAACATTCACTAAATGTGTGTGTACATTGGATGCATTCTCTATAGCAGAACACATGTTTGGCCACTTCATCTCTTCTCTGGCTGTATATATACTGAAATCCAATAATCCTTCACATACTTTCTATTATCTTTTACAGCGTGGGTTTCTAACTTTTTTTTATGATTACAGACTCCACTGGAATGCCCAATATGTCTCCAAACTTCAGCTGAATGATCAGCACTTCGCCCCACTTCCTCAAACTGAAATTGATATTTGATCATGGAAATCCCTGGGTTTTGTGGTTTTAGAAATGTTCAATAAAAATAAATAAAAGCTAATGGAGGTGCTAGTCCTTTTCTCCTTTTCATAGTTTTCTGCAGGTACACACAGCAGAGATCAGCAGGAATAATTGGCTGATTTTCAAACCAAATCTCATGAAGGTCCTAAAAGATGGCCAATAATCTCTGGCAATTATTCCCTTCCTAAAGTCAGACATTCAAGTTTGATGAAGTTTTGTGCCTGCGCATAGGCCCTTTGTAAAATAAGAAAATGATCCTTTGTATGCAGCTGAACTTTGTGGCCAAAACTTTGTAGACACCTGACCATCACACCAAAATGAGCTTGTTGAATGTCCGATTCCAAACTCATAAGCATAGAACTAAATGCTAAATGTAAAACATTGCTAGGAGGTGGAGGTTTTTTATCAAATGTAACCTGCCAACTTTTTCCTCTTGACTCTTGCTCTTCTTCCTCTTGCCCTAGCTCTATTATATTTTATTTGTACACTGTGTGGTGCATGTGCCGGGCACCATACACCCCTGGCCCACTCCTGGCATCTGTAAGATGTTGAGAATAAAGTCAGGTGCCAGGGACAATGTAACTTCTGTGAACGATACGTCATCAGTGGCCGCCCAATGGCCAAAGTGAGTGACTGGCAACCTGGAAGTAGTGGCAGAGGATATGGCAGCAGCAGGGGACAAAGTGAGGGAACAGCCTGCATTATACAGTACTGGAGAAGGACACATTTATAAGAAAAGTGAACCTAATGTTGGGAGGGAAGAACTGGCTCTCAATCAGTGTTCCAATTCATTGCAAAAGTGTTTAATAGAGTTGAGGTTGGGGTTTTGTGAAGGCCAATCAAGTTCCTCCTCCCTTAACTAGTCAAACTTAGTCAAACTAAGTCATTATGGTTCTGGCAAGGGTACAGTCTGGCTAGAATAGAAAGGGACCTTCCTTAAACTGTTGCCACTGGAGTACAATGGTCTAAAATGCCTGTCAACATTACAATTCACTGGAAACACCTAAACTCATTTTTAAGGGGTGTCCACAAACGTTTGCTCATCCATAGTAGGCAAGTGTGATGGTCAGTTATCTAAAAAATTACTTACCTGTCACGGTAGAGATTTGCGAAGTATTTGCGTCTGCTAAGTGCCTTTCTCAGAGTTGCCGATACAGGTAAGTCATTGTCTTCGCAAGATACATCTGCAGTAACTTGGGTCTGGTCTTCTTCTTGCAATTTAGTGGATGTGGTCTCTCTTTGTTTCCAAGTCTCCAAAGTCTTATCCATCTCCTTTACTTCCTAAAGGTGGAAAGCGAAAACATAATAAAGTTAAACTAAAGGCAAAAAGTGACGATTTTCTATGTTATAGGGAACATTTAGAAATGTTAATTGTGTCTAAGCAGTATTGTCTCTGAACCTGTATCTGCAGCCTTGTAGCTGTATATCTGCAATGTGCGATTAAGGGACTGCTGCCTCTGCTAGCATCAGTGAGATTTGGTGATGTCCCTGCTGTGCTGCTCGATGTTATTATTGCTGGAGGCAAAGCCCTGCCTCTACCAAGATAGCCACCTCCATACAGAGACACAGTGCAGAACAAAGTATTTATGTCTGTAATTAGGGATGAGCCCGATGTTGGAGTTGAATGTAAGTTCGACTCGAACATCGGGTGTTTGCCTGTTCACCGAATAGCAATTTGGGGTGTTTGCGGCAAATTCGAAAGCCGCGGAACACCCTTTAAAAGTCTATGGGAGAAATGAAAAGTGCTAATTTTAAAGGCTTATATGCTTGGTATTGTCATAAAAAGTTTTTGAGGACCTGGGTCCTGCCCCAGGGGACAAGGATCAATGCAAAAAAAAGTTTTAAAAATGGCCGTTTTTTCGGGAGCAGTGATTTTAATAATGCTTAAAGTGAAACAATAAAAGTGAAATATTCCTTTAAATTTCGTACCTGGGGGGTGTCTATAGTATGCCTGCAAAGTGGCGCATGTTTCCCATGTTTAGAATAGTCCCTGCACAAAATGATATTTATAAAGGAAAAAAAGTAATTTAAAAGTACTCACGGCTATAATGAATTGTTGGTCCCGGCAATACAGATAAAAGAAGTCATTGAAAAAAACGGCATGGGATCCCCCCCAGTTCCTTACCAGGCCCTTTGGGTCTGGTATGAATATTAAGGGGAACCCCGAACCAAAATTAAAAAAAAAATTAATTGTGTGGGGGTCCCCCCCAAATTCCATACCAAGCCCTTAAGGTCTGGTATGGATATTAAGGGGAACCCCGCGCCAAAATTTTTAAAAAATTGTCGGGCATGCTGTTTTTGACATTTTAGGCCATATTGCTGTTGTGTATACCATCAATTGATTGCCATGAATTTATCCCTATTTATGTATTTATATATATACCTTTGTACCATTATGTCTATACCTTGTGCTTATATGTATATGTACGAAATAAATCTATCACCCTTTTTTGATCTGAATAAAACTATTTTCTACCATCACCTCCGCATTTCAACCGCTTAATTTAAAGTCCCAATTCCCTTTTAATGTATTCGATACAGGGATGGAGGCTCCCACCCAGGCCTCATATAAAGTCCCAAACCTTCCCTTTTTTCCATTAAATTACTTTTTTTCCTTTAGAAATTTCATTTTGTGCAGGGACTGTTCTAAACACGGGAAACATGCGCCACTTTACAGGCATACTATAGACACCCCCCGGTACGAAATTTAAAGGAATATTTCACTTTTATTGTTTCACTTTAAGCATTATTAAAATCACTGCTCCCGAAAAAACGTCTGTTTTTAAAACTTTTTTTTGCATTGATACATGTCCCCTGGAGCAGGACCCGGGTCCCCAAACACTTTTTATGACAATAGCTTGCATATTAACCCTGAATTAGCACTTTTGATTTTTCACGTTCGTGTTCCATAGACTTTAACGGTGTTTGCGCGTTCGAACAAATTTTTTGCCTGTTCGCATGTTCTGCTGCGAACCAAACCGGGGGGGTGCTCGGCTCATCCCTATCTCTATCTGTAATTAAAAAAGATCAGCTGCAGAGCGACCACAGGCTATACTGGTTATTAGTCCTTTGCCCTCTGCCTGCCTTTTGGCACTTCTTCCTCTTTGATCACCAAAGCACAAACTATAAGAAAGTCAACTATGAGAAAGTCAGCCACAAACTAGAGAAAGATCTAGAGTAATCTATTCATTTCAAAAGTATGGCTTAGATAATTGATGATTTCTGATTCCTGGGTGCTCAGGCCAGTGTGATTGGGCTAAACATCTGATGTCTGATCATAGGGAACTATGAAGGAAGTAATTATATAAGGTACCGTAAGTACATAAATGCTGTGGATAAAGCTAGGGTAAAGGCGATTCAAAAATAGGCAGCATCCGTGTTTTAATATCTAAAGGTAAGTTCCCTGTCAGACAGATTTGTGAGTGGGAGAGGAATGTTTATTGTGTGCACAGGGAGTTAACCCCCAATTAACAAGGACATGCTCTTATTTCACCACTTAATCCATTCATTTCAACATGTATAAGCACTATTTAACAGCTCCATCTCCTGTTCCATGTTTCTATTTTAAATGATTTGTTGGAATAAAAAAAATATAAAACACACACACACACACAGTTATCTTAAAGGATTTACTGTTTAAAAAATATGTGGTTTAGGGTATATCTGTTTTAATTTAAATCAGTAATAACTTTTAATTACTGATGCATTATGAGAAAAATGAAATATATGCAAAAAACCCTTTATTTCTTTCGTAAATAACCTTAACATTTTTTGTACCAAAACTGCAATTTTAATGCTGCAGTAAATAGAACAAGCAGCATAATAAAATGTATGCTTTCCTCACACTAATGGTACTTGTGTTTAAAATATAATTGATCAAACTTGAAAAAATAGGATTTTTATAACAGCTTACCTGTAAAATCCTTTTCTTGGAGTACATCATGGGACACAGAGCACCATAGTAATCACTATGTGTGTATATAGGCACCGTCAGATGATGGACACTGGTATACCCAATACAGGAAGTTCACTCCCTATATAACCCCTCCTCCTTCCAGGAGTACCTCACTTTTTGTAGCAAAGCATACCTAAACCCCAAAAAGAGGGGAGGTACCTCTGTGTCTCATGATGTACCCAAAGAAAAGAATTCTACAGGTAAGCTGGTATAAAAACCTATTTCCTTTATCGTACATCATGGGACACAGAGCACCATAGTAATCACTATGTGGGACGTCCCATAGCAATGCTATATGAGGGGAGGGAGAGACAGCCCGTAGGGCACCCCCAGACTTGAGAACTTATACAGCTGCCTGCAGCACACTGTGCCTGAAGGTGATGTCCTCATGCCTCCTTACATCCACCTGATAAAATTTGGTGAATATATGTACTGAAGACCAAGTTGCGGCCTTACAGATCTGAGCCATGGAGGCCTGGTGATGCACTGCCCAAGAAGCACTGACCGCCCTGGTAGAGTGCGCTTTGACTTGGAAAGGTGGAATCTTACCCCTTAAATCATAAGTCTGAACTTTAACTTGCCAAATCCACTTAGCGACAGTGGATTTCAGTGCTGCCTGTCCTTTCTTAGGACCTTCGGGCAGAACAAATAAGATATCAGTCTTCCGAATCTGAGCCGTCGTCTTTAAATAGACTTTGACCGCTCTCATCACATCAAGACAATGTAGTGACTTCTCTTCCCTGGAACATTGTTTTGGAAAAAACGATGGCAGGACAATATCTTGGTTCAGGTGGAAACCTGAGACCACTTTTGGCAAAAAATCTGGACGAGGGTGTAACACCACTCTGTCCTCATGAATAATTAAGTATGGCTCCTTACAAGAAAGAGCAGCCAATTCCGAAACTGTACTTGCTGAGGATATAGCAACCAAGAACACTAGCTTCCTTGTCAGAAGGACTAAGGGAATATGCTGTATCGGTTCAAATTGCTGTTTTTGTAACACTGACAAAACTAAGTTCAAGTCCCAAGGGTTCAAAAGTGATTTAACTGGCGGATTAAGCTGCATCACCCCTTGCATAAAACACCGAACCAAAGAATGTGTAGCAAGCAGTCTTTGAAATAAGACAGATAAAGCTGAGACTTGGTCCTTAATAGTACTCAAGGCCAACTTCATCTCTACCCCATAAGGCAAGAATTCTGCCTATGATATACCTCTGAGGGTGCCAACCCTTGGATTCACACCAGGAAACATATGCCCTCCAGAGTCTATAATAGTCCTGGAAGCTGGTTTCCTTGCATTAATCAAGGTAGAAATAACTGACCCGGATAGCCCACATTTCTTCAGAATGTGGGTTTCAATAGCCAAGCCATTAAATTTAGCGCTCGTAAGGTAGGATGGAATATCGGCCCCTGTGAGAGTAGGTCTGGCCGTAGTGGAAGGGACCATGGATCCTCCACTTCCATCTTTACGATTTCTGCATACCATGACCTTCTGGGCCATGCTGGTGTTACCAGAATAACCGGCTTTCTTTCAAGCTTGATCCTGCAAAGAAGTTGAGGCAGCAACTGAACAGGGGGAAATGCATAGATCAGTGAGAACTGATCCCATGGGGTCACCAACGCATCTGTTCCGCAAGCGAGTGGATCCCTTGTCCTGGATACAAAGTTGACTAACTTCATGTTGAATCTGGACACTAGAAGATCTACAGGGAACCGCTTCAAATGAAGCCACCGTCTTTCCTAACAACCTCATGCAAAGGCGAATGAAGGGATCCCCTTTCGACCTGACCATCCGCAACAGCTCTCTTATGGAACTGACTTTTGCCTGAGGCAAGAACACCTTTTTCTGGGCTGTGTCTATGATCAGGCTCAAATACTCCAGCTTTTTTAGTGGTTTTAAGGAAGACTTCTCTAGGTTGAGAATCCAACCCAGACTTTCCAGGTAACTGGTTGTAATGCGTACACTTTGCTCCAAACGAGCCACCGATTGGTCTATAAGCAATAGATCATCTAGGTATGCCAAGACTGTTATGCCCTGTGCCCTTAACCTGGCTAGAGGTGGGACCAGCACTTTTGTGAACACCCGGGGTGCTGTAGCTAGCCCAAAGGGCAAGGCTACAAATTGAAAATGTTGCTGTTCTACCTCGAACCGCAGAAACCTTTGGTGAGTGGGAAATATAGGGACATGCAGATTTGCATCCCTGATGTCGATAGATGCCAGAAGTTCTCCTCCTTGTAGGATAGAAACTACTGACCTGATCGACTCCATGCGAAAGGAGCGGATATTCAGGAACTGATTTAGATTCTTTACATCTAGAATGGGTCTGACATCTCCATTCGGTTTTGGTACCGTAAAGAAGTTTGAATAAAACCCCAAACCTTGCTCTTCTGTGGAGATCTGTATGATCACCCCCTGAGCCAGTAAATGGTCTAATGCCTGAAACAGAGATTGCCTTTTCCCTGAATCTTTGGGAACATTTGATCTCAGAAAACGAGACGGCGGAAACTCCTGAAATTCTAGTTTGTATCCTAGAGACACCGGGGAGATGACCCATCTGTCCTGAATTTCCTCTTGCCAGACTTCTGAGTATTGCAGAAGTCTTCCCCCCACTCTGGCGAGGGGGGGCACCTCTTCATAATGAGGCTTTAGAAAGCTGCTAATCTTCCTTCTAGGCCCTGCAGGGCGGAGGAAAACGCATCTTCAGTCACATATACAGGGTCTGAAATGTGAGAAGCAGCTGCACCACCAATTGGTCCCAATGACTCCCCCTGGCTTGCCATATCTGGTATCTCAGGAGAGGATGACAGTGTGGAGACACTACTGGAGTTCCCAGTGCCTGGGGGTGGAATTTTTGGTACCTTTGAGGTGTCTTTTTTGGGAGCAACTAGTGCCCACAATTGCCACCATTCTGTGCCTCACTCAGTGTCCATTAGTGATGGCAGTCAGTGCTGGCTATCAGTGCTGCCCATCAATGCCCATCACTGCTGCCTATCTGTGCCCACCAGTGCCACCTATCTGTGCCCAGTTCCCACCAGTGCCACCCATCAGTGCCGCTCTGTGCTCATCAGTGCCACCTATCAGTGCCCATAAGTGCCCAGGAGTGATTAAACACCACCAAAAGAAAGCTCTATTTGTGTGAAGAAAATGATAACAATTTCACATGGTTACAGTGTAGCATGACCACGCAAATGTCATTCAAAGTGTGACAGTGCTGAAAGCTGAGAAATGGCCTGGGCAGGAAGGGGGTGTATGTGCCCTTTATTGAGTTGGTTAACTAGATTATTTATGTTGTTTAAAACGTATTGTTTAATAAAAGGCCGTATTGGCCATTTAACTCCACGTACGAGTAGTGTGTTGGGGAGTGTGGTTAAAAGTTAGCTTAACTAAGTGAGCTCTGAACTATCCTGGTCATGAACAACACAGGAGCTTGTAGACTGGTGCCCATCTGGATCAAGCAGAAATTTGAACTTTATGTTGGCAGTTACAGGAAATTATGCATGGCGGCAGAATGAAAGGACAAACAGACATTTTATTTGAATAGACAATAAAGTATATATACATTTAATAAATTTGCCATACATCTTACAATGCAACTTGATATATGAAGTAGAAACATCTGGCTGGTTTTGTTTGTATGACCAGCAGTGGCAGCTGGTGCTCAATTTTTTTTTGGGGGGTGGGGTGGCAAACAAACCTGGCCCCCTCACTCCTCCCACCCCCCTGTCGCTTGATTGATCAATCGCCGCTTTGCTCGCCCGCCCTGCACTTACCCCATCAAGGTCGTGACTTTGGCAGCTTCCCCCCTGCATCTCTTCCTAAGTCCCAGCAGTTGCTTCTCCTCCCGGCCAATCGGGTCTCAGGACCCGCTTCCTGATTGGCCTGGAGGTTGGATGAAGACAGCTCATGACTTACCCTCTTGTTGAGAAAAAAAATTTGAGTACTATCCGTGATACTTTTTTTTATCACAAACATGAATTACAGTAAAGCTTTATAAAAGCAACTATCTCTCACCTGATTTAGTGCGAGTAGAAGCTGTTCATACTCTGATGTGTTGTGCGTTATGGATTTTGTCTCCTCTTCTAACAAAAGGGACTGCAGCTGTAGAAGGGCCGAGTAGACTGTGAAAATCTTTGATTTGCCATTAACTATCTGGAACTGTAAAGAAGTCAGATATTCCCCCAGCTTATACTCTCTGGCCTTCAGCTGGTGTACTCTCTGCAGCAGCAGCTCTCCACGCACCTGTAAAATAGGAAAAGAAGACTAAGAATCCATATAAAAAAGAAAAACACACTGCGCTCAGGTTAGATATTAAAACACGGATGCTGCCAGCACTAGGAGCAGTTGCAGCTGGTGTTTTTTTTTGGGGGGGTGGGGGGGAACAACCACCCTCCCCCCCACTTTACCAATCTACGTGGCAGTTGGCGGGTAATCGGGTGATGGACCCTCTTCCCGATTGGCCAGGAGGAGGATCAGTGTTACAATAGCGAATATTTATTCACTATTGTAACTAAGGTTGTCCCGATACCACTTTTTTAGGACCGAGTACAAGTACCGATACTTTTTTTTAAGTACTCGCCGATACCGATTACCGATACTTTTTTTTAATGTCACGTGACAGTGGTTTTTTTTTTTTTTTTTTTTTTGGGGGGGAGTGAACGGTGTGTGTGTTTTTTTTTTTTTTTCATTTACATTTATTATTTTTTACAATTTAATTTTTTTTATTCTTTATTGCACTGTGTGTGTTTTTTTTTTTGTTTTTTTTTTTTTAATCAGCCCTGTTGGGGGGCTTTGGTGAGATATCAGGGGTCTTAACAGACCTCTGATATCTCCCCCTTGAGACAGAGAAAGAGACAGAGGATAGAGATTCCCCAGTCCCTTTCTCTGCAGCCTCAGCTGCACTGAGAATGAATGGAGAGAACACAGCGGCTCCTCTCCATTCATAAACTGACACATCGTAATCACAAGAGATTACAATGTTTCAGTTATGTGAATGGACAGAGTCAGCTGACTCTGTCCATTCTCACAGCGGAGAGACAGCAGAACGGAGGGGACAGAGGAAGAGAGAGGGGGACAGCGGAAAGCCGGAACGGATGGGGACAGCGGAGGGGGACAGAGCAAAGAAGGAGGACAGTGGAGGGGGTCAGAGGAACGGAGGGGGACAGAGCAAAGAAGAAGGACAGCGGAGGGGGTCAGAGGAACGGAGGGGGACAAAGCAACGGAGCAGGACAGCGGAGGGGGACTAAGGGGGATGAGGTGACAGTCAGCGGTGATCGCGTGTGGGGGACTTACAAGCACCGATCACTGCTGTATGTCACTAAAGCAGCTGAAAGCCGCGGGGGGAGAAGCTTGTAACTCCCCCACGCGCCGATCACTGCTGACTATCAAGGTATCGGCGGAAGCATCGGGAGCATTTGCCCGAGTACAAGTACTTGGGCAAATGCTTGGTATCGGTGCCGATACCGATACTAGTATCGGTATCGGGACAACCCTAATTGTAACACACCTGGGTGGTTCGGTCCACAGTACTCTGCACCTTGAGCATACTCTATTTTGAAGCCTATTAAAACCTCTGGCTCTAATCTGGTGCACTAATCTGGCACTAATCTGGCTCTAATCGGGGGGAGGGGGGCGGCGCCTGTGCACCCTTAAAGGACAGGCCACCCCTGACTAGGAGTTCGAATACATAAACTCAATAAGTATATATAAGAAAGTAGCAGTGCTGTAAAAAAAAACTTAACTTATTCCATCCAGAATACAAAAGCTCATTAAAAGTGCTCAAAATATCTGTGTGAAGAATTATAGGTATTAAGAAATTATTAAAATGTCTTGTAAGATAACAAGTGAGCAAATATAAAGTCTGCAAATAATGCATATAAGTGACAAAAAAGGTCTTCTGGATCCTAAAGTATAACTATTTTTTTTTTTTTTGCAGAGGGATTAGAGCACCTGTCAGGTTTTTATTTCTGTCTGTGTCCCCATTAGGGAGATTCCCCCTCTATATTTTTCCTGTTTACCATTATCATTGAACCACAAAGTATAGACCACTCAAGCAATCAGAGGGTGATTGACTGCTGTAGGTGCTCACCCCAGGTGGCCACCAAAGAATGCAAGAGAAAAAAAAATGCTAGCACACCACAAGTCAAAATCTTGAAGGTTCTTTATTGTTGCCAAGCCAGACAGATACACGGGGACATGATTGATGCATTTCATAGGAATCAGTTGTGCTTACTTATAACGTTATGAGTAAGCGCGAGTGATTCATGTGAAACACGTCAACCACGTCCCTGTGTATCTGTCTGGCATGATCATAAGGGAGACACGCCGCTGCTGGCCATCAGGTACTCAGCATCCTACACATACCTGGGGGGGGAGCAGAGGAGGGACTGCAGGTGAGGACAGTGCTATGTGGTCTGCCTCAGCCCCCCCTCTTTCAGCCACCTCTCTGTCTCTCAGCCCCCCTCCCATCTCTCAGACCCCCCCTCTGTCTCCCAGCTCCCCCCTCTTTCAGCCCCCCTCTGTCTCTCAGACCCCCCTGTCTCTTAGACCCTCCTTTTGTCTCGCAGCCCCCCTTCTGTCTCTAAGCCACCCACCTGTCTCTCAGACCACCCCTGTCTCTCAGCCCTCCCTGTCTGTCTCTCAGTCCCCCTCTTTGTCTCTTAGACCCCCCTTCTGTCTCTCAGCCCCCCCTTCTGTCTCTCAGCCCCCCCTTCTGTCTCTCAGACCCTCCCTGTCTCTCAGCCCTCCCCCTGTCGCTCAGCCCCCCTCTGTCTCTCAGCCCCCGTTTCTCAGCCCCCACTCTGTCTCTCAGCCCCCCCTCTGCCTCTCAGCCCCCCCTGTCTCTCAGCCCCCCTCCTCTCAGCCCCCTCTCCTGTCTCTCAGCCCCCCCTCCTGTCTCTCACTAACTCCCTCTCTCTTACACTCACACCCCCTCTCTCTCACCTCTCTCTCACCTTTCATGATATACAATAATGAATGTGGGGGCCTTTTGGTGGGCAGGTTTTTTTTTTTGGGGGGGGGGCAGCATTTTATTCAATTAAAGTGGGTCCATCTGAATGAAGTCCAGGGTCACATGTTTGTCCCAGTCAAGCCCTGGAGGTAAGTATAAACATATATATATATATATATATATATATATATATATATATATACACAAATATAAAGCCGAGACTTTACAATCACTTTAATCAAATGTTCTGATAATGACAAATTTCTAACAAAATTCTACAGGTGTGATGCCAGCTTTACTCTTTTAGCTGCAAGATCCTTCAGTATGCAGGTCAAACCATCCTCCCCCCAAAATCATAATAATGTTCTCGTCTACCCGATAAGACAACAGGAAAAAAATGTATGCTGAAATTCTGCCTCCTTTGTCACATCTCCCTTTGCACTCTCCTAAAAGCATGTTTACACTGTTTAAGGATAAGATCACCTTTTTTAACATCATGTACATATTACACCCATATTAAGGGTGTAACACGTAACATGTTACAGACGCACCAGCCTTCGCACCCCCCATCCCCGATCCCCCATTTTGACAATGAGTGGGGGATGTTCTGCCCCCGTTAACTGTCACAATCTAAAGAAAAACTTGGCCACGTGGGGCTCCGCTCGCTCGGCCACATCATTCATTCACAGTGTAAACGTGAAAACTACAAGTACCGTAAGCCTTTGCGGCTGTCGGCTTGTAGTTCTCAATGAACTACCATGGTGCTGTTGAGTGCTCTGGGGAGTCAATTGAGCTTTCTTGCCATCCAGTAACTGCCTGCCCATATTGGAGGTACGGCAGATAGCTACACAGGCAGTCTGCAGGACCCACAATCTGCTGATCCTGGGTGCAATACTTTACAGCCCCCCCCCCCCCCAAAAAAATGCCTATTTTTTTACTTGCAAAAAAAACAGGCATTTATTATTTTTTGTAAAGACAAACTTATTCTTTAAAACTGAAAACACTGTGCAAAGCAATACAACTCTGGTTTGGAGTTTTCTGCCCCTTTCTCTCCTAGCCTAAATGCTGTTGCTGTACAGGGGAAAACAAGATGCTAAAATAATGACAGATTCATGTATCTAAACATAAATGTAATTTATTTTTAATATGTTGCGGCCATAAAGGATGTTTAGTATCTCCACTCTGAGGCTGGATCAAAGCTGATAAAAAAGGCAAGATGATTAGTGTCAGGAAGGGAAGATTTAAATCCCAACAAAACCATTTAGTTGTTGGGTTCACCACACAATACCTCAGCAATGTTCACCAGATAGGAAATGATTGCTAGTGTATGTGGAAGACAACTATTATGGCAAATGGCCACTTGACAGTACAGTAATTGACATCATAATACAATTGTGGGTTATAAGGGTAAATAATGAAGACACTCTTCATGATCTTGGTTCTTCAGGGTATACAGTGGCGAAAAAAATTATTTGACTTCTGCAGATTTCTTAAAGTTTGCACAATTACAATGAAATGAAGGGTCCATAATTGTTGTATTTTAAATGATAAAGACAGAATATCAAAAAAAAAAAAACACATGATACAAATGTTATAAATTGAGTTGCAGTTCTGTGAGTAAAATAAGTATTTTATCCCCTACCAACCAACAATAATTCTGGCTCCCACAGACTGGCTACAGTATGTGGTACACAGATTAGTCCTGTCAATTTAAGAAGGTGTTTCTAACAACAACCCGTTATGTGTATAAAAGACACCTGTCCACAGAATCTCTTTGGAGGAAGAAAAATGCTTACTATGACCCTAAGAATACCACCCCTACAGTCAAGCATGGAGGTGGGAACATTATGCTTTTGGGGTGTTTCTCTGCCAAAGTTACAGGTGACTTTGACACATTGAGGGGTCAATGGACGGGACCATGTATTGTAAAATCTTGGATGAGAACCTTCGTGCATCAGCCAGAACACTGAAGATGGGCCAAGAATGGGTCTTTCAGCATGACAATGACCCAAAATATACAGCCACAAAGGAGTGATTCAACAAGAAGCACATTAAGGTCATGGAGTGGCGTGACCAGTCTCCGGACCTTAATCCTATAAAAAATGTATCGAGGGAGCGGAAACTTCGAGTTGCCAAGTGACAGTCAAGAAACCTTAATGATTTAGAGATTTGTAAAGAAGAGTGGGCCAAGATCCCTTCTGAGATGTGTGCTAACCTGGTAACTGACTACAAGAAACGTCTTACCTCTGTGCTTGCCAACAAGGGTTTCTCCACCAAGTACCAAGTCATGTTTTGCTTGGGGATCAAATACTTATTTTACTCACTGAACTGCAACTCAATTTATAACATATGTATCATGTGTTTTTTTCTGGATTTATTTCTCTATCATTTAAAATACACCCATGATAAAAATGATAGACCCTTTATTTCTTTGTAAGTGGGCAAACCTACAAAATCTGCAGGGATCAAATAATTATTGTCGCCACTGTATAAACAAGCTAACACACCTATGCATGGTTTAGAGCCCAAAATATTTTCAATGAGGTGAGGAACACCAACACACCAAAAGAAAAGTCACCGCCGCCAAAAGTACCACCCTACATAGCAGATTTTGCCAGACTTGTGCTCTGGTCTAGTCACTGCACATTTTGAAGACTATTGCTTTTAACAACCATTTCAACGGAACACGATCAACCGAGCGATAATCTCACACACACATGTCAAAGATCATTAGAATTGTTGCCTTCAGCCAACATGACACAGTGAATACATTTTTTTTATACTTTCACTATTCTAAAATGTCAGCTCAAATACCTGCTCAGCATTTCAATCCACAGCTACAGCAGGCAGGAAAACTTCTCCCAGCCTCAATTTGGACTATACAATGTAGGCAGGTGGGGTCTTTTAGAATTCCAGTCTGGTGGGTCTAAGATCAATTTTTAAGCTACTATACTGTTTGCCTAACAAATTATTGACTTTCAGTCAAAGATTTACTTAAGCCCCGAAGAAGGCTCTCTCGGTTTGCCTGGTAGAAAACTTTTTTTTTTTTTAAATAGACGAGGCATGGCAAGGGGTTACTTTGCTCAGACTCCTGCCAATTAGTGGAGTGGTTTTTGTTTAAGGAAGAGCAGCTCTGAGGATACTGGAGTGCTCAGCCTCTTTGTAGGAACATAGCTATACCCCAAGGAACTGACTGGTTTAATTGGGTCTGGTCATACCTGCCTTTTCTTACACAAAAAATACCCGACTGATCGAGGTCTAATGCAGGGATTCACTCTAAATGGAGAAGAAGTTTTCAACATTACTAGTAAAAGTGACAAAACGTTTTCTGTTTGTCAGGGAGATTCTGCTTTACACTAGACCAAACAAGACCTTGAGGATGAAGAGAAGCGCCAATTCCAAACATTGTTAACATATAGTCACAACCCTTTAGCAACGCATTTGAGTTTGAGTTCTCATGTATTTTCTTGCACTAGAATTTAGCTACATACAGTAGGTTTTATTTTAGTTCTAGCATAGTTGTCACCTACTAGAATACACTGGCAAATGCAGTTAATACTCCCTTGAAACACTCCCACTTGTCCTCCATGTTCCTATTAGGAATATTTGGTTCCACTGATTATCATGCAGTAGTGAGTAGGCATTGCTGTGTCACTGTTTGTTGTACTTGCCGTTGACACCCACTCATATGGCTTTTAGACTATTGTGGTTTTCTATTTTTATTCATTTTTTTGTACAATCGTATCTTGGAATTCGATGGGTTTTTGCAAATTATTGGTTCATTACACTAATCTTTAATATTCCTGACTTTTTGTCTTATTTGAACATATTTGTCTGGAGATCCTTTTTGGGTCCACACTAAAAGGGCTGACCCATAATTTCTGTCTTCGCCACTAAAGCAATTGTGTTCTACTCCTGTGACTGGGTGGACCTGGCAAGGCTACTTAAAGATAGCTGACGTCACCACTAGAGGACCCATTGAGAATGTTCTATTGGATGAAACATGTTGGGGCAGAGTTTCTGGTGCTGATGTCACGCTGATGCTCGATCCTGGGTTGGCAGCGGCTTTACAAGTGAGTGTATACTTTTTTTGCACTTTTATGCTTTTAATAGGATCAAAATAAAATACTACACTATTGGAGATGTTATTTGGCTTGTTGTGAGCTTTGTTTGCCCTAGCTGGAGTACATCAGAAGGTGCCACTGAATGTGAGACGCTGCACGGACTCCCAAGAGATTTTTTTTCACTTGTCACAGGTGCTAATGCTGTTGTAATGGCAGCTATAAATTCCGGTGAGTGTTGAATTCACTGGGAGCTGGTGGTTGGTTCTTTTGAGCACTGCTTGAAGAATTCACATTTGTGTTATTGAGATGGACTGCTGATATCACTTCCACATTTTAAGATCATTGTGAAATTCATTCAGTATGGGACTTTTTACTCAATTATATTTACCGATTATTTGCACTATGTTTATTTTGGGATCACATATTATTCGTGTATTATGGAGATGGATCACTGATTCCGCCGACCTTATGAACTACAGATGTCCTGAGAGGAGGGGTTTCAGGAGGTGGATTCAGGGCAGGAAGCACTACTTACAGGCAGCATGGTACCATGGGATATGTAGTCATGTGAAGTTGAACACAAACAGCAGTTCAGAAGCTGCAAAGCATGCAGGGAATCTAGGAAGTTGGAAGAGACTGGCAGAACTCATAACATGAAAGGACATTTTTTAAGTAAACATGCTAAATATTCAAAACAAACTATTGTTTGTATTGTTATTACAACGCTGATGTTATAAAATGAAACTGAATGCTGTGACCATAGATTTTCTTTAAGCGATCTAAATGAGACAGTCAGAATGAACAAGTTCCCTGTAATGTCATCCAGGGACATCTCAATATATTTATAAAATAGTGGCTGCACATTGTACGACTTGCTTCTCCCTTTTCACTGCAAGGTCATCTGCATCCTTTCTGTGATTGGATCATTTGTGGCAGCAAAGCCAGTAAGATTTGAGCCCAGTAACTGAAAAGTGTAGAGGGTTGTGCTAACAGTGTAAAAACAGGTAAATATCAGCACAAAACACATCTATGTTCATAATGTTAATGTTGGCACAGAGTTTTCATATTTGCATATATGACCCCTTTAATAATCTTCTCTTCAATGCCCTGGATCAAAACAAAGCATCAGCTAAATCTGAACTGAAGAGACCCCAAGAGGGCTTGTTCCTGCAAACGATTAAATGGGTCTTATTTTTTAAACCGAGACTTATTTCCATACAGCCAGAAAGTGCAAATCAAAAGTAAACATTCATGTAACTGGATAAGTCTTCACCGTCTGAACTGGTCGCCTCTCATTTTCGTTACCTGCTTAATCTTGTCATCTGTAATTTGTGCTTCATAAATCAAGACTTTATCCTCTGCAGATTTCTTCAGGATCTCTGCCGTTCTGTCCTGAGGATGCTTCATCATCTTTGAACCTGACTGCATAAAAAAAAAATAATCATAATAAGCAATTGCACAGGAGCTTATTCCATGGGAATAAAGCAGGCTATGTAAATAAAACATATTTTGCTTGAATGAAGAAAGCATCTTCAGTGATATGACACTGCTGAAAAATTAAGGCAATGCATCTACTACTAGCAAGAAAATGTGTCTGTATTTCTTTACCGTCTCTACAAGAGTCACAGGAGAGATGATTAGGAGAAAAGGATTGCCATTAATAGGGTTACAAAAAACATATTTGTAACGGACGGGTTTTTAGACCTTTAATGCCGAAGTAGATTTTAGGTTTTGGAGAGTTGACAGGTTGATAAAATATTGTAGTTCAAAATGCATAAAAATAAATAATAAAAAATGTATGTATGTGTGTGTGTGTATATATATATATATATATATATATATATATATATATATATATATATATATATATATATATATATATATATATATATTGCCTTGAAAAAGTATTCCTACCATTTGAAATTTTACACATCTTGTCATGTTACAGCCAAAAACGTAAATGTATTTTGTTGGTATTTTATGTGATAGACCAACACAAAGTTGCACATAATTGTGAAGTGGAAGGAAAATGATAAATGGTTTTCAAATTTTTTTACAAATAAATATGTGAAAAGTGTGGCGTGCATTTGTATTCAGCCTTCCTGAGTCAATACTTTGGGACATGTTGGGTATCAATTTACTCGGCGTAACATTATCTTTCACAATGTAAAAAAAAATTGGGGTAACTTTACTATCGTCTTATTTTTTAATTCAAAAAGGGGGCTTGTAAGACCGCTGCGCAAATACGGTGTGACAGAAAGTATTGCAACGACCAACATTTTATTCTCTAGGGTGTTAGAAAAAAAATGTATAATGTTTGGGGATTCTAAGTAATTTTGTAGCAAAAAAAACAGTTTTTAACTTGTAAATAACAAATCTCAGAAAGAGGCTCGGTCCTTAAGTGGTTAAGAATAGCCACCCCCCCTTTTTTAAGGGAGCAAAAGTAATTGGTCAATTGAATAAAAAGCTGTTTTATGGCCAGGTGTGGGCTACTACTTCATTATTTCTTCATCAATTAGGCAGGGAAAAAGTCTGGAGTTCATTCTAAGTGTGGTATTTGCATTTGGAATCTATCTAACCTACATCATGCGTTCAAAGGAGCTGTCCATGCAAGTGAAACAGGCCACTGTAAGGCTTCAAAAACTAAACAAATCCAACAGAGAGATAGCAGCAACATTAGGAGTGGCCAAATCAACAGTTTGGTACATTCTGAGGAAAGAAGAACGCACTGGTGAGCTCAGCAACATAAAAAGTCCTGGACGTCCACAGAGGACAATCGTGGTGTATGATCACAGGATACACTCTATGCTAAAGAAAAACCATTCACAACATCCAGACAAGTGAGGAGGTGAACGTATCATTGTCAAAGTCTACAATCAAGAGAAGACTTCACCAGAGCAAATACGGGTTCACGACAAGGTGCAAACCATTCATAAGTCTGAAGAATAGAAAAGCCAGATTAGACTTTGCCAAAAAACATCTAAAAAAGCCAGACCAATTCTGGAAAAGCATTTTTTGGACGGATGATTCATCTGTACCAGAATGACAGGAAGAAAAAAGTGTGGAGAAGGCTTGGAACAGCTCATGATCCAAAGCACACGTCATCTGTAAAACATGGTGGAGGCAGTGTGATGGCATGGGCATGCATGGCTTCCAGTGGCACTGGGTCATTGGTGTTTATTGATGATGTGACAGAAGGTAGAAGCATCAGCATTAACTCTAGTGTTTAGAGATATACTGTCAGCCCAGATTCAGCCAAATGCAGCAAAGTTGATTGGACTGCGCTTCACAGTACAGATGGACAATGATCCAAAACACACTGCAAAAGTAACCCAGGAGCTTTTTTTGGAATATTCTGCAATGGCCGAGTCAATCAACTGATCTCAACCCAATTGAGCATGCATTTCACTTGCTAAAAGCAAAACTAAAGGCAGAAAGACCTACAAAGAACAACTGAATACAGCTGCAGTTGGAGCCTGGCAAAGCATCACAAAGGAGGAAACCCAGTCTTTGGTAATTTCCATGGGTTCCAGACTTCAGGCAGTCATTGCCATTAAAGGATTCTCAACAAAATATAAAAAATTTACATTTTATTTATGATTATATTCATTTGTCCAATTACATTTGAGCCCCTGAAAATGGGGGGGGGGGGCTGTGTATAAAAATGGTTTCAGTTCCTAAAATTTTTACTTGATATTCATGTTCAATCTCTTGAGGTAAAGCTGAAAGTCTGTACTTCAAATTAATTTGGATGGTTTCATTTTAATTTTATTCTGGTGGCATACAGAGCTAAAAGTATGGAAACTGTGCCTGTGTCCAAATATATATGGACCTATCTGTATGTATACATACAGTATCTCACAAAAGTGAGTACACCCCTCACATTTTTGTAAATATTTTATTATATCTTTTCATGTGACAACACTGAAGAAATTACACTTTGCTCCGTGATGTCATCATGGAGGAGTGGAAGAGGACTCCAGTGGCAACCTGTGAAGCTCTGGTGAACTTCATGCCCAAGAGGTTAAGGCAGTGCTGGAAAATAATGGTGGCCACACAAAATATTGACACTTTCTGCCCAATTTGGACACTTTTGTTGCCAGTGGTTTAGACATTAATGGCTGTGTGCTGAGTTATTTTGAGGGGACAGAAAATTTACACTGTTATAGAAGCTGTACACTCACTACTTTATATTGTAGCAAAGTGTCATATTTTCAGTGTTGTCACATGAAAAGATATAATAAATTATTTACAAAAATGTGAGGGGTGTACTCACTTGTGTGAGATACTGTACATACATACACACATGCATTCTGTATATAAATAAATATTTACATAAAAGTTATGTCTGGTTGCCTGCTTTTTACCCATGATGTTATGTTTTATAATATATTTTCACTACTGCATTTTCAGGACTGGTAGAGCTTTCTCGTGGTTCCACAGATACCATAGTTTGACATTTTATCTATATGAGAACATCTAGCAAGAAATAGGTTATAGATTTTGCGGTCTTGCTATGGCTAATTTTTTGCTTCACAATAGCAAATATGAAACACAAATCTCTATTTCTCATATCTAGCTCCCTACTACAGAGAACAGCTAGATACAGAGACAAGTTTGATTGTTAATGCCATCATTTTTACTGGCTGTCAAGAGAGACCACACTGTCGGAAATTAAGATGACTAAATCTTGGCCATTACTATAGCACTAAGGCTAGCCATAGATATTGGGCTGGACAATTGAAATAAATAGGAATCTTCCCTGCTGGCTATTGTACGCTGATAGCTACTGATACACCCAGCTGCAAGAGTACCCAGAACGTGACTGTATCTGATTGGATGGGGTCACTGTACAGCCAACAATATTCCACCTAGCTGGGCAGACAGGGCCACCACAGCTTAAATTTCAGCCAATTATGCAGGAATCTGCCAAAATTCAAGTCTTGACTGTTTATGGACCCTAAAATCACACGCCTCAAGCATTCACTTAGAAGAATACACTACACAAAGCCAGTGCCTTTTTTGTAAACTTTCAAGCTAATTACTGATTTATAACTTGTGGCCAGAAATTAAAGGATAAAAAGCTCAGATGTTTGCCCATCAAACCATACAAGGGATTCCATTACAGGTGATTGCCAGTAAGTGCTTAAAGTGTTACTAAACCCAGGAGCCTGCATTCACTATATCTGGTCTTCCATAGTACATAGAACATGGAAATGCAATTGTTTTAGTAAATATAAACAGCTAAATACCTTTTCTCATCAGCAGTTTATAGCAGTCTTATGACTTCTATCAGTGTCTGGTTAAAGCTTGTAGGAGTTTATTTCTCTGTCAATATCAACGGCTCAACTATCAACCCATCTCCACACGCTAAGGTCCTAGGTGTAATCCTGGACTCTGAGCTAACCTTTCGACCCCACATTCTATCACTATCCAAAATTTGCCGCCTCAATCTCCGCAACATCTCCAAGATACGCCCCTTCCTAACCAATGTCACCACAAAGCTTCTAATCCACTCCCTGGTCATCTCCCGCCTCGACTACTGCAACTCCCTCCTCATTGGTTTACCTCTAAATAGGCTATCCCCACTTCAGTCCATCATGAACGCTGCTGCCAGGCTCATCCACCTCACAAACCGCTCAGCGTCTGCCACACCCCTCCCTCTGCCAATCCCTCCATTGGCTGCCACTCAGTCACTAAATTAAATTCAAGATACTAACTATAACTTACAAAGCCATCCACAACCTGGCCCCCAGCTACATCTCTAACCTAGTCTCAAAATACCAACCTAATCATTCTCTTCGCTCCTCCCAAGACCTCCTGCTCTCAAACTACCTTGTCACCTCATCCCATGCTCGCCTCCAGGACTTCTCCAGAGCCTCTCCCATCCTCTGGAATGCTCTACCTCAATCCGTCCGATTTTCTCCTACTTTATCCACTTTCAGACAATCCCTGAAAACTCATCTCTTCAGAGAAGCCTATCGGGCCCCCACCTAACAACTGTACATTTATCTTCTCAATCAGCACATCACCTACAGTTATTACCTCTTGTATCTCTTGACCTTCTCTCTTAGATTGTAAGCTCTAAGGAGCAGGGTGCTCTGATTCCTACTGTATTAAAGTGTATTGTATTTGTACTGTCTACCCTCAAGTTGTAAAGCGCTAAGTAAACTGTTGGCACTATATAAATCCTGTATAATATTTATAATAATAATAATACTTCACTGAGCTGCCCTATGAGGATGCAGGACTCCTGACACTCTGTCTGGACAGTGCTGATTGGCCCTGTGCTGATTACATGCACTCTCCCAAGAAAAAAAACACCTCTCTAGTAATACACACCAAACTGAGCATGTGCAGCCTGACTCCAAAGGCTCTGTCTTATCCAGACTTGTCCAGGGGGACAGTGAATGGAGGGGAGAATCTATACATACAGGATCAAGCAGCCTTTTTATACAATGCAGAGGATTAGTGTAAAAGGTGAACCTTGCGCCAAACAATAATTTTGAAACAAACCTAATATATATATATATATATATATATATAGCTGCTCCCCAAAACAATGATAGAACACTGTACAACTGGAAAAATGTGTGACAGGGGGCACTGTGTGGTAATGATATGTGCCTTATCTTAAAGACCACATAACATGGAATGAAGTGACATGTACAAAAAAAGTGCAAATGAGGTAACTACTACCCGCCTAAAAAGTGCTATAAGACATAGATAAATCAATTCAAATATAAAGTGCAACAATAGATGTACCAATGTGAGATAATATTTAAAAAAAAATAAAACAGTGATAAAGTCCATGATATAAATTAATGGTGGCTTAAATCTTGAAAGCAGAGAGGAAATCCTTCACCGTTAACATAAAACAACACCAGAAGTGCTCAGATATGAAAACTGCTCACCAGATGGATATGACCTCTTTAATTAAAAAGACGGTCTAATGCGCTGTAGGGAAATCCTATTAGGAACCCTTAGTTAATGGATGAAGCCTCTGTAATGTGTCCTCCTCTCCTCCAAAATATCTCATAAGGAAACAAAAGGACAATCCATAGCGCAATACTGTTTTTTTAATTGAAAATAATACAAACAAAAGGCGGGGTGCCTGCTTACATTAGTGGGTGCCTTGGCCTGGCACTGAGGATAGTCTACATGAATTGCAATATGAGAGCTGCTCACGGCTGGGCTCACGTCCAAGCTGGCGTGCGCTCCGCTCGTGCTAGGAGAGAAACCGGAAGCTGGGATCCGGAAGTGGCGTGACTGGAAGCACCTAGAGGTGAGCAGTTTTCATATCTGAGCATTTCTGGTGTTGTTTTTAAGGATTTCCTCTCTGATTTTCTCTCTGCTATCAAGATTTAAGCCACCATTAATTTATATCACTGTTTTATTTTTTTTAATATTATTTCACATTGGTACATCTATTGTTGCACTTTATATTTAAACTGATTTATCTATGTCCTATAGCACTTTTCAGGGGACGTACTAAACTGCATATTGGGATGATGAGATGATTGGATTATTGGCTGCAATACTGAGAACCCTCACTAGATGTCAGTGTACTTTATACATATATATATATATATATATGCAATCATCCCATCATCCCAATATGCAGTTTAGTACGTCCCCTTTTCAGGCGGGTAGTAGTTACCTCATTTGCACTTTTATTGCACACTTTATTTCATGTTATATGGTCTTTAACATAAGGACATATCAGTACCACACAGCGCCCCCTGTTATCCATTTTTACAATGGAGAGGATTAACCCCTTAGGTTCCACAGTGAGTATAACAAGCATGCTTTACTGCATATACAGACTGATTTTTACTGTTGTGGGTTTAGTAACACTTTAAAGCAGTATTATTCCCAAAACTAAAAACGTAACATATTGCAGCTTACAATCATATGCGAGGTCTGTGCAATGCGAATTTAGCCATACAGTTGTATGGCTGAACTCGCATTGGATTTGCACGAAAAAGGCGCAGGAACATTTTTTCCCTCCGCACCAGAATCACACCCATGTGATCCGATTCTTGCTTGAATTTACAGTTTGCACTGCGATCTGCGAACCGATCTGTGGGTGTCATTAACTTTGTATTGACATCCGCAGCAGTTTGCAGAGGGTAGTGTGAACTGCCTGTGAGGGAGGGGAGATGCGATGCGGGAACCGGCACTGGAATCCCACTGGTTCCCGCATCGCAATAGTGTGTACAGCACATGTAGTCCAGTGGGGTTTTTAATTTTTTTTTTGCATCAAAAGCGCATGGAAAGTAGGTCATATGGTTTTCAATGGCATAGTTCATACCAGTGCTGTCAGTTCAAGTGTGTTCCAGTTCCAGAAAAAAAGTGGAACATGCTGTATTTTTACTGCAATGGACTGTACTGAAATGATGTAAAATGCACTGGAACGCACCAAAAAGCACTGGAACACACATGTCCTTATTTAAGGTTAAAGTGTAAGTTCACCTTTTCAGAAAAATCTGTAAGGTGACCTTACACAGACTCCCCCCCCCAGTCCCACTGACCTGGAGTGCGGCGATCTCCCGTTCTGAGCCCTGCTATAGCCGCGTTCCCGATCCAGGACTTAGAAATCCCCTCAGCTTTCACTCTTCTTCCCTGCTAACAGGATGGGCTAAACGGGTTCTGATTGGTCGGTGCCACCCATGTAATGGACCGTGACACCCATGTGACGGACCCGTGAAGCCCCGGACCCGTGACGCGGCTATAGCAGGGCTATATGGGGGATCACCGCGCTCTAGGTCAGCAGGACTGGGAGGGGAGGGGTGAGGAGGGGGGTCCTGTGTAAGTTCACCTTACAGCTTGTTCTGTAAAGGTGAACTTACCCTTTAAGAAAACAGAGGGGGGTGAATGCACTGAACTGCATCACAAAAAAAACTGGAATGCATCAAAAACGCTCATGCAGAAAAGCATCTGGAATGCATCCGGACTGCGTTTCTATGGTGTGAAGTGGCCCTCTGTTTTCATCTGATGTACGGGCCAGTAACACACCTCCTGTGCTCCCACTCTGGATGAAGGAGCAACAGAGACACCACTGGACAGCAGCACTGGGCAGTGGGAGTGCAGGGTTAGATGTACTAGCAGATTTAGATATAAACTAACACTTTTTAACAGTATTGTTCGTTTTAGGACCAACGTTTTAAATAAATAAATAATAGCTGACCATTAGTAAGCACACCTGTTATGGTTTTTCTCAACCCTCTAATTTCTACAGCTGCAGGGCAGCTTGGTCTGTTGAAAAATAACAGACTTATTGGCAAGATCACCTGGTAAAAATAAAAGAAAGCAAACCTAAAGAAGAGAACATCACATCTAATAATTGGTAAGCTGTAATATAATAAATAAGTGATTTGGGGTTTAATACTGCTCTATTGTGTAACTGCACTTTGACTAAACAATACAGGCTGGGACAAATATATAATTTTAGTGAAAACTCAATTATATTTGTAGAATCCCCCAACAGCAAATGATTAAAATGACCAACTTAACACTCGCCTGGAACTGAGAAAGCAGCAGAGACACGCCACACGATGATCTCCACTTGTACTCTGGAAGGTTTTATCTCCTTCATGACCAGAACATTTGTTACTATTCGGCACTGCACTACTTTAACTGGCAATTACTCGGTCATGCAACACTGTGCGCAAATTACATTTTTACCATTTTTGTACACAAAAGTAGAGCTTTCTTTTGGTGCTATTTGATCAACACTGGGCTTTTTTATTTTTTATTACATAAATGAACAAAGACTGAAAATTTTGAAAAAAACCCCAAAAACATAATTGTTTTTACTTTCTGCTATAAAACGTATCCAATAAAAAAATAAAACTTCTTCATAAATTTAGGCCAGAATGTGTTCTGCTACATGTCCTTGGTAAAAAAAAAATCCCAATAAGTGTAAAGTATATTGATTAGTTTGCGTGAATGTTTTAAGGTTTACAAACTATGATATACATACTGGAATTTTTATCTATTTCTTTTTATACTAGTAATGGTGGAGATCAGACTGTGATAGTGCAGAGAGCAATCTGTGGGTGGGAAATGACTGACACTGACATCACCAGTGGCATTAACACAGTGATCTGTGCTAATACTATACACGGTCACTGTACTAATGACACTGGCTGGGAAGGGGTTAACATCTAGGGGCAATCAAGGGGTTAATTGTCTGTCTAACAAGTGGCATGTGGATATTATGTGCTGTTTTTACTAATAGATGTAGCTGATTTTTCTCCATGCTTTGCAGGAAGAAAAAAATCAGCCACATCTCTGCTGTGTGTACAGAGCTCTATGTTGTTAGTAAACACAGGGCTCTGTACTGTGATTTGCTAAGCCGATTAGCAGGTCCTGGCCAAAAATTGTAGGTCGGGACCTGCTGATCAGCTTGTGCTGTACCAAATCACAGCACAGATGGGGGCAGCAGGCGCACGCGTGCCCCCTACCTAGAAATGCCGGATCACGTACATGTACATATTCCGGCGCAGAGCTGCCGTCCTGTCATCATATATCTGCATGGGGCAGTCCACAAGTTGTTAAAGTATAACTAAAGTTAAAACTATTTTTTTTTAGTTTTGGATACAGTGAAGAGGGAGTAGAACACCTGTCAGAATTTTATTGCTGATTGTGTCCCTCTTAGGGAGATTCACCCTATTTGTCATGTTTACTTTTATGACTAACAGTGAAAGTGAAAGAAAATCCCAAATTTTGGGTTATCTCCAAAACCGTAATAGAGGAGAATCTTTCAATAAGGTCACTAGTTTTAGTGACCCTGATGACAACCAGGGTTTCTCTCTTTTTGCAGGGGATTTCCTCGCACTTCCTGTTTTGGCTTAGGCTGGACATACACGGTTCAAATCTCGGCTGGTTCAGTAGGAACCAGCCAAGATTTGAACCATTAATGAGCAAGCTTAATGTACCGGGTTGATATGACCAACTTGGGTACGACCAGCCTGCTGGATTCACTTCTGATTATTGCAAGCGGCTGCTATAGCTGCTAGCGATAATCACTGGGGGTTATTTACTAAAGGAAAATCCACTTTGCACTGCAAGTGCACTTGAAAGTAAAGTCGCTGTAGATCCGAGGGGCACATGTGAGGAAAATAAAAAAAAGCATTTTAGCTTGCACATGATTGGATGATAAAATCAGCAGAGCTTCCACTAATTTCAGATCTACCCCTTAGATTTAGAGTGCACTTTCAGTACACTTTCAAGTGCACTTGCAGTGCAAAGTGGATTTGCCTTTCGTAAATAAATCCCACTGTCTTCTCCCGGAGGGGACAGCCTCCCCCGCCAAGAGAAGACAATGGCCCAGCAGGAGGGATTCCCCTGTCAGTGCTGTCTGTGCTGATGGGGGAATCATGCAAATTTCTTACCTGCAATCGGTTGCTGCAGGGAAGAAATTTGCACCATCTATGGCCAGCCTTACTGTAAAATAAAAAAATGCTGACTTTACTTCTACTTTAGAAGAATTGTTAAGAGTGCACCAAGACAAAACCAAAAGGTTGCTCCTGATCTGATCTGACGCTGTCATTCTGCTTGTAACTCCAGGCTGCCTTTTGGATTTTATCCAACACTTTTCCTGACCTTGGGATGCCAACCAACTCTATTGTGTGCCATTGGTCTTGATCTCAGTTTTTAACATGACTTTGCTTGAATGTCGTATACCCAGCAAAGCCCCGTTTAGTTTCTGGACAATTTTCCTATTTATCTCCTTTGGTTACCTGCCAACATCATCAGTTGCCTCCAGTGGTGTGCTTCTGTGCTTCTAAGGAACAACCTAAGGAGGTTGGGGAGATAGGGGAGAACGTGCTACTGCTGGTCAAAGAGGAAACACAATCCTTAGCTCCAAGCTGGAATTCAAAATTAACTGAAGGCCATCTAACACTGTCAATCATTACTAACTGCAAGGCTTGATGAAATAAAAAGGAGGGTTCCATACTCAACACGCTGACATTCTGAGCACAATTCTCCTAAATAATACATTGCAGCTATGCAAAAGCCCTTGTGACACCAGTCAATACTCGACCAGATAATAGAGAGAAATGGATAATGAAACCAGACACAAAAGCCGCATTGATGTCAGTGTAGTTGAATCAGAACACACTGAAAATGCAGACAGGTGCCATTGATTAGATCTTCTGCAATCAGATGGTGAGCGGATGGAAGAAACAAAACAGATGAAGTGTAATTAGCAAATAAGAAACAAATGAAATATCAGCAGGTAGGAAGCTGGGATTTCAGATTACTGCTATGTAATCACATTTTTCTTGGTCCTCGAATATCTCAATAAAAAAGCATACTTTCTATGGCCTGTGGGACCTGGAGAAAGAGCAGGAAGTAGGTTTATCAAAGTCGGTTAACAAGAGGTCTTGAGGCTGCATATTTCATCTAACAGGCTAGCAACGGCAACGTAATTCACTTACAAACCAGAAAACCAATTACAATGGAAAATCTCCAGAGAAATCTTAATGAAAGATGAATATTTTTCTTGTGATAAATACACTTTTTGGGCTCATGTAATTAGGATGTGAAATATTAGGTAACTGCAGGTACAATGCAATACCCGACAGTAACTATCCAGATTTCAGCTTACTGCAAAAATCCATAGCAACTAATTCTAATTGGACCTCACATAATCTTATTGACCAAGCCAAATAACAAAAAGGTAATTTCTTCAGGAGAAAGCAATTTTCCTTGGTTGTCTTTAAAGGGTATGTAAAAGTGCTTTTGTACATATCCAGAGTCAGAAAGTAAAGCTTTAGCTCCTTTTACGTTATTTAATTTTCCTTTAGCAAGCAAAGTGTGACATTGTACTGTTGATCATGTACAACAGCTGGTTGTTCTGATCACTGTATGTCAGTGCTGCCAGCCATTGTCTCTGATCACCGCCACAGTAGTACAATGTTACCAAACCAGGTCTACCAGTCAATGCTCCTAATCAATGCCCCCCACATACTGTTTCCCTAATCACCACCACACCAGTTCATGCCCTTGATAACCGCGGTGTCACTGATCACTGCCACACCAGTCCCAGTGCCCCTGATCCCCGCCACAGAAGTCACAGTGCCCCTGATCACCGCCACAGCAGTCACAGTGCCCCTGATCACCGCCACAGCAGTCACAGTGCCCCTAATCACTTCCACACCAATCACAGAAAATCCTGATCACTGCCACCCCAGTCACATTGTTTATAATCAACGTCACACCAGTCACAGTGTCCCTGTTTATTCTCACACCTGTCATAATGTCACCTTTTAATATTTGACAAAGATTTGGGGGGGCAAACCCTAAAAGAAGCATTAAAGATGGTGCAGCCATAAGACCATACAAACAGAACAAAATATTACAGCGCACACATGCAAAAATTAAATTTAAGTCCTGCAAGGCTATTTAAAACACTTGAACATTTTCAAAAAATATGAGGATTTAGTCACACCATATGGCTATATGGTGCTTAAACCCACTTACTGTGTCAAAGTACTCCATTATCAGTGGGTCCTACGCTATCCATAGAATGGAAGATCCTGCTTCTCTGAACCATGGGAGACATACACTCCTCTATAAGAGAAAACTAAAGGACTCCTCCTATAGTCCTTTAGTGTGACTAAATCCCCATATTTTTTGAAAATTTTCAGTCATTTTAAATAAAAGAAAAAGCAATTCAGCGCTAAAAACAAAAAATAATAACACTAAAATTACATTAGAATAATATCTGGCAGAAAAGAGCCATATAAATAGTCCCAGTTCAGATAATATAAGAGCCAAGGATGACATAAAAAGATGACACCAAAAAGGTAAAAATATTCTCCTCAGTAGTGATCAGGGTGCTTGGAAAACATTGCAATTTACGTGCGTCCTTATTAGTGATTCCATCACCATATATACAGGCCGCCAACCTCACACTGTAGACCTCTGAGTTAACAGATAGGTCAATCAAGCATTTTCCACAACGGTAATCAAAGGTTGGAATTTGTCTCTAAGCGGTCCAAAGATCGAAATCCAGCCTCTTTACTGCAGCAGCAGGATGACACTCTCACACACAGTAGATGGGAACATGGTGACCATGTAAAATAAACGAAACATACATAGTGCTCTCTGATTTAACTTAAAGCATCTTTTATTAAGGTAAAAAATGTTACTCACAAACAAAGCACTGTGATCCCAGTGGTAGGATGCATAGCGTGTATCAGCGATGGCTGAGGAAGTCCCGCCCACAGGGACGATGCGCGTGAGGGAGGACTCTGTGACATCATTACAGCCACCTTCTCTGTCTCAATGAGACGTTTGCTACACGTACATATGATGGTGGAAGTACTAATAACGATGCACGTAAATTGCAATGTTTTCCGAGCACCCTGATCACTACTGAGGAGAATATTTTTACCTTTTGGTGTCATCTTTTTACTTCATCCTTGGCTCTCATATTATATCAACTGGGACTATTTATATGGCTCTCTTCTGCCAGATATTATTCTAATATATTTTTACTATTATGATTTTTTGTTTTTAGGGCTGCACTGCTTTTTCTTTTATGTACTCATTAAAGGATTGCTATATATTGACCTTGCGTGTTAGGCTGCTTATGTTAGGATTGCCTGGACAGATCCTTTGTCTTTGACCATGTCTCTGCTTGCCGCTTGAACTGACCCATCTGCACATCCAACTGACTACATTCCTGCAAGACGCCAGTCCCAGTCATTCCCTGCGGACAACTGCACTAATGGAGCCACAGGAATTCTTCCTGTTCTTCCCTTTTTGGCCTCCTGTACCTCCTGGCCAGTGAACATGTCTTTCCAGGGGACAGCCATGTACCAGTAGGCTATGTATGCATGGCTTATATATATCGGGACTGCTAAAGGAGAGGCTACAAGAACCTATATTCCCTGACCACTCGTACAAAGGCAGCCATTACAGAACATTGCTTTGCCACAATTGGTTAATTTGTGCGATACACAAGATACAATGTCTGATAAATACAGTAATCAGTCCAAACGGTAAAAAAGTCTAAAGCATGTGGCATCATCATACTCAGGAGGAGCAGCAGAATGTGTTTGGGTTGTAATTCTAAGTGCGCATGTGCTGTGTGTTAGAAATATCTTATTAAATTGACAACTTTGTGTAGAAACTAAATTTATTTTATTTTTTAATGTTACAAAAACGTGTGGTAAATAAAGTCTTCAAAAGCCTACCATGCCTCTTAGAAAATACCTTGGGGTGTTTACGTTCCAAAATGTCATTTTGCGGGTGTTCCCACTGTCCTGGTGCTCCAGAGCCTCCAAAAATGTGATCAGTAATCAGGAAATTAGATATGTAATTTATGCCCCTAGAAAGCTTGAAGGTGCTCCTTGGATTTTATGCTCACACATGTGGTATCGCCATTCTCAGGAGTAGTATGCCTATGATGTGTGTTAAAAATATTTATTTACAATTTTGTGTAGAAATAAATTTTCATTTTCTTTGTAATTTTTTGCCACAATTTTTTTGCAAATTGCAGCATTTTCAAAAGACTCACCATGCCTTTCAGAAAATACCTTGTGTTTGCTTTCCAAAATGAGGTAATTTTGTGGGCATTTCTCTTGTCCTGGCACTTCAGGGACTCAATAAATACGTTACATAGTCAGGAAATCAGACTCATAATGTATGCTCTTTGAAAGCCCAAAGGTGTTGGTTGGATTTTTGGCCCCTCTATGTATCTAGGCTATGAAAAAGTCTCCCACATGGTATCCCTATACTCGGGAGGCATAGCAGAATGTGTTCCGGGGTGGAATTTTACATATGCCTATGCAACTTTGTGAAAAAAAAAAATGTAATTTCTTAATTTTTCAAAAAATTGTGACAAAAATGTACAACTTTAAAAACTCACAATACCTCTTACTAAACCCATTGGACGGTCCAATTGCATTGTTGGGCACAGGTAGGCTGCACTGTTGGGCACAGGTGAAGCGGCATTATTTATTTGGCTTCAAATGCAACAGGTCCATATTGAATAGATTAGATTTTTACCCAAGATTTAAAGCGGAGTTCCACTGGTTTTTGAGTTTATTAAAAGTCAGCAGCTGCAAAAAGTGTAGCTGCTGACTTTTAATAAACAGACACTCACCTGTCCCACGGTCCAGCGATGCGGCCACCCGAAGCCTCCGTTCTCTCCCCCTCCTCTTCGCGGTGCCGACATTGTGAGTGTGGGCTCCCGGCTGTGACAGTTTGCAGCTTCACAGCCAGGCGCGCACTGCACATGTGCGAGCCTCGCTGTGCTCCGTCAATGGCCAGGCAGCCATGTTCTGGGACCTGTCATGTGTCCCAGAACATTGCCGGCAGGGAGAGAGAGAGTCGCCTAGGCGGCCAGAAGTCAGAAGTGGGACAGGAAGTTCCACTCCAAACCAGGTACCCAGCCCCCTCCCCCCCAAAAAAAAGACATGCCAATTGTGTCATGTCAAGGGGCGAGGAGTACCTAAACCGGAAGTTCCACTTTTGGGTGGAACTCCGCTTTAAGCAGCTTTCCTAAACATTAGAAATAATCTCCCCGGCAACTGGTTCTAGGGGGTTTTGTGTGTGTGAATGCCTCTGCAGCTGTGCTAGGGGCATTAGAATGTGAGCTCTTATGAGGCATGGAGTCATGTAAATGTTCTCTGCACTTTGTAAAAAAAAAAAAATTTTTCAGAAAAATTCATAAAATATACAGTTGAACTGTGAATGCGAAGAATATGAAAGACCTCTGAGTTAATCAGAAAATATTACCTGCCGTTCAGTTTCCAGTAACCTGTACTCTATCTTCTGCATCTCAAGGCTCCTCCAGTCACTCTGATACTTCTGGAGCAGAATCCTTCCCTGGATTTTAGGCAGAGCTAGAGTAATGTCCATCTGAGAGAATCCACAGAGAAACTCCTGCTGTATTTTATGTACGTCATCTTCAGATACACACAAAGGTAACAGGAGAACCTTCCTAATAAACACAAATCACACAACAACAAGAAAGGGTGGTAATTTAGAAGCACAAAAGGGCCATCACAAAATACCTTACCAATCAAAGTGGAAAGGATTGACCTATAAATTCATTAATACCCGTTGCAAGCTACAAAATCAAATATTCATATTTTGATATAGGTTTGGAGTTACATAGCTATATAGTAGGTGAGGTTGAAAAAAGACACAAGTCCATCAAGTCCAACCTATGTGTGTGATTATATGTCAGTATTACATTGTTTTTTGAAACTATTGATGCCCCCGCTGTAACCACCGCCGGTGGAAGGGATTTCCACATCCTAGCCGCTCTTACAGTAAAGAACCCTCTACGTAGTTTAAGGTTAAACCTCTTTTCTTCTAATTTTAATGAGTCTTGTTAAACTCCCTTCCGCAAAAAAGTTTTATCCCTATTGTGGGGTCACCAGTATGGTATTTGTATATTGAAAAAATGAAAAAACAACTCAGCGCTGACACAAGAACAATATAAAATAAATGCAAGCAAGCACAAAGGCAAATTCAACAAAAACCTCAAAGATCATATAAATAAGAGTGCTGCGCAGATAAATTGTCCATTCGATAATAGAATAATAAAAGGTGGGAGATGAGATCACCAGTGGATGGTCAAACGCCTAGGATAAGATCAGAGGTGACTAAAAAATCCCTTCACCATATATGGATGGCCCCTCACCTGCAATCTTCGACCTGAAACAGGTCACACAGCATGTAAACCAAACAGATGGTAAGCTGAAACAGGCGATAATAACTTCTCATATAATGCTCCCACTCTCGTCAGATGGCATATGAAAATAAAGCATAGACAATATAGTGCTCTCCGTTTCTAAAACTTTATTGCTAAAATAGAAAAAACTTGTTCACTCACAAAACAAAGCACTCAGATCCGAGTGCCGGCTGGATGGCGTGTGAGCGTGAACTGGCTGACAGCCGCGGGTGACGTCATGCGCTCCTGGCCCCCGTACGCGTTACGTCCTGTGGGCGGGACTTCATCAGCGTGGGGCGGGACACCACCCGCCCCACGCTGATGAAGTCCCGCCCACAGGACGTAACGCGTACGGGGGCCAGGAGCGCATGACGTCACCCGCGGCTGTCAGCCAGTTCACGATCACACGCCATCCAGCCGGCACTCGGATCTGAGTGCTTTGTTTTGTGAGTGAACAAGTTTTTTCTATTTTAGCAATAAAGTTTTAGAAACGGAGAGCACTATATTGTCTATGCTTTATTTTCATATGCCATCTGACGAGAGTGGGAGCATTATATGAGAAGTTATTATCGCCTGTTTCAGCTTACCATCTGTTTGGTTTACATGCTGTGTGACCTGTTTCAGGTCGAAGATTGCAGGTGAGGGGCCATCCATATATGGTGAAGGGATTTTTTAGTCACCTCTGATCTTATCCTAGGCATTTGACCATCCACTGGTGATCTCATCTCCCACCTTTTATTATTCTATTATCGAATGGACAATTTATCTGCGCAGCACTCTTATTTGTATATTGAAATCATATCCGCTCTCAAGCGTCTCTTCTCCAGAGAGAATACGTTCAGTGCTCGTAACCTTTCTTCATAACTAATGTCATCCAGACCCTTTATTAGCTTTGTTGCCCTTCTTTGTACTCGCTCCATTTCCAGTACATCCTTCCTGAGGACTGGTGCCCAAAACTGGACAGCATACTCTAGGTGCAGCCGGACCAAAATCTTGAAGAGTGGGAGAATTATCGCTTTATCCTTGGAGTTAATCACTTTTTTAATGCATGCCAATATTCGGTTTGCTTTGTTAGCAGCAGCTTGGTATTGCATGCCATTGCTGAGCCTATCATCTACTAGGACCCCCAGGTAATTTTCCATCCTAGATTCCCCCAGAGGTTCTCCCCCTAGTGTATAGATTGCATTCATATTTTTGCCACCCAAATGCATTATTTTACATTTTTCAACATTGAACCTCATTTGCCATGTAGTTGCCCACCCCATTAATTTGTGCAGATCTTCTTGCAAGGTTTCCACATCCTGCGGAGAAGTTATTGCCCTGCTTAGCTTAGTGCCGTCTGCAAATACAGAGATTGAACTGTTTATTCCATTCTCCAGGTCATTTATGAACAAATTAAATAGGAATGGTCCCAGCACAGAACCCCCACTACTCACCGCTGACCATTCCGAGTACTCCCCATTTATCACCACCCTCTGAACTTGCCCTTGTAGCCAGTTTTCAATCCATGTACTCACCCTATGGTCCATGCCAACGGACCTTATTTTGTACAGTAAATGTTTATGGGGAACTGCGTCAAGTACTTTTGCAAAATCCAGATACACCACGTTTACGGGCCTTCCTTAATCTAGATGGTAGTTCACCTCCTCATAGAAGGTAAATAGATGATTTGGCAAGAACAATTCTTCATGAATCCATGCTGATTACTGCTAATGATACCATTTTCATTACTAAAATCTTGTATATAGTCCCTTATCATCCCCTCCAAGAGCTTGCATAATTCCCAGGAATTTATTTTGGGCCCTTTTTAAATATTGGTGCTACATTGGCTTTTCTCCAATCCACTGGTACCATTCCAGTCAGTAGACTGTCAGTAAAAATTAGGAACCATGGTCTGGCAACTACTTGACTGAGTTTCCCAAGTACCATCCGGTCCCGGTGATTTATTAATGTTAAGTTTCCAAAGTCTAATTCTAATATTGTCCTCTGTTAGCCATAAGGGTGCTTCCTGTGATGTGTCACGAGGATAAACACTGCAGTTTTGGTTAATGAAGCCCCCTAAATTGCCTTGTGAAGACTGAGGAGAAGACTAAATTCAATACCTTTGCCATCTCCCCATCCTTTGTAACCAGATGTCCTTGCTTATTCTTTATGGGGCCAGGATGGTCTGTCCTCCTTTTTACTGTTTACATACTTAAAGAATTTCTAGGGATTTTTTTTTGCTCTCCTCCGCTATGTGTCTTTCGTGTTCTATGTTAGCCGCCCTAATTGTACCCTTACATTTCTTGTTGCATTCTTTATAAAGTTTGAATGCTGATGATGATCCCTCAACCCGGTATTTTTTGCAGGCCTTATCTTTTGCTTTTATATGCATTTTTACATTGGCGTTGGGCCATCCAGGACTTTTGTTCGCTCTTTTAAATTTATTACCCAATAGGATGCACTGGCTAATGCCCTTATTTAATATGCTCTTAAAGCGAACCCATCTCTCCTCCATGTTCTTTGTTCCTAAGATTTGTATTGTTGGTAATCAGTAGATCTAGTAATGCTTTATTTCTTGTTGGTGCGTCTACCATCTGACCCATGAAATTGTCCTGCAAGACATTTAGGAACTGGCGAGCCTTAGACGAATGTATGGTTCCCTCCACACAGTCTATGTCTGGATAATTAAAATACCCCATTATGATAACACTTCCCATCCTTGCTGCTAATCCAAAATTGTGATAGGAGGTCCGCCTCCCCCTCCTCCCTCAGGTTAGGGGGCCTATAGCATATTCCCAGTATTATTTTCCCCTTAGCTTCATCCCTTTGGAGCTCTACCCATAAGAATTCCAATAATTGGATGTCCAAAGCTCCTCAAAAAAAGAACCCCCCCCCCCAAAAAAATGTAGCTTTAATAAGCACTGCTAGATGATTTGGTAAAACAGCCAATTGGCAAGAATGCCAAGATGGACATCCTTGCTGATCAGCAACTGAAAGGCAAGGGAGTGAGATTCTCAAATGAAAATGTCACATTTCTTAAATATAAAAAATGGGATTTTTGACTTATTGTAAAATCCATTTCTCTGAGTTCATTGACAAACACAGCACTCCATTATTCAGAACCATAGAGTTTTATTGCCCCCTACAGGAGTAAGACACTAGGCATAAAAAAGACTTGGCTATGCCTATGGGCAGTCCTAGGTGATATACTCCCCCCTCTCTGCTATAGGCCTTCAGTTTAGTAACAAGCAGTGTCAGAAGCATCAAAACTCCTTAGAGGGATGGGTGCTGTGTCTGTCAATGAACTCAGAGAAATGGATTTTACGGTAAGTCAAAAATCCCATTTTCTCTTTCGTTCATTGAGAGACACAGCTCCATTATTTAGAACCATAAGGACGTCCCAAAGCAGTGCCAAACATGAGGGGTGAGACAACGAAAATCCCAAGGCTAACAAAAGAGCCAACAGGTAACAGGAGCTCAACACAGAACAACTGGAGCCTAACCTGAACAATACACCACCAAGAGAGATTAGACCCCCCAAACAGTAGCCCGCAACACCTTGCGGCCAAAAGAAGCATCCTCAAATGCCAGCACATCCACATTGTAGAATTTTGCTAAAGTGTACACCAGCGATCAAGTGGCCACCTTGCAAACCAGCGCAGCTGATGCCTGATGATGGAAGGCTCAAGAAGCAGTAAGCAGCCAAGTAGAATGCGCCGTAACAGGGAAAGGAGGAACCCAACCCCTGATAGAATAGACCAGAGTCATCGTCTGTCTGATCCATCTAGAAAGGTCGCAGAAAAAGCAGGCAGCCCCTATTTTGGCCTGTCCGTGATCACAAACAGTGAGTCTGATCTCCGAAAAGACCCTGTGACTGCCAAATACACCCGAATCGCCCAAACACATCCAGGGCATGTAAGGTAAATCCCTTAGGACATTTTGACCTGGGACACAGGCAAGGCAATACAATGTCCTTAGTCAAAAGCAATCAGAGGAGTTAATGGACGAGGTTGGGACTTTAAATGAGACACTGGGTCTCCATCCCTGTGCATACATAAAACAGGAAGGTTGGGACTTTGAATGAGGTGGGCAAATGAGGCCAAAGGAGCAGTCACCAATACATAAACCATCAGTCAAAAGCAATCAGAGGAAGGAACCACGGACAAGGGCGAAGAACCACTTCATCTTTGTGGATCACCAGATAAGTATGACATGGAAATGCCTACAGTCCCGACACTCTTCATAAAGAGGCGATAGCAACCAAAAAAGCCATCTTCTGGGACAGAGCAGCAGAGGAACCTCCATAATATTTACAAAGAGAGGCTCCTGTAGAACCAAACGCACCAAGAGCAGATCCCATGGTGGTAGAAGAGACCGCACCGGTGGAGGCAGGTGTTGAACCTCTTGATTAAGAGTATGCACCAGAGAGTGCAAGACCAAGGGACGCCGAAGAAAACCACCAAAGCCGACACCTGGCCCTCGATGGTACTCAAAGCCAAGTTCTGATCAACCCCCCCCCCGTGAAGGAAGGTGGAAATCCAAACCATCGAGTAAGAACGAGGGTAAATGCCAAGCGCCTAACACCAGGATATGTATGCTATCCACGTCCGGTGGTAAATCTTCCTAGAGGAAGGTTTCCTAACCTTCAGCAGCGTCGTAACTTCAGCACCTGGCTCATAACAGCCAGGCCTTCAAAACCAGCGTCTGAAGCAGGATGGAAGATCGGCCCTTGGGACAGTAGAACCTCCCTGAGAGGCAGTCGCCAAGGGAAGTCAGCGACCAAGCGCACCAGGTCAGCGTACCAAGACCGTCAAGGCAATCTGGGCCCACTGGAATGACTGGAATCCCTTTGGTCTCGAACCTGCTCAAAAGCCGCGCCAGAAGCTTGAGAAGAAGAGAGGAGTAGATCCGACTATACTGGCCCCACGGGCCACCAGAGTGTCTGCAGTGACCACCAGAGGATCCCGTGACCTTGCCAGAAACCTCAGTACCATTCCGTTAAGCCGGGGCGCCAACAGATCTACCTCTGGAGTGCCCAATCGGAGACATATCGGATGAAACATGTCCTGGTGAAGGGACCACCCCGTTGACCAACACTGGCCGACTGAGGCAACCGCCTGACAGTTTTCCACTCCTAGAATGCATACGACAGAGAGGGCCGGAACAAGGCATTCTGCCCACTGGAGGATGCTGGCTACTGTCAGGGCTGCCAACACACTCCTCGTTCCGCCCTGGTGATGGACATAGGCCATCACTGTGGCAACGTCTGACTGGATCTGTACCAGGAGCCCCTGAAGTCGACCTCCATGATCCATACATAGTCTGATCGCTCGAAGTCCCAGGATACTGATCGGCAGTCCGGATTTCTTCAGCGTCCAACGACCCTGAGCAGGACCCAGTCCCAGGACACCTCCCCACCCGGACAGACTGGCATTGGTGGTAACCACTGTCCAACACAAGGGGAGAAAGAATGTGTTCTGCCAAAATCACGGAGAGCAAAGCCACCAGACCAGGGACCCCCGGTTTTCTTGCTCAGCTGAATCTGATAGCCCAGAGACCTCGGGCACTTTACGCCAGGATCTCACTTGAAGGGAGCTTGCATAGAACTGCGCAAATGGAACTGCCTCAAAGGTAAATACCATCAGGCCCAACACCCACATGCAGGACCACAGGGAGGCCCACCTGCGAGACAACAGTAGTTGAAGCGCAGCATGCAACTTTTGGAGTTTGTCCAGAGGAAGAAACACTCTGGCCAGAGATGAAACCAGAGTCAGGCGCAGATAATCCAATTTTCTGGAAGGAGCCAGAGCAGACTTCAGGTAGTATAGAAGCCAACTGAAAACTGTGGTCTGTATAGCGAGTTACATCACCCCTCAGGGTAGCAGAGGACTCTGCTCACAGAAGAAGGTCATCCAGGCAGCCCAGGACCGCAATCCCCCGCTGACGTAACCATGCAAGAACTGGGGCCAACACCTTTGTGAATACGCGAGGAGTGGAGGCGAGACCAAAGGCCAACAACGCGAGCTGATAATGCTCTTCTTCCACAGTAAAACGAAGGAAGTGTTGGTGTTGGGCACACATTGGAGTGCGTAAATAAGCATCCGTGATGTCGACAGAAACCAGGAAGTCCCCATGATGAAGGAACGCAACCACCATGCGGATGGACTCCATTCTGACCTTCTGTACCCACTGGAACCTGGGACAAGCACACCCTGAAGCAACAGGGCTTGCACAGCCCCAAGGAGAACTGCCAACAGTCCGATGACAGACCCCTTTTGGAAGGAAAAAATCCTTTTTGGGGTTCAAGGACGGAACACTAAGACATAGGTGAAGGCGCGTCTTCATGCTGAAGGGGCCTTGTCCGTGGCTCTAGGGAACCCCGCTCTCGGCTCACCAGACCAGGTCCATTGCGTGCCAAGAAGAAGGACCGCATCCGCTATGAGGCCCTTTTCCCCATTTCAGACTGTGGAATAGATGTATACTTCCCTCCTGTGAGACTTGTAATGATGTCATCCAGGGTAGCCCCAAACAGATAATTGCCTTGAAATGGTAACCCAGTCCGAGCTTTTTTAGAAGCCCAGTCTGCAGGCCAACACTTAAGCCACAATACATGTCTAAGCACCACTACAGAAACAGAGCTTAGCAACCAGGGGAACTGCGTCCAAGAGGCATCGCATACAAACTGCAGCCCCCAGACCAACTGGTCCGTCAACTCAGCAAAAGCAGAGGGAATCTGCTCTCCCTCCAGGAATGTCAGCTGGATCCTTAAAAGCTGGAGACTCATCTACCAGAATCATGGTCACCCTAGAGACAGGGGGATCCACTACTGGTGGAACAGTCCACTCTTTAAGGAAGGGACCCCACAAAGAGGTACCTCACAGCGAAGCGTCTTTGAAACCACAAAGGGGCGCTTTGGACACTCTCAGTCTTCACAAACAAGTATTCCAAAATAGGAGGGAGAAGGGAACGCTTTTTCCGTGCAAGACAGTTTATGGGTGCCAAGGGGACCGGCACTTCCGCTGCAGTCACAGCTGCATCCTCCATTTTTATAGTTTCCCGCACAGACGTAATAAAAGTGACAACCAGCACCTTCTTGTGCACCACTGCAGTTGTGGAGGAACAACCTCACTAACTGACAGGACAGGGAGTGTGACCACCAACCCCGCAAGGTGGGCCACATCCACAACTGCAGAGCCAGACATAGAATCAGTCGAGACCGATGAGGCAGGGGAGGGCGGGGGCACCATTTACTAGCCTATATGTTTAAGAGCCACCTGTGAAACTGCAAAGAACTCGGGGGGGGGGGGGTCGCCGACTGAGACCTCCGCCCCCTTAGGCCCTGCATGGGGGTGTCGACTGAGGTCCCACACAGGGGACGTCGACTGAGGTCCCACACAGGGGACGTCGACTGAGGTCCACACAGGGGACGTCGACCGAGGCCCTGCACAGGGGACGCTGACCAGGGCTCCTCACAAGGGGCACCGGCCGAGGCCCCGCACCGGGGCACCTACTGATACCCCACACAGGGGGCACCATTGGACCCCTCACAGGGGGCACTGGCTGAGACCCCTCACAGGGGGCATCTACTAAGGCCCCTCACCGGGGGGCCTACGGAGGGCCCACTTGAACAACCCCCCAAAAGGGGGTCGCCCTCAGAGCCTCCACAGCGCCGTCCCTCTGGAAGAAGGTGTCCAGCGTGGCCGTGCCAACTAGCGGGCCACGGCCTAAATTTTCGGCTGCCCGCCGCGAGTGAGCAGGTCCGCAGGGGACCAAAGCAGGTCCGAGGAAGGAGGGCGGATGCCCCCCATGGAAAGCGGCGGCCTCTGCCTCCCGCTCCAGGGCCGCCCCACATGTCGCCTGGTTGGTAGGCCGCAAAAGCCGCAGCCTAAATTTTTGGCCGCCCGCGGGGGGGACCAGACCAAGCAGAGCTGAGGGAGGACCAGACCAAGCAGAGCTAAAGGGAGGAGGGCGGATGCACCCAACGGAAGGCGGCGGCCTCTGCCGCCCGCTCTAGGGCTGCCCCACACGTCGCCTGGTCGGTATGCCGCAAAGCCGCGGCCTAAATTAGTGGAGGCCCGCCACAGGGGGGCGAGGATCTGCAGATACCTGGTCACCCGCCCAACCATCCAGCAGGTGCCAAGTGGTCTCCCCCTGATAGTGACAACCCTGGAGGGGCGGTGGACAGAGTGTCCGAAGCACCTAGGCCAGAGGCCTGGGCCTCACCCGGGGAAGGGGGGGTGTGGAGGAGAATCCCAGAGGGATCGACAACCCCAGGGAATACCTGCGCCCCACACCACTCTAGGGAAGGAGAGAGGGCCCCTTACTTACCGCTCCAGCGAAGTGCGCGGGTAACACTCCCAGACAGATCCTCCTCGCTGCAGAACGGCCATGAGGAAGGCTGCAACACAGGCCGAGGTCCGGACGTATGCGACCTCACAAAACGTTTAACTCGCAGGGCATGCCCCCGTCCAGTGGGGCTATGTCGCGGCCGACCTAGCGCGTAGCTGCTGTCTGCATGCGTTCACTGGCCAGACTGGGGAGACCACTGGATCTTAGTGTCCAGCCCGTCGCCCAGTCTGGCAGTTGATTGTAGATCTCACAGGAAAAAAATCCAAGAGAAAAAAAGTAGTTTAAAAAGAAAAAACAAAAAATTGCCAGGACCAGAGATCCCAGCAGGGAACTAGGTCCTTACTCCTGACTAGGCAGAAAAAAATTGAAGGCCTATAGCAGAGAGGGGGGTGTATATCACCTAGGACTGCCCATAGGCGTAGCCAAGTCTTTTTTCTGCCTAGTGTCCTACTCCTGTAGGGGGCGATATAACCCTATGGTTCTGAATAATGGAGCACTGTTTCTGTCAATGAACAAAAGAGAAACATTTTTACAGCAGATAAAACATCCTTCTCAGAGGAACTGACAAGAAATAAATGATTCTGTATATTAACCACTTGCCGACCGCCTCACGCAGATATATTGCGGCAGAATGGCACGGGCAGGCAAAATCACGTACCTGTACGTGATCTGCCTCCCGCGGGGGCGGGGGGTCCGACCAGACCCCCCGGTGCCCGAGGCGGTTGGCTTCTGTCCGGGAGCAATCAGAGGTGAGGGGGAGCCCATCCATTCGTGCCCCCCCCTCGCGATCACCCCCAGCCAATGAAATCCTTCAATCCTTCCTCTGCTGCTGTATAGTAAACAGCAGCAGAGGAAGTGATGTCATCTCTCCTAGGATCGGTATTTTCCGTTCCGGCGCCGAGGAGAGAAGACATTGATGTGAGTGCACAACACACACACACAGTAGAACACGCCAGGCATACTTTTCACCCCCCATCACCCCCCGATCACCCCCCGATCACCCCCCCACCCCCTGTCACAGTGACACCAAACAGTTTTTTTTTTTCTGATTACTGCATTGGTGTCAGTTTGTGACAGTTAGTGTGGTAGGGCAGTTAGGGTTAGCCCCCTTTAGGTCTAGGGTACCCCCCTAACCCCCCCTAATAAAGTTTTAACCCCTTGATCACCCCCCGTCGCCAGTGTCACTAAGCGATCATTTTTCTGATCGCTGTATTAGTGTCACTGGTGACGCTAGTTAGGGAGGTAAATATATAGGTTGGCCGTCAGCGTTTTATAGCGTCAAGGACCCCCATATACTACCTAACAAAGGTTTTAACCCCTTGATTGCCCCCTAGTTAACCCTTTCACCAGTGATCACCGTATAACTGTTATGGGTGATGCTGGTTAGTTAATTTATTTTTTATAGTGTCAAGGCACCCGCCGTTTATTACCTAATAAAGGTTTAGCCCCCTGATCACCCGGCGGTGATATGTTAGGTTTTAGGGTCAGATAGGGTCTGCGTCGCCCCAGGCAGCGTCAGGTTAGCGCCAGTACCGCTAACACCCACGCATGCACCATACACCTCCCTCAGTGGTATAGTATCTGAACGGATCAATATCTGATCCGATCAGATCTATACTAGCGTCCCCAGCAGTTTAGGGTTTCCAAAAACGCAGTGTTAGCGGGATCAGCCCAGATACCTGCTAGCACCTGCGTTTTGCCCCTCCGCCCAGCCCACCCAAGTGCAGTATCGATCGATCACTGTCACTTACAAAACACTAAACGCATAACTGCAGTGTTCGCAGAGTCAGGCCTGATCCCTGTGATCGCTAACAGTTTTTTTGGTAGCGTTTGGGTGAACTTGCAAGCACCAGTGGCCTAGTACACCCCGGTCATAGTCAAACCAGCACTGCAGTAACACTTGGTGACGTGCCGAGTCCCATAAGTGCAGTTCAAGTAGTGTCCCACTGCCACCAAGAAGATAAACACAGGCCCTGCTGCATTCGCCAATCCTAATTGGGAACCCACCACTTCTGCAGCGCCCGTACCTCCCCCATTCACATCCCCAACCAAATGCAGTCGGATGCATGAGAGGCATTTTCTTTAGGTCCTCCCGAGTACCCTTACCCAACGAACCCCCCAAAAAAGATGTTGTGTCTGCAGCAAGCGCGGATATAGGCGTGACACCCGCTATTATTGTCCCTCCTGTCTTGACAATCCTGGTCTTTGCATTGGTGAATGTTTTGAACGCTACCATACACTAGTTGAGTATTAGCATACAGCATTGCACAGATTAGGCAAACTTTCACAGGGTCTCCCAAGATGCCATCGCATTTTGAGAGACCCGAACCTGGAATCGGTTACAGTTACAAAAGTTACAGTTACAGAAAAAACAAAAAAATAAACAAAAAAAATATATATTAAAAAATTTAAAAAATAGTTGTCGTTTTATTGTTCTCACTCTCTCTATTCTCTCTCTATTGTTCTGCTCTTTTTTTACTGTATTCTATTCTGCAATGTTTTATTGTTATTATGTGTTATCATGTTTGCTTTTCAGGTATGCAGTTTTTTATACTTTACTGTTTACCATGTTTTATTGTTAACCATTCAGCTGCAGCGCGGATTTATTTATCTTGACAACAACAGCGTTTGTTCCCACGATATATAAAGCCGTGACTCCAGTGGAGGTGATATATGCTGAAGCATGGGGGCAGCAGGGGCAGAGGAGCGATTTGCTCCTACCTTTTGCGGGAGGATGCCCCCATGCTTCGGCATATATAAATGGTGCATGTATGCCCATCATTAGAAGTGGGTGGATGAAGGGAGATATTCTAATGGTGGGCATACCCACCGATCAATCTCTTTTCTTCGTTCAACCCACAGGCTGCATGAAAAAAAAAAAAAGATTACAATATATGCCCAACAAGGACCAGCAACGTACTGGTATGTTGCTGGAATTTGAGTGGTTATACCAGAATGATGCCTGCAGGTTTAGGTATCATCTTGGTATCATTCTTTTCAGCCAGCGGTCGGCTTTCATGTAAAAGCAATCCTAGCGGCTAATTAGCCTCTAGACTGCTTTTACAAGCAGGAATGCAGGAATGTCCCCCCCCCCCACCGTCTTCGATGTTTTTCTCTGGCTCTCCTGTCCCAACAGGGAGCCTGAGAATGCAGCCGGTGATTCAGCCAGCTGACCATAGAGCTGATCAGAGACCAGAGTGGCTCCAAACATCTCTATGGCCTAAGAAACCGGAAGCTACGAGCATTTCATGACTTAGATTTCGCCGGATGTAAACAGCGCCATTGGGAAATTGGGAAGGCATTTTATCACACCGATCTTGGTGTGGTCAGATGCTTTGAGGGCAGAGGAGAGATCTAGGGTCTAATAGACCCCAATTTTTTCAAAAAAGAGTACCTGTCACTATCTATTGCTATCATAGGGGATATTTACATTCCCTGAGATAACAATAAAAATGATTAAAAAAAAATGAAAGGAACAATTTAAAAATAAGATAAAAAAAGCAAAAAAATAATAAAGAAAAAAAAAAAAAAAGCACCCCTGCCTCCCCCTGCTCTCGCGCAAAGGCGAACGCAAGCGTCGGTCTGGCTTCAAATGTAAACAGCAATTGCACCATGCAAGTGAGGTATCACCGCGAAGGTCAGATTGAGGGCAGTAATTTTAGCAGTAGACCTCCTCTGTAAATCCAAAGTGGTAACCTGTAAAGGCTTTTAAAGGCTTTTAAAAATGTATTTAGTTTGTCGCCACTGCACGTTTGTGCGCAATTTTAAAGCATGTCATGTTTGGTATCCATGTATTCGGCCTAAGATCATCTTTTTTATTTCATCAAACATTTGGGCAATATAGTGTGTTTTAGTGCATTAAAAATTAAAAAAAGTGTGTTTTTTTCCAAAAAAATGCGTTTAAAAAATCGCTGCGCAAATACTGTGTGAAAAAAAAAATTAAACACCCACCATTTTAATCTATAGGGCATTTGCTTTAAAAAAAATATAATGTTTGGGGGTTCAAAGTAATTTTCTTGCAAAAAAAAATAATTTTTTCATGTAAACAAAAAGTGTCAGAAAGGGCTTTGTCTTCAAGTGGTTAGAAGAGTGGGTGATGTGTGACATAAGCTTCTAAATGTTGTGCATAAAATGCCAGGACAGTTCAAAACCCCCCCAAATGACCCCATTTTGGAAAGTAGACACCCCAAGCTATTTGCTGAGAGGCATATCGAGTCCATGGAATATTTTATATTGTGACACAAGTTGCAGGAAAAAGACAAATTTTTTTTTTTTTGCACAAAGTTGTCACTAAATGATATATTGCTCAAACATGCCATGGGAATATGTGAAATTACACCCCAAAATACATTCTGTTGCTTCTCCTGAGTATGGGGATACCACATGTGTGAGACTTTTTGGGAGCCTAGCCGCGTATGGGACCCCGAAAACCAAGCACCGCCTTCAGGCTTTCTAAGGGCGTAAATTTTTGATTTCACTCTTCACTGACTATCACAGTTTCGGAGGCCATGGAATGCCCAGATGGCACAACCCCCCCACCCAAATGACCCTATTTTGGAAAGTTGACACCCCAAGATATTTGCTGAGAGCTATAGTGAGTATTTTGCAGACCTCACTTTTTGTCACAGAGTTTTGAAAATTGAAAAAATCAAATGTTTTTTCTTGTCTTTCTTCATTTTCAAAAACAAATGAGAGCTGCAAAATACTCACCATGCCTCTCAGTAAATAGCTTGGGGTGTCTACTTTCCAAAATAGGGTCATTTGGGGGGGGGGGGTTTGTGCCACCTGGGCATTCCATGGCCTCTGAAACTGTGATAGGCAGTGAAGAGTGAAATCAAAAATTTACGCCCTTAGAAATCCTGAAGGCGGTGATTGGTTTTCGGGTCCCCGTACGCGGCTAGGCTCCCAAAAAGTCCCACACATGTGGTATCCCCATACTCAAGAGAAGAAGCTAAATGTATTTTGGGGTGCAATTCCACATATGCCCATGGCCTGTGTGAGCAATATATCATTTAGTGACAACTTTTTGTAAATGTTTTTATTTTTTTGTCATTATTCAATCACTTGGAACAAAAAAAAATAATATTCAATGGGCTCAACATGCCTCTCAGCAATTTCCTTGGGGTGTCTACTTTCCAAAATGGTGTCATTTGGGGGGGGTTTTGTACTGCCCTGCCATTTTAGCACCTCAAGAATTGACATAGGCAGTCATAAACTAAAAGCTGTGTAAATTCTAGAAAATGTACCCTAGTTTGTAGACGCTATAACTTTTGCGCAAACCAATAAATATACGCTTATTGACATTTTTTTTACCAAAGATATGTGGCCGAATACATTTTGGCCTAAATGTATGACTAAAATTGAGTTTATTGGATTTTTTTAATAACAAAAAGTAGAAAATATCATTTTTTTTCAAAATTTTCGGTCTTTTTCCGTTTATAGCGCAAAAAATAAAAACCGCAGAGGTGATCAAATACCATCAAAAGAAAGCTCTATTTGTGGGAAGAAAAGGACGCAAATTTCGTTTGGGTACAGCATTGCATGACCACGCAATTAGCAGTTAAAGCGACGCAGTGCCAAATTGTAAAAAGTGCTCTGGTCAGGAAGGGGGTAAATCCTTCCGGGGCTGAAGTGGTTAAACATACATTTGATGATCTCCAGTGCCCTAAAAACTTGTAGTGAAAAGACTTAAAGTGGATGTAAACCCTCACATATACCCAGTGAAGTGAACAGTCTCAGACGATACACAGGGATGAAACAAATCTCCCTACATAGGTGTTACATGTATATCTGCTGTCTTCTGCTTTATATATTCTTTAGAATTCTTACAGAGAGCCAGAATGGGGTTCTGCCAATGTAATCAAACAGATCCCCATTCTATCAGAGGAGTAGAGAGAGAACTGCTGTTCCTAGTGATCAGGAACAGCGATCTCTCTCCTCCATCAGTCCACTCCCCCCACAGTTAGAAACACCTCCCTAGGGAACACTTAATCCCTTGATCGTCCCCTAGTGTTAACCCCTTCCCTGCCGGTGTCATTTATTCATTACTAGTAAAAAAAAATAATAATAATAATAAAAATGCCATAAATATATCCCCTATTTTGTAGATGCTATAACCAATCAATATACACTTATTGTGGGGTTTTTTTTTTCACCAAAAATATGTAGAAGAATACATATTGGCCTAAACCGATGAAGACTTTTTTTTTGGATATTTATTATAGCAAAAAAGGTCTTCTTTTGTTTCTAGCGCAAAAAATAAAAACCGCAGAGGTGATCAAATACCACCAAAAGAAAGCTCTATTTGTGGGAAAAAAGGACATAAATTTTGTTTGTGTACAATGTCGCATGACCGCAATTGTCAGTTAAATCGACGCAGCGCCGTACCGCAAGAAAATGGTCATTAAGGGGGTAAATCCTTCCGGAGCTGAAGTTGTTCAGCTGGTCATAAATTATACAATTTTCCTTTAGATTTACCAAAACCATATAATATGAGGTCAAACCTAAACACTTTCAATTTGTATGAAATCAGACAGACCGTTGCAATACATAGTCAAAGGTAAATCTAAAGGAAATTGAATAAGAAAATTGTCTACTGTACCGGCCAGCCTAAGACATCAAATCGTGTTCTTATTCCAAGGTGCTCAGTATTCCCAGGTGATTCAAAAATCAAGCTTCTCTGGTTAGGCGCCTAGTCCTGACCCTTCCTAAGCCTCGCTAGTAGCCGATGAGGCTGCCCATGAACAGTGATGAACCAATAGTGGGGGGGTTATGAGGCAGAAGAAGCAGGACCAGGCTGCTAACCAGGGAAGCTGGTTGATAATGTTATAATAGAGTGCCTAGGAATTTTAGGATTCATTGATAAGAAGCAACTGAATGGCACAAATTTCAATATACTAAACAAGTCATAGGTAGTTATATTATTATTTGTGACTGACAACATGCACACCAGTTTCAGGAATTTTAAAATGTTTTACAACTACGTGGAGACCCAACCACATTGCTGTGTACCTTCAGGAAGGAGGAGGTAGAAGTTGCATCTTTGGCCTACATAGGAAAAGAGTAGTCGCAAATGCAGCTTTATAAATAAATTTAAAAATATGCAGCACCACTATTATAATGTGTGACAAGTTGTGCAGAAATGTCAAAAATCTGACTGCTGCAATCAAAACATAAATAAAAATGAATGCCAATATATGTGTGACTTGTAGAAGGTGCTGGACATAAGCTGCAACTGCAAGCTACAGCCCATTTCCCTACTGAATAAACACTTATGCTATACTTTATGCAGTGGTAAATGGGCTCTTACAGCCTCTAGCTCATACGTTAATCCAGGCTAATCCAGGTACAGTATACTATTCCAAATATGGCAAGAATACCCCAAAATCAGATGATAATGGACCTATGTATACTAGTTGGTCTAATTACTTCGACTTGGGATGGCTAAACAGGTGCTCACCAAAGCATGGTGGTCTTCCGCCCGCCCAACTCCCCCCCCCTTCTCATGAAAGGATCATGAAAGTGAAACAAATGATGGCTCATTAATGAAGGATTTACTTTGATCGCTCCTTATAGACACTTTGAAATGCTTTCCCTTTGGGGTACTCAATATATAGAAAGGTCAGGAGCCATATGAAACCAGTCCCACACCCCAACTGCACTTCCTATGGGTCCCCCCCCCCCTTTTTTTCCTTCCCCTTCTCTTCTCTCTGTCATTCTATCTCTTATTCTCTATATTGCACAACTGCCCTCAAAATCCAGGACCCATAATGGCTACCTTAGTTTCTGGCATGCTTGGGCTCAACTTCCCCGGAACACATTGCTTGACTCTGATATATCTTTCTTTCTTCATCAACCCCATTTGCTCAACGGGCTGAGTGGCTCACATGCCCTTCCACTTAATTACTTGAGTACTACAGGAGCTTGGGTCCTGATGAGTTAGAAACATCTATGGACTCTGTAGGGTGGACCTTTCTGTGGAATGGTCTTCTAGTGCCTAATCTCTGTGCATTTGTTCTTCTGCACTTTTTAAAAATGCTTTTATTTTACTGTAGTTTGAAAACCTCTCTCAATAAAAATGCTATACATCTGTGTGATTCAGAAGTCATTTTCTTTTTGCACTACTATTGCTTCATAGGGAATTTTGAAATAGGCATCCTTCATTATCCTGGCTGAAAAAACAGTGAGCACTGGCAGACATATTTATGGTGAAAACAATCCAGAGTCAAAGGTTACATACGAGAATAGGCACTGTTCCCAGTTTCTGAGGTTCTTCTGCTCTTTGACGTTCAGTTTGAATTCCTCATCAAGTTTCCTCATGGTGCTCTCCAGGGAGGCTCTTGATTCGCCGGCCTTGTCGCTTTCCTCTTTCTCTAGCTGCTGAGCCAGAAGTGCCGCCTCTCTCTTGTGCTCGTCTAGTGCCTGCTGGAAATGCATTCTGGGCACATTGAGTTTCAACATATCCGAGATAATTACAGCACTCTGGACGTGTCTGAGATCTTCAATTGCCTTCTCGGTCAGGCTGTATTTAATCTCCTTTAATTCGTCTGTGGCATCATTATCATGCCTCTCATAGAGCTCTTCAAGCTCCCGGCAATGATTAGTGTACAGCTTTTTCCAGGTTTCCAGATATTCCTTGGAGTTCCTGCAAGCCTCCTGAACACTGCTCAGGTCCTTCTTCTGACCTTTTAGCTACACCGTGAAGAACAGAATAAACAAATGTCACAACGATAGGAAATAGTTACATGCATATTACTACACCTTACCTACCTAAATAGATTTAAACAATCATTGTTCAGTTTGTGTTAAGATAAATAAAAAGAAGTTGAAATATGTAATATATGCAACTTATCTCCTATATCTCCTGTAGTATGCAACTTATCTCCTATACCATCTGGTGCTGTCTCCGAAGCCTCACTGTTTGGCTATCCAACAATGGTGCTTTTCCAGGCCAAATGATGCCCAGCATCATTCCAACCACATATGTGAGCCCAGGGAATCAAGGACAGGAAGTCAACAGTGTCAGGATGTAAACTCAACCCGTGGCATTCCTTCAGAGCTCTGTGTCGCGGCCACGACTCCTGCATACATGCAGGGGAGTAACGTCATCGCGGCTCAGCCATTCAGGCGGTCACAGTCCGCAAATCCAGAAGGAAGACCGAGTGAAGATGGAAGCCTCTACAGTGGTGATAGTGTGGTGCTGGAGGGCTTAGTTTCAAGGTAAGTCCTTCATAGTGTGCTAGTATGCAATGCATACCAACACATTATGGCTTTACCTTGCAGGGAGAGTCGTCGACCAACTACGGCTCTAAAAGCTGAACCCAATGCAAACAGCTTAAAGGAGAAATAGGGCCAAAGCTCTTTTTGCCTTAATTCTTCTGAGGATCACAGGAGTGCAAGTCGTTCTGCACTCTTGTGACCCCTATTCAGCTGACAGGGGGCTTAAAGGGGTTGTAAACCCTCGAGGTTTTTCACCTTAAAGTGAAAAACCTCCTGTCATTCAGCAGCCCCCCCCCCCTGAGCCCCCCTTTTACTTACCTAAGCCCTATAATTCCCGCAACGGGAACGAGCACACACCAGCTCCGGCTGGTGTCTTGTGTCCTGATTGGATAGAATGATAGCAGCGCAGCCATTGGCTCCCACTGCCGTCAATCAAATCCAATGACGCCAGTGTCGGGGGGCAGGGCCGAGTCCTGCTGTCTGTGTCGACCGCACGAGTGTCCCAAAGGAAATCGCTTCTCCGACGAGGCACTCGAGAAGAGGAGGAGCCACCAGCGCCGTTGAGGGACCGCAGAAAAGGAGGATCGGGGCCATTTGGTGCAAAACCAACTGCACAGAGAAGGCAAGTATGATATGTTTGTTATGTAAAAAAAAAAAAAACGAGGGTTTAGTAACCCTTTAAGTCCGCTGTTGGCTGACATCACTAAGTTGGTCTAGGTTATGGAGAGATCCCGAATATTTAATGTCGGGATCCATGCAGATACCCGACCGTCAGCCTCTTGTCCATTCAGTTCTGAGATTTACACAACCCTGTCTAGCAGGGCAGGAGACCTGATTTTTCTCTGCTGCTCTGCTGTAAGTAACACTTACAGGTCTTGTCCCTCCCTCAGACTGTCAAAGGAGAAGTAGTAGACTGATGATCTTCCCAGTCACATTACTCTCTCCTCCAAACAGGATGTTATCTGTTAGCACAACCAACATGGTTCATTGTGCTGCTTCTATTTCTCCCAGCCTGAGCTCTGCTGTATAGAGAATGGCAAAAGGTCAATATACAAGGTCAAATTCAAACATTTATACTGCTTGCATTAACAAAAAATGCGCATATATATATATATATATATGTATATTTTTTTTCTGCAACACGCTACATTGCAATTAGCTACATCACATATCACATTTTTCCTTTTTTTGGGGCTATACTTCTCCTGTGGATCACACAAGTGCAGTTAATTCTGCACTCTTGTCACCCATTTTCAGCCACTGTTGGCTAATTGGCAAGCTGCTGAGAGCTTGAGCTAGCTGCTCAGCCCCCTGCATAGCCCAGCGCTCCAGTGAGCACTGGAGAGGCATAGCAGAGAGTCGGTCAGGCATCTGGGTGGATCCAGACATTAAATCAGCTCTCTGCAGGGTGAAGACAGAGAGCTGAGTGATCAGCGGTGTTTGATTGCTCAGATCTCGGTCTTAGAGGTAGCATGGGACTGATGCTGCATCCACCTAGGTGAGTATCATTTTTTTTTTTATAAATCTATACTATACTTAAATCACTATCTCACACATCACACAAACAAATAAATAGACTTTAAACAAAATAAAGCCAATTATAGGATCCTTTACAATAACGAGACACATTACAGAACCTGTTGTTTCAGTAGCATTCCACTGCAGCCCCATCAAAACGAACGTTCTTAACATCACAAAACTATTAATCAGATAATAGGTCTGCTCAAAACATGCAGAACCGCGATGCCTCTTCTTTTCTCCAAAGGGAAAGATTAAGATGGAAATGCTAAACTATTTAATAAGTGAATTTTTAGACCGCAAAGAAAAAAAAAGGAATAAACTTTCCCTGATTTCGATGCCACTACACAAATGAGTCACTGTGCGGACTCTTATTCATTAACAGTGCCAAACTGTTAAAATGCAAATGAGAGATTTCTCCCAAGAACGGATTCCCTAGAGCTGCTAACCATAGCAAAACACGCCATGCAAATTACAAAACGGCGCCTTCGCTACTGAAAATTGTGAATATGGAGAGAATCTGATACAATGCTAGAGAGGTGACAAGCATACAGATATCCAGGATAAGCCCAAAGACAAAGCCAGACAAGGTTGCCAGTGTTTTGGCACATTTCATATCTATTCCCACTTTCTACAACAATGGGATTCTTACATAGCACACGCAATGTGTTCTATGAGCAAAAAAACGAGAAAAAGTATATCTAAAGGCATTTTTTTTTTCATTTGGCGTAGAGAAGGATTAGAATTTCTGTCAGTTGTTTATTCTTGCTTGTCTCCAACATAGTTCATAGAGCTGGCGCAGACATCGGAGGGAAGAAGGCGGCTGCGGAGCGAGCAGGAGCCGCGTAAGCCAATGCTTCCTCTGTAGCGCTGGCTCCTGTCCCAGGCAGAGACTTATCAAGTGCACTTCACCTGGGACCTTTCTAGCAGCCTGGAGAGCGATTCCAGCAGAAGCTGGGAGAGGAATTGGTCATTGTAATAAACATCAAATACACTGCACTTCTGCAATGGGCATATTAGCACTTAATTAGCATTAGCACAAAAAGTGTTACATTGAGGTAAAAAAGTATTTGATCCCCTGCTGATTTCGTACGTTTGCCCACTGACAAAGAAATGATCAGTTTATAATTTTAAAGGTAGGTGTGAGACAGAATAACAACAAAAATATCCAGAAAAACGCATTTCAAAAAAGTTATAAATTGATTTGCATTAAAATCAGTGAAATAAGTATTTGACCCCTTTGCAAAAAACGACTTAGTACTTGGTGGCAAAACCCTTGTTGGCAATCACAGACAAACACCCCCAAAGCATAATGTTTCCACCTCTATGTTTGAGAGTGGGGATGGTGTTCTTGGGGTCATAGCCAGCATTCCTCTATCTCCAAACACGGCGAGTTGAGTTGATGCCAAATAGCTCGGTTTTGGTCTCATCTGACCACAACACTTTCACTCAGTTCTCCTCTGAATTATTCAGATGTTCATCAGCAAACTTCAGACGGGCCTGTACATGTGTTTTCTTGAGCAGGGGGGCCTTTGGGGGCGCTACAGGATTTCAGCCCTTCACAGCGTAGTGTGTTACCAATTGTTTTCTTGGTATTATGGTCCCAGCTGCCTTGAGATCATTGAAAAGATTCTCCCGTTGAGTTCTGGGCTGATTCCTCACTGTTCTCATGAGCACTGAAACTCCACAAGATGAGATCTTGCATGGAGCCCCAGACCGAGGGAGATTGACAGCTGATTTGTGTTTCTTCCATTTGCAAATAATGGTACCACCTGTTGTCACCCTCTCACCAAGCTGCTTGGCGATGGCCTTGTAGCCAATTCCAGCCTTGTGTAGGTCTACAATCTTGTCCCTGACATCCTTAGACAGCTCTATGATCTTGGCCATGGTGGAGAGATTGAAATCTGATTGATTGATTGCTTCTGTGAACAGGTGTCTTTTATATTCTTTTAAGAGAGTGCTCCTAATCTAAGCTCATTACCTCTATAGAAGAAACCTGGGATCCAGAAATCTTGCTGATTGATAGGGGATCAAACACTTATTTCATTCATTAAAATCAGTTTATAACTTTTATAAATAGGGTTTTCTGGATATATTTGTTGTTATTCTGTCTCTCACTGTCAACCGCTTCTGGACCAGACGCCGCAGTTATACTGCTGCAGGCTGGCTCCCCGAAGTGTGTCCCCGGAGCCGATGGGAGTGCCTGCGATTGCTCATTACAGGACGAGAACGGGGATGTGTGTGTGTAAGCACACAAATCCTGGTTCTCTCTGGGGACAGTAGACAGATTGTGTGTTCATACTGAGTATGAACACCGATCTCTCTCTTCCCCTAGTCAATCCCATCCCCTCTACAGTTAGAACACACTTAGAGAACACAGTTAACCCCTTGATCGCCCCCTAGTGTTAACCTCTTCCCTGCCAGTGTCATTTATACAGTAATCAGTGCATTTTTATAGCACTGATCGCTATATAAATGTCACTGGTCCCAAAAATGTGTCAAAAAAGTGTCTGATTTGTCCGCTGCAATATCGCAGTCCTGATAAAAATCGCAGATTGCCATTAGTAGTAAAAAATTAAATAATAAAAATGCCATAAATCTATCCCCTATTTTGTAGACACAATAACTTTTGTGAAAACCAATCAATATATGCTTATTGCAATTTTTTTACTAAAAATATGTAGAAAAATACATATCGGCCTAAACTGGGGAATTTTTTTTTTTTTATTTGGGATATTTAAAAAGTAAAAGATATTGTGTTTTTTTTTCAAGATTGTCGCTTTTCTTTTGTTTATAGCGCAAAAAATAAAAACCGCAGAGGTGTTCAAATATCATCAAAAGAAAGCTTTTTTTGTGGGGAAAAATAGATGTCAATTTTGTTTGAGTACAGTGTCGCACGACTGTGCAATTGTCAGTTAAAGCGACGCAGTGCCGTATCACAAAAAATGGCCTGGTCATTGAGCAGCCGGGGCTGAAGTGGTTAAAATAAACCTACCATTAAAATTATAGACTGATCATTTCTTTGTCAGTGGGCAAACCAACAAAATCAGCAGGGGATAAAATTCTTTTTTCCCTCACTGTATTAGGCCATTTTCACACTGATCCACAAGTGCACCTTTGGCTTTCCTAAGGGCTACCTGCAGTATTCCGAGCCATAGACTTCTATTATATCCTGCAGGTTTGGTGTGCTTTCTGAAAGTGCACCACACCCGCAAGATGTAATAGAAGTCTATGGCTCAGAATAACTAACCCGCAGGAAAGCCGCTGGTTCACAGCGCTGCACCTGTGGTGCGGGTAAACCACAGCACATCAGTGTGAAAGAAGCTTTACAAGGGACTCAGGAGTGTAAGTGCTCGTTTACATTTGTGGTTTGGGGGACAGTAAAACCCCATAGTTCGTGTGACCGGTTAACAAATCACTTAAGTAGTCCTCGCTTTTAAAAAGGTTGAGTACCCCTGGTGTATACACTGGGCCAAAAAGAGGGACAACTGAGGAAGAAAGAGGGACAGAGGGCTTTGGTTTGAAAAGAGGGGCAGTTTGGAGCTATGCAGGTGAGAAAAGTAAACTGTACGAAGATCAGCATAAATGAAGTCTCTTCTTCTGTGTTTAGATCTTGATTAGCATTAATTGACATCAATTGCATTGAGAATAATCTTGAAAGGAATAAGTGCACTTTAACAAAGTACCTGACATAGGTCTTTCCCTGATTTCGACAGCAATATTACCTGGAAGGCTCATAGCTGTGTGCTTCCAGAGGTCAGCTTTCTGCTGAGAGGTGTGCTGCCCAAGACTGCTGCAACCTTTGCTCATTTTCATCTGAATTTTGATTACACCGGCTGGCAGAGGTGGTGAATTATAACATCAGACTCCATGGCGGCGTTCCATCACTACCTAGCGCACACGTTGTGCTCTGTAGTCAGAATTTAGATGGAAGGAAGCATAGGTTGCAGGGGCCTTAGGCGGGTCACACAGTAAAAAGCTGACCTCTGAAAGCATACCGCTATTTATTAGTGCTGAGACCAGGAGCATAAAATTGCTCAGCCATTTTGTTAAAGAGAACTCAACCAAAGCAACATTTTTTTTCTGCTTCTATTACAACATTTATATACTCATTTATTCATGACATTATGCATATATTCATAAATAAAAGCACAGGTTTAATCTGCTCCCCGGTGGAGCTAAAATGCAGAATACAGATCTGTCCTTATTAAATGCACTTTAAGATGCAATTAGTGTACTGCCCCAATTATGTCCTTATATTATCTTCCTGTAATCATCTGCCCCCCAGGACTGAGAGGAAATGTCCTCACAGGAGAAAGTAGCAGGAACAGAAAGTTGACTCTTTGCTGAGCTGCTGCTCCTTCATTGTCTAATCAGCAGGCTGAGGGGGGGGGGGGGGGGGGGTGTTTCCTGAACTAGCTCTGCTGCTCCCGTGGAGGTCAAGTATCTGGCTAAGCTATCTGGCAGGGTATTGTATCATAAGGCTGGCTGAACAGATCTAAAAATTCATCAGAAGTTGAAACGGTTTACTTTTATGCATGCCAACTGTGTTAGCTGTCAACATGGAGTTCAGCTTTTAAAGCAGTATTAAACCCAAAAACAGACAATTATATATCAGCTTACCAATTCTTAGATGTGACAGTTGCATTGTTTCCTTTTTTAGGCTTTGTTATGATTTCATCTAGTGATCCAGCCAGAAAGTCTTTTGTTTTTCAAAAGTTCAAGCTCTCCAGCAGAAGGTATCAGTTTACATGGACAATACCAACCATTTAAAGCAGTAGTAAAGCCTGCTTTGTTATTTTTACCTACAGGTAAGCCTATAATAAGGCCTGTAAAGAAAATAAAGAAACTGTGCTAAAACTTGCCTATCACTGAAAAAACTAAGCAGCAACTCTCTTGTGTAACACAGTCATAATAAACAATTGTTTATTGGAAAACGTAATTTGTGACGAAACGCAAAGGGTGGAGCGACGCGCTGACGTCACCCTCTCCCTCGTGTCCCAAACGACAGGTTTGTTTGGTTGTGTGTCGGCTGACACACCAAACTTAAGGTGTTTTTATTACTTACTGTTGTAAGTGCAACAATATTTTTTATTACCTAAAAGACCTACCAAGGATTTTACGCTATATGGAGCCTTTTATTTCTTCTGGGTAACAATTTCCTATCCAATTCACCGAGTGACATCTGAATCGTGGAGGAGCCCTGAGATGTGGAGAAAGGCCTGGGCTAAGTTTTAAGCCACAGAGTTGGTAAGCAGTTTCTACAACTGTTGGTGGAGGCACTGCAGTTTAAGGTGATGGATGGTGGATATGGTTACTAAAGGAGGCTCTGATGTATTATCACACTTCATGTGGATTCACCTATGGAGTTTTGATGTATTATCATAATTTTACGGACTCGTATGGACATTATATAATTTGTTCTTTTTTCAAACAGTTAGCACGATTCTATTCTACTTTATATCTATATAATAAGGCTTACCTGTAGGTAAAATGAATATCTCCTAAATGTGCACCATTTAGGAGATATTCACCCTAGACTCAGCCACTGACGTCACCGGCGTATGCGCTCTCAAGGTCCGGCATATCGTGCCGGACCTTCAGAGCTTTTTGCCAGAACCAAGGGCTCCAGCGCACATACGTGAGAGTGACGTCATCGCGGCTCCGACCATTTACAGCGCCGGAGCTCATGTACCCAGAAGAAATGCTGGGGGAAGAGGTCAGCCCTTTCAGCAGTGACAGCGTGATGCTGGAAGGGCTTCGTATTAAGGTATTTCATAATGTGCTAGTATGCAATGCATACTAGCACATTATGCCATTGTCTTACATGTGTTTTTTTTTTTTTTATTCTGCGGTGGTTTACTACCGCTGTAATACTGCCATGGGTGATTAAAATGATCAGCTTTTTTTATTCATGCAAAACATTGATTCCAAAAGGAATAAAACGGGTTGCTGTGTAAAGTGTGAGCTGGAGTTTGGTTTCAATTTGTTAGACCCCTTTCACACTGAGGCGCTTTGCAGGCGCCATAGCGTTAAAAATAGCACCTTCAAAAAAAAAAAAAAATAGCGCCTTCAAAGCGCCCTGAAACAGTGGCTCCATTCACTCCAGTGTGAAAGCCCGAGGGCTTTCACACTGGAGCGGTGCGCTGGCAAGGCATCAAAAAAGTCCTGCCAGCAGCTTCTTTGGAGAGCATTAAGAGTGGTGAACTCCCTGCTCCTAAAGCGCCCCTGTCCATTGAAAACAATGGGGCAGCGCTGCTATATCGCCGGCAAAGCACCGCTGCAGCCCCCTGTTCGGCCGTTAAAACTGCCCCGCTAGTGGCTGAATAGCGCCGGTAAAACAAAGCTAAAAATAGCGCCACTTTACCGCTGATGCCCGGGGCGGCTCAGGGGTCTTAGTGGTTCTAAATCTGCTAATACGTTTATAGTAGAACTATAGGTAAAACATTTTTTTTATTTTTGATAGAGTAAAGGAGGGTTATAACCCTTGTAAGATTTTTTTTCGCCATCTGTGTACTATTGTGGAGATTTCCCTTCACTTCCTGTCCCATAGCAAAACAGGAAGTAAGAGGAAATCCCTGAAAGTTGAGGCTCCATGCACACTGTTTTTCTGCTCCCAGAAGCTAAATATTATTATCCTATGTGTCCATGCACACTACTTTAGGCTATTGGTGTTTTTTGAGCTTCAGCTTCTAGCAGCAGAATTGTGTTATTTATTTTTTTGTAGAGTTTTTTGGAGCGTTTTGTCAGAAGAAACAAAATGCTACTAAAATCTGGCACAAAAACGCTATTGTCAGCGTTTTTCATCCAGCGTTTTTTTAGCGTATAAAAAACACTAGTGTGCATGGAGCCTAAAGGAATTCCTTGGAGACCCCCCAGGTCACCAGAACTAGTGTTCTCTATTATTTTTACGGGGACAACCTAAAATTTCAGATTTTCCCCTACTTTCACTTTTAATGATAATGTTAAACAGGACAAATAGAGAGGGTGAATCTCCCTAATGGGGACACAGACAGCAATAAAAACTGACAGGTGTTCTAATCCATCTCCCCTCTATTCAAAACTAAAAAAAAAAAAAAGTTTTGCCTTTAGCTATACTTTGACACTCCCCCCCGACAATGCTGCTCATTCCTCCAGAGTTTTGTCTCATTAATACAGGAGGTTTGTTACTGGCCAGATCACCAGGTGAAAACAGAGGGAAAAAAAACCTAAAAACAAAAAACAAAATATAATACATTTTTGGTTTTGGGTTCAATATCACTTTAAATATGTATTCATTCTTAATAAAATAAACCAAAAAAGCATATTGAAAAGGTCATATATGTTTTGAATGAAGTACAATAGTAGAAATTACCCTCTGTAGAATCTGGCGGTTCCTCTTGGTGGTAAATTTCTGGTGCAGTTTTCGTTTTTCTTGTTTCAATACAGTTTCTAACTTCTGTTTTACTTTTAAAACTTCTGACTGTGCTTTTTCCAACAGCAGCTCGGCCTGGCTTTCATTTATGTATCCAGCCCTGAAAAACAAGTTTATTTGAAACTATTTACATACAAGTAAAAAAGAAGTATGCTTTATGAGCACATTTACTCATGCAGCATAAACAAACACATTTTAGTGCCTGGTACCCCGCCCCCCCCCCCCCCCGGTGCGAAATACAGCCGTCCATAGACCTGAATGGGTGGAAGGGGCTGTACACAGCTATGCACCACTACATGTGTAAAGCAGTGTTGCCAACCTACCAGATTGAAATTTACTGGCACGACACCCAAAATTTACTGGCACAGCCACGTTTTTACTGGCATTTGCAAAAGTTAAAAAATCACAGTTTTAAGTGCGAATTTCAGTATTCAGGCAACAATCAATAACATGTGCAATTAGCAATGTGATTTAAGGTAGATATTAAGTAAAAAAACATATTTCTTATTTTTAGTATAGAAAAGGCGCATTATTGTAACCCATCAGTATTTTGTCACCTATGTCAAAATGGAGAGATTTCTCCTTAATTTCTGTCCCTAAAGAAAGAGAGAGATAGACAGACTGCCGTGCCCCCACAGAGAGTGCCTCAGCCTGCCCAGCAAACAGAATAAAGAGACTGCTGCTTACTGCTTCCCATTCCTGGCGCTTCAAGTCTGTTTACCTGATTCAACTTCACACACATAGTTATGTGACAAGATCACAAAGTATTGCTAGCACTTACCAGCAGTGGCATCACTAGGGTTGGTGTCACCCCCCTCCCCCAATAATTTTTTTCCCATCTAGACGCTGGGCAGGCTAGTTTCCGGCCAGCAGCGCACAGTCAGGGTGTGCACCTCAAGCCGGCTTCTGTAAATTATGCTGTTGGTGCTGGCTCGCTGATCTGTGCGCATAGACATTCTCTAGGGGTTACTACATATTAAGGCTCACCATTTGGTTGCTAGAGGTTACTGCTCACTGAGTGCTGCTCATTGATTGGTTGCTAGAGGTTAATACACGCTACTGCTTGCTGATTGGTTGCTAAAGGTTTCTACACATTACCACTCACCATTCGGTTGCTAGAAGTTACTATACTGAATACCAAATAAGTGCAGCGCTAAGTGAGCATAAATAACTAATAAATGTGATATGTGACATTCCTATTATGGATGGTCAGTAGTGTACAATGCTCAATACAATCTCCCAATTCTCAAAGAGCAAGTTCCCAAAAACTCCACATGAATTCCCAATCATAAATAGCAAATAAATAAAGTGTTATAAATAAGAAGAAATAATGCAATGATGAAACAATGTTCTTGAAACAATAAATAAATGACGAATAAATAAATAGTTCAATCTATAGTGAAGATGAACAAAAATAGTCCAAAGTGTATGTGTGAAGGTGAGAAGCTGTAGATCAGATTTCTTCACTTTGATCCACCTCTGTGCATGCAACAAATCACTCCTTGTGCAACCCTTCACCGGATGTGCCCTTACCTTAAGGCTTAATAAAAACACATGTAACACCCACTGCTCTGCCACTCCCGTGCCGGGCCGCACTAGACACAAGCAGGGAGCCTGTATAGCCAGCCGCACCATCCACACTGCGGGGTGTGAGGGCAGGGGAGTGGGTGCCAGATGAAAAAACTCCCTCCCTGGGTTCGCCGTAGACAAGGATTCCTCCTAACTCGCACACCAGGGGAAGCAGGCGTACGCTTGGCTGGTGGGGACAGAGGGTCCCTTAAGGGGCTCCCAAAATGGCACAGCACCTGAGATGTCACCTCAGGAATTAAGCGCTCAGAAGGCCTAGAGCACCTAGCACGTGAGTGACTAGAAGAGGGCCCAGGAAAGACTTGCCTGGGCTCCTGCAATAAGTCTGATAGTTTGTCTTGTAGCCACCCAGGGCCTCTGGCCACAACCGCAGCTCTAAACTAGGACAGCATGTTGTCCAAGTCACCAACCTTTTTTTTTTCCTACAGGTGAAGTCCAGGAACAAAGAAGAAAACTGTCTGATGCTGTGATGAGCTCTGACTGAGCTGTGACACGATCCCCCCTCCTTTCTACCCACTACAGGACACATCCTCTGCCTTGAACTCTTCAATCTGTTAAGCAGACTGCATAATTCTAAATCACCCACTGGTACTCTGCAGGCCCAAGTCATGCTGGCCCTCCTCCTAGAGCACCAGGGGCTCCCGGACACTAAAATACACCCGTTTGTTTATGCTGAACAGGTGAATGTGCCCACGTGCATAAGCCCTCATTACTACAAACATAATTTGGCACCTGTTCCATCTTCTGGATCAGCCCTAGGAGCCCCATAAACTATGTGGTGGAGTTTTACCAAATGACGGTCCCCCAGTTCTGACTTTAGATCTCTAGACCTCCTTGCACCCATCTAACATGACGTTATACGGTGCTGGTGAACTTTGGAGTTCAAGCTCGTTTTGGAGCACACGGAGGATAAATGAAGGAAAGGGTCAGGATGGGTCTTTGGTAATGGTGTAGGTCCACTTCTAATTAAAACTGCTACTTTTGATCATCGTTCGTATGGCTGGATCAAACCATTCCAGTTCTTTTAGGTCTCACTTTGGTACTGCTAGACTCTCCTGATAATTTAGGAACTGGATAAAGTAATAATGCTTTTGCACTGGTTAATTTTAATGTTTGATATCAGGTTAGACTACTGTTAGTCTTTAAAGTGTTAAGGGAAGTGTGAAATGTTACAATTAAATCGGAAGTCCAGGTACAAAACCTTTCAAGTAATATATTGCAAAAAGAGGATATAAATCCACATTGTGTGCATGAAAGGCCTTCATAAACCCAGATATTGCCTTGTAAAAGTAGAAGTAGCATCGTTACTGCTCTAAGAGCAGAACTGTGGGAGGGACCCAACAGCTCCACCCACTACAAACTACCTGCATTAAACTATAGAGGGGTGGAGACAAGACCAGTCACCCTGCACAAGCAGAGGGAGCAGTAGTGACCGGTCTTTGTTACAAGAAACTTCTGCACAAAGGAAAAGTTTCACACTGAATTACTGCACTAATCTGGAAGAAATACACAAAGATTTAATTAACAATATACATGCCCTGGGAGACTAGTAAATGACCCTGAATTAATAATTACAGAACTAGCGTCCTTCTATGAAAACTTATATAATCCATGTGAAAACTACACAGATGAGGCATTACAGGAATACTTAGACACAATCTCCCTGCCTGCCCTGTCGTGCCAGGCGCGCATGGAGCTAGAGGCCCCACTTACATTGGACAAATTGAAGGAGGCGGCTGCCTCCTTTTCTACGTGCAAAGCGCCGGGAGATGATGGGCTCCCAATGGAGGTGTATACCCAATATGGGGAGGCGATTCTACCGAAACTGTTGGAGGTATTTAATTCCGCCTTTAAATCAGGACAGCTACCAACATCCATGACGCGGGCTAATATTATATTATTACTTAAACCTGGTAAGGACCCCGTAGACCCAAGCTCATACAGGCCCATATCGTTATTGCAAAGTGATGTGAAATTACTGGCCAAAATTTTGGCTTTGAGGGTTAACAAGGCCATCTCCTCCATCATCCACCCTGACCAGGCAGGCTTCATGCACAAGAAATCCACCGCCACTAACCCCCGCAGACTTTTTCTGAACATGCAGACCCAGACAGATGTGGCCGGCAGTAGAGCACTGTTGTCTCTTGTTGCTAATAAAGCATTCGACAGTGTTAGCTGGCGATATCTGTGGGCTGCATTGGTCAAGTTCGGGTTCGGTCCTAGGTTTATTACATGGGTACGGCTGTTATATGCTTCACCGCGGGCAGCTGTGCGTGTGTCGGACAGGATGTCACAGGTCTTTGCACTGGGCAGGGGGACCAGGCAGGGATGCCCCTTGTCCCCCCTGCTATTTGCGTTGGCCATTGAACCACTTGCCGCACAGGTCAGAGATAGCCAGCAGATTATGGGATTTCGCTATGGTGAGTTGCATGAGAAGATAATGAAGAATATACATGCCTCTTTTATTCAGACAAAATTTGGTTATCCCGGAGCTCAGCTTTAAGGTTAGGGTTCAAATTTGATCCTAAGTGTTATGAATGCAGATTAAGCCTTAACTTTTAGAGTTAGTGTGAGGGTTGTGTGTTAGGGTCAAGTCAAGTGAAGGCAAAGGGCTAAAGGTTAGGTGGAAGGTTAAGTGTTGCAGGTTCATTTTAGCAGTTACATTTCATGTTAAAGTCTGCTGTGAGCAGACATTAAGGCTACGTTCACACCATCGGCGCATCTGGCTCACAGCAGGGGTCCGGTGCATCCTGGATCTCCGTTTCAGGTCCGATTTCAGTCCAAGTTTTGGGCTGAATTCGGACCTGAAACAGACCAAAAGAAGCACAGCGTTTTTGTGCAAAACGCACCTGACCCGCGGCAGAGATAAGTGAGCCGGCTCCAAAGAGAGCCGGTCAAAATCTCCTGCTATTGCGAATTGGATGCGGGGAACCCACATCCAGTTCGCAATGATCTAAACCAGTGATGGCAAACCCTGGCACCCAAGATGTTTTGGAACTACATTTCCCATGATGCTCAACTACACTGCAGAGTGCATGAGCACTCTCAAAGAGAAGTGCAGGATTTCAAAAGATGAACATTCATACTCAGCTAGGTGGATGCAGAATTGATCCGATACTGCAGCTGTCCCTGCCGGCTCAACACCGAGGACTGAGCAATCAAACACAGCTGATCTCTCAGTTCTCAGGTTCACTCTGAGCACAAAGCTATCAGTCACTGCTCTGTGCTCTGCCCCTCCAGCGGGATCCCTGCAGAGCCTGTATCAGGCTCAATGACGTCTGCTGAGCAACGGGCGTTAGCCCATTGTTGGCTGAATCTGGGTCATAATAACGCTGAACTAAGTGTACTCCTGTGACACACTGGAGAAGTAGAGCCAAAAAGAGCTTTGGTAACTTCTCCTTTAAGGGCCCTTTCACACTGGGGCGGTTTGCAGGCGCTATGGCGCTAATAATAGCGCCTGCAAACCGACCCAAAAGTGCCGCTGCTTTGTCTCCAGTGTGAAAGCCCCGAGGGATTTCAAACTGGAGCGGTGCGCTGGCAGGACGGGAAAAAAAGACCTGCCAGCAGCATCTTTGGAGTGGGGAAGGAGCGGTGTATACACTACTCCTTCCCCGCACCTGCCCATTGAAATCAATGGGACAGCGCAGCTATACCGCCGGCAAAGCGCCTCTGCAGAGGCGCTTTGCGGTGGTTTTTAATCCTTTCTCGGCCGCTAGTGGGGGGTAAAACCGCCCCGATAGTGGCCAAATTCCGACAGTAAAGCACCACTTACAATAGCGGCGCTTTACCGCCGATGCCGCCCCCGCCCCAGTGTCTAAGGGGCCTAACAATGAGGGAAGGGTCAGACATTAGGCTACGTTCACACCTCTACATGAGAGGTGCAGTAAATTTTAGTTGCTGTGTGGTCTTGACATCTTGTAACCACCATTCATCTCTACGGGAGGTGCATTTTGATGAAAACCCCAGAATCAGAATCAGGTCTTCTTTTCATGCACCAAAACACAAAGAGGTGAATGCACCTTTAGGGACTCTTAAAGTAACTTTTTTATGTGAACTTGATTCCAGTACCAAAAAGGCCTGTCATGAGGACAAACTAAAGTACTGGTTATGTTAAGAATTTTTTTTTTCATGTATTCACGTATATATGTAAACATTAGCTATGCTGGTCTTAGATTTCAACAAATCCTAAAAACAGTTGGCGGGAGGCCTCTTTAGCTCTGGTTCAAATAAAAGCCTTAATGATTTAGGTATGCAAATTAGTCAGAGTAATTGTCACGTTAATGGACGGAGGCTCACGCTGATAAATGTGGCCCGTCTATCTAGACATCAATGACCCCTGATCATGAAACACAGCAAAAAAAACAACTACAAGTGTTCCAAATGTGAAGAAAAGAGGAAAGTAATATAGATTTACTATACTTTTCAATATTTGCCTTTTAATTTAAAGCCATTCTTGTTTGCAAGGATTAGTCGCAAATTCAGCAGTACAAGATTACATTGTTTATTTCCAGTCTGAGGGCATCTTAATTCCCACAGCTGTCCATCTTTGACAGAGAGGATATAACGGTGACTTGCTTCTGATCTTGCCAAGTCATTTTACCTAATGGAACTCTGTGGGATGAGTAGAGGAAAGTTGATAACATATCTGCAGCAGACGGCTTGGCAGGAAGATTAATGTAACCCTTCATATAGTAAAACAAAGGACAGATCCAGAAATGAAAGCATTAATCTATAATTGAAAAGGGTGTGAGCAGATTTAATGTAGGTGTTACTCGTAAACCTACCAGCAGAAACAATCTGCAGGCTATGTGCTTTGTTTTAATGTGATGCTTAAGCCAGACAAACTTGGTATGCATTTTCCAAAATCTATTGCATAAAAATGTAGATCTGCATTGAACCGCTAAAATCTCATACAAGCGTTAATGTGTAAATGTAATTGTTTGTAATCCTTTTAAATTTGTAGCTTTCATGAAAATAATACATGGTGATCCTGTCATGGAGGTCCTTGTTTAGGCACTTAATGTTAAGGGGTGACAACTGTCTCCCAATTGTGCTTTTGCATTGTCAACCTGTCACATACGCCCTTGACTGGGACTACAAGTAACTATGCTGACACACATTGTACAGGCATGGCCCACCTTTGTTTCTACCTGTCTGCAGCAATTTGCAGGAAACAGCTGGGATAATAAAAAAAAAAAAAAAAAAAAGAGAAAAGTATGGGTACTGTTCTGTGTAAATTTCATTTATACATGTATATGTTGGAAGGTAATATCAAATGCACAGGTTTCAGAAAACAGGACAATGACACTGACTCATATAGTGCTTTGAAAAAGTATTCATACCCCCTTGAAAATTTTCCAAATTGTGTCATGTTATAACCAAAAATGTAAATGTATTTTATTGGGATTTTAGGTGATAGACCAACACAAAGTGGCACATAATTGCAAAGTGGACAGAAGATGATAAATGGTTTTCAACATTTTTTACAAATAAATATGTGAAAAATGTGGCGTGCATTTGTATTCAGCCCCCTTTACTCTGATACCCCTAACTAAAATCGAGTGGAATCAATTGCCATCAGAAGTCACCTAATTAGTAACCAGAGTCCACCTGTGTGTAATTTAATCTCAGTATAAATACAGCTGTTCTGTGAAGCCCTTAGAGGTTTGTTTGAGAAGCTTAGTGAACAAACAGCATCATGAAGGCCAAGGAACACACCAGACAGGTCAAGGATAACGTTGTGGAGAAGTTTAAAGCGGGGTTAGGTTATAAAAAAATATCCCATGGTGCACTGTTCAATCCAGCATCTGAAAATAGAACGAGTATGGACAATTGCAAACCTACCAAGACATGGCCATCCACCTTAACTGACAGGCTGGGCAAGGAGAGCATGAAACAGCCAAGAGGCCCATGGTAACTCTGCAGGAGCTGCAGAGATCCACAGCTCAGGTGGGAGAATCTGTTCACAGGACAACTATTAGTCGTGCACTCCACAAACTGGTCTTTATGGAAGGGTGGCAAGAAGAAAGCCACTGTTGAAAGAAAGCCATAAGAAGTCCTGTTTGCAGTTTGTGAGAAGCCATGTGGGGGACACAGCAAACATGTGGAAGAAGGTTCTCTGGTCAGATGAGACCAGAATTAAATGTGTGGCAGAAAACTAACACTGCACATCACCCTGAAAACACCATCCTGGTAAAACATGGTGGTGGCAGCATCATGTTATGGGGATGCTTTTCTTCAGTAGGGACAGGGAAGCTGGTCAGAGTTGATGGGAAAATGGATGAAGCCAAATACAGGGCAATCTTAGAAGAAACTGATTAAAAATAAAAGCACGCTCGAATCCACTTGTGTAAAACCAAAAAATAATAAAGATCAGACGATTCGTCAATATGACGGGCTATTCTCCATGTAGCAAATTGGACTATGTGAGAAAAGGGAGAGAGTGAGACCACAGCAGTCCCAGGAATGCTCTCAAAGGGGGAATCAACAACGTGATATGATCAATTTATAGGGTAAACTTTATTGAAAAAATGCACAGAAATATGTAAAGGAATCCCACATATGCTGCACACAGCTGCACAGGTGGGTCCCGTTCCTCCACGATACCTAAAGGTAAAATACATACAAACTGTAGAAAAAAGTGAAAAACAACGTTGTATCATTAAAAATAGATGCTGACAAAACCCCCCACCCGTCCGGAGCCAGACACTTCCTTGGAGTAGTGGAAACCAAGAGCATGGTGTAAAGGAGTGAAAGTCTCTGGGTATGGCAATCAAATTTATTAGCTTTAAAGTGGACCTGAACTCAATAGGCTGAAGATTTGCTGCGTTATAGGGAACATCTTAAAAAGTTAATTGTGCCTAGGCAGTACCCTGAAAAAAAAAATTTTTCTACTTGCTTATCTGTAAAAATCAATTTCTTGGAGTACACCTGAGGACACAGAGCAGGCTATATTCATGACCATCTGGGTTATGCATCACCTATAGGTGAATGGACACCACCAGAAACAAACAGACAGGAAGTCCTCCCCTATACAACCCCTTTCCTACAGGAAGTACTTCAGTTTTTTTTTTTTCTGCCAGTGAGTGTCTTGAATGTGATGGTCACTGAAGATCAGCTCTCTGTGAGAATACTGGTGGTCTTAAAATGGTTCTACGGCCACTTTCACACTGGGGCAGTGCCAGCGTTAGCTGTAAAGTGCTGCTTGTTTTAGCTGAGCTTTGCCGCTGTTATAGCGATGCTTTGGCGCAGTTTTTCGGGTGATAGCGGGGCACTTTTAACCCCCAAGAAGGGGGAAAAAAAGGGTTAAATTCACCTGTGATGCAGCACTTCCGAATCGCTTTTCTGGTGCTTTGGAAGCAGCGCCCATTCATTCCAATGGGCAGGGGCGGTTTGGGAGCACACACTGCTCCAGGGATGCTGCTTGCAGGACTTTTTTCCCGTCCAGCAAGCGCACTGTTCCAGTGTGAAAGCACTCAGGCTTGAGAGACAGTTTTGAGGCACTTTACAGGCACTATTTTAGCACTAAAACGCCTGAAAACTGCCTCAGTGTGAAAGGGGTCTAATAGAAATCAAGGGACTGGATCCATTCGGATGGCTGGACACTAAAATGGATAGTACCCGAGCCCTATAGAAAAGATAGAAGACTCAGTGGGGATTGCCTGTAATGCCGCCTTTTGGTGCTGGACCCTGTGTTATGGAACCCTGGGCAGTGAGCACTGAGGAGAAGAAGGACCCCTGGCAGCAAAAACATTTTTTCAAAAGTGATCCTGCCACTAAACTTTACCAATTCTGCCGCAGAAGCCTGTTTAAAAAACAGAGAGCCAATCTTCACCCATCACGGTGAGCTTAGTAATTTAGGACCTTCAAGGACTCTGTCCCTCTTTTCTTCTCCGGGGTCCACTGCCTTGGACCTGTATAGCACCCTGCCGAAAGCTTCCTTGGTCAGTGCTGACTACCCAGGGTTTTGTAACGAAAGGTCAAGCACCAAAAGGCTCGATTACATGCAAACTCTGCTGAGTCTTCCATCTCTGCTTTGGGGCTCAGGTGCCACCCATTTTAGCAACCTGTCATCCGAATGGATCTGATTATCCAGTCCCTTGATTCCTATTAGAACCATTTTGAGACCACCAGTATTCTCACAGGGAGCTAAACTTCAGTGACCATCACCTTCAAGGCACTGGCGAATAAACTAACGTACGTCCTAAAGGGGCCTCCTCAATAAGGAACAGAGTGGCCCCCAATATTTTTGACCGTCCTACTAACAAAGTCTCTTTTTTGACTAATTAACTGGTTTCTATCAATTTAAAAGATGTTGGGTGTGTGGATGTGAGTAGCTGTGCTCATAGAATAACCACTAAGTTTGTGTCTACAAGCACTCAGATGCAGCACACGATTACTCCATTTATTACCTGTCAACAGTGGGAGAAGTTTATTTACTACAGTGCCCATGCGGTCTCCAATATATAGGGAGGACCAAATGCCCCCTACAGGTGTCTTAACGAACACATTACAAATATCAAATCTGGATTCAAAAATCACTGTGTCTAAACATTATCTCCTTGTACATAAAAAAAAGACCCCTCCAATACTCTATTCTTGGGTATAGACAAGTTTAGCCCTAATTGGAGGGGCAGTTCATTGGTGAGAGAAATTTCGAAACTAGAGATGTCCTGGATCCATAAGGTAAAAACTTATGCCCCTATGGGTTAAATATTGATGTTGACTTAAACGCCTTTATTGATAACTCCTACTCCTAGTGGATATTGATGTAAACTCGATCTGAGTCACGTGTGTGGATTTTTGCAAAATTATAATCCAATTGAAGATTTTGATTTTTGCTGATTATTAATGTATGAGCTTTAATCAGTATGTACACCTATATTTGGCTGGAATTTTAATTTATTTTATCGATTTACTATATCGTAATTTATTTTTATTTTTTTATTGCCAATGTGTATGTATATGTACAAATTATCACGAATAGTCATACATTTGGGTTTAATATATGTTTTTTATAATTATATATATTTATATATGTGTGTGTGTGTATATACTGTATCTGCATTGCATTTATATATATATATTTTTGGGATTAATTTCCAATATACAGGAGGGTGACAGATTTTACACATATTAATTCACGATATTTGCTGGTTGAACATCTGGTCAATTAGCGAATTCTGATTATTCACAATTGATTTAATTTATTATTAAATATATTCTGTTATGTAGTACTTTAAAATAATTGAAATCTACAATATATCACTATTTATCATATAGGTTGTCATGTAATATTGACTAAGATGCCTGGTATTCACAAACCTATATTTAACCACTTGACCACTGGGCACTCAAACCCCCTTAATAACCAAACCAATTTTCAGCTTTCGGTGCTCTCACATTTTGAATGACAATTACTCAGTCATGCAACACTGTACCTATATGAAATTTTTGTCCCTTTTTTCACACAAATAGAGCTTTCTTTTGGTGGTATTTAATCACCGCTGGTTTTTTTTATTTTTTCCGCTATAAAAGAAAAGAGACTGAAAATTCGGTAAAAAAATGAATTTTTCTTTGTTTCGGTTATAAAATTTAGCAAATTAGTAATTTTTCTTCATAAATTTTGGCCAAAATTTATACTGCTACATATCTTTGGTAAAATTAAGTACAAATTGGTGTATATTATTTGGTCTTTGTGAAAGTTATAGAGTCCAAAAGCTATGGTGCTAATATCTGAAAATTGATCACACCTGAATTTTGAGACCCTAACATGCCAGAAAAGTACAAATACCCCCCAAATGACCCCTTTTTTGGAAAGAAGACATTCCAAGGTATTTAGAAAGATGCATGATGAGTTTTTTGAACTTGTCATTTTTTCCCACAAGTCTTTGCAAAATCATTTTTTTTTCCCACAAAATTATCATATTAGCAGGTTATTTCTCACACACCGCATATGCATACCACAAATTACACCCCAAAACACATTCTGCTATTACTCCCGAGTATGGTGATACCACATGTGTGAGACTTTTACACAGCGTGGCCACATACAGAGACCCAACATGCAGCGAGCACCTTCAGGAGTTCTGGAGCACCCAGGCCAAATCTGACATTTCTCTCCTACATGTAAAAATCATCATTTATTTGCTAGAAAATTACATAGAACCCCAAAACATTATATATATATATATATATATATATATATATATATATATATTTTTTTTTAGCAAAGACCCTAGAGAATACAATGGCAGTCGTTGCAACTTTTTATCTCGCATGGTATTTGCGCAGCAATTTTTCTAACGCTTTTTTTTGGAAAAAAAAACAGTTTTGTGCTTTAAAAAAAACCAAAACAGTAAAGTTAGCCCAATGTTTTTGCATAATGTGAAAGATGAAGTTATGCCGAGTAAATTGCTACCTAACATGTCACCCTTCAAAATTGCACACGCTCGTGGAATGGCGCCAAACTTCGCTACTTAAAAATCATCATAGGCAACACTTTAACATTTTTTACTGGTTACATCTTTTGAATTAGAGAGGAGGTCTAGGGCCAAAATTATTGCTCTCACTCTACCGATCGCAGCGATACCTCACGTGTCTGGTTTGAACACCGTTTTCATATGTGGGCGGGACTTACATATGCGTTCGCTTCTGTATGCGAGCACACAGGGACAGGGGCACTTCAAAATTATTTTTTTTTTTATTGTTCATTTTACTTTATTTATTTTAGTCTGACACTTTTCCAAAAAATATATTTTTTGATCACTTTTATTCCTATTACAAGGAATGTAAACATCCCTTGTAATAGTGGTTAATTTACATATATATTTACACTAGTAACACTTATTATTCTTGGATTTATCTAAATAATTATTCATGATGTATTTTTATACACTCATATAGTGTTTTCACCATACCCACAAATATATCAGAGGTTAAATTCAGCTGGTATGTTTTGTACGATGAATTCACACATTGGGATACTATAGTTCGTGTGGTATATTTATATGCACACATTACTAGTAATCCAACCAAACATCTATGCTTGTGGTTGTTCGTTTGTTCTTTCTTTGTTCTGTTGTTCTTTATTAGTATGTCCGATACACAGTTCTTTTAATCAGAGATAGGTTACCCAAATCCAAAATGGCATTTTTGGTTCCGCACACGGCACTCAGAACAGGGTGTGGTCTTGCTTATAAGGTGGTGGATCAGCACGTCACCTATGACGAAACGCATCTGCTGACGTCACCACGCTATCTCGTTAGGAGGACGGGAGTTTGTTTGTAGCCGGCCGGCTCTGCTGTTTTTATGCGCGCTTTTTAACTGTCTAAATGTAAGTGCAATACTATTTTTACGTAATACATATCTGGTTAGACAATATTACACTATGGTTTGTTTTCTCTTTCTGGGTCTACTGCTTAGTTTGTTGCTGAACTAACAGTCCTGGATTGAACGGTGGTATCGGTGTTTGGATATACTTATGCAGCCATCCATCCAGAGCTTATTTCCACGATCTTCTGTGCAAGCAAAGGCCTTGGCTGGGCTATAGCCACATGCCCGGTTTTGCTTGCCATCTGGTAAGAGAATTTATCTAAAGATAGTGGCTCACTGTGGTGTCAATACTAGAAGAATCTGGTTTATTATTTCATCATTTTGGCCATTATAAACACGATGTTTGTTTCTACAATCAAATATTTAGCATTAATTGGACTATACTAGAGCGGCTTCACCTATCTATGTTTATTTTGTGTATATCTCACATTAAGCTGCTGCTCATTGGATTATAATTTTATTAATTGATTAATTAATACATTTTTATCTGATATTAGTGCGTTTTTTTCCCCCTTTGTACGTCCTGTACCATAGGGGTTATATGGGGGGGAGACTTCCTGTCTGTTTGTTTCTGCCAGTGTCCATTCACCTATAGGTCATGCTAGTCATGATTATAGCCTGCTCTGTGTCCCGTGATGTAGGATAAAGAAAATTGACCATTTGTCTTGCATTCCTACTGAAAAATATAAGTGCACTTTCTGATTTGGTGCCTAGCCACTCCTTTGTATACAGCCTGATACTTGTATATCTGCAGTTCGAGATTTAGGTCACTGTTGCTTCTGACTGCTAGTTGCAGTGTTCTCCTTGCTGAAGGCTCTGATATGAGGAAGCAAAATTCTGCTTCTACCCAGATAATCGCTTCCGTTCAGAGAATGAGTGTAAATAAGACATGTAATGGGAAAAGGATCTGATGCAAGGAGACCACAGGCGATACTGTTACTAGTCCTTTGTTTTCCATCTGTCCTTTTTTGGTGCAGCTTTCAGATTTTAATTCCTCAATATCTAAAGTCAAAACATTTTTTTTTTCATTTTGGATAGAATAAAGTGTTTTTTTTTTACATCTGTGTCTCATTAGAGAGAATTCCCTTCACTTCCTGTCCTGTAGACTCAACTCTACTGATTGACTTTTGTACAACCAGTCTATCAGGTTATTCCCAAAAGGTCATTGCCACCGGCTGTAGCCAGCAACACTGACCACTGTGTTCTGATGGCCAGGAACGTTCCCCACTGTCAGAACACAGTAGCTCAGGGGGAGTGATTCCCCCATCCACCTTGAATATGTGGATCAGGAAATCGGTCCGTTTTTGCATTCAACCTGCTGGCTGAACGAAAAAACGGAATCATCTATGGGCTTCTTTATTCTCATCTTTACCCATCAGTGAGATTGGTTATCAAGACAATTAGAGAGTGAATGTCATCATATGGGGGGCATAGACAGTAAAGCTGGGTACATACACTCAGTTTTTTCTTCAATCAACCAGGCAGGCTGAACGAGAAAAAAACTGAGAGAGCTGTATAGACACAAGTGATGTTAGTGCGGGGATTTCCCCCGCTGTGCCTTTGTGTTATGACAGTGGGTTCTGCCAGAACACAATGAAAAGCGCTTGCAGCCATTGGCTGTAAGCGGTGATCAACTGCTGGTTGGCTGCTGGTTTTCCAGTATGCTCATTCAACAGAAGCTGGTTGTGAGACCGGCTTCTGTCAGAGAGGCAGCTGTACACATTGACTGAATGTCAGCCAGTTCCTGCTGAACCGGTTGGTATTCAGATCGTGTGTACACAGCTTTAGGATTAGTTTACATTTGCATTTTGGGGGCAGTAAATAGGCGGTGAAGCCATGTTACCTCCCTTTTAAGCCTCAGAGTTAAGCCGCAGAGTTGTACACATGCTGCGGCCATAAAGCTTTGTTCCACAGCAAAAATGATCCTCCCTCCCATCACGTTTGATAAGCAGAACCACCATTGAACTCAATTCTTTCAAGTGGATGGACCCATGCTGCAACTGTGAGCCAGACGCTAGGGACATGGTATTCCCATTTTAAAAGACTGTCTGGCCCAAAAAAAAACAGATGTTCAGGAGATAGTGGTATCACCCCCTGAATGCCTGTGGGTACAGCTTGGCCAGCACCACTCTCTGAAAAGAGATCCAAAGCAGATGCAGATGTAAGCAAGCCCTAATAACGAGATGACGGTGGTCCTAATCTCTTACCATTCTATCCAAATCTAAAAAGAAAGTTTGGCCTTCAGTTACTGTCCCCTCAAAGTTTATTTATCTAAAGTTCCTTGGTATTCTTGTAGCATTTATTCCTGCACATAGCCATGACAGGGGAAGGGAAGGGGCAGAAGTGGCATTGCAATGGGAAGCATTATAGACAAACGAACTTGGGAGGATAAGTCAAAAATCCAACCTTACCAGTTGTGAAAGGCTCACTTACATCTTTATTAAACTAACAAAAATTTTGAGCAATTGTAAGGTTGCCACCTTACCTCTTACCAAAAGTTGCACAATCAACATATAAATACCTGAATGTACACCCCCGCCCCAAAATAAAGACCATTGTTTTTACAGCAGGGTTTGCTTGTCACCCTCTGAGGCAGGGGTGCCCAACCAGTGGCCTGGGGGCCACATGTGGCCCATGGAGCCTTCTAATGTGGCCCACGACCTCCTGCTCTGGGATGACTGGTTGGTCAAGCCCAGACCGCGGGTTGCCACCAGCCGCCACCCCAGAGGATCAGTGTTGTAACTGAAGCCGGAGGTAGAGGAAGCAAGTGGCTGTGAAACAGAGTCGCATAAACCGATGCTTTCTGTATAGCGCCCTGCCTCCAGGCGGAGTGATACCGAATGCACTTTGCCTGGGACAGCAATAGCTGGCGATACCTGAATGGAAGACTGTTATTAAAGGTAAGTTTATTACTAAAAGCACCAGTGTATAGTGTATATATGTGCATATCTGTTCTGCAGTGGTTACTGGGCTGCTTTAAACTGATCTGCAGGCGCATCACAGTGCACCTGCAGGTTACCTGCACTAAGCCATAGACTTCGGTTATTAGCTGCGGGTTTGGTGCACTACACCTGCAGGATATAATGGCAGTGCAGCTAACCCACAGGAAAGCCACAGGTGCACTGCGCTGCACCCGCATTACGGGTAAACAGCAGCGCATCAGTGTGAAAGCAGCCTCAGGCCCCTTTCACACAATCATTCTGACCCAATCGGACCCTCCGTTCACCTCTATGGAGCTGCAGATGTAAACGGACTTGTTTTACTTTTACACCCATCTACCTTCAAACTGATCTGTTAAAAAAAACAGAAGGGGATCTGTCCTCTTCGATCTGATCAGATCAGAGGGCCCATAGAGTAGAGCGGTCTGTGTTAGTGTCCGCACTACATATGCAGATTGGACACGGACCTGTCATCCACCCACTCTTCTCATCGTATCCCGTGACTGGTTACCAAGTCACTTAAGTGGCCCTCGCTCTTCAAAAGGTTGGGCACCCCTGCTCTAAGGCAAGACTAGCTTTACATCCCAACAATCATTGCTCAATTTCAATTATGCAGCCCTGGCTGATTTTTATGATGCCTTCCTATAAGTACAAATGTTTATGGTTGCACCTTGAATGATACGAGCATGCAATGCACATACCTAGAAGGAAAATGCCCTATGTTTTATGTCAGCCTTCTTACAGAGCAAAAAAATTGGAACACTAGAATAGGGGGGAGTTTGCTATCCTATCAAATCATGTGAAGGGGGAGGAGCTAGTGAACCACTGAAAAACCCCAATACACCTGCCAACATCCCAATATGCAACTAGAAAGGAAATTGCCCCAGCGTGGACTTTATAGGCAGGTTGGGGGGAGTGTGAAAGAATATTACAAAAGGTATAAAATATAACAAAGTTTATTCTCACACAAAGTAAAAACAATTCCTAAAAGAAGGACAATAAAATACATAGAAGAATAGCATGATGATATAAATAAATACAACATTACAAAACAAGCACCCATGTCATGAGGTAGGCTGTAGCACTGAGCCGGCCAAGATGGAGTAATGGCCCAACAGGCTTTTAGATGTTCACAGCTGAACCCAAAACCCAGTGTTTGTTTTGTATTTGTTTATAAAATCATGCTATGCTTCTATGTATTTTACTGTCCCTCTTTTGGGAACTGTTTTTACTTTATGTGACGAATAAACTTTGTTATATTTTATACCTTTGTAATACTCTTTCACACTCCCCCAACCTGCCTATAAAGTCCACACTGGGGCAATTTCCTTTCTACTCCTAGTAAATCATTGCCCCTATAGACTTCAGCTTATATGTTTGACAGATCCAGAAATGTTAGAATAGTGCAGTTATTACCTTTCTGTTCTGTTAATAAGATTTGCTATTTGTGTTGCTGCAGAATTTAATTGGCATCGCGATCGACTGTCTCCTAGCTGGATGTTGTATAACAAGTTCTTTCTAACAGCGAGTCTTTTGTTCATGTGATATTTTTTAGTGGCTTGCAAAAAATCAATAAGGTCTTCTGCCTCTTCCTGAAGATAAAAGAGAAAAACATAGTTTACAAATGATTTATAGGACATGTCCACCTACTGTAGCAATAAACGTCCTCCTTTGTGCCGCATGTCAAAAAAAACAACAGTATAGGTCCTATCCATTCTATTACTAAATGCACATGATGCTTTTTATTGCCATCTTTGATAAAAAAAAAAAAAACATTTTTCGATCTTCTAGGAAATATAATGTCCAAGGTAAAATCAGCAATTTCATAACTAGTAGTCATTCCTCACCTATAGTAAACAACTTGAACCCAAGGTTATTGTGTATAAAAATGTTTCCTCTACATGCAAAATGTACCTACACCGCTTAACACAAGATTATTTGATTGAGGTATCAGTCATGTGATCTCTGCAGGGATCCTGAGAAATGAAGGCAGTCCAATTTGCAGGTAGATTCAATAACCTGGTGACCTTATGTGAACAGATCCTTAACAGAGATAACAATACCAGTGTTGATAAAGATCACTTTACTGGGTGTCAGCCAATCCAGGTTACCTGTCTTGACAGTTGGACAAATTTAAAGTGGTTCTAAAGGTAAAAGATTTTTTTACCTTAATGCATTCTTTGCATTAACGTAAAACAACCTCCTTGTATTAGGATCCCCTCTGTAGAATAATTGTATTAATTTGGCTTTATAACCAAAATCTGTATTTATGCTGTTTGTGTCCCCTTTTAAGCCTTGACTTTGAAAAAGCTCACTTAGCTCAACATAAGACAGATCTTGAAATAGTTAGGTGTGTGAACGTCATTTTTGTACCAGTTGTTCTCCATGTCCAGAGTTTATGACTTAAGGTCTGTTGTTCCACAGATAAGAGTACACAGAGTAATCAGAGTAATGTGTCATAGAATTGAGCAAGAATGTTTGAAAAGATCTTTTACAAAGTAAACCATAGAGTATCCATAATATAGTTAGTTATTTGATATAGTTACTTAATTAGTTCGCTAGTTAGAATTTTGTTGTGAAATAATATATATATATATATATATATATATATATATATATATATATATATATATATATATATATATATATATATATATATATATTCCATTATAGTTTAATATGCATCTGTAAGTTTTGGTACATAACTGAATTTCTGTTACTTAAAGAATGTATCCATTACAAGAAGTGGCCATTTGACAGAAGGTGAACACTACGGGGTTTTTTTTATAGAATACTGTTATGTGTTTCTGTCAATCAAAGAAGTTTAAAAGACATGTCAGCTATTAGCAATGTGAATATTTAGAATAATTACTAATACAATCATTTCACCTCTAGCTCAAACTATATATGGATATAGCTGCATTTTGCTGACTTGTAGATTTGAAATAATATAAAAACAGTGTTACACGAGGCTCTAGACCAGGGCTCAAAATTTCAAGTCCTAAACTACTAGCCAGGCCTCAAGGGTTACTCGCCACCAGTGCCCCACTCAAACCCTGCCCCTGCCCTAAACACGCCCTCATAAGTTATCTCATGAAATGACACTTAAATGTTTTATGCAAAAATAAGTTACAAAAATAAATATTAACAACTTTATCAGTGCAGCCTCACCTGTGCCCCTCAGTGCCGCCTCACCTGTGCTCATCAATGCAGCCTCACCTGTGCCCACCTTTGCAGACACAATGTGCCCAATATTGCAGCATCACTGTGCTCACCATTGCAGCCACACTGTGTCCACCATTGCAGCCACACTGTGCCCACCACACTGTGCCCACCATTGCAGCTACACTGTGCCTGCTGCAGCCACACTGTGCCTATTGCAGCCTCACTGTGCCCATTGCAACCACACTGTGTCCATTGCAGCCTCACTGTGCCCATTGCAGCCTCACTGTGCCCATTGCAACCACACTGTGCCTATTGCAACCACACTGTGCCCATATCAGCCTTACTGTGCCCAATGCAGTCTCACTGTGCCCATTGCAGCCTCTCCTGGGCAGCTCCTCCAGCGTTACCATGGGCCTCTTGGCTGCTTCTCGGATTAATGCTCTCCTTGCCCGGCCTGTCAGTTTAGGTGGACGGCCATATCTTGGTAGGTCTGCAGTTGTGCCATACTCTTTCCAATTTCAGATGATGGATTGAACAGTGCTCTGAGAGATGTTCAAAGCTCGGGATATTTTTTTATAACCTAACCCTGCTTTAAACTTCTCCACAACTTTATCCCTGACCTGTCTGGTGTGTTCCTTGGCCTTCATGAAGCTGTTTGTTTACCAATGTTCTCTACCAAACCTCTGAGGGCTTCAAAGAACAGCTGTATTTATACTGAGATTAAATTACACACAGGTGGGCTCTATTTACTAATAAGGTGACTTCTGAAGACAAATGGTTCCACTAGATTTTAGTTAGGGGTATCAGAGTAAAGGGGACTGAATACAAATGCACACCATAATTTTCAGATATTTATTTGTAAAAAAAAAAGGTGAAAAGCATTTATCATTTTCCTCTCACTTCACAATTATGTGCCACTTTGTGTTGGTCTATCACATAAAATACATTTACGTTTTTGGTTGTAACATGACAAAATGTGAAAAATTTCAAGGGTTATGAATACTTTTTCAAAGCACTGTACATGCAAAAATGTTTAAAAAAAAAAACGTAATTTCTTTTGTAAATAACTTTAGCATGCTTTTTACCAAAAATAGAGCAAGCATCAGCATGAAATGTAAAAATTTTCTCCACAGTAATATTGCTGATCAAACTTGAAAAAAAGAAGCAGTATTTTTTCAAATTTTTACTTTTTTTCCCTTAAAATGCAAATACATTTTAAAAATTCTCAGAAAACCGTTTGTCCCCCCAAAAACGATAGATGTATAAATTCTGTATCATAAGTAGTTACAAAATTATTGACACATAGCGAAAATGTGTAAAAAGGTTTGAGAGCTGAAACGGTTAAAGACCAACTCTGGCCAAGTAACAGAGAAGTAAGTCTGCACTAATATAACAATTTAAGAGTGAAGATTCATATCTCTACTGTCCATTTGTGACTGCTTGTCTTGAAATGCTATTTAGCTGCCTTATTCTAGTTGTAAATAGTAACATTTATTGGTAGCTGATTCCGGAAAGTAATCAGAACATATTTTTTGTGTGACGACAATCTGAAACCAGTACATTTGGTTCCCACCAGCTTACCTGCACTTTTAGATAGTTTTCTATCAGAGTTTTGCGTAGTTCCGGTTTGGCTTTCGCTGAATTCTGCACTTGATCAAAGACGATCTTATGCAGCTCTGTCCTGTGAGTAACAGCCAGCTGTCTGTAGGCCTTTGCAAATTCCTCTTCCTGCTTAAACAAAAGCATCCTCTTCATTTCATTCTGTTCAAGGCTTTGGAGCTTGTCAAGAAGAGATCTGTATTCCGCGACGAACTATAAAAGAGGAGAATTGAAGGGAAACATGCATGAATAAATATTTTCTGGAAATGAAGTCGTAGGCTTTTATTGACAAGCCTTCAGTTACAATAAACACAGGCTGATTTAAGGCGGCAGTCTACCCAAAATTAATATTACAATTTTTAGCAGATGTTAAGGAGAGGAATAACTGGAAGGTAAACTCCAATACTGAGCTCTCAGAGTTCAGGTTCCTATGATGTAACCATTAGGAAATGGCTTTACTCCCGCTACAGTAAAACCTTGGATTGCGCGCATAATTTGTTCCGGAAACATGCTTGTAATCCAAAGCACTTGTATATGAAAGCGAATTTCCCCATAAGAAATAATGGAAACTCAAATGATTTATTCCACAACCATTTACACATAGGTCCTTCAGTTTATAGTCCATATAAAAATAATATAGCATGTGACCAGGTTGTGTAACCATAAAATGCCCATTCGCAAATGGCAGCCTCCACAAGGGGATTAGAAGCAAAATCCAGCAGGCACTACAGAGTATTAAAGCGGTGTTCCCAAAAATGAAAAGTCAGCAGCTACAAATACTGCAGCTGCTGACTTTTAATAATCGAAGCCCTGCTCGTCCCCACCTCTGCTCGGCGGCACCGGCATCTTAACTGTGGGCACCTGGCTGTATCTTCACAGCTGGGCACCCACTGCGCATGCGCGAGCCATCACTGGCCGTGCAATCAACTGGGACCGGTCACGTGTGGGGAGAAGCGGGAGTGGGGAGAGGCGATCTCCCTTCCTGCGCCGAGGGAAGTGACGTCAGGAGACCAGGCGCTGAAGGAAGCAGACTACAAGGGACCCCCTAGCAACAGGCATTTAGAGGTCAGTAAAAAATAAATAAATAAAATAAATAAAATTTTCTCCAAATGTTTTTTTTTATTTTTTTTAAGCATATTAATATTTTTTTTGGGGGGGGGGGTGTGGAACTCCACTTTAAAGAGAAGAGAGGCGCCTCTAAGTGTAGCAATATGCTGCTAAATGTTGTACCTTCATTAAATGTAACCATATTTCTACAATTAGAGGCTCCTCTCTTCTCTTTTATACTCAATTGTGACATGACACTACTTGTATATCAAGACATCGCTTGTATGTCAAGTCAAAATTTATTAAAAAATTTTGCTTGTATTGCAAAACGCTGTCAAACCAAGGTTTAATTGTACTGTGTTTTTAATGAATTTTATATTACGGTATAAGCAGTGATGGTCTATATTTCATCTAATCAGAATATATTGAGATGCAATGTACAAAGTTCACTACAGCAAAGAAACAAATCAAAAGTCTTTGACTGATCAGACTGCAAATAAGCTGCAAGATGGTTGGGTGCTAAGGGTTCTGCACCCCGCATTGCCTCACTGAGCAAGCCTTGTGGCTCATCTACACCTGCCAATGCGCGTTTTGTTCTGTATAATGCGTATGCACTGCTATGCTTTTACACGTGTGAATAGGCCAGACACCGATTTCATGCAAGAACCCCATTGGGGAGGTTCCCAGCGAGTAGCTGTGGGAGGCAGTGACACTGAAAGCATCCAGAGGCTTCTGGTTCCCGCAGCTAATCGCTCATGGCATAATCAGTGATTGGCTCTGAATGCAAATAGTCTGCTTCCAGGGCTGATCACTTGCACAATTAGCTGTGGGTAGGGCTGATGTTAGAAATCATGGGGCACCATACAGCCTACTTGACAGGGCCCCTGGCCCGAAAAGTGACTGAGGACATAGATTTAGCTGTCCCTTTCTCTGTAGCCTCAGATGCACAGCACAGACATGCTCCAAGGCTCCCTGTTCATTCTGCCAGCAAGAGAAGAGAGGAGGGAAGCCCGAAGCACTGCAGGGGCACACAGAGGGGCCAGGACAGAAGCTGGAAGGGGTGCGTGTGCTAGAACCAATCCCCTTGAAGTGCATTCAGAGGGAGAAAGAAGCTGGCAGTGCTGCAAGGGGGGGGGGGGGGCAGAAGAGGATCGGCGTCTGTAGTAAGACAGTACACCCGGGCCCCTCTTTTGAACTGATGGGGTCCGGGCCCAGTACCAGAGGGCTGGCTGTACTGCTTTATCAGCGGCCCTGGCATTGGAAGCTAGCAGCCTGGCTGTGGAAGCTGGCAGATGTGGCATTCCACATGGGGGTTCCCACATCTAGTCACCGAGTACCCACACTGGGGTAATCGTATGAAATTGGTGTTGGGCTCATTCGCAAGTGTGAATGTGACCTAAAGGGTAAACATAGCATTGCAAAATGACATTTTCTTCAACTCTATGCATCGCAATGCATTGGGGTACGTTATTGTGCGATGCAATGTGTAAAACTTCAGACATGCAAACCACTTCACATGTATGGCTTGAACAGAGTTCATAGAAAACAACTGTTTTCTATGTGCCTTTCTGCTGAGGTTGGGTTGATAATGCTGATTAACACAACTCAATGCACCTGGTGTGAACAAGCCTGTAAAATGGACCTCTGCTTTTCCCGTGCAGGGCAAAGCAACAGAAAAAACTGTTATGCAGGCCTCCCTAGCAGAATGGTATTTAACTTTGAATGCATTTCTAATGGAGCCTGTAACCAAATCAGGATCTGGTGATGTTGTCTGGCAGGGGTACTTAGATTATAAGACTGGCTGAACAATGTCTAAATCTTTAGGCAGGTAAGGCAGTTATAAGCTTCACCCAGCATGTACACATATATGAGAGCGGGTCTTCTTCCGCCGTGGGGCTGCATATATATATATATATATATATATATATATATATATATATATATATATATTTATATACGCATGCATGTGTTCATGCTGGGAGCGTACTCCTAGCACAGAAAACGTGCTCTCGCACTAATGATCGGGAACCAGGAAGCCTGGTTCTTGATCACCTGATCACTGTGATAGACTCTGGTTATCTCAGTGATCAGTCATTGTACAGCCCACCCCTGTGTTTTGTTTCTCCTCTTGAATAGAGAGAAGTATTCATGTACTGCATGTAATGCAAACAAAAACAAAACTGTGTAAAAAAAAAAAAAAAAAAAAAAAAAAAAAAAAAAAGAAAAAATAGGTAGATCAGGGTTTGATCCAGGCCAATGTCAGGATTGGGATTAGGGTCAAAGTCAGTGTGTTTTAAGGATGAGAAAAAAAAAAAGCAAAATGTGCACTATTGTTTCTGGGCCCTACTATGGGTACAAGCAACAAATTATAAAGTTACATAGTTTATCTGGTTGAAAAAAGACACAAATCCATCCAGTTCAAACGACAGAAAAAAAAGCTTTGACATGTGTAAAACTGTACATATCATCAAAACTACTTTGAGCATCCAGGTGGATTATACTGCATTTTTTAGGACAAATCGGGCTTTCATTTTTTATCATCTAAGAGACACTGGCCCAAAATAGTAAAAAAAAAAAAAATCCTTTTTTTTACTTTAGCTGTATTTAACTTGCTACTACCATAACATTCCACCAAAGAATAACCCAAAATAAGTTCTCCTGAAGATCACAGCAATACCACATATGTGTATGTTAAGGCCCGTACACACGATCGGACTTTTTGACAAAAAACAAGCAAATTAGCAGTTTTGGAGCAACATCCGACCGTGTGTACGCTCCATCGGACAAACTTTTTCTGTTTCCATCGGACTTTTGTTGGCTGTGCGAACGCACAAACTTTCCGGCAACAAAAGTCCGATCATGTGTACACAAAACCATCGGACTTTTGTACAAACTACAGTACGCAGTTGTCCCCATGTTGATGAGGACAAGGGCCTCTTCCCGACAACCCTGGCTGTTGGATGTCGGGGTCTGCGGGCAGGGGGTGGTTATCAGAATCCGGGAGCCCCCTTTAATAAGGGGGCCCCCAGATCCCAGCCCCCCACCCTATGTGAATGAGTATAGGGTACATCGTACCCCTACCCATTCACCTAGGGAAAAAGGTGTCAATAAAAAAACACACTACACAGGTTTTAAAAGTAGTTTATTAGGCAGCTCCGGGGGTCTTCTTCCAACTTCGGGGGTCTCTCTGGTCTCTTCTCCCAGGGTCCGGTTCTTCTCCGCTCTCTCTGGCCTCTTCTCCCGGTGTCCAGTTCTTCTCCTGATGTCCGGTTCTTCTGCCAAGCTCCTCCGCTATCTTCTGCTCTTTTGCCACTCTCTTACTAGCGATGGCCCGGATTTCTTCTTCCCTCTTCTCTTCTTCCGATGTTGACACGATGCTCTCTCCCACTCTAATGGTGTGTGAGCGCTCCGCAATGACTTATATAGGCGGTGACCCCGCACCCTTATGACGTCACAGTCCCGGCATGCCCCGGGACTGTGACGTCATAAGGGGGCAGGGCCACCACCTATATAACTCATTGCGGAGTGCTCACACACCAATACAACGGGAGAGAGCGTCGTGTCAACATTGGAAGAAGAGAAGAGGGTAGAAGACGACGACGCAGAAGTCCGGGCCACCGCTAGCAAAAGAGCGGCAGAACATAGCAGAGGAGCCGGCAGAAGAACCGGACACCGGGAGAAGAGGTCGAACAACGGGAGAAGAGGCCAGGGAGAGCGGCGAAGTCAGAAGAAGACCTCCGAAGTCGGAAGAAGACCTCCGAAGCTGTCTAATAAATTACTATAAAGACCTGTGTAGTGTGTTTTTTTTTTTAATTGACACTTTTTTCCCTAGGTGAATGGGTAGGGGTACGATGTACCCCATACTCATCCACATAGGGTGGGGGGCCGGGATCTGGGGGCCCCCTTATTAAAGGGGGCTCCCGGATTCCGATAAGCCCCCGCACGCAGACCCCGACGGGAAGAGGCCCTTGTCCTCATCAACATGGGGACAAGGTGCTTTGGGGGAGGGGGGCCGCAGGCCCCCCCTCCCCCAAAGCACCCACCACCCCATGTTGAGGGCATGCGGCCTGGTACGGTTCAGGAGGGGGGCGCTCGCTCGTCCCCACCCCCTTTCCTGACCGGCCGGGCTGCGTGCTCGGATAAGGGTCTGGTATGGATTTTGGGGGACCCCCACGCTGTTTTTTCGGCATAAGGGTTCCCCGTAAAATCCATACCAGACCTAAGGGCCTGGTATGCCCCTGGAGGGGAACCCATGCAGGTTTTTTATTTAAAATTTGGCGTGGAGTTCCCCCTCAAGATTCATACCAAACACAGTGCCTGGCAGTGGCGGGGATCCAAGTCGGATCCCCACACCAGTGTGAACCCCGGCTCGCAAGGTGTCAATCTCGCTGATAAAAGTGGCGAGATTGACACAATATCAGGCAACAATACAGAAGTTGACCAAAGGGTGGTGGTAAAGAGCTGAAAAACCACGTGATTTGGTGAAAGTTGGCTGAAAAAGTTCTGCCGTGTGTATGCAATACAAACTTATTACCAACGCCCTTTGTACAAAAATCCAAGGGAAAATTTGTACAAAGTCCTATCGTGTGTATGAGGCTTTAGTTTAGTACAGCCCAGAAACAAAATGTACACATTTTGCGTTTTTTTTTAATCCTACCTAAAACACACTGACACCGATACTATTAAAAAAAAAAAAAAAACTGACCCTGACCTTGACCCAGATCCAACCTTGATCTAGGTTTTTTTTGTATTTTGTGCATTTTATTTTTTTATAATGATTTTATTTATTTTTGCACACAGTTGTTTTTCTCTCTGCAAGGAGAGAGAGAGATACAATGCATCTCTCCTCCATTCAGAGAGAGAAAATATGGGGGGTGGGCTTTACAGTGACTGATCACTATGATAGCCAACAAGAGGCTATCACAGCGATCAGGTGACCCGGAATTGGGAGTTCCGGGTCCAGATCGTAAGTACGAGCACAAAGCACAGGGACAGATACACAAATAAGAAAAAAAGCCCAGTCCAGTGGGGCCGCATATTTGCATACGCTCAGCACCAAGGGGTTAATCATTTGTAGCCCCTGTTATATTATTTTTTTTTACATTTCTGTCCCATTGGGAAGATTTCCCTTCACGTGTCCTGTCCCATAGTCAAAACAGTAAGTGAAAGGAAATCCCTGTAAAATAATGAAATCCCTTGGGCCCCCCCCCCCCCAGGTTGACAGAAATTGTTCCCCCATTGGAAGAATTTCCCTCTATTACCTTTTTGGGGACAACCCAAAATTTGGGATTTTCTTTTACTTTCACTTCCAATGATAATGGTAAACAGGACAAATAGAGAGGGTGAATCTCTCTAACAGAGCACAGACAGCAATAAAAGCCTGCTAGGTGCTCTAAAACCTTTCTACTCTGTCCAAAACCAAAAAATAAAAATAAAAAAAGTTTTGCCTTTAGTTATACTTTAAATGCAAGCAGTTTGACTCAACAGAGGCTGAATAGGCAGAAGAACTAACCAAGTCTAATGACCATGGCTGGCTCCTAGCCTCTTACGCGATATTGCTTGTCTGATTTCCCAGTGTTGACCCTGGCACAGCAGACCATCCTCTCCTACCCTGGTCAGGTTGCCTTCCTCCTCCAGTTTTGTCCTCCGCCATATTGTAGATCATGAGATGTCATATACAGCATCTATCAGCATTCTAGTCCAAACCCTCACAGACCTACCCTGGTCTGGCTGCCTTCCTCCTCCAGTTTTGTCCTCGGCCGATTGTAGATCATGAGATGTCATATACAGTATCTATCAGACTTCTAGTCCAAACCCTCACAGACCCAGCCTGTGCCGTTCAGAGGTGTGCTGCCATTGCCAACTATGACAATCACCAGCATTACAAACACCTTCCTGTCCTTGCCTTAAAACAAAAAGAGCAGTCAGTGCAGCAGTGTAAACGATTACGGATTCATGGCATGTGTCAGCTGTAATAATGGTAGTATGCGGAACCTATTAATGTTTCTCTCTTCCAGGCAGCCCCTGTCCCTCCACATCCCTTCTCTATTAACACAACTGATTTGTACATGAAATGCTATCAGACCATTTTTCCGCACCCTTCACTGGTGTTTACAATGACCTTTTAAGTTTATAAACCTCCAGGGTCTGTTAGTCATTTTATTCATCATGTAAGTTGACAATGAGGCATGACTCAGAATGCCCCATATTACTGTGCCAGGTTAAAGCAGAACTCCACGTTGTTTTTTGGGATTTTTTTGTTATCTTTGAAGCACTGGCAACAGCTTTCTGAGAACCACATTGATCTTCAGCAGCCACTTCTTGTCATGGCCAACTGCCATTGTAAGGCATTCCCCCATACCCCCATGGTGCTTAGTACTGCAGGGGATTACGCAATGATGCAGCTTGCCCATCCAATGGCTTTTAGAATTGGTCCAAACAGCACTTCCGCAGTAGCTTGAACTGCACAGACCTCATGTAGTCCCTATATTGTCGCTGCTCACATCTCCATACAAAAAGGTAATTGCGCTACTGATACACAATAAAGTGCAGTGTATAAATAACATTAAAAACTATAAACAATACATGTGCAAAAAGTCCTTGTAATAAATGAATTCATATAACAAGTCCTTGTGAATAAACAAGGAACAAGGAATCCACCACCAAGTAATCGTGTAGAGCCTTCACAAAACAGCACTTGACACCCAGTGAGAAGGGATGCCTACCAGATGTAGTAGACCACCTATTGCTAGGATGGTCAAACAGACAGGCAGAATATTCCTCTGCGGGGTATGCAACAGAAATTCCTGTGAGAAGTTTCCAGTATGGAACCTGATCCTCTCTATGAACACACTCAGACAGACCACGACAGGAACAAAGTGACCAGAATGTAGGTCATAAGGAGAAAAGGGAACTCCAATAGTGTGATAACATTCGGACAGTTTATTGAAATAACAAAAGCCAATTGTCTTCTTACAGAGTTAAAAACATCAATCTCACATATAAAAACAGATTTGCCGGCAAATTTTCCAATATGAACACCCGCACTTCTGGGTCACATGGATCTCGATGGCATTAGAGCGTAGCTCCGCCCAACATGTTTCGTCACACATGACATCTTCCTGGGGCATGGGCGACACACTGAACCATCGCATTAAATAGAGTAACCAAGCCTTGCTTTTGCATAGCTGCCATGATGGATACAAGTCTCTTTCCCATTGATATTGTCTGCTGCTATTCAAGCAATCGGAGATATTGATGTTGAAATCCAAATGTACAGTATAACTTTCATAAGTAACGGGATTACACTAATAAACATATACATAAACATGACTGGTCTACAACCGACTGAGCGACCATCTGACCATGAATAAACTTCTTGATCCCTTTCAGTCCGGATTTCGCCCTCAACACTCCACGGAAACTGCTCTCCTTAAACTCTCAAATGACCCAATAACTGCTAAACCCAGTTGACACTATTCTGTACTACTTCTCCTGGATCTCTCTGCTGCCTTTGACACAGTGGACCATCCCCTCCTCCTCAATAAACTCCACTCCTTTGGTCTCAGTGACTGTACTCTTCATTGGTTCTCACCCTACCTATCCCACCGCTCCTTCAGTGTCACTTACAACTCTACTTCCTCCTCTCCTCTTCCTTTCTCCATTGGGGTCCCCCAAGGTTCTGTTCTTGGACCTCTCCTTTTCTCAATCTACACCACCTCCCTGGGTCAGTTGATTGCCTCCCATGGCTTTAAATATCATCTCTATGCTGATGACACCCAAATCTATCTCTCCACCCCTCAGCTCTCTCCATCTGTCTCCTCATGCATCACCAACTTACTAGCAGACATATCAGCCTGGATGTCACATCACTTCCTCAAACTCAGCCTATCCAAAACTGAGCTCATGATATTTCCTCCCTCAGGTGCCACTTCCCCTGATTTCTCTGTCAATATCAACTTGTCCCCCCATGACACGGTCCTAGGTGTAACCCTGGACTCTGAACTAACCTTTCGGCCCCACATCCTATCGCTATCCAAAATTTGCCGCCTCAACCCCCGCAACATTTCCAAGATATGCCCCTTCTTAACCAATGTCACCACAAAGCTTCTAATCCACTCCCTGGTCATCTCCCACCTCGACCACTGCAAATCCCTCCTCATTGGCTTACCTCTAAATAGGCCATCTCCACTTCAGTCCATCATGAACACTGCTGCCAGGCTCATCCACCTCACAAACCGCTCAACGTCTGCTATATCCCTCTGCCAATCCCTCCATTGGCTGCCACTCAGCCAACAAATTAAATTCAAGATACTAACTATGACTTACAAAGCCATCCACAACCTGGCCCCCAGCTACATCACTAACCTAGTCTCAAAATACCAACCTAATCGTTCTCTTCGCTCCTCCCAAGACCTCCTGCTCTCAAACTCCCTTGTCACCTCATCCCATGCTCGCCTTCAGGACTTCTCCAGAGCCTCTCCCATCCTCTGGAATGCTCTACCCCAAAATGTTCAATTTTCTTCTACTTTATCCACTTTCAGACAATCCCTGAAAACTCATCTCTTCAGAGAAGCCTGGCCCTCACCTAACAACTGTACATTTATCTTCTCACTTCTCTTGCCCACAGTTATTACCTTTTGTATCTGTTGACCTTCCCTCATAGATTGTAACTCTAAGGAGCAGGGCTATTCCTACTGTATTAAAGTGTATTGTATTTGTACTGTCTACCCTCAAGTTGTTAAGCGCTACGTAAACTGTTGCCGCTTTATAAATCCTGTATAATAATAATAATAATAATATTGGATCATATTACATCATCAACATAAGATATAAGCTCTCAATGGAATTATATTATAAATGGAGGTAAAAATAATTCATATAAAATAAAAATACCAACATGACCTCTAGTGGTCAGAAAGCAAAGGTTCACAAAATTAAAAAAAATGTTCTAGTAATCTCTATACCACATGAAGGAAAAGAATGGGACAGGAGGAGTCACATGATTACTTTAATAAATATACAGAGGTAAGTAATATGCTCACAAATGAATACTTGTATCACAGCTTTTCATAAAAAACATCAGTACAAGTCCACGATGGAACATCCACCTCACGAAGGACTGTCAAGTGGTACCCTAGGCTAACACGTTTTGAGGCATTCCTCTTCCTTGGCTCTGAGGAAGAGGCATGTCTCGAAACTCATTGGCCTGTCATTTATTCAAGAAACAGTTAAACAAAAACAGCTTTCTCCTGGTGTCCTGTAATATATATATATATATATATATATATATATATATATATATATATATATATAATATGTGTGTATGTGTGTGAAATTGTGTTTTCTCCATGCTGGGTCAAGCAGCTAGGTTACTGTAGTTCCCTTTCCCCAGCAGTGCATGCTCTTTTTCCACATTGTGTTATGTTACAGCTTTATTCTAAGATGGATTAAATTCATTATTTTCCTCAAAATTCTACAATCAATGCCCCATAATGACAATGTGAAAGAAGTTTGTTTTAAATCTTTACAAATTTATTAAAATGAAAAAATGAAAAAATCTCATGTACATAAGTATTCACAGCCTTTGCCATGACACTCAAAATTGATCTCAGGTGCATCCTGTTTCCAATAATCATCCTTGAGATATTTCTACAACTTGATTGGAGTCCACCTGTTGTAAATTGAGTTGACTGGCTAGGATTTCGAAAGGCACACACCTTTCTATATAAGGTCCCACATTTAACAGTGCATGTTAGAGCACAAACCAAGCCATGAAGTCCAAGGAATTGTCTGTAGACCTCCGAGACAGGATTGTATCGAGGAACAGATCTGGGGAAATGGTTCTGAAAAATGTATGCAGCATTGAAAGTCCCAATGAGCACAGTGGCCTCCATTATCCACAAATGGAAGAAGTTTGGAACCACCAGGACTTTTTCCTAGAGCGGGCCACCTGGCCAAAATGAGCAATCGGGGAGAAGGACCTAAGTCAGGGAGGTGACCAAGAACCCTATGGTCACTCTGACAGATCTCCAGCATTTCTTTGTGGAGAGAGGAGAACCTTCCAAAAGAACAACCATCTCTGCAGCACTCCACCAATCAGGCCTGTATGGTAGTGTGGACAGGTGGAAGCCACTCCTCAGTAAAAGGCACATGACAGCCCACCTGGTGTTTGCCAAAAGACACCTGAAGGACTCTCAGGCCTTGAGAAACAAAATTCTCTGGTTTGATGAAACAAAGATTTAACTCTTTCACCTGAATGGCGAGAGTCATGTCTGGAGGAAACCAGGCACTGCTCATTCACCTGACCAATACCATCCCTACAGTGAAGCATGGTGGTGGCAGCATCATGCTGTGGGGATATTTTTCAGCAGCAGGAACTGGAAGACTAGTCAGGATCGAGAGAAAGATGAATGCAGCAATGTACAGAGACATCCTTGATCAAAACCTGCTCCAGGGGACTCTGGACCTCAGACTGGGGCAAAGGTTTATCTTCCAATAGGACAATGACCCTAAGCACACAGCCAAGATAATAAAGGAATGGCTACGGGACAACTCTGTGAATGTCCTTGAATGGCCCAGCCAGAGCCAAGACTTGAACCCAATTGAACATATCTGGATAGATCTGAAAATGGCTGTGCACCGACGCTCCAAACCCAACCTGATGGAGCTTGAGCGGTCCTACCAAGAATGGGAGAAACTGCCCAAAAATAGGTGTACCAAGCTTTTAGCATCATACTCAAAAAGACCTGAGGCTTTATTTGGTGCCAAAGGTGCTTCAACAAAGTATTGAGCAAAGGCTGTGAATACTTGTGTACATGTGATTTTTTTCAGTTTTTATTTGTAATAAATTTGCAAAGATTTTAAACAAACCCCTTTCACGTTGTCATTGCGGGGTATTGTTTGGAGGATTTTTAGGAAAATAATGAATTTAATCGATTTTGGAATAAGGCTGTAACATAACAAAATGTGGAAAAAGTGAAGCGTAGTGAAAACTTTCCGTACACGATTTCTGTTATACGATCCCAGCCTGCACACTGACCACCCAAGGGTGATTTCTGAAGTGCTGTCTATAAATGGTACTGCAGAAATAGCCGGCCACGACTCACACACATTGATAAATGTACACCTTACTCTGCTCCAATCCTGAGAAATCCTCATGTAAAATCTATAGGGAATCGAACACTTCCAATTGTGTGAATCTCTATAGTCCCCTGCAGTTCACACGGCTTTCTCCATCTGACCTCCACCCATTAATGGGAACAGTAGTGATGTGGGAGGTCAGCAGGAGGAACCTGCAGTATACCCAAAAGATAGACAAAAGTGTTTGTTTCCCTTCAGATTTCTGAGCATTGGAATGGAGAACAAACTTCAATTGCAAAGGAAAGGTTAGCAGGTATATTCTTTAACAGGTATGGCTTGGTTAAAAAAAAAAAAAAAAAAGTTTGCAACAAGTCTGCACTGACTTAAGTTTGATTTTTCTGATTTGCATATTTGTCCCAAGTCAGTGTTTTAGGAAGCACTGAGACAGCCAGGCAACTAGCATTGTTATCTCCTGGAAAACAGGTTTTCCTTAAACCCCATTAGAGGGGTTTCTAACTATGCAGACAATGGCATAAATGTTCTCCTGCATCTAAGCATGGCCTACCTTTTCCTCTGCATGTTTCGTGATTGCCTCTGCCTCTTCGCTGACCTCCTTCTGTTGCCGATGCTGAGCCTCCATCTGTTTCTTGGTGTCCAAATTGCATTCTGCTGTCAAAGCTACCATCTTTCTATGATGTTCCTCTTGTATTTTCTTCTCAAGGTCACTCCAGTGACCGTTCATGAGAGAACTTATTTTCTTTTCCTCTAGTGAGTAGAGGGTCCCAGCCCCTGTCATTTCTTTCAGCAGAATCCCAGTCACATCTTTGCAGACCTGTATCCGACACACTTCTAAATATGCATCTGCCTGGGTCAGACCAGCGATCTCCGAGCTGCACAGAGACAGAAAAATATAGAGTCACTACAGATTAAAGGCATAGCAATGAAAGCATCAACATAGCCAGTGAAAGGTAACAGTACCTATAGCAATTTGATCAGTGTCTTCCAAACTGCTTGATTTTGGGGGTTTGCACTACTTTTCTAACACCAATAAAAAAAATTAAAAAAACAGGTTCTGGATTCACTTACTTTTTCTGTGTTCCCTTTCTGGTTCCCTTGAAGGTACTAGTGACATAGTTTTACTTTTACTTACTTTTTAAATTTTTCTGTTCATTCAGCTTTAGGATTTTTATTTTATTGGATTTTAATGTCCTTTTTTGATCATGCAACCAATCATGTTTGTATTTCAATAGAATCTATGTCTGTCCATGTATGGTGTTTCACCTCTTTAAGTAACTTTGATTATCTACTTATTATCTACGGGGGAACATACAGGGGGCTGCACATACAGGGGGTTCTTCCAAAGAAGTAGGGTTCTTTAAATAAATGGCACTTCTGCTCTTGCACTTCAGCGATTTGCACAAAGCAAACTATAACAGACTGCAGGTGACCTCATTTTCATATTATCTCACCTTCTCTTCACAATTGCTGTCTCTCTCCTCAAGCTCTCTTTTCTACATCCCTCTGCCCCACCACACAATCTGTACATATCACCCTCACTTCTCCCCTCCCCCTATTACTGCACTCATCACCTCTTTCTAACCCTAAGCTCACTTGCTAACAAACCCCCCAGGATACTGAAGCATGTCCCCTCATACAAATCATATTCTCATATTACCTCCCTTACTCTTCTGCTTCTCCTAATCGCTGGAGATATTTCCCCAAACCCTGGGCCCCCCTTATTTCACTGTGCCCAACACACCCATCACCATCACCCTACACCCTCTCACAGTAGTCGCAATCTACACAATTTAGTCTCCATTCCTCTTCTTCCCAACACCAGCCTCCCTCTCTCCTGCACCCTCTGGAATGCCCGCTCTGTCTGCAACAAACTCACTGCTGTTCATGACCTCTTTGTCACTAATTCCTTTAATCTACTTGCTCTCACCGAAACCTGGCTCCACGAATATGACACCCCTTCTCCTGCTTCCCTATCCCAGGGTGGCCTTCACTGGACTCACTCCCCTAGGCCTAATGGACGCAAGGGAGGTGGAGTGGGATTTCTCCTATCCCCCCAGAGCACCTTCCAGGTTATTCACCCTCCTCCCTCTTTTTCCCTCTCATCATTCGAAGCCCACTGTGTACGTCTATTGTCTCCTACTTCCCTAAGAATTGCTGTGATCTACCGGCCCCCTGGACCATTATCGACTTTCCTTGATGAGTTTTCTGCCTGGCTACCCTACTTTCTCTCTTTGGAAATTCCCACAATCCTTCTCGGTGATTTCAACATCCCTGCTAATACAAACACTCCTGCTACTTCTAAACTTCTTAGTCTAACCTCTTCATTTGACCTGAAGCAATGGGTACAGGCTTCTACTCACTCTGATGGCAACACCCTCGACCTTGTATTCTCCTACCTATGCACTCTATGCAACTTCTCAAACAATCCTTTTCCTCTCTCCGACCACCACCTTATTAGTTTCTCTCTCCCCCTGTCTTCCACCACCTTTCCCTCCAATCGCCTAACCATCACCCGTAGAAACTTTCGCAACTTCAACTCCTCTCTCCTCTATTCTGCTACTAACCACCTCTATGACAAAATCTCTCCCCTGTCCTGCCCCAACCAAGCCACGTCCATCTACAATAAATCTCTGTCCTCCACCCTGGACAAGCTCGCTCCCCTCACTACACGCAGAATCAGGCCTCGACCCCTACAACCCTGGCAAACAGAAGGCACTAAAATTCTCAAAAAACGTAGTCGCACTCTTGAGCGTCTGTGGCACAAGACTAAGTCTCTCAAAGACTTCAACCAATACAAATCTGCCCTCCAAAAATACTATTCTTTCCTCCACACTGCCAAGCAAACCTATTTTACAACTCTTATTAACACCTTTTCATCCAATCCCCATAAACTCTTCTCTACCATCAACTCTCTACTTTGTCCTTCACCGCCTCCACCCACTGACTTACTCACTGCCCAGGAAATCGCTAATCACTTCAAAAACAAGATTGATACAATCCATGATGAAATCTCCATTCTATAGGTATCTCCCCCAGCTAAGACCCCATGTCAACAGGTACAACTGACACTCCCCCTATTCAAATCTGCTACTACAGATGAAGTTGCTAAACTCCTTTCTATCGCCCACCTAACCACCTGTCCCCTGGACCCTATTCCCTCTCAAATGCTACGGTCGCCCTCTGACTCCATCCTACACTCTCTAACCCACATCTTCAATCTCTCCCTCACCTCTGGCATCTTCCCCGATGCTCTAAAACATGCACTGGTCACCCCCATACTCAAAAAGCCGTCCTTGGACCCTACCAATCTTAACAATCTACGCCCTATCTCCTTGCTCCCCTTTTCCTCTAAACTCCTTGAACGCCTGGTTTACAACCAATTGAGTGACCACCTCATTAAAAACAACCTTCTTGATCCCCTTCAATCTGGATTTCGCCCTCAACACTCCACAGAAACTGCTCTTTTAAAACTCACAAATGACCTACTAACTGCAAAAACCAACGGACGCTATTCTGTACTCCTACTTCTGGATCTTTCAGTTGCCTTTGACACGGTTGACCACCCCCTCCTCCTCAAAAAACTTTACTTCCTTGGTCTCCGTGACAGTGCTCTTCAGTGGCTCTCATCCTACCTATCCCAACGCACCTTCAGTGTCACTTACAATTCTACTTCCTCTACTCCTCTTCCCTTCTCTGTCGGGGTCCCCCAAGGTTCTGTTCTTGGACCTCTTTTATTTTCAATCTACACCTCTTCCCTGGGTCAGCTGATAGCCTCTCACGGCTTTCAATATCACTTCTATGCTGATGACACACAAATCTATCTCTCCACCCCTCAACTCACTCCATCAGTCTCCTCACGCATCACTAACGTACTAACCGACATATCTGTATGGATGTCACACCACTTCCTCAAACTCAACTTGTCCAAAACCGAGCTTATAATATTTCCTCCCCCACGTGCCTCTTCCCCTGACTTCTCTGTCAAGAGCAATGGCAAAACCATCCACCCGTCCCCACATGTCAGGGTGCTAGGTGTTATCCTGGATTCTGAACTCTCCTTTCAGCCCCACATCCAATCACTTTCCAAAGCTTGCCGCCTCAACCTCCGCAACATCTCTAAACTACGTCCCTTTCTAACCAATGAAACCACAAAGCTCCTGATTCCCTCCCTGGTTATCTCTCGCCTTGACTACTGCAACTCACTGCTCATTGGCTTACCTTTAAACAGACTATCCCCCCTGCAGTCCATCATGAATGCTGCTGCCAGACTTATCCACCTTACAAACCGCTCAGTGTCTGCTACCCCTCTCTGCCAATCCCTCCATTGGCTACCACTCGCCCAACGAATTAAATTCAAAATACTAACAATAAGTTACAAAGCCATCCACAACTCTGCCCCCAGCTACATCACTAACCTAGTCTCAAAATACCAACCTAATCGCCATCTCCGTTCCTCCCAAGACCTCCTGCTCTCTAGCTCCCTCATCACCTCCTCCCATATCCTCCTCCAGGACTTCTCCCGAGCCTCGCCCATCCTCTGGAATTCCCTACCCCAATCTGTCAGACTGTCTCCAAATTTATCCACTTTTAGGCGATCCCTGAAAACTTTCCTCTTCAGAGAAGCCTATCCTGCCTCCATCTAACAACTGCACTATTTTCTCCATTAGCTCATTCGCCACAGCTATTACCCTTTTGTATAACTTGACCCTCCCTCCTAGATTGTTAGCTCTAACGAGCAGGGCCCTCTGATTCCTCCTGTACTGAATTGTATTGTACTTGTACTGTCTGTCCTAATGTTGTAAAGCGCTGCGTAAACTGTCGGTGCTATATAAATCCTGTATAATAATAATAATAATAATAATAATAATTATTGGCAAATTAATGACATGTGCTACCAGGAGGGGTCATACACTATATATTGTGGCATTTTTGTACATGGCATTTGTAGTGAACAAGGCCCACAAGGCTGAAACGTGTTTACATCTGCTGTCTGTTCCTGTGTCTTTTATGGAGAATCAATATATTTTGAAGATTTTAAAGAGCAAGCAAGGAGCTGCGGACCTTACTGGTGACGTAGTGCTGGTCGCACAGATGCCCCATGGGAAGGCAACATCACTACAGCCTACAGGGAGATCATGTATCTAAGCTATGGTATCTTGCAGTACTTTTTGTGCATGTGTCATACAGCATTTAAAAAAAAAGCTTTTATCGTGGGATCAGAAGACGAACACTCAATGATTTACATCAGGGGTGTCCAAACTGTGCCCCAAGATGGCTATGAATGCAGCCCAACACAAAATCATAAACTTACTTAACCACTTCAATAAAGGGCACTTTCACCCCCTTCCTGCCCAGGCCAATTTTCAGTTTTTTAACGCTGTCGCAATTTGAATGACAATTGCATGGCCATGCAACACTGTACCCAAATAAAATTGTGATCATTTTTTTCCACACAAATAGGGCTTTCTTTTGGTGGTATTTTATCACCTCTGCGCTTTTTAATTTTTTGCGCTATAAACAAAAAAATAGCGACAGTTTTGAAAAAAAAACACAATATTTTTAACTTTGTGCTATAATAAATATCCGAATTGTATTTTAAAAAAAACATTTTTTCTTCAGTTTAGGCTGATATGTATTCTTCTACATAATTTTGGTAAAAAAAAACAAAAAAACGCAATAAGCGTATATTGATTGGTTTGCGCAAAAGTTATAGCATCTACAAAATAGGTCATTGATTTATGGCATTTTTATTATTATTTTTTTTACCAGTAATGACGGTGATCTGCGATTTTTATCGTGACTGCGACATTGTGGCGGACAGATCAGACACTTTTTTTTTAAACCAATGACATTTATACTGCGATCAGTGCTATAAATAGCCACTGATTACTGTGTAAATGTCACTGGCAGGGAAGGAGTTAACACTAGGGGGCGATCAAGGGGTTAAATGTGTTCTCTGACTGTGTGTTCTAACTGTGGGGGGTGGGACTGACTAGGGGAGGAGACTGATCGGTGTTCCTATATAATAGGAACACACGATCTGTCTCCTCTCCCCTGACAGGACAAGGATCTGTGTGTTCACACACACAGATCCACATTACTGCTCTGTCACAAGCGATCACATATGCCTAGCAGTCACCGCGGCCGCCGGGCACGCGCATCGGCTCCTTGGTGACGTGGCAGGCGCGTACGCGCCGCCTATGCTGGCGGGAAGCCAAGGATGTCATATAACAGCAGATCTCCCTCTACTTCCCTGTCAGAAGTGGGATCTGTTTGTTTACATACACAGATCCCCGTTCTGACTCTCTGTGGAGCGATCACGGGTGGCTGCTGGACATCGGTCCCCTATCGATCTTAAAGCAGCCGACATACACTTATGGCGATTCACGCAGCCGTGTCAACCTGCCGCAGTATAATGACTGCGGCTGATCGGCAAGCAGTTAAAAATGTTGATTCTTTTTTTTCACTTTTTGTTAGCAAACACATGACCGAAGAAAATGTTTACAGTGTCTGTGTACAGGACTTTTATACACTTTATCTTCCCAAACAAAAATACCCCACTCTTCCCAATCACACCCTATTCAGGTCATCAGTTTTTGGCAGAAACTATATTTGTGAGCAAATATTTTCAAGAATGAAGCACATGTAGGGCAAAACTAGAACCAGCATATCGGATGAGCACCTTGAGAATTCATTGAGAATTGTTACAACATACATCCAACCAGATATAGATGTGTTAGTTTATCAAAAACAGTGTCAAATATTGTACTAGTTTTGTTTCCCCTTTGACATTTATAATAAAAAAAATATTTAAAAAAAATAAAGTTTTATTACTCAGATCTGTACATTATCTAGATCTGTAATTTGTTAACTTGTTAATATCAGCTATCCTTACTGCAAGTTTTCTTTTATGTGTGGCTTAAAACAATTCCTCTTCTTTCAATGTGGCCCATGAAGGTCAAAAAGTTGGACACCCCTGATTTACAACAGAGATCCCGCACGTTTCTAGGGAAATTCCAGGTGACTGACAGCGGTAGCTTTTCCTCCTTGGGCATGGAGTCAGTGGATCTGTCCCTCACTCTGCTACCGACTGCTGAGACAAGGTGTGGGGGGGGGCAGAAACAAGGAGGGTGCTGCAGGAGAGGTGCGAGGACCATGTGAAATGGCCTGACTGTTTGACACATGTGCATTAGAGAGTGATTGGATGTGTTGGCATATTCGTGTAAAATACTTTTCCATAGCCATGCAAGCTTGGATCACCTGAGCAATCACAGCAACTATATATGCTAATGGAAGGAGAAGTACAAGACCAGTGGTGTCTACTAGTGCCTAAAGACCTAAGGATTGTTAATGGGCCTGGGAAAAATTACTGCATGTGTGACACACATCTCACGTCCACTGATACCATTCCTCGTAAATCTCCCTGACACTTCCCACAATCAAACATTCAGCACACATAAAAAGGGAAAGCTTTCTGATGCAAGACAGATTCTTATCTCCACCACAATCTATCTATCTTGTCAGCAAACAGAGAACATATTAACACACAACATGATAAAGAGCAGGAGAAGTCAGGCAGCTGTATGATCACGGGACAACTGTGAACAGCATGGCACCAAAGGTTAATCAGATGAAGTTAGTTGCCATGCCCATCACTGTCACTCAAAATGATCCAACTCAATTCATACAATGGCTGTCTTCAGAAGCATCATCTGCGAGCATTCAATCACTTCGTTACACTAGGATAAGCACAGACAAAGCGTACATGACATGAACCTGTCCCATAAAAACTCTACCATAAAGAAGCAACGAAAAAACCCAAAACTTAAAGTACAAGTCCACCCTAAAAAGAAAATCCCTTCATCTATAGACATCCATGATCTAACACTAACCTATCTAGCCCTGTAAAGAAGAAATACGTATACAGTGCTAGATCATGCTAGACCAACACAAAGTGACACATAATTGAGAAGTGGAAGGAAAATGATAAATGGTTTTCATAATTTTTTACAAATAAATATCTGAAAAGTGTGGCGTGCATTTGTATGCCCCCATCTATAGCTGGCCATCGCAGTAAACAGCATTGGAAGGCTACATAAGGTATAAATAGGGCCAAGGATAAATCCAAGGGAAAAAACCAAGCTTAATTAGCAACTAGCTCGCAGACAAGCAATTAAACTGGTCTAAGGCCTGATTCACACCTATGCATTTTTAGTGCTTTTTGCATTTTGCATATTTGCACTGCAGAACGTCTTCCATAGGAAACCATGTTGAATGGACTGTAGTGCAAATCTGCAAAATGCAAAAAGCACTAAAAATGCATTGGTGTGAATCAGGCCTAACAGTATGCGTTAAAATTAGGGGTTTGGTCCGCACGCATTTGCAAATGCATGCGTAAGCCCCAGAGCCTCACCATGGCACCCTGGTTATCTGCGGTACCCAACACTAACTTATAAGTGTCCCTACAGGGGAGGCACATGCATTCTGATGGATAGGTGAGGGCAAGTGGACTGAAGGGGAGCCACCCCTTATTAAAAAGGTACAGGAGCACACTGAGCACCCAGCATGTAGCTCAATGGCTGCCAAGGTGTCAGTGTGTTGCCTGACCAATATACACGACAGTGATGGTGGGCTCCCCTTCAGTCCACCTGCCCTCACCTATCCTATCCATCAGAATGCATGTGCCTCCACTGTAGGGACACTTATAAGTTAGTGTTGTGTACCACAGATACCAGGGTGCCGTGGCGAGGGTCTGTGGCTTACGCATGCATTTGCAAATGCGTGCAGACTAAACCCCTGCTTTTAACGCATACTATTAGACAGGTTATGGTTGTCTGCGAGCTGGTCGGTAAGTAAGCTTGTTTTTTTCCCTTGGATTTATCCTTGGCCCTGTTTATACCCTATGTGCTTTTATATTCAGCCCCCTTTACTCTGATAACGATAACTAAAATCTAGTGGAACCGATTGCCTTCAGAAGTCCACGAATTAGTAATAGGAATTAGTCCACCTGTCTGTAATTTGATCTCAGTATAAATACAGCTGTTCTGTGAAGCCTTCAGTTAGAGAACCTTAGTGAACACACAGCATCATGAAAAAGAAGGAACACGCGAGACAGGTCAGGGATAAAGTTGTGGAGAAATTCAAAGCAGGGTTAGGTTATATATAAAAAAAAAATATATATATATCCCAAAGCTTTGAAGATCTCACGGAGCATTGTTCAATCCATCATCCAAAAATGGAAAGAGTATGGCACAATTGCAAACCTGAATGAATAAATGGTGGTATTTGCGCTGTGTAAAATTACAGAGAGTGCACTGTGGATCGTGGATTGATGTCTATGTTATTATTTTCGTGGATTGATGTCTATGTTATTATTTTCAAAGTGAGTGTATCTCTTTTGGGTCTTCCTTCATGCATTCCCCTTTCTTTTATGGAATTATGCTATGAGTTTTATTTTTTCTTATATGCCTCAACTTGCTACTGAGACTCCCTAAGAAGGACTTAAACTACCAAATCCAGGAGGGAATCATTGAACACTGCACCTGTGATTTACCCATGCTGTATACCTTATGGCAGTAAGGTGAGAGGCTTGCAGATACACAGGTGTCACTACTGAAGATTTGTTTTTCAGCACTTCATTTGCCATTTTGGTGGCGGGATTCACTTTGCATACTGTTCCATGGTGTGCTGGCAAATATTTTCATTTTGACTTAAACCAGTATCCAGCTGGTTGTTGCTGCAGCACCCATATTTTGTGAGCTCATCCAGGAAAGTGTGCGATGGGAATATGAAGTATCACTTTGCATACTGACATGGACTTTTGTTGGATTTGACACTTATTATTATGTATAGACACAGACTTTTTTTCTGGATCATTTAATTTGTTTTGTCACACATTTTCACAAGGAATTTATCACGCTATTAATGCCGTTATAGGTTTGATATATTTGTTGGATACATATTTCTTATACACATTTATTACTAAATTTTGCTCTCACAGTGCACTCTCTGTAATTTTACACAGCGCAAATACCACCATTTATTCACTTATTGCCCTTTTTTTCTGTTTAGGATGAGATTAGCAGGTGTGTGCAGCAGTGTCCCCTCATTTTTTTAGACAGCGCGGGAGTTATTCATTTACACAACTGCAAACCTAGCATGACATGGCCGTCCACATAAACAGACAGGCTGGGCAAGGAGAGCATTAAATCAGAGAAGCAGCAAAGAGGTCCATGGTAATTCTGGAGGAGCTGCAGAGATCCACAGCTCAGGTGGGAGAATCTGTCCACAGAACAACTAATAGTCATGCACTCCACAAATCTGATCTTTATGGAAGAGTGGCAAGAAGAAAGTCATTGTTTTCAGAAAGTCATAAGAAGTCCCGTTTTCAGTTTGCAGAAGCCATGTGGGGGACACGGCAAACATGTGGAAGAAGGTGCTTTGGTCAGATGAGCTCAAAATTGAACTTTTTGGCCTAAAAGCAAAACATTGTGTGTGGCGGAAAACTAACACTGCACATCACCCTGAACACACCCTCCCCACCGTGAAACATGGCGGTGGCAGCAGGATCCTGTCAGGAAGCTGGTCAGAGTTTATGGGAAGATGGATGGAGCCAAATACAGGGCAATCTTAGAAGAAAACCTGTTAGAGTCTGCAAAAGACTTGAGACTGGGGCGGAGGTTCACCTTCCAGCTGGACAACGACCCTAAATATACAGCCAGAGCTACAATGGAATGGTTTAGATCAGGGATATGCAATTAGCGGACCTCCAGCTGTTGCAAAACTACAAGTCCCATCATGCATCTGCCTCCGGGTGTCATGCTTGTGGCTGTCAGAGTCTTGCTATGCTGCATGGGACTTGTAGTTCTGCAACAGCTGGAGGTACGCTAATTGCATATCCCTGGTTTAGATAAAATCATATTCATGTCTTAGAATGGCCCAGTCAAAGTCCAGACCTAAATCCAATCACGAATCTGTGGCAAGCCTTGAAAATTGCTGTTCACAGACGCTCTCCATCCAATCTGTCAGAGTTTGAGCTATTTTGCAAAGAAGAATGCGCAAAAATGACACTCTCTACATGTGCTGGTAGAGACATCCCCAAAAAGACTTGCAGCTGTCATTGCAGTGAAAGGTGGTTCTACAAAGTATTGACTCAGGGGGGCTGAATACAAATGCACGCCACACTTTTCACATATTTGTAAAACATTTTGAAAACCATTTATCATTTTCCTTCCACTTCACAATTATGTGTAACTTTGTGTTGGTCTATCACATAAAATCCCAATAAAATACATTTATGTTTTTGGTTGTAACACAACAAAATGTGGAAAACTTCAAGGAGTTATGAATACTTTTTCAAGGCACTGTACATACCTTTTCTGAAGCAGATCCGACCCAATCTCCAGCAGCGGAAGCTCGGCAGAGGACACAGCCGACAGCAGTTGTGAAGTTAATGGAGAGTGACGTCACCCATTGACTTACTATGGGGCTTCTGTTGTCAGATGTGTAACCTGCCTACACAGCAAAGCCGCGGCTGACAGCTCCGCGTGGGATCGGCTTCAAAAAAAGTATATATGTTTCTTCTTTACAGGGCTAGATAGGTTAGTGTTAGATCGTGGATGTCTATAGATGCAGGGATTTTAGTTATAGAGTGGCCTTCTACTTTAAATCCAAAATGACAACATAATAGAACCCTGCTTGGTGGAAGTGGACTCCTAGGAACCCAATAAGACTTTAGGTGGACTACTTTTTGTTGCTATCTGGGCATCTAAAGCACAGGTTGACTTGTAGTTTAAAGAGTAACTTTAAAACAAACCTTTATCATCATTCCCACTGGTAGCTATGTATGTGTGCCTTTTAAAGCCAGACATCAGCCTTTCTAGTGTCACAACATTTGGTATGCACTGCTTCTGAATCACTGGAGCAGGGAAAGGAACAAGCCTTCAGTCAATGATTTCTCTGCACTGTGCATGTATTGTCACCTCGGTGCTAGAGCTTTTATTGAAAGAAAGGTTGCCAATGGTGACCTTTCCTTATGTTGTTTTCTTAGCTTTCTTTGGAAAAATTTAATTTTAGAAAAAAGTGTTTTAAAAAATTAGCAAAGGGAACATTACTAAGGCCTTGTTCACACAGGGAATACAATAGCGTGTTTACTTGCACAGGGATTGTCCTGCTTCCCCAATCCAAGCACTACAAGTGTGATCTCCATAGCTGATTCAGTTGTAGCGAGATAGCTGTAACTTACAGTCTCAGCAGTGTAGGCATACAGTGACTCAATCCAAATGACATCTTGCGGATCGTAGAAAGCTTTAATCTGAAACTTGCACAGATCTTCACAGGTGAACATCAGATAAATAATAAAAAAAAAATCATAGTGTGTCTAGCTCCGGCAGAATACAGTATATGTGGCGAATGGCAGCAAAAGCATGTAGAAGGGTGGGACTAACTACATAGAACATCCCTGATCCCTGAACTGAACAATGGCAATCTCATCATGATATCCTTCCATTTTTTTTTTTGTGTGAAATGACTGGCAAGGTCCTGGGCTGTGAATGAGTTAATAGGCAGCAGTGGCAGATGAAGTAGAGACTTAAAGGTGGAAAATAACTGCCTAGGACAGGATAAGAGGGTGTTAAAGAGAGTGATAAAGGAGGGTCTTGCCATCAGAGTGAGTAGGAGTGTGCATTCATTGTTAGGTTAAAGCGGAGGTCCGCCCAAAAAAAATAATTAAAAACCAGCAGCTACACATACTGCAGCTGCTGCCTTTTAATAATAGGACACTTACCTGTCCTGGAGTCCAGCGATGTCGGCACCGCAGCTGATGTTTCCATCAGCTGTCGGGTGCTGCCGCCGCCATTGCGTGTAAGGGAACCTCGGCAGTGTAGCCTTTCGGCTTTACACCGGGAACCCTACTGCACATGCGCGAGGACCGCTCCTCTCTCCTACTGGCCCAGCGACAGGGGAAGGAGGAGGGAGCCCCAGCCGTGACCTCAATAGCCGTGGCTGAGGCTCCCGGAGGTGGGACAGGATACCTTTCAGAAGTTAAAGTGTTACTAAACCCAGAACCTGCATTCACTATATCTGATCCCCCATAGTACACAGATCATGAAAATGCAATTATTTTAGTAAATTTAAACTGCTAAACACCTTTTCTCATCAGCAGTATATAGCAGTCTTGTGACTTTTATCAGTGTCTGGATAAAACTTGTAGGAGGAGTTTTCATTCTACTCTGGCTGTTCCATGAGGATGCAGGACCCCCTGACCCTCTGTCTGGTCCTGTGCTGATCACATGCACTCTTCCAAGAAAAAAAAAAAAACTCTCTAGCAATGCACACCAAACTGAGCATGTACAGAGTGACTCCAAAGACTCTGTGTTATCAGGAGATAGATTGGGGACAGTGGAAGATGGGGAGGATCAGAGCAGTTAGAATCAAACAGCCTTTTCACACAATTAGGGAGGATTAACCCCCTTAGGTTCCACAGCGAGTATAACGAGCATGCTTTACTGCATATACAGACTGATTTTACTGTTGCAGGCTTAGTAACACTTTAAGAGGTGGCTGATGTGTTAGCATTAACAGGGATGTTGACTTCAAAAAGAATGATATACTGATTATTATATTGGCATATATTATTATTATTACTATGTTATAAAAATACGGGAAGCAAAAATTAATGCAATTTTCCTGATCCATGTAGATTTACACAGTTCACAAAAAAAAAAATAAAATAAAAAATAATCAAGTAATCAAGATAAACAAATGAAAGGGTTTATAAACCAAACAAACAAAAAAAATAAAAATAAAAACACAACAAATATGGTTTTGCACAGAGCAGCCCCGATCATCCTCTTCTCGAGTCCCCCGCCACTGCTCTGGGCCCCTCCTCCTTGCCGAGTGCCCCATTTGCTCCTGAGGTGGCTCTGTGTCCATAAGACACAGATCACGGCTCAGCCCTAGCCTCGCTCCCTCCTCACTGGCCAATGGCTCCTGCATTTTAGCCAATGAGGAGGGAGAGACCCCGGAGAGCCTCTGCTCCTGCACATCGTTGGATCAGTATCGGGCTAACATGTGTCTTAGGGGGGTGACTGAGGGGGGACCTGAGCACTGAAGGGTTTTTTTTACCTTCATGCATAGAAAAACCTTCAGCCTTTACTTTAAAGAGTAACTCCACTTTTGTTGAGGAAAAAAAAAAGGATTTTAACAAACTTTATTTCAGATTCCTACCCTTTGTTATTCTGAAGAAATCCCTGTGTGTTTGTCTGTATCCATGTGGGAAAGTGAATATAATGGGAGTGGTTTCATAATTATCAATCAGCTGTGCATCTGCAGTGCTCTAATGAGAAAAGCTGCTGGGCCTGCATCCCTTTAGATGTGATTTCCTATTGGAAGTATCTCAACAAAAATGACATTTGTGTTGCAGGGATGCCTGAAATCTGACATGCATTTTAGTGCAGACTTCTGGGAAAATCAGTGAGCCAATCACACAAGCAGGAAATTACATATCTGAAGGGCATTCTATACATGTTCTGTGTACAGAACACCTCCAGGTAGCCATATTGTATTTTGCAGAAAATTACAGGGCTGCAGATTGAAAAGCAAAGGTAATTTTTAATAACATGCAATTACAATATGAGTTGTGTCACAATTATATATGCCATATTTTTTCTTTATTTGCTATTTTCCCCCCCCCCACAAAAGTGGAGTTACCCTTTAACCACTTATCACAAATCGCCATAGCTGTACATCGGTACTTTTGATGCTAAATATCGTAGCTGCCATAACCCAGTATTTTCAGGAACAGCGGGGGCGGTTCTCTTTAAAATAATAGTGATCTCAGCAGCGGATTCGCAGCGAGATCACTTTTAATCGGGGGCAGGAGAGCCCCCCCCCTCGCCACACTCCGGTTGTCTCCGCCGCTTATCTGAGCCATCAGTAGCGGCAGAGCCAATCACATCCTCTCCCCTGACAGGCCTGGAGCCGAGTGAGGGAAACATAGTCCCCACTTGGCTCCATAACATTAGATGGCGGAAGCGATGTCAAACGTCACTTTCGCCCAATGGTCTTAAAGGGGAAAAATTTTGTTTTGCAATAAAAAAATTACATTTTTTTTTAATTGCATTTAAGTGTAAATGTGAGATCTGAGGTCTTTTTGAACCCAGATCTCACATTTAAGAGGTCCTGTCATGCTTTTTTCTATTACAAGGGATGTTTACATTCTTTTAATAGTCTCCAGCATTGTAATAGGAATAAAGTGACCCAATTTTTTTGGCAGTGTAAAAAAATAAAAAAAAGCAAAATAAATATGAAAAACTAATTTTTTAAAGCGCCCCATCCCGCTGAGCTTACATGCAGAAGCGAACGCATACGCAAGTCGCGGGCGCATATGAAAACGGTGTTCTAACCACACATGTGAGGTATCACCACGATCATTAAAGCGAGAGTAATAATTCTTGCAAAAGACCTCCTCCGTAACTCAAAACTGGTAACCTGTAGACATTTTTAAACATCGCATATGGAGATTTTTAAGGGTGAAAGTTTGTCGCCATTCCACGAGCGGGCGCAATTTTGAAGCATGACATGTTGGGTATCAATTTATTCGGTGTAACATTATTTTTCATACTGTAAAAAAATTGGGCTGACTTCACTGTTGTCTTATTTTTTAAGTCAAAAAAGTGTATTTTTTTCCAAAAAAATTGCGCTTGTAAGACAGCTGCGCAAATACAGTATGACATAAAGTATTGCAACGACCGCCATTTTATTCTCTAGGGCGTCTGAAAAAAAATACATAATGTTTGGGGGTTCCAAGTAATTTTCTAGCAAAATTGCGCTTGTAAGACCGCTGCGCAAATACGGTGTGACATACAGTATTGCAACGACCGCCATTTTATTCTCTAGGGTGTCTGAAAAAAATATATATAATGTTTGGGGGTTCCAAGTAATTTTCTAGCAAAAAAAAAAAAAATGATTTTAACTTGTAAACAACAAGTGTTAAAAAGAGGCTCGGTCCTTAAGTGGTTAAGTGATTGACAGACTGGAAGATTTACTAGTACTGTATATATTCTACAAGATCACAATTTATGGGAAAATGATGCGACTCACTGGATTTGCAGCAAATAGCAAACTAAATCAACTCATCTCTATAAAATAAATTGGGGAAAAACTGGCAAACCTTTCTGCCTGGAATCAACAATACCCCCCCCCCCCCCTCCAGTCATGAAGGAGTTAATCATAAAATAATGCAGAGCATAAGACATGGTAACTAAACATTCATGAATGCCTATTACTTTTTACCTACAAGACATAATCCATCTTCCCTCTCCGAGGACCCTAAGGAGAATGCGGCTTTGCAGGTGCAATCTGCGTCAGCCGGGACGGAATCCACACAAAGCCATTTGTAGCTTTTCCAGAATGTATGCAAAGCAGGTGTCCTTTGTGGATCTGCACAAAAGGCAGGTTGAGGGATTTTATTTTCTTGTGTGTCAGCTTTCTGAAAATTAATGTACCGACAGCCGCTCTTATTTGAGAAGCTGAGGTTCCACTATTGATAAATGCATCAACAAAAAAGAAAAAAACCTTGCCCCATGAGGGCTAATTATATTTGTGAAATCTGGATTCTTTGTTGATGGTTGCAGATGCAAGGCAAAAATACAGGAGGAGGGGGGAATACTCACTCATCTAAAGCTGGAAGCATTTGTTCTGGTTCCTCAAAGACGATTATGTCAATCAAGCGGTCAGTCACGCTCACATCTTCAGCAACGCCATCAGCTGCTTTGGCCGGTGATTCACTTTTTGATTCCCCATTCATTTGCTGCAATTTCCCCTGTGCACATAAGAGATAAAAACAAGGAAGAAGGCCAATATTAACTAGGAACCCGCAACACTTGCTAAATAAAAACAATTAGCCCTTAATACCTACTTACATTGCCAAGTATACAAATTAGTAGTACCCCATAGTACCCCATATGCTGCATCTGAGCCACTCTGCCATCAGTTCATTATGACATACAGAAAAAACAACTGTGGTGGTCACTTGCAACTAAGCTAATAAAGGGTCTTGAAGATATTAATTATTGACCAGGACATTTTATAGATAGGCAACTCCTATCTTCATATTGATTAGTGGTTCCAAATTAATAAAAACTACTGCTGTAGGGAACAGACACAAAAGATACACTCAGCATCTTTCCAAATAATTGTTCTGCTTTATTATGACGCAATTGAAGGTTTTTATACACATGATTACGTAGGTATCACATTAATATTACAATTGCACGTTTATGGTAACAAGGGGCGTAACATAGGCAGGCTAATTCTAATCAGGACTCGAAAGGATACAAACATGTACTGAGAACATTATTAGTGCTGTGTGCACAGTGAGGGCAGTGTGCAATACATACAAAATAGAATACAATTATATACATAACTTACAAATTTCCATTACAGTCTCCCCTCTTTTGATCAATATTTTGATCACTAACCACACCTGGTATCACCTTTAACCTGGAACCTCCGCACACTTAGGTGGAGGTAGTCCTGGCCAAACAGGCAAAAACTCCATTGTGAAGAAAATAATAGCTGAGCAGCTTTTTCATTACAAAATGGCTTTTCATTGGGGAAAAAAAATGATTGATAAGACATATTCACAGAGTACTGGCTGTACACTCCTGTGGCCAGAATGGCCTTCTAGCTTAATTGTTGGCATGCTGACTTATCAGCATATGTGAACACAGACAATTCTACATAAAATGGAAGACGTACAAAAGACAGATATGACTTCAACATGGCTGAACTACTTTTCAAATCACATTTTATATATCTATATATAGATCTATCTATATATAGATATAGATAGATCTATATCTATATATAGATCTATCTATATCTATATATAGATATATATCTATCTATATAAATATAGATAGATATATATCTATATATATCCCTTACAATTAAAGTAAAAAGTAATTGAATTAAAAAAGTACCCTAGACTGTGATCGCAAGAGGGAAACAAATCAAACACAGACATTTCTTTAATTTAGTCATTTGTGCAGTGTCTGGGGTGGATCCAGGTGACTTTTCCTTCAAGTTTTGCAAGAACTGTACAGAAAATAGATGCTGTATTGAGTCTCCAAACATTTCCTTATATAATTGGGGAGAAAACACATAAATGAGTTTGTCAAAAACCTTAAAAGATCAGCAATATTCTCTGTGAGATCCGAATGGAGGACTTCAACTGCTGAGACAAAATACAAGCACGTGAGTAACACAGTCCCAAACCAAATCCCATAGGGAGAGAGTCCAACATCCCCTTAGGGGCTTGATAAAATATAAGAAAACATTCAGGCAAAAGTTTTCTAGTTTCTTACTCGACTTTTTCCGCTACATTGTAGACAGTAGGGGGTGTAAAAATAAAACCTCAACACTTCTAGTAAGGACTCTCCTATAAAAATTATTTCCTCTGTTACTCTCTGTACTTACAAACTACTTCTGATAACACTTTTTACTGTGGTCTTTGCATTAGCATTTGCCACTGGACATCCAGAAAACATGTTCATACAGAAAAAATGCATACTCGATCCTGACTTGGGCATCTGGATATAATCTCTAGAAGGGATGTTCATCTTTTGGTAACACCTTTGGCAACAGGTAAAACAAGAAGTGGTATGTTATAAAAACAACTGTGGTGAACCCTGGCTCTATTCCATGCTCATTTACTAAGGCAGCCATAACTGGTTGTGACTGATGACTCGGTTCATGTGTCAAGCTGGAGGGAAAAGAGTGGCTGGCAGACATAAATGATCACCTTTTCCAAAGTCCTGTTTCATAAGAAGTTGCCCCCTGTGGACCACTTGTTCTTCTCGTTCTGGGGTCCTTAAAGTTTAATTATTAATCCCAGCTATACTGGGCCAGAACTAGGGTGGAATCTGTGAGTTGCACAGACCCAGCAAGTGTCCGGGGCTGTAATGCAGCATCCTTAGTCACCTGGTCTGCTTCCATGTGTGAGTTTTAAAGTTAATATGGCTACCTCAGCAAGATGCTGGAAGGCTGAAAACAGCCAATCAAATTAACTTGGCATGCTTGATTGGTTTAGCTGTTGAAGTAAAAAACAAACTTCTGGCCCTTCTAATGGAACCAAAAGCTCTCTATATCTCGACTATTTATATAAATATACACTCTTTTTATAGCTCACAGGCTTTGCTAAAACGTGGGGCTCTGCTTCTTGAGCTGGGGAAAAAGGATCCAATGACTCTAAATACAGAGTGTCCTTCTGGGTGATAAATTGCATCCTCAGTATAAAACCGGGAATAATTCTACAAAAAATGAAATATCTGGGTCTTCAGGGAGTGTGTCCTGCACTGGGCTCACAGCAGCTGATTCCTACACCATCAATTTAACACATGTGGCTTCCTTTGTCTCCAGCCTCCTCCAATAGAGGCAATAAGGTGGCTGGATTCAAATGTACGCATTTTTCATTGTTAGATTTGTAAGTAAACAAACAAAACAAATTCATATTTTGAACCTTTCATTAGACAAACATTTAGTTAGCTGTATATTTGCTGCACAGAGTGTGGGACCATTAAAAATTAAATATTTGACCAAAATAATGTCTGTATCTTTGTCTAATAGCACCTTTGCATAAAGCTACAGCTCTGATATATCGGGATGAACCCTTCATTACTGGGTCCAGCTTGCATAAATATATTACAATGGCTTGTTTTCTATGATGCTGTTTGTGTAAGAACTCCAGCTTCATGATTCAAAAAAACAACTTTTTCCTGGCAATATTATAATAAATGATAACAATACCCTGCGGTCATGCAGAAATGTCCATAAATCCAAAATATTCTTCTGCTTATACCACTGTACTTACAAGGAAAAGGGGCACATCATTTCACAATCCATACATTCTGCTTTGGATTTCAAAAATAAAAATAAATAAAAACAAAAGGACCAACAATCTGTATGATGGACCAGAAAGCACTCGGCCGCATCAAAAACTATAAAACAACTGGCTGCAGGTGACATCTATCCTAACAGGGTGTGTGGACTTGATGTGATGGGTCTGTTATATTTAAATTATTTTTATTATTACTCTCACATCATGGACCGCACATCCAGTTATTATCAGACCTTAAGATTTCATTTTTGTAGAAAAACTTCTTACATATCCCATCCATCTTGGCTTTGTTAAATATTATGGCAGCTGTATTCCAAATAACAACCTCATCTTAATCTTTTTTTCTCTCAATAAGGGCTTATTGTATAAATGTAAAATTACAAAATTGTTATCTTAATCTAAACTAATCCCATTTTTACAAATTTCCCCAATAACCTGGACTTCATTTCCAACCAAAGGTTGTCTAAACCTTGTCTAAACCTTTCAATATATCTATATTATTAATAAAATTGTTAAACTCATATTAGAAATTAATACTCAAATGATAATTTCAATATCACACCCTAATTCTAATATATATCCAGAGATAAATTTCCTTAAAGGGGGACATATTACTTAAAGTTACTCAATTTCCATTTTTAAATGCACTGTTTCCACTATCAAAGGATATTCAATTTGTGTAATACTTGATTTTATGTAACCTTCATTTTACCATGTTTGGAAAATAGATTAAAAAATAATTGTGATCACATTGTTTATTATTAGATTAATTAACCCGACACATTTTGTTATAAATGTTTTGTCTAAAAAACTGAAATTGGCATGGTGTCCTTCCAGCTTATTACTGATCTCTCATCCCAGCCACATTCTTTCAGGAGAGTGCAAAGGAGGGGGTCACATCTGCATATATGACACACACAAGCGATAGAACTAAAGGTCCCAGCATTCACACACATACACGAATATCTCTCTAAAATTGCTTACATTTTTCCCATTTGTACACAACACATGCATATCATTCTCTCACTTTCTTTTAACTCTTTTTATATTTGCTGCTTAACCTCTGCTTTCTTGACTTTACTAGTTGTAGTGCCTGACCCCAAATTCATCCCACAACTTAACATGAAAATGTCCCTTTCTTTCTAGTGTTAACTGTCACCCTTGATCCATCCTGCTCACATAGAAGCTGTTTCTCTAGCTGTTTACTCTGCATGATTCTTAGTCCCTGTGGACTTTGGTAACCTATGGACAGTAGACAGTGACAACATAACACATAACCACCAATCAATACAGTTCGATTAAGGGGAGTAAAATGGGTACCCTTTGTCCCGAAAATGTCTTACCAATCAAGGAAGTCTGATAACTCAAATGTAAGCAAAAGGCTTACCTCAGCCAGCTGATTATCAGAAATTCCCGGATTGTCTCAAGCTCCTCGTTTCGGATACTCAGGGTCACCTGCAAAGCCCCTCCTAGGCAAAGCTCGCCACTTGACCAGCACATTTTATAGACAGGCAACTCTTACCCTCATATTTTGATTAGTGGTTTCAAATTAATAGTAACTACTGCAGTAAGGAACAGACACAAAAGATACGCTCAGCATCTTTCCAAATAACTGTTCTGCTTTATTATGAGGCAATTGAAGGTTTTTATACACATGATTACGTAGGTATCACATTAATATTACAATTGTGGGGGGCGTGTCTGACTTCCGGTATGTGAGGAGGCTTCTCTCCAGAGCTCCGACCGCGTTATCATCCTGACGAATCCTGACACCTGCAGGTTGTATTATCTCACCCCAAAACAACCGGAAAGGATAACGGATCGCCTCAGGCACCCAGAGATGGTGAAATACGGGCTGAGTGTGGAACCGACGCCCGCAGAGAAGCTGGCGAAATATGCACATGAGGATTCCCAAGATGGCGCCCGGATGGGGAGAGCGCGGCCTAGTACAGCAGCTCAGCCAGATCGTGAGTGGACCGAGGGGGATAGAGACTGGCTGGATCCGACAGACCCGCTGGCTCGTCCCCTGCCCTCTCCGGGATCGGAATCTGAGGAGAGTGGCTCCCGTGCTCAGGAAGGTGAACCGACGCTGGCACAGATCATGGACACCATTAAGAGCTGCCATGCGGCCTTGTCCTCACAGATTGAAACTATCAGAGTGGACTTTGCACTGCTCAAAGATGATGTACAGAAGGTACGGCAAAGAGTCACTCAAACGGAACACAGGATCAGTGCAGTGGAGGATGATCTTAACCCCCTATTGCTACAAGTCAGAGATCTGTCGGCGGACAACAAATCCCAGGAAGCCAAACTGGGAGACATAGAAGACAGGCTGAGAAGGAACAACCTTCAGTTCCTGGGATTCCCGGAAGGCACAGAAGGGAAAAACCCTGAGGAATTCCTGCTGTCCTGGCTTAAACAGGTATTTGGGGCAGAAAACTTCTCTCATTTGTTCGCTATAGAACGTGCACACAGGATCCCATTGAGAGCCCCAGTCCCTGGGAGATATCCTAGACCTATGTTGGCGCGATTTCTGTACTTCAGGGACAAGGAAACCATTTTAAGAAAGGCCCGCAATCTACCTGAACTAATGCATAACAATAACAGAATCTCCATCTTCCCAGATTTTTCTGCAGCCACCCAGAAACAAAGGGCAGCATTTCAAAGTGTGAAACAGCGCCTGCGAGAACGCAGCCTACCATACATTATGATTTACCCAGCTAAACTCCGGGTGGTTCACAAGGGACAGACACAATTCTTTATGTCACCTAAGGAGGCAAATAGATGGCTGGAATCCCTGGGACCAGGGTGAAGATCCTGTCGGTTAGAACTATCAGCAACAGACACCTGGGGGATATCTTGGGAAGAAGCGATAAACATAATCCTGATGTTCTACAACCTGTATAATATTATCAACGACCATTATATCTGATGGATGCCGGTTTTCAAGATTCCGTGAACATTCAACCAGACAAGAACATTGATATAGTTTCTACAAGCAACGTGGTTCCGGGGACAAACTCTTTAAGCTTACACATACCTATTCCTAAAGCTTCCTGACCGGCTGGTACGGGAAGAATAACCCCCCCTTTAGGAAACGTTTTTCTTGGAGTTCATGTTAGGGGTAAAAGTCTGTGGGAAGTTAGGGGCTACAGGCAGGGTGGGGGGACAGGGAGTTCGGATCAATTATGTTGATCGCAAAGTTGTTTTTTGTTCTTTTTTTTTTTCTTTGTGGTTCTGGTGTTTTTTTATGAAACTACAGGGCACCTTACATGGCTACTGCTGCTTAAGCAATGTGAAGCAGGGTTTTGGATCAAGTACATTGATCGCAAGATTGGGCTTCGCTCTTTTTGTTTATCTTCTTTTATTTTTGGTTCTGCCGTTTGTTCATGTTACTGGGTACCTTACATATTTACTGATGCTCAAGCAATGGAAGGAAAGGTATCAGGGGGAGGAAACAAAAAGTCTATATCTGTACTTAAGATTATGGTATTGCTTACTTACACTCATAGATAAGAAGTATATACTCACATATTACTCTAAGAAGAAAAATGTAAAGGATAAATGTGCCAAACACTCCCGTGGGGGTGGACCTGATGGGTCAATGTCGCTTCATAAACCAAATTCTGATATTATTATGCCTTGTTCTTACTATGATGCAGTCCCTTAATATCCTCTCGTGGAATGTGAGGGGTCTCAACTCTAAAATTAAGAGAGCTCTAGTATTTAAATATATCCTAAAGCGAAAGCCACATATCATATTTCTCCAGGAATCACATTTAGTGGGGTCCAAAACGCTAGCCCTTCATAGGGCTTATGTGGGAAGAGCATTTCACTCTACCTACTCCAGTTATGCAAGAGGGGTATCTGTGCTACTGGCTAAGTCCCTTCTCTATACTGTCAAAACGGTTAAATCGGATCCTATGGGTAGATATGTGGCGATCGCTATAATTATTAATAACCAACCTTATACCTTAGTGGCAGTATATATACCACCCCCATTTACAATTAAGGTATGGGAGGGAATGATGGCTGAGGTATTACAAATGGCGGAAGGTCCAATAATTTTGGCTGGAGATTTAAATGCTGTGTTATCCACGGAAAAGGATAGATTTAAGATGGCTGCGGTAGGAAGCTCACCACTAGAGGCCTGTGTGAGACCATATGACTTGGTAGAAGCATGGAGGTGGAAACACCCTGACGACAGAGAGTACTCATGTTTCTCCCCCACCTTTAATACACTTTCAAGGATAGATTTGTGTTTTGTGTCCAGGGACCTATTACCAAGGGTGTTGGATGTTCAATATCTGCCGAGGGCCATCTCGGATCACTCTCCCATGCTTCTCTCCATAGATATGGAGAAGCCGAGGGGCTATGTGGTATGGAGGTTAGCCCCCTTGTGGCTTGATGAGGAGTGCTTCGAGGGGTCCACTGCGACATCCATTAATAATTTCTGGTTAGAAAACAGGAAAGAGGTTCCGATTGGGGTCACATGGGATGCATTTAAAGCCACACTCCGGGGGTCCATATCAGGTTTAGTCAAACAACTGCAGTCAGATAAAGGATGGAAGGTTAGAGAGGCGGAACAGGTGGCCACTGAATCTGAAGTAGAATACATTAAAAATCCCAACTCAGACACCTATAGGATATGGAGGAAGAACATTAGAAACCTAGACTTGGTGATGATAGAAAAAACTTTACCAAAACCAGAGGATCTTTGAATTTGGAGATAAAAACAGCAGACTAATGGCATACTTGGCGCACTCTCAGCAAGCTCCAACCTCTATTCCAAGAATATGTGACACAAGTGGTAAAATCTGTACATCGCATGATGATGTTGCAGATGCATTTTTGTCATTCTATAAAGATCTTTATGAATCAAGGGTAGACTATGGGTTGGAGGAGGTTCGGACATATCTCGCCTCAATACCCCTGACAGAACTTACAAGGGAGGTAGTAGAGGAATTGGATGATCAGCTTACAATAGATGAAGTATTGTCAGCTATAAAGTCCCTGAAACCTAACAAGACCCCTGGACTGGATGGTTTCCCAGTCGAGTGGTATGGAGCATATGCGGAAATTTTGGCCCCTAAGCTGGTTGAGATGTACGAAGATGCGTTTGATAGAGGTATTTTACCAGAATCCATGAGAGAAGCACTGATAGTACTGATTCCCAAGCCGCACAAGGACCACAATTTATGTGAATCATATAGGCCTATATCCCTTATTAATGTTGACGCAAAAATTCTAGCTAAAATTCTAGCGAAACGATTGAATAAAGTGATAGCATCTATTATTCATCCTGATCAGACAGGATTAATTCCTGAGAGGTCGACTGCCATAAATTTGAGACGCCTCTATACCATACTACAATCAAAAGGCCCTACTCCTGACACTCGGGTGGTGGTGTCACTAGACACCCATAAGGCGTTTGATTAGATAGAATGGCCATACCTCATAGCGGTCTTTGGGCGGTTGGGTTTCGGACCAAGATTTGTGAAATGGGTCAGGCTCCTATATGCGGAGCCTAGGGCTAGACTACGGGTCAACAACACTATTATGGGACTTATTAACATAGCTAGGGGCACGCGGCAGGGGTGCCCTTTGTCGCCCCTGCTGTTCGCCCTGGCAATAGAACCGTTGGCGGCTCTGCTGAGGGTGGATGAACAGGTCAAGGGATGCAAAATTAACGAGTGGGAAGAAAAAACATCAATGTACGCAGACGATATGCTTTTATATTTAGAGGAGGTTGAGGGGTCACTACCCATAGCATTAGACAGAATATCTGACTTTGGGAGATACTCCGGGTTCAAAGTGAACTGGAGTAAATCCGTAATATTCCCCTTTGACTCTGCATGTGTCCCGAAGCTCCCTCAGGGGATACCACTATCTGTGGTCTCCAGGTTCCGTTACCTGGGAGTCGAGATACAGTTACCGATAAAATCGTATGTGTCGATTAACTTGGTGCCGGTATGGAAGCGTCTGAAGGAAAGTGCACAGACCTGGGCTAAATTACCCCTAAGCCTCTTAGGGAGAATCAACATATTTAAAATGATTTACCTGCCCAGGTTTCTGTACCTACTTTGGCATGCACCAGTATATATTCCTAAGAAATGGTTTATAGAAATAAATAAGACATTGGTCACTTTTCTGTGGGGACCTAAACCTGCCAGAATATCTATGGAAACTCTTCACTTACCCATAAGGTCAGGTGGGCTGGCTTTACCGAACCTCAGATACTATTACCTAGCTGCCCAATTAACACATGTACATTGGTGGGGCTTCCCACAGTTAAACATAGCATCAGTGGCCACTCAGGCAGCCCAGGTCCACTCGTACGAAGCACTAATCAATGTCCTACTTAGAAACGGGCCATACCCAAACAAGCTAACATTTTGAAACTCTCATATAAAATATTTCATATATGTAATAAGTTAATGGGGGGATCTAGCTTAGCAGAATCTCCTAATGCGCCGCTGTGGCATAACCCGCAACTCTCAGAAATAGCCAAGGTTCCGGATGGAGCATGTTGGGCCGTTTACAGAATAAAATATGCACATCAACTGTTTAGGACTGGAATCTTTAGATCCTTTATAGATCTGAAGACTGAATATAACATACCTAATACCTTTTTTTTTAGATATTTACAGTTGAGACATGCCGTTAGGGCTCAATATGGCGGGGTTGAGGTAAATCTATCCCCATCAGCACTGGAAAAACTTATTGCTGAAGCTGATCACTCAAAATTGATCTCCAGATATTACTCAGTCCTGCTGCCATCTTCTTCTTTTGGGTTGGACAGGGTGGCTATACAGTGGAAGGCAGATATACCATCTCTTACAGAGGAAACATGGCAGGAGGTACTGGACACTACGGTGTCATCAATGATCGTGGCTAAAGATAAAATGCTTCAATTCAATTATCTACATAGGATGTACTACACCCCAAAAAGACTGCACAGAATGGGAGGGAGGGATTCCCTGGAGTGTCCCCGTTGCAAAGCGGAGGTGGGAGATTTCTTCCATATGGTGTGGCAATGCCCCCAGGTCACGGCTTACTGGGGGGAGATCCTCACATATATGGAGGTAAAGCTTGAACTCCCTAATATATATTCTCCGGCCAGGTGTCTTCTCGGTGACCTGGAGGAGGAGGATCTATCCGTATCACAGAAAACCCTTCTGCGCATATTATTTTGTTATGCCAAGAAGGCTTTAGCCCTCAAATGGAGGGAGCAGAACCCCCCCTCTCTAGGGGACTGGGTGAAATTAGTTAGCAATGCCTTACCTATGTATAAACTCACTTACCAAGCTAGAGGAAGTAATAAAAAGTTCAATAAAATTTGGGGGAAATGGATTACAAATATATCAGGAGAAATTGAAGTATAAAAGTTTTCTGGTTATTATTAAAAATGTGTATGTAAAGGTGCGATAGTAGTGTGGCATGAACCAAACCTATGCTAAAGACTTAATAATAGAGCATACAAAGCGGTTGGAAATGTAAGGGACCAACTAAAGACACAGTAAAATGATACATAAGAGCAATGTTTATTTTATTTAATAAAAGTGCATTATTTTTATGATGACAAATATTGGATATAAGTGACTGTTTCCCGTTTACCGTATATTGTAATATAAAAGATTGAGCTGTAAAAGTAAAATGTGACATAACGATGTAAAAATCTGTGAACTTCAATAAAATTTACCCTTTAAAAAAAAAATATTACAATTGTACGTTTATGGTAACAAGGGGCGTTATATAGGCAGGCTAATTCTAATCAGGACTCGAAAGAATGCAAACATGTACTGAAAACATTATTAGTGCTGTGTGCACAGTGAGGGCAGAGTGCAATACACACAAAATAGAATAAAATTATATACAGAACTTACAAATTTCCAATACAGTTATGAGGAAAGGTTGCGAGCACTGAATTTATTCTCTCTGGAGAAGAGACGCTTGAGAGGGGATATGATTTCAATTTATAAATACCATACTGGTGACCCCACAGTAGGGATAAAACTTTTTTGTGGAAGGGAGTTTAACAAGACACGTGGCCACTCATTAAAATGAGAAGAAAAGAGGTTTAACTTTAAACTACGTAGAGGGTTCTTTACTGCAAGGGCGCCAAGGATGTGGGATTCCCATCCACAGGCGTGGTCTCAGCGGGGGGCATTGATAGTTTCAAGAAACTATTAGATAAGCACTTGAACAACTGCAACATACAGCGATATACAATGTAATACTGACATATAATCACACACATAGGTTGGACTTGATGGACATGATGTCTTTTTTCAACCTCACCTACTATGTAACTATGTAACTTTCATGCATAAATAAAAAAAAATAAAAAAAAATAAAAAACAGTAAAGTTAGCCCAAATTTTTTTTATAATGTGAAAGATGATGTTACACCGAGTAAATAGATATCTAACATGTCATGCTTTATAATTGCGCCTGCCCGTGGAATGGCGACAAACTACGGTGCTTAAAATTTTACATAGGTGACGCTTTAAGCGCCTTTACAGGTTACCAGTTTAGAGTTGCACAGGAGGTCCGGTGCTAGAATTATTGCTCTGACGTTCGCGACAATACCTCACATGTGTGGTGCAATCACCGTTTACATATGTGTGCGGGTGTAACGTATGCGTTCGCATTAGCGGGTAAGCATGGTTGGACTGGGGCGCTTTAAAAAAAATGTATTTTTATATTTTATTATTTATTTTGTACATTTTTTTTTATTATTAACTTTATTGCTATCACAAGGGATGAACAACATCCCTTGTGACAGCATGAGCCATGACAGGCCCTTTATATGGAGAGATCTGGGGACCCCAAATCTCTCCTCTAGCCTCCCATGCAGCCGATCAGACACAGATCGGTCTGTTTGGCTGCTTTCCTGGCCGCTGATGGCCAGGTAAACAAAGAGGCAGAATCGGAAGTGATAACATAACTCGTTGCTCACGGTTTGTTGGGTTAAAGAGAGAAGGGAATTATGTCAGCTATCTCCGCTGGCCGCATCGCTCCCGGGCACCGCGATCGTACGGTAGCGGGAGAGGCGGCGGCAGGAGGGGGGTAGGACACCCTTCCGCCACCTGTAGAAGTGATTGAGTGCCTAATTAGCCACTCAGATCAGTTCTGCATGAAAGAGAATTGTTGGGTAAAAACAAACATACCGGAATGATGCCTGTAGGTGTAGGCATCATTCTGCTATAACCACTGAAACCGGAGGACATCCTCCCAGCAGGAAGTGGAAATTGTTTTACATCGCAATACCTGCAAAAGGGGCCCGATGTGATTTAGCAGGACTTCATTTTCTGACTAAAGTTCCACTTTAACATTGAACTTCTGTTATTTGTTCCCTTTTTCGGTCTAGTAAATATACAATTGAAAGTGGTTTATTAACTTCTTCAGATCCGCGCTATAGCCGAATAACAGCTACAGCGCGGACCTACTTTGCCGGGAGTATGTCTATTGACGTCCTCCCGTGCCCGAGTGGCCTGCGCGCCCCCTGCAGGGAGCACGCGGCGTGCTCTGTGATCAGCGAGTCTATGAAACTCGGCTGATCACAGATCCCGACCCCTTACCACGTGATCAGCTGTTAGCCAATGACAGCTGATCATGCAATGTAAACTAAGGTGACCAGATTTTCAAAATGAAATCCGGGGACATTTTTTTTTTGGCAAATGGTAAACGATTTTATAAGCATATATTCCTCAAATTATATATGCAGTGTATGTGGTATATGTTTATGGAAGGATTATATGATATAGACTGTAATGGAAATTTGTAAGTTCTGTATATAATTGTATTCTATTTTGTATGTATTGCACACTGCCCTCACTGTGCACACAGCACTAATAATGTTTTCAGTAAATGTTTACATTCTTTCGAGTCCCGATTAGAATTAGCCTGCCTATGTAACGCTCCTTGTTACCATAAATGTACAATTGTAATATTAATGTGATACCTACGTAATCATGTGCATAAAAACCTTCAATTGCGTCATAATAAAGCAGAACAGTTATTTGGAAAGATGCTGAGCGTATCTTTTGTGTCTGTTCCCTACTGCAGTAGTTATTATAATTTGGAACCACTAATCAATATGAGGATAGGAGTTGCCTATCATCAATTTAACCAAGTCAGCATGGTGAGCTTTGCTTTAGGAGGGGATTCCAGGTGACCCTGAGTATCCGAAACGAGGAGCTTGAGACGATCCGGGAATTTCTGATAATCAGCCGGCTGAGGTAAGCCTTTTGCTTACATTTGAGTTATCAGACTTCCTTGATCGGTAAGGCATTTTTGGGACAAAGGGTACCTATTTTACTCCCCTTAATCGAACTGTATTGATTGGTGGTTATATGTTATGTTGTCCCTGTCTATTGTCCATCGGAGTGTTATAGATAAGAAAGGGAAGAATAGTACTGTTCACAGGTATATGTAGTACATCTGCTAGATAAAGTAGTTTAGAGGCAAGAGGGTATAGGCATATGTAGAGAAGACTGGCCAGTCATTATGGGCATTGAATTAAGTAAGGGAATGAAGGGTAAGAGACCCTCAAAAATGTCCAGCGCAAGAGGAGCGCTATATATGAACCGAAGGTGCGGTTCCGCCTATACTGAGCCCCTAGATTAATGGTTACAGTGTACAGGGATCCACAATGGGTAACTGGGTTACCAAGGTCCACAGGGACTAAGAATCATGCAGAGTAAACAGCTAGAGAAACAGCTATCTATGTGAGCAGGATGGATGAAGGGTGACATTAACACTAGACAGAAAGGGACATTTTCATGTTAAGTTGTGGGATGAATTTGGGGTCAGGCACTACAACTAGTAAAATCAGAAACAGAGAAATGAGAATTAAAACAGAATACTTTATATGTTGTCAGAGAGGGAAGATGGGATGAGTACTGTGGCTCCCCGTCTGATCATAGAATCATAGAAGCTAGATATAAAAGATATCTGAACAAAATAAGGAAAGCAGAATTTAGGCAGGGAAATATTAATGAGAGTTAAAAGAAATTGAGAGAATGATATGCATGTGTTGTGTACAAATGGGAAAAATGTAAGCGATTTTAGAGAGATATTGGTGTGTGTGCGAATGCTGGGACCTTTAGTTCTATTGCTTGTGTGTGTCATGTACGCAGATGTGACCCCCTCCTTTGCACTCTCATGAAAGAAATGTGGCTGGGATGAGAGGTTAGTGATAAGCTGGAAGGACACCATGCCAATTTCTGTTTTTTAGACAAAACATTTATAACAAAATGTGCCGGGTTAACAAATCTAATGGTAAACAATGCGATCACAATTATTTTGAATCTGTTTTCCAGACATGGTAAAATGAAGGTTACATTTAACCGTGTATTACACAAATTGAATATCCTTTGATAGTGGAAACAGTGCATTTAAAAAAGGGAAATTAAGTAAAATTAAGTAATAATGAGTATTCATTTCTAATATGAGTTTAACAATTATATAGATATATTGAAACTGATTTAGACAACCTTTGGTTGGAAATGAAATCCAGGTTATTGGGGAAATTTGTAAAATGGGATTAGTTTAGATTAAGATAACAATTTTGTAATTTTACATTTATACAATAAGCCCTTATTGAGAGAAAAAAAGATTAAGATGAGGTTGTTATTTGGAATAAAGCTGCCATAATATTTAACAAAGCCAAGATGGATGGGATACATAAGAAGTTTTTCTACAAAAATGATATTGTAAGGTGTTTGATGATAACTTGATGTGCGGTCCATGATGTGAGAGTAATAATAAATAAAATTAAATATAACAGACCCATCACATCAAGTCCACACACCCTGTTAGGATAGATGCCACCTGCAGCCAGTTGTTTTAAAGTTTTTGATGCTTTCTGGTCCATCATACAGATTGGTCCTTTTGTTTTTATTTATTTTTATTTTTGAAATCCAAAGCAGAATGTGTGGATTGTGAAATGATGTGCCCCTTTTTCTTGTAAGTACTGTGGTATAAGCAGAAGAATAGTTTTGGATTTATGGGCATCTCTGCATGACCGCAGGGTATTGTTATCATTTATTATAATATTGCCAGGAAAAAGTTGTCTTTTGAAACATGAAACTGGAGTTCTTACACAAACAGTGTGATAGAAAACAAGCCATTGTAATATATTTATGCAAGCTGGACCCAGTAATAAATGGTAAACCCCGATATATCAGAGCTGCAGCTTTTATGCAAGGGTGCTATTAGACAAAGTTGGATATTGTTTTGGTCAAACATTTAATTTTTAATGGTCCGACATTCTGCGCAGCAAATATACAGCTAACTAAATGTTTGTCTAATGAAAGGTTTAAAATATGAGTTTGTTTATGTACAAATCTAACAATGAAAAACGCGTACATTTATTCAAAAGAAAGGAAAAGACACATGTGTTAAATTGATGGTGTAGGAATCAGCTGCTGTGAGCCCAGTGCAGGACACACTCCCTGAAGACCCAGATATTAATTTTTTTGTAGATTTGAGTATGCAGTTTATCACCCAGAAGGATACTCTGTATTCAAAGTCATTGGACCCTTTTTCCCCAGCTCAAGAAGCAGAGCTCCATGTTTTAGCAAAGCCTGTGAGCTATAAAAAGAGTGTATATTTATATAGATAGTCGAGATATAGAGAGCTTTTGGTTCCATTTAAAGGGCCAGAAGTTTGTTTTTACTCCGGAAGGTAAACCAATCAAGCATGCCAAGTTAATTTGATTGGCTGTTTTCAGCCTTCCAGGTTCTTGCTGAGGTAGCCATATTAACTTTCACACATGGAAGCAGACCAGGTGACTAAGGATGCTGCATAACAGCCCCGGACACTTGATGGGTCTGTGCAACTCACAGATTCCACCCTAGTTCTGGCCCAGTATAGCTGGGATTAATAATTCAACTTTAAGGACCCCAGAACGAGAAGAACAAGTGGTCCACAGGGGGCAACTTCTTATGAAACAGGACTTTGGAAAAGGTGATCATTTATGTCTGCCAGCCACTCTTTTCCCTCCAGCTTGACACATGGACCGTGTCATCAGTCACAAGAAGTTTTGGCTGCCTTAGTAAATGAGCGTGGGATAGAGCCAGGGTTCTCCACAGTTGTTTTACTAACATACCACTTCTTGTTTTACCTGTTACCAAAGGTGTTACCAAAAGCTGAACATCCCTTCCAGAGATTACAAAAAAGATATATCCAGATGCCCAAGTCAGGATCTTACAAGTATGCATTTTGTCTGTATGGACATGTTTTTTGGATGTCCAGTGGCAAATGTTACTGCAAAGGCCACAGTAAAAAGTGTTATCAGAAGTAGTTTGTAAGTACAGAGTGCCAGAACGTACAGAGAGTAACAGAGGAAATCATTTTTATAGGAGAGTCCTTACTAGAAGTTTTCAGGTTTTATTTTTACACCCCCTACTGTCTACAATATAGCGGACAAAGTAGAGTAAGAAACTAGAAAACTTTTGCCTGAATGTTTTCTTCTATTTTATCAAGCCTCTAAGGGGATGTTGGACTCTCTCCCTATGGGATTTGGTTTGGGAGTGTGTTACTTGCTTATATTTTGTCTCAGCAGCTGAAGTCCTCCATTCGGATCTCACAGAGAATGTTGCTGATCTTTTAAGGTTTTTTACAAACTCATTTATGTGTTTTCTCCTCAATTCCAGATCCTAAAAGTTTGGAAGGATCTAAAACTAAAGCCAGGTGACTTGTGGATTGTTAAGAGACATTTATATATAAGGAAATGTTTGGAGACTCAATACAGCATCTATTTCATGTACAGTTTTTGCAAAACTTGAAGGAAAAGTCACCTGGATCCACACCAGACACTGAAAAAATGACTTAATTAAAGAAATCTCTGTGTTTGATTTGTTTCCCTCTTGTCATCACAGTCTAGGGTACTTTTTGATTCAATTACTTTAATTGTAAGGGATATATATATTTGAAAAATAGTTTAGCCATGTTGAAGTCATATTTGTCTTTTGTATGTCTTCCATTTTATGTAGAATTGTCTGTGTTTACATATGCTGATAAGTCAGCATGTCCACAATTAAGCTAGTAGGCCATTCTGGCCACAGGAGTGTACAGCCAGTACTCTGTAAATATGTCTTATCAATCATTTGTTTTTCACAATGAAAAGTCATTTTGTAATGAAAAAGTTGCTCAGCTATTATTTTCTCCACAATGGAGTTTTTTGCCTCTTTGGCCAGGACTACCTCCACCTAAGCGTGTGGAGGTTCCAGATTAAAGGTGATAGCAGGTATGGTTAGTGATCAAAATTTTGATCAAAAGAGGGGAGACTGTAATGGAAATTTGTAAGTTCTGTATATAATTGTATTGTATTTTGTATGTATTGCACACTGCCCTCACTGTGCACACAGCACTAATAATGTTTTCAGTAAATGTTTACATTCTTTCGAGTCCTGATTAGAATTAGCCTGCCTATGTAACGCCCCTTGTTACCATAAACGTACAATTGTAATATTAATGTGATACCTACGTAATCATGTGCATAAAAACCTTCAATTGCATCATAATAATGCAGAACAGTTATTTGGAAAGATGCTGAGCGTATCGTTTGTGTCTGTTCCCTACTGCAGTAGTTATTATTAATTTGGAACCACTAATCAATATGAGGATAGGAGTTGCCTATCATCAATTTAACCAAGTTAATACGTTATTTCTCACATTTCGTCCATGAGATAAAAAAAAAAAATTCTTAGAATTTTTTGGGATACGACTACCAAATGTTAAGAAGATAAGATGGAGATAAAACTTTTCAATGCATATTTTGTATTTTATTCTTGCCAAAGAATTTTGGTTCAACAATAACAATGAACAATAAATTAACAATTCAGAACAGTAAAAGATTGCATGGTAACAACACGTAGGATACCTTCGAACATAAATAATAAAATATTAATAGCTAACTGTTATAAGACTACAAATGTACGGTAAAGTGCCGCTAAAAATAGCGGCGCTTTACCGCCGTCGCCGCCCCAGCGTGAAAGCAGCCTTACAGCAGATGTCATTTGTGGACTGAGCTCCTGTATGTTTCATTGGATTCACGAATACAGTTTTTTTGGACTGTTTTGATATACACAGCTCTAATTGGACAATAATTGTATGTTTTTTGCACAATTGACTATCACATATACAAAAACATATTTGGGAGGCACACCCTACAATGCGTTTAAATTCAAGATGGTGCTGCTATAAGACTTACAAACAGTACAAAACAGATTACAGCGCACACATACAAGAATGACATTACCTGCAAGGCTAGTTAAAAACACCTGAACATATTCAAAAAAATACGGGGGTTTGGTCACACTATATGGTCATATAGTGCTAAGCCCACTAAGACCCCTTTCACACCGAGGGCGTTTTGCAGGTGCTATAGCGTTAAAAATAGCGCCTGCAATCCGCCCTCAAACGGCTGCTCTATTGTTTCCAGTGTGAAAGCCCGAGGGCTTTCGCACCGGAGCGGTGTGCTGGCAGGACGTCAGGAAAAGTCCTGTCAGCAGCTTCTTTGGAGCGGTGAAGGAGCGGTGTGTTTACCGCTTCTCCACCGCTGCTCCCCATTGAAATCAATGGGACAGCGTTGGGATACCGCCGGCAAAACGCCGCTATTGCGGCGCATTGCGGGCGGTTTTAACCCTTTCTCGGCCTGCTAGCGGGGGGGGGGGGTAAAGGCGCCCCGCTAGCGGCAGAAATGCGCCGCAAATCCGACGGTAAAACGCCGCTAAAAATAGCGGCGTTTTACCGCCGACGCTATAGGCGGCTCGGTGTGAAAGGAGTCTTACTGCGACAAAGTACCCTGAATTAGTGGGGAAACATATTACAGCACACACATTCAAGAAAACTATCACATATATTTTTTTTTTTTTTATATAATCAATTGCATATTTTATATATCTATATATAGATATATATATATATCTATATAAAGATATATATCTATCTATCTATCTATATATATATATATATATATATATATATATATATATATATATATATATATATAGTGCCACATGAGTGCTGCCTGTCAGTGCCCACCAGTGAAGGAGAAAAATTTTATCATGTTAGCTGCTAGCATAAAAACTCACCTGCTTGTGGCCATTCACTCTGTACTACTTCTTGCCTACAATTCCCATAGTTCCTTGCAGGACCGGAGGGAAGGGGAGGAACGCTGTACTCTGTCCTCTCCTCTATGCAGCCAGGAGGACGATTGGAGGAGGGAGCAGAGGTAGGAGGAGAGGGGCGGGATGCTGGAAGAGTCACGTGATGGATTTTTCAGCTGAGGAGGAGTGGTGGCTACTAACTACACTAGCACAGAATAGGCAGGCTGGAGCCGCTCCAGCTCCTCCTCTACAGTCACTCTACATAGCTCTGCATGTGCTATCTCTTGGGGCAACGCCCCCGTCCATCGGGGAAACACCCCCATCCATCGGGGAAACACCCCCATCCATCGGAAAACTGCTGCAGCCTGGCTGCCCAAATGCCGACCGGCAAAACCGGGGACAAAAGCGGGGACAAATGGGGTCCGGGGATCATAGTCGGAAAACAGGGACTGTCCCCGGAAAACGGAGACGTCTGGTCACCTTAATGTAAACAGAGCTGGTAGTCGGCTATTTTTTCTCCTCGCGCTGACAGCGTGAGGAGAAAAAAGTAAGCCGATCACCGGCGGCTCTCAGAGGGACATCAGTCCCGATCAAGGAGAGCTCCCGCCAGCTCATCTGTGTCCACCTGTGCCACCTGCCAGTGCCACCTACCAGTGCACAACAGTGCCACCCATCAGTGCCCACAGTGCCACCTATCAGTGTCACTAATCATGCCTCATCAACAGTTCTGCCCATCAGTGTCACCTACCAGTGCCCATCAGTGTCACCTATCAGTGGTACCTATCAGTAACACCTATCAGCGCCCATCAGGGCCCATCAGTGCCATCCTATCAGTGGCCATCAGTGCTGCCTTTTTTTTTGCCCATCAGTGCCACCCATCAGTGACATCCTATCAGTGGCTATCAGTGCTGCCTTATCTGTGCCCATCAGTACCGCCTTATCTGTCCCCATCAGTGCTGCTTTATCTGTGCCTATCAGTGCCACCTTATCTGTGCCCATCAGTGCGGCCTATCAGTGCCCACCAGTGCGGCCTATCAGTGCCCACCAGTGCGGCCTATCAGTGCCCACCAGTGCGGCCTATCAGTGCCCACCAGTGCCGCCTCATCAGCGCATATCAATGAAGGAGGAAAATTACCTGTTTGCAAAATTTTATAACAAACTATGAAAATTATTTTTTTTCAAAATTCTCCATCTTTTTTTGTTTGTTTAGCAAAAATAAAAACCCCAGCTGTGATTAAATACCACCAAAAGAAAGCTGTATTTATGTGAAAAAAATGCTAAAAATTTCATTTGGGTACAGTGTTGTATGACCGCGCAATTGTCATTCAAAGTGCGACAGCGCTGAAAGCTGAAAATTAGCCTGGGCAGGAGGGGGGTTTAAGTGCCCGGTAAGCAAGTGGTTAAATCCCTTTGTGCACAAAAAAATAGTCATTAATCCTGCAGGAAATCCAGTGCTGTCCTGTGTCCTCTGCAGATTTATCTCATACAAGGTTATCAGAAAATGTGTTAGGACTACAAAACACCTCTCCCTATGTTATGGAGAAGAGTAGAGAGGGGGTGTTCTTCTGTCCTAACATTCTGATAACATTGTCTAAGGCTGGGTTGACACCATTGCGAATTGAATGTGGGATCTCCGTATCTAATTCGCAATAGCAGGAGATTCTGACCGGCTCTCATATCTCCGCTGCGGGTCCGATACGTTTTGCAGAGAAACGCTGTGCATCTTTTGGTCCATTTTAGGTGTGAATTCAGCCCAAAATTTGGGCTGAAATTGGACCTGAAACGGTGAACCAGGACGCACCGGACCCCTCCTGTGAGACAGATCAGTCTTAGGTGTGAACCCAGCCTAAAGCTGCCCATAAATGGATTGGAACTCAGCTGGTTCAGCAGGGACTGGCCTATTTTCGATTCATGTGTGGCACCTCCCAAGCAACAGAAGTCGATCTATAAATTGATTTCTGTCAAACAGGCTTGCTGAGAAATTTGTTTCGGTTAAAGGCTGCAGCCCATTGATGATTAGTGAATTCTGATGGAGGAGTTCTGCTGTCAGAATTCAATGGCATAGCGGGGAGGATTCCTTCCATAAGCCTTTATAGCTTGTGTAGATGGAGGAATCAATTTGTGTTTTTTTTCAATCCGTCCGCTGGCTGTTCAATGGTCAGCCTAAAGTAAGAGTGCACAGGACAGCACTGGATTTCCAGCAGGATCAACAGGTCATAGTGTAACAAAGCTGTTTCCCTGTAGATATAGTGCATTGAGAAAGTAGTCACCCTAGGACAGGAAACGTGTTTATGGCAAGATCACAAAGTGAAAATAAAAAACATGAAAAACTGTTAGGCTGAAATGCGATTTGTGCTGAACGTGGCACGCAATAACTTGGGGTCATTTACACTTGCTTAGACTAACACACAATGCTTCAGTGGTGCTTTTTTGAAGCTTGGCAAATGCCCTATGTGTGTTGATTCGCGATTTGTTTTAAAGTAGAACCTCAGCTCTGGTGTACCCCCACTCAGTTCATTAGTACCACTGTTCAGTCGATATTCAGCTCATTAATACACTTGTTCAGCAGATCCCCTTCTCATTAGTAACCCCCAGATCTTCTGATGCCCCACGCAGTAGTAACTCCCAGCTCTGCTGATGCCCCACTCAGTAATAATCCCCAGCTCTGCCAATGCCCCACTCAGTAGTAAGCCCCAGCTCTGCCAATGCCTCATTCAGTAGTAACCCTCATCTCTGCTGATCTCCCACTCAGTAGTAACCCTCATCTCTGCTGATCTCCCACTCAGTAGTAACCCTTATCTCTGCTGATCTCCCACTCAGTAGTAACCCTTATCTCTGCTGATCTCCCACTCAGTAGTAACCCTCATCTCTGCTGATCTCCCACTCAGTAGTAACCCTCATCTCTGCTGATGCCCCACTTAGTAGTAACCCCCATCTTTGCTGATCTTCTGGTTTGCTGACCCTTCTCTCTCTCTGGTTCCCGCTCAACTCCAGCTATAATGCTCCCATGCTGCACACCACGTGTGACATTGCTAGTTTCTCCTGCTCTGGTCCCCCAGCTCTGCTGATCCTCCGCTGCTCAGTCCTCTCTCTCTGGTCCCCGTTCACTTTCCACTATAGTGTTTCCCAAGTTGCACACCATTTGGTTGATTTACTAAAAAGGGAGAGTGCAAAATCTGGTGCAGCACTGCATGGAAACCAATCAGCTTCCAGGTTTTATTGTCAAAGCTTAATTGAACAAGCTGAAGTTAGAAGCAGATTGGCTACCATGCACAACTACACCAGATTTTGCACTCTTCAGTTTTAGCAAATCAACTCCCTTGTGTGCCGTCTGCTAGTTGCTCCGCTGAAGTCTGGCCCCTGCTCACCTTCCTGCTGCCCCACACTGCACACCAGATTTGACGTCTGCACCAGATACTCCCAGAATATATAAACATGAGCCGGAAGTGACTGCTGATGATGTCTTTCCGGTTTGCTTGTTGGTTTACCAGTGCATCTTGGGATATGTCATACCTGCAATACCTACAAAGCAAAGGGAAGCTAAAGCTGAATAAAAGCTTCTCCATAGCTACAGGTGCTGTAAGTCAGCTTTGCCACAGATTTCTATGGAGGCTTTGAAGAACCAAGAAAGCGACATGAGGCTTAATTTTTTAAGCAAAGCCAAGCAAATGCAACCAGTGTTGCCAACCTACCAGATTGAAATTTACTGACACAACACCCACAATTTACTGGCACAGCCACGTTTTTACTGGCTTTTCCAAAAGTTACAAAATTATAGTTTTAAGTGAAAATTTCAGTATTTAGGCTACAAACAAGTACAATATGCAATTTGCAATATGATTTAAAGAGGAGGTCCACCTTAAAAAAAATTATTAAAAGCCAGCAGCTACAAATACTGCAGCTGCTGACTTTTAATAAATGGACACTTACCTGTCCAGGGTGCCCGGGATGTCGGCAGCAGATGACGAGCAATAGCTCGGTTCTCGGCTGCCCCCGCCGCTATCCTCGGTCAGGGAATCAAGAAGTGAAGCGTTGCGGCTTCACTGCCCGGTTCCCTACTGTGCATGTGCGAGTCGCGCTGTGCGTCTTCACTGGTCCCCGTTGTGTTATGGGAACTGTGTGTTTCCCAGAACACAATGGTGGTGGTGGTGGTGGTGGTGGGCATCTGCGGCTAGCTATTCACAGAAGTGGGTGCAAATACCTGTATTATACAAGTATCTGCACCCCCCTCCCCTCTGAAAGGTGCCAATTGTGGCACTGGAGGGGGGGAGGAATCCGATGAGTGGAAGTTCCACTTTAGGGTGGAGCTCCGCTTTAAGGTACATATTAAGGCAAAAACCATATTTCTTATTTTATTTTACTCAGGAGGGCAAGAAATTAGGATGGGCAGGCACACACACATGAAATTGACGCTAACAGTATACTAAACGCAGTGTGCAGCAACACAGATGATGATGACACCTCACCAACACGTTACGTCCCCTTCTGAGTCACAGTGACAGTTTCTCTCCACGCCAGGTGGTCCCTTCAATCCACTGCAGTCCAAACAGCACTGACAGTCCCTCTCCCAGCTTGCCTTGCTCCTGTCCCGCAGACCCACACACAAGGCTCCAGCCACTCCACTCAGCTCCCTTGCACTATGACTTCACACGATATGTCACCACCTCCGCCAGACTCACCCCCCGCCGGCACCGCCCGAACACACTGTAGCAGGCACTTGGATGGTCTCGGCCAAGCATCACAGTCTTTTTTTTTTTTTTTTTACTGGCAACCTTTTCCTGTTACTGGCATTTACTGGCAGGAGAAAAGTGCCCATTTTTTACGGGCTGCCAGTAAAAATACTGACGGTTGGCAACACTGAATGCAACATGTTAGCAGGACTGTAAACTAACCATATTATTTAGTGACGGGTGCTTTGATTGACATTCAGAGTGTTTTAAAAAAGCGTGTCCAATGTCACATTTTGAAGCAAGTGCTTCATTACTCAATAGAAAGAGAAGACAGTTTGTAGGTGCAATCTGGTTAGAGAGATCAGCTGGCAACGAGTACCTTTTTTACTGGGCAAGTGACAACCCTACCTGCCTACTAGCCATGCTCATGTTAAGGAGAAAGAACTGATTTTATTTTTGTAGGTTTCAGCTTTCCATGAAACCAGAAACATTAAAAGGCAGCTGGTGGATTTGTTCTTGGAAACAAAAAATGTCCCGAGTTTTGCCATTTTAATAGGATTCTTATCGAATCAAAATAGCCATTATTGAATCAGCATGAAATAGAGGATATAACGCAGAGCCAGCAGCCCTCGCACAGCTAAATATCACCCACTGCTCACAAACAAGCCAAGATGAGAGCCACAGCCTGAGGCATCAGTACAAGGGAGTGTGTGTTTGTGGAACAGAGAGATTAGATATTAGAAATCGTTCTGGGCCCTGGACTTCATAGGGAAAGCTGGGAAGGCCAAGATTGCACGTAATAATGCCATTTGTCTTTTTTTTTTTGCAGATACATAAAAGAGGACGAGCACAACAGGCAGTTTTTGCTGTGAATTAAAAGCGAACGGGCAGTTCAGCATCCTAGCTGACGGGGACTTGGGCCATGAAACAAATTGGGAGACTTGATGGAAAGCTCTGCTTATCTCCAGGGTGGTCTTTGTGTGATTCCTTGACATTTGCCCTAAAATGTCAGCCAGAAATATGGCCTCTCTTTTGCCCCAGTAGCAGTTTAGAGTATGTCACTGTGTGATATTTCAATAAAGTTTGTTAAAAAAAAAAAAGTAATCGGCGCATCAGCACTGCTGTCATCCTACAGCACACCAGCGGCTGCATTCTAATAAAGCCACTGTTGTGAACCAGCCCTTAAGCTGGCCATACATTATACAATTTTCCTTTACAGTTTAGCAGTTTAGAGTAATGCCCCGTACACACGGTCGGACATTGATCGGACATTCCGACAACAAAATCCATGGATTTTTTCCGACGGATGTTGGCTCAAACTTGTCTTGCATACACACGGTCACACAAAGTTGTCAGAAAATCCGATCGATCTGAACGCGGTGATGTAAAACACATACATCGGGACTATAAACGGGGCAGTAGCCAATAGCTTTTGTCTCTTAATTTATTCTGAGCATGCGTGGCACTTTGTGCATCGGATTTGTGTACACACGATCGGAAATTCCGACAACGGATTTTGTTGTCGGAAAATTTTATAGCAAGCTCTCAAACTTTGTGTGTCGGAAATTCCGACGGAAAATGTGTGATGGAGCCCACACACGGTCGGAATTTCCGACAACAAGGTCCTATCACACATTTTCCGTCGGAAAATCCGACCGTGTGTACAGGGCATATGTCACTGTGTGATATTTCAATAAAGTTTGTTAAAAAAAAAAAAAGTAATCGGCGCATCAGCACTGCTGTCATCCTACAGCACACCAGCGGCTGCATTCTAATGAAGCCACTGCTGTGAACCAACCCTTAGGCTGGCCATACATTATACAATTTTCCTTTATAGATTTACCAAAACTAGGGATGTACCGATACAGAGTCCCCATACCAAAACTTTGCGGTGCCATTTGCGCCAATAGAAAATTAATGGGCGCAAATCACACTGCAAAGAATAGGATGCGATTTGAACAGGGATGCGATGCAATTCCTGTCCGAATCGCATGCGATTTTCCCCACCGCTCCTGGGTGTGTGTATAGAAAAGGAAGCGCAATCTAGTGGCCAAGTGGTCAGTTTATTACAAAAATATTTTAACTCACATATCTGATCAAATGCAAAATCTGCATAGTATCCCAGCCCCACCGATGATAAAAAAAATCACAGCCGCTGGAGGTGCTCACAGGGCTGGAAGAGATGTAGAGGCGGTCCGCCCCCAGGCTGACATCACTTCCACCCTATACTCACAGGGGTCCCAGAACTTTTCCTCCAGCTCTGGGAGCACATCCAGCAGTTGGGATTTTCTATCGTAGGCGGGGCCGGGACACTATGCACTATGATTTTGCGTTTGACAAGATATGTACTTAAAGCAGAGTTCTGTCTGGGTAAAAAAAAATAATAAATGGAACTTACCTGTCCAGGCAGCCCAAGATGTCAGCACCCGAAGCCGATCCGTCCCTCCGCTCCGGGTGCAGGCACGCAGCCTGTTTCCTACTGCGGATGCGCGAGTCGCGCTGCGCTTTCTGAATGGTCCCTGCTGTCTTCTGGGACCTGTGTGTCTCCCAGAAGGCAGCGGGGGGGAGGAGGAGGGCCGGACATTGCGTAGTTCTTCTGGGACTTGTGTGTCTCCCAGAAGGCAGTGAGGGGGAGGGCCGGACATTGCGTAGTTCACTGCACAATATTGCTGCGATTTTTCCCCAGGAAATGGGAGCAGATACCTGGATTTGACAGGTATCCACTCCCACCCCCCCCCTGAAAGGTGCCAAATGTGGCACTGGGGGGATCCGATCAAGTTCCATTTCTGGGTGGAACTCCGCTTTAAAGTGAGTTAGAACATTTTTAATAAACTGCCCACTAGATTGCAGTTCCCTTCCTACACACACACACACACACACACAGGAGCGGTGGGGGAAATCGCATTCGATTTGGACAGGAAATGCACGTCATCCCTGTTCAAATCGCATGAGATTCTTTGCAGTGCAATATGCACCCATTTAGTTTGTATTGACACAAGTCGCACCGCAAATAATCGGTACGCGGTATCTGCGAGTACTTGACCAAAAGAATCGGTACTCAGACTCACCTAAACACCTAATTTGTATACAATTAGGTAGGCCCTACACAGTTGAAGGTAAATCTAGAGGAAATTGAATAAGAAATATGTAGAATTTATGGTCAGCCTTAGTCTGGAGATATTCCCCACAGTACTTGTTTTCACTACAGTGGGGTGGATTTACTAAAGGCAAACAGACGGTGCACTTTGTGCAGTGGCACTCATTTCCCCAGAGCTTAGTAAATGTGATAAAGCCCTTCTCATCCATTCATGTGGAAGCAAAAATGCTGTTTTTTTTTCTTTATTTTCGTTTCACCTGTTCGGGTATTCTTTACTAACTAAAGCTTCACCATATTTACATTCAAGTAAATTAATTTACATTTAGGAAAAAGAGTGCAACTACACTTGCAGAGTCTATTTGCCTTTAGTAAATCCACCCCATGTCCTCAGTCTTCTGAGTTTAATGGGCCCACCTTCAGAACTGCTAAATTGATTTTGATTCTAAGGGCTGGTTCACACCACAAAAACACACTCCAGATCCGTTCCGGATGCGTTTCTGCATGCGCGTTTTTATCGCGTTTTTGAAGCGTCCATTGCATTTGGTAAGTTTTTGATGCGGTTCTGGATGTATTCCAGGTGCTTTTTTCTTCCCTTTTCCTGTTTTTTACTATACTAGGTTTCAGTGCATTTTTGATGCGTTCAGGTGCATTTTTGATGCGTTTTACTGTGTTCCAGTGCAGGAAAAATGCAGCATGTTCTACCTTTTTTTCTGGAACTGGAAAGCCCTGGAACTGACTGCACTGGCGTAAACTATGCCATTGGAAACCATATAACCTACTTTCCATGTGTTTTTGGTGCAGAAAAAAAAAAAACGCAGTGGGCTGCATGTGGTGTGAACTACCCTTCAAGGTGAAATCGAAAATAAAAAACAACGATGTTATACTTAACTGCTTTGTACAATGGTTTTGCACAAAGCTGCCTTGATCCTCCTCTTCCCTTGCCAGTGCTTCTGGCTCCTCCCTCTGTCGCGTTCCCCCATAGCAAGCCACTTGCTATGGGGGCACTCCTGTGTGTTTGCTCCAGAGATGGCCCTGTGTGTACATTGACACACAGTGTTGCTTGGCCCCGCCCTCCGCTCCCTCTTTACTGGCTGTGATTGACAGCAGCAGGCTCCCGCTGCTGCCTCTCTGTTTAATGAGGAGAGAGAGAGCAGAGAGAGGCGCTGCTCTTGTGCACATCGCTGGATCAAGATTGGGCTCAAGTAAGTATAAGGGGGGCTGCTTGCAGAAGGTTTTATAGAAAGCATTAAGGTAAAAAAAAAAAAAACTTGTACCTTTAGAACCATGTTATTAAAATGTTGTTTTTTTCATTTCAATCTGCAGCCACTGTAACTTTTCGAAAGTGTAACATGTTGCTTCCTACCAATATGGTAACCTGGAGGCATTCTGTACACCAGAGATCTTTAAACTACGGCCCTCCAGCTGTTGTGGAACTACACGCCCCATGAGGCATTGTAAAACTCTGACATTCACAGACATGACTAGGCATGATGGGAATTGTAGTTCCTGAACAACTGGAGGGCCATAGTTTGAAGACCCCTGCTGTACACCATAAGTGGCATTTCTACCTTGTGTGATTGGCTGGTTTTCCTTGAAATCTGCAAAAAGATAAGAGGCATCCCTTACTATAGGAGTTTAATATTTTAAGAGATACTCCCTAGGGGCCCATTCACACCCATGCTTAGAAGTAAAGCGTGCTTTCACTAGTGCATTACTGCAAGGGAAAGACACGTACCATACACACATTCATGCATTGCAGTTGCATATGTTTTCAACACCACCACAGCATAATAAATACTTTGAAAGAGATGCAGGAGGTCACCTAGCTTATAACTGTCATAAGGAAAAGATCTCCAGCTAGCTGTGCTGTGTGACAGGTCTGTATAGTTCTAAGAGCTGGATGGACAGAAAGGCTGGTATACCAGCTTCATCATACATATGTATTTCAATGTTATATGTAGCTGTTTGCCTGCAGTTTCGCTTCAATGTTTATTAGTAAAGCAAAGATTCTAGCCTATAAATAAAGAAAGTCTTCAATGTAGTATCTTAAAATAGTTTGCAGCGGGTGTCTATTATTAAACCCTCCTGGAAACATTGCAGCATAAATCCCCACCTATATAGGTCATGGTAAAAGTGTTTAAGACGGTGACATATAGTTCTCCTTAGTATGAGTTCAGGCTATAAAACTGATTAACATTATGCAAAAGGCCGCAGATAGATGTTGCCGTGTCATGGACTCTGAAAAGATGTTGAGCGAAAACATTATAGATTGCTGCCCATGTTACTTAGCCGGGAATCGGATAAGATTTGGGACTTTAGCACTGATTCATTGCTGCATGACAAGTGATCATTTGCTTACCCAATACAACCATTACCATCTGTGTTAAAGGATAAGTTCACCTTTAAAATATGTTACATGTTCTACTCGTTTTTAGGGTGGAACATGTAACATGTTCCCACTGCTGCAGCCGCTGCCCGATCCCCACCATCCCCGAGACAGCAGTATGGGGAGAAGTTCCCTGTACTAGCTGTCACTTTTTGAAATCAGCGCGGCCGTGCGGGGCTCTGTGTGTGAATGAACTACAAGTCCCAACATCCTTTGCAGCTGTCGGCCTGTATTTCTCAATGAACTACCACAGCGCTGTGGTAGTTCATTGATTTTTCCTGTCAGTGTATCTACTTGCCCGTACAGGATGTACAGGCACACAGATACACTGACAGATCTGCAGGAGACCTACATGGCACCAGTGATCTGCTGATCACTGGTGTAATGCTTTACAGACTCCAAAAATAAATAAATAAATGCACATTTTTTTAACTGCAAAAAAAACAATTTGCATTTATTTATTTATTTATTTTTTAAAGTGAACATATCCTTTAAGCTGTAGCCTTTGATTGTACAATCTTCTTTAGAGCTAATCAAAAAGAAAAATTGATTGCATAGACTAGGGAGGTCCTCATATTATGTAGTTTTGGTAAATCTAAATTTGATAACACAAATATTGTATGGTCACATAATATGTGTGATGGGCGGGTGCAATGTTGATCAGTTGTTTAATGTAAATAGGGCAGGACAGCCAGGGAACCACCCCCAGGCAGTGGTGGCCACAATTACTGTTCCATAAGAGTGATGGGGTGGTCCTACAGCCGACAGGATCACTTTTACATGAAAGCTGATCTCCGGCTGAAAAAAACAATACCAACTCACTCCGACAAAACCAAGCTGGTTTACTAGGATGTTTAGAAATATACCTTGGTTCACAAGGGGTTAAGAAAAAAAATTGATATATATATATAGATATATATATATCTATATATATACATACATATACACACACACTCACACACATATACAGTGTACAAAATACTTTTCCACCATAATTTGCAAATAAATTCTTTCAAAAATCAGACAATGTGATTGTCTGGATTTGTTTCCACATTTTGTCTCTCATAGTTGAGGTATACCTATGATGACAATTACAGGCCTCTCTCATCTTTTTAAGTGGGAGAACTTGCACAATTGGTGGCTGACTAAATACTTTTTTGCCCCACTGTATATTATATATACACATATACAGTATCTCACAAAAGTGAGTACACCCCTCATATTTTTTAAAATATTTTATTATATCTTTTCATGTGACAACACTGAAGAAATGACACTTTGCTACAATGTAAAGTAGTGAGTGTACAGCTTGTATAACAGTGTAAATTTGCTGTCCCTTCAAAATAACTCAACACAATGTCTAATGTCTAAACCGCTGGCAACAAAAGTGAGTACACCCCTAAGTGAAAATGTCCAAATTGGGTCCAAAGTGTCAATATTTTGTGTGGCCACCATTATTTTCCAGCACTGCCTAAACCCTCTTGAGCATTTAGTTCACCAGAGCTTCACAGGTTGCCACTGGAGTTCTCTTCCACTCCTCCATGATGACATCACAGAGCTGGTGGATGTTAGAGATCTTGCGCTCCTCCACCTTCTGTTTGAGGATGCCCCACAGATGCTCAATAGGGTTTAGGTCTAGAGACATGCTTGGCCCGTCCATCACCTTTACCCTCAGCTTCTTTAGCAAGGCAGTGGTCATCTTGGAGGTGTTTTTGGGGTTGTTATCATGTTGGAATACTGCCCTGCGGCCCAGTGGGGATCATGCTCTGCTTCAGTATGTCACAGTACATGTTGGCATTTATGGTTTCCTCAATGAACTGTAGCTCCCCAGTGCCGGCAGCACTCATGCAGCCCCAGACCATGACACTCCCACCACCATGCTTGACTGTAGGCAAGTCACACTTGTCTTTGTACTCCTCACCTGGTTGCTGTCACACACGCTTCACACCATCTGAACCAAGTAAGTTTATCTTGGTCTCATCAGACCACAGGACATGGTTCCAGTAATCCATGCCCTTAGTCTGCTTGTCTTCAGCAAACTGTTTGCAGGCTTTCTTGTGCATCATCTTTAGAAGAGGCTTCCTTCTGGGACGACAGCCATGCAGACCAATTTGATGCAGTGTGCGGCGTATGGTCTGAGCACTGACAGGCTGACCCCCCACCCCTTCAATCTCTGCAGCAATGCTGGCAGCACTCATACGTCTACAACCCCTGGCAAAAATGATGGAATCACCAGTCCCTGAGGATGTTCCTTCAGTTGTTTATTGTTGTAGAAAAAAACCAGATCACAGACATGGCCAAAAACTAAAGGCATTTCAAATGGCAACTTTCTGGCTTTAAGAAACACTAAAAGAAATCAAGAAAAACAATTGTGGTGGCCAGTAACAGTTAGATTTATAGAACAAGCACAGGGAATAAATTATGGAATCACTCAATTCTGAGGAAAAAATTATGGAATCATGAAAAACAAACAAAATAACACTCCAATACATCACTAGTACTTTGTTGCACCACCTCTGGCTTTTATAACTGCTTGCAGTCTCTGAGGCATTGACTTAATGAGTGATAAACAGTACTCTTCATCAATCTGGCTCCAGCCTTCTCTGATTGCTGTTGCCAAATCATCTTTGAAGGTTGGAGCCTTGTCATGGACCATTTTCTTTAACTTCCACCACAGATTTTCAATTGGATTGAGATCCGGACTGTTTGCAGGCCATGACATTGACCTTATGTGTCTTTCTCAAGGAATTTTTTCACAGTTTTTACTCTATGGCAAGATGCATTATCATCTTGATAAATGATTTCACCATCCCCAAACATCCTTTCAATAGATGGGATAAGAAAAGTGTCCAAAATTTCAATGTAAACCTGTGCATTTATTGAAGATTTAATGACAGCCATCTCCCCAGTGCCTTTACCTGACATGCAGCCCCATATCATAACTGACTGTGGAAATTTGCATGTTTTCTTCAGACAGTCGTCTGCATAAATCTCATTGGAACAGCACCAAACAAAAGTTCCAGCATCATCACCTTGCCCAATGCAGATTCGAGATTCATCACTGAATATGACTTTCATCCAATCATCCACAGTCCACGATTGCCTTTCCTTAGCCCATTGTAACCTTGTTTTTTTGTGTTTAGGTGTTAGAGATGGCTTTCTTTTAGCTTTTCTGTATGTAAATCCCATTTCCTTTAGGCGGTTTCTTACAGTTCGGTCACAGATGTTGACTCCAGTTTCCTCCCATTTGTTCCTCATTTGTTTTGTTGTACATTTTCTGTTTTCAAGGCATATTGCTTTAAGTTTTCTGTCTTGACGTTTTGATGTCTTCCTTGGTCTACCAGTATGCTTGCCTTTAACCACCTTCCCATGTTGTTTGTATTTGGTCCATGTTTTAGACACAGCCGACTGTGAACAACCAACATCTTATGCAACACTGCGTGATAATTTACCCTCTTTACCTACATACTAACAAGCAGATTTAATCTGATGCAGGTGTTATGCCCCGTACACACGGTCGGATTTTCCGATGGAAAATGTCCGATCGGGGCGTGTTGTCGGAAATTCCGACCGTGTGTGGGCTCTATCGGACATTTTCCATCGGATTTTCCGACACACAAAGTTGGAGAGCAGGAGATAAAATTTTCCGACAACAAAATCCGTTGTCGGAAATTCCGATCGTGTGTACACAAATCCGAAGCACAAAGTGCCACGCATGCTCAGAATAAATAAAGAGACGAAAGCTATTGGCTACTGCCCCGTTTATAGTCCCGACGTACGTGTTTTACGTCACCGCGTTCAGAACGATCGGATTTTCCGACAACTTTGTGTGACCGTGTGTAGGCAAAGCAAGTTTGAGCCAACATCCGTCGGAAAAAATCCTAGGATTTTGTTGTCGGAATGTCCGAACAAAGTCCGACCGTGTGTACGGGGCATTAGTGTTTGTAATGAAAATTTACAGGGTGATTCCATAATTTTTTCCTCAGAATTGAGTGATTCCATAATTTATTCCCTGTGCTTGTTCTATAAATCTAACTGTTACTGGCCACCATAATTCTTTTTCTTGATTTCTTTTAGTGTTTCTTAAAGCCAGAAAGTTGCCATTTGAAATGCCTTTAGTTTTTGGCCATGTCTGTGATCTGCTTTTTTTCTACAACAATAAACAACTGAAGGAACATCCTCAGGGACTGGTGATTCCATAATTTTTGCCAGGGGTTGTATTTCTCAAAGACAACCTCTGGATATGACAGGGAGTACGTGCACTCACATTCTTTGGTCGACCATGGCGAGGCCTGTTCTGAGTGGAACCTGTTCTGTTAAACTGCTGTATGATCTTGGCCAACATGCTGCAGCTCAGTTTCAGGGTCTTGGCAATCTTCTTATAGCCTAGGCCATCTTTCTGTAGAGCACCAATTCTTTTTTTCAGATCCTCAGAGAGTTCTTTGCCATGAGGTGCCATGTTGAACTTCTAGTGACCAGTATGAGACAATGAGAGCGATAACACCAAATTTAACACACCTGCTCCCCATTCACACCTGAAACCTTGTAACACTAACGAGTCACATGACACCGGGGAGGGAAAATGGCTAATTGGGCCCAATTTGGACATTTTCACTTAGGGGTGTACTCACTTTTGTTGCCAGCGGTTTAGACATTAATGGCTGTGTGTTGAGTTATTTTGAGGGGACAACAAATTTACACTGTTATACAAGCTGTACACTCACTACTTTACATTGTAGTAAAGTGTCATTTCTTCAGTGTTATCACATGAAAAGTATAAGTATATAATAAAATATTTACAAAAAAATGTGAGAGGTGTACTCACTTTTGTGAGATACTCTATATAAATATATATATATATATATATATATATATATATATATATATATATATATATATATACACGTACATACACACACACACCTAGATATATATATACAAAGAAGATACACTTACAAATTTTTAAATGTACAGTACAGTTTGATAAACAGCCATATGGTCAATGTGTTGCTTTTATATGGAGTAGCTGAAAGGTTTAGAAACCATATGTCATGAACAGCTGTATTACCTAGGGGAAAAATTGTAAAAATATCATGAAAATTGATTGACACAGGCTGAATTCACAATTCACACCTCTGCATTTTTGAAAATGCATAAAATAGGACCCGTCTGTGACACACGCCTGTACATCATAAAGCGCTACCCCAGCAGGAGCCGTTGGTAGTATTGGGTCCTCTGTTCTTTCTCTAGCCCTAGGCAGAACCTCACTCCCACTGGCAGCACCAGAATACCTTGGCCGGGAACTCCCAGCAGTCACACAAACATGGCATGCACTGACCTTTAGAGCAGTATTTCTCAACTCCAGTCCTCAAGGCGCCCCAACAGGTCATGTTTTCAGGCTTCCCATTATTTTGCACAGGTGATTCGATCAGTTTCACTGCCTTAGTAATTACCCCAGCCATTTCGTCTGAGTGAAATCCTGAAAACATGACGTGTTGGGGCGCCTTGAGGACAGGAGTTGAGAAACGCTGCCCTAAGCAGATTAGTAGTTCATAAAAACCCCAATAAAAACCCAGTGCAATAAACGCAGGTTCCTTTAAGGCTAGACTCATTGTGTACTGCAGCACTAGGAGCATAAAAAATAGCTCCCCGATTGAGAGATTACTCCCACAGTCACTCTGGAGGACTAATACTGGGTACGGCAGGCTAGCCTCTTAAGGACCAGGCCTTTTCTGGCACCTTTTGTTTAAATCAGTAGTAAAAATCAGTATTTCTTGCTAGAAAATTACTTAGAACCCCCAAACATTATATATATTTATTTTTTTAGCAGAGATCTTAGAGAATAAAATGCCGATAGTTGCAATTTTTTATGTCACACGGTATTTGCGCAATGGTTTTGCATACACAATTTGAGGGAAAAAATAAATTTTAATGCATAAAAACACAATAAATATAACCCGATTTTTTGGGCAAAATATAAAAGATGAGGTTACGACGAGTATATAGATACCAAACATGTCATGTTTTAAAATTGCGCATGCAGGTGGAATGGTGACAAACTACTATATTGAAATCCTGCAGCGCCTGCAAGGTCCCCCTCCTCAAGAAGGCACATGTACAGGCCTGTCTGAAGTTTACCATTGAACATCTAAATGATTCAGAGAAGGATTGGGAGAAAGTGCTGTGGTCAGATGAGACCAAAATTGAGCTCTTTGGTATTAACTCAACTCGCTGTGTTTGGAGGAAGAAAAATGCTGACTATGACCCCAAGATCCCCCATCCCTACAGTCAAGCATGGCGGTGGATATATTATGCTTTGGGGCTGTTTCTCTGCTAATGGTACAGGCTGACTTTGCCGCATTGAGGGGCCAATGGACAGGGCCACGTATTGTAAAATCTTGGATGAGAACCTTCTTCCTCAGCCAGAACACTGAAGATGGGTTGTGGATGGGTCTTCCAGCGTGACAATGACCCAAAACATACGGCCAGGTGCAACAAAGAAGTGCCTCAAAGAAGAAGCATAGTAAGGTCATGGAGTGGCCTAGTCAGTCTCCAGACCTTAATCCTATAAAAAATGTATGGAGGGAGCGGAAACTTCTAGTTGCCAAGAAACAGCCAAGAAACCTTAAGGATATAGAGAAGATCCCCCCCCAAGATGTGTGCAAACCTGGTAACCAACTAAAAGAAATGTCTTACCTCTGTGCTTGCCAACAAGGGTTTCTCCACCAAGTACTAAGTCATGTTTTGCTTGGTGATCAAATAATTATTTTACTCACTGAAATTCAACTCAATTTATAACATTTGTATTGTGTGTTTTTTCTGGATTTTTGGTTGATATTCTGTCTCTATCATTTAAAATACATCTATGATTGATGATATATGAACAATTATATACCCTTCATTTCTTTGTAAGTGGGCAAACTTACAAAATCTGCAGGGGATCAAACAAACATTATTATTTTACAAATTTGTTAAATTTTCTTTTCTTCAATTTTTATAACTAGTTCCCCATATGCTTTAATATGAGTTCTCATGTATAAATGGTCTGAAAAAAGAACATCACCATACTTAAAGAAAAACTTAACTGTATCTGAGCACCATAAATTGAAAACGTTATATAAATTCATTTTTAATATTCAAAAGCAAACCTACTCATCCATTCATGTTTTATTTTGTTGAGAAATTAATTTGAAAAACACCCCCCTAGCATTTCTAGCTTTGGCCATCTCGAGGAAGAGCAGACGATTCGAGTAGTTTTTACTTTCTAGAATCCATCTGCCCTTAACTAAGGCATGCAGGCAGGAGCTAAGAAAGTCCCTCCTTCCCTCCTGCAGGTAGAAGAAAAAAAATGCCCTCAAAGACTCCTGGGATGTATGACATCATTCTGTCCTAGGCAAGAAACCAGGATGCAACTTAAGAAATGTAAAAAAAAGTAAATATAATATATCTTTCTATTTAATAAGGTAAACAGCAGTGGCGGCCCATCCATGTGTCCAGTCCTCTGATCTAGATGCAGGGCGCTGGATGCATGGATTCCAATGGCGGGGGGGGTTTGAAGCATGTGATTAGAGCCAGAGGCTTTAATAGGCTTCAAAAAAGGGTGGGCACAGGGCGAGGAGCACTGCGCCCAAAGCCCGCTCAGTTGTGTGACAACAGCGAATGAATATTCGCTATTGTAACACTGATTCTCCTCCCAGGCCAATCATGAAGCGGGTCATGAGACCTGTCACCCAATTGCCTGAAATGAGTGAACAAGCACGGTTCTTTTCCTGTGAAACGCGTCAAACTGATCATCGGTGCAATTTTGTCTGGCTCTGGCTCTGACAATAAAAAAAATTCTACAGCATCTTTTGGATTCAAGTGTGCGATCAATATTTTCTTCTCTTTTTGATATTGTCTACGGTGATGAGCCAGGATCAGCACCTTGGATCAGGTGTGTCCATTTTTTGCTTGAAGCAATGTGTGCACTAGACATGTGCATTCGTTTTTCTCCAAATGCATTTTCGTCCGAATTTCAGGTATTTTCATTATCGTTTTAACAAACGATAATGAAAGTGCAGAATCCGAAAACCGAAGGATCCGACATAAACAAATGCTTTATTTTCGTTTTCGTTGCGACAACAGTTCGATATAGATAGGAGATTCGACATGACGCTGACAATAGCGATCTGTGTCCATCAAACCTGTGGTCGAATGTGCCTAACCTTAACTCTATTAGTCCAAGATTATTCGACATAGAGAGAAAACATTCGACATGAAGATTCGATGAAGCAGTCACCACGAGCGGACATTTATGGTCAAATGCTCTGCCCATAGGCTATAGAAGAATTCTAATGTTGGTTGATTAGTAATAATAATTAATAAACATTATTATAACTAGTGTCATACAACATTAGAATTCTATTATAGCTTGTAGGCGGAACATTCGACCGAAAATGTACGATTGCGGCGTTGTACAGTTTAGCTGCTCTGTCGAATCTTCTTAGAACATTCGAAAGAAACCATAAGCCTTCAATGACAGATTCGACCTTAATTATTTCAGATTTTCGGACGAATGCATTTTTTAACGAAACAAAATAAATAAAAACGAATTTCGGGAGTAACTAAATAAATGTATTTTTTGGATGAAAACGAAATTCCGAAACAAAATATTTCAGTGTGCACATGTCTAGCGTGCACCCTTGTTCTGTTGCCTGAAAGGAGATCCAATCGGATAGGGCCCCAGGAGGAAGGAGGGAGGAGATGCAGGGGAAGCGAGGAAGCAGCCGGAGAGAACAGCCCAGAGAGAGAAGCCGACGTCGTCCACTGCCCGTGAGATAGGGTAAGTGCGGGGCCCCAACCTACTGACTGACCTGGGGGGGGGGGGGCTGCCCGTGACCCCCATAACAGGCCAGGCTGTCCGACCCGACCAACCAGGGTGGGTGGCGGCCCCTGGATGGTTGCCTGCCAACACACCCCAGGGTGGCCAGTACTGCACCTGACCCTTTGAGCTCAAAGCATTACAATGCATGGCAATATATTGTGGTATACTGCAACTTCGGCAGTTTTCCCAAACCTGTCCTCAGCTCTAATGAGAACACGTTTAGAAAACGTCGTTACAGTAGTGTGTAAAATCAAATTAACACCTAGGAGCGCTTGGTAGCATGCATTTAAACCAGCCAACCAATAAAAATAAATGCACCTGCGTGTCAGAACACCACAGGGCACATACTGTACATGAATGATTTGTGCGTTATGGTGAGGTGAGCTGTACTGCCCAAAAGAAATGCAGATGCGGGTTTTCTCCATGTTTTGAGGTGCTTTAAGGGCTTTAAACGCAATGCGAATTAACAAACACTGGTATGAACAAAGGCCCCTGGTCTATTGGAGGATATGTAAATAAAGCCTACTTTTTATAAGCATTAAGAATAGATCCCAAAATTTAAATAAACAATGTACTCACTGCACGCCTTGGCTTTAATTTTTTCATGCGGTATAACAATAGAAAAACAGCGCATGTCAACAGAAAAGACAAAACGAAGGCGATGACAAATCCAGCACCGTGCAGACCATGGTTGGGTAAAACCTGCAGGGGAAAAAACAAAGAAGATATATCACCGACACTTCCCATGAAATGCTAACACTATTTAGGAGACAAAAAATGCCATGCTCAAGTCAGGAAAAAACAATGCGTCTACTTTATTTCACTTCTAGAATTTCACCCGCGATCTAGACAAAACAGGCAGGGCTTTCACACTGCTTCAATATAAAAGTACAACACATACGGGTTGGTTTACTAAAGGCAAATAGACTGTGCACTTTGCAAGTGCATTTTCCCCAAAGCCTAGTGAATGTGGTGAAATAAACTTTATAAAGAATATCCATTTAGGTGCAAGGAAAATAAAAAAAAATAACACATTTTTGCTTGCACATAATAGGATGATAGAAATCAACAGTGCTTCATCTCATGAAGAGCCTGTGGTTCAGCATGGGGGCAGATTTTCAATGTGAATTTACTGGTCTGTGCTGGGCTATTTTTGAACTTATCTCAAAAAACCTTAAAAAGAGTATTAAAAAGGTTAGTTTTTTTTTTTTTTTTTTTAACATGACATACTTACCTGCTCTATGCAATGGTTTTGCACAGAGCAACCCAGATCCTCTTCTTCTCGGGTCCCCCTGCAGGTGCTCCTGGCTCTTCCCCCTTGTCCAGTGCCCCTAATAGCAAGCCACTTGCTATGGGAGCACTGATGCATGCTCACTCTCTAGCCCTGCTCTATGCATTCATAAGACACATAGAGCCGCGGCTCGGCCCACTGTCTTGACATTGGCTTACTACCTGTGATTGACAGCAATGGGAGCCAATGGCTCCTGCTGCTGTCTCACCCAATGAGGAGAGGGAGTCATGGGACAGCCAATGTTTCCATACACATCACTGGATTGAGAAGGGGCTCAGGTGAGTAATGGGGAGGCTGGGGGAGCAGCACACAGGAGGTTTTTTTACCATAATGCACAGAATGCATGAAGGTAGAAAACCTTCAGCCTTTACAACCACTTTGAGGATCAGTAGATGTATCATTCCCAGGTGTTCAGAATGTATACTTTTTTATTCTTGCATGCATTTTTTATACTCTCCCTGCCATAATACTTATCTTTGAAAGCTGCTTTCAGCTTTGGTTGTATAAATGTAGACAAATGCATAGCCATGAAAGCAAACAGAAACTAGAAACAAAAATACCCACGTGTAGGACTTTTAAAGGGGGCAACAGTTACCTGGCAAACATCCAGTGCTGGAAGCTACCACTGTCCACTTGCCATAAGTGGTGCTAGTTCCAAGGCAGAGCACAGCTCAGTGACACCCCTGTACAAGAACCAACACGGCAAAGCATTGGATGGAGCTTTGGCTCAGAAAAGTTTATACCACTGTCATAACAGGTTTCTTTAAATTCCATACAAGGAAACACGAACAACACCAGACACTTTACCTCCTTCCTGCCCAGGCCATTTTTACATGTTCAACGCTGTCACACTTTGAATGACAATTAATGCAACACTGTACCCAAATTTTGTTTTTTTATATTTCTTTTGGAGACAAACAGAGCTTTATTTTGGAGGTATTTAATCAACACTGGGTTTTTTATTTTTTGCTAAATAAAAAAAATGCCGAAAATTTAGAAAAAAGTAAATTTTGCTTAGTTTTGGTTAAAACATTTCGTAAATAAATAATTGTTCTTACTAAATGTACAGTAGGCCATAATGTATTTTGCTGCATGTCTTTGGTAACAATAACCTAAGTCAGTGTATATGATTTAGTCTGTGTGAAAGCTATAGAGTCTACAAACTATGGTATACTGTATATATTTGAAAATTCATCAATCCTGATGTACTGAAATATAGACAGTCCAAGGTATTTAGAAAGAGGCGTGGTGAATTTTTTTGTTGTAATTTTTTTTCACTATTGTTTTGGAAAATGAAGAAATTGACCACTTGACCCCAGACCAATTCTGATATTCCCCTCTTACAGGTACAAAGCAGCATTTTTTTTGGAAGAAAATTACTTAGAACTAGGGTTGCACCAATACAGTTTTTTTTTTTATCGGCAAGCACGAGTAGTGGTACTTGTGCTCAAGTACTTGCCCATACCAATTACCGAAGACAAGGCTGGGATCACACAGGAGCGGTGGGGGAAACCGCATGTGCATCAGAAAGGAATTGCACTGCATTTTTGTTCCAGTCGCATGCGGTTCTTTGCAGTTAGATTTGAGCCCATTCATTTTGTATGGGCTCAAAGCGCACCGCAAAGGTATCAGTTTCAGGTATCGGAGCATTTGCATCAGTACAAGTACTTGTGCAAATGCTTAGTAATCTGCACGGATATCGTGCAACCCTACTTAGAACCCCGAAACATTATATTCATTTTTTTAAGCAGAGGCTCTAGAGAATAAAATGGTGGGTGTTGCAATCTTTTACATCACATCACACTTTAATGAATTTTAATGCATAGAACCACAACATAACTCCCATTTGTCTGGTAAAATATAAAAGAGAAGGTTATGCTGAGTAAATTGATACCAAACTTGTCATGCTTTAAAATTGCACACACGTGGAATGGGGACAAACTACGGTACCTAAAAATTTCCATAGGTGGCTCTTTAAAAGCCTTTACAGGTTACCAGTTTAGAGTTACACAGGAGATCTGGTGCTATAATTATTGCTCTTGATATACTGCTCATGGCGATACCTTACATGTATGGTGCAAACACCATTTATGCTTTTGTGACCTACGTATGCGTTTGCCTTTACATGCAAGCATGAGGGGGACTTTTTTTTATTATTATTATTTATTTATTTTTTGTTTTTACACTGTCTCTAATTTTTTTTATCACTTTTATGGCCATCACAAGGGATGGACAACATCCCTTGTGATAGCTGGAGCAGTGACAAGTCCTCTTTAAGGAGAGATCTGGGGTCTATTAGACTCCAGATCTCCTCTCTGCCCTTCAAAGCATCAGATCAAATCCAGATCGGTTTGATCTGATGCTTTCACAGGCCAATAATGGCCCGTTTACATTAGACCGAAACAGGAAGTGACAAAATACTTATCTCTTCCAGTTGTTTCTTAGACCATAGAGATGATCGGGGATGTTCCGGTCCTCGGCCACCTTTATGGTCAGCCGGCTGAAATGCTGGCTCTAGTCTCAGGCTTCCCGGTGGGACGGGAGAGCCCGGGAAGGCGGCAGGAGGGGACAGGGACCGCCATCCGCCACGTGTAAAAGCGATTAAGTGGCTAATTAGCTGCTTGAACCACTTTTACATTGTAAAGCATTGCCAACTGAAAGAAAAGATAATAGGGTCATGACTGCAGCTGCAGCCATCGCCCCAGGTTAACTACTTGAACTGAAGGACATATGGGTATAATGTTGGGCGGCAAGTGGTTAAGTCGAATTTTGGTATAGGCATACTTAAGTAAAATATGCATAGGCGTATTTATAATTACACCCCAAAACACATTCTGCTATGCCTCCCGAGTATGGGGATACCACATGTGTGAGACCTTTTCACAGCCTAGATACACAGAGGCCCAAAATCCAAGGAGCACCTTTGGGTCAAGGAGCATAAATTACACATAAAGCATGCTTCTAATTTCCTGACTACCTATCACATTTTTGGAAGCTCTAGAGCACCAGAACAGTGCAAACACCCACAAAATGACCACAAAATGAAAAACACTCCTTATTTTCTAAGAGGCATGGTGAGTCTTTTGAAGACCTAATTTTTTGCCACAAGTTTTTGGAAAATGTGGAATGAAAATGAAAATTATTATTTTTACGTCAAGTTGTCATTTTAATAAGATATTTCACGCATACAGCATACTTAGAATTACAACCCAAAACACGTTCTGCTACACCTCCCAAGTATGGAGATACCTCATGTGTGAGACTTTTTCACAGCCTAGCCACACAGAGGGGCCCAAAATCCAAGGAGCACCCTTTGGGCTTTCTAAGGGCCTCAATTTATGCATCTAATTTCCTGACCTATCACATTTTTGTAGGCCCTGGCGTATCAGGACAGTGGAAACGCCCACAAAATGACCCCATTTTGGAAAGCAAACACTCCATGATGTTTTCTAAGAGGTATGGGGAGTCTTCTGAAGGCATCTTGGAAGGCAAACACCGGTTGAACCACAGTTTTACTACCCCTTAACAGCTACCCCCTTTAGCAGTGGCAGTGGCTGTGGGTGTACATCTTCCATGGCTGCAATGCTTTGCTTTGCAATTGTGGAAGTTATTATACAATCTGTATGCTCAGCGATCATGACCCATTCAAGTTACTAGGGTTGCATGTGCAGGGTCCAAGGGTTTAAAGCAGGCAGTGAGGAGGCGATACAATGCCTCCTCACTGCCTATCAAATGCTCTCTGAAAAGGGATCTGAACATGGATGGCTTGTCAGAGAGCACCACACATGCGGACAAGTCCTTATGGTGACAAAATGATCGCCATTGGTGGTGGCAAGGCATACTGTAACTGGGGTGGTGGTTGGGGTGGTGGTGATCAGGGACACTGTACTTAGGGTGGCGGTGATCAGGGGCACTGTAACTGGGATGGAGGTGATCTGGGGTGCTGCAACTGGTGTGGCAGTAATCAGGGACGCTGTAACTGGTGTGGCAGTGATCAGGGACACTGTAACTGGTGTGGTAGTGATTAGGGACGGAGGTGATTTGGAGCGCTGCAACTGGTGTGGCACTGATCAGGGACGCTGCAACCGGTGTGGCAGTGATCAGGGATGCTGCAACCGGTGTGGCAGTGATCAGGGATGCTGCAACCGGTGTGGCAGTGATCAGGGATGCTGCAACCGGTGTGGCAGTGATCGGGGGCACTGCAACTGGTGTGACAGTGATCAGGGACACTGTAACTAATGTGGCAGTCATCAGGGACACTGTAACTGGGATGGTGGTGATCGGAGACGCTGTAACTGGTGTGGTAGCGATCAGGGATGCTGTAACTGGTGTGGCAGTGATCAAGGATGCTGTAACTGGTGTGGCAGTGATCAAGGATGCTGTAACTGGTGTGGCAGTGATCAAGGATGCTGTAACTGGTGTGGCAGTGATCAGGGATGCTGTAACTGGTGTGGCAGTGATCAGGGACACTGTAACTGGGGTGTTCGTGATCGGGGCGCTGTAACTGGGGTGGTGGTAATTGGGGACGCTGTAACTGGTGTGGCAGTGATCAAGGACGCTGTGACTGGAGTGGCAGTGATCAGGGACATTGTAACTGGTGTGGCAGTGATCAGGGACACTACAACTGGTGTGGCAGTGATCAGGGACGCTGTAACTGGTGTGGCAGTGAACAGGGGCATGAATGTGGTGGCGGAGCGGGGGGGTGATGAATGTGGTGGTGGGGGAGGGAGTGAGGTATATGGTCGTGAGTGGGGGGGGGTTTGTTGGTTGGTGATGAAAGCGGTGGTGGGTTGGTTGGTGAATGTGAGTTTAACTTTAAATATTTATTTATAAAACAAAGATTGTTTAAATAAAAATAAAAACAGATTGAAAACATCATGGTGGTCTCCCCCTGACACAAGCCCTCCCCTGCCACACTTATACTCAGCAGTGCCAGACCCACCGAGATAATACTGACCAGATGGCAGGATCACTTGCTAAAACCTTTCTAGCAGTGGCCATGCATGTACTTTGCACTCCCATTCACTCCTATGAAGTTTATGGGCACATACTTGAAGGCAACATTAGAATAAATGGCTAAGACATAAGACATTCATTAGAGTGCCGAGAGAGCACATGTGTGGACCCAGCCGTGAAGATTTTGACAAGAGACTCTGCAATCTGGTGAGCTGGATGTATGGCAAGTGAGTATAAGCCTGGGAGAGTGGGCCCAACATAAAAGCGTAACTGCACCTTTGGTACCCCTTGCAAATAGGATCACAGAAAAATGCAATATTCCAACTGTTGTATTAAACAAGCAATAATTACATATGCAAGCTATATAAAGCACACAAATCTGTGAACATAAACTCATGGAAAAACTTCAAACGCAGACACCATGTGAGATGCCCTGCAGAGCACACCAGGGCGGAAAGTGCATTTCTGAATGTCTGGTGGCTTTGAACAAACCCAGAGATAAATGTTTGATGACAAATATAAAAATCTGGACATGTCTAGCATCTTCTACACCTGCGCGCTGCATAATTAAAGTAACCACATTAATAATAGATCGGTCTTTCGAAGTTCACTTTGCATCAAGAAAGGACACCAGCAATAAGCAGCTGTCATGATTATTACTGCACATTTAAAAAGAGGAACTGCAGTCTGCTCCCATAATTTGTAATAAAAACATTTTGCCATTCTGAAGCTTCCCTCCAACCACTTTGCATATTATTTTATATATACTGTGATTCTGTACTTGGCAAATATGCTACAGAAATCTCCCTCCACTGAGTCTGGCTGCAACCATTTTAACTGTGGGCAACTGAAGCTGCTGCCTAGATTTACACAGAAACACAGAGGCACCTCCAGCTCTCTTTGGCCCTCTTATGACTCATCCCCCTCCCTTCCTGGCAAACTCTCAGGAGAGTGAGAGAGAGAGCTGTGCATGATGTTATAAGCCTAGGATTTTTACCAGACAAGAAACAGGAAGTGGGCTGTATAAGGTATTTACTAACATGTAAATGTTTTACTATCCAAAGTTAAAACAACAAGAGCAGAAGATTTAATAGATGGAAAGATGAAAAAATTACTGAAGGTCCGCTTTAAACAATCCCTGTCCAACTTCGTAAAGGTAACTAAAGTCTCAGAGATTTCTATAAAGTTTACTTAAATGTAGTTTTGGTCCATTTTGCTATGCATGTTGCTTAGTATTTCATGATGGTATTTTATACAGATTGTTGGTGCTCTCTCAGTCTTACATGTACGATCGGCACTTAGCTGAAGGACCGCTGAGATTGTGCTGTTTTCAGCCAGTCACGCAAGACTGATAGATTTGACTGAGAAAAAGCAAAAATAAATGCACCTACTGTGTAGCACTGAGAATGCCTGCCTGTATATACATACTGTAAATACATAAACTGTATATAGACACAGCTTTAAAAAATAATAATACAGATTATTATGCTATTATTATTTATACTAGGTCTAGTATTCAAAGGATTTTATGGTGTGTGTCTGGTGTATATATATATATATATATATATATATATATATATATATATATATATATATATATATGTACCCCTTACATTTTTGTAAATATTTTATTATATCTTTTCATGTGACAACACTAAAGAAATGACACTTTGCTACAATGTAAAGTAGCGAGTGTACAGCTTGTATAACAGTATAAATTTGCTGTCCCCTCAAAATAACTCAACACACAGCTGGCAACAAAAGTGAGCACACCCCTAAGTGAAAATGTCCAAATTGGGCCCAAAAGTGTCAATATTTTGTGTGGCCACCATTATTTTCCAGCACTGCCTTATAACCCTCTTGGGTATGGAGTTCACCAGAGCTTCACAGGTTGCCACTGGAGTCCTCTTCCACTCCTCCATGATGACATCACAGAGCTGGTGGACGTTAGAGACCTTGTACTCCTCCACCTTCCATTTGAGGATGCTCCACAGATGCTCAATAGGGTTTAGGTCTGGGGACATGCTTGGCCAGTCCATCACCTCAGCTTCTTTAGCAAGGCAGTGGTCATCTTGGAGGTGTGTTTGGGGTCGTTATTATGTTGAAATACTGTCCTGCAGCCCAGTCTCTGAAGGGAGGGGATCATGCTCTGCTTCAGTATGTCACAGTACATGTTGGCATTCATGGTTCCCTCAATGAACTGTAGCTCCCCAGTGCTGGCAGCACTCATGTAGCCCCAGACCATGACACTCCCACCACCATGCTTGACTGTAGGAAAGGCACACTTGTCTTTGTACTCCTCACCTGGTTGCCGCCACACACGCTTGACACCATCTGAACCACATAAGTTTATCTTGGTCTCATCAGACCACAGGACATGGTTCCAGTAATCCATGTCCTTAGTCTGCTTGTCTACAGCAAACTGTTTGCAGGCTTTCTTGTGCATCATCTTTAGAAGTGGCTTCCTTCTGGGACGTCAGCCATGCAGACCAATTTGATGCAGTGTGCGGCGTATGGTCTGAGTACTGACAGGCTGACCCCCCACAACCTCTGCAGCAATGATGGCAGCTCTCATACATCTATGTCCCAAAGACAACCTCTGTATATGATGCTGAGCACGTGCACTCAACTTCTTTGGTCGATCATGGCGAGGCCTGTTCTGAGTGGAACCTGTCCTGTTTAACCACTGTATGTCTTGGCCACTGTGCTGCAACTCAGTCTCAGGGTCTTGGCAATCTTCTTATAGCCTAGGCCATCTTTATGTAGAGCAACAATTCTTTTTTTCAGATCCTCAGAGAGTTCTTTGCCATGAGGTGCCATGTTGAACTTCCAGTGACCAGTATGAGAGAGTGAGAGCGATAACACCCAATTTAACACACCTGCTCCCCATTCACACCTGAGACCTTGTAACACTAACGAGTCACATGACACCAGGGAAGGAAAATGGCTAATTGGGCCCAATTTAGACATTTTCACTTAGGGGTGTACTCACTTATGTTGCCAGCGGTTTAGACATTAATGGCTGTATGTTGAGTTATTTTGAGGGGGCAGCAAATTTACACTGTTGTACACTCACTACTTTACATTGTAACAAAGTGTCATTTCTTCAGTGTTGTCACATGAAAAGATATAATAAAATATTTACAAAAATGTAAGGGGTGTACTCACTTTTGTGAGATACTGTATATACATATAACTCACACAGTATATACATATATATATACACACACACACACACACACATACATACATACATACACACACACATACAGTGGGTATAGAAATAAATCACTCCCTTAAAAATAATCACTTATTGTTGCTTTGCAGTCTTAAAAATAGGCAGACACAATTTTTGTTCTATCCAGCTGTATTTACTCTTACAACTTATAACATTGTGAAGTGAAAGATATAACACCAACACGTCAAAAGTTGGAAAAAGGATCACCCCCGGGTGTCAGTATTTTGTTGGCTCACCTTCTGCTTTAATTAGTCTGTTGGGATATGTTTCTACTAACTACGCACATCTAGACTTTGCAATATTTGCTCACTCTTCTTTGCAGAACTGCTCAAGTTCAGTTAAATTTGATGGTGACCATTTGTGGACTGCAGTCTTCAAGTCATTCCACAGATTTTCAATGGGGTTCAAAGAAGTCTAGCCAGAGCTCATTTGGCTGGACTTCTCCTATAGATCAAAGGAGTGCAATTCGGTTTGCACTCCTATGACCCGTTTTCAGCAGAGAGCGGGCTGAAGTCCGCTCTCTGCTGACGTCACAGAAATCAGTCCAGGCACCACGTCATCACGACCACGGAGTCTGGATCCGCCAGGTGCCTTGACTGATACCCATCTCAGCCTCTCAGTGAGCTGCTGAGAGGCTGAGACGGCCGCTCCTCACCCCTCCACAGCCCATCCATTTTTCCTTCTATCCTGACAAGGGCTCCAGTCCCTGCTGCAGAGAAAAACCCCCATAACAGGATACTACCACCTCCATGTTTTACTGTAGGAATGGCTTTATATGGATGGTGAGCTGTACTGGATGTCCGCCAGACATATCATTTTGTGCTGAGGCCAAATATTTAAATTCTTGTCTCATCTGACCATAACGCCTTTTTCCAAGTGGCTTCAGAATCTTCAAAGTGTGTTTTAGCAAAGCTCAGTTGTGACTGCATCTGACTTTTGTTAAGGAGTGGCTTTTTTCTTGCCACCCTCCCATACAAGCCACATTTGTGGAGAATTTGTGATATTGTTGTCACACAATGACCACTCTTTGTCATAAATTCCTGCAACTGCTTCAGAGTTGCTGTAGTCCTCTTGGTAGCCTCTCTGACCAGTTTCCTCCTGGCTCTTACATCCAGTTTGGAGGGACATCCTGATCCAGGGAGGGTCTGTTTTGTACCAAATAACTTCCACTTCTTACAAAATGGCTTTACTGTGCTTCTAGGCATTGATAAAGCCTTTGAAATGTTTTTGTATCCATCTCCTGATTGGGGCCTATCCACAACTTTATCCCAGATATCTTTTGACAGCTCCTTGCCATAGTTGATTGTAGCTAAGCTAATCAAAATGGCCACAGCTGGTCACAGTTGAAAGTCAAATGGCTTTGTGTGCCATTGAGAAGGTTATTAGCTACACCCGACTGAGTTTACAAATCATTTTTAGGAGGGGGTGATCCTTTTTCCAACTCAGTGATTCTGTAATTGTTTCTTAATTTTTTTCTGACATGTTGGTGTTATACCTTTCACTTGGGTGTTGTAAGTTGCAAGAGTAAATACAGCTGGATAGAACAAAAACTGTGTCTGTCTTAATTTCAGGCTGAAAAGCAACAAACGTGATTATTTAAAGGGGGGTGATTCTTTTCTATACCCACTGTGTACACACAGGGCTGTGTTTTGGCCTAGGCCGACAAGGCCTAGGCCTAGGGCGGCACTCTGCGGGGGGCGGCAAAAAAAGCCGCCCCCCCCGCATGAGAGAAAGTCCCCCCACCCGATTCCTGGCTCCCGCGGCCGCCCCCCGCACACATGCAGCCCATGGCGGCCGCCTTGCTGTAGCGGCGCTGTTGTGTATGGGCGTGCTTGGCAGAGGGTGGAGGGGCGTGTGTATGGGCGTGCTTAGCAGAGCTCACGCCCCTCCACCCTCTGACAAGCACGCCCATACACAGCAGTGCCGCCAGCTACAGCAAGGTGGCTGCCGTGGGCTGCATGTGTGCGGGGGCGGGCGCGGGAGCCGGGAATCAGGAAGACGGGTGGGGGGAGTTTCTCTCATGCGGGGGGCGGCGTGTGACTCACGCCCCCATAAGCGGCCGATGACTGGCGGAGGTGGAGCCTTATGCTCCACCTACCCTCCTCCACACTGCTTGACCCTTCTCCTCGGCACTGGGGCAGGGTCTGGCAGTGACGTCAGGAAGAGATAAACAGAGAGAGAGGCACAAGGGAACCCAGGTAAAGTTATTGAATAAATTATAAGAGTTTTATGGGAACAGTGTTGGCATTTGATGGCACAGTGGCTACAATTGATGGGGCACAGTGACAGCGTTTGATGGGGCACAATGGCTGCGTTTAAAGGCACAGTGGCTGCAAATGATGGGCACAGTGACAGCGTTTGATGGGGCACAATGGCTGCATTTAAAGGCACAGTGGCTGCAAATGATGGGCACAGTGACAGCATTTGATGGGGCACAATGGCTGCGTTTAAAGGCACAGTGGCTGCAATTGATGGGGCACAGTGACAGCGTTTGATGGGGCACAATGGCTGCGTTTAAAGGCACAGTGGCTGCAATTGATGGGGCACAGTGACAGCGTTTGATGGGGCACAATGGCTGCGTTTAAAGGCACAGTGGCTGCAATTGATGGGGCACAGTGACAGCGTTTGATGGGGCATAATGGCTGCGTTTAAAGGCACAGTGGCTGCAATTGTTGGGGCACAGTGACAGCGTTTGATGGGGCACAATGGCTGCGTTTAAAGGCACAGTGGCTGCAAATGATGGGCACAGTGACAGCGTTTGATGGGGCACAATGGCTGCATTTGATGGCACAGTGGCTGCGTTTGGTTGGCACAGTGGCTGCGTTTGGTGGGCACAGTGGCTGCGTTTGGTGGGCACAGTGGCTGCGTTTAAAGGCACAGTGGCTGCAATTGTTGGGGCACAGTGACAGCGTTTGATGGGGCACAATGGCTGCATTTAAAGGCACAGTGGCTGCAAATGATGGGCACAGTGACAGCGTTTGGTGGGCACAGTGGCTGCGTTTGGTGGGCACAGTGGCTGCGTTTGATGGCACAGTGGCTGCGTTTGATGGCACAGTGGCTGCGTTTGATGGCACAGTGGCTGCAATTGATGGGCACAGTGTCTGCGTTTGGTGGGGCACAGTGTCTGCGTTTGGTGGGCACAGTGGCTGCAATTGATGGGCACAGTGGCTGCGTTTGGTGGGCACAGTGGCTGCATTTGATGGTACAGTGGCTGCGTTTGATGGCACAGTGGCTGCGTTTGATGGCACAGTGGCTGCGTTTGGTGGGCACAGTGTCTGCGTTTGGTGGGCACAGTGTCTGCGTTTGGTGGGCACAGTGTCTGCGTTTGGTGGGCACAGTGGTTGCGTTTGGTGGGCACAGTGGCTGCGTTTGGCGGGAATAGTGGCTGCGTTTGATGGAACGGTGGCTGCATTTGATGGGGCACAGTGAGGCTGCAATTGATGTCTTTTTTTCTGAATTTCTTAGTTTGTTTGCACCCCCCCAAAAATTTTGAGCACCAGCCTCCACTGGCATGTGCAAAGTGCTCCATGCATGCTAAAATCAATGCAAACCCTTTAAACAGTCCACAATTAGTTGCAGTCTCCAGGGAGTGGGGAAGGGTACCTGTCAAAAACAGGTACCTGTTCCCCCCTCCACCCTGAAAGGTGCCAAATGAGCCTAAAGAGGAAGGGGTGTGGTTTACAGATGATAGGGTGGGTCTTAAACAGGAAGGGGTGTGGCCTTGGCAGCAAGGGGTGGGTCGTATTTAAATTAAGGGGGTGCATGAGTTTAGTCAGGCCTAGGGCAGCACAAAAACCTAAATACACCACTGTGTACACACATACATATATACAGTGCCTTGAAATAGTATTCATCCCCCTTGAACTTTTTTCACATTTTTTAATGTTAGAGTCTTTTTCAGACTCTAATGCCCCGTACACACTGTCGGATTTTCAGATGGAAAATGTCCGATCGGAGCGTGTTGTCGGAGATTCCGACCGTGTGTGGGCTCTATCGGACATTTTCCATTGGATTTTCCGACACACAAAGTTTGAGAGCAGGAGATAAAATTTTCCGACAACAAAATCCGATCGCGTCAATTCCGACCGTGTGTGGCCTGTTCCGACGCACAAAGTGCCACGCATGCTCAGAAGAAATTCCGACACGGAACAACTCGTTCTGGTAAACTTAGCGTTCGCAATGGATACAGCACTTTCGTCACGCTGCAATGTCAAAAATGATTTAATACAGCGCACTTTCTTCTTCTTTATAATGTGAGAAGAATTAAGTAGTTTTGCTGCTCATATTCACACACACTTCTCACAAACTTTTTTTTTGTTTTTTTATTGGGATTCCCTGAATATATTGTTATTTGTCACATCTGACATAATGTTTTTTTTTTAATTTTTTTTTTTTTTGGTATTTTAAGCCATTTTTGTTTTAGATTTTATGTTTGTATTTTTTCCAAGACTGATCTTTGTTCAATGTTATTTTTATTTTTACTCCAGACTATTTTTGTGTGTGTTTTGTGTGTCAAGTTACCACAACACCATTGATATCTTTTATTATTTAATCTCAAGGAGATTGTTTGGTGTTGGTGTCCCTTGTTCATTTCACATTGTATATTTGAAATGTACCTGAATCCTCACAAACCAACTGTCCTTTTTGAAGAAAAACACATAGGAGAGCATAATTCAAAACAAAAATCCTTTATCAAGGGCTCAGAACCAAACAAAGAGGAAGGCAACACTGGATCAACAGGAGAAATTAGCGAAGCCTGGGACCCCCACGGCAGACATCAATTCTTGAACATCAAAATTGGTGGCCTGAGGAGTCCATATGTAAGGGAGGGCAGTCTGGTCCAGAATTCGCAGAGATCCGGAAAGCAGCAGATGACATCTGTGTCCCCAGGCTGTGGTACCACAAGAGGCTGCATCTTTTGGCTGACCAGACTGAACCCAGGGTCCTCACTTTCTGGTCTTCCTTCCACGCTTCCTTCCGGGCTGTGGCTGTGCTGTCGGAGATGTGGCAGGAGGAGGAGTAGGACCTGGAGTAGAAGGAGGAGGAGGAGGAGGACCTGCAGGAGGAGGAGGAGGACCATCTGTGAGTTCGCAAAGGTGTGTCTGAGCTGTAATTTGGCCCCTCATACCTTTGTTAAGAGCCTCCAATATGAGCGACTCACACATGAGTTGTTGTCCCTCCTCCATCCTCTGCATTTTTGAGGCAATGATGGCAGCAATGTCCTCCTCCACGGTGTGTGGTGCTTCCAGGGCCTCTGTAGCCCTCCAAAAGAGTCCTCTGGTAGCCTCCTCTAGGGCACTCCTCCTCCTGCCACTTTCTCTTTCCAGGTGTTGGGGAGGGACCCGGCCCGGTCACCTCCTGGCTGAGACTTCCCTGTGTATGAAAAAGGGACATGGTTTTATTTTTTGCTTCATCAATCACAATCCTAAATTAGTACTCCCAACTAACATCTAGTTAACATCATTGATTGGACAAGCAGAAATATTTCGAGGAATGCTATACCTGGCTCAAGCTGGGCTCCTCCACATGTTGCCTGGAAGGCCCAGGTTGGGCGTCAGAAGCCTCAGCCGGGGGGGAAGGAAGCGTGGAAGGAAGACTGGAGAGGGATGACCTGGGTTCAGTCTGGCCTGCCAGAAAATGCAGCCTGTCGTAGTACAACATCCTGGGGACATAGATGTCATCTGCTGCTCCGGATCTCTGTGAATCCAGGACTTTCTGGCGCTCCCTTACATATGTGCTCCTCAGGCCACCAATTAAGATCTTCAAAAATGTGATGTCTGCCGTGGGGATCACCTGCTTCACAATTTTACACAATTGCTCCAGCGCTGCCTTCCTCTTTGCTTGGTTCTTGTAATGTGGGTGGTTAATCTCCCACAGACATGGCAGCTCCCTTAACATATCAATGAATAGTGACATGAAGTCATTGTCTTTCAATAGCATATCCATGTTCACTGCAAGACACAACACAAGACAAAGCCTAATGTCAGACAAAATTCTCCTAATCTTGTTACAATATAGGCCTCAATATAGAAGCAGTATAGGCACAAGATTGTCTCTTACCTTTGTTTTTACGATCGGCGCGTCCAATGCTCCTTCCTCTGCTCACAGATCGTATGTAATACGCACGTGTGTTACGCTTTATATACACTGCGCATGCGTGTAACTCCGCCCGCCCCTGACGTTCTTTCTATTCTATTCCCCGCCCCTTTTTGTTCGGCGCAGTGGGGGAAGAGCACATGGCGGAGTCACAGCAGGTGCGTGCTAATTACAGGAACGAGGAGGAGGAGGAAGAAAGCCCGGATCCGGACACGTCCCGATCCAGAAGGAGACGATTTAAGGCCACAAATATGTCCTTTGGGGAGATGTTGGAGATGGTCGACATCCTGAAGAAGGCCGACTATGACGGAAAGTATGAGCCTTACCCCAACCCCAATATCAGAAAGGCCAAGATCATGGCAAAAGTGGTCAAAAGTCTTCACAGGAATTTCGGGGTACGACGATCGAAAGATCAGCTCAGGAAGCGGTGGTCGGACCTGAAATTAAGAGAGCCCGAGCAGTACAGAAAGATCCGGAGAGTGCTGCAAAAAAGTAAGTAGTTGTGCTGTGTTCCTATTCTTTTTGTCTTACGTTCATGCTGCTCCATATGCTTTTCTTAATTGTTGTACAGTTTAAAATGTCAATTTTAATGTTCATGGGCCCATTATTCGTTCGTATCAAACATTTTTTTGGACCCCTCTAAAACACCATTGTTTAGGCCATATGCATTTTCAGACATTTTTTAGGGCCTACTTGGATGCAAAATATTTGGTGGTGTAGATGAGTTTGTTATTAGAATGAAATGCAAACTACATTGTGTGTAAGGAGAGGACACTGAGCAGCTGTTTTCACATCTAGACACTAGAGCACTAGTGTGGGACACAAGAACACCATTTTTATTAGGAGGGGCACACAGGTGCTCCAGTGTATACTATAGGGGGGGTTTCCATCTGTGAAGCTTGTACTAAACAGGTAAAGTATTGCAGGTTGACAAAGGCCAATAAAAAAGCGACATCTTGGAACTCTGCTAAAATAGACAATTGTACCCCACTTCCAAGCAATGTTTCCTATTTCTAGTTCTGCCATCAAATATCTGTGTGCTAATTATAGCATTTTTGTTTTACATAGGGGAGAAAAGACTCGAAGAACACCCCTCATCCGAGGAGACCACAGACCCCCCCACCTATGGAAGAAGGTGAAATACCCCCAACCCAAGCAGAGCAGGAGGAGGAAGAAGATGTGATGGAGATTGGCACCACAACAGGTGAGTGTCTGCGACCACAGGCTCAGGTAAGAGATGGATGGTGGCAGATTTTTGATACCTGTTTTTGTTTGGTTTCTCTCTTTTTAGGTGATCGTGATGTTAGGGATCGAGATCCTTTCACATCTGAAAGTGCCCAGATCCTGATCGGGGAGATAATGGGGTGTAATGTAGAATTGCAAAACATCCAGAAAAAAATAAATGATGTTATTCAAAAAAATAATAACATAATTGATGTTTTGGGGCAAATTTAAAACCCCACAAAATCACTTTATTTAGTGTGGTCCAATGTTTTAAATATTTTAGCAATGTTTTGAAAAGCCGAATTTGGAGGACGCACACAGTGTGCCAACATGTGCTATCTGCCATTATGGGAGATCAATGGACGCGTTTTGGGGGTGCAACCCCTTCCTCAATTATGAGGAAGGGCTTGCTCCCCCAAAACATGTCCCCTGACCCCCCGTGATGGCAGCTAGCACATGTTGACATTCGTAAATTGGTGTGCATCTTCCAAATTTGGCTTTTCCTGGGTTGATTTGACCCCATCTGAACGCAATATCAAACACAGTTCCTAAATACTCATGTCTGATATTGCCTTCAAGTTTTACCATATGTGAACTTTGTAAGTTCAAGTTTTTTGTCTTTCTTGTTGGTTTTACACAGGCCTGTTTTATCTTAAATGGACATTTATATTTTTGATAATGCCACCCCAAAAATTGTTATACAACAAACATGTTGCTTTGTTTTAAAAACCTTTGGTAGATGCACATGTGATTGTGCAGGTATAAAAAAGTTTGTTAATCAAGAATGTGTGGATTATTGTCTCAACACTACAACACTTTTGGGGTGATGTAATTGCTGTTTTCAGCGAAAATTGGGGTTATTTCCTAAGGGCAAATCCTCTTTGCACTACAAGAGCATTTTCATTGCAGTTTCAAGAGCACTTGTAGTATAAAAAGTGTATACGCCTTTAGTAAATAACAGACAACAGTGCTTTGTATAAGGTTACACAATCACGCCATTTTCAGGACTCCCCACATTTCTGTCAGGGTCAGCTAAAACAAACACAAGCAGTAAATGTCCACAAAGATTTTCATTTTTTTGCTTTTTTATTGGAAAAAGGCTTCACAAATTTGAAGGCATATTGATAGCCCCCCTACCCACAAAGAACTCCAGGTATCGTAACCGGACATCACGGGCACTCAGGGAGGGCAAGCCAGGACGGCCGCTTTCAAGCGCCGTCAGTGTTTCAGGTATCACTCCGGCCTCAGGCCCAACTGAGCCAGCATAGTTGGCCGAATGTTTCCTTAAAAAGTTATGGAGAATACAGCACGCCAGTATAATATGGTTCAGTTTATACTCCGCCATATGGATAGGTGTCAGAAATAGGCGGAACCGGCTGGCCAGGATTCCAAATGTGTTCTCCACCACTCTTCGGGCTCTGGCCAGCCGGTAATTAAAAACCCTCTGTTCCGGGGTGAGGGTCCTCATCGGGAATGGCTGCATCAGGTGGTCCCCCAGCGCAAACGCTTCATCAGCAACGAACACGAATGGGAGTCCTTCCACATTGTCCTCTGGAGCCGGCAAGTCCAAGCTGCCATTCTGGAGACGCCTGTAGAACTCCGTCTGGGCGATGACTCCACCATCGGACATCCGGCCATTCTTCCCCACGCCCACATACAAGAAGTCGTAATTAGCCGACACCACCGCCAACATCACAATACTATTGAACCCCTTATAGTTGAAATAGTACGACCCCGAGTTGGGTGGTGAGACGATGTGGACGTGTTTCCCATCAATTGCCCCTCCGCAGTTAGGAAAGTCCCACCGCTGGGCAAAGTGGGAGGCCACAGTCTGCCATTCCTGTGGCGTGGAAGGAAACTGTTGAGGAAAAAAAAAACAAATTACTATTTTTGCTCAGAAACATGGCAAGCAGATTAGGCACAAACATTATGGGGCAACCTCCAGATAGCATTAATTAAGGGGAATTTAACAACGCCAAAGTATAAGGTACACCTATCATTCCCCCCCCCCCCCCCCATGGGCCATTTCTAACATTATGGGGTGTGTGGAAATCTTGGACAGGTAACCCTCTTCACTTCATTGAGAGATGAATGCCTAAATACAGGGTATTACTTGGAACAGCCCCTCCTTAGTTACACTATTGGCAGCCCACTGGACAGGTAAGAAGTGTCATAATACAAAGATATACAGTGGCTTGCGAAAGTATTCGGCCCCCTTGAACTTTTCAACCTTTGCCACATTTCAGGCTTCAAACATAAAGATATAAAATTTTTATTTTTTGTGAAGAATCACCAACAAGTGGGACACAATTGTGAAGTGGAACGAAATCTTTTGGATTTTTGAAACTTTTTTAACTAATAAAAAAATGAAAAGTGGGGCGTGCAAAATTATTCGGCCCCCTTGCGTTAATACTTTGTAGAGCCACCTTTTGCTGCGATTACAGCTGCAAGTCGCTTGGGGTATGTCTCTATCAGTTTTGCACATCGAGAGACTGAAATTCTTGCCCATTCTTCCTTACAAAACAGCTCGAGCTCAGTGAGGTTGGATGGAGAGCGTTTGTGAACAGCGGTTTTCAGCTCTTTCCACAGATTCTCGATTGGATTCAGGTCTGGACTTTGACTTGGCCATTCTAACACCTGGATACGTTTATTTGTGAACCATTCCTTTGTAGATTTTGCTGTATGTTTGGGATCATTGTCTTGTTGGAAGATAAATCTCCGTCCCAGTTTCAGGTCTTTTGCAGACTCCAACAGGTTTTCATCCAGAATGGTCCTGTATTTGGCTGCATCCATCTTCCCCTCAATTTTAACCATCTTCCCTGTCCCTGCTGAAGAAAAGCAGGCCCAAACCATGATGCTGCCACCACCATGTTTGACAGTGGGGATGGTGTGTTGAGTGTGATGAGCTGTGTTGCTTTTACGCCAAACATATCGTTTTGCATTGTGGCCAAAAAGTTCGATTTTGGTTTCATCGGACCAGAGCACCTTCTTCCACATGTTTGGTGTGTCTCCCAGGTGGATTGTGGCAAACTTTAGACAAGACTTTTTATGGATATCTTTGAGAAATGGCTTTCTTCTTGTCACTTCTCCTTGTCTGAGCTGAAAGTTTAGAGGGACAGCCAGGTCTTGGTAGATTTGCAGTGGTCTGATACTCCTTCCATTTCAAAATGATCGCTTGCACAGTGCTCCTTGGGATGTTTAAAGCTTGGGAAATCTTTTTGTATCCAAATCCGGATTTAAACTTCTCCACAGCACTATTACGGACCTGCCTGGTGTGTTCCTTGGTCTTCATGATGCTCTCTGCGCTTTCAACAGAACCCTGAGACTATCACAGAGCAGGTGCATTTATACAGAGACTTGATTACACACAGGTGGATTCTATTTATCACCATCAGTCATTTAGGACAACATTGGATCATTCAGAGATCCTCGCTGAACTTCTGGAGTGAGTTTGCTGCACTGAAAGTAAAGGGGCCGAATAATTTTGCACGCACCACTTTTCAGTTTTTTAATTGCTAAAAAAGTTTAAAATATCCAATAGATTTCGTTCCACTTCACAATTGTGTCCCACTTGTTGGTGATTCTTCACAAAAAATAAAAATTTTATATCTTTATGTTTGAAGCCTGAAATGTGGCAAAAGGTTGAAAAGTTCAAGGGGGCCGAATACTTTCGCAAGCCAATGTAAATACACATTGTACACATTTGAGGACATTTGGACATTCTGCTATTACCTATCAAGATAATAATAGGATACAAAAACTTTAAACAGTACCATTTGAAAGTATACAGGCAGGCCCTTGCACTACATGCTTTGGGTAATTCATGCATACATCAGAGCACAAAACAGATGGGTATAGTGTGTATGGGTTTGGCAAAGTCAGCAGATAGATGATTGAGTATAGATAGAGAATTGGGATCAGCTGACTTAGCAGTTGGGGGGAGGGAGGGTTACTAAAAATGATTTGGGGACACCACAAAAAATAAGCCTCTGCCACTCTGCCAGAATTTAAAGCTAAAATCACATTTCTAAACATTTTAGGGGGTGTTTGGGGTAAGCATTACTATGGAGCTGATAAAATACATTGTTAAGTGACTACATGAGGTGAATATAGGGCCAGGAGAGAATATGCTGGGGAGGTTATTGAAGGCCAATCTGTATGAAGGACCTAAAAAAATAATTACATAAAAATCCTGCATGCATGAGAACAAAGGGGACATTCACAGCATATTCCAATCATGGTCATTAGGGAATGAGGAAAGAAATACAATATATTATCAAACATTAAATACAAAAAAATGTGATATTAAAGGATACAAATCTTACCTTCATATACTCCTTATGCAGGACCTGTATGATGGCAGAACAGGTCTCTGGGATAATGATACCCAGAGCCTGGGGGGAGATGCCTGTCGAGAACTTCAAGTCCTGCAGACTTCTCCCTGTCGCCAAATACCGCAGGGTAGCGACGAGCCTCTGCTCCGGAGTGATGGCTTGCCTCATGCAGGTATCCTGCCTACTAATATAAGGGGTCAGCGAAGCCAACAGACGGTGAAATACGGGGTCCGTCATCCTGAGAAAGTTCCTGAAATCATCAGGATTATTCTCACAGATCTCACGGAGCAAAGGCATATGAGAGAACTGGTCACGCTGAAGCAACCAATTCTTGGTCCATGAACTCCTCCCCACCCTGTTCATGGACTGGACTTGTGTCAAGGTCAGGACCCCAACACCAAGCCCCCGCACAGCACGAACTCTACGAGGAGTACGCATACGCAACATGGCTAGAAAACGGTCAGCTGCTCAGAACGAAGTAACAGAACGCACTGAAGACAAGCAAGGCCTGTGAAGAGCGACCTGAAAAACAGTAACGAACGAACAAGAATACAATGACTAATTAAAGTCACGCGGAACTTGCTTGCACGCATTGAAGAGCAGATACAAACCCACAAGCACAAACTGAACGGCAGAAAACGATCTGAAAGCCACGAGTCTGAAAAAGCGCGAATCGTCTCTCACCAAACTTTTACTAACACGAGATTAGCAAAAGGAGCCCAAAGGGTGCCGCGCTTGGTTCTGAACTGGCCTTTTCTAGTCTCGTCGTACGTGGTAGACGTCACCGCGTTCTTGGCGATCGGAAATTCCGACAAGTTTGTGCGACCTTGTGTACGCAAAACAAGTTTGAGCCAACATCCGTCTGAAAAAATCCTAGGATTTTGTTGTCGGAATGTCCGAACAAAGTCCGACCGTGTGTACGGGGCATAACAGGTTTTCTTCTAAGATTGCCCTGTATTTGGTTCCATCCATCTTCTCATCAACTCTGACCAGCTTCCCTGTCCCTGCTGAAGAAACGCATCCCCACAACATGATGCTGCCACCGCCATGTTTCAAGGTGGTGTGTTCAGGGTGATGTGCAGTGTTAGTTTTCCGTCACACATAGCGTTGCTTTTAGGCCAAAAAGTTACATTTTGGTCTCATCTGACCAGAGCTTCTTCTACCACATGTTTGCTGTGTCCCCCACATGGCTTCTCGCAAACTGCAAACAGGACTTCTTATGGCTTTCTTTGAACAATAGCTTTCTTCTTGACACTCTTCCATAAAGGTCAGATTTGTGGAGTGCACAACTAATAGTTGTCCTGTGGACAGATTCTACCACCTGAGCTGTGGATCTCTGCAGATCCTCCAGAGTTACCATGGGCTCTTGGCTGCTTCTCTAATTAATGCTCTCCTTGCCCAGCCTGTCAGTTTAGGTGGACGGCCGTGTCTTGGTAGGTTTGCAGTTGTGCCATACTCTTCCCATTTTCGGATAATGGATTGAACAATGCTCCATGAAATGTTCAAAGCTTGGGATACTTTTTTTAAACCTAATACTGCTTTAAACTTTTCCACAACTTTATCCCTGACCTGTCTGGTGTGTTCCTTGGCCTTTATGATGCCGTTTGTTCACTAAGGTTCTCTAACAAACCTTGGAGGGCTTCACAGAACAGCTGTATTTATAAATTACACACAGATGTAAAAGCAGATTTTAGTTAGGGGTTTCGGAGTAGAGGGGGCTGAATACAAATGCACGCCACACTTTTCTCACTTTGTGTTGGTCTATCACATAAAATGCCAATAAAATACATTTACGTTTTTGGTTGTAACATGACAAATGTTGAAAACTTCAAGGGGTATGAATACTTTTTCAAGGCTCTGTGTGTGTATATATATATATATATATATATATATATATATACACACACACACACACACACACAGTATATATACACACACATACACAGTATGTATACACACACATACACAGTATGTATAATATATAATTTTAGGGCCCCAAACTCAAAAAATGGCCCAATCGGTACAAAGCTAAATGAATGAAAACCTCAAGATAACACCCCCACTATAACTGCTGACCCCAAGTCAACCACAGAATAAAGTTAAAGATACAAAGTCCTGATAATAGGGATGGGCGAAAGGTTCGGGATGAACTTTGGTTGTTCGCCCGTTAGGCGAACAACCAACATTATGCGGTGTTCGTGGCAAATTCGAAAGCCGCAGAACACCGTTAAAGTCTATGGGACACTAAGATGAAAAAACAAAAATTCTCATTTTAAAGGCTTCTATGCATGTCATTGTCATAAAAAGTGTTTGGGGACCTGGGTCCTGCCCCAGGGGACATGTATCAATGCAAAAAAAGTTTTAAAAACAGACATTTTCTCGGGAGCAGTGATTTTAATAATGCTTAAAGTGAAACAATAAAAATGAAATATTCCTTTAAATATCGTGATTGGGGGGTGTCTATAGTATGCCTGTAAAGTGGCACAGTTTTCCCGTGTTTAGAACAATACCACAGCAAAATTACATTTCTAAAGGAAAAAAGTCACTTAAAACTGATCGTGGCTGTAATGAATTGTCAGGTCTCGGCAATATAGGTAAAACGGCATGCCCCCCCCCCCCCCCCCAGGCCATTACCAGGCCCTTACCAGGCCCTTTGGGTCCGGTATGAATATTAAGGGAAACCCCGAACCAAAAATTAAAAAAAAAAAAAAAAAAGCGTAGGGCCCCCCCAGATTTTAAGGGGAACCCTGCGCCAAAATTTAAAAAAAAAATGGCACAGGATTTTTCCCCCCAAAATCCATACCAGACCCTTATCCGAGCACACAACCTGGCAGGCTGCAGGAAAAGGAGGGGGGATGAAATAGCACCTCCCCCTCCTGAACAGTACCAGGCCACGTTCCCTCAACATGGGGAGGGTGCTTTGGAGTAGCCCCCAAAGCACCTTGTCCGCATGTTGATGGGGACAAGGGCCTCATCCCCACAACCCTTGCCCGGTGGTTGTGGGGGTATGCGGGCGGGGGGCTTATCGGAATCTGGAAGCCTCCTTTAACAAGGGGACCCCCAGATCCCGGCCTCCCCCCCATGTGAATTGGTAATGGGTACATTGTGTAAAAAATTGTAAAAAAGACAGGAGACACTTAGTCCTTTATTAAAAGATAAAAAAATAAAAAATGTCCCACAATGTCCATTCATCTTATATCATGCCGCCCGACGGGCCCTCAGCCCCCCCCCCATATTCCAGTCCTCAGCCCCCCCACTTTGATGTCCTTAACTCTCCCCATCACTGCAATCGTCAGCATCCCATGCCCCACATTCAGTCCTCAGCTCCCCCACATTCCAGTCCTTAGCTCCCCCCACATTCCAGTCCTCAGCCCCCCCACATTCCAGTCCTTAGCCCCCCCACATTCCAGTCCTCAGCTCTCCCCATCACTACAATTCTCTGCATCCCACCCCCCCACATTTAGTCCTCAGCCCTGATTAACTTCACCCCCCTTGCTGTCCTACCTTACACAGACAGATCAGAGGGGTACACAGCATGTCTAGATGGAGGTGGGATTTGCAAGATAGTGAATGGCTGCTAAGACCACCCTTCACCCTAGCAGCCAATCACCTGCTTGTTAATCGTGGACAGCTCCGCCCTCCACCCAGAACTGTCCCGCCTCCCACTGTCGGCTCTGTGAGGATTTCAGAGCGACTGCAGGGGGAAGAAAAGGCTCCAAAATGGGGGTACCACGGCAGTCCCAATGGGAGAGGGATGTGGTCCGCATTTGGCCCGCGGTCTGCCATTTAGTGATGCCTGGTCTATAGGGATAGCAATTAAAATGAAAGTACAAATGGGGTAAAGCTTTTATCTTTACCCATAAGTCATCCATCTCGAGCTACACTCAGGAAAAAAATTATAAACTGGTATCGAGGTGGTATCGTGTACCAACCAATCTCAGGATCATGTTCCACTCAGTTACCGATATCTGCTGGAGATGTAACTCTGCGAAGGGTACGTACATTCCCATCTGGTGGGAATGCGATGTGCTCCGCCCATTTGGGACACAAATTTTCCAAATCTATACTGAAATATACGATAAACTGCTCACCCCCTCCACTTCTATAGCCCTTCTTTCCATATTGCCCGGTACCATCAAATCCCAAAAGCTTAATCTCCTAAAATTTTTCCTCAGTGTGAGTAGACACTTAATTCCTAGACACTGGAAAACTACCCCCCCCCCCCCATACCTTATTGAATGGGTGGGTGAGATAAATTACATTATGCTTATGGAGGAGGTGCAGGCTAAATCTCTAGAAAAAGTTTTCATTCACCTGGAGTATCTGGAGGCATTACTCTACTTCAGATGAACTGAAGCACAGACTCTCATCAATAAGTACTCCTTGAGAGACTGAAAATCCCCCTAACTCACGCTTGTTTATCCGTAACTGATAAACCCGAAAAAATGAGGTCCGTTGCCTCTCCACCCCTCCTCCCCTCCCCCCTCTTTTCTTTCACTCCTATAACCCACCCTCTCATTATCTGGTTTTCCCCCTTTACTATCACTTCTCCCTCTTCCTAGCTCCCCTATTCCTAGGTATAGATAGCCATTCCATGAAGCTGCAAGTACTCTTGGCCCTCAGTAGGAGAACTACAGATAGTTAAGTGACTTGAAAATACACTGAACCTGGGTTCTGACACTTAATAATGTTTGGTTTAGACACATTTACTCTCTCGATTTCTGGATGCAGCAGACTCCCACAGGGGCGTCCAGACCGTAGGAGATGGTGACCACCCGAATGTCAGCACTATGCTTGAAACAATACTTCACAGACATTCCTCTAAGTCATCTATATGTATGTAATGGAATGCACTATATTCTTGTTTGCATAATTCAAATTTATTTGACCAGAACACCCTCTGTCAGGCGTCTGGTCCTGTTCTTGTTCCTTTCTGCTTAAAAATGCACTAAAACAATAAAAACTTATTGAACCTAAAATGAAAGTACAGTTTGCTTACAAACTCGAATCTTTCCCTAAGAAGTTTTCCTATCCTTTCCTTATCCTTGCTCTGTGCCCCCCACTCCTTCAAAGTGAGAAGGCTGGCTTATCCAAAAGACCACGCAGTGTATTATGGTTTAAATAAAATTCTCCTGGGTGAAGCTGCACATAAATTCAACAGGACCTTGAATCCACAGGATTTTACCCCAGAACTCAGCGAAGCCCAACCCCATCCCTATCCATTGCTTTACAAGTAAACCTTTAAAGTGGTTCTAAAGGCTTTTTACCTTTATGGAATCTATGAATTAAGGTAAAAAACCTTCTTTGTGCAGTGACCCCCCAGCCCCCCCAATACTTATCTCAGCCGCATCACGATCCAGCGATGTGAACGAGAGCCTCAGCTCACCAAGGACTCTCCTTCCTCATTGGCTAAGACAGCAGTCAATCACAGCCAGCGAGCCAATGCGAAGAGAGCCTGCTTGGGTGCCCCCATTGTAAGCAGCTTGCTTTGGGGGCACTTGGCAGAAGGGAGAGGCCAGGAGTGCAGGCGGGGGGACCCAAGAAGAAGGAGGATCCGCGCTGCTCTGTGCAAAACTGCTGCACAGAGCAGGTAAGTATAACATGTTTGTTTTTTTTTTTTTGTTTAATTGCCTAAATATCACTTTAAAGGCTGGGCCTACTGATAAGGGATGAGTCACGGTTCTGTGTATAAAGTTTACATATTCTCCCAAAACAACAGGTCTTTTTTAACATGTAGGAGGGCAAAAATGCAAAAGGTGTCAAGAGTGTTTGAACAAAAGCCCAAGTCTCTTTCAGGAAAATAAAGGGGCAAATCAGAATTTTACTAGTGTCATCCACCATCATACACCACCATCCCCATTAGGACCATAAGAGACAAGGAACTGGAAATTATGGAGAACCTGAGAAACTGCAAAACTTACATTTGAGGTTTCCTCTGATGTGATTGTAAAGGGAGCCACAATACTGAAGCTTGTTCCAGGCACCTGTGGTGAGAGAAAGACAGGTGTAAACATACGGTTTTAGCTGTAATGCCCCGTACACACGGTCCGACGGAAAATGTGTGATAGGACCTTGTTGTCGGAAATTCCGACCGTGTGTAGGCTCAATCACACATTTTCCATCGGATTTTCTGACACACAAAGTTTGAGAGCAGGATATAAAATTTTCCGACAACAAAATCCGTTGTCGGAATTTCCGATCGTGTGTACACAAATCCGACGGACAAAGTGCCACGCATGCTCAGAATAAATAAAGAGATGAAAGCTATTGGCTACTGCCCCGTTTATAGTCCCGACGTACGTGTTTTATGTCACCGTGTTCAGAACGACTGGATTTTCCGACAACTTTGTGTGACCGTGTGTATGCAAGACAAGTTTGAGCCAACATCCGTCGGAAAAAATCCTAGGATTTTGTTGTCGGAATGTCCGAACAAAGTCCGACCGTGTGTACGGGGCATAAGACAAACAGACAAATGACAGCAGGATTGCCAGCCTGCTGCAACTTTTTTTACTGACAAAACATGGAAAATTTACTAACAGAGCAGGTTTTTTACTGCCATACAGTATCTCACAAAAGTAAGTACACCCCTCACATTTTTGTAAATATTTTATTCTATCTTTTCATGTGACAACACTAAAGAAATGCTACAATGTAAAGTAGTGAGTGTACAGCTTGTATAACAGTGTAAATTTGCTGTCCCCTCAAAATAACTCAATACACAGCCATTAATGTCTAACCTGCTGGCAACAAAAGTGAGTACACCCCTAAGTGAAAATGTCCAAATTGGCCCAATTAGCCATTTTCCCTCTCCGATGTCATGTGACTCGTTAGTGTTACAAGGTCTCAGGTGTGTTAAATTTGGTGTTATCGCTCTCACTCTCTCATACTGGCACCTCATGGGAAAGAACTCTCTGAGGATCTGAAAAAAAGAATTGTTGCTCTACATAAAGATGGCCTAGGCTATAAGAAGATTGCCAAGACCCTGAAACTGAGCTGCAGCCATGGGCATCTGCAGAAATTTATTTGGGGGGGGGGGGGGGCATCATTTTAAGGTCACCCATGCTCCGCCCCTTTTCGACAATGTCATAAAAGCTAGAGGCAAGCTATATGGGCACAATAACATATTTATGCTATTGTGCCCATATAGCTGCTGCTATGCCCATATAGCTGCTGTTGTGCATCTATATGGGCACAACAGCATCTACATGGGCACAACAGCATAAAGACGCTATAGTGTCCATATAACTCCTATTGCGTCCATATAACTCCATATAACTCCAGTCCTATTGTAGCCATACAATGCCAGTACTGTCTGTCTCCTATTGGACTCTGTCCATGTCTCCTGTAGCTGCTACAGTGTGGCACAGTCAAGCATTCACTTGTTTCAGGTTTTTCTCTTTTACCCCCCCCAGAGTGCATGTTGGGGACTGTAGCCTGCTCCCTGTGGAGAACAATTGGGCCACCAGTCTCCGGGGCTACATTTCCCATGATGCCCCTCTAGTTTCTTCTGATTCGCCCTCCACTGGCGAGGAAAGAAGAATGGGCAGGAAGCTTTCTCTTCTCCCGTGCTGCTGACATGAGAAAGGGGGCAGGGGACGAGCAGGGGAAACATTCTGACAATAACCCGCAGCTCTCCCCTATCACAGCACTGCTGCTGAGATCGTTTCACATATGGCGGGGGGGGGGGCTCAACAGCACCTGCTACATCTGACAAGTGTCACCCGGGTGCCCCCCCCCCGCACCCCCATAGTGACACGGCCGCCACTGGGACCGCACACCTTGCCGATTCTGGGGGGGAGGGGACTCGCGCCCTCTTGCCCCACTGTGCGGATGCCCATAGCTGCAGCACGGTGGCCAAGACCATACAGCAGTCAAGCATGGTGGTGGGTGTGTGATGGTCTGGGGCTGCATGAGTGCTGCCGGCACCGGAGACTACAGTTCACTGAGGGAACCATGAATGCCAATATGTACTGTGACATACAGAAGCAGAGTATGATCCCCTCCCTTTGGAGACTGGGCCGCAGGGCAGTATTCCAACATGATAATACCTCCAAACACACCTCCAAGATGACCACTGCCTTGCTAAAGAAGCTGAGGGTAAAGGTGTTGGACTGGCCAAGCATGTCTCCAGACCTAAACCCTGTTGAGAATCTGTGGGGCATCCTCAAAGGGAAGATGGAGGAGTGCAAGGTCTCTAACATCCACCAGCTCCGTGATGTCATCATGGAGGAGTGAAAGAGAACTCCAGTGGCAACCTGTGAAGCTCTGGTGAACTCTATGCCCAAGAGGATTAAGGCAGTGCTGGAAAATAATGGTGGCCACACAAAATATTGACACTTTGGGCCCAATTTGGACATTTTCACTTAGGGATGTACTCACATTTGTTGCCAGCGGTTTAGACATTAATGGCTGTGTGTTGAGTTATTTTGAGGGGACAGCAAATTTACACTGTTAGAGCCCTTGCACACTGGGGCGGGGGGCGGCGTCGGCGGTAAAACGCCGCTATTATTAGCGGCGTTTTACCGTCGGTATGCGGCCGCTAGAGGGGCGGTTTTACCCCCCGCTAGCGGCCGAGAAAGGGTTAAATACCACCGCAAAGCGCCTCTGCAGAGGCGCTTTGCCGGCAGTATAGCCGCGCCGTCCCATTGATTTCAATGGGCAGGAGCGGTAAAGGAGCGGTATACACACCGCTCCTTCACCGCTCCGAAGATGCTGCTAGCAGGACTTTTTTTACCGTCCTGCCAGCGCATCGCTCCAGTGTGCAAGCCCTCGGGGCTTGCACACTGGAATGAAAGTAGCGGCACTTTCAGGGCGGTTTGCAGGCGCTATTATTAGCGCAATAGCGCCTGCAAACCGCCCCAGTGTGCAAGGGCTCTTATACAAGCTGTACACTCACTACTTTACATTGTAGCAAAGTGTCATTTCTTCAGTGTTGTCAAATGAAAAGGTATAATAAAATATTTACAAAAATGTGAGGGGTGTACTCACTTTTGTGAGATACTGTATATGCAGCAGCATATCTCATGTACTTCGATCGGTGCTGTCCCCTTTATCTCTGCAAGCACAATATGGAAACAATCTTTGCCACTTGTATTTCTGTCTATAGGCTGACTATGCTTCTATGCTTGTCCTCACTGGAGCCTCCCTGATGTGTGCAATCCAGGAGGGTTCACAAGTATGCATACACATTATAGGCTGGGTGTAGGCATGCAGGAGGTCATTGGAGTTTCACAGTGGGCACTCATGTGCATTATGGATTAGGTGTGAGAAGGTTTATTTTAAAGTAAACTTGTCATATAATGAAAGTCTAATCCATGGGTGCTCAACCAGTAGCCATCCAGCTGTTGCGGAACTACAAGTCCCATGAGGCTTTGCAAGCCACTTACAGTTACAAGCATGACTCCCAAAGGCAGAGGCATGATGGTACTTGTAGTTCTGCAACAGCTGGAGGGCCACAGGTTCAGCACTCATGGTCTAATCAAACAGATTAAACTAGCAACATGTACGGTAGGTATAGAAAAAAATCACCCTCTTTAAAATAATCACATTTTGTTGCTCTGCAGCCTGAAAAGAAGACCGACACAGTTTTTGTTTTATCCAGCTGTGTTTACTCAGTGCAAATTTTTAACATCCAAGTGAAAAATATAACACCAACATGTCAGAAAAAAACCAAAAATCAAAAACAGAAGTTGGTAAAAAAAAAAAAAAAAAAAAAAGGATCCCCCGTGTCAGTATTTTGTTTTCTTTAATTACTGCCTTTAGTCTGTTGGGACTAATTTAGTCTCATCTGACCATTTAACACATTTTTCCATGTGGTCTCAGAATCTTCAGGGTGCATTTAAGGTGGTCAGATGAGACTGGAATTTAATTATTTGGCCTCAATGCCAAACAATATCTCTGTATCTGTGGCAGAAATCAAATACAGCTCATCATCCAAATAACACCATTCCTACAGTAAAGCATGGAGGTGGTAATGTCCTGTTATGGGGGTGTTTCTCTGCAGCAGGGACTGGAGCACTTGTCAGGATAAAAGGAAAAATGGATGGGGCAAAATACCATTCAATTCTTGGGGAAAATCTGCAGCCCTCTACCAGAAAGTTGTCAATGGGAAGAAGGTTTACTTCCCAACATGACAATGACCCAAAGCACACAGCAAAACTGGCCACGCAGTGGTTGAAGGAGAAAAAGGTGAATATTCTCACATGGCCTAGTCAAAGCCCAGACTTAAACCCCATTGAAAATCTGTGGAATGACTTGAAGACTGCAGTCCACAAACGGTCACCATCAAATTTAACTGAACTTGAGCAGTTCTGCAAAGAAGAGTAAGCAAATATTGCAAAGTCTAGATGTGCAAAGTTAGTAGAGACATATCCCAACAGAATAAAGGCTGTAACTACAGCAAAAGGTGGTTCAACAAAATAATGACACAAGGGGGTGTTCCTTTTTCCAACTCAGTGATTCTGTTTTTGAATTTTTATTTTTCTGACATGTTGGTGTTCTATCTTTCACTTGGATGTTATAAGTTGCACTAAATACAGTCGGATAAAACAAAAACCATGTCTGTCTTCATTTCAGGCTGCAAAGCAGCAAAACGTGATTCTTTTTTTTTGCTCCCTACAAACCCCTCTACCCCTTTCCCACCAGCCATCTGTAGATAAACTGTGCTAGTCTTCTTTGGGCACCACTTCACAGTTCAACTCCCCTTCAACAGAATTTCCAAAAATGAATAATGGAGCACCCCCGGTTTTGGGGCTCTGAGGTACTTATGAAGACAATTTAGGCTACTTGCACACTGATCTGCTGCAAAAACGTTGTTTTGTTTGCGGTGCGGTTTTTAAAGGACATGTGACTCAAAAACCTGCACCAAAAACACACAACGGGTGCTTTTTTACCGCGTTTTCCATTGCTTTTAATGGGAAGGTGCGTTCTTGGTGCTTTTTTTTAACATGCTTCAAAAATGGAACGGAAGCGCACCGCCCCAGTGTGAACACATTCATTGATTTTAAAGAGAAGCATTTTTCTTGAGCTTTTCAGGCGCTTTTTTTTAATGCAAAAGAGCTTAAAAAACTCCTCAGTGTGAAAGCAGCCATAGAATACATTCAAGTACCTCTAAATGTCTGCATTTTATTCTTGTTCCTAGATATATCACTCAAATGTCAACAGGTTTACTTTATATGACGGTCTGGCGGAAAACAAGCACACAGAGAGGTGTAAAAAAAAAAAGAAAGGAGAGCAGATGCAGCGGATGTATCAAAGGTTCATTTTGTAGATCTGCCCTCAGGGAAATGTGTATTTAGTAAACCGTACCCCTGAAGAATTCTGAAAGGTTAGCACAGCCGATAGAACATATTTCAGTCCGTTCTTGGCATCGGTTGTGTTCAGCGAAGCCGTGTATGATACAAGGAAGACATCTCCAGCTGTAAGGGGAAGAAATACACGGCTTAGATGACATCCAGAGATGTAGAGAGAACTCAACCTAATAATTAAACTGCATCTGAAAGTCTCACTTCTTCCTCACGCTTCACAGACATTTAAAACAGAAAAAAAAGTAGCTAGCATGGGTTTAATTAGTGTCAAATTAGCTTACACTGATTGTTTTTCCCATTAAAATTAGGGTTTAAGTTCACACACAAGCGGAGCCCTCCTAACCCTCTTGTCTTGCATAGTATTGTAACTGGACTGTCCCCCTTTATATTGTAAAGAGCTGTACAGACTGTTGGTGCTATATAAATCCTTACTAGTAAAAATAAAAATAATTATACAATTGATGTTCCATTTTCAAGCAAACTTTCCTGTTTGCTGACTCTCTGGCTTCAATACAGTTGTGCTCATAAGTTTACATACCCTGGCAGAATTTATGATTTCTTGGCCATTTTTCAGAGAATATGAATGATAACACAAAAACATTTCTTTCACTCATGGTTAGCGTTTGGCTGAAGCCATTTATTATCAATCAACTGTGTTTAATCTTTATAAATGAAAATCACAACAGAAACTACCCAAATGACCCTGATTAAAAAGTTTACATACCCTGGTGATTTTGGCCTGATAACATGCACACAATTGACACAAAGGGGTTTAAATGGCTATTAAAAGGTAACCATCCTCACATGTGATCTGTTTGCTTGTAATTAGTGTGTGTGTATAAATAGTCAATGCGTTTCTAGAATCCTGACAGCCCCTTGCATCTTTCATCCAGTGCTGCACTGACGTTTCTGTATTCTGAGTCATGGGGAAAGCAAAAGAATTGTCAAAGGATCTGTGGGAATAGGTAGTTGAACTTTATAAAACAGGAAAGGGATATAAAAAGATATCCAAGGAATTGAGAATGTCAATCAGCAGTGTTCACTCTAATCAAGAAGTGGAAAATGAGGGGTTCTGTTGAAACCAAACCACGGTCAGGTAGACCAACTAAAATTTCAGCCACAACTGCCAGGAAAATTGTTCAGGATGCAAAGAAAAACCCACAAATAACTTCAGGTGAAATACAGGACTCTCAGAAAACATGTGGTATGGCTGTTTCAAGATGAACAATAAGGAGGCACTTGAAGAAAGATGGGCTGCATGGTCAAGTCGCCAGATAAAAGCCATTACTACGCAAATGCCACAAAGTATCCCGCTTACAATACACCAAACAGCACAGAGACAAGCCTCAAACCTTCTGGCACAAAATCATTTGGAGTGATGAGACCAAAATTGAGCTTTTTGGCCACAACCATAAACGCTACATTTGGAGAGGAGTCAACAAGGCCTATGATGAAAGGTACAGAGGTGGATTGCTGATATTTTGGGGATGTGTGAGCTACAAAGGCACAGGAAATTTAGTCAAAATTGTTGGCAAAATGAATGCAGTATGTTATCAAAAAATACTGGAGGAACATTTGCATTCATCAGCCAGGAAGCTGCGCATGGGACGTACTTGGACATAACAACATGACAGTGATCCAAAACACAAGGCCAAGTCGACCTGTCATTGGCTACGGCAGAATAAAGTGAAGGTTCTGGAGTGGCCATCTCAGTCTCCTGACCTCAATATCATTGAGCCATTCTGGGGAGATCTCAAACGTGCAGTTCATGCAAGACAGCCCAAGAATTTACAGGAACTGGAGGCTTTTTGCCAAGAGGAATGGGCAGCTTAACAATCTGAGAAGATAAGGAGCCTCATCTACAAATACCACAAAAGACTTCAAGCTGTCATTTATGTTAAAGGGGGCAATACATGGTATTAAGAACTGGGGTATCAGCAGAACTTTTGATCAGGGCCATTTGGGTAGTTTCTGTTGCCATTATGATTTAAAAAGCGTAAACATTAATTTTTTATTGTTTATATTTTATATCCTTTAGCCTAGTAATCAGGCGTGTTTAATATATTCTTATAGTACTTAGGTTGAATATTTATTATTCCTATGTATTAATATATAATGGTGTTGATGAGACTGTTGTTGATGCCCCCCATTGGGAGTGTGGCGGTCTCTTTGATGATCCCATTATATAGCATTGCCTTCCATACAATTTTATATTAGTAGGCGTGGGAGATGCCCGTTTACTATTATATTGAGGTAATTACTTAATGTGCTTCTGGGCATTTACTACATTCATTATGTGTGCCTATTTTTTACTGTCCATGACTCTCGAAATATCCATCTTTGGTGACACTCTTTGTTTAAGTATTCACCTCTGCTGACACTTTAGTAACATGACCGGCCTCATAGTGAGGCTTGGTTGGTCTCTGTGGAGGCAGCGGCGTCATACGTCCTAGTCGGATGGGATGCGGCTGATGTCTCTGGAAGTGAGGCCTGGAGAGCACTGTGGAGCGCATCGGCGTCGCACTACGAGTGTGGGCGTGACGTCATTGCGCTACCTAGGAGCGAGGCTTGGTTATGTGGGCGGAGCGCGGCGGCGCCGCTGTACCCACATCTTTAGAGCCTTTGGACACTGATAATGAGGCTTGGTCTCCGGACTGGGAGACCAAGCTAGATTATGGTTATTTCTTTGTGCTGATGGTATTACTATTTCCCCCTGTTTAAATTTAAATTTAATTTTCCCCCTTTTTAATTGCAATTTTACTTGTGGGTATTTTAATTTGGTGCACTTATGACCTCTGAGACCGAAAGTGTTATTCATTCAGGGCACTTCCGGTCCGTGGACACTCCCAGTGGGGGTCATTATCTGTTTATAAGAGCGGTGATGAGGGGGGCTCCACACCCCAGATGACGACTTCTTGGCTGAAACATGTCAGGTGGACCCCTCACGATCGCCGCTATATGATGTTTTAAGCTGTTTTTGATCTTCCAACATGTGAGTTTGTTTCCTATTAATTTTTAATAAACCAGTGTTTTAAACGTTATCACGCTATGTAAGTTTTTTTACCTCTCGCATGCAATGTGAACTATTCGTTTGGCTTGTGTCGGATTGCCTATGGATGTGAAAGCTGTGACGTTACCTCCCCTTCCCACCGTACGCTGATGACATCTGACAGATTATATCGTTTTGACCAGGTGGTCAATAAGCTTTTTTGACTTGTATGACGTATGTCATTTCAGGTCATTTATTTCCGGTAAGCCTCTTGTTGTTCCTGGTGATGGCCCCGGCACCGATTTAGATCTTCTGTTCACGTGTGGTCCTCCCAGTTTTGACTCACCGTTAGATCCTGGAATCAATTATCTACTCACCTGTGAACCTGGGAGTCACCTGTCCAATTTGTGCCACGCGCAACTTTTATAGACTCTTTGGTGGTGTCTTCTCACTTATTTTATAAATCTATACTATGGACTGTCACATTTTTTCCTTATAATTAATTAAGGATTTTTTGGAGTTGTCACTATTTTCATTTTTAGTCATTGCTTCTACCAATATCAGGTTTATTATTTATTGGTTTATATTTCTTGTAGGTTAGCACGTACATATTGTATAATTCATATTTATGGTCTTACCTAGTTTATTCTAGGACTATTCATTGCATTTATGCACTTAATTTTTATGTTTGTTAATTTGTAGCGCTACACTTTTATATAATTTTTTCACTTTTTGCCTCGAGTCTACAGGTGTGTTAGCTGCTATTTTAGCGTTTTTTGGTTTAGCACAGCGCTGTACATATCCATTTTTTGTTGTTTAAAAAGCGTAAACACAAAAGACTTCAAGCTGTCATTAATGTTAAAGGGGGCAATACATTGTATTAAGAACTGGGGTATGTAAACTTTTGATCAGGGTCATTTGGGTAGTTTCTGTTGCCATTATGATTTAAAAAGCGTAAATACAGTTGATTGATAATAAATGGCTTTAGCCAAACACTAACCATGACTGAAAGAAAAGTTTTTGTGTTATCATTCATATTCTCTGAAAAATGGCCAAGAAATCATAAATTCTGCCAGGGAATGTAAGCTTATGAGCATAACTGTATATTGAAGGCCAGGGGCGTTGCTAGGTCTACAAAAGATCTGGGGCTAGAGCCCATAGCAGCGTAGTAAAGAAAGTCATACGCTTGGGCGGGCATACACATGTATATACAGTAATATACGTGTGGGTGTATATATATCCCCAGAGAGCCCCCCGCTTACATCAGGGTCCCCAGAGAGCCCCCCCCTTACATCACCTTACATCAGGGTCCCCAGAGAGCCTCCTCCTTACATCAGAGTCCTCAGAGAGCCTCCCCCTTCCATCAGGGTACCCAGAGGGCCCCCCCACTTACATCAGGGTTCCCAGAGAGGCCCCTTACATTAGGGTCCCCAGAGAGCCTCCCCCTTAAATCTGGGTCCCTAGAGAGCCTAGGCCTTAAAATCAGGGTCCCCAGAGAGCCTCTCCCTTACATCAGGGTCCCCAGAGAGCCCCCCCACTTACATAAGGGTCCCCAGAGAGCCTCCCCTATGGGACCCCTGCAGAGACTCGGGGCTATTGGCCTCAGATTCGGGGCTATAGCCCCAAAAGCCACCCCCTAGCAACGCCCCTGTTGAAGGCCATTTATCAAATTTGTCACAAAGCAAGACAATGCTAAAACAAGAGCAGTGAGACAGATTGTGCATCAGATTTACTACAAGGCTGCAGCTTAAAGTGGAGCTCCACCCAAAAAGGGAAGTTCTGCGTGTTTGCACCCTCCCCCCTCCACTGCCACATTTGGCACTTTTTTTGGGGGGGCAGGTACCTGGTTTTGACAGGTACCAGCTCAAATTTTTGGCTCAGATTGCCGCGGTGATCTGAACCAGAAGTTCGCCCCCTTCCCCCACAGTCTTCTGGGACACTTTACAGGTCCCAGAAGACTATGGGACCATTCACAAGGCGCAGCGTGGCTCACGCAGTAGGAGACCGGCTGAGAAGACTTCAGTTCCGGTTTCCCTTACTTACTATGTTTCAGCCTGCACCCGAAGCTGACTGAAGAATCAGCTTGTTTGAGGACACCGCTGGATCCCTGCACAGGTAAGTGTCTTAAAAATTTAGTATTAAAATTTAGAAGTTACAGTATTTTTAGCTGCTGCTCCTTTTTAATGCTTCATTTAGATGTGTGGTTGGGGAGTTTCAAAAATGCACGATGGAGCCACGTTTTTGGCACCTATCCAACCTACCCCCCCACCCCATTAAGTAGCAGTAGGCAGCAGGCAGGGGTGTTTACATGCTACAGTAGCAATGCTTCGCACCTTTGGCATAGTTCGCCCGACATGGAACAATTAGTAGATGGCAAGCCTGCCGAACGCTACACACTCAAGCAAATGCGGAAGCGCCAAAAAGGCCCCATGTCGCATTTGTTGGTAAAAATGAAGTTAAAATAGGCAGTCAGTAGCCTCTGAAGTGCAATCCAAACATGGATCAGGGTTCAGGGACAAGAGAGATATAGAAGCATGTCTAAATCTACCCTAGGTCAATAAATTATTTTCTCAGATGTTCTGAAACTGTATGGTGACAAAATAAAACCTGACCCTGACCACTACTTATTGTGCATCTGTTTAAAATTATTATTATTATTATTATACAGGATTTATATAGCGCCAACAGTTTGTGCAGCGCTTTACAACATGAGGGCAGACAGTACACTTACAATACAGGAGGGATCAGAGGGCCCTGGTCGTTAGAGCTTACAATCTAGAATTAAAAATCGATCTCATCTACAGTGATAAATATACTGCCGATCTGTGTAAATCTACTGCAGTTGGCTGCCCAGAATAACAGGCACAAGGGTCGAACAGTACAACCAGAAATACACTTTGGATACATGCACTCCATCTGAAATACAATTAACATCAAATTAATAGTGTATGTAAATTTTTAATAACAAAATACTAGAAAATAGAAACATACTCATTCGTTAAACAATGCTATAAAACATTTTCCAGTTTTGTCAGCCTAGTGTTGAATATTATGTATACTTCTTTTTATAGTATCTACCACTATGTAAATCTTTCTCTTAAAACAATGAAAAGGAAAGGTAAAAAAACAAAGACATTGCTAAACAAAAGGCAACCTGATTTGCATCTAATTGTGTTGCTAATTTGCTTGATTAATATCCCTCACCCTGTCCTCCTTACCCAGAAAAAAAAATATCCAGATCTGGGAAATCGTTCTTTACATACCTTTTCTAAGCCAGTGGGGTTGATTTACTAAAGGCAAACAGACTGTTCATTTTGCAAGTTCAGTTGCACTCATTTTCCTCAGAGCTTTGTGAATATAATGAAGCTTTACCACATTTACTAAGCTCTAGGGTAAATGAGCGCCACTGCACTTGCAAAGAGCATAGCTTATTTGCCTTCAGTAAATCAACCCCAGTATATCAAAGGATTGAAATCAGAGGCTCAACATAACAGCCAGGCAACTTTAAGGGCTGAAAGGCTTCCTTTAACCTCTTACCCACTGGGCACTTAAACCCCCTTCCTGCCCAGACCAATTTTCAGCTTTCGGTACTATCACATTTTGAATGACAATTACTCAGTCATGCAACAGTGTACCCATATGAAATTTTTGTTCTTTTGTTCACACAAATAGAGCTTTCTTTTGGTTTTATTTGATCACCTCTGGGTTTTTTATTTTCTGTGCTATAAATGAAAAAAGACCAAACATTTTGTAAAAAAATGCATTTTTCTTTGTTTCTGTTATAAAAGTTTGCAAATTAGCAATTTTTCTTCATAAATTTTGGCCAAAATGTATACTGCTACATATCTTTGGTAAAAAAAAAAAAAAAAAAAATTGTGTATATTATTTGGTTTTTGTGAAAGTTAGAGAGTCTACAATCTATGGTGCCCATCATTAAAAATTGATCACACCTGATGCACTGATGGCCTATCTCAATTCTTGAGACACTATCAAGCCAGGAAAGTACAAATAACCCCCAAATGACTCCTTTTTGGAAAGTAGACATTCCAAAGTATTTAGTAAGAGGCATAGTGAGTTTTCTGAAGTTGTAATTATTTCCCACAATTCTTTGCAAAAAACTAATATTTTTTTTTCTTTTTTTTCCACAAAATTGGCATATTAACAGGTTATTTCTCACACACAGCATATGCATACCACAAATTACACCCCAAAATACATTCTACTATTCCTCCTGAGTATGGCGATATGACATGTGTTAGACTTTTACACAGCCTGGCCACATACAGAGGCCCAACATGTAGGGAGCACCGACAGGCGTTCTAGGGACATAAATTACACATATAATTTCTTGACTACCTCTTGCACTTTTGAAGGCCCTGGAGCACCATGACAACGGAAACGCCCAAAAAATAACACCATTTTGGAAAGCAAACACCCCAACATATATTCTATGAGGCATAATGAGTCTTTTGAACATGTCATTTTTTTTCCACAAGTTTTTGGAAAATGTGGAAAGGAAATGAAAACGCATTTTTTTACGCAAAGTTGTCCATGTACATGTACATAGCCAAAATTACACCCCAAAATATATTCTGCTACTCCTCCCGAGTATAACGATACCACATGTGTGAGCCTTTTACACAGCCAGGCCACATACAGAGGCCCAACATGCAGGGAGCACCATCAGGTGTTCTAGGGGAAAAAAATTCAAATCTAATTTGACTACCCATTACACTTTTGTGAGGCACTGTAGTGGCACTGATGGGCACTGTAGTGGCATGGATGAGTTGTGGATGGGGATGGCTGAGCCATGAATATGAATGGATGAGCCGGATGGGAATGGATGAGGCATGGATGGGGATGGATGAGCATGGATGGGGATGGATGAGCATGGATGGAGATGGCTGAGTATGAATGGGGATGGCTGAGTATGGATGGCATGGCTGAGTATGGATGGCATGGCTGAATATGCTGAGTATAGATGGGATGGCTGAGTATGGATGGCATGGCTGTGTATGGATGTCATGGCTGAGCATGGATGGATGGATGGCTGAGCATGGATGGCATGACTGAGCATGAATTAGTATGGATGGGATGGCTGAGTATGGATGGATGGCTGAGTATGGATGGCATGGCTCAGCATGGATGGAATGGCTGAGTATGAATGGCATGGCTGAGCATGGATGGAATGGCTGATTATGAATGGCATGGCTGAGTGAGTATGGATGGATGAATGAGTATGGATGCCATGGCTGAGCATGGATGGATGGTTGAGTATGGATGGCTGAGCTTGGATAGATGGATGAGTATGGATGGCTGAGCATGGATGGATGGATGAGTATGGCATGGCTGATTATGGATGGATGGATGAGTATGGCATGGCTGATTATGGATGGATGGATGAGTATGGCATGGCTGAGGATGGATGGATGGATGAGTATGGATGGCATGGCTGGATGGATGAGGCTGGAATGGGCACAGAGCAACGCTGTGGGCACTACAGATCCAGCCCACAGTGCTGCTGCAACCGATCTCCCCACCTCTCCTCTCACACTTTACCGATCTGTATGGAGAGGGGAGAGATGAACCAGACCTGCGCTGGCTTGTTTACAAGTGATCACTTTGTCATCTGACAGAGCAATCACATGGTAAAGGGCCGCTGCCATTGGCCCTATACCATGATCTGTGATGCATGACCCGTGGTCACAGACATTCCCGAGTGCGCGATTCTTGGAGGACATTATAGTAAGCCCTCCCAGAGTTATCTGACCGCCCTGCAGCCATTTTTCAGCTATGGGCGGTCGGCAAGTGGTTAAAAGAGAAATATGGAATTTTAAAGAAGCAAACAATTATGCTCACCTAGATGGCTGCAGCATTGATTGCAGCTGCAGCTGTCCCCTGCCACCTCAAATGCAGAGAACTGAGCAATCAAAAACAGCTGATCGCCCAGCTCTCGGTCTTCAGCCTGCAGAAAGCCAGAGACTGTCAATCACTGGCTCTCTGCTCTGCCCCTCCAGAACTCACTGGAGCGCTGGGCTGTGAAGGGGACGGGAGCAGCTGGATCAGGCTCCCTGAGAGCTGCTGCTCCCAATTTGACATTGGTGTGGGTACAGGTCCCTGAATGCACATTTTCTGCATTCAGAGACCAAAACCCGCATGCACCCGCACCCACACGGATGCCATATTGGGAGCAGCGGCTGTGGTCATGCAGCCACTACGTCCCAATTGACATGAATGGGACTGCCTGCATACGGATGTACTTGTGCATCCCGTGCAGGTAAAACACAGCACTCACATGGGCCTTGGTATTGGAAAACATCAGTAAGGGTTACAGCCTTTTCCAGGGGGACAGAGACAGCACTAAAGTCCCAGCAGAGGTTCCAAGCCTTCCTCTCTCTACATGAAAATGTGTTTTTTGCTGTGCCTGTTTCCTGCTCGACCAGAAACTCATCAAATAGATTAGAAGTAGGGAGATTTTACATTATTTCCTGTTCTGTCTGATACCTATCAAACGCAGTAAATAAAAAGACATCTCCCCAACAAGGGCACGGGCAGCAATAAACAGTTGTTCCATACACTATCCAAAATAGAAATGGTTTTAATGGAAGAGAAAGAATATGTGCTAGAATGGAGTGGAGTTCTGGGGGTAAATTTAGGTAATGCCTGGACATATATTTTAAAGTAGAACTAAAGGCAACACTTTTTTTTTCATTTTGAATACAGTAAGGGAGAGTTATAACCCCTATCTGTTTTTTTGCAATCTGTGTCCCATTGGAGAAATTTCCCTTCACTTCCTGTCCCATAACCAAACCAGGAAGTGAGTGAGGGATATCCTGGGTGTCAGCAGAATTAGTGTCACCATTGGAAGATTTCCCTATTCCTCTTTTCTTTCACCTTCACTCTTGAGGATAACTGTACACAGGAGGAATAGGGAGGGTGACTCTCCCTAAATGGGGGCACAGACAGCAATACAAATAAGACCGGTGTTCTAATCCCTCTACACTCTATCCAAAAGTAAAAAAAAAAGTTTTGCTTTTATTTATACTATAAATGTAAGGTCACTGAGCAACAGTGAGCTGCGATTAAAGGTGTTCTTCCTTGACCAAGTGCTTCCCTTTCAGATTATTTAAAATGATATTAAAGCCTTGTTGTTTTTTATAACAACAAACATGTTATACTTACCTGCTCTGTGTAATGGTATTGCACAGAGCAGCCCCGATCCTCCTCTTCTCGGGTCTCATGCTGGTGCTCCTGCCTCCTCCCTCCTGCCAGATGCCCCCACAGCAAGCAGAGAGACACGGCTCTCTGTATTCATTCACACACGGAGCCACGGCTCGGCCTCACCCCCTCCATCTCCTGATTGGCTCACTGGCTGTGATTGACAGAAGCCAATCAGGAATGCAATCCCCAGAGAGGCAAGGATCTCATGGATATCGCTGGATCGAGAGGGGAATGCTTGAAGGTAAAAAACCTTGTGCCTTTAACCACTTAAGGACCAGCCTCGTTTACATGTTTCAAACAGTTTTTGTTGCTAGAAAATTACTTAGAACCCCCAAACATTATATATGTTTTTTTTTCTAACACCCTAGAGAAAAAAATGGCAGTCATTGCAATACTTTTTTTTGCATCGTATTTGCGCAGCCATCTTATAAGCGCACTTTTTTGGGAAAAAAATCACTTTTTTGAATAAAAAAATAAGACAACAGTAAAGTTAGCCCAATTTTTTAAATATTGTGAAATATAATGTTACGCCAAGAAAATTGATACCCAACATGTCACGCTTCAAAGTTGCGCCCGTTCGTGGAATGGCGTCAAACTTGCACCCTCAAAAATCTCCATAGGCGACATTTAAAAAATTCTACAGGTTGCATGTTTTGCGTTACAGAGGAGGTCTAGGGCTAGAATTATTGCTCTCGCTCTACCGGTCGCGGCGATACCTCACATGTGTGGTTTGACCACCGTTTTCATATGCGGGTGCTACTCGCGTATGCGTTCGCTTCTGCGCGCAAGCTCGTCGGGACGGGTTTTTTTTTTTTTTTTTTTTTTATTTTTATTATTTATTTTACTTTATTTTATTTATTTTTACACTGTTTTCAAAAAAAAAAAACTGTGTCACTTTTATTCATATTACAAGGGATGTAAACATCCCTTGTAATAGAAAAAAGCATGACAGGACCTCTTAAATATGAGATCTGGGGTCAAAAAGACCTCAGATCTCATATTTACACTAAAATGCCATAGAAAAAAAAAAAATCAATTTAAAAAAATTACATTGAAAAAAATATGCCTTTAAGAGGCGTGGGCGGAAGTGACGTTTTGACGTCGCTTCCGCCCAGCAGTGTCATGGAGACGAGTGGGTGCTATCTTAGCCTCACTCGTCTCAAGGCACAAGGAGGGAGACGGACGCGATCGCCTCCGCCGCTACCGACGGCTCCAGTAAGCTTCGGAGGGCACCGGATCGCGGCGGGAGGGGGGGGGCCCGCCGCCGATAAAAGTGATCACGTGGCGAATCTTTTATCAGAAAGCGGACCGCCGCACGAAAACGGGGATACTGGGGTTATATCCCCCTTCAAAGTTTGGACGTACATCGGCGTGCGGCGGTCCAGAAGTGGTTAACAACCGCTTTATAGGGGTTGTAAAGTCAGAAGGTTTTTTTATCTTAATGCATTCTATGCATTAAAATAAAAAGCCTTCTGTGTGCAGCAGCCCCCTTAATACTTGCCTGAGCCCCCATCTCTTTCCAGAGATGTCCTCGGCCGTCCGGGACTCTCTCTCTCTCTCTCCTGATTGGCTGAGACACAGCAGCGGCACCATTGGCTCCCGCTGCTGTCAAAGTCAGTTAGCCAATCAGGAGAGAGGGGGCGGGGCCAAACTGCAGCACCGTGTCTGAATGGACACACGGAGCTGCAGCTCGGCTTGGGTGCCCCCACAGCTAGCTGCTTGATGTGGTGGCACTCAACAGGAGAGAGGGGCCAGGAGCTCCAGCCAGGGACCCAAGAAGAATAGGCTCCGGGCTGCTCTGTGCAAATCCACTGCAATAGAGCAGGCAAGTATATGTTTGTTATTTTTATAGAAAAAAAAAAACTAGACCTTACAATCACTTTAAAGCGGAGTTCCGGCGAAAAAACTTTTTTTTTTGGATCCTAGCATTATTGCTAATGAAATTTCAAAAAGAGTATACATTGATCTAGATCGATTGTTAAAAAATATAAATTTCTTACTGTAATCTTTTATGTCTCCGTTTGTGGCCGTTTCCATCATGAGATTGGGCATGTGAAGCCCAATCAAGATCGCTTCCAGGAATAGCTTTACCCAGCATGCACCTCTCGATCTAGGGCATGCGCGATTCAACGGCGGCCGTAGCACCGATTGTTTCTAACAACATGGCAACATAGATAAACACATCTCGGCGCTGTGATCCGCCCTAAATCGCGTAATTTCCTGTCAGGAAATAATGTAATTTTTGATCACAGTACTGCCCACAGACTCCTGGGAAATGACGTGTCATCATTTCCCAGGAGCACAGGAGAGGGAGGAAGTCACCAGGAGCTCCACGGACCAGGAAGTGGCAGATTATGGCGACTACATAGCAACAGGGCCTTTCTGGCAAGTGTAAAAAAAATTTTAGGTTAAAAGGAGTTTTTTCATGGAAACTTTTTTTTAGGGTGGAACTCTGCTTTAAGTCATATCCAAAATAAAATGATTTGCAGTTAGTTGTCAAGAACTATTGCTCTCTGTACCTTATCCCTGCAGTCAGTATTGCTTGAATTATTAGGTCAAGGTTGATTTACTGAAACTGGAGAGTGCAAACAAAGTATTTCACAAAAGTGAGTACACCCCTCACATTTTTGAAAATATTTTATTCTTTTCATGTGACAACACTGAAGAAATGACACTTTGCTACAATGTAAAGTAGTGAGTGTACAGCTTGTATAACAGTGTCAATTTGCTGTCCCTTCAAAATAACTCAATACGCAGCCATTAATGTCTAAACCGCTGGCAACAAAAGTGAGTACACCTCTTTTTTGTGTGGCCATCATTATTTTCCAGCACTGCCTTAACCCTCTTGGGCATGGAGTTTTCTAGACCTTCACAGGTTGCCACTGGAGTCCTCTTCCACTCCTGCATGACAACATCACAGAGCTGGTGGATATTAGAGACCTTGCGCTCCTCCACCTTGCAGTTGAGGATGCCCCACAGATTCTCATTAGGGTTTAGGTCTGGTGACATCACCTTTACCCTCAGCTTCTTTAGCAAGGCAGTGGTTGTCTTGGAGGTGTGTTTGGGGTCATTACCATGTTGGAATACTGCCCTGCGGCCCAGTCTCAGAAGGGAGGGGATCATGTTCTGCTTCAGTATGTCACAGTACATGTTGGCATTCATGGTTCCCTCAATGAACTGTAGCTCCCCAGTGCCGGCGGCACTCATGTAGCCTCAGACCATGACACTCCCACCACCATGCTTGACTGTAGGCAAGACACACTTGTCTTTGTACTCCTGGCCTGGTTGCCGCCACACACGCTTGACACCATCTGAACCAATTAAGTTCATCTTGGTCTTATCAGACCACAGGACATGGTTCCAGTAATCCATGTCCTTAGTCTGCTTGTCTTTAGCAAACTGTTTTTGCGGGCTTTCTTGTGAATCATCTTTAGAAGAGGCTTCCTTCTGGGACGACAGCCATGCAGCCCAATTTGATACAGTGTGCGGCGTATGGTCTGAGCACTGACAGGCTGACCCCCCACCCCTGCAACTTCTGCGGCAATGCTGGCAGCACTCATACAGTATGTCTATTTCCCACAGACAACCTCTGGATATGATGCTGAGCACGTGCACTCAACTTCTTTGGTCGACCATGGCAAATTCTGTTCTGAGTGGAACCTGTCCTGTTAAACCGCTGTATGGTCCTGGGCCACCATGCTGCAGCTCAGTTTCAGGGTCTTGGCAATCTTCTTGTAGCCTAGGCCATCTTTATGTAGAGCAACAATTCTTTTTTTCAGATCCTCAGAGAGTTCTTTGCCATGAGGTGCCATGTTGAACTTCCAGTGACCAGTATGAGAGAGTGAGAGCGATAACACCAAACTTAACACACCTGTTCTCAATTCACACCTGAGACCTTGTCACTCTAACGAGTCACATGACACCAGGGAGGGAAAATGGCTAATTGGGCCCAATTTGGACATTTTCACATGGGGTGTACTCACTTTTGTTGCCAGCGGTTTAGACATTAATGGCTGTGGTGAGTTGTTTTGAGGGGACAGCAAATTTACACTGTTATACAAGCTGTACACTCACTACTTTACATTGTAGCAAAGTGTCATTTCTTCAGTGTTGTCACATGAAAAGATATAATAAAATATTTACAAAAATGTGAGGGGTGTACTCACTTTTGTGACTGTATATATACATTTTAGATAAAATACATGTATCCGACACCATGTCCAATTCCTCTACAGAACACTAGGGGTAGGAAGACCATGTTATATCTTGTCTAGTATTCAATATACGACTGTCTTAATTTCACATTAGGCAATTACTGCAATAATTGCACAGAGAACAAAGTAGTGTGATTATACCCATATGCCGCGTACACGTTGGAAAGTCTATAAATTGCTGCCTTCTTTCACATCAGCGATATAGATTTAAGAATTCATGGAAAGCTTCTGTTTTGACGTGTAGGAAATGAATCTTCTATTGTGGGCACGACTTCTACCTACGCTTCACGTCAGCTGTGGCATACGGCATGTTCACAGCCATTGCGCTGATGTGTGACAAGAATTCAAAAGTTTAGTCTGCAAAAAACTATTACAGCTTTACCTCCAAGAGATTCTCTTCTGAATATCTGCATTCCGGAAGTCATACTGCTGCTGTTATAGTTGGGGTACTGGATGAGCAGGCCGGTGATGTTGTCAGAAAGGCTGAGATTGGACAGGTTCATTGCTGAAGATGCCACCCCAGTGTTGTTTGTGAGCAGTGTGATGGAAGCCTTGTTCTGGTTTCCCTGTTCGCTTATCTGGAGGGAAAAATATATAATGAGAGACTGTTCTAATCTTTGTTATTTTTTAAATAGGAGTTAAAATAAATAAAAAACAAGTGTTTATATTGACCCATGTCATTCTTTTCACTATTCAATAAGAGTATCTGTGCATAGAGGCTGTTGCAAGCTCATAGATGTCCTCTTATGTCACAGTTCTCTAACCATCCCCAGATAGCAGCTGTGAAAACTCTGTGTTGACCATAACAATTGCTCTGCAGGTGCATTGTCACCTTACTGAAAATGAATGGGCTGCCGTGGTCAAAGTATGTTAATATATGGAATACATGAAGGGTATAGCTAATAAAAAAAAAAAAAAATTCTATATACACAGTATCTCACAAACGTGAGTACACCCCTCACATTTTTGTAAATATTTTATTCTATCTTTTCATGTGACAACACTGAAGAAATGACACTTTGCTACAATGTAAAGTAGTGATTGTACAGCTTGTATAACAGTGTAAATTTACTGTCCCCTCAAAATAACTCAAACACACAGCCATTAATATCTAAACTGCCGGCAACAAAAGTGAGTACACCCGTAAGTAAAAATGTCCAAAATGGGCCCAAAGAGTCAATATTTTGTGTGGCCATCATTATTTTCCAGCAGTTCACCAGAGCTTAACAGGTTGCCACTGGAGTCCTCTTCCACTCCTCCATGATGACATCACGGAGTTGGTGGATGGTAGAGACCTTGCGCTCCTCCCCCATTCCTTTTGAGGATGCCCCACAGATGCTCAATAGGGTTTAGGTCTGGAGACATGCTTGGCCAGTCCATCACCTTTGCCCTCAGCTTCTTTAGCAAGGCAGTGGTCGTCTTGGAGGTGTGTTTGGGGTTGTTATGTTGGAATACTGCCCTGTGGCCCAGTCTCAGAAGGGAGGGGATCATGCTCTGCTTCAGTATGTCACAGTACATGTTGGCATTCATGGTTCCCTCAGTTAACTGTAGCTCCCCAGAGCCGGCAGCACTCATGCAGCCCAAGACCATGACACTCCCACCACACTTGACTGTAGTCAAGGCACACTTGTCTTTGTACTCCTCACCTGGTTACCATCACACACGCTTGACACCATCTGAACCAAATAAGTTTATCTTGGTCTCATCAGACCACAGGACATGGTTCCAGTAATGTCCTTAGTCTGCTTGTCTTCAGCAAACTGTTTGCAGGCTTTATTGTGTATCATCTGTAGAAGAGCTGTGATGACGGCCATGGAGACCAATTTGATGCAGTGTGCGGTGTATGGTCTGAGCATTGACAGGCTGATCCCCCACCCCTTCAACCTCTGCAGCCATATTGGCAGCACTCATACGTCTATTTCCCAAAGACAACCTCTGGATATGACGCTGAGCATGTGCACTCAACTCCTTTGGTCGACCATGGTGAGGCCTGTTTTGAGTGAAACCTGTCCTGTTAAACCGCTGTATGGTCTTGACCACCGTACTGCAGCTCAGTTTCAGCATCTTGGCAATCTTCTTATAGCCTAGGCCATCTTTATGTAGAGCAACAATTCTTTTTTTAGATTCTCAGAGAGTTCTTTGCCATGAGTCGCCATGTTGAACTTCCAGTGACCAGTATTTAACACACCTGCTCCCCATTCACACCTGAAACCTTGTAACACTAACGAGTCACATGACACCGGGGAGGGAAAATGGCTAATTGGGCCCAATTTGGACATTTTCACATAGGGGTATACTCACTTTTATTGCAAGCGGTTTAGATATTAATGGTTGTGTATTGAGTTATTTTGAGGGGACAGCACATTTACACTATTATACAAGCTGTATACTCATTACTTTACATTGTAGCAAAGTGTCATTTCTTCAGTGTTGTCACATGAAAAGATATAATAAAATATTTACAAAAATGTGAGGGGTGTACTCACTTTTGTGAGATACTGTATATATATATTTAAACATATAAAATTACTACTCAAGCCATGTTATAACTTAAAGTAGAACAATCGGCAAAACTTGTTTTTATTTTGGGTAGAGTAAGGGAGGGTCATAACCCCCATCAGATAATTTTTTGCCATCCTCTCCCAACCTCCCATAAGGAGATTTCCCTTCACTTACTGTCCCATAGCCAAACAGGAAGTGAGAGGAAATCCCTGCAAATTAACAGAATCCCTTGGGGACCCCAAGGTCACCAGAACTAGTGTCCCCATTGGAAGATTTCCCCTCTATTACTTTTCTGGGGACAATACAAAATTTGGGATTTTCTTTTACTTTCACTTTCAATGATAATGATGAACAGGACAAGCAGAGAGGGAGAATCTCCCAAACAGGTGCACAGACAGCAAAAAAAAAAAAAAAAATCATGACAGGTGTTCTAACCACTTCAGCCCCGGAAGGATTTACCCCCTTCCTGATCAGAGTACTTTTTGCAATTCGGCACTGCGTCTCTTTAACTGACAATTGCGCGGTCATGTGATGTTGCACCCAAACAAAATTGATGTGCTTTTTTTCCCACAAACAGAGCTTTCTTTTGGTGGTATTTGATCACCTCTGTGGTTTTTATTTTTTGTGCTATAAACAAAAAAAAGAGCGACAATTTTGAAAAAAAAACAATATTTTTTAACTTTTTGCTATAATAAATATCCCCAAAAATATATAAAAAAAATAAATTTCTTTCTCAGTTTAGGGCGATATGTATTCTTCTACATATTTTTGGTAAAAAAAAAAAAAAAAAAAAAAGAAAAAAAAGAAAAAAAATCGCAATAAGCGTATATTGGTTGGTTTGCGCAAAAGTTATAGTATCTACAAAATAGGAGATGGATTTTTTGGCATTTTTATTGTAATTTTTTTTTTTAATTAGTAATGGCGGCGATCTGCGATTTTTATCATGACTGACATTATGGCGGACACAACAGACACTTTTGACACCATTTTGGGACCATTGTCATTTATACAGCGATCAGTGCTATAAAAATGCACTGATTACTGTGTAAATGACACTGGCAGGGAAGGAGTTAAACACTAGGGGGTGATCAAGGGGTTAAGTGTGTCCTAGGGAGGTGTTCTAACTGTGGGGGGGATGGGCTTCCACTGACATGACAGTGATCACTGCTCTCAATGACAGGGAGCAGTAGATCCCCGTCATGTCACTAGTCAGAATGGGGAAATGCCTTGTTTACAAAGGCATCTCCCCGTTCTTCTGCTCCATGACACGATCGCGGGCCCCCGGCGGACGTAGAGTCCATGGGACCCGCAGGCACGGTCACAGAGTACGCGGCGGGCGTGTGCCAACAATGTCACGATTTAAAGGGGACGTACCTGTACGCCCATTTGCCCGGCCATGCCATTGTGCCGACATACATCTTTTGCCTTTAGGCTTCATGTTTACTGCTGCTGGTAAACAGACTTTTAGGAGCAGTTGAGCATTTTTTCCCAGCAGCCCCTGAACTCTCCTCTATGTTATCTTATCAGTATATGTACACAGGGTCGTTTATAGTCGTTTCTAGGTAGTTGAGTTTAGAAGGATTTTTTGGAAAGCAAAAAAATGCATTCAGGACGGATGTTCAGAGGCATTTAAAATGCCAAATGCCTGTAATAGCTTGTAAACGTGTGTAAACCCGGTAACTCGCGTTTAGCCACGTTTCGTTTACAAGCGTTTTTTATTTTTGACAATTTGCAAAAAAAAATGTTCCTAAACGCAAAAGCGGCATGTAAATGCAGCAAAACTGATGTTTTTAAACGTCGGTTACTATTTGTCAAGTTACTGTAAATCGTTCAGGAGAGGTTTTAAAACGTCCGTGTACATTAAGCCTTAGTTGTACTTTAATGTTTTTTAAAAATACCTTTCCTTTTCAATCTGGAGCACACTAATTTTCTGTAAAATTCAATGCAATATGGCAACCTGGAGGCATTCTGTTCACAATTGATATAAAGAACGCCCCAAGAAATGTAATTTTCTGCTTGTGTGATTGGCTCACTGATTTTCCCAGAAGTCTGCACTAAGGTGCAAGTCACATTTTGTGCACCCCAGTTGTTAGGTATGGGTAGGATAGGCTTCTCTGAAGAGGAGGGTTTTCAGGGATCTTCAGGGGTCTTCTAAAGCTAATAGAGTAGGAGATAATCAGCCAGATTGGGGTAACGAGTTCCATAGGATTGGAGAGGCTCTGGAAAAGTCCTGGAGATGAGCATGGAAGGGGGTGACGAGGGAGCTAGGGAGCAGGAGGTCTTGAGAGGAACGAAGAGAACGATTAGGTTGGTATTTTGAGACTAAGTTAGTGATGTAGCTGGGGGCAGAGTTGGGGATAGCTTTGTAAGTAGTTGTTAGAATTTTAAATCTAATTTGTTGGGTGAGCGGAAGCCAGTGGAGGGATTAACAGAGGTGTAGCAGATACTGAGCGGTTGGTAAGGGGGGATGAGTCTGGCAGCAGCATTCATGATGGATTGAAGGGGGGATAGACTATGTAGAGATAAGCCAGTGATAAGGTAGTTGCAGTAGTCCAGGCGAGAGATGACCAGGGAGTAAATTAAGAGCTTTGTTGTGTCACTGGTTAGATTGAGATGTTGCGGAGTTTGAGGGGGTAAGATTTGGACAGTAATTGGACATGGGGTTTAAAGGAGAGCTCAGAGTCCAGGACTACACCTAGGACCTTGGCATGCGAGGATTGGCTTATAGATGTGCTATCAATTTTGACAGAGATATCAAGGGAGGGGGCACATGGGGGAGGAAAAATAAGTTTGGTTTTGGATAGATTGAGTTTGAGGAAGTGGTGTGACATCCAGACTATTATCTATTAGTAAATTAGAGATACGTGAGGAGACGGAGGGAGTGAGCTGAGGGGTAGAGAAATAGATTTGGGTGTCGTCATCGTAGAGATGGTATTGGAAGCCATGGGAGGCTATCAGCTGACCCAGGGAGGTGGTGTAAATTGAAAATAGGACAGGTCCAAGAACAGAACCTTGGGGGACCCCAACAGAGAAAGGAAGAGGAGAGGAGGAAGTAGAATTGTAACGCTAAAGGTGCGGTTGGATAAGTAGGAAGAGAACCAGTGAAGAGTACAGTCACGGAGACCAAAGGCGTGGAGTTTTTTGTGGAGGAGGGGGTGGTCAACCGTATTAAAGGCAGCAGAAAGGTCCAGGAGTAGGAGTACAGAATAGTGTTCATTGGTTTTGGCGGTTAGTAGATTGTTTGCTAGTATTAGGAGAGCAGTTTCTGTGGAGTGTTGGGGACGAAATCCAGACTGAAGGGGATCAAGAATGCTATTCTCAGCAAGGTGGTTGCTCAGTCGGTTGTAGGGCAGACGTTCAAGGAGTTTGGTTAAAAAGGTAGAGCAAGGAGATGGGGCGTAGGATGTCAAGATTGGTTGGGTCCAGTTAGGGCTTTTTTAGTATGGAGCTGATTAGTGCATGTTTTAGAGAGTTGGAGGAGATGCCAGAGGAGAGGGTGAGATTGAAGATGTGGGTTAGAGAGTGTAGAATAGAGCCAGAGGGTAAACATAGCATTTGTGAGGGAACAGGATCCAGAAGGAAGGTGGTTAGCTGGACGTTAGCAAGTAGTTTAGCAACCTCATCTATAGTGGTGGTCTTGAAAGAGGGAAGTAATGATTGTACCTGTGGGCATGAAGTGTAAAATGTGGAGGGTATCTGAACAGCAGAAATCTCCTCGCAAATTGTATCAATCTTCTGTTTGAAGTGATTGTCGATCTCCTGGGCAGTGAGTGAGTAAGTGGGTGGAGGCAGTGGAGGACGAAGTAGAGAGTTGAAGGTAGAGCAGAGTTGACGGGGATGGAATGATAAGTTGTTAATGAGAGTGATAAAATAGGTATGTTTGGCAGTGAGGAGGCTGGAATTGTATTTTTAGAGGGCAGATTTATATTGGTTGAAATCTTTCCGAGATTTATGCCGCGTAGGGGATATGATTTCAATTTACAAATACTGTACTGGTGACCCCACAATAGGGATAAAACTTTTTTGCAGAAGAGAGTTTAATAAGACTCGTGGCCACTCATTACAATTAGAACAAAAGAGGTTTAACCTTAAACTACGTAGAGGGTTCTTTACTGTAAGATCAGCAAGGATGTGGAATTCCCTTCCACAGGCGGTGGTCTCAGTGGGGAGCATTGATAGCTTCAAGAAACTATTAGATAATCACCTGAATGACCGCAATATACAGGGATATGTAATGTAATACTGACACATAATCACACACATAGGTTGGACTTGATGGACTTGTGTCTTTTTTCAACCTCACCTACTATGTAACTATGTAACTATATACACACGATCGGACAACAAATGTTGGATGTGAGCTTGTTGGCGGAAAGTCCGACCGCGTGTATGCTCCATCGAACATTTGTTGTTGGACTTGTCGCCAACAAATGTTGGCTAGCATGTTCTCAAATTTTCCGCCAACAAATTTTTGTTTTCGGACTTTCCAATTGCGTGTACACATGTCCATCACACAAAATCCATGCATGCTCGGAATCAAGTACGAGCCGGAAGCGCTCAGTCTTGTAAAACTAGCGTTCGTAATGGAGATATCACATGACTATAGAACTTCCTTTTTATCGGCTCGCCGTACGTCACTATGGAGGTTATTTACTAAAGGCAAATCCACTTTGCACTGCAAGTGCACTTGGAAGTAAAGTCACTGTAGATCCGAGGGGGATATGCAAGGAAAGTAAAAAAACAACATTTTAGCTTGCACATGATTGGATGATAAAATCAGCAGAGCTTCCCTTCATTTCAGATCTACCCCTTAGATTCAGAGCCACTTCACTTCCAAGTCCACTTCCAGTGCACTTTTGAAGTGCACTTGCAGTGCAAAGTGGATTTACCTTTCGTTAATAAAAAAAAAAAAAAAAAAATATATATATATATATATATATATATATATATATATATATATATACCCCCTATGTTCGTAATTGTTGGCCAACATTTGTGTGACCGTGTGTATGCAAGACAAGTTGGAGCCAACAACCTTCTAAGAAAATCCACGTTTTTTTTGTCGGAAAGTTCAATCGTGTGTACGGGCCATTATTCTTATGCCATAGGTGCTCATGAGCACAGCTGTGTTTTAGGTGTTAAATGAAATCGCAGCCTGCAGTGAAATTGGATGTAAAAATCACACTGATGTGCGGCTTTGAGTGAAGCATGGCTAACTCTTAAAATGTCCATAGCCTTGCTGTAGGTGGACTTGTTGAATATATTTAGTAAATAAAGGCCATAACGACTGAGGTTGTCCTGTACAAGATTGTATATCACCTAATCTCCCACTGTACTGGAAGCTGGAAAAGGATGTAATCGGGTTAATTTAGTAACTGCATCTGTTCTAGATTTAAAAGCAAATGATTCTTTTTGATTAGACCTCAGACTTTTAACGTGTGGATGCAAGTGTGAAAATTTTAACCTTTGAAGCGAGTTGGCATAAACTCAAATCCTCGTACACACGATCCGATTTTCCGACGGGAATTGTCAGACTGTTGGCCTAAAATCCGACCGTTTGTACGCTCCATTAGACAATTGTTGTCGGATTTTCCGCTGACAAATGTTGGAGCTTAATGTTGGCTTATAAATATTCCGCGGACAAATATCTGTTGTCATATTTTCCAATCGTGTATACACAAGTCTGTCAGACAAAAGTCCAAAGTACAAACACGCATGCTCGGAAGCAAGAACGAGTCAGAAGCGGTCGGTCTTGTAAACTAGTGTTCGTAATGGAGAATTAACATTCGTGACGCGGCAAATTATGAAATCTCCAAATGCAGAGCACATTTTCTTCTTCTTTAATGGGATAATAATGAAGCTGCTTTGCTGGTAAAACTGATGGAGATCTGCCAAAAAGTATTCTAAAAGGCTTTTACTTTCTAGTGATATTAAGAATATTATTATTATGCTTGTTTTTTTTTTTGGGGGGGGGGCAAGTTACCACAACACCATTATCCCCTAGTTTTTAAGATCAAAGACTATTTTGGTGTCCCTTGTTAATTTTACATTGTATTTTTTTTTAATGTAACTGCCTACCCCCAAACTGTCATTTGAAGTAAAACACATAGCCAAGTATTATTCTCCACAATTTTTTTATTGTGCATTAAAAAAAAGAAAACAAATAAAATTAGACATGCTATCTGCCAACAAAACTTAACCAAAAAGTGCATTCTATGCATCCAAAAATATAGAAAATATACAAAATCAAATCATTATTCAACCAAAAAATAAAATAAAAGCCTCATGCATGTGTCCTGCTTCTTAATATAGGGGGTCAACAATGCCAAGAGCTGGTGAAAGCAGGGGTCCGTCATCCGGAGATAATTCCTAAAATCATCCGGATTATTTTCCTGGAGCTCCCGCAGCAAAGGCATATGACATATTTGGTCACGATTAATAAAGCAACCAATTTTTGGTCAAAGAAATCCTTCTAAATAGCAATAATAAATAACACGTTATCTCCTCCGATTCCGCAACATGTCTGGTTGACGAACGGCTGTTTCAGAAACGAACTGAAAAGCACGAAATGAAGAGCGCAAAATGAAAAGCGCGAATCAACACTCACCAAACCTCTACTAGCACGAAATTAGCAGAAGGAGCACAAAGGATGGCGCGTGACAATTGAACTTCCTCTTTATTGGCTCGTAGTACGTCTAGTACGTCACTATGTTCGTGTTTGTTGGCAGACAATTGTGTACCGTTTGTATGCAAGACAAGTTCACGGCACACGCCCTTCGGACAAAAGTCTGATGCTTTGTCTGCGGAAAATCCGATCGTGTGTACGAGACTTAAGTGTAGAACACAGCTGTGAGATGAATGAAAAAACACTACATTTTATTTGATGGTGTATCTTTGAACAGAAACTCAAACAGCTCAATGGGAGGTGTAAAAATAACCTCTGAATACAAATGGTCTCTTGCATGATGATGACTTAATCAAAGGTGTTCAGATGCATCAGCAGTAAGTGAAGAAGACAAATTAACAGTGACATGTAATCAGTTTTGAATTGTACAGACTGTGTAGATGTCAGGGTAACAGAAAGCAGAGGCCCAAAACACACAAAAATATTTGTGCATTAAAGAGGACCTGTCACCATCAAATATACATTTTTTCCATTTGTAAGATGTAAGATGAAAGTTATGAAAGGTTCTATTTTTGTTTTTTTCCTAAATTGCCAGTTTTTCGATCTTAAAATAATCTTCTCACAGAAATAGCTGCAGAGAGTCTGACCTATAGCGCTGTTTTCCAAACAATGCTATGTCTACCTTCAGGACTACATTGCTACAAGCTCAAGTCAAGGCGAACAGCTAAATATATAAGAAAAAGATATATATTAGCACTGTTAAATGGATTTTCATTTCTGTCCATACAGTTCTCACATTTACAGTGGGGCAAAAAAGTATTTTGTCAGCCACCAATTGTGCAAGTACTCCCACTTAAAAAGATGAGAGAGGCCTTTAATTGTCATCATAGGTATACCTCAACTATGAGAGACAAAATGTGGAAACAAATCCAGACATTAACATTGTCTGATTTTTGAAAGAATTTATTTGCAAATTATGGTGGAAAATAAGTATTTGGTCACCTACAAACAAGCAAGATTTCTGGCTCTCAGACCTGTATCTTCTTCTTTAAGAGGCTCACCTGTCCTCCACTCATTACCTGTATTAATGGCACCTGTTTGAACTTGTTATCAGTATAAAAGACACCTGTCCACAACCTCAAACAGTCACACTCCAAACTCCACTATGGTGAAGACCAAAGAGCTGTTGAAGGACACCAGAAACAAAATTGTAGACCTTGTCAGAGAGGTTCCCAGAGTAGATGCTGTGTTGGTGTGCGCACGGCGCCTGGCGCAAATCAGCCTATTTAAACTGTCAGCACATTTGGCCTGGTGCTGTCCGATCTGCAGCTCCCAGTATCCCTGCACCTGTTTACCTGTCTGAATGTCTGATCTCCTGATTACCCGGCTTGCCCTTTGGATTATCCTTTGTCTTCTGCCTGCATCTGACCCCGGCCTGTCTTGACTACGAACCTGCCTGCTCCTCTGTACTACACTGCCAGCCTGTTGCCGACCCTGCCTGTGACCCAACCTGCCTACTCTGCTCCTGCTCTGCACCTACTGCCTGTGCTTCAGCTGTCTGGTGATCTCCAAGCCACCTTCACCAGAATCCTCCTGCTGCTGACCCGCCAAGCCCTCATACCACTCTGTGCTCCCGTGCCTCCTGTCCATACTACCAGGGGCCGGGAACCAGATAAGTAATTGAGGCCTTCCCCTGCTATACCGGGCTCATCGGTCAGGTACGTGGAAGTCTGACAGACCTGCACCAGGCTGGGAAGACTGAATTTGCAATAGGCAAGCAGCTTGGTGTGAAAAAATCAACTGTGGGAGCAATAATTAGAAAATGGAAGACATACAAGACCACTGATAATCTCCCACAATTTGGGGCTCCATGCAAGATCTCACCCCCTGGGGTCAAAATGATCACAGGAACGGTGAGCAAAAATCCTAGAACCACACGGGGGGACCTAGTGAATGACCTGCAGAGAGCTGGGACCAACGTAACAAAGGCTACCATCAGTAACACACTACGCCGCCAGGGACTCAGATCCTGCAGTGCCAGATCTGTTAAACCCTTACATGTCCTGGCCCGTCTGAGGTATGCTAGAGAGCATTTGGATGATTCAGAAGAGGATTGGGAGAATGTCATATGGTCAGATGAAACCAAAGTAGAACTGTTTGGTGGAAACACAACTCGTCGTGTTTGGAGGAGAGAGAATGCTGAGTTGCAACCAAAGAACACCATACCTACTGTGAAGCATGGGGGTGGCAACATCATGCTTTGGGGCTGTTTCTCTGCAAAGGGAACAGGACGACTGATCCGTGTACATGAAAACATGAATGGGGCCATGTATCGTGAGATTTTGAGTGCAAACCTCCTCCCATCAGCAAGGGCATTGAAGATGAAACGTGGCTGGGTCTTTCAGCATGACAATGATCCCAAACACACCGCCTGGGCAACAAAGGAGTGGCTTCGTAAGAAGCATTTCAAGGTCCTGGAGTGGCCTAGCCAGTCTCCAGATCTCAACCCCATAGAAAACCTTTGGAGGGAGTTGAAAGTCCGTGTTGCCCAGCGACAGCCCCAAAACATCACTGCTCTAGAGGAGATCTGCATGGAGGAATGGGCCAACATACCAGCAACAGTGTGTGACAATCTTGTGAAGACTTACAGAAAACGTTTGACCTCTGTCATTGCCAATAAAGGATATATAACAAAGTACTGAGATTAACTTTTGATATTGACCAAATACTTATTTTCCACCATAATTTAAAAAAAAATTCTTTAAAAAATCAGACAATGTGATTGTCTGGATAGGTTTCCACATTTTGTCTCTTATAGTTGAGGTATACCTATGATGACAATTACAGGCCTCTCTCATCTTTTTAAGTGGGAGAACTTGCACAATTGGTGGCTGACTAAATATTTTTTTGCCCCACTGTACATGTTTGCCACATAGCACAGCCCTGCCTGGCAGGAGAGGAGACTGGATGTTTGCTGCAGTTTGACTTTTACTTACAGCTATATAGTGGGGTTGATTTAGGCCCCTTTCACACTTGTGCGACTTTTCCTGCAACTTTGGAAATCAGAGTCGCATGTACCCCATGATTCCCAATGATAACCATTCATACCTGTGCGACTTCAAGTCGCACCGACCTCAAAGTTGTCCTCGTACTACTTTGGCCTGATTTTGATGCGAGTTGAGGTCCATAGACCTCAAGTTTACACAGGCATTCCCTGAAATCGCTGCAAAATCGCAGCAGCGAAATCACGTGACTTTCAAGTCGCGGCAGTGTGAAAGGGGCCTTACTAAAACTGGAGAGTGAAAAGTCTGGTGCAGATGTGCATGGTAAAGAATCAGCTTCTAACTTTAGCTTGTTCAATTAAGCATTGACAAAAAAACCTGGAAGCTGATTGGTTTCTATGCAGTGTTGCGCCAGGTTTTGCACTCTCCAATTTTAGTAAAACAACCCAATGTGTTGTTTTCACCTTTCACTGCACATTAGTGTGTTCCTTCTTCTTTAACTGTGACCAACCAATGAAAGGAGAAGCAAGACACTAATGCCCCGTACACACGGTCGGACTTTGTTCGGACATTCCGACAACAAAATCCATGGATTTTTTCCGACGGACGTTGGCTCAAACTTGTCTTGCATACACACGGTCACACAAAGTTGTTGGAAAATCCGATCGCTCTAAACGCGGTGACGTAAAACACGTACGTCGGGACTATAAACGGGGCAGTGGCCAATAGCTTTCATCTCTTTATTTATTCTGAGCATGCGTGGCACTTTGTCCGTCGGATTTGTGTACACACGATCGGAATTTCCGACAACGGATTTTGTTGTCGGAAAATTTTATATCCTGCTCTCAAACTTTGTGTGTCGGAAAATCCGATGGAAAATGTGTGATGGAGCCCACACACGGTCGGAATTTCCGACAACAAGGTCCTATCACACATTTTCCGTCGGAAAATCCGACCGTGTGTACGGGGCATAAGGCTATTTGCACATGATACTCCTGTTTGAGCATCCACTTTTTTTTGGTATGCATTTGCGCACGAAAACATATTGCATTTTTGTACTGCGCAATATGTAAATGGGTATTTGTACACATTTTGCAAGCAATTATGCATATTTGTGCGCAATCGCGTGTATTTGCACACGTGAGGTGTAAATTACTGACAAAAATGCAGATTTTCCTATTTTTTTTGTTTTTACTGAAGAATGCACGGCTCTTGTTTACAAACCTTTGTGCAAATGCACATTACAATTAATGGGCTGTATGTTAGCTCAGTAAAAGAAAAAAAAAAGCTTTACTGAGCTTTTTCAAGCTGCAGTGTGCTAGAGGCCTAAAAAAGTTAATCTCTCTGACACTCTGCTCCCTTCTCCTATCAGCATCCTCCTTGCAGTGCAAGATACCCGAATGACACTTTGTGCTGCTTCTCAGAGTTCTGCTGTACAGAGACTTCAGGAGATTGATAGGAGGCCAAATTCAGGTACTTACACTGCTTCCATTTTAAAAATACAAGGATTTATTAATGAATACATCATCCATTGTGGCACTTTCTACCCTTCAGAATATACATATATTGATGACAGATAAGCAATTTGGAGCTAGGCATGTCACAGATTAGGATAATTCAGAGATGCAATAGCCCCCATTCAACTTGGACGGCTGTTAAAGTGACCTTCGTCATTCCCGTGCTACTTTATCTACCAGTACCTGTGCATAGAGGCTGTTGAAAGCACTTTCCTGCACCTTGGACATGTCACAGTTCCCTAGAAATCCCTAGATAGCAGCTGTAAAGAATAAATGTTACTTTCAGAAGTAATAGGAACACATCTGAAGAATGAAGTCCTCCTAGATACAATGACTCCATCCCTCCGTTCCCAGTTGGTGAAGAGTAATATTTTTTTATTAGCTGACAACACAGCCAATATGAACAAAAATTCCACATCTCATTTTTTTTCCATATCCTCTCCTGTCCTGCAACACCTTATTATTGGTGTCATAGCCTCTCCCGTGCTCCGCACCTAAATAGTGTGTCTATATACCCTCCCATCCTACAAACTCCATTGACGTTTCCATATGCTCACCCGTCCTTCACAGCTTATTGATGCTTGCTGCTTTCATACCCTCTTCTACCCTATTGCAAATTTCAATGCCCTCCCCATCCTATATACCTCATTGCTGGTTCCATACCCTTGCCCATCCTCCACAGCTCATTGTTGGTTCAATACCCTCTCCTGTTCCATACAACTCGTTGTTTCCATACTCTTTGCTGTCCTCCACAGCTCAATATTGGTTCAATACCATCTCCTGTCCTCCACAACTTCTTTCCATACCATCTGCTGTCCTCCACAGCTCATTGTTAGTTCAATACCTTCTCCTGTCCTCCACAGCTCATTATTGGTTCAATACCCTGCCCTGTCCTTCACAGATCATTATTGCTTCAATACCAGCTCCAGTCCTCCACAGCTCATTGTTGTTTCCATACCCTCTTCTATCCTCCACAGCTCATTGTTGTTTCCATACCCTCTCCAATCCTCTCCTGTCCCATACAACTCGTTGTTTTTTCCATACCCTTTGCTGTCCTCCACAGCTCAATAGTGGTTCAATACCATCTCCTGTCCTCCACAACTCGTTTCCATACCATCTGCTGTTCTCCACAGGTCATTGCTAGTTCAAATCTTCTCCTGTCCTTCACAGCTCATTATTGGTTCAATACACTCTCCAGTCCTCCACAAATCATTGTTTCCATACCCTCTCCTGTCCTCCACAGCTCATTGTTGTTTCCATACCCTCTCCTGTCCTCCACAGCTCATTGTTGTTTCCATACCCTCTTCTGTCCTCCACAGCTCATTGTTGGTTCAATACCCTCTCCTGTCCCATACAACTCGTTGTTTTTTCCATAACCTTTACTGTCCCCCACAGCTCAATATTGGTTCAATACCGTCTCCTGTCCTCCACAACTCATTTCCATTCCATCTGCTGTTCTCCACAGGTCAATATTACTTCAATACCTTCTCCTGTCCTTCACAGCTCATTATTGGTTCAATACCCTCTCCAGTCCTCCACAACTCATTGTTGTTTCCATAGCCTCTCCTGTCCTCCACAGCTCATTGTTGGTTCAATACCCTCTGATGTCCTCCACCTCTCATCGTTGGTTCCATACCCTTTTCTGTCCTCCACAGCTCATTGTTCATTCCACATCTCATCCACCATACCTTATTGTAAATATATATATTATATGCACACACATATATACATGCACACATATATTACCCTTGAATATGAATGAGCTACAGAAATGCTAGGCCCAGAATATGTCAAAAAATATTGGGCTAGTCAATCTTTTTGCTATACTTACATACATTTGCATGTAACCTCTAAACACAAACATTAATATGAATAACCTTAAGGCATCATACACATATTTATGTATAGACCTTGCCATCAATTTCAGCGGCATCCAAGAGATTCCCTGCGGCTGAGAACAGATTATGAATAGATGAGCCACAGTACACAGTTTAGATGTAAACCCTCTCTAAAAATATATAATGCTCATAATAAACTAATTCTGCACGCAAATTAAAATCTCTATTGTGCAATTCACAAAGACTATCTAGGGAAAACAATCCCAGCTTAACAGATTTGATAAAGCTTTGCTATATTAAATTTGGTTTCTCATGGGCTGTGAGAGGCGATGGAGGTTAGCGTTGTCTCTGCAATCCAAGTCATTGTGTATTCATAGAATTATCTGTACACAGATTGAGAAATAGGGGTCTGGTGCCACGGGCTTCTTTTTAACATCTGACTATGCTATCTATATTATGTGGAATAATTTATGGCCAGCACATGTTATAAATAGTAAACACTTTGCACTTGACCTCTACCTAGTACTACCTAGCAACTGGGAACATACAACATTAAAATGCCAAGGCGGACACAAATTAGTAGAGGAGGGGCTTTGACAACAGGACTGCATGAATGAATTAGTACCTGTGAGATAAAAGTAATTATCTGCAATTATGTGTGTATTTTAATTATTAGTATTTTAACATATTAGTAAACACCACTCAATGGTAAACTATTTATTGCCAACTCAATCCACAATTTAAAGAGTAAGCCCACTCAAAACTGATATTTAATTTTTTGGTAGATGCTGAAGAGTTAAACCACCTTACTGTCATAAATCTCTCAGGGACTCTTTTGGCAAGACCTTTGTTGCTTGAGTTCCTAGATCTGTGCACCTGCTGTGGTCACTATGAAGGGCTCCAATCTCCATGTTGGAATATTTATTTTATATTACAAAAATCAGGTGTGGAAAGACGCTATGATGGAAAGGTACAGAGCCTGGAATGATTGCTCTGAATCTCACTACACAAATATCCAAGGCATAAAGGAAGCCAGAGGCTTACACAGTCCACCAAGCTTTAATATGATTATTAAGTGCCATCAACTCAAGTACAAGTCCTAGAGACTTGATGAACGAGAGCTCCACCAACCAGGCTTTACCTTTAACCATTTTGGTTTGGAAGGACTGACCTTTAAACACTCTAGGATTGTGGCATTTAGTGACTTCATACCATTTGGTGGGCTTTATTAAATTTGTGCTTTTAACTCTGCAAGGGTACAATGTACCAGCCTATTTCTCTTTGTCCCTTGGCATTAAGCAGTAAGAGGAAAAGGGAAAAATACTTTTAGGCACAGATAATTTTTGCCATGAAATTCTGGAATCTAGATATCTAGGTGCATTGCGTGTTGGAGCAAAAAGTTTTGATTTCATCTTGGTGCTATAATCCATGCGATAGTACAATTTTATTAGCCTCTAATTTTTGCTGTGATAACGATTAAACTTATGTTTCAGGTTTATGGAGCTACATTTAGGTTAGGTTTATTGGCGGGTTTATAATAACTTCTTCTTTTAAGGCCCTATTTTAAAGTGGTTGTAAACCTCAGACATGAAATGTGAACAAAGCATATCCCTCTATAATGTGTACTTGTTTCAATCCAGAGCATTAAGTGTCATTTCTGTCTGCTGCTTCGTTCCTCTACTATCAGCATAAGTCACTTCCAATAAGTTTTCCTAACACAAAGAGAGAAAAGGTGACAGGGTAGGGACCTCCAGCTGATTGACAGCCTTAGCTCTGTTCCTGTGAGCTGTGTGAAGGGGATGGCTCCTTCCTGTCCAATCAGCTGTCAGAGCTCTCCTCACAGAGCTCTGCAGTGTGTAACTCCAGATCTCCGTCCCCCTTTTTCTGACAGCTTTATAAATTCTGCACTTTGAAAGGATTCAGAGAAGAAAAAACTGCAGATGAACAGGTACAACTTGTGTAGGAGGATTTGTTTCATCTTTGTGTATTACCTGAGGCAAGTCATTTTACTGGTTATTAAAAGGGTTTGCAACCACTTTAAAGGATAGGTGCACATATCCTTTTTGCCCCTTTGCCCTGACCTAACTTAACTCCCCCTTCCCCTGCACAGATGCTTACTTACCTGACTATCATTAACAGCACCTGGTTGCGCCTGTGCATTGCAGCCCCATAGACTGACATTAGGGGAGATGGTTCCATAAAAGTCTAGGGGGCTGTAATGCGCAACAAGAAGAGTGAGACTTGCCGCACCTGATGTAAACTAACACCGGAGGTCATAGCCATCGGATCAAGGCAAGTACTCATCTCTGGAGGGGAGGGTGGATTAGGTTACATCAGGGCATAAAGGATAGGTGTACTTTGTCCTAAAGAGTACTTATCCTTTAATAGTTATGCTGAGGCACAGGTTTAGGGGTTGGGCTAAGGTCAAAGCTAAACTCTAGATTTTATCACAGTGAAGGGCCTTTCCCAAACTGTTGCCCACGGGGTCTAAAATGTCTATGATGTAGCAATACTAGGATCACAGAACATATAAACTCAATAATTTGGGGAGGGGCCTGCATACTTTTAGCCATATAGTAGGTGTAATGATCAGGGTAGTAATTGCATAGAACTGGACATAGAACACAGAACAAGTCCCCATTTTGAAGGCATATATGGAAGTTATTGGCCATAAAAATAGGATTTTTTAAAACAGCTTACCTGTAAAATCCTTTTCTTTCGAAGGACATCACGGGACACAGAGCCACATTAATTACTGATGGGTTATATAGGTATCACTGGTGATTGGACACTGGCACACCCTATCAGGAAGTTCAACCCCCTATATAATCTCTCCCCCTTGCAGGGATACCTCAGTTTTGTAGCCAAGCAATATAGTGTATTAGAAGAGGGGCGGGACCTCTGTGTCCCGTGATGTCCTTCGAAAGAAAAGGATTTTACAGGTAAGCTGTTTTAAAAAATCCTATTTTCTTTCTCGAACATCACGGGACACAGAGCCAAAGTAATTACTGATGGGATGTCCCAGAGGAATGCTACCTGAGGGGGGGGAACCACGACCAAGTAGGGTGCAATCAGACCTGAGGACCCTGTACCGCTGCCTGCAGCACACTACGCCCAAAGGCGATATCCTCATGCCTTCTCACATCCACCTGATAGAATCTGGTGAATGTATGAACTGAAGACCAGGTTGCGGCCTTGCAGATTTGAGCCATAGAGGCCCGGTGATGCACTGCCCAAGAAGCACCAATAGCCCTTGTGGAATGTGCCCTGATCTGAAACGGAGGAATCTTCTGTTTCAAACCGTAAGCTTGAATGATCAACTGTCGAATCCATTAAGAAATGGTAGCTTTTGACGCTGCCTGTCCTCTATTGGGACCCTCTGGCAGCAAAAACAAAACATCCGTCTTGCGGATCTGAGTAGTTGCCCCTAGATAGGCCTTAACTGCTCTTACTACATCCAACGAATGTAGAGATCTCTCTTCCGGAGAACAGGGATCTGGAAAAAAAGGAAGGTAGAACAATGTCTTGGTTTAAATGAAAATCAGAAACCACCTTCGGTAAAAAACTAGGATGAGGGCGTAGTACCACTCTATCCTTGTGTATAATCAAATAAGGCTCCTTACAGGAAAGAGCTGCTAATTCTGATACTCTTCTAGCAGAAGAGATGGCCACCAGAAAAATTAATTTCCTTGTCAACAAGACCAAAGGAATCTGACTTATTGGTTCAAAAGGCCGTTTCTGTAACACAGCCAGGACCAAATTCAAGTCCCAGGGGTTTAGGGGCGCTTTAACCGGAGGATTAAGACGCATCACTCCCTGCATAAAGTTTCGGACCAAAGAATGCGAAGCAAGTGGCCGCTGAAATAATACTGATAAAGCAGAGACCTGGTCCTTGATGGTACTCAAGGCCAGCTTCATCTCTAATCCCATCTGTAGAAAATCAAGGATTCTACCTATGACATATTTCCTGGGATGCCAACCTCTGGATTCACACCAGGTTATATAAGCCTTCCAGACTCTATGATAAATCATCCTGGAAGCTGGCTTCCTTGCATTAATCAAGGTAGATATGACAGGACCTGAGAGCCCATGACTCTTCAGAACGTGGGTCTCAATAGCCAAACCGTCAAATTTAGCGTTTGTAAGGCAGGATGGAACACTGGACCTTGAGATAACAGGTCTGGGCGTTCCGGTAGTGTCCACGGGGAACCTACCGTCATCCTTACTATTTCTGCATACCAAGTCCTTCTGGGCCAAGCGGGGGCCACCAGAAGTACCGACTTCCTTTCCTGCCTGATCCTGCGAAGGAGTCGTGGTAGTAGCAGAATAGGCGGGAATGCGTAAATCAGTGAGAACCGATGCCACGGAATCACCAACGCATCCGTCCCGCATGCAAGAGGATCTTTTGTCCTTGCCACAAATCTGTCTATCTTTTTGTTGAATCGGGATGCAAAGAGATCTACATCTGGAACCCCCCATCTTTGGCATATGGCCCAAATAACGTCGGGATGCAGAGACCATTCCCCTGGAAGTAACTGCTGGCGACTTAGATAGTCCGCCTGCCAATTCTCTATTCCCGGGATGAAAACTGACGATATGCATGGCACATGCATCTCTGCCCAGACTAAGATCTGGTTCACCTCTTTTTGAGCAGCTCGGCTCCGGGTGCCTCCCTGATGATTGACATAAGCCACTGCTGTGGCATTGTCGGACTGGATCCTGACCGGACAACCCTGTAGCCTGATAGTCCAGGCCTTTAGAGCTAGATGTATCGCCCGGATCTCCAGAATGTTGATGGGTAAGGTCCTCTCTGTCTTGGACCATACCCCTTGGACCACAGCCTGTTCCAGAACTGCTCCCCAACCTGACAGACTGGCATCTGTTGTTACCACCGTCCAGGTAACCGGTAGAAAGGATTTCCCCTTCTGCAGGTTTTCGGGTATGAGCCACCAATTGAGGCTCTGACGCACCGCATGCGACAGGTGCATCGGAAAGTCTAATGCCTGAACCTTCTTGTTCCAGGTCGACAGAATACTGTGTTGCAGCATTCTTGAGTGAAACTGAGCATAGGGAACTGCTTCGAATGAAGACACCATCTTCCCTAGTAGCCTCATACAAAGGCGGACTGAGGGACCCTTCTTGGTCCTTACTGTCAGAATCAGCTCTCTCAAAGCAGTGATCTTTGCCTGGGGTAGAAATATTTTCTCCTGGCTTGTATCTATAATCAGACCTAAATACTCCAGTCTTCTTACTGGTTTTAGGAAAGACTTTTCTAAGTTGAGGATCCAACCCAGGTGTTCTAGATACCTGACCGTGGTCCTCAAGTTTCCATTCAAAGAGGCTACCGACCGGTCTATCAAGAGCAGGTCGTCTAGGTATGCTATGACAGCTATACCCTGAGCCCTTAATCTGGCCAGAGGAGGAGCCAAGATCTTTGTGAACACTCGAGGTGCAGAGGCTATCCCGAAAGGCAGAGCCACAAACTGGAAATGGCGCCCTCCTACCTCGAAGCGCAGAAACTTCTGATGAGCAGGAAAAATGGGCACATGCAGATATGCATCTCTGATGTCTATTGATGCCAGAAATTCTCCTCCCTGCAGGGTGGGAACTACTGTTCGAATTGATTCCATGCGGAAGGATTGAATCCTTAGGAATCGGTTCAGATCCCTTAAGTCCAAAATGGGCCTGACATCCCCATTTGGCTTTTGGACCGTAAAAAGGTTGGAATAGAAGCCCAATCCCTGGTCCTTTGCGGGAACTATCATAATGACCTCCTGCGACAAAAGTCGCTCTAACGCTAGAAGGAGCGACTGCTTCTTCTCTGGGTCTCTGGGAACATGTGATCTGAGGAACCGAGGAGAAGGGAATTCCTGAAACTCCAGCTTGTACCCTAAGGTTACCGTGGAGACTACCCATCTGTCCTGGAAGTCCTCGTGCCAGAGCTCTGAGAACTGTCGCAGTCTTCCCCCCACTCGAGTGAGCGGGGGCGCCCCCTCATGCAGAGGTCTTAGTGTTTTGCCTAGTAGGCTTCTTTCCCCAGGACTTCTTTTGTCCCTGGGGTTGACTCTTGTCTCTGGACCCCGATGGAGGCGGCCGTCGAGACTGCCTGGAGGCTGAAGCCCCCGGCGCTGGGGAAAGAGTCCGTTTGAAAGAGGGACGCTTACTCTTCTTCTTGACAGGTAAGAGAGTGCTTTTCCCACAAGAGATTCTCTTGATATAGTTATCCAAGTCCTCTCCAAACAAACTTGCACCACGAAATGGAAACCCAGCCAGTAGCTTCTTACATGGTGCTTCGGCTGACCAATTTTTCAACCATAGGATTCTACGTATATGCACCAACCCCAGTGAAAGACGGGAGGTTTGCACGATAGAATCTCTAATGGCGTCAACCACAAAGCATAAGGCCGCTGGAAGGTTAGCAAACCCCTGGGCCTGCTGTTCAGGTAATACTTTGATGACCTGCTTAACATGGTCTCTTAAGTATTGACAGACTCCAATTGCTGCTACTGCAGGTTGGGCCACTGATCCTGCTAAGGAGAAAACATCCTTCAATAGGGATTCCATCCACTTATCTACAGGATCCCTGAGCATCTGAGCATTGTCTACAGGACAAGTCAGGCTATTATTTACGGAGGAAATGGCGGCATCAATAGCCGGTATTCCCCACATTTTAATAAACTTTCCTTCCATCGGATAAAGTGTTGAAAACTTTCTCGGCAGAAAAAAACGTTTGTCTGGGTGATCCCACTCAGAATAAATGAGCTTTTCAAGTAAAGTATGAACAGGAAAAGCATGTGCTGCTTGGAAAGGTTTCAGTGACCCCAAAGCAGAAGAGGATTCCTTAGCAGTTTCAGGTATGGGCAACTTAAATGTGGAGCGGACCAATCCACTGAGGATCTGCACTAAGACTTTCTCCTCTTGGGAAGTCGCAGAGGGTCCCTCTCCACCTGATTCCCCCGAAGAGGAATCATCCGTCCCATCCCGATCCTCTGAAAGGGATTCATCTCCTTTATCCCAGAGCTCCTCTGTCTGAGGGTCTTGGGGAACAGAGAAAAGCCTAGTGCGTTTTCTTCCACTGAGTGAAGACGTAATCACGGCCATTAATCTTTCCTCTAGACCATTAATGGTTGAGGAAAAAACCTCTTGTGTAATATATACAGGGGCTGAAGTGCCAGAGGCAGGTGTAGCCCCTGACCCCGATGGCTCTCCCCGGCTAGCCGTCCCTGGCCCATCTTTAGGGGGGGAGGATGCTGCCGACAGGGGGCCCTAAGAACCTGAACGAGATCCCCTAGTGTCTCTGGTTCCTGGGGTGCTTGAACCTCTTCTACCCATAGTGCAAAGCAACAAGGTGTGAGGTATACAAATGAACACTGCCCGCTGAGCGATGTAGTCTGGCTAAAAGCCTTGCTACCCAATGCTCAGTCTGGTGTTACTTCAGTAAATGCTGCCTAGGAGAATGCCTGTGTCCCACCTTACATGCGACCGTCAGCTCTGTGTCTCTCAGAAGGCTGAGTGCACCTGTACAGAGTGCCTTTAATAGCCTGCAGCTGGCCTGAGTGGGAGTCTAAGCACTCTGTGCTGACGTCCCGCCCCCTCCTCTACCGCCCCCCCCCTCGAGTTTTGAAAAAAACGAGCGCTTCCCGCACTGCCGACTCTCCTGTCATGCTTCTGGAGAAAGGCTGGGGATGGGGGGGGAAGGAGGGAGGCTGGTAACAAGATCTGCCTGAATGGCTATCTTCAGAGATGGTGGCCATTAGGCCGCAGAGCCCGGGTGGTATAACCACTTTCTAGACCCCTGTGGCCCCTCTCTAGCCTGGGGGGGAACATTCAAACATGAGAAATCCCCCCTTCCACCTTACCTGTTTGCAGCCTGCTTGAGACGCTGGGACATAATCAGCGATTACAACACCTGAGACAGAGTCAGCATGTGCAGGTTTGTGCTCTTGGCAGCCCCCGGTGGTCACAATAGGCATAGCATGCATTTACCTTAAAGGAGAAAAGCCACTAGAACTCAAAAATTCTGTGGAATCTCCTCTTACCTTATCCAGCCGCAGGGTGCTGTTTACACAGACCCAATCTTCACCTCTCACGGTGGGCTCCGTTTGAAAAAACCGTCAGAGACTGGGGCCCCCATCAGTAGGGGGATCCAACAGTTCTGGGACCGTAAAGCACCTCGCCAGAAATTAGGAAGTTTAAAGCCATTTTCTGATCTGCGGGGTCCAGCTCTCTAAAAAGAGAAGCATTACGGGTAAAACCTCGTTTCTTCGGACACGAGGCCCGGGTACCATTCAATTCGGCCATGAAAAGACACTTTGAATGGATCAGGTTCGCCTGGCTTGCCCCAGTATAGGATCTTAGGATATTCCCTTTGGAGCTCAGCACAGGACATCTTTACACGTCCATCACCTAAGACACTGGCGTAAAAACTGAGGTATCCCTGCAAGGGGGAGGGATTATATAGGGGGTTGAACTTCCTGATAGGGTGTGCCAGTGTCCAATCACCAGTGATACCTATATAACCCATCAGTAATTACTGTGGCTCTGTGTCCCGTGATGTTCAAGAAAGAAAAGTGTATGGGGACCTGGTTACTGCCCTGGGGGACATGTATCAATGCAAAACATTTTTTTTTAAAAGATTGTGAGCAGTAAATTTACGGATGCTTAAAGTGAAACAATAAAAATGAAAAATTCCTTTAAATATAGTGCCTGGGGGTCCCCTTAGTCTGTCTGTAAAGTGGCGCATCTGTACCATGTATAGAACCTGCTGCAGCAAAAAACTGACATATATAAAGAAAAAAAATAATATTTAAATTTCCGGCAATACAATACCATTTCCGGCAATAGAAAAATGTAAAAAAAAAATGGTGTGGGGGTCCCTTTGGGTCTGGTATGGATTTTAAGGAGAACCCCAGAGATTAAAAAAAAATCCATACCAGACCCTTATCCGAGCATGCAGAGCGAGCACCCCCTTCCTGAAACATACCAGGCCACATGTCTTCAAAATGGGGGGGCAACATGGGGCAAAGCCCCCCCCACCCCACAGTACCTTGTCTCCAACCTTGCCCATCAATACTGAGCTGTGGGGGTCTGTGGGTAGGGGGTTTATCGGAATCTGAAAGCCCACTTTAACAAGGGGGCCCCCAGATCCCCCCCCATGTGAATGAATATGGGGCACAATGTACCCCTACATTCACCAAAAAAGTGTAAAAAAATAAATAAAACAAACACAGACTTTTTTTTTTCCTTTATTAAAAATAAAAAAAAACAATGTCCCCGATCTAGATCCATCATCAATCACGATGATGACCCCACCATCAGCCCTGAAAAAAAAAAAAAGACGAAGGCTAACCACCGACTGCCTGCTCTGCCATCTGACAGTTCTTAAATAAGTAAGGGGCGGAGCCACCTGGCAATGCCACCTGGTAGCACTGCCCCATGTGACATCACCGATCAGTGCATGCTGGGTCGGGGAAGGCACATGGGTCGGTACCACCAGTTGACATCACCAGGTGGCTCCGCCCCTTACTTAAGAACTGTCAAACCGCTTAGCAAGCAGTCGGCGTTTAGCCTTTGATGCGGGCGGAGCTTCTTTTTTTTTTTTCGGGTCCGGCGGTGGTGATGGATCTGCATGGGGGGAGGGGGGTATTGTAGTGTTTTTATTTATTTTTGACACTTTTTTTTGGTTAATACAATGTTCCCCATACTCATTCACATGGGGGGCCACGATCTGTTAACCACTTCAGCCCCGGACCATTATGCTGCCTAGGGACCAGAGGACTTTTTCCAATTTGGCACTGTGTCGCTTTAACTGCTAATTGCGCAATCATGCAATGCTGTACCCAAACGAAATTTGCGTCCTTTTCTTCCCACAAATAGAGCTTTCTTTTGATGGTATTTGATCACCTCTGCGGTTTTTATTTTTTGCGCTATAAACGAAAAAAGACCGAAATTTTTTTAAAAAAATGATATTTTCTACTTTTTGTTATAAAAAAAATCCAATAAACTCAATTTTAGTCATACATTTAGGCCAAAATGTATTCGGCCACATGTCTTTGGTAAAAAAAATGTCAATAAGCGTATATTTATTGGTTTGCGCAAAAGTTATAGCGTCTACAAGCTAGGGTACATTTTCTGGAATTTACACAGCTTTTAGTTTATGACTGCCTATGTCATTTCTTGAGGTGCTAAAATGGCAGGGCAGTACAAACCCCCCCCAAATGACCCCATTTTGGAAAGTAGACACCCCAAGGAAATTGCTGAGAGGCATGTTGAGCCCATTGAATATTAATTTTTTTTTTGTCCCAAGTGATTGAATAATGACAACAAAAAAAAAAAAATTACAAAAAGTTGTCACTAAATGATATATTGCTCACACGGGCCATGGGCATATGTGGAATTGCACCCCAAAATACATTCAGCTGCTTCTCCTGAGTACGGGGATACCACATGTTTGGGACTTTTTTGGAGCCTAGCCGCGTACGGGGCCCCGAAAACCAATCACCGCCTTTAGGATTTCTAAGGGCGTACATTTTTGATTTCACTCCTCACTACCTATCACAGTTTTGAAGGCCATAAAATGCCCAGATGGCACAAACCCCCCCCCCCAAATGACCCCATTTTGGAAAGTAGACACCCCAAGCTATTTGCTGAGAGGCATGTTGAGTCCATGGAATATTTTATATTTTGACACAAGTTGCGGGAAAGTGACAAATTTTTTTTTTTTGCACAAAGTTGTCACTAAATGATATATTGCTCACACAGGCCATGGGCATATGTGGAATTGCACCCCAAAATACATTTAGCTGCTTCTCCTGAGTATGAGGATACCACATGTGTGGGACTTTTTGGGAGCCTAGCTGCGTACGGGGTCCCGAAAACCAATCACCGCCTTCAGGATTTCTAAGGGTGTAAATTTTTGATTTCACTCTTCACTACCTATCACAGTTTCGGAGGCCATGGAATGCCCAGGTGGCACAAAACCCCCCCAAATGACCCCGTTTTGGAAAGTAGACACCCCAAGCTATTTGCTGAGAGGCATGGTGAGTATTTTGCAGCTCTCATTTGTTTTTGAAAATAAAGAAAGACAAGAAAAAAATTTTTTTTTTTCTTTTTTCAATTTTCAAAACTTTGTGACAAAAAGTGAGGTCTGCAAAATACTCACTATACCTCTCAGCAAATAGCTTGGGGTGTCTACTTTCCAAAATGGGGTCATTTGGGGGGGGGGTTGTGCCACCTGGGCATTCCATGGCCTCCGAGACTGTGATAGGCAGTGAAGAGTGAAATCAAAAATTTGAAAAAAACGCCCTTAGAAAGCCTGAAGGCAGTGCTTGGTTTTCGGGGTCCCGTACGCGGCTAGGCTCCCAAAAAGTCTCACGCATGTGGTATGCCCGTACTTAGGAGAAGCAACAGAATGTATTTTGGGGTGTAATTTCACATATTCCCATGGCATGTTTGAGCAATATATCATTTAGTGACAACTTTGTGCAAAAAAAAAAAAAAAAATGTGTCTCTTTCCCGCAACTTGTGTCACAATATAAAATATTCCATGGACTCGACATGACTCTCAGCAAATAGCTTGGGGTGTCTACTTTCCAAAATGGGGTCATTTGGGGGGGTTTTGAACTGTCCTGGCATTTTATGCACAACATTTAGAAGCTTATGTCACACATCACCCACTCTTCTAACCACTTGAAGACAAAGCCCTTTCTGACACTTTTTGTTTACATGAAAAAATTATTTTTTTTTGCAAGAAAATTACTTTGAACCCCCAAACATTATATATTTTTTTAAAGCAAATGCCCTACAGATTTAAATGGTGGGTGTTTCATTTTTTTTTTTCACACAGTATTTGCGCAGCGATTTTTCAAATGCATTTTTTGGGGAAAAAACACACTTTTTTAAATTTTAATGCACTAAAACACACTATATTGCCCAAATGTTTGATGAGATAAAAAAGATGATCATCTTAGGCCGAGTACATGGATACCAAACATGACATGATTTAAAATTGCACACAAACGTGCAGTGGCGACAAACTAAATACATTTTTAAAAGCCCTTAAAAGCCTTTACAGGTTACCACTTTGGATTTACAGAGGAGGTCTACTGCTAAAATTACTGCCTTCGATCTGACGTTCGCGGTGACACCTCACATGCATGGTGCAATTGCTGTTTACATTTGGCGCCAGACCGACGCTTGCGTTCGCCTTTGCGCGAGAGCAGAGGGGGACAGGGGTGCTTTTTTTTCCTTTCTTATTTTTTTGCTTTTTTATCTTATTTTTAAACTGTTCCTTTAATTTTTTTTTTTTTTATCATTTTTATTGTTATCTCAGGGAATGTAAATATCCCCCATGATAGCAATAGGTAGTGACAGGTACTCTTTTTTGATCTCTCCTCTGCCCTCAAAGCATCTGACCACACCAAGATCGGTGTGATAAAATGCTTTCCCAATTTCCCATTGGCGCTGTTTACATCCAGCGAAATCTAAGTCATGAAATGCTCGTAGCTTCTGGTTTCTTAGGCCATAGAGATGTTTGGAGCCACTCTGGTCTCTGATCAGCTCTATGGTCAGCTGGCTGAATCACCGGCTGCATTCTCAGGTTCCCTATTGAGACAGGACAGCCAGAGAAAAACATGGAAGACGGGGGGGGGGCATTACCTCCCACTGCTTGTAAAAGCAGTCTAGAGGCTAGTTAGCCGCTAGGATTGCTTTTACATGAAAGCCGACCGCTGGCTGAAAAGAATGATACCAAGATGATACCTAAACCTGCAGGCATCATTCTGGTATAACCACTCAAAGTCGTGAATGGCGTACCTGAAGACCAAAAAATGGTTAACAATAAAACACAGTAAACGGTAAAGTATAAAAAATTGCATACCTGAAAAGCAAACATGATAAAACATAATAACAATAAAACATTGCAGAATAGAATACAGTAAAAAAGAGCAGAACAATAGAGAGAGAATAGAGAGAGAGAGAACAATAATACAACTATTTTTTAAAAATGATATATATATATATATATATATATATATATATATATATATATATATATATATATATATATATATACCGTATTTATCGGCGTATAACACGCACTTTTTTCCCCTTAAAATCAGGGGAAAATCGTGGGTGCGTGTTATACGTCGATCCCCGCTATTTTGTGAACTATCGGAGTGATCGCCGCGATCGCCGCCGACATTCACATAGCGTGTATTTTTAAATATGGCGCCGCAGAGTTCGGAGGGACTCGGGGGTGCTCGTTCAGCTGAACGAGCGCCGCCGAGAACACAGTGACTGGGCAGAGCCGAGATACACATAGCCGAGGGTTCTCGGCTCTTCTCGGTGCCGTTCACAGTCCCGCCCAGTCCCGCCATTGGACCTCTGTTATGTCCATCATAGGGACTGGGCGTGACTGTGAACGGCGCCGAGAAGAGCCGAGAACCCTCGGCTATGTGTATCTCGGCTCCGCCCAGTCACTGTGTTCTCGGCGGCGCTCGTTCAGCTGAACGAGCGCCCCCGAGTCCCTCCGAACTCAGCGGCGCCATATTTAAAAATACACAGTGTAACTTGTGTATGTCGGCGGCGGTGTATGTTGGGGACAAGGCTGCACTGACCACTGGGGACATGGCTGCACTGGGGACAAGGCTGCACTGACCACTGGGGACATGGCTGCACTGGGGACAAGGCTGCACTGACCACTGGGGACATGGCTGCACTGACAAGGCTGCACTGACAATTCTGCACTGGGGCAAAGCTGCACTGACAAGGCTGCACTGGACACTGGGGCAAGGATGCACTGACAAGGCTGCAGATGGACACCGATAACGCTGCATTGATGGGCATTTAAATGCAAGTTTTTTTTCCTTAAACTTTCCTCCTAAAAGTTTTTTTCCTTAAAATTCCCTCCTAAACTTGGGGTGCGTGTTATACGCCAATAAATACGGTATATATATATATATATATATATATATATATATTTACACTTTTTTTTGTAACTAAGTTTTATAACTGTAACCGGTTCCAGGTTCGGGTCTCTCAAAATGCGATGGCATCTTGGGAGACCCTGTGAAAGTGTGTCCTAGTCTGTGCAATGCTGTACCCTACGCTAATACTCAACTAGTGAATGGTAGCGTTCAAAACATTCACCAATGCAAAGACCAGGATTGTCAGGACAGGAGGGACAATAATAGCGGGTGTCACGCCTATATCCGCGCTTGCTGCAGACACAACATCTTTTTTGGGGGGGTTCGCTGGGTAGGGGTACTCGGGAGGACATAAAGAAAATGCCTCTCATGCAGCCGACTGCATTTGGTTGGGGATGTGAATGGGGGAAGTACGGGCGCTGCAGAAGTGGTGGGTTCCCAATTAGAATTGGCGAATGCAGCAGGAAGGGCACTATGGGCACGACGGGCCTGTGTTTGTCTTCTTCTTGGTGGCAGCGGGACACTACTTGTGCTTGCCACCTCACCAGCTTGAACTGCACTTATGGGACTCGCCACATCACCAAGTGTTACTGCAGTGCTGGTTTGACTACGACCGGGGTGTACTAGGCCGCTGGTGCTTGCCAGTTCACCAAAGCGCTACCAAAAAAAACTGTTAGCGATCGCAGGGATCAGGCCTGACTCTGTGAGCGCTGCAGTTATGCGTTTAGTGTTTTGTAAGTGACAGCGATCGATCGATACTGCACTTGGGTGGGCTGGGCCGGGCGGAGGGGCAAAACGCAGGTGCTAGCAGGTATCTGGGCTGATCCCGCTAACACTGCGTTTTTGGGAACCCTAAACTGCTGGGGACGCTAGTATAGATCTGATCGGATCAGATATTGATCCGATCAGATACTATATCACTAAGGGAGGTGTACGGTGCGTGCGTGGGTGTTAGCGGTACTGGCGCTAACTTGACGCTGCCTGGGGCGACGCATATCACCGCTGGGTGATGAGGGGGCTAAACCTTTATTCGGTAATAAACGGCGGGTGCCCTGACACTATAAAAAATAAACAAACTAACCCGTAACAGTTATACGGTGATCACTGGTGAAAGGGTTAACTAGGGGGCAATCAAGGGGTTAAAACATTTATTAGATAGTATATGGGGGTCCCTGTCGCTATAAAACGCTGACGGCGAACCTAAATATTTACCTCCCTAACTAGCGTCACCAGTGACACTAATACAGCGATCAGAAAAATGATCGCTTAGCGACACTGGCTACGGGGGGTGATCAAGGGGTTAAAACTTTATTAGGGGGGGTTAGGGGGGTACCCTAGACCTAAAGGGGGCTAACACTAACTGCCCTACCACTTCTAACTGTCACAAACTGACACCATGCTGTAATCAGAAAAAAAAAAAAACACTGCTTGGTGTCAGTGTGACGGGGGGGGGGGGTGATTGGGGGGTGATCGGGGGGTAAAGGGGGGTGTTTTGTGTGCCTGGCATGTTCTACTGTGTGTTTGTTTTCACTCACAGTGCAGTCTTCTCTCCTCGGCGCCGGAACGGAAAATACCGAGCTGAGGAGAGATTACATCATTTCCTTTGCTGCTGTTTAGCATACAGAAGCAAAGGAAATTATCTGATTGGCCGGCGGCGATCGCGAGGGGGGGGCCATGAATGGATGGCCTCCCCCTCACCTCCGATCGACGGGGGACAAAAGAGGACCGCCTCGGGCACCTGGGGGGGGTCCGAACGGACCCCCCACCCGCGGGAGGCAGATCACGTGTATGTACGTGATTCTGCCTGCCCGTGCCGCCTTGCCGACGTACATCGGCGTGAGGCGGTCCTTAAGTGGTTAAAGGAGGCTTCCAGATTCCAATAAACCCCCTGCCCACAAATCCCAACAACCACAACCTAGGGTGGGGAGGAGGCCCTTTTCCCCATCAAAATGGGGACAAGGTGCTTTGGGGTACCCCCATGTTGAGGGCATGTGGCCTGGTATGGTTCGGGGGGGGCGCTCGCTTTTCCCCCCCCGCCTCTTTTCTGGCCTGCCAGGCTGCATGCTTGGTTAAGAGTCAGGTATGGAGTTTGGGGGGGGGGGCACGCCATTTTCTATAATTTTGATGTGGAGTTCCCTTTAAAATCCATACCAGACCCAAAGGGCCTGGTATGGATTGGGGGGAGGGGGTAGCCCCACTTTGTTATTTTTTCACATTTTTCTATTGTCAGCAATGTTTTTTTTTTTTTTTCATTCAGCAGTCAGTGGGGAAGCCTGTTGCCAGCTGCACTGTGTAGTGCTCGGCGGCCAAACATCCCGCCGAGCACCACACAAATTCGTGTCTTCCCCAAACGAGCGATGTTCGGGCCAAACTTATGCTCAGTCCAAACCGCTCGCCCAACACTAGTAGTGATCATAAATCCAAGATTTTGGTCTATAAGGCCTCATTCACATTAGCGCCTGGGACCTTATGAGGTAAAATTCAGGCGTATTTCCCCACCAAAGAAGTCAATAGCTGTATGCGGATATGCACTGGTACTTGTGTAAACAGGTATATGGGTATAAACGTACACCCCTGGATGTAGACTTATGCACGCAACATCTGACGCTCCTGGGTGGGGTAATACTCCTGAACATTACATCATTTGGACCAAGGCCATAGTGTATTTTTCTCATGCTTGTCAAAACTTTTGCATATTATTACAGGCATTGACACTCACTGTTGCACATTTCTGGAACGTCACACCTCCAGGAGAAGCAGAGACAACAGCTCTGGACTGTAAAAAGCAGAATTACAGGACAAATTAAACATACATAACAGCAAAAGCAGCATAAAAACACAACACACTGAACAAACCAGGCAATGCATTGCACCAAAACGTATCACCATAGCAAGTAATCATAGTGCTCTAGCAGTGCTTAACCACTGAAGATCTTCACTTTGTACTCCATGAGTAGAGACCCTTGTGGGATTTACAAAAAGATGAAAAGGAACAGTATCATGAAAAATGTTATTTTGTGATAACTGTACAAATTCTTAGTGGCCTTTATTTATATATAACTGATAGATTTGCTTTAAAAGCTAATTCTGGGCACAAAAACAACTCATTTAAATATTTTCCTCAATAGCCATAAACCATAGAAATCTTCTCAGTGTGTACCAAACGCCTTTGCAAACCCAGATATTGCCTTGTAAAAGTAGCAGTGACATCATCACTGTGCTGTAAATGGCCTGTGCAGAGCTGTAGAAGGGATCCAACAGGCTCCACCCACTACAAGCTGCCTGCAGAAAACTACAGGAGGGGGCGGAGACGAGACCAGTCACACTGCACAAGGAGAGAGAGCAGCAGTGACTGGTCTTTATTACAGGAAGCTCCTGCACAGAGGCAACATTTCACAATGGAATACTGCACAGATCTAGAAGAATTACGCAAACCACACCAAGATTCAAGTAAGAATACACATGACTCTTGTATTTGGGCAATATGTGCTTATTCTGGAAGTTCAACTTTAAAGAGGACCTCCAGGCAAATAGTAACATTAACACATTAACAAAAATATATACAAGGGAGCTGCAATGGAGACACTAGTGGCTGAAGATATTTCTGATCTTGAAAAAGTCCATACTACATGGACCTGCTGATGGGTGTACAGTGACTTAACAGCTTTTCGTACCCTAATCTCTCAGGTATTTGGCAATTCTTGGCAACTTCCGTCCTGCTTTTGTTTATTCCCGTTAGTTATGGACTCTTTGAGTGTTGTTAAGACCCTTTACATGCAAGTTAAGAAATATATATATTATATATATGTCTACATCTATATAAATCTATATATGGCCAGTGCCAGTGTTAGACCATTCTGCACCCTAGGCAAGACCAGCTACTTGCACCCAACCAGCATCAAACCCCCCCAAACCCCCCCCGCGCGCGCAATTTTTTTTTTCTCATATACAATTGTGCTCATAAGTTTACACACCCTGGCAGAATTTATGCTTTCTTGGCCATTTTTCAGAGAATATGAATGAGAATGCAAAAATTTTTCTTTCACTCATGGTTAGTGTTTATCTGAAGCCATTTAGTATCAATTAACTGTGTTTACTCTTTTTAAATCATAATGACAGCAGAAACTACCCAAATGACCCTGGTGATTTTGGCCTAATAACATGCACACAAGTGGACACAAAGGGGTTTGAATGGCTATTAAAGGTAACCATCCTCACCTGTGATCTGTTTGCTTGTAATTAGTGTGTGTATCAGGCCAGGTTCACACTGGTACCACAAACACTCCGACATTGGGAGCTCATGATGTATGAAAATCAATGTTTCCCTATGGGAGCCGTCTTAACTGGTCCGACACAAGTCGGTCCGACTTTGAAAATGCTCCCTGCACTACTTTGGTCCGACTTTGATCCTACTTCAGCCCATTGAATGTCACTGAAGTCGGATCAAAGTCGGATCGCCGTCTTGACTGATCTGACTTTGGCATGTGACTTGTGCTCTGATAATCTTCAAGGGGCACTCCACACCAAATTAAAAAAAAAAAACGGCATGGGTTCCCCCTCCAAGAACATACCAGGCCCTTCGGTCTGGTATGGATTTTAAGGGGAACCCCCCTGCCGAAAAACGGCATGCCCCCCCCCCCCCAAAATCCATACCAGACCCTTATCTGAGCACACAGCCTGGCAGGTCAGGAAAGGGGGTGGGGATGAGCAAGCTCTTCCCAACAACCCTGGCCATTGGTTTAACAAGAGGGCCACCAGTTCCCTTCCCCCACCCTATGTGAATGAGTATGGGGTACGTTGTACCCCTACCCATTCACCTAAAAAGGAAGTGTCAAAAATAAAACACATTACACATGTTTTTAAAGTAATTTATTAGGCAGCTCCGGCATCTCTTCTGATCTCTTCTCCCCTCTCTGGCTCTTCTGTGTCCTGCGCTGACATCTTCTGCCTCTGTTGGTTCTTCTCCCCTCTCCGGTTCTTCTCCGCTCTCTCTCCGGTTCTTCTCCCTCTGTCCGCTGTCTTCTGCCGGGTCTCCTCCGCTGTCTTCTCGCTCTTTTGCCCGATCTTCCTTGCTGTCTTCTCCCTCTGTTCTTCTTCCGATGTTGACTCAACGCGCTCTCCCGCTCTAATGCCGGGTATGCGGTGTGCACACAAACCCCCCCCCCTCCTTTGATTTTACTGTCACATAGGGGACAAAAAGCCACCTATGTGATGTGTTTTTTTTTGGTGGCAAGTTCTCTTTAATGAGACATGCAGGGTCTAAAAGACCTTGCATGTCTTCTCTGTGCTCCAATGAATGTAATGTAATGTAGATTGCATTACACTGTTACCCGTCTGTCCACTCTCCTCCTTCCCCTGTAACTGACGGCACCCACTATGCCAGTCCCAGCCTGCAGATGGGCAAGGGGAGCATGGGATACATAGAGGAAAAGTTAGGGGCACTTTACTGGGATGTGTGGAAGTATTCAGGCACACAGCTGCCCGAATGCCTTCTGCTGGCAAACAAACCCTGCTGCTTGCTTGCAGTGGGGCTAAATGTTAAAAACAACTACCAGCCCGGCACTGCATGCCTTGGGCATCGGGAGCAATAGGAACCATGCATCCCTGTAATTATATACTGCTTGTCGGCAAAATAACTGATTGGCTAATTGTGCTGATTCTTCCTCTCCCAGTCTGAGCTCTGCTGGTACAGGGACTAAATCTGGTTGAAATCAGATCAAATTCAGGTACTTGCATTTAAAAAAAAATACATTTTATTGATATATGCATGAATACAGAGCAGCATTCATCTCCGTCTTTTAAATTTGCTTGATTTTCAGCTTTAAGGCCATATTCTTGCATAAGCCCAGTTGTGATCGATTGCCTTTACGTGCCAAGCTGTGTGTAGATAATATGGTAAAAGGGGTTACCGCAGGTGAAAGTCTCTAAGTGATTTGGTTACCTGCTCATATAATGAGAATTTATTGTGACCTCACGTAGCAAATGACAGCAGACAAAACTGTGATGGCATTTTCAATTTCAGTCTGCCACTACAGCAATAAGATAAAAAGCGCGGGGCCATTAAATTCCAATCAAAGGCTCAAATATGGAACCATAAGACTCACTTGAAAGCCGCAATGTAAATATTCGCATTGTAAGAGCAGCTCTGCCCAACCACCCATGAAAGAGAACGGCAGAAAATTACTTATTGATTTCCACTGACGAGAACACAAATTATTCGCTTTGACAAGAACATGCATTATTTTGTTCAAGATCAAAGAGGAAAGGATGAGTGCAGGTATTCCTATTAATCTGTTTTTTTTTTTAAGAAGCTTTATGGAAAGTGGAAGTTGGATTTATAGGCAAAGTATCTCTGTAGAATAAACTTTTCTATTTTGAACAGAGTGGGGAATGGTTAGAACACCAAAATTGTGGAGAGGACTTTTAGCCCCCCGTTCACATTGGAGCGAATTGTCATGCGATTTTACTGGTCAAATCGCATGACAAGTCGCATCCTATTGCCGGCAACTGAACTGTTCAAAACGGTGCAACGTCGACTTTACGGTGCCACACCAATTTTAAAAAGTAGTACATACGCTACTTTTGGCACTTTCGGGTGTGGCATCATGAAAAATGTTATTGTGTGATAACTGTACAAATTCTTAGTGGCCTTTATTTATATATAACTGATAGATTTGCTTTAAAAGCTAATTCTGAGCACAAAAACATCTCATTTAAAGTGGATGTAAACGCCATTTTTTTTTTTTTTTTTATGTCATAATGTAGAGTATAAGATTTCCTATCATTTTAGCCCAGTCTTGCCACACAGAGTTAATCCATCTCTGAGCAATCCTCTTTTATTGTTCAGTGAGATAAAACTTGACAAACGTTGAAAAACTTTGTCAAATCCTCCCCCTTGCTGTGAGTGACAGGTGATTTACATATCTCGTACACTAGCCTAAGACATGCATTATTTTTTAATTCCCTCCCACTCATTTCTTCAGCAGCTCTGCAAGGATTGGCTGTTCCACACCTCAGCATGATTTGGCATGCTGAAGTCATGTGGTTACTTTCCTGTCTTTTCACTGGATGTTAGAGATCATAGCAGAAGTTCAGTATAAGGCCCCTTTCACACGATCGGACTGTTCAGGTCCGCCTGTCAGTTTTGACAACGGACCTGAATGGGCGCTCCATGTTAGCCTATGGAGCAACGGATGTCAGCGGAGACATGTCCACTGACATCCGACCCAGTCTGATCCGCTGAAAGCAGACGGATGGCCCTACGTCCGGATCCGTCGCTGGCAGATCGGGTTAGATCTGATGAAAACGGACATGCTGTCTGTTTTCGTCCGATCCCTCCATAGGCGGCAGCGGCGCTTGACAAGCCCCTCCCCGCTCAGTGAGCAGAGAGGGACCTGTCATCCGCCGGCTCAGCGGAGATCAACGGAGAGATTTCTCGCTGAGCCGGCGGACCGAGGCGGACTCTGTGGAAGCGGAGTCCGCCTCGTGTGAATGCGGCCTTAGAAATACACAGGAGAAAATGCATATTGACAAGGTGAAAGTAGAGTTGGGCGGGGAGTCTACTGACATCACGACTCCACCCACCGAGCTCCAGACAACAGACCCACCCACAGAATATGCTGTTTTTCGGGTCTCATAACAGACAGAGGGGAGACATTTGACAGGTAAAGATACATGCAGGAGGCATGTATACCCTTATAGATAACCCCTATGACAGTAGTTTAGAAAGGAGGACATTGGGTTTACATCCACTTTAAATGTTTTCCTTAATAGCCACAAACCATATAAATCTTCTCCCGGAGAGGAGAGAAGAGATCGGAAGAGACGCCGGAGCTGCCCAATAAATTACTTTAAAAACATGTGTAATGTGTTTTATTTTTGACACTATTTTTTAGGTGAATGGGTAGGAGTACAATGTACCCCATAGTCGCACTGAGATTCAGCTTTGAAATTGTGCGACTTCATCTGAAATTGCACAATTGCAAAGCCGCAGTCAGTCAATGTGAACGGGGGGCTAACTGGGAAAGGAAGCAAGTCAGTGCAGCCACAGACTAAGGGCTCATTCACATGTGTGGCAGGGACTGATGGCGCCTATGAAAAGCTATTAAAGCTGGGACCACTTTTCAGAGGTGTTTAACAGGTGGTGAGAGGGCATCCCTGTGCAAGCTACCCCACTCATGGCTATTGGGACGTAGCGGTTGCATGGATACAGCAGCTTTTTCCAATTTGACATCTGTGCGGGGCGGGTGCTTAGCCACAAACACAGATAGTGTGTGTTTGGGTAGACCGCAACAAAATGGTGACCGTCTGCACACAGACACAGACTTCCTGTTGCATAAATGAGAATGAGATGGGTAAAAGATGGCGTCACTTCCTGTTCTCCACCTGTAGAGATCCCCTCAGACACGCTTCACCCTTTTCAGGTCTTCATCGTAGAGGCCGCTACATAAGTTCCAGAAAAGGGAGAAACGTGTCTGGGGAGTTCTCTACTGGTGGAGAACAGGAACTGAAGCCATCTTTTACTCATCTCATTCACATTTACACAACAGGGAGTCGGTGTGCAAACGGTCACCATTTTGTGAACTCTACTAGAGCCTGACAAGCCAATCCTTGCACCAATCTCTTCACATGCTGATCCGACTGACAAAAGTTTGGGGGGCATTCAAGCAGTTCTATTATCATGGTTTTGAGTGTGCGTTTGAGGCCGTGCACCCGCATAGAAGTCAAAATGGGAGCAGCAATTGTGTCCTTGCAGCCACTGTGTCCCATTGGACATGAAAGGGACTGCCTGCTTGGGGGATGCATGCAACACTTGTGAATCCCCACATGGGTAAACACAGCCCTGGCACGGGTGTCCGCTATAGCAGTGGTCATCAACCCTGTCCTCAGGGCCCACTAACAGGCCAGGTTTGCAAGATAACTGAAATACATCACAGGTGATATCATTTGCTGCTCAGTGATTGCAGTATTCTAGTCTGCATCTCCCCAAGGTAATACATAAACTCTGGCCTGTTAGTGGGCCCTGAGGACAGGGTTGATGACCACTGCACTATAGTACACTCATGTAAACAAGATCTAAGGGCCAGTTTACACCACATGCAGTCCAGTGCGTTTTTGTTCTGCATCAAAAACGCATGGAAAGTAGGTTATATGGTTTCCAATGGCATAGATCACACCAGTGCAGTCAGTTCCAGGGCTCTTCGGTTCCAGAAAAAAAAAGTAGAATATGATGCATTTTTCCTGCACTGGAATGTACTGGAACGCAGTAAAACATATTAAAAACTCACTGGAACGCATCAAAAATGCACTGGACCCTAGTATAGTGGGTAAGGATGAGCTCAGCCCACTTGCAGAGCCCGCCAGGAAGTCGGCACTGCGCTGCGCTAATCACAGGCAGTGATACATTGTCCCGATGCGCGGCTGGAGAGGTCAGGAAATGTCTCACCGCCTGTGATTAGCGCAGTGCCGACTTCCTGGCGGGCTCTGCACATGGGCTGTGCGAACACGCCAAACCAAAAAACACACAGGAACGCATCAAAACATGCGCATGCAGAATTGCGTCCGGAACGGATCTGGAGTGTGTTTTTGAGGTGTATAGACTTACACAGTGGGACTTAGGCCGACCCCCCCACTTCCTCTAATTGATAGCAACAAGAGCCAATGGCTCATGCTGCTGCTGCTCAAATGCAGTGCGAAGAAGAAGGGGAGAAAAGATGCAGCCCTGCACAGCACTGATCTCTTCTCCCCTCACTTCCCCTTCACACAGGGAAGGGGGGGGGGGGCACAGGGACACTGAAAAAGTTTTTTACCTTAATGCAAGCAATGCATTATGGTAAAAAATGTTTTTAGGTTTAGTAACACTTTAATGCATTCTATGCATTAGGGTAAAAAAAATGTTTGCATGCAGCTCCCCACCCCCAGTTCCCCCCTAAATACTTACCTGAGCCTGAACTCAATCTAGCGCTGTGCACTAGAGCAGCAGCTCTCTCTCTCTTTATTGGACAGAGAGGCAGCACTGGAAGCCATTGGCTCCTGCTGCTGTCAATCACAGCCAGTGGTGAGAGAGAAGGGGGCAGGGCCAAGCCAGGCTGTGTGTGTCAATGGGCACACAGACGGCTCGGGAGCAAAAACACACAAGTGCCCCCATAGCAGGTGGCTTGCTATGGGGGCACTTGACAGGGGAGAGGAGCCCAGAGCACAGAAGGGGGACCCATAAAGAGGAGGATAGAGGCTGCTGTGAGCAAAACAATTGCACAAATCAAGCAAAAATAACATGTTTGTTATTTAAAAAAAAAATTTGCATTTGCTTCAATCCCTTTAAGTTGAACCTATAGCTCTGCAACCAGCAAAGCTTATGCTTCTTGCTGACAGGAGCGCTCTGGCTCTGACTCAGCAGGGAACATGTTGTACCTCTGCAGAGAGCTCACTGCTTCCCGACAGAAAGCAAGGGTCCCACTCTGCAGCATGCTGGCAGGGGACAGGCTATAGCTGCTTTAGAAAGAAAAACAAAATGTAAGATTTTGAACAATTTTTGTTTTGCTGAATCTAGCATGTATTTACCCGATTTATACCGATAGTTCAATTCAGTTTTAAGCTTGCTACCTTTTACCATCCTCTAAAAGTCCCGAGCCTGCAAAAATGTTGCTCATGGTGTTTGTTAGTTTTGGCACCTTTTCTGAGAACAAGTAAGAATCTGCATGGAAAGGAGGTTGTACAGCAAAGAATTATGTAACAATAGACTGCAGTTTTTACAGAGGAGTGGTGGGAAAGCCCAGTAAAGATACCAAGCTGTTGTGGTGGGACCTAAAGTAGGGAGGTGCCTGTGGGGTATTTGCCAGTACTGTTATTGAGGCTTCCTGGTTACAAGGGTTGCCTTGTTCTGGTGTAGATCAGTTTTGCTGAGGATGCATGTTGAGTACAAGGTAACATGTCAGGGTTCTCTGGGGTCAGCTTGATTGGGGGGGGGGGGGAGGAGCAGACACACTACAATGGCAGGTGGTGTTTTTGTTAAATTATTAACCTACATACTAATCTCATGCTATTAAACCCCATATCTAGAAACATAGTGTTCATAAAAAATACATGAAGTTGTGAAAAATCCAAAGTTGTGAAAAAATAATAAATCAAATCAAGTCCACAAATTAAATCCTGAGCCCATGTAAACCGATTCAATCCACAGTGCTCACAAAATAGTGTCCATCGTTCATGAATGTGACAGCAACAAATTGCGATCAGTGAACCCACCACCGGTGTACATCCAGCCGCTTACCAGAAAAACAGACAAGGTATAGGAGGTCTGGCATAGCATGAAGATGTACAACAATGGGTCATCTGATCAAAGGACATCAAACGGCACTCTACATCAAGATGAGACTGTATAGTCCTCCTCCTGTATCTCTAGGTGGCTCAATCAAGAAGAGAGACCTCTGAAGGATAAGCTTGAAACCGATCCCCTTGACAACGTCTGTTTAGACTAAACGTACGTCGGGGCGGGGCACAGCTTGTACTGACCTCACCCATGCTTTGCTGGAGCTGGCACCAGCTGCGTTTTCTTATGCTTTGTATGATTACAAGATAAGCAATTTGTAAGTAGTTTTTTAATCTTCATTTATTAAATTTGAAATGGTAATATACTAATGGAGGTATCTCTTCTTGATTGAGCCACCTAGAGCTACAGGAGGAGGACTATACAGTCTTATCTAGATGTGAAGTGCCATTGATGTCCTTTGAACGGATGACCCACTGTTTTACATTTTCATGCTATGTCAGACCTCCTAGAACTTGGGGTCTGTCTTTTCTGGTAAGAGGCTGGATCACTGATCGCAATTTGTTGCTGCCACATTCATGAATGATGTGAGCACTGTGGATTGGATCCATTTACCTGGTCTCAAGATTTAAGGTTGAATATAATTTTTATTAACAGGTTTTCAGACAAGTACAGAAATAGGTATTCTAAAATAAGTAAGTATAAATACATGTATAGATTGGCAGTAGAACAGTAAGGAAGTTGCAATAATGAAAATCACAATAAACAGGTCAATAAATGTAGCAAGGCACTGTTTATAATAAGTACCATGGTCATAAAATTGAAAAAGGATAACTGTTATACCGTTAAACAAAACTGTGATGAAATGGGCAGAAGCGCTTTCTCGAGCACTGCCCAACATTCATGTATTTAGTTTAAAATCAGGAGGCCGGAAAGGGCCAATGCAGAGCAGTAGTGATGAGAAAGAGAAAAGCATAGCTAAAAGTAAGAAGAAAAGGGAAAGCTAGAAAAGAGAAGTGGAGACACGTTCTCTTGGCTTTTTTTTTGGAAGATCCAGGTTCATTGACCCACTCTGTTGCTCAATTTCTCCGATGAGGTGTAATGGTCTCAAGATTTAATTTGTGGACTTAATTTATTATCTTTTTACAACTTTGGAGCTTTCACAACTTTATGTATCTTGATGAACACAATGTATGTTTTATAAGCTTTAATCACGCAGCGCAACTAGCTTTCTAGATGTTTAATTAGCGGTTTGGTATTTCATGTTATAGAGTGCAGCTGTGGTGATTACTAAGTGGTACCATCACTCCACTTACGTACCGTAATTTTAAGCACTGAGTGCAGTTTTTTGATTCAGTTTATTAAATCCCATATGCCTCCCCCATCCCCATGTAAGCCTGGCTGGAGACAAATCTGGGAAGAACACCTACAAATTCAAGCGGAAGTATACAATACTTTACTGTACATGACGGCAGTTTAGCCACTGCCGAAGGTTTGTTAACATAGAAGGTACAGAGCATCTCTCTGCATTACTACCAGTAAATATAAAAATTACAACAGTTGATATTTGTATTTTTGCACTATACTAAATGGGAAACTTTGCTAATTAGATTTGCTACAAAACAGCATTAAGTGTGCAGTTGAGCATTATGAATACGGCATACATCCATTTGTGTATCTACATGTGAATAAATCAACACATGCCCTTCAGAAAAAAAAGATCGTACTTTGGGGAAAAACAATGTAGACAAAGCTCCGAACTTTCCTAGCTTTCAACCGACACTAGCATGATAAATGTCCCCTGAAATCTATATCAGGGCTCAGTGAGCTGTGTGAAAGATGTTGGCATAACGCACATGAATGTCTGTCATAAAACGCCCGAGTACTGAGAACATGGAAAAGTAGAACATGTCTCAGGAGAAAGGTGAAAATGTGAAGCAACATGGAGAAGAACATCATTACCACGGAGCAGACAGTGCATTGTGCTAGGTCAGTATATGTGATAGAATAGAATCATGGAACCCCATCCCCACACTAACTTATAATAATAATAATAATATTAATATCTTAAGCAGCAGAAGATAGGAGTTTCTACAGGTGCCTAGAGCCAAAATAGAGTTTAAAGCAGAACTCTAGGGCCCATTGATAGTTTCTACTTGGCCTTCATTCAGAAAGTTGTCCCCTACAAAAAGGTCCACTCCGCCCAGCTGCTGTCATAGTTACATAGTTAGCCTGGTTGAAAAAAAGACACAAGTCCATCCAGTTCAACCAATACTGTCACTGATCTTCAGTGTTGAATTCCAGCCAACATCATTCAGACCACTTCTGCGAGCCCAGGATATTATGTACATACACTTGGGAGCCCAGTATGTTATGTACACACCCCTGGGAGCCTAGTATTCCTGCATTAATAATTATAATAATTATAACTGCCATTCAGTCAAGGAGGAAAGACACCCCACATTCAAGGAATTGGACTGAGCAGGAGGTCCACGGATAAAAAAGAAGGTAGATGTAGTGGAAAGGGGGGGGGGGGGGGTCAAAACCAAATGGAGATAAATGTTAAACTCTGAAATCAAAGCTAACAATCATGGAAAGCCAGCCAATACACTGTCTGATTGGGAACGCTGGATGGAGGCATGGTGTGCCTATACTCCACCATCAGGGCATTGATGATACTTCTAAAGCCGGCCATAAACCTGTAGCGCACAGACCCCCCAATGGGTCCCACTATTTGTCCCAAGGTAAGTGCAAGCAGCCAGGCACACCGTTTCCCAGTCTCTCTTCATGAGAATCAGGCAGAAAGTGTCTTTTTTGTTTATTAAACTTGGGTAGGGTGCATGGTGAACCTAGGAATACTACAGAACTAGTACAAAAGGTAATAGAGGACACTCTCCAACTGCATTGTCTCTTTAGGGTGCAGCCACCCTCTTGAAGTTAGTGACTAGTGAACTACAGCTCAGTGGACTCCATTGCAAAAGTAAGACCTGAGCTGGCAAAAATTTGAATTAGCTTTCCCAAAGGTTGTCAAGGACAGTCTCTACGATCTTTTCAGCTTGTACTCACTGTGCCCTGGGTACTTGAATGCTTTCCTGCAGTACCAGTCAGCTTCCATACTGAGTGCCCCCAGGTTAGATCCTCTGGACTTCCTTCAACTGATTTCTGGAGCTCTGGACATGGGTCCCCTAGCTCTAAGTGGAGCTGGGACCCAGCTGGCCTCTTCTAAACTGTGGCTATGTGCCCAGAGGACAAGGACCCACAGGATAAGGACCCTGCTGTTCCAGGTCCCAAACCCAGTTGTACACCCCTCAGCCCCCTACTAGCCATTCTTCCTGCCAGTAATTGGCTAAGGCTGTACGAATATGCAAGTGAGTGGAAGTGAAATCTACGAGGATTCAGGGTAAAGCAGCAGAGCTGTATTTGTCAGTTCCCAATCATTATTAGAGACCTGGAGCTGTCTTTGACAGCTTGATCACTGTGTTGGGAGTGCACAGTGAGGATGCTCTTAGCACAGGAAACCTCTGCCGCTTATGGATGCATATGTGCGGAGTGTGGACAATAAAGCACAAGAGGCTGCCTTTATTATCTACTACTAAATGCCAATTGCCTGTCCAACATGCTGACTGAGACACTGACCCAGGAACAAGTATGGAGATAAGTCTAAATACATGCAGTTTGTCTAAATATGATGAGGTCCAAGACACCAGAGTTTGACCATGTGTACTCCATAATCTGATATTAGTCTGATAAAAGTCTCTGTGAAGACCTTTGTCATGGCGGGGGAGTGCCTGGATCTCAGTTGTACCAGCATTCTCAACCCAGCACTGCCCACCCTCATGTAAAGTAAAGTTTGAAATTCGGTCGGTGGGTGTCCCTCTTGGCATCATACCGTCCCACATCCTTTGATTGAAAAATAGAAGGAGTCTGCTAAAAATTTGTTGGCCAAACAGTGCTTGCATCTAATCAGATGCAGGGACTTTTCAGGAAATTTAACAGCCAGTGGGGCTGACTGTCAGAATCGGGGGGGGGGGGGGGGGAGATTCGTCCATGAGTGCGGTTTTTGCAAAAAAGGAGGAATATGCTAGATTTATTTTGTTCAGCCTGCAGGCTGAATTAAAAAAATCTACTGATGTATGGCCAACTTTATGTTCTCCACTAACGAGAAGACTAGTTAGGGCAATTACTCAGAGGGGAAAAGGTATTTTCAGTCTTTTTTTAAAAAAAGAAATAAAATTCTACTTTAGGCCCCTCTCACACTGGGGCGGGGGCGGCGTCGGCGGTAAAGAGCCGCTACTGTTAGCGGCGCTTTACCGTCGGTATTTAGCCAAGAAAGGGTTAAAAAACACTGCAAAGCACCTCTGCAGAAGCGATTTGCCGGGGGTATAGCCGTGTTGTCCTATTGATTTCACCTCTCCGAAGATGCTAGCAGGACTCTTTTTCAGCGAGGGACCCGAGGAGAGGAGGATCTGAGCTTCTCTATGCAAAACCACTGCACAGAGCAGGTAGGTATAACATGTTTGTTATTTTTAAACCAAAAAAAAAAAAAAAAACAAGTCTTTAGTATCACTTTAACTGAACAAGCTGAACTTAGAAGCTGACTGGCTACCATGCACAGTTGCATACGATTTTGCACTCTCCAGTTTTAGTAAATCAACCCCAATGACTCTATGATTAAGTGTCTTTGGTGGAGTGAAACCCGTTAAAATATTTATCATACCAGGTGGACTTTGTGACTCCATCTATTTGGTTTCAATAAACTCGAATTGGCTTTTATGGTGAGCGGATCTCTTCCCTATTTTTGAAGGATCTTTGTGTTGAATGTTCGGCAGCTTGGGAGAAGGACAGAAGGACAGCCTAGTCCTGCAGCCGGGAGAAGGACAGAAGGACAGCCTACTCCTACAGTCAGGAGAAGGACAGAAGGACAGCTTACTCCTGCAGCCGGGAGAAGGACAGAAGGACAGCCTAGTCCTGCTGCCGGGAGAAGGACAGAAGGACAGCCTATGCCTGCAGCCGGGAGAAGGACAGAAGGGCAGCCTACTCCTGCAGCCGGGAGAAGGACAGAAGGACAGCCTACGCCTGCAGTCGGGAGAAGGACAGCAGGACAGCCTACTCCTGCAGCCGAGAGAAGGACAGAACAGCCTACTCCTGCAGCCGGGAGAAGGACAGGACAGACTACTCCTGCAGCCGGGAGAAGGACAGAAGGACAGCCTACGCCTGCAGCCAGGAGAAGGACAGAAGGACAGCCTACTCCTGCAGCCGGGAGAAGGACAGAAGGACAGCCTACTCCTGCAGCCAGAAGGACAGAAGGACAGCCTACTCCTGCAACCGGGAGAAGGACAGAAGGACAGCCTACTCCTGCAACCGGGAGAAGGACAGGACAGCCTACTCCTGCAGCCCGGAGAAGGACAGAAGGGCAGCCTATGCCTGCAGCCGGGAGAAGGACAGCCTACTCCTGCAGCCAGGAGAAGGACAGAAGGACAGCCTACTCCTGCAGTCGGGAAAAGGACAGAAGGACAGCCTATTCCTGCAGCCAGGAGAAGGACAGAAGGGCAGCCTACTCCTGCAGCCGGGAGAAGCACAGAAGGACAGCCTACGCCTGTAGCCAGGAGAAGGACAGAAGGACAGCCTAGTCCTGCAGCCGGGAGAAGGACAGAAGGACAGCCTAGTCCTGCAGCCAGGAGAAGGACAGAAGGGCAGCCTACTCCTGCAGCCGGGAGAAGCACAGAAGGACAGCCTACGCCTGTAGCCAGGAGAAGGACAGAAGGACAGCCTAGTCCTGCAGCCGGGAGAAGGACAGAAGGACAGCCTAGTCCTGCAGCTGGGAGAAGGACAGAAGGACAGCCTAGTCCTGCAGCCGAGAGAAGGACAGAAGGACAGCCTACTCCTGCAGTCAGGAGAAGGACAGAAGGACAGCTTACTCCTGCAGCCGGGAGAAGGACAGAAGGACAGCCTATGCCTGCAGCCGGGAGAAGAACAGAAGGGCAGCCTACTCCTGCAGCCGGGAGAAGGACAGAAGGACAGAAGGACAGCCTACGCCTGCAGTCGGGAGAAGGACAGAAGGACAGCCTACTCCTGCAGCCGAGAGAAGGACAGAACAGCCTACTCCTGCAGCCGGGAGAAGGACAGGACAGCCTACTCCTGCAGCCGGGAGAAGGACAGCCTACGCCTGCAGCCGGGAGAAGGACAGAAGGACAGCCTACTCCTGCAGCCGGGAGAAGGACAGAAGGACAGCCTACTCCTGCAGCCGGGAGAAGGACAGAAGGACAGCCTACTCCTGCAGCCAGAAGGACAGAAGGACAGCCTACTCCTGCAGCCAGAAGGACAGAAGGACAGCCTACTCCTGCAACCGGGAGAAGGACAGGACAGCCTACTCCTGCAGCCCGGAGAAGGACAGAAGGGCAGCCTATGCCTGCAGCCGGGAGAAGGACAGCCTACTCCTGCAGCCAGGAGAAGGACAGAAGGACAGCCTACTCCTGCAGTCGGGAAAAGGACAGAAGGACAGCCTATTCCTGCAGCCAGGAGAAGGACAGAAGGGCAGCCTACTCCTGCAGCCGGGAGAAGCACAGAAGGACAGCCTACGCCTGTAGCCAGGAGAAGGACAGAAGGACAGCCTAGTCCTGCAGCCGGGAGAAGGACAGAAGGACAGCCTATTCCTGCAGCCAGGAGAAGGACAGAAGGGCAGCCTACTCCTGCAGCCGGGAGAAGCACAGAAGGACAGCCTACGCCTGTAGCCAGGAGAAGGACAGAAGGACAGCCTAGTCCTGCAGCCGGGAGAAGGACAGAAGGACAGCCTAGTCCTGCAGCTGGGAGAAGGACAGAAGGACAGCCTAGTCCTGCAGCCGAGAGAAGGACAGAAGGACAGCCTACTCCTGCAGTCAGGAGAAGGACAGAAGGACAGCTTACTCCTGCAGCCGGGAGAAGGACAGAAGGACAGCCTATGCCTGCAGCCGGGAGAAGGACAGAAGGACAGCCTAGTCCTGCAGCCGAGAGAAGGACAGAAGGACAGCCTACTCCTGCAGTCAGGAGAAGGACAGAAGGACAGCTTACTCCTGCAGCCGGGAGAAGGACAGAAGGACAGCCTACTCCTGCAGCCGGGAGAAGGACAGAAGGACAGCCTACGCCTGCAGTCGGGAGAAGGACAGAAGGACAGCCTACTCCTGCAGCCGAGAGAAGGACAGAACAGCCTACTCCTGCAGCCGGGAGAAGGACAGGACAGCCTACTCCTGCAGCCGGGAGAAGGACAGCCTACGCCTGCAGCCGGGAGAAGGACAGAAGGACAGCCTACTCCTGCAGCCGGGAGAAGGACAGAAGGACAGCCTACTCCTGCAGCCGGGAGAAGGACAGAAGGACAGCCTACTCCTGCAGCCAGAAGGACAGAAGGACAGCCTACTCCTGCAGCCAGAAGGACAGAAGGACAGCCTACTCCTGCAACCGGGAGAAGGACAGGACAGCCTACTCCTGCAGCCCGGAGAAGGACAGAAGGGCAGCCTATGCCTGCAGCTGGGAGAAGGACAGAAGGACAGCCTACTCCTGCAGCCAGGAGAAGGACAGAAGGACAGCCTACACCTGCAGTCGGGAGAAGGACAGAAGGACAGCCTACACCTGCAGTCGGGAGAAGGACAGAAGGACAGCCTACACCTGCAGTCGGGAGAAGGACAGAAGGACAGCCTACTCCTGCAGTCGGGAGAAGGACAGAAGGACAGCCTACACCTACAGTCGGGAGAAGGACAGAAGGGCAGCCTACTCCTGCAGTCGGGAGAAGGACAGAAGGACAGCCTACACCTGCAGTCGGGAGAAGGACAGAAGGGCAGCCTACTCCTGCAGTCGGGAGAAGGACAGAAGGACAGCCTACACCTGCAGTCGGGAGAAGGACAGAAGGGCAGCCTAGTCCTGCAGCCGGGAGAAGGACAGCCTAGTCCTGCAGCCGGGAGAAGGACAGCCTAGTCCTGCAGCCAGGAGAAGGACAGCCTAGTCCTGCAGCCGGGAGAAGGACAGAAACCTGCAGCCTGTAGAAGAGTACAATTTTCTCAAACACACTGACAGAATACATAACAGTGGCCCTTTAAGAATGGAATTGTTACTCATCATGGATACAGTGCACCAAGTTCATTCCCTTTCCAAAATACGGTCATATAATCTTCTCTTACTCCATGATCTTGGTTATTAAGGTGCACAGAGATCTGACACAGCAAATCAATCCCATACTGCTGCTTTGATTCGGAGTTCACAATCCTATTAGCAGCATGACAACTATGAAAGAAGTCAGAAAATAGAGAGAAATCCTATGACCGGCTAGTAGGGAATAGCTATCTGGATGCCTCCAGGGGGGTCTCGAAGGATGAAGTTCAACTGACCGAAAAGCTACAATAATGAATAAATGTATTCCTAAGTTGCAAATGGAAAAATGTTATCCGCATTCTACTGAATTGGCGGGTAAAAAAAATACAAATTGGGATAACAAAATAGCAGGAACTGCTCTGATACTTTACAGGTCGGTTAACTAATGGCTGAACTAGAGAAACCAGCACACTCAGCACTCGAGGCAACAGAATGGCTCCAGGGTTGCTGTAAGACTGGAGTGCGCCTGGGGCAATGAAAACTAGATGCACCTTTATAATTCCGAGGGGTATTTACAAGGCTAAACAAACTCCTTCTGTGCTCAAGATTCAGTCCAATTTATTTACAACACCCACTGAATCATAAAAACATTGCTAGATTTTTTTTTTTTTATATACAATACTGTTTTCACCTTCTTTTTCATCCTTTGTTGTATATCACTGCTGATTTCCTGCCTCCTCTTTGCAGCCATTTCCTGTCCACAAGCACTCCAGCTATGGCTGCATGGCATTTCTCAAAGCCCCGGTTTTCTGATGGTGACAACAGTGGTTCATTCCTGCATAATGTGTCTTGAAACATCCACCTGTAGTCTTCATCAGAAGGTCGTGTGACAGGGTGATAAGGCAGGAGAACTGGGAGACATGGACACAGAGCTGTCACCCTAAGGCTGGGCACATAAGTCACTTTTTCCCACTCAACCAGCAGGTTGAACAAAAGAAAATGACTCGCTTCCCCCATTCACACACTGCATGTAGACGAGGGAATTCCTGCTGCTGTGCTAATGTATTCTGACAGCGGAGACCTCCCTGCTAGCAGAATACACTGATCAGCACCGCCGGCTATAGCCAGATGTGCTGATCGAGAGATCATTTTCCAACAGGCTGTTTGTACACATCAGTCTGCTTCTGCTCCTTTGCACACAGGCATAGGTTTGGGAGGTGACCATACTGTAGTGTACTGTCTAACAGCAGTAGAGAAAAGTGAGGTCAACAACCTGGCTGAGCTGTCTAGCAGGGCTGTGTAATTCCCAAGACTGGAAGGCTAAAAATAAGGTAAAACCTTGGATTGCGAGCATAATTTATTCCGGGAACATGCTTGTAATCCAAAGCACTTGTGTATCAAAGCAAATTTCCCCATAAGAAATAAAAGAAACTCAAATGATTTGTTCCACAAGCATTTATTCATAGGTCTTTCAGTTCATAGTCCTTATAAAAAGATCATGTAACCATAAAATGTCCATCCACAAATGGAAGCCTCCACAAGGGGATTAGAAGCAAAATCCAGCAGGAGATACAGAGTACAAAAGAGAAGAGAGGCGCTTCTAAGTGTAGCAATATGCTTACATTTAATAAAGGTCCAATCATTTAGCAACTCGCATGGTTGATGATTAAAAGAGGCACATCTAAGTATGCAGCATCGGGGGTAAAGCTGTCCACATAGACCATCCACCGCACCACCGGCTCCCACCCCTGTCAGTCTGCAATCGTGACCGGGAAGACTACCCTGCAGTAGAGCGATCTGAAAGCTGGGCTTGAAGTGCTTGTGGAGCGCAGAGTGGAAGGGATGATGGTGGTGAGGAGGACGGTCTATGTGGACAGCTTTACCCTGGATGCCTGCATACTTAGATGTGCCTCTCTTCTCTTTTATACTCCGTTGTGACATGACGCTACTTGTAAATCAAGACATCGCTTGTATATCAAGTCAAAATACATTTAAAAATTTTGCTTGTCCTGCAAAACACTCTCAAACCAAGTTACTCTCAAACCAAGGTTTTACTGTAGAAATCTTTGGGCAGATAATGTATACATTATTCGTTCTGGTTGTCTGCATACCTGGGATAGGGGTGCGGCTCGTTTAAATAGAGCTCTCTTCATCCATGCTGGGATCAGAGAAAACATGGAGTGAGTCCACAGACTGTCAGATGCAGCAGATGTAACAAGGGCTTCACCCTGAAACATTCTTTGTTGTAAACACAAATCTGAAATGTAAAAAGATAAAACGTATTTTCAATCGCTGTGTTTGGTAACATTCATTTTTAAAACAACTTCAGACAATAACCAAACCCTTCTGCTGTCAGAGCCATTTTTGAGTTTTTTTTTTACTTTTTTATTTAAAAAGTCATTTTAGGCCTGAAGATTACTTAAATCCCTAAAACATTACACCAATCAGCCATAACATTGTGAATACCAACTGTAACATGACTACCCACCTAATATTGAGTAGGTCCCAGTAGGGATGAGTTCAAACATCGGGTGTTCCCCGTTCAAATACCGAACATTATGGGGCGTTCACAGGAAATTTGAGCGCCCGCGGAGAGATCGCAGTGCATTGACGGCTGCTGATTGGCCAAAGCATGCACCTGACCTGCAGGGCCTGGTATGGATTTTGGGGGGACCCCATGCAATTTTTTTATTACATTTTGGTGCAGGTTTCCCCCTTGTATTCATACAAGATGCAAAGGACCTGGTAATGGACGGGGGGGGGGGCATGCCGTTTTTTTCAATGATTTTTATCTATATTGCTGGGAACTGAAATTCATTACAGCCGTGAGCAGTTTTAGATGACAACTCTTTTCTTTAGAAATGTCATTTTGCTGTGGTACTGTTCTAAACACGGGAAAGATGCGCTACTTTACAGGCATACTAAGGACACCCCACAGGCACGATATTTAAAGGAATATTTCATTTTTATGGTTTCACTTTAAGCATTATTAAAATCACTTCTTCTGAAAAAACTGCAGTTTTTAAAACTTTTTTTGCATTGGTACATGTCCCCTGGGGCAGGACCCGGGTCCCCACACACTTTTTATGACAATACTTTGCATATAAGCCTTTAAAATTAGCACTTTTGATTTTTCATGTTCGTGTCCCATAGACTTTAACGGTGTTCACGTGTTCGCACAATTTTTTTGCTTGTTTGCAAGTTCTGCTGCGAACCGAACCGAGGGGTGTTTGGCTCATCCCTAGGTCCCAGTTTTGCCGCCCTTTAAACCTATCTGTGTTTAATCAGCTGCCTTGGAGGGTAGGTGAGGGATCAGGGGTCTCTCAATAAAGCTGTTGTTGTTCATTCCTTGTGATAGCAATAAAGTTGAACAAAAAAAATGTAAATGTATATGTAAGCAGTAAACGACAAAGTGAGAGCAATAAATCTAATGCCAGAGCTCATGTTTAACTCTGATGCCGCATACACTCGATCGTATTTTCCGACAACAAATGTTGGATGTGAGCTTGTTGGCAGAAAGTCCGACCGTGTGTATGCTCCATCGAACATTTGTTGGTTTCTTCATCAATTTAGGCCAATATGTATTCTGCTCCTTTTTTTATGGTAAAAAAAATCCCAATAAGCGTATATTAATTGGTTTGCGCAAAAGTTATAGCGGCTACAAACTATGGGATAGATTTAGGGATTTTATTTGTTTTTTATTGTTTTTACTGGTAATGGTGGGGATCAGCGATTTTTTGCGGGATTTCGGCGGACAAATCTGACCCTAAGTGACACTTTTTGGTGACCAGTGACACCAATACAGTGCTAAAAAAATGGACTGATCACTGTATAAGTGACACTGGCAGGGACGATCAACATCAGGGGCGATCAAAGGATTAACTGTGTTCCCTGCAAGGGTTTTTTTACTATGTGGGGGATGGACTGACAGGAAGAACACAGAGATCCCTGTTCCTGATCACTAGGAACAGAAGATCTCAGTGTACTTCCCTGTCAGAATGGGGATCTGCCTTGTTCACATAGTCAGATCCCTGTTCTGCCTCTCTGTGGAGCGATCGCGGGTGGCCGATTGGCTCCCCAGCCATGCAGCGGGTGCGCGTGCCCACAGTATCTAGTGTACAAAACATCGTACAAATACGTAGTTTCGCCCAATATAGCTGCCTTGCCACAGTATATATGCGGTGGGCGGTTTTTACATGGTTAACATTGGGACCCGCAGCAGATCGCATGAAGGGAGTGCGATTTCAATGCAGTGCACAGGATTTGCTGTTTCCCGCATCGCATTAGCGTGAACTTAGGCTCAAAGCATCACCTATGGAGATTTTCAGGTACCGTAGTTTGTCGCCATTTCACGGGCGCGTGAAATTTCAAATCTTGACATGTTTGGTATGCATTTTCTCAGAACAACATCATCGTTTATATTTTACAAAAAAAATGGGTGTTATATTGTGCTTGTGTGCACAAAGATGCATTCAAATGTATTTTTTCCTGAAAATTTGCATTTGATAAATGGCTGTGCGAATATTCTGCAACATAAAAAAATGCAAAAACCACCCTTTTCTTCTCCAGGGCCTCTGCTTTCAGAAAATATATAATGTTTGGGGGGTTTAAAATGCTGATTTTTAACATGTATGTGAAGAATATCAAAATTGGCCTAGGCAGCAAGTGAATCATTGCACTTTATGTCCCAGTACACAAAGACAAATGGCCACATAAAAGGCAATGCCAGATCAGTCCAGGCTGCTGACAGTAGTATTAGTAATAGGCAACAAATAAGGTAAAATTCTTCATAAGCGTCAATGCGTCTTGAATCCAGAGTTGGGGTGCACTTTAAAAATCTGTACTTTACTGCTTTTATTTTGTTGATGCTGTTTGAAAAAAAAAAAAAAATCCTTCAGCACTTATGCCTTACTAAAGCTGAGCGCTAAACGCTTTCCTTTGTCAATTTTCCCTGTTGATGTCTGTATTGTGTAACATAAATAAATGATGCAGTATAAGGGAAAACATATTTACAGCTTACACATTTGTGCCATGTGGTGAATGGATCGATAGGAGACGGAGGGCAAAAGCCGCTGTTATATAAACAAAATGACGCTTAGAAGTCGGGTTTTTGGACCTCCTGCAGTTTTAATTCTGCTGTGCTGGATCAAGCAGAACATACATGTGACATTTTCATATATAGAAGAGGAATATCTAAAATCTTCATGCTAAATGCATTGAGGACCTGTGACGAACTGCTTTTATTAATTTTGTACAAATTCTTTATTTAAATAAAGCAGTGTCCAATAGGCTGTACATATGCCGGCAACATATACTACAATCATAGGTGCATACAGGCCATTTTTCAGATATTGGTAGAAACTATATAACAATACCAAGGGATATTAAGTTGTTTTGCCTGCAATATCAAATTGGACCACAAGATGGAGCCAGTGGTAAATTTGCTGTTTTTTGAAAACTAGAAACTGTTCACCTTTAACAAAATTTCCCATCATTCTTCAGTCGAAGGAAGAGAAATAGGTGCATCCTGGGAACTCAGACTCTATCTTAAAGACTAAAAGAAGTATCGCTGGTGAAAATTACTTATCGCCATCAACAGCCTAGCTTATTCATTGTATGTCTGTATACTTCATATACTGACATCTGTATACTCATATACTGTATCTGTATTTGTTTTTTCCCGAATAGTTTCACGCACCCCGTTTTATTACTAAAGCTTCAAGAATACACTCAGTCTGGCTTATTGCAGAATAGGAGGGCTTAGCTGCATGTCGAGTTACACACAGGGAAATGTGTAGCGAGGACAGAATAAAGGGGTATAAACCCAGGAAGAGGCTGGGTAAAATTCTGTAAAATGTAGGAATTAAACTAGAATTAAACTACAGAAAACAAGGTTACATGCCAAGCTCTGTTGCCATTTGCCAACAGTCTATGAGAATGCAAGTCACCATATAAAAGGAGGCCTGAACCAGAATTGGATGCTGCAATTTACTTATTGTGGAGAAGGAGAGAAGCCAGGAAAGAGATAAGGAAAGAACGAGAAGGGGCAAGAAGGGTGGAAGAAAAAAAAAAGGAGGTAAAGGAGCGGAAGGGAGTAATGAGCATAGTGTGAACGTGCAGGGGCTGTTAAAGTACCTCACTGTCTGCTGGGACCAGCTTCGAGAAGGTCCTTACTTCCTAAGAAATGGATTATGTTCCAATGAAGCCAGGTTTGGGAGTACAGCTGCCATTTGCTTTGAGCAGAGATGGACTGCTCTTATTAATGGGGTGCTGTAACAGTGGCAGAGAACTCCAAAACCTGACTACATTGGAATGAGTCAGTCCCGCTCATTAACGAGCTGTGACACTATCTTATATTATATAGAGAATAAATCATTATTTGTCTTTACTTTTCGTTACTATATGTTGGATCCTCAAAAAGGAAAACTACACCCACAACAGATATTTGTTGGGTGCAGAAGAGTATTTGTATAGCGCTGACAAGTTCCACAGCACTTTACATACTGCACATTCACATCGGTCCATGTCCTCATTCGAAGGTTCCCATCTCACATCCATACACATATATACTAGGGCCACTTTATGTAGAATCCAATGAACCTGCCCGCATGTCTTTGGAGTGTGGGTGGAAACTTGAGTACCTGGAAGGAACACAGATAGGATCCTGGCTGGGATTCAAACTAAGAACCTGACTTGGATGACGGTCAGATGGAAATGGACAGGCAGCTGTGCAAAGGTGTCTCTGCTGCTCCTCCAACCAGAGTAGAGACCACCTAAAACAGAAAGTGTGTTTCTGGCCAGATCACCAGGTGAAAATAAAGGAAAAAAAATTGAAGCCACCATATTTAAAGGATAAGTCCACCTTTTAAAAATGTGCATTTACTATTTTTTAGGAGCCTGGAAAGCATTGCACCTGCGATCAGTAGATCAATGTTGCCATGCAAGTCTCCTGCAGACCATCAGTGTAAGCTGTCTGGCCGTACATAGTACGGGCAGGCAGTTTCACAATTACAGGAAGAATCAGTGACCCACCAGAGTGCTCAACAGCGCCGTGGTAGTTCATTAAGAACTACAAGCTAACATCCGCAAAGGCTGTTGGTAGGTGTGGTCCATTCATTCACAGAACATCCTTTCCATTTTGGGAGGAAGAAGTTTTCTTGCTCGCTGCCAAAAACAGGGGATGAGGGGGGTGTGGGGGCTGGTACATTTGCAACATGCAACACCCTGAATATGGGTGTAACATGTTACAAAAAGTGAACTTACCCTTTAAGGGAACAACTACCAGATAAAAGTGCTATTAGGGCTATTCTGAACTCTCCTATCCATGTACTAGAAGGTGGGAAAAGTTGCAGGGTCGGCACCCCTTTAGACATATTTAAACCTTGGGAACTATCTCACCAGAAACTGATTTGAATTCCTATTGCAGAGGATGCCTAAAATTTGAATTGAAAATAGACTTGTGGGAAATCACGCAAGCAGCAAATGACATTGCTGGGGGTGTTCAGTATAGCAAAGGTGTACAAAAGGCCTCAAGGTTGCCATATTGCATTTCATTTTGCAGAACATTACAGTGGCTGCAGATTGAAAAAGGAAAAAGGTAATTTTTAAAAACATTCAATTACTACATGGCTTGTATAGCAATAATATATGCTATTGTTATTTTTATTTACCAACTTTTTTTCCAAAAAAAGAGGAGTTACCCTTCAATTATTTAAGTGTATATATTTCTACACAAGGAAAAAAAATGTTACATAATTATATGGTCATTATTTCTTTTGGGTAAAATATAACATCAGGTCTAGAACCTCAATAGATTCTGATCACCAGACTAATAAATAAGACCACGAGATCTAACCTAGAGGAAATGGAGGTTTAGTGATGGAGCATCTGTCAGCCGTACACTGTGATTATCTTGTCTATATTGTACTTGTAGCTAGCAAGTGGAGAAAGCAACTTACACAACCCTCAATTACACTTAACAAAACAAGGCTGAGTAATGACGGCAGCCGCATAGTATTTTGCTGGTTCCTATGGAGCGTCATTTGTTGCAGTTCAGAAAAAGAAGGCTTAGAAAATTTCAAAAGTGAACAAAGCTTTGCAAGTTTTCCACAGCCCTGAAAAGTCAATAATTACGCCAAGCAAAATTGTATGTTTAAAGTTTAAAGCGTCCGCTACACCGTTACTAATGAAGGTCTGTCTCCAACAGCACACACAATCACACACACCCCACTACACAACACTCATCTCCAAGATGCTAAAACATTAAGGACTTGCCAAACCAGTACAAGCAGCTAAGGATTTCTTTCTGGAACGCCTGGTATGGTTGCTTACACAAGTACTTACACGTGCATCAGATTCAGTTTATCAATAACTAAAGACGTAGTGCAAATATTGACAAGCTTCTTTATTAGTGTACATGTCATGCTTTGAGTCACATGAAAGAATGGGATTAGACAATGCGAATAAACAAACCGAGTGATACGCCGCAATTGGCCAACCAAAAGTAAAGGCATTGGCACCATTACAAAAAGATCTCTTACAGATTATTCTAGACCAGAGTTGGCTGACAGTCACGAATGAAGTTTGAATACGCTACTGAATGGTCTTACTTTCAAAGATGTTATGTCTTATTTGTATTTTTTAACTATGTCTAAATAAAAATTTATATTTTATTGATCTGATTGATCTTTACCTACTCCTAATAGACGTGGTATCTCCCTGTAAAATCCCATTTCTTTTTTAAAGATTTTTATCTTTCTTTTTATTTATATTCTAGACCAGAGGTCTCCAAACTTTTTAGTACGAGGGCCACATTAGATTTATAAATGAATAAATATTTTTTATGTGAATATTTTTTTTTGTAATCAGTATAACATGATTCAGAACAAAAGAAAAAAGCTGAGTTAGACTTACCGGTAACTCCTTTTCTGAGAGTCTTCCAGGACAGCCCATGAGACCTTGGGCTCCTCCTACCAGGACAGGAAACACGTCACCCCCACCAGATAAAAGGGCGGTCCTCCAGGCCCATGTCAGTATTCTCAAGAACCGTAGGACCCTGCAAAACATATGCATAATACACATAACTTCAGACAATACCGGGTGGGAATCCGGCTGTCCTGGAAGACTCTCAGAAAAGGAGTTACCGGTAAGTCTAACTCAGCTTTTCTCCAAGCGTCTTCCAGGACAGCCCATGAGACGATGAACCAGAACTTACCAGTCTAGGGAGGGACAACTGCCTGAAGGACCTTACGACCAAACGCCTGCTCCTGAGCTGATAGGAGATCCAGGCGATAATGTTTAATGAAGGTCGAGTAACTGGACCAAGTGGCAGCCCTGCAAATTTGTTCCGGTGAGGCACCAGCCCTCTCAGCCCAAGACGTAGACAAGGCTCTAGTTGAGTGCGCAGTAACAAAAGGTGTAGGGACCTCCCTAATTTTGTAAGCTTCCAAGATGGCTTGCTTTATCCATCTAGCCAATGTGGCTTTAGATGCACTATTCCCCTTGTGAACTCCAGAAAAGAGGACAAACAAGGCATCAGTTTTTCTAAAGGTCTTCGTGACCTCAAGATAGACCAAAAGAATCCTTCTTACATCTAGAAAACTAAATTTTCTTTCTAAGTCGCCCTGTGGCGAACTACAAAAGGTTGGCAATACAATGTTCTGAGATCGGTGGAATGTACTTGCCACCTTGGGCAAAAAACCTGGATCGGTTCGTAACACAACTCGATCCTCAAAAATCGTGAGGAAGGGCTCCCTAACTGATAGGGCCTGCAACTCACTTACCCTACGAGCTGAGGTAACAGCTATAAGGAACACAGTTTTTAATGTAAGTAACTTAACTGACATACTTTCCAGAGGTTCAAACGGAAATTCTACCAGAGTTTGAAGTACTAGGGACAGATCCCACGTTGGACAACTTCTCACTACTACTGGTCTGGCCCTGGAGATAGATTTGAAAAATCTGGCTATAGTGGGATTTTCCAGGAGAGAAAACTGGAGGAACACACTAATAGCTGCTGCCTGTACCTTTAAGGTACTAACAGAAAGACCTTTGTCGACACCCTCTTGGAAAAATTCCAAAATAGACGGAATATCATGAGTTAATCTATCATTTTCAGATAACCATGAGTTAAACCTTTTCCAAACTTTGGAATATATGGCTCTAGTAACTGGCTTCCTGCAATTAACGAGAGTCCTGACTACTTTGTCAGAGAACCCTTGGGCGCTCAGTATCTTTTCTTCAGATACCAGGCCGTCAAGTTTAAGGAAACCACCTGAGGGTGTGATACTGGACCCTGCAATAATAGGTCTTCCCTTTTCGGAAGACTCCACGGAGGCTCTGAAACCAGAGACTGTAGCAGGGAAAACCATGGCCTCTTGGGCCAAAACGGGGCAATTAGAATCAGATCTGTCTCTTCCAGCCGAAACTTCCGGAGGACTTCTGGAATCAGCCTGATTGGCGGAAAGGCATAACATAGGCCTGGAGGCCACGGGTTCGCCAGAGCATCGATCCCCAAGGCTTGGTCTGCCGGGTTCATGGAAAAGAATATCTCCGTCTTGCGGTTGTTTCGGTTTGCAAACAAATCCGCTACCGGATAACCCCATCTCTTGGTGAGGTCTGCAAAGACTTCGGGATGAAGGGACCAGTTGTCTCGGTCTATCCTGTGACGGCTGAGATAATCTGCCAGGTAATTGTTTTTCCCCTTCAGGTGTACAGCAGAAATGGAGGCTAGATTCCCCTCTGCCCATGAAAGGATCTCCTGGGCAATGGACTGAAGCCTCCGGCTTCTCGTGCCTCCCTGCTTGTTGATATACGCGACTGTCGCTATATTGTCTGACAAGATTTGGAGGTTGTGACCCCTGATCTCCATCTGAAAAGACTGGAGGGCTCTCTGGACTGCAAGCAGCTCTCTTTGATTGGATGAGGCCCTTGCCTCCTCTGGGGACCACTCTCCTTGTGCTACTGCATTGCTGAGGTGGGCCCCCCATCCCCAGGAACTCGCATCCGTGGTAATCCATCGGGAAATGGGAAAGGACCATGGAAGACCTCCTGCTAGGTGCTGACCAGCTCTCCACCACCACAGGCTTCTTTTTATCCTGTCGGGAAGCCAGATCCTTGACTCCAGGGACCTTACGTCCCCGTCCCAGTTTCTTAAAAGAAACCTTTGTAACGGACGCTGACGGAGTCTCGCCCATGGTACTGCGGGAAAACATGAGGTCATAAGACCCACTGCCCTCAACACCTGTCTCAGAGAGACCGACTGGTTGGTCTGCAATGTTGACATAGTCTGGAACACTTTGGTAATCTTCTCCTGAGGAAGAAAAACTCTTTGGTTCACGGAGCAAAAATTGTAACCCAGATAAGTTACTTTCTGGGCCGGAATCAAGGACGATTTTTCTTTGTTTATTAGCCAGCCTAGGGACTGTAAGAAGTCCTGTACAGCCTGGAGATCTTCCAACAGCCTTTGGTATGATTTTGCCACTATCAGGAGGTCGTCTAAGTAAGGGATAACCGTTTTCGCCTTTAATCTTAGAGGAGCCAGCGCTTCCCCCAACACCTTCGTAAAGATGTGTGGGGCTGAGGAAAGACCGAAGGGGAGGGCCTGAAATTGAAAATGTCGGGTCCCCATACCCGTCTTCACTGCCAATCTCAAAAACTTTTGGAAGGCTGGATGGATAGGGATGTGAAGATAAGCGTCCCTTAAGTCCAACGTGGCCAGAAAGCAGTTTGGGTATAGTAGGTTTTTGATTGTAAAAACCGTCTCCATACGGAAATGCTTGTATCTGATGGACTTGTTTAAGGTCCGGAGATTCAGGATAAGTCGAAACTTTCCTGCCAGCTTTCTGACCACAAATACATGGGAATAGAATCCCTTGCCCTGCTCCGATCGAGGAACAGGAATCAGGACTTTTTGATCTAATAAGTCTCCGATCTGGAGACCCAGAGCCCTCGCTTTCTCCCGATCTTGTGGAGGAAATGTGACCAACAAACGTTCTGGTGGTTGGTGAACAAACTCCAGCCTGTACCCGTTGGTCACTAGGTCCAGGACGAAGGGGCTCAGAGTGACTGCTGCCCACTGTGGGATGAAGGCCCTCAATCTTCCTCCCACCGGGGAACACAAGTCACTGCGGCTTGGCAGGCTGTTGAGGAGGGTTAAATAGCACTCCCCCTTTGCCTCTGCCTTTGTGCCCAATCCAATGCTTTTTCAGCCTGCTGTCCTTCTCTCTAGGACTCTGTTGCCTGTTTTGGCCACGAAAAAATTTTCTGGCTGTCTGAACTCTCTTTTTCTCTGGAAACGCCTTTTTCTTATCAGCCGTGCGTTCCAGTGCCTCCTGTAGACCTGGGCCAAATAAATGATCGCCAGTTAAAGGAAGGCCACAAAGGCGCAACTTGGAGGCCGAGTCCCCTGACCAGGTCTTAAGCCAAAGGCTTCTCCTGGCCGAGTTCACTAGAGCCGAAGTCCTGGCTGACATTCTTACTGACTCAGCGGAAGAATCTGCCAAAAAACCCACTGCCTGAAATAGGAGAGGAAAAGACTTTAAAATTTGCTCTCTGGAGGTACCTGCTGACAGATGTGACTGAATCTGAGTCAACCAAACCTCCAGATTTCTGGCCACACAAGTGGAAGCCAAAGCTGGTTTCAGGTTTCCAACTGCTGAGTCCCAGCTCTGTGGAGAAGGATATCCCCCCTCTTGTCCATCGGATCCTTAAGCGTACCCATATCATCAAACGCCAGGTCCGAGTTTTTTGAAACTTTTGAAAGAGGTGCGTCTAACTTGGGATTTTTATTCCATGGCTGCGCAGTGTCCTCATCAAAAGGAAACCTCCTTTTTAGGTTACTAGAGAAGAATGGTTTTCTCTCAGGATAATCCCATTCCAGTTTAATAGTATCAACCAAAGAACTATGAACTGGAAACACTCTTGATTTTCTCTTATGTAATCCTTTATACATAAGATCATGTTTGGATAACTGAACCTCTTCCTCTTTTAATTCAAGGGTAGTATAGATAGCCTTTAATAAGTCATCTACATCTTCAACAGATAACTTAAATCTTGAGCCTCGAGTGGATTCTCTATCTCTGGGCTCTGTATCTGACCCTGATTTTTCCAGAGAAGAATGGGTAGATCTGACCTCAGCCTCAGAGTCTTCACTCTCTGCCTGCTGCGGAGCGCTTACTGACGCCTTCAGTGAAGACGGACTTTCTGCTGGAGTCTGGAGCTTGTCAATAAGCGTTCTAAAGGAACTGAAGGTGGACGCAAGCTCATCCCTAACAGAAGTAAGCATCTTCTGGCAAGAGGCAACCGGGTCATCCTTTACTAGGCCTTCTATACAGGTGCGACAAACTGCTTTGCTCCATGAGGAGCTCAATTTGTTTGCGCAAACCGCACATTTCCTTTTAAGTGGCTGCGCTTGGGCCTTGTCCTGAGTCTTGGTCTGCAAGACAAAATAAATGACCCACAATGTAATTAAAGCCACACAATCACTCCGTAACACCACGTGCAGGAGGGAGGAAATGTGTCCCCTTACACCCACTACTACAGAGGGGGGAGGGGGAGGGAACACTCACAGGGATAGTAAGGTGGTGACAGAACACCCCAGGCTTACCTGTGAGGTGCTGGTGTTGGGAACTGCATCCGCTGCCTGTGCAGGTACTGCAGGAGGATCCATTCTGCCCCTCTTGGTCATCCACAGCCTGGCTGCTTAACACCAAGAAACACCAGCAGCCAGCGTTCTCTGTTCGCGCCGTTTATGAAGACTGGAACCTCGTCTCCGGCGCCCGATGATGATGTCATATGCCCCGGAAGTAACCCTCTCCAGGCACTTCCTGTGGGCCGGCTTGGAGCGCAATAGCTCCGCCCCCTCGAACGCTGCGGCTTCCTCCATTCCTTGCTCAGATCAGCCAGGCTGTCGGCAGGGAAGGACAACCGAAGCTCAGCTGAGCTAGAGTGCAATGCACTGCGCTAGGGGCACGACCTCACACCGGTCCTGGCCCTCTCCAGGCACTGAGGACAGAGAACAGCAACACAGCCAACCTCCCCAGCGGTGTGCTGCTTCTGGCAGAGGAAGAGGTAAGTGATATGCCCCAGAAAAAACCCATACAAAGCCCCTGCTTATAAGGCCTATGGGAGCAGGTTCCATGAACATGTTACCCCCCGTCCGGAGGAAACACAAATAACTGACATGGGCCTGGAGGACCGCCCTTTTATCTGGTGGGGGTGACGTGTTTCCTGTCCTGGTAGGAGGAGCCCAAGGTCTCATGGGCTGTCCTGGAAGACGCTTGGAGAAAAGAACTTTAGTTAAAAAAATATATATCAGTGCCCCTACCCCTATCAGAGTCATGTCTTAATCTGAGCCCCACTTACATTATGGTTCGCATCAGAGTCCCTTCTTATATCAGGGCCCCCATCAGCCCCCCACCCCCACCCCCTTTACATCATGCTCCTCAGTGGATTCCCCGTTACATCATGGTCCCCATCAAAGTCCCTCTTACATCATGGTCCACATCAGAGTACCCCTTACATAATGCTCCTCACTGGATTCCCCCTTACATCATGGTTCCCATCAAAATCCCTCCTTACATCATGCTCCACATCAAAGTCCCTCTTAGCTCCACATCAAAGTCTGTCTTACATCATGCTCCACATCAAAGTCCCTCTTACATCATGCTCCACATCAAAGTCCCTCTTACATCATGCTCCCTATCAAAGTCCCTCTTACATCATGCTCCCTATCAAAGTCCCTCTTACATCAAGGACCCCATAAAAGTCCCTCTTACATCAAGGCCCCCAACAAAGTCCCTTTTACATTGTGCTCCCCATCAAAGTCTCTCTTACATCATGCTTCCCATCAAAGTTCCTCCTACATCAGGGATTTGCAATTAGCGGACCTCCAGCTGTTGCAGAACTACAAGTCCCATGAGGCATAGCAAGACTCTGACAGCCACAAGCATGACACCCAGAGGCAGAGGCATGATGGGTCTTGTAGTTTTGCAACAGCTGGAGGTCCGCTAATTGCATATCCCTGTCCTACATCATGCTCCCCATCAAAGTCCCTCTTACATCATGGTCCACATCAAAGTCCCTCTAACATCATGGTCCCCATCAGAGTACCCCTTACATCATGCTCCCCACCGGATTCCCCCCTTAAGAGCCCCCCTTACATCATAATCCCCATCAAAGTCCCTCTTACACCAGGGTCCTCATCAGATCCCCCTCTTACACCAGTGTTTCCATCACAGTCCCCTTTTTCAATAATGTCCCCATCAATCCTGCATTGAAAACTGCAGGGAAAAAGGTAAAACCAACTGATCTGAATCTTGCGTCTGTGCATTGAGTCTGGGGATCCGTCACGGACCCTAGCTGTGGGTCAGATGAAATCTCGTAGTGCGTTGGATGTGGCCCTTGGGTCATTTGTTTGAAGATTCCTATTCTAGAGGAACCTGTCAGTCACAGCCTCTCTGCTCTGCCCCTCCAGAGCTCACTGGAGCCCCGGGCTGTGGAGGGAGTGGGACTGGCTGGCTCAGTCTCCCAGAAGCTCGCTGAGAGGCTGGGCCAGGCATCTGGGAGGATCCTGACGTTAAAGTCGGGATCTCTCCAGAGCCTGGACCCACTAAATGTCAGTAACACTGGCTGAATATGGGTCATAGGAGCGTAGAACAAAAAGGAACTTTGGCCCCACTTATCTTTTGAAAGGAATCTGTGCTTTGCCCATGTACACTATGGCTGCCACCACTATGGGTCCATGTTCACCTGGTGCAAATTGTCCAAATCCCAGATAACAGCGAGTTTCTGCAATGTAAATACAGAGGAACAAAAGACGAGGGATATAACCAGAGCATAAACATACCTTCCCTGTGCTGTATTTCTCCAATCTTCCAAAGTCTGCAATATGAAACCTACAACAAGAGAAATACTATGAGGCATACTTAAGGACACTGCAAACATGTGACATATACAATATTGGTGACCTGTTAATCATGTAATAGTAAAGTAAATTATTATTAGAATTTCCGAACACAGGCATTTCTCTATGTGATTGTGACACATTTGATGGATCCATTCAGCAAAAGGCCAAATTAATTTCTCTGATATTCCTGAATACCTCCAGCCAAAGATAATTTTTTATTTTGTTCACCAAGCAAGATAACCTGAAATCGTAGTGAAAGCTCAAAATGTATTTTTCTGGTAATAAGAGTAATTCTAAGCCTCTGCGTAGCCTGGCTACAAACCCAATGCCAGAGCTCTGGTCATGTTAAGGACTGAAGTTAAGGGTTGGCAGCTGCCTGGTTGGCCACACCTAATCATTCCCTTAAAATTATTTGGCAGAGACCACATGACCAATGCCATGACCCATGTAGAAGAATGGAGAAAGGAGAGTATCTAGATACACAAACATAAGTATTAGAAGCCAAGGACTTTCAGAGGGACATACAGAAGCAAGAAGAACACAAAAAAAAAAAAAAAAAAAAACACAAAAAAAACCCCATACATATTATTATAAACATTCAAGCAAAATCCAAACCACAAATCACAAATAAGAAACAAATAACAGAGTGCTAAATATTGGGGATCACACAGTTGTTTAGATCCAACATAATCCACATGTAGACTCAACACATTTCGATTGATCTTCTTCAGTTCATGCGAATGATCAGCATGATGAAATCCACAATTCCATTAATAAAAACATAGATTCACTGGAATCCAACATGTGTATAGTATCTATCTCCCATGGGGGGTGGGGGGCAGAAGAGTCACCCCATAGGGAAATATCATTGATTGACTGCTGAAACTTTTGGTGATAAGAAAAGGACATTTTGTTATGCAAAGTGGTGTGATAAAAGGATGTGGGTAAGCCCCTGGCCCTCTATACCCTGATGATATATAGATAGTGGTGTACCTTGACCAATTAACTGATGCTGATATTTCACTATAGGGTGACTTGTGCCTACTCAACTAGGACTATGGATGACCAGTGAGGCCCCTTTTAACACTTTGTCATTATTCTGGATTCCAGTGATATTGTTTTTATTAAAGTGGTAGTAAAGTCATATTTTTAACTTCTACCTACAGATAAGCCTATAACAAGGCTACCCTATAGGTACAGTGAATATCTCCTAAACATGCACCGTTTAGGTGAACATGAAAGCCCTGTCAGCGGTGACAGCACACAGCTGCAGGGCTTCATTCTAAAGGTATGTATTTCATAATGTGCTAGTAGACAATGCATACTAGTGCATTATACCATTGTCTTGCAAGGTTTTGTTTCTTTTTAAAGGTGCAGTTTAGGAATGCTTTAAGTGAACTGTGGGTTTAATCATTCTAATCATTCACATGTACTCATGAGGAAGATTAATCAAAAACGCGTTGAGTCCACATGTGGATTATACTGGATCTAAACAACTGTGTGAACCCTGAAATTTAGGCCCACTACTCTCACCCTAAGGCACAAGTCAGACTTCATGGGCACTACTCAGACCTCTTCCCTATTACAAAAGGAACAAGGCAGGGATGACCCCTATCCCCTATCCTTTTTGCAATCGCCATAGAAACCCTAGCTATAGAGATCAGATGACATCCAGACATTCACGGAGTCCAATGTGGCCAGTCGACCCATAAATGTGCACTATTCGCAGATGATGTTCTCCTAATCGTAACATCCCCTCTTATTTCAACCCCCAATATTCTCCAGCTATTAAACAAATTTGGATGAGTCTCAGGCCTGCAAGTTAATATGTCTAAATCTATAGCCCTCAATGTATCCCCCCCCCCAACCCTAGTGACAGACTAAGAAGCCACTTTCCCTTCTCTTGGAGCAATACCTCCGTTCTGTACCTTGGTATCCACCTTACGGACGCTATAAATCTTCTGTACAAGCATAATTACCCACCCATGTTAAAAAAACTTTCAGCAGACCTTGCTCAATGGTCACTGTATAGGATGTCCTGGATAGGAAGAGTAAATGCGATCAAGATGACCCTTTTACCAAGAATTCTCTACCTATTCCGCTTCCTTCCTATCCAAGTCACCAAACTACATATAAACAATCTACAGTCAGCAATAATTCGCTTTATCTGGGGTAAAACGGGTCACTGACTCTCTAAAAAAGTCCTTTTTAGACCTAGACTGAAAGGGGGATTGGGACTACCTAACCTCTGGTGGTATTACCAGGCGGCACAACTGAGCCAAATATCTACCATCTACTCCAGGGGCCCAAAACCTGACTGGATAGGGATGGAATGACAGGCGATTCCGATTTATACGATAGACTATTTGCTCTGGCGTCCCCAGAGGTCGCCCCCCTATTCTATCCCCAACATTGCCCACTCGGTAGCCTTATGCGACTCACTCTATAAATTGAACTCCATAACATCTGCTTGGCAATGATTGGCTCACATCTTTCACAACCGCCAATTTCCCCCAGGGATGGATTTCTAGGGCCTTTCTGTGGTGGCTAGATAAAAGTCTTTATCGAATTGGGCACTACTTCAACTCAAATGGACCCCTCAAATTAAGCCATTGCATTACCAAACTAGAAATGCCCCCCTCGGAAAAATTTTGCTTCTACCAAATATCTAATTTCCTAAACTCGATTTGGACCCAAAATACACACCCTCTAACAGTCACCCCATATGAGCAATGGTGCTCCTCAGCCATGGATATAAGAGGGGGAATCTCCCTGATATACTCAGCCCTGGCTGAGCCGTTGGAGAAGGCATCCTACATGTTGAGCTGGGAACGTGACCTTGAGATAGATTGGAACTTAGACACATGGCATTCTTGCTTTGCTCGTTCATTTAAAGGGATTCTAAACGCCTCCTTGATAGAAGCCAACCTCAAGGTCATGTCCCGCTGGTACCTGGTTCCTACCCGCCTCGCTAAATATTATCCGCAGTCTTCTCCCCTCTGCTTCAGAGGTTGCAGTCACTTGAGCACACTCCTGCACACTATTTGGCAATGTCCTAGAATTAGGGGCTACTGCAATAAAATTTTCAACTTAATCCGCAAGACCACTGGGATTGCGGTTAACAAAGACCTTTTTTTGCCCTCCTCAGCCAAAGGATCCCCAAGATTTCAAAACTCGCCCAGACTCTAATTCATTTCATACTTCTAGGGGCCAAACTGACAATCGTACAGGCCTGGAAATCCCCCTTAGTTTCATGCTACCTAACCAAACAAAACATTTCCTGGATTATGTCCCAAGAAAAGATCTTCAACACTATCCTAGACACTTTGGAAAAATTCAAACGTATCTGGGAGCCCTGGGCCCGACCCATCGGAGTTTCCTTATAGTTCTAGGGTCATACCTTTTCATCATAGACCCATCCTGCGTTAAACCTCTATACTACTTCTAGCTCTAAGTGTAGCTTGCATCCTCCCCCCTATATTCCTTCTGTTTGTCTTCACTCTTTCCTAATTTCCAGCTTCTCTTTCTTCTTAACATCTCCTGTCTCTTCTTGTACTCAGTAGGCAAAAGATTTATATTATTGGTGATAGGACTCTCTTTCTAAAACATAACTTCGATGCGGTGTGGAATTAATTGTTCGTTCCCACCTTACTCTATAGTTGCTAAAGGTTTAAACAACTTTAGTTAAGGTAGCCATAGCCCAGGGTCGAAGACCTAACAGTTCTTTATTATAATGGTTGATCATTTTTACAGTAATACTCTGAAGTAAACGGAAGTAATGGGCCGAACTATCCGGCTACCCCTAGCACAGTCTGATCCCACGTGGGGTGCGAAGGGTGTCGTGACAGTGCACTGATAGCCAGTATCTATATCAGTGTGTTATCCAATGTTATTTAACACTTGATGCTCTTTTATGTTTAACCACACTTTGGACTATGTTGACTGTCCCATTTTGTATGTGTGAAAACTCTCAATAAAAACGATTTAAAAAAAAAAAAAGAAAAAAACCTGTGCCCGTGTCCGATCACAGCACAGGTCAGAGGGCATGTGCATGCGTGCTGCCAAACTAGGAAGTATGGTGTGATGTACTGGTACACTGCGGTGCCTGGCTGCGCCATCCGCTGGCAGTATATCTACTGTGAGCAGGCAGCAAGCAGTTAAGAATAATTTTGCAACATGTCCCTTCGAAAGAAGTTGGCCAAATGATCAATTGGGGACAGGTACCTTGCACCTCCTTCAATCGAAGCTTGATGTTACCAACAAGGCAACCTATGACTCAAACTGAAGCCGATTCTACAGCAATCAGAAGAAATTCGAGTCATGTATGGCCAGCTTTACTGTTCTTTGATTGGATATGTTTCAGGCAAGATGGAAAACCCAAAAGAAAGGGGATTCACCATACAGCTACCATTCAAATATTCTATTGTCAGTCACGTTTGGCAAATGGTACAGATTTGGCAATATATACAGTACATATGGTCACTGCGCATTTTTTCAAAGAAAAGTGTATATGAATAAATATGAATCTGTTAAAGCACCGGACGTTTCTGGTTTGTTATGTTCTCAGACACAAACAGCACACGGTTCTTCTTCTTGTACTGCAAACCGCTTCTCCTCAGTCGCTCAGCAAATCTCGGCCGGAAAATTGGACTTTAATTAAAACAATCTCAAGCATCTCCCCTGTCTATTTCCTAATTTAATGTTGTGGCTGATACCTGAGCAGGCCGGGTCAGAAAGCTGGATTGCAATTACTGCAGATAAAATCTCAGAATACATTATAAACCTGGTATTGGTATAAAACTTTTATGCGGTAAGCCGTTTATACAATAGTAATTCCCAAAAGCAAAAGCCATTTCTCGCAAAACAGGAAACTAATTTCACAAGCAATTATTTACTCCAACTAAATATGAAATCTAAAATACCGACTATGAATTTTATCACTTTCCAGAAAAAAATATGTCCATCATTATTACAGACATGAAGTCTCATTCACTGCTGCCTTAGAGCCCTTGCTTTGGGGGAGCAACAGATGCTTTTGAATAAGGACATTAAAGAGGAAGTAAACCCCGGTGGATTTTACCTCCTCTTTATTTCCCTGCAAAGGTAAAGCATAATGGGCTACTATGCATCGTATAGTAGCCCATTATGTGTCACTTACCTGAAACCGAAGCCTGCCATGTCACCATTGTCCCCACTAGCAGGGAGCGTCCATCTTCACCCCTCTTCCTTCTGGGGCCGCGAACTCCAGCTCTGTGACTGGCCGGAGTCTCGTGACGTCACTCCTGCGCATGCGTGTGGGAGCCGCCAGTCACGGCATGTCCCCTATTAGAAATGGCACTACCCTGTTTCCCCGAAAATAAGCTCTAGTGTGATTGTCGGTGATGGCTGCAATATAAGCCCTACCACCCAAATAAGCCCTAGTTAAAGTCCTTGTAGGTCTTATTTTCAGGGTAGGGCTTATTTTCTGGGAAACAGGGTAGGGCTTATTTGGGGGGGTAGGGCTTATATTGCAGCCATCACCGACAATCACGCTAGGTCTTATTTTCGGGGAAACAGGGTATGTGCCCTTTCTAAAGTGCGCATGCGCCGATGACATCAGCGCATGTGCCGTAGTCATCAGCACTCGGGTCTTTCGTAAATATCTCCTAAACCGTGGAGGTTTAGGAGATGTTTCAAGCACCTACAGGTAAGCCTTAATATAGGCTTACCTGTAGGTAAAAGTGGTTGTACAGGGTGTACAACCACTTTAAAGCAATATTAAATTCAAAACCAAACATTTATTATATTGCAGCTTACCAATTCTTAGATGTGATGGCTGCATTCGATTTCTTTTTTTCAGGTTTTCTTTCTTCTATTTTTAACTGGTGATCTGGCCAGTAAGTCTGTTGTTTTTATCGAGAACAAGTTGTTCTGCAGATGTAGCAGTTACAGGCTTCAGAAAAATTATTTAAAGAGGTTGTAAACTCTTTTTTTAAAAAAATTTAAAAAACCCTGTAAGACAAAGGCATAATGAGCTAGTATACATCACATACTAGCTCATCATGAAATACTTACCTTAGAACGAAGCTCTCTCAGTGGTGCCCACACACTGCTGATGGCTGACATCTTCCCCGGAGTTTCTCCCAGGGTTCGCGGGCTCCGCCCCTGTAAGTGGCCGGAGCCGCGATGACGTCACTCCCGCGCATGTGCACGGCAGCTGCCATTCGCGGCACAGGGCTCAGAAGGAACAGCACCCGTGGCCATTCCTTCCAAGCACATGCGCCAGTAATGTCACATGCTGCATGTAATGTAAATATCTCCCAAACAGTACACATTTAGGAGATATTTACACTACCTATAGGTAATTGTCTGCAGAGGACGTTTACTTCCTCTTTAACACTGACAGGGGTGCTTAAAATGGTCAGCTTGGAGCCTGGAGCTCTTCTTTAAAGAGCCTGCGCCAGCTCTGTGACCTCATCAGGCTTTAGCCCGCTGTCAGCTGAATCTTGGTCACTGGAGTGAAGAAATAAGTGCACTCCTGTGACACGCAGGAGAAGTATGGCCAAAAGAGCTCTGACACTACTTCTGTTTTAATACTAGTGACAGACGGCATCATGTATGTCATATTTTGTTTTTTCCCCATAATTTCACTTTAGGAATGACTGGATTTCTCCCCTTCTTCTATTGTCTACAACAGATCTCCTGTCCCATGATCACTCCAACCAATCACCAATTCTTGCTAATTCCAAGAAACCAATCACCGGGTTTTACAGCAGGGCAAGGTGAAGTTAGATCTCTCAAGGACCTAAGGGCTGCATTTTAAATTCAGCTGGAGGAATGAGATTCCATGTCTGGTTGGGTTGAGAACATGGAATTATGGCATGACAATTTCACAAATATACAGTGGCAAACATAAATTATTTGATGCCCTGCAGATTTTGTGAGTTTGCCCACTTAAAGCGGGGTTCCACCCAAATTTTGAACAATATCTGTATGTATTCTCTTCCTTGCCTAGATGCTGACATGCCGTTTAAAAAAATTTAAATCGCCGTAATTACCTTTTATTTTTCTATTCTTCTTTGCACTTCCTGGTTCTCCTTCCGTGGGAGTAGGCGTGTTTCTAGCCTCTCCCAGACTCCTGGGAGCTAGTCTCAGGCTTCCCAGGATGCCACTGAGCATGTGCGGGAATGAGCGGTGAATGCTGGGAGCACAGCATTCACCGCATCCAGGAAATAAATGCTTGTGGGCTTCAAATGCCCACAATGAAGATGGAAACCGCCTGCAGTGAATAATATAAGTTATTCTTTCCGACGAAATCTGACACAGGCGGACATATTACACACAATATGTGAGTATGTAATGCTGAGAAGAAAAGTTTGTGAATTAACTCAAAAAAAAAAAAAAAAAGGATAGATAGGTGGACCCCCGCTTTAAAAAGAAACGATGGGTCTATATTTGTTATCATAAGTGTCTTTGAAATGATAGAGACAGCATATCAACCAAAAATCCAGAAAAACACATGATACAAATGTTATAGATTGAGTTGCAGTTCAGTGAGTAAAATAAGCATTTGATTTCCTACCAGCCAATAATACTTCTGTCTCCCACAGACTGGCTACAGTATGTGCTCTTGTGGTACACAGATTAGTCCTGTCAATTTAAGAAGGTGTTCCCATTGACATCTTATGTGTATAAAAGACATCAGTCCACAGAATCTCTTTCTTCCATTCAAACCTCACCATCATGGGCAAGAACCATAGAGATGTCAAAAGGGCATCAGGGACAAGTTTGTAGACCTGCACAAGTCTAGAATGGGCTACAAGACCATCAGCAAGAAGCTTGGTGAGAAGGAGACAACTGTTGGAGTGATCATTTGTAAATGGAAGAAATACAAAATAACCATCAATCGCCCTTGGTCTGGAGCTCCATGCAAAATTTCGCCTCATGGGGTGAGGATTAGGGCTGCAACTAACGATTATTTTCATAATCGATTAATCGGCCGATTATTTTTTCGATTAATCGATTAATCGGATAAAATCATAAAAAAAATCGTAATGTGCCATTTTTTCTATTCCTCCCGGGAACACCAATGATGGAGTGCTATTCCTCCCGGGGACACCAATGACGGGGCGCTATTCCTCCCGGGAACACCAATGACGGGGCGCTATTCCTCCCGGGGATACCAATGACTGGGCACTATTCCTCCCGGGAACACCAATGACTGGGCGCTATTCCTCCTGGGGACACCAATGACGGGGTGCTATTCCTCCCGGGGACACCAATGACGGGGCGCTATTCCTCCCGGGGACACCAATGACGGGGTGCTATTCCTCCCGGGGACACCAATGACGGGGTGCTATTCCTCCCGGGGACACCAATGACGGGGCACTATTCCTCCCAGGAACACCAATGATGGGGCACTATCCCCCCACCCCTCACAGGAACACCAATGGGGCACTATCCCCCCACCTCCCAGGAACACCAATGGGGCACTATGTCTATTCTCCTCCCACCCAGGAAAACCAATGATGGAGCACTACTATTCCAGGCAGCCACCCCCAGAACACCAATGATGGGGCATTATCCCCCCGCCCCTCCCAGGAACACTAATGATGGGGCATTATCCCCCCGCCCCTCCCAGGAACACCAATGAGGCACTATTCCCCCCCCCTTCCCAGGAACACCAATGAGGCACTATTCCCCCCCCCTTCCCAGGAACACCAATGGGGCACTATCCCCCCCTCCCAGGAACACCAATGGGGCACTATCCCCCCCTCCCAGGAACACCAATGGGGCACTATGTCTATTCCCCTCCCTCCCAGGAAAACCAATGATGGGGCACTACTATTCCAGGCAGCCACCCCCCGGAACACCAATGATGGGGCACCCCCCCCCCTCCCTCCCCAGTAATACTGTTAGGATGGTGCCCGGTCATAAAAATTTGCTGTTTTTACTGTGTTATTATTAGCTGCTACCTTTCACTATGAATGTGCAGCTCGGCTCTCCTCGCTTCTTGCCCTCGCCTCTCAGTTCCCTCGAGGCAGCGGGCAGGGCTGAGAAGATCAGTGGGGATGACGTCTACAAAGAGGAGGAGGAGAGGCTCGCCGCGGACGTGCGGCGCCGCCGACGTGCCTGGTCACAAACGGCGGCGCCGAGGACACAGGAGGGAGGATTTATTCTCTGTTCTCTCGAGGCAGCGGGCGGGGCTGAGAAGATCAGGGGGGGTGACGTCAGCGAGGAGGAGGAGAGGCGTGCCGTGGGCGTGCGGCGGCGCAGACGTGCCTGGTCACAAATGGCGGCGCCGAGGACACAGGAGGGAGGATTTAAACGGACGGACAGACAGAAGGAAGGTGCGGACCAACTAATCGATAATGACAACGATTTTCATTATCGATTATTATCGATAATATCGATTAATCGTTTCAGCCCTAGTGAGGATGATCATGAGAAAAGTGAGGGATCAGCCCAGAACTACACAGGAGGAGCTTGTGAATGATATCAAGAAAGTTGGGACCACAGTCACCAAACAAACCATTGGTAACACAATGGTTTTGATCATTGAAATCCTGCAGCGCCCGCAAGGACCCCCTCCTCAAGAAGGCCCATGTACAGGCCCGTGTGAGATTTGCCAATGAACATCTAAATGATTCAGAGAAGGATTGGGAGAAAGTGCTGTGGTCAGATGAGACCAAAATTGAGCCATTTGGCAGTAACTCGATTTGCTGTGTTTGGAGGAAGAAAAATGCTGACTATGACCCTAAGATCCCCCATCCCTGGAGCCTGGTGCCTGAGCTGTTGTCAGCCCCAGTGACTAGCCTGAAGGGGCACAGCCGGGCACAACATTGTTCAGAAGTTGTAAATCTTTAAACTAAAAAAGTTTTTGAGAATCGTCATCTTTATTCTAACCAAAAAAGAATTGTAATTCTCATTTTTCCCAGAATCGTGCAGCTCTAAGGTATAGGCCAACTTTGTCGCATTGAGGGGGCCATGTATTGTAAAAACTTGGAGATCCGTCTTCCCTCAGACAGAACACTGAAGATAAGTCGCGGATGGGTCTTTCGGCATGACAATGATCCAAAACAGCACCAAGGCAACAAAGGAGTGGCTCAAGAAGAAGCACATTAAGATCATGAAGTGGCCTAGCCAGTCTCCAGACCTTAATCCTGAAGAAAATGTATAGAGCAAGCTAAAACTTTGAGTTGCCAAGAAACCTTAAAGTGATTGTAAAGGCAGAAGGTTTTTTATCTTAATGTATTCTATGCATTAAAGAGGAAGTAAAGTCTTCTTTTTTAATTGTACATACAGTTAATCCTATAATAAGGCTTACCTGTAGGTATAGCAAATATCTCCTAAACGTGTACAGTGTAGGAGATATTTTCTATAAATTACGTAATCGGCGCATGTGCCCTGAAGACACGGCCGTCCGTAAGTATGCAATGTATACTAGCTCATTATGCCTTTGTCTTACAGGTTTTTTTTGTTTTTATCAGGTTTACAACCACTTTAACCACATCTGGACCAGGCCTATTTCTGACACTTCTTGTTTACAAGTTAAAAATCAGTATTTTTTGCTAGAAAATTACTTAGAACCCCCAAATATTTTATATATATATATAGTTAGCCCTTTTTTAGCAAAAACCCTAGAGAATAACATGGCGGTCATTGCAATATTTTTTGTCACACGGTATTTGCGCAGAGGTCTTTCTGGGGAAAAAATACACTTTTTGGAATTAAAAAATAAGAAAACAGTAAAGTTAGCCCAATTTTTTTGCATATTGTGAAAGATGATGTTATGCCGATTAAATAGATACCTAACATGTTAGGCTTTAAAATTGCACGCACTCGTGGAATGGCGACAAACTACAGTACTTAAAAATCTCCATGGGCGACGTTTTAAACATTTTTAATGGTTACCTGTTTAAAGTTACAGAGGAGGTCTTTTGCTAGAATTATTAACAATCGCGGCGATACCTCACATGTGTGATTTGAACACATTTGCTGGCGTGACTTACGTATGCATTTTCTTGTGACAGTAATAGGCAGTGACAGGTACTCTTTATGGAGGGATCTGGGATCTAAAAGACCCCAAATCCCTCCTTTGCACTTCAAAGTATTCAAAAACGCCAAAAATCTGTGTTTTGGAATACTGTCATTTTTTTTTTTAAATCTGCGTCATTGGCAGCCGAGTAAACCAGAAATGACATAGCGTCCATGTTTTTACACAGGAGACTCGATCTAAGCCTTTTCCAGCTTCATTTGGGACTTCAAACAGCCAGCGACGTGCCGCATAGCTGCTCTGGGAGACCGGGCCAGAGCGGTGGGGGGGGGGGGGGGTCCCCTCTGGATCCTTATGACAACGGCCGAGCGCCTCATTAGCCACATCGGTTGTTATCATGAGATAGCCAGCCAGTAGCTCTAAAAAACAGTACTGGGGTGATGCCTGCATCACCCCGGTATAACCACTTCAAGCAAATGACGTACGGGTACGCGATTTTGCGTGAAGTGGTTAAGATAAAAAACCTTCCGTGTGCAGCTCCCCCCCAGTCCCCCTAATACTTACCGTAGCTCCCTCTGATCCAGCGATGTTGCACGAGAGACTCGGCCCCCTCATTGGCTGAGACAGCAGTGAAGCGCCATTGGCTCCCGCTGCTGTCAAAGTCAGTGAGCCAATGAGGAGAGGGGGGGGTTGGGCTACGGCTCCGTGTCTGAATGGACACACAGAGCAGCAGCTCGGCTCGGTGCCCCCACAGCAAGCTGCTTGCTGTGGGGGCACTCAGAAGGAGGGAGGGGCCTGGAGCACAGAAGAGGGACCCGAGAAGAGGAGGATCTGGGCTGCTCTGTGCAAAACCATTGCAACAGAGCAGGTAAGTATAACACAAAAACGAGACTTTAGTATTACAAGGATTTAGAGAAGATCTGTAAAGAAGAGTGGACCAAAATCCCTTATGAGATGTTTGCAAACCTGGTAACCAACTATAAGAAACTTCTTACCTCTGGTCTTGCCAACAAGGGTTTCTCCACCAAGTACTAAGTCATGTTTTGCTTGGGGATCAAATACTTATTTTACTCACTGAACTGCAACTCAATTTATAACATTTTTATCATGCGTTTTTTTCTGTATTTTTGGTTGATATTCTGTCTCTATCATTTAAAATACACCTATGATAAAAATGATAGATCCTTCATTTCTTTGTAAGTGGGCAAACCTACAAAATCTTCAGGGGATCAAATAAATTATTTTCCCCACTGTGAGTGTATAAATAGAAAATAAAAGAAATTGAAGAAGGGGTTGGATACCGGCCCATCAAATTCCAACAACTTAAATGGTAATCCTGTGAGGATCTGTCCTTTATCTACAGAAGCAACTGACAAGGGATAATGTGAAATAGTAGACAGAACTTTTTACCTGAGCCACTGAGACTTCCCCAGAGTTCTGATCCAGGAGGTCAGAGTGACGGATGACAGAGGATGAGGATGATGTGTGATCGGGATGATGGGTGACAGAGGATGAGGATGATGTATGATCCAGGAGGTCAGAGTGATGGGTGACAGAGGATGAGGATGATGTGTGATCGGGATGATGGGTGACAGAGGATGAGGATGATGTATGATCCAGGAGGTCAGAGTGATGGGTGACAGAGGATGAGGATGATGTGTGATCAGGATGATGGGTGACAGAGGATGAGGTGTGATCCAGGTCAGGGTGACGGATGACAGAGGATGAGGATGATGTGTGATCCAGGAACTCAGAGTGATGGGTGACAGAGGATGAGGATGATGTGTGATCGGGATGATGGGTGACAGAGGATGAGGATGATGTATGATCCAGGAGGTCAGAGTGATGGGTGACAGAGGATGAGGATGATGTGTGATCAGGATGATGGGTGACAGAGGATGAGGTGTGATCCAGGTCAGGGTGATGGATGACAGAGGATGAGGATGATGTGTGATCCAGGAGGTTAGGGTGATGGATAACAGAGGATGAGGATGATGTGTGATCCAGGAGGTTAGGGTGATGGATAACAGAGGATGAGGATGATGTGTGATCCAGGAGGTTAGGGTGATGGATAACAGAGGATGAGGATGATGTGTGATCCAGGAGGTTAGGGTGACAGATGACAGAGGATGAGGATGATGTGTGATCCAGGAGGTCAGGGTGATGGGTGGCAGAGGATGAGGATGACGTGAGATCCAGGAGGTGTTCTTTGCTTTGTTGCCGGGTGTAGATCCTGATCCCCTCCATAGATGACAATGCTGATGCGGACATCCCGGTGACATGTGTCATATACAAGGTAATAATAATAATATTAGGGGGGAGAGCTGTGTCCCTCCATCCTAGGACCCCCATCCCATGTAGTGTCAGTGATGGGCCCTCCCCGGCCCTCCTTGGATACAATGTACACGGGGCCGACTCATCACATTATAACAATCTACAAACTTTCTACTTCCAGGACAGGACGGCGGGGGGGGAAAGATTTAGGAATGTGAGATCCCTCCTCCCTACCCGGGCCTGATTGGTGGCTGCCATGGTAACCCGGGTCCGCTCCGTCCGCTCTGTGCATCATGGGAGTTGTAGTCCTGAACTCCACAGGAAACTTTACTGTTGCCGAGATCACTAATCTGTCCGCGGGATGTAGGAGAGCTGAGCGGGGTACAGGGGGCTGAAGAGGCCAGGGGAGGACTGGCAGAGCTCTGGGTGGGACTGGTAAAGGGCAGAGGTCTGGCAGAGCCCAGGGTAGGACTGGCAGAGCTCATGGTAGCAGAGCATTGGCAGAGCTCATGGTAGGACTGACAGAGATCAGGGTAGCAAAGGACTGGCAGAGCTCATGGTAGCAGAGGACTGGCAGAGCCCAGGGTAGGACTGGCAGAGCTCAGGGTAGGACTGGCAGAACTCAGAGTAGCAGAGGACTGGCAGAGCCCAGGGTAGGACTGGCAGAGCTCAGGGTAGGACTGGCAGAACTCAGAGTAGCAGAGGACTGGCAGAGCCCAGGGTAGGACTGGCAGAGCTCAGGGTAGCAGAGGACTGGCAGAGCCCAGGGTAGCAGAGTACTGGCAGAGCCCAGGGTAGGACTGGCAGAGCCCAGGGTAGGACTGGCAGAGCTCAGGGTAGCAGAGGACTGGCAGAACCCAGGGTAGGACTGGCAGAGCTCATGGTAGCAGAGGACTGGCAGAGCTCAGGGTAGGACTGGCAGAGCTCAGGGTAGGACTGGCAGAGCTCAGGGTAGGACTGGCAGAACTCAGAGTAGCAGAGGACTGGCAGAGCCCAGGGTAGGACTGGCAGAGCCCAGGGTAGCAGAGGACTGGCAGAGCCCAGGGTAGGACTGGCAGAGCTCAGGGTAGCAGAGGACTGGCAGAGCCCAGGGTAGGACTGGCAGAGCTCATGGTAGCAGAGGACTGGCAGAGCCCAGGGTAGGACTGGCAGAGCTCAGGGTAGGACTGGCAGAACTCAGAGTAGCAGAGGACTGGCAGAGCCCAGGGTAGGACTGGCAGAGCTCAGGGTAGCAGAGGACTGGCAGAGCTCAGTATAGTAGTATCTGCCACCCTCTGGCTGCTTTGAAGCCATGGCAAGCAGTAGCTGCTCCTCCGATATAGTCCTGACATTCTCGGTGGACTCGGTGCAGGTGGTCCCGGGTCTGATGGCACTTGCGGTGGTCCTGGGCGCTGTGATCGGGGTCCTTGCTGCAGGACTGCTGTGCTGGTTTGTGGTTTTGCCCCTTCTCTCCAGGAAGGTGAGTGATCAGTACTGTTGTTTGATTGATAAGGTTGGGGTTTCCCAGGAGATTTCTGATCTCAAGAACAGGGGTCTCCAAACTACACCCCATGTGCCAAACGCAGCCCTCTGCAAGGTTTTATGTGGCCCTCTGATGTTAGGGCTCATTCACACAAGTGTATGTAGAACTTCTGCATGGAATGTAGGTTCTTGCTGGCAGAGCTGGCTGAAGATCCTGCGTAAAATATGCATTCGAAAGTAGTCAGGTTTAGGAGTTTTTAGATGTGTACAAGTCTTTCATTCCCATGATTAATTCCACATATACAGGTTTATTTATATACATTTACCATGTGTATGGGCTCATTGTTTACTATAATACTGCGTTTAGATGTCCACATCAAAAAGCAGCATTTTTATATCTGTGTAGATAAGCCCTCAGAGGGACTCTGGTGGGAATTCAGATGTGGGGGGGGGGGGACTCTGATATAAGGAGGCACCCTGATGTAAGTAGGACTTTGATGGGTACAACTAACGCGTTTCATCCACTTCCGTATGGATTTTGTTGAAGAGAACAAAATGTTTTGGTGTTCATATGGAATCCACGCCCTGATAGAGTTCCAGGTAGATGACAAGAACCGACATGGTCATCAGCCTTTCATGCTCAGCAGAGACAACACAGTGTGGCTACAAGCAGTGAGCATGGAAAATTAAAGTGGTGCTCCAGGTGAAATGTGACTTTTAGGCCAGGTTCACACTATTGCGAATTGGATGTGGAATCTTTGCATCCAATTCGCAATAGCAGGAGAATGTGACCAGCTCTTTATGGTTCACATATCTCCGATGTGGCTCCAGTGCAATTTTGCACAGGAGTTCTATGTGTCTTTTGGTCCGTTTCAGATCTGATTTCAGCCCGAATTTTGGGCTGAAATCAGACCTGAAACGGTGAACCTGAACGCACCGGACCGCTGCTGTGAGCCGCATCGGCATTCAGTGTGAACCCAGCCTTAACATAAAAATACCCCTAGAATACCCCTGCCTCATGCAGTACAATAAAGATATGCTGTAAACTATTGCCAGTTTTCTATTTGTGCAGCATCGTTTTTTTACTTTGTAAAGCTCCTGCACAGCGTGGCCATCTCCAGTGTGGGCATCCGAAGTCGCTGTGTGCTTCTTCCTGGATTCCGTGCATGCTGGCTACCCAGCATGCTCAGTGCGGTGCAAGCGAGTACAGAGAATAGCTTGTAGGTCGGGTGCTGAGCGCCACCTTGCATTGCGTCATTTCTGGTTTGGAAATAACGCAATGCTGTGAGCCGGCGATCGTTACCTCCTGGGATTGATGTCACATCTCCCAGAAGCCAATGCAAAGCCGGAAATGACGTACGGCGCCACGGCCACTGAAGGAGAAAGTGTAAAAATATATATGCAGAAATACAGTAAGTGAACCGAAAAAAAAATACGCTTTAAGGGTGCATACTAGTGATGCATGGTGAGGAGTGAAAAATGGGGGTGGAACTCCGCTTTAAATCGGAAATAAACCCTTGACTGTAATATACAGGACTTTTGTGCACAGCATTGGATACATTTGTGACCCACTTGACTCAACCTTTTGGTAACACTGTATCAACACGGCTCCAATCTGTCAGTTTGGTCTTCACATGCGGATGTTTAGCTGCTGGCCCCAGTCCCTGCTTATATGGGCAGCATGCACACAGATGCAAAAAAACTCCTCTTCCAGGGGTTTTTTTTTACACCTCTGAATGCAACTGTATGTTAGCTAGTATAAACATCCAAAAACCAGCCCCTTAAATATAAAAACTTTACACTTCTCAATAGTGAAATAAACTGCGTCTAAGACCCCATTCACACTTGTGCGACTTGCTCTGCGACTTGGGACTGCAAAGTTATACGCCATGATTTCCAATGAGTACCATTTATATCTGTGTGACTTCAAAGTAGTCCCTGCATCACTTTGGTCTGACTTTGATGTGACTTGATGTCCATAGACCTCACAATTACACAAGGCATTGCCTCAAGTCATGTCAAAGTTGCACGACTTTCAGGTCGCACAAGTGTGAATGGGGCCTAAGTACGTGAAATACAATAATAATCAAGTCAGATAGAATAATAAAAAAGTGAATGTCCCCTATATCACCACAATATAATTCCTGTACTCTCTTATGCCAAAAATCTTCAGTTGATATATAATAATCGGTACCTGCGCAAAACTATAAATACCACCGTTGTAGAGCTGCGTGACTTACAGCTATAAAACCTGAAAAATACTAGAAAAAAACAAACACAAAAAAGCGATTACCAATTCTATAAAGTGCTAAACTTGAAGTGAATAACGAAATATATATATTTCATAATAAGTTGTAACAACCAGTAAAGTGCTATGTGATGACCTAAAAAGTGCTGAGTGCAATTTACATATAAAAAAAAAAAAAAAAAAACATATAAGGAAATCCATAAAGTCCTCAATCAAATGCTTGCTGTGATATATAATAAAGTGCTTGCTGTGATATACAGTAAAACCTTGGTTTGAGAGTAACTTGGTTTAAGAGCGTTTTGCAAGACAAGCAACATTTTTAATTAAATTTTGACTTGATATACAAGTAGCGTCATGTCACAACTGAGTGTAAAAGAGAAGAGAGGAGCCTTCCACACTGCGCCCCACAAGCACTTCAAGCCTCGCTTTCTGATAGGGTAGTCTTCCTGGTCACGATTGCAGACTGACAGCGGTGAGAGCCGGCGGTGAGGAGGACGGTCTATTCGGACTGCTTTACCCCGGATGTCTGCATACTTAGATGTGCCTCTTTTAATCATCAACCATGTGAGTTGCTAAATGTTGTACCTTCATTTAGACCCCTTTCACACTGAGGCAGTTTTCAGGTGTTTTAGCACTAGAAATAGCGCCTGTAAAGCGCCTCTCAGGCCTCCCTGGTGCGCTTGCGGGACAGGAAAAAAAGTCCTGCAAGCAGCATCTTTGGGGTGGTGTAGGAGAGTTGAATACAGCGCTCCTACACCACCCCTGCCCATTGGAATGAATGGGCAGCGCTTCCGAATCGCTGCAACACGTGCACTTTTAACCCCTTCTTGAGGGTTAAAAGCGTCCCGATAGCGGCCGAAAAGCATTGCTTAAACATCGGTAAAGCACCGCTAAAACTGGCAGCGCTTTACCAATAACAGACCCGCCGCCCCAATGTGAAAGCAGCCTAAATGTAACCATATTGCTACACTTAGAGGCGCTTCTCTTCTCTTCTCTTTTTTGATACTCTGTGGGTCCTGCTGGATTTTGCTTCTAATCCCCTTGTGGAGGTTTCCATTTGTGGATGGACATTTTATGGTTACACAACCAAATTGCTATAATCCTTTTTATATGGACTTATAAACTGAAGGACCTATGAATAAATGGTTGTGGAACAAATCATTTGAGTTTCCATCATTTCTCATGGGGAAATTTGCTTTGATATACAAGCGCTTTTGGTTACAAGCATTTATCTGGAAAGAATTATGCTCGCAATCCAAGGTTTTACTGTATAGTAAAGTGCTTGCTATTAGACATGTGCACGATGGAAAAATAATTTTTTTTTTTTCTTTTATTTGTTTTTGGAGGGTTTTTTTTTTCATTTATGTGATCATTCGTTATGATCGGCATTCCTTACTTCAGATTATTCGTAGCTTCACTATGCGCTTGTATTCGTTCCGTTTGTTTAGATGCGGTATTCGTTTCTTGAGATAATTTGTAAATTCAGATGCATTCATATTCGTTACATTCACTAACATTTAGGCAAATTTGAAAGGACATTCCAATACCTATAATTTAATAGTTTATTATGTTTTTTTATTATTAATAATAATAAAAAACTATAATAATAGTAATTTAATTATAATAAAAAATACGAAAAACTAAATTATCCAAATGTAATCGGTTCTGTAAACTCGTAGGTTGAATAGTTTTTTGTTAGTTCGAATTTTCAGATTTTCGTTCTTGTTTTACTTCGTTCGGATTTTCATTCTTTCGGATTTTCGTTCTTTCTGAAAATTTTCGTATGTATTCTCCATAAACTGCTCCACCTGTGTTCCATAAACCGGAAGTGATGTGTGCTGGAAAGTCCCTCCTACGCGTTTCGTCAGTGTGCATCTGACGTCATCAGGGATCACCTGACCGGACCTGTGTGGTTTAAGGAAAGATCTACTTTCCTGTGCCCCGCTCTCCAGGCCACTCTCTTCTTTTTGTCTCACTAGCTAAAATTAAAAAAACTCAGCAGTAGCTAAAGTATTTCTATAGGGTGGCTTGTGCAGCGCATGGGAATCTGACCTGGCTCTTTCCTGACCCCTTGCATACCCCTTCTTGTCTTCTTTCTTACCCTCCCTTGTTTTTTCTTTTTCTTTTTTTTTTTTTTTTTTTTTGGCGCTCAGTTTTTGCACAGGCTGTTTTTTGGTTAGCTCCTCTACCCCTTTTTGATGATACCCAAGCATTTCTAGGGTATTCAATTTTTAGCAACTTGTATTCTCTGGGTTGCCATTATTCCCTGGTTGTTTCCCCGGGGGAATATGTGTACGCTTCTCTTTTCCCTGAATACGACTAATTTATTATGTGTAAAAGACAATTAGCGCCACCTCCCTAAAGTGTTATGTGCTATAAACAAACTATAAAGTGTACAAATTAGTACTCCACAGCTGCTGTACACTTCCAGTGAATTCACCTCACCATACAACATATAAAATAAGATGAAAAATATAAGTGCAGTGCTAATAATCTATCTTGTGAAATATCCAGTGCTATCAAATTATATTCAAATAAATAAGTCAATCAATCTGTATAATTATGTGTTCAATTAGGCCTCATGTACACTGCTGCTGTTAAACGGACGTTCAGAGGCAGTTGGACACTTTTTTCAACTGCCCCTGAACTCATCCAATGTTATCTTATGTGTACATATTCACAGGTTCGTTTACTGTCGTTTTTAGGCAGTTGCGTATATAGGCCTTTGTTTGAAGGCAAAAAAATGAGTTCAGACGCCAAAGTTTCCGACGTCAGTTCCAGACGCCAAACGCGGTAACCCGCGTTTAGCCGTGTTTCGTTTATAGGTGTTTTTAGCTTTTGGCCATTTAAAAAAAAAAAAATTATTATTATTTTTTTACATTTTTTAAAAATTTTTTTAGAAACGCTTCTAAACGCAAACATGGCAAAACGCAGCTAAACGTGGCATGTAAACGCGGCAAAACGAACATTTTAAATGTGGGTTACTATCTGTCAAGTTAAATTGTTCAGGAGAGGTTGTAAAAACGTCCCGTGTACATGAAGCCTAAAAGTTCATATGCTGAAACTTTTCTACGTTGAATTATTGTGACTTCTCAATTATTGTGATTCCTCTAATTCATATATCATCCACCACTGTGCAAATCGTGTCTTCAGCAGATTATGTGCACACCTTCACCAGCCGTTCTACCTGCTCACCCCATACATGAGTCAGAAAGGCTCAAAACAATTCCTTTCTTTCTTTCAGCTATGGTCTCATCTCCTCCACATCCGACCAGCTACTCTGTATCCACTTTCCAATCAGTAGCCTCCCAGGGGGGTCACAATCTTCCATATATACTGCCCTACTGCTTCTCTCCTTCCTCCACACCAGCGCTGTCACTCGGTATTCCTGATTGGATATGGCTCCACATTCATGCAACAATAAATGCTCTCTGTTTGCAACATTTATTAAAATGGCCCAATTAAAAAACACTTACAAGATATTCAGTTAAAACCAGCTTTGTACAATACAAATGCATCCGTCTGCTCACCACTGTGGCTGTGTGACGTCACGGGCTTGGCTCCTCCCCTCAACACTCTATCACCCTCTGATTGGGCTTTCTTAATAGATCTATTGAGAAAATCCCAATCTTTTAGGTGGAGGGAGGTAAAAAAAAAAAAAAAAATTAATATGGTTGCATAACTGTGCACACCCTTAAACTAATACTTTGTTGAAGCACCTTTTGATTTTATTACAGCACTCAGTCTTTTTGGGTATGAGTCTATCAGCATGGCACATCTTGACTTGGCAATATTTGCCCACTCTTCCTGTACATAGCCCTCTTCAGATCACCTCACAGATTTTCATTCGGATTCAGGTCTGCGCTCTGGCTGGGCCATTCCAAAACTTTAATCTATTATTGGTGAAGCCATTCCTTTGTTGATTTGGATGTATGCTTTGGGTCATTGTCATGCTGAAAGATGAAGTTCCTCTTCATGTTCAGCTTTCTAGCAGGAGCCTGAAGGTTTTGTGCCAATGTAGGCCTCTTGGCAGCCTCCCTGACCAGTTTTCTTCTCGTCTTTTCTTTAATTTTGGAGGGACGTCCAGTTCTTTGTAATGTCACTGCTGTGCCATATTTTCTCCACTTGATGATGACTGTCTTCACTGTGTTCCATGGTATATCTAATGCTTTGGAAATTCTTTTGTACCCTTCTCTTGATTGATGCCTTTTAACCCCCCTGGCGGTATTCCTGAGTCTGGCTCGGGGTGAGATTTTAGTACCAGAAGCGTTAACCCCGAGCCAGACTCGGGATCGCATCGCTGGATCCTGGAAGACGTGACTTACCTTGTCTCCGGGATCCCGCGATGTTCGGCGGCCAGCTCTCCCGCCCGATGCACTGTGTGCCCTGGCTTCCTTTCCCTGCGAGCGTAGCTACGCAGGGGGTGGAACCGGCGGCAAATTCAAAATGTATAAAGCACAAACACACTGACACATTGTAATACTATTGGATTACATTACTAAATAAAATAAAATAAATAAAATTGACCTCAGATTGCCCCCCAGTGCTTTGTCCAGTGCCCCTGCCTGCAGTTTTACTGTACTTTCTGTCTGGAAACTACAGAGCGACCATGGCACCAAAAAAGCTCGCTTCAACCTCAAAAGCGGCATATGACCTGCTGGAAAACAGCGACAGCGAGACAGAATCGCTTGCAGAAGTGAGTGATAGCGGCAGGGAGGTTAACAATGAGTTCCCTCTGATGCGTTGGAAGCTCTCTGCAGACCATGGTTTTTGCTGTTGAATGCGACTATGGATATGTCAGGAAAGACCTACTAGAACAGCTGAACTTTATTTGGGGTTAATCAGAGGCGCTTTCAATGATAGCAGGTGTGTACTGACTCCTATTTAACATGAGTTTGAATGTGATTGCTTAATTCCGAACACAGCTACATCCCCAGCTATAAGAGGGTGTGCACACTTATGCAACCACATTATTTTAGTTTTTTACTTTTACCCCCCCCCCTAAAAAATTTCAGTATGTTTTTTAATTGTGTTGTACAGTTTATAAGTCACACTAAAGGTGCAAAAAGTACTGAAATTATTTATCTTTGTCTCATTTTTTTACATCACAGAAAACTGACATTTTAACAGGGGTGTGTAGATGTGCCCATACACAACAATATCTATATCCCCAACACAGAACAACCCTACACCATTTACCGTATATACTCGAGTATAAACCGAGTTTTTCAGCACTTTTTTTTTTGTGCTGAAATGCCCCCCTCGGCTTATACTTGAGTCCTCCCAGTGCTGTCCCCATCTGCAGCCTTATCTCCCGGCGCTGTGATACATTCAGTCTAGTCGGCGGTCATGCAGTGTACCAAAGCCCCGCCTCCTTACCTGTAGGTAAAAATAAAAATACTGCCACTTTAACCCGATGAATCCAGTCTTCAATGGAGGGCATTTGTATTTTTTTTTTTTAAATAAACAGTGATTACATCTTTAGCAGTATATAGAAGATCGGTAACTATTCTTTTCTAATACATCTAAGTTGGAACGGGCACAGCGTGTAACAGGCATTGTGCCGGATCATCATTTATTTTTACTGAGGTAAGATATTACCTCAGTGCAAATGCTTTCTAAAAGCTCATTGTAAACATTGCTCTTTATGAGCTGAAGTTCGTGTGTACAAGGCCAAAGAACTCATGTACTTCAGCATCTGACTCCAAAGTGAGTGAAATAAAGTGTGCTTTTAGATGATTCTGAATTACATTAACTTTCTGCTTAAAGAAGCAAAGTAGACAAATAACTATCATTTAAAATGTGTTTTATTGTTATGTACCCCATGGGACAAGGTAGGTACTCGCTTCCTAACCCGATCCAACAGCATAATTATATCAAATAATTGGATTTTTGAGGCACCACAATGATTTTTGTATTCAAAACCTATTGTTTATTTGAAAAAACTCATAAAAAGTTCATAAATGGCTCACTGTATTAGAAAAGTTACAAAGTTTTTTTGAAAAAACAGACCATACCACCAATATATTGTAACACAATGGTTACATCATATACACGGCTCAACGCGTTTCCAGGATGTAGTGCGCTTCCTCAGGAGCCTAATGTTTGTGCACCTGGGATTGCAGCATAATGTCTATTGAATTGGGGCTTCCGAATGCCATGCTCTGTCAGTGTTCTAATTATGATCAGTTTCGTGTAGAAATATTTTTGTATGGATATACATTTGGCTCCTGAGGAAGTGAACTACATCTACGAAAAGCTTTGAGTCATATAATGTCGGAAATCGATCTTTCAGTATATATGATGTTACCATTGTGTTATAATATTGTGGCAGTATGGTCTGTGTTTTTGGGAAAAAAATGTTTGTAACTTTTGTAACCAAGTAAGAAATCTATGACCTTTTTTCAAATAAACAATACGTTTTAAATACAAAAGTCATTGTTGTGCCTCAAAAATCCAATTTTTTTATATATCTATGCTGTTGGATTGCAAGTTTCTAGGGACGTGCCACCTATAATCTCAATCTAGAGTTGCTTCCTAACCCTAGTTGTGAGGTTGGCCTAGACGCCCCCTAACCTCCCTGTATCCATCTGACAGCATAGCTAGGAAGGAGATGGCCACAACATAATGGCCTCTTCTGTCAGTTTCCAGCAATCCAAGTAAGGGGTGGCGGAATGTAGAGAGAGAAGGGGCATGTCAGACTCCCATCCCTCTGCATTCTTATACCCTCCGCTTGTCTTTAGAAAGTGTTTGAAACCAAGAAAAGGGACCATTATGAGGTGTCTGTCTCCTTCCTAGCCATGTTGTCAGACAGTCTCGAGGGCTGGGTGGTTTCCAGTTCCAACTCGCAGCTAGAGTTAGGAAGCACCTAGCAACATAGGACAAGGTATTGCATGCCCTTTGTCCCACGTAGGAAATAACCGTGAAAGAATGTTAATAACAGTTCTTCTTTAAGACCCAAGGTCCATGCACATGAGCCCTTAAGCTGACCTTACACACTGCAGTCTAATTTCACAATCTCTCTTAGGTCAATCAACCAATTTAGTGTGAGGTCCTTCGTGATTGTTTAACATTAAATGGATTGTTCAGGTAGGCCCTCACATTACCATAGTTTTTGGTAAATATGAAGAAGTTTGTACAATTAAATTATAACGTGTACAGCTACATTCACATAGGATCTATATGAATACAATGGGGAAATTCACACCAATCATGCCTGCAGAGAAGCTTGTAGGCCAATGTCTCTACCTATTACCCGTGTGTGTTTTTGGATTGTGGGAGGAATCTAAGGTACCCAAAAGAATCAGACACATGATACAGAGAACATGTGTACCCCTTGTCACTAGAGTTGCTTGGATGAACTGAACCCAGGACCCCAACTCACATTGCTAGCCATTGGCTGTCCATACCAACTAAACAGAGTGCATATTTCATAATTGACAGAGGTCGGCAATTGATTGGTTACTATCAGCAATAGTCATATTTTTCATTTTCTCCACTCTTGGTAAATCAACCTAGTGCTATTTATATTACATAGATCATAGAAATGAGACATTGGCAGCTTCTACTGCATAATGGGCCAGCAGCATCTGGATTTACGGCATACGGCTGTGTGATTGACGGGTGTCATGTGCTACCTGTCAAAATCACAATAATTACAGTTTCACAACTATGAAGGGCAGTTTACTGACCTCTATAACAGTTGTTGGCATATTTTCAAATTTTGACATAAAACTATTTTTTCAGGTAATTTAAATGGCAATTTATTTTAGTAATGAATTTGAAACCACCATGTTCAAAGTGCTGATGAATCTCCGGAGTGCTTCCTTCAATGGTATGTTTAATTATACTTTTATCTATATAAATTGATCTCTTAGCCCCTCATAAATTCCATCAGAGTGTTGTGGGACTTAGCTGCAAGATTGAAATCATGTGAAACATTTAAACTAAATTATTGAAAGGTTCATCAAACATTAACCTCACTCTGAGAATAATCTTTTTTGAGGCTTCTTTGCAGGGATAAGGATGATTAAATGTTTACAGGAATACATTTTACTTTTACTTAAAGGGAATTCAAGATAAAGGCTAATACCTGTGTGAGAAGCTTTACATGGACGCTGCAATTATCTGTCTTTACCGATTGTCACTGCCCTTGAACTTTTGTGCAGTCCTGGGAAAAAAGGTGCTTTCCATTTCCATTTCCATCCAGGATTTTAACTTTATTGCAGGGTTTTATCTGCTTATGTTCTCTTGAATTGGACACATGCAGTCCAGCAACTTCTGGAGTGCTAAGTAGAAGTCAGCCTACCAAAATCACCTATTCAGTGTTGTAACCATACCCAAGCTGGAAAAGCAGTGATCTACGGCACAGTGGTGTAGTGGGTAGCACTTTCACCTAGCAGTAAGAAGGGTTGCTGGTTCAAATCCCAACCGCGACACTACCTACCTGGAGTTTGCATGTTCTCCCTGTGCCTACGTGGGTTTCCTCCGGGTACTCCGGTTTCCTCCCACACTCCAAAGACATGCTGGTAGGTTAATTGGATCCTGTCTAAATTGTCCCTAGTACGTATGAATGTGAGTTAGGGACTTTAGATTGTAAGCTCCTTGAGGGTAGGGACTGATGTGAATGTACAATGTATATGTAAAGCGCTGCGTAAATTGACTGCGCTATATAAGTACCTAAAATAAAAAAATAAATACATCTAATATTGAGCAGGCCATTTTTTTTTATTCCACAAACTAGCAAACGTGTGCCGTGATGACCATGGATGGCTAGAAAACAGAAAACTTGATCAAGGACAGGGAGTGTGAAAGAGAGGTGTAGAAGAGTAGATGGTTATGGAGTGGGTGGGAAAGGGGAGGCTGTGGCAACTGATTGTGGACCAGGGATGAAAGAAGTTAAGCAAGAGCTGATCATGGACCATGGAGACTAGGTGGAGAGCATCGGGGTGGGGCAGGGAGGATGATTGTGGATAGTGGGAAGGAAGGTAAAGTTGATTAAGGACAGGGGAAAGACGAAGATCTATGTTTTACCCCATGCTTATCTTTTGCCTTGCCAGTTTGGGGATGTCATGTACTTGATCAGAGACTGAAATGACGAGGTTGGCCTCTCTTGTATGCCCAGCCCAGGTCCCGCTGAAGGTGGAACAGAGTGTACCGGGGGACAGGAGGAACACGAGTGCCGGCAGGTGTTGATAGGAGTGCTTGCAGCTGGAGATGCAGCCTGGCAGAACATCAGGTCAGGAGAAGTAGCTGATCCAGCTGAAGTTAAAGGGGCAATCCTCACAGGCTGCGGGTTCCAGATGCAAGGCTTGTCAGAGCTCCCAGCAGGCTTGAGACAGGAACTCGCTGTGATGAGCAGAGCTGATGCAGATGAACGCCAGATAGGCGCTTGAACCAGAACAGTAGCGTGGTCACAGGGATAGCTGAGGTCTGCAGCAAGTGGACAGCGAGGTACCCAGACATAAGATAAAGACGAGGTCAAGAACAGACACAGGGTCAGGAACTGAAAGCAGAGCAGAGGCAGGATCCAAGTTCAGGTCAGGTGCAGGGAGGATGATTGTGGATAGTGGGGAGGAAGGTAAATTTGATCAAGGACAGGGGAAAGAGAAAGATCTAGGTTTTACCCTATGCTTATCTTTTGCCCCGCCAGATTTGGGGATGTCACGTACTTGATCAGAGACTGAAATTACGAAGTTGGCCTCTCTTATATCTCCAGCCCAGGCCCCGCTGAAGGAACAGAAGGTACCGAAGCACAGGAGGAACACGAGTGCTGGCAGGTGTTGATAGGAGTGTTTGCAGCGGGAAATGCAGACCCTGGCAGGCTGGCAGAACATCAGGATAGGAGCAGTAGCTGATCCAGCCGAAGTTAAAGGGGCACTCCACACATGTTGCGGGTTCCAGAGGCAGGCTTGTCAAAGCTCCCAGCAGGCTTTAGGCAGGAACTCGCTGTGATAAACAGAGCTGATGCACATGACAGCCGGATAAGCACTTGAACCATATGTGAGAGCAGAGCCGGGAACAGCAGCGTGGTCACAGGCATAGCCGAGGTCCACAGCAGGCGGGCAACAAGGTACCGAGACATAAGACAGAGACATGGTCAAGAACAGAGCCAGGGTCAGGAACTGGTGACAGAGCAGAGACAGGGTCCAAGTTCAGGTCAGAGGCAAGCCGCGTCATCAACAAGGGAACAAGTAGAATAATAGGAGGACACGGAACAGTTGAAAGACCATCTGGTGCCAACATGCTCTGAGTTCGAGCACGCGTCCCGTGCGCATTCCTGTGTGCATGCCTAGTCACAATTCTGCTGAGAATTATGCGCGCATGCACATTTCTATTAGCCATTCTTGGTGCATGTACGTTTCTATTAGCCAAACGTCTGGTTGTCGTTCTCTGATAGGGAAGAGCACTTACATCTGCAGTACTATATTTACTTTGCACTCTATGTAATACCATGTGCATATGAACAACCTTTATTTTGTGATACATGATGATTTCTGGTTTGCACCTGGATTCTTTTCATATTAATTTAATTTCGCAATGGAAATAGGGAGAGGAAAAGTATACTGATTTATTGTAGTGGGGTAAAGGGGGAGGAAGAAGTGGTGGCTGATTGTGAAACCCTGGGAGAGTATATACTGCAGAAGGGGACCTAGTCATGGACTGGAGGATTAAGAAAAGGGAGACAGAGGCTGTAGTGTGGACAGTGGGGGGGAGAGCCAACAAAGAATGTAGTGCAGACAATGGGGGAAGAGTGATGGAGAATGTAGTGTGGACAGTTTCAGGAAAGCCAAATTTACTCTGGACAGTCGGGGGGGGGGGGGTTCATGCCAGAGAATATAGTGTGGACAGTCCCAGAGATTATAGTGGGGAGAGTGGGGGGAGTGTGGCAGAGAATGTAGTGTGGATGTTGGTGGGGGGATGCCAAATAAGTAGTGTGGATGGTGGCTAGAGAGTGCCAGAGATAGTGGCCAAAGAATGGAAATGTAGTGTGGACGCAGTGCAGGAAGGGTGCCAGTGAATGTAGTGTGGACAGTGCCGGAAGGAAGCCAGCGAATGTAGTATGGACAGTGCGGGAAGAGTGCCAGAGAATGTAGTGTGGAGAGGGGGGGTGAGTGCCAGAGAATGTAGTGTGGAGAGGGGGGGTGAGTGCCAGAGAATGTAGTGTGAAGAGTGTGGGGGCGAGTGGCAGAGAATGTAGTGTGGAGAGTGGAGTGTGAGTGCCAGAGAATGTAGTGTGGAGAGTGGGGGGCGAGTGCCAGAGAATGTAGTGTGGAGAGTTGGGGGCGAGTGCCAGAGAATGTAGTGTGGAGAGTGGGGGGCGAGTGCCAGAGAATGTAGTGTGGAGAGTGGAGTGTGAGTGCCAGAGAATGTAGTGTGGAGAGTGGGGGGCGAGTGCCAGAGAATGTAGTGTGGAGAGTTGGGGGCGAGTGCCAGAGAATGTAGTGTGGAGAGTTGGGGGCGAGTGCCAGAGAATGTAGTGTGGAGAGTTGGGGGCGAGTGCCAGAGAATGTAGTGTGGAGAGTTGGGGGCGAGTGCCAGAGAATGTAGTGTGGAGAGTGGGGGGCGAGTGCCAGAGAATGTAGTGTGGAGAGTGGGGGGCGAGTGCCAGAGAATGTAGTGTGGAGAGTGGGGGGCGAGTGCCAGAGAATGTAGTGTGGAGAGTTGGGGGCGAGTGCCAGAGAATGTAGTGTGGAGAGTGGGGGGCGAGTGCCAGAGAATGTAGTGTGGAGAGTGGTGGGTGAGTGCCAGAGAATGTAGTGTGGAGAGTTGGGGGCGAGTGCCAGAGAATGTAGTGTGGAGAGTTGGGGGCGAGTGCCAGAGAATGTAGTGTGGAGAGTGGGGGGCGAGTGCCAGAGAATGTAGTGTGGAGAGTGGGGGGCGAGTGCCAGAGAATGTAGTGTGGAGAGTGGGGGGCGAGTGCCAGAGAATGTAGTGTGGAGAGTGGGGGGCGAGTGCCAGAGAATGTAGTGTGGAGAGTGGGGGGCGAGTGCCAGAGAATGTAGTGTGGAGAGTGGGGGGCGAGTGCCAGAGAATGTAGTGTGGAGAGTGGTGGGTGAGTGCCAGAGAATGTAGTGTGGAGAGTGGGGGGCGAGTGCCAGAGAATGTAGTGTGGAGAGTGGAGTGTGAGTGCCAGAGAATGTAGTGTGGAGAGTGGGGGGCGAGTGCCAGAGAATGTAGTGTGGAGAGTGGGGGGCGAGTGCCAGAGAATGTAGTGTGGTCAGTTAGGGAAAAGCTGCCTTGGGGTAATGTTTACATTTTTGCAGTTCTCCCAGAAATTTTGCACTGAGTTGGTTATGTTGTATACTGCCCATGTGTATCTCCAACTTGGTGCATGATCCCTGGTCATCCTGAAACTCTATACCACTGTAACTGTAGTAATTAGCTAGCAGGAAAGTTATGTATGGTGATTCCAGCATTGGGAGGAAACTATTCAGTCTCAGGTAGTATAAAAAGATGGGGTCACACAATGAGATTGGAGGAGAAGGGGTTTACCCTTAAACTGTGTAGGGCTTTTTTCACTATCAGGGCGGTGAGGATGTGGAACTCACTTCCACAATCGGTGGTGTCAGCGGGAAGTATTGATAGTTTCAAAAAAACTCCAAGATGGGCATTTTAGCGAGCACATTATACAGGGATATGGGGTATGATTTTTGACATGAGCCCACACCCACACAGGTTGAACTGGATGGACTGGTGTCTTTGTCACCTCAACATACCGACTATGTAACTATGAGGGGATTCAGGACCATTTAGTAAATAATGTATATTCCTCGAATCATTTACCATACAACATTTTCATGATTGCCTGTATTATACCTTTTTTCACACCAATCTGCAGTTCTGTTTACTTTATTATCCAGTGATAGCACATTGCTGCCTATATCTGTGTTACAGTATATAGGTGGCTCCGTGTGAAGCCGGAAAGATTCAGAGATGGAGATCAATCAGAATGTCCGTTTATATTGCCATGGGGACCTATGAAACCTGCAGCATCACTTAGAATATAACTGAGGTCTGCTCACAGCCCACTTTGAAGAGCAGCATTGGAGGAATGGCAAAAACTTGTAAAACAGCAGTGAACTGATAGTGCAGCTTAGGGAACATGGGAATGGCTTCTTCAGGTGTCACCTGTCATCTTCCTGAGCCGAGGGGATAGTAAAAGGGCGGTAATCATCATTCTTTCACAAATGCCATTACCTTGGTAACAATTGTAGTCATCCCTCTCGAGCAGCGGCTGACGATCGCAGATAGATTTTACTTATGAACTGACCCCGTTACATTAGCCAAGCATGTTTTTACTCTGTACGCTCTAATTCCATTATTGTCTGCTAATGACACAGCTGTCCAGATCTGGGCCGCCAGGCCATTGTGTCTGAATAATACGCTGTATTACTACTTATGTAGATATAATATGTGTGAAAGAGAATTACCATAGCGGGCTAGGCTCAGTGATTTGTCCAATAAGCTATGCTAAGGTTGGCATCTCATTCATGCAGATTTTAACCACTTGTTTCCTCTGCACCCAAACCCCCCTCCTGCCCAGACCAATTTTCAGCTTTTAGCGCTGTCACTCTTTGAATGACAATTGCGCGGTCATACAACACTGTACCCAAATGAAATTTTTATCATTTTTTTCCCCACAAATAGAGCTTTCTTTTGGTGGTATTTGATCACACCTGGGTTTTTTATTCTTTGTTAAAAAAAATTTAAAAAGACCGATATATATATATTTTTTTTTTTTTTTAATACAAAACCGTTTTATATTTTGTTATTAAATTTTGCAAACAGGTAATTTTTCTCCTTCATTGATGTATGCTGATAAGGCAGCATTGGTGGGCACTAATAGGCGGCACTGGTGGGCACTGATGAGGTGGCACTGGTGGGCACTGAGAGGTGCCACTAATGGGTGGCACTGAAGGGCACTTATAAGTGGCACTGATGTGTGGCAGTGATGGGCACTGATGGGTGGCAGTGATGGGCACTGATCGGCACTGGTAGGTGACACTGATAGGCAGCTTTGCTAGGTAGCATGGATGAGGCACTGATTGGCACCACTTGTGGGCATTGATAGGTGGCACTTCTGGGCATTGATAGGCGGCACTGATTGCTGGCACTTATGTACTGGTGGGCACTGATTCGTGGCACTGATTTGTGTCACTGGCAGGCGGTACTGGTGGGCACATCTGAGGCAGCTTCGCCTCTTCCTCTTCGGGACCGATGTCCCTTCAACAGAAGCCGGTGATCGCCTTTTTTTTCTCCTCACGCTGTCAGCGTGAGAAGAAAAGAAAAATGATTACCAATCTTCTGTTTACATCATGTAATCAGCTGTCATGTGGTAAGGGGTCGGGATCGACCCCTTACTCCAATCTGTGATCACCCGAGTCTCATTGACTCGGGTGATCACAGTGCGCGGCCTTCAGGGGGGCGTGGCAAGCATGCAAAGGGGAGGGGCCTCCCGGCAAAGCAGATCTGCGCTGTAGCCATCATTCAGCTATAGCACAGATCTGAAGGGGTTAAGGTACATTTTTACCTGTTCATCTGCCCAATTCTATTTAGATATCTTGATAATTAAAACATTACATTACCAAAAACATTTTATTTTTTTTTGCCATCACAGCCTGTAACCCCTTTCTCCAGTGTTAATGCGGTATTAAACCCAAAAACCAAAACTGTAATATATTGCAGCTTACCAATCATTAGATGTGATAACTGCATTTGTTTTCTTAGGCTTTTTTCCTTCTGTCTTCACCTGGTGAATACAGTCACCCACCTTTTTTAAATGTCACCTCCCCACTGCTCTTTTATTTCCTGCATAAAATTTCTAAAAAATCAAAATGTAAATCCCTTTTACTTTTACCAGTCGGTCACATGACCTCAGAGCTCTGAGGAGTTTCTCTGTCCGGGGTCCTAAATAGTGTTACTAAACCCACAACAGTAAAATCAGTCTGTATATGTAGTACAGCATGATTGTTATGTTCACTGTAGAACCTAAGGGGTTAATCCTCTGCATTGTGTAAAAAGCCGGTTTGATGCTGTTTTCTCTGATCCTCCCCTTCTTTCACTGTCACCAATCCATCTGCTGATAGAACAGAGCCTAGGGGACAAGCTGCACCTGCTCAGTTTGGTGTGTATTACTAGAGAGTTTGTTTTTTTTACTTTGGAGGGTGCATGTGATCAGCAAGGCCAATCGGCACTGTAGAGACAGAGGGTCAGGGGTCCTGCAGCCTCATAGGACAATGAGGAGAATGAAAACTCCTCCTACAAGCTTTAACCAGACATGAATAGAAGTCACAAGACTGCTATATACTGATGATAATAAAAGGTATTTATCAGTTTACTAAAATAATTGCATTTCCATGTACTGTGGGAGGCCAGACAAAGTAAATGCAGGGTCCTTGGTTTAGTAACCCAGGACCCTGTACAACCTTTTCAGTACCTGCCAACATTTTACATTTTTTCTCTCCATTTCTTCCCTTGGCAGCAGTTGGCTCCAGGACCCTATGGAATGAATGGGGTGAAAGGGGTGCAAAATGCAGGTGAGACTTCCCTTTAGTTTTTTTTCTTCCATCTGCTGGACTTGGAAGGGAGGGGGAATCTCTATCATTGAAGACAACAGTTACATCCTAATGAATGTTCTGACCCATCCATACTTTTTCCAACTAAAAAAAAAAAAAAAAAAAAGTTTTTGTAGTTTACTATTCTTCCCCAGTGTATTAAAAATCTTATTGTCAAATATGACTAAGGTGCAGACCTTTTCGCTCAACTGGCCTAACTCATGGCACAGAATAGATGGAGAGTAAAAGGGACACAGACAACAATAATACAAAAAAATATATGGAATTAAAAAAAAAACACTAACCAGACTTTGACTTGGTATTGGTTTCTTGCACTTTTTATACAGCAGAAATGCAATCCAATCCATTGTGCTGCCTTAAAGGAGAAGTCCAGCCTAAGCTCATTTTGGCTGGGCTTCTCCTATGGGTTACAGGAGTGCAATTTGTTTTGCACTCCTACGACTCGTTTTCATCAGAGGGCGGTCTGAAGTCTTCTCTATGCTGACATCACAGGAATCAGTCCAGGCACCGCGTCATCAGGACAATAAAGTCTGGATCCGCCAGGTGGTTGGACACATACCCATCTCACTGTGGAGGTGAGTGTAGAGAAGGCAACGGAAGCCCCATAGTAAGTCTTCTTCCCATTCATTTCACAGCCTTGTTGGCTGTGTCCTCTACAGAGCGTCCGCCGCTGGAGACCAGACTGGATCGGCTTCAGAAAAGATATGTATACTGATTTCTTCTTTACAGGGCTAGATAGGTTAGTGTTAAATCGTGGATGTCTGTAGATGCAGGGATATTAGTGTTAGGGTGGACTCTGAAAAAAAACAAACATACATACTTGCTTCCATGTTGCAGCATTGATGTGATGCTGCAGCTGTCCCATGTTGGCCGTAAGACCAACAACCGAGCGATCACATGACCGCTGATTGATCACTTCTTGGCCAGTTCTGAGCAGAGAGTAGTGACTGTCATTCACCGCTTTCCATTCTGCTTTTCCAGTGCTCACTGGAGTGCTGGGCAGGGGAAGGGTTGGGCGCAGCTGGCACTCAGCCACGGGCTGAGAGCTGTCAGTCAAGCAGCCGGGTGGATCCTGGCAATATTGTTGGAATCCTTCCAGAGCCTGGAGCAGCTCTTTCCTGTCAGCTGATAGCAGGCAATAGCCTGCTATTAGAGGACTCTGAGTCACAGGAGAGCAAAAGTAAGCACTCCTGTGACCCACAAGAGATGTATGGCCAGAAAAAAAACTTTGGCCATAATTCTCTTTTCAACACAAACCCAAAGCCCTCTATTTCAGCCATGGGTGCGTAATTCAAGTTATATTGGACTTAAATTGGTTCTGAAGGCTGGAGGTTTTTTTTACCACCAAGTAGTCTATGCATTAAGGTAAAAAACCTTCTGTGTGAGAGCCCCCCAGCCCCAATCCTTACCTGAGCTCCCTTTGATCCAGCAATGTTTGTGATAGCCCCGGCTGTTCCAGGATTCTCCCTCCTCATTGGCTGAGACGGCAGCAGGAGCCTATTGGCTCAAATGGTAACTAAAACATTAGTAAAAAGTCACAGAACCCTAAATAGGCTCAATTATCAAAACTTTAATACAGGGTTAAAGCGGAACTAAATCCCCCTATCCTTTACAGCCAAGAGATCTGCCACCGTAGCCTCTGTTTGATCTGCATGATGCTGATGTCTAATCAGCTATGACACCAGCCATTTGATGGCTTGACATTTCGGTTGAGAGCAGCAGCAGCTGTGACAGTTATCATTCATTGCATGCCTTGCCATTATCAATTATGTTAAATCAATGGGTTTAGTTCCACTTTAGGTATCTTTATTTGAGCCATGTGACTAATTTTCAAATCTCATTGAACTGAAAAACCTGTCACATTTTTAAAATAAGTGTCCCTATACTATGTGTTAGCTTTATAAATGGAGTTTAATGTATTTATTTTGTTACTCTACAAAGATATGAAACTGATATGAGGAAACGCCCAAATGTTTAACCGCATGCCATACCCATACGTTGCTGCCCGTTTCCGAATTACTGGGTTCTCCCCGCCTACTCACTCCCCTGTGATTTGACACAGTGGGAGTTTGTCAGCAGATCCCCGCCAATGATGCATGGCCAGGACCTGCTGATTGGCTGTGTCAAATTACAGTCCAGAGCCCTGTGTTGTAAATTAACACAGGGCTTTATACAGAGGGAAAGATAACTTTGTTTCTTTTCCCTGCAGAGCAGGGAAAAGAAACATAATCGAAAAGCAGCACACATTACACATTGTTATGCACACAATTAACCCCTTTATTGCCCTTAGATATCAACCCCTTCCCAGCCAATGTCATTAGTACACTGACAGTGTATATTATAAGCACTGATCACTGTATTAGTGTCAGTGGAGATGTCAGCGGTGTTTAGCCATTTCCCACATAGGGTCAGTTAGTGTCAGATTTCCCGCTGCATTATCACAGTCCCACTTTAAGTTGCTGATCGCCGCCATTACTAGTATAAAAAATAAAAAAAAATCCTATATATATATATATATATATATATATATATATATATATATATATATATATATATATATATATATATACCATTGTTTGTAGATGCTATAACTTTCATGCAGACCAATTAATATATACTTATTGGGATTTTTTTTTTTTTTAAAGCAATAAAAAAATGAAAAGCCCACTGGTGATCAAATTCCACCAAAAGAAAGTTTTATTTGTGTGAAAAAAATTATATAAAATTAATTTCAGTACAGCGTTGCATGACCACGCAGTTACCAGTTAAAGTAGCGCGGTGAAAAATAGCAAAAAATGGCCTGGTCATGAATGGGGCAAAATCTTCCGGAGCTTAAAGCAGAGCTCCACCCAAAAGGGAAAGGTCCACCTGTTTGGACCCTCCCCACTGCCACATTTGGCACTTTTTGGGGGTGAGCGGGTACCTGGCTTTGACAGGTTCCGGGTAAGATTGCCGATCTATGACATTTCCAGCCCCTCCTCCTCCCCCCACCCGCTGTCTTCTGGGACACACACCAGGTCCCAGAAGTCAGAGAGATCATTCAGAATGTGCAGTAGGAAACCAGCTAAGAAGGCTGAAGGCTTCACTGCCATTTTCCCTTACTTACAATGCTGCACCTGAAGCTGATTGACGAATCGGCTAGGGGTGCCAACATTGCGGGATCTCTGGACATTTAAGTGTCCTCTTTATCAAAAGTCAGCAGCTACAATATATTTTTTTCTTCTTTTTATTTATTTTTTTTTTTTTACAGAGTGAAGCTTCTTTTTAAGTGGTTAACTCATTGTACAAAAAGAATATCAACACATTTTTCTGGGCAATATTTTTTGCCCAAATACATTTTTGGAGACTCCGAATAAAAGCCATCAAGCACAGTTTCCCCAGATGATGGACTCACTCCCTCCCATAAGCATTTTTTTTGAGCTTATCATTGATAATGCCTCCATTTTTCTTTGACCTAATTAAGCTTTGTCACTTGGCTTCAGGTTTTACAGCCGTTTTTGATTGTTTCCAAGGATCCCATTTGGAGCACTTTTTTTTTTTGCATAGTTCACACATAAAGATTACAGAAATCCTGGGTTACATACCTTTCAGAAAGCACACCAAAACCATGGGACGTAATAAGAATCTATGGGAAAGAGCAGCTAACCTGCAAGAGAACCATAGGTTAGCTGCACTTTGCTCAAAGTGCAGCGGGGTAGTGTAGAGCCACACTAAGGATATGTGTACACCATGGAGGGAATTCAGTAACTCTGCTGCACCATTTTTCTGCTGTTAATTCCACTTGTTAATGTGTTGCGCCAAACTTATGAAACATCTGTGATACTTTTGTTTCTGACAGCGACTTGTGTGCCAAATTCTAGCAGTTCTGAAAATGTCCCGCTATGACATTGTGGCACAATGAATGTGCCAACTTCAAAATAAAATGCCAACAGTTTTTATCTTATGAAAGTGGAGCTAATTAGGACCAATTCTCTTTTGGTATACAGAGAGAGTAACAAATATTGCTAAAGTGTCTCGCGTGCGTTCTAAAAGTGATGTTGCGTGCACCAAATTCTAGACAGGTACGTGGATTTAGTGCATGCTGCACCACTTTTAGAATGCACACAAGACTTCTGCAAAATCTGTCTGTGCCAGTCTTAATGAATTCCCGGGCATGTCTCTTAACCTGCGTGTTTCTGCACATCACTGCACAAGCATGGTGTGAACAGGACACATAGATAACAATTGTTGACACCCAACGTGTGTGGCGGTGTACAGAAAAATTCAGCAGACATGATTTGAACAAGCCTAGGTTTTCAGTTACCTACACTGTGGGCCTAATTTGTGAAAAAAAGAAGCTCTGAGTACATTCAGTCACTGTGATCCAAAATCAATTAGCACAACCACAGTAATAAATATGTGACCTGTGCTCCAAATATGCCAGCTAACACCAATTAAGTGAACTCACAACACTCAAAAATGACATAAATTAATAAAAGGCAGTGTAACGCAACCAAAATCTACCATATACTAAAAAACAATACTACAAAAATGTGAATATTCCAATATCCTCAAATTAGCCTTCACATTCCAAAATTGTGTAAAATCAAACTTTAACTTCCAATCAATAAATAGTGCAATCACCACTGTGCCACTGTTATCCAAATGAAAGTGCTCCGTGTCTCCACCACCATATAAGTGGACCTCAAGGCCATGACCTCTGCATTACCAAAAAGGTCGAAGCAAGCTGTGTTCCGTTCAGGGATAATGGTTCTGACAGACGCTTGGTAAATCCTCACTCCTTTTTCCTCAAAATGGGATACACAGGTCCTCACACACTCAGGAACACTAGATGTATATGGGAGGGAAAGGGAAGCACACAAGATCTAATGCTCTCCATTTAAAAGTTTTAATACTGTATATAAAAAATAAGTATTACGCGTACAGAGTGAAGCACTGCCACCAGTGCTAACTTAAATGCACGCATCAAACACATATGCCACTATTCAGTTCTGTAGCAAGATGGCTGCGAGATAACGTCACACTCAAGGCTCCAACCCCTATGCGCATTATGTCCAAGGTGGGAACTTCATGAGTGACTACTGAAGTCCATGCCTTGGATGTAACGAGTATAGGGGGTGGAGCCTTGGGTGTGACGTCATCCCTTGGCCATCTTGCTACACAGCCAAATGCCGGCATATGTGTCTGACATGTGCAAGTGCAATATATATCTTTTATATATTAAAACGTTTAAAACTAAGAGCATTAGATCTTGCGTGCTTCTCTTTCCCATATATATATATATATATATATATATATATATATATATATATATATATATATATATATATATATATATATATATATATATATATATATATAGTGTGTCTGAGGACCTGTGTATCCCATTTTGAGGGGAACACAGCTTGCTTTGACCTTTCTGGTAATGCAGGGGTCATGGCCTTAAGTTGAGTGGTCCTCATATATGGTGAAGACACGGAACAATTTTATTTGGATAACAGCGGCTGTATACTGTATAATTTTAGTATATTGGATCACACCTGCTTATAGCAATAGAAAAAAAAAAAAAAAGTTTGGTCTCGTAGCACGTTTAGACCCCTATTACTCAGGGCAGATTCCATTTTGATCAGCAGGGGATATGTCCGCTGCTGCCCTGCTGATCAGAGTGGGCGGACATGGGTAGAAACCTCTATAAGCAGCCCAGTGTAAACGGACTCCGCTATCCGTTTACACTTGCCTACCCTCTAAACAGATCCGCCAAGACGAAGATGGACAGATCCCCGTCTGTTTTATTTGTTATGGGGACCGGATCGGTTTAGAGGTAGGTGGGTGTAAACAAACATGGGTCCGTTCATGCCTACCAGTTAATAAGAGTGAATGGACTGTCTGATCAGGTCCACCTGAAAAACCAACAAGCGGACCTCATAAGACCCTTCATGTGAAAGGGGCCTTAAAGAGGTTGTAAACCTCCATGGGGAAGTTGTACCTATAGGTAAGCCTAGAATAAGACTTACCTATAGGTACTCCTAAACATTCGCTATTTACTGTTTACTGCGCCGATGATGTCATCGGTGCATGCTCTCTGAAGGAGGCGAGTGTGCTGTGATGTCACTCGCCTCCAGACAGTCACAGAGCCCAAGCCTGAGACCGTGGCCCCGGAAGGAAGACGGAGCGAAGATGGATGTGGCCTGCAGTGGGGATGGTGCAGGCTTCGTTTGCAGGTAAGTGTCACATAATGTACTAGTATGCGATGCATACTAGCACATTGTGCCTTTTCTTTGCAGGGAAGAAGAAAGGAAGAAAAACCCACCAGGGTTTACTTCCTCTTTAATTTCCACTTTATTTGGCATATTCAACAAGGACAAGTGTTATCAGCAAATACCATTACTCATAATCAATTGATCCAAACATAATCTTATTGATTGCTATGGATTACAGCACTCCACATAGCGGCGTTGCTCTGAATAAGCCCTATGTGCTCAAAGCATGATTCCTGCTGATGTGCCTGTGATATTTTCCACCATTCACAAACAATTAATAAAAAATAAATAAATAATGAGGCATTGCCGGAGATGGCCACTAAAGCAAGTTTTGATGTAGTCTAAAAAAAAAAATAATAAAAAAAATGAGTCATTCATTATAATGATTTTTTTCTGGATAGGGGTGTTCTTTTATATCTAAAACTTTTCAATCGCTTCTGCAAAAGCGGCTAATGATAAAATAACCAGACACTCACTTCTGACATTTAAGAAAAGCCCTAATTTATCTTTACTTTGGTACAATGCTTCCACTTGTCTTTTTATTTCCCCTTTCATCTTCTCCTCTATCCAGACAGCAGTCTCTTGATGTACGCTGTCACTGTGTTCCCACATGTTGCTTCTATAGATAATCACTTCTATCCTGACTATACTCTGTACTACCTCTCTTACAGCACACAGAATGAAATTTTCAATTAAATCCAAACTCCAGGCAGATAAACACAATTTAAAAAGTTTATATAAAAAAATCCTTCAAATCTATTTTCAAATGCAGTTGATATAAGTACCTGAGAGTGTCTTTATATAAGCTTCTTGTAATCCTCTAAACAAGACAGTGGAAGAATGGCCGCTATTGTGAGTCATTCAGGCTCTGCCATATGGTGATCAGCCTCCTGGCTAGGAAGTCTGCTATGATTATGTAAATCACAAAACATAATGAACAAAACCACAAATGAAACATATATTTACAACAACAGATCTAGCTGTGCTCCAGGCAAACCGCTAAATACACAGATGCAATAGAGATTTGGGAGCTATTTACCTGCCAAAGGATTTGGATTTCTGTCCATCCAGCTCTGAGATTTACACAGCCCTAACACACAGCACCACCCTGTCTGGCAAAGCAAGAGACCTGATTCTCCGCTCCTGCAGTTAAAGCTCCAATTTTTGATATGCAAATAATATCTAAATGCAAGAGGCAGGTGAATACTCAAATCTCTATGTGATTTGTCTATTTCTTCCAGATCTGTGCAGCAACACAGTGTAAAAAACGTTACCTCTGTGCAGGAGCTTCCTGTAATAAAGACCGGTCACTGCTGCTCTCTCTCCTTGCACAGGGTGACTGGTCTTGTCTCCGCCCCCTCCTGTAGTTTTCTGCAGGCAACCTGTAGTGGGAGGAGCCGGCTGGGTCCCTCCCACAGCTCTGCTCAGGCTATGTTTACAACAGGGATGGTGTCACTGCAACTTTTATATGATAATTTTGAAGAGAGACATCGCACACAACGGGGCACTCCCAGTTCAATTTGCAAGATCCTCTTTCAGGTGCTCAGGTTCAGTGTGTCCTTACACACCACAGCACAAACAAGTAAAAGGATTGAGCTGGCAACTCTGTAGTCCATATAGTGATTTTAATGGATGGTTATATGAAGAGACAGGAAAATTAACTGACGCATTTTGGCAACAGACTTAGTCGTAGCATGCTACGGCTAAGGCTGTTGCTGAAAAGCGTCAGCTGTTTTGCTTGTCACTTCATGTAACCAACCATTAAAATTGCTATATGGACTACAGAGTTGCCCGCTCAATACTTTTACTTGTTTTTATATGATAATATCTGGGTTTGCAAAGGCATTTGATGCACACAAAGTAGATTTAAATTATTTGTGGCTACTGAGGAATATCATTTACATGAAGGTTTTTTTGCCTGGTATTCAGCTTTAAATCATATAATTCAATCTAGTTCCTCTTGCAGCATGTGAAAGGACAGTGAAGAAGGAGGAGCACACTGATGAGATCATCTCTCAGCCCTCTGCTCCTGTTAGCACTATTAAAAGAGAAACGGGATTTTTTCTACTCACCGTAAAATCCCTTTCTCTGAGTTCATTGACGGACACAGCTCTTCCAATCTTGTCCTTAGGGTTATATCGCCACCTTCAGGAGTAGAACTAGGCAGAAATAACAAAAAACAAGCACAGCACCACCTAGGGGTGGTCCTTACTGGTAGTAACCCCCACTCTGCTACAGGCAGCTCAGTTCATTACAAAGCAGTACAAACATAAACAGGAGGGGTGGGTACTGTGTCCGTCAATGAACTCAGAGAAAGGGATTTTACGGTAAGTAGAAAAAAAAATCCTGTTTTCTCTTTCGTTCATTGATGGACACAGCTTTTCTAATCTTGACCTTAGGGACGTCCCAAAGCAGTGCCACAATGAGGGGTGGGAACGAAAAAGAAAGGAAACAATAACCTCCACCCAAACAGAGCCCCCCGCAAAGGGAGCCAAAACCTCAGACAGCCGCCTGCAAAACTTTGTGGCCGAAACACGCATCAGAAGATGCACCAACATCCACCTTGTAAAACTTGGTGAAAGTGTGTACTGACGACTAGGTAGCCGCCTTACACACTTGAGAAACGGATGCTTGATGACGAAAGGCCCAGGAAGCACTAACCATCCTGATAGAATGCGCCGTAACGGGAAAGGGGGACACCCGCCCCTTAATGGCATGCGCCTGCACAACAATCTGTCTGATCCACCAAGAAATAGTGGCCGACCAAGCCGTCAGGTCCTTCCTTGGACCATCCACGGTTACAAACAGTGAATCCGACTTATGAAAAGGAACCGTAACCGACAGATACACACGGAGAGCTACATCCAAAGAGTGCAAAGCGACCTCCTTGGAGTGAGATGGTGCAGGACACAAGGAAGCACAATGTCCTCATTTAGGTGAAAGGCAGATACCACCTTAGGGAGAAACGAGGGATGCAGACGCAACACTGCCTTATCCTTGTGAAGAACCAAATAAGGAGACTTGTGGATCTCATTCCCCGGACAGATCCACTTAGAAGCATCTAGCCCGCCGGCCTCCCCCATCCAGAGTGGGGCTTGTCGCGGCTGACCCAGTGCGGAGCTCAGGTCTGCGCGCACTTGGTGGCCAGGCTGGGGAGACTGTCAGGATCTATAATATCCAGCCTGTCACCCAGCCCAGCGGTTGATTGCAGATTCTCACAGTGGGGGGTTACTACCAGTAAGGAGCGCCCCTAGGCGGTGCTGTGCTTGTTTTTTGTTATTTCTGCCTAGTCCTACTCCTGAAGGTGGCGATATAACTCTAAGGTCAAGATTAGAAGAGCTGTGTCCGTCAATGAACGAAAGAGAAAGCATGTTTTTTATTTTTTTTTTGCAGTTTCACACTTACCTAGGTGGATGCAGCATTAGTCCATTGCTACATCTGTCCCCTGGCATCTCTACGCTGAGAACCGAGTGATCGAACATTGCAGATGGCTTGGTTCTCTCAGCTCCCCAAGCAGAGAGCTGCTGACTGTCAAACAGCAGCTCTTCGCTCTGACACCCCCCCCCATCGCGCTCACTGGAGGGCCGGGGAGCAGCTGTTTCAGGCTCTCATTGGCTCGCTGAGAGGCTGAGATGTGGGATCGGGTCGGGTCGGCTTCAAAAAAGATATGTATACTGATTTCTTTACAGGGCTAGATAGGTTAGTAGGTTAGTGTTAGATAGTGGATGTCTGTAGATGTAGAGATTTTAGTGTTAAGGTGGATTTTTTCTTTAATGCTCTGGGTATCAAAACCTAACTTATGTCATTTTAGAAAATACAAATTTTAGGTATTTGTGCTTGTCATCATGACCCTGCCTGTCATCTGTGTTCTGTTATACCCTATATACTGCTGGGCTATTTATGTGACTGACTGTATCATTGCAGGTCAAGGACTCGGATGCAAATGTAGAGAACAAGAAATCTGATCATAAACAAGATGCCAGTGATTCTCCCTCAAAAGCTAAAAAGAAGATTCGAATGAGACCGTCTAGACTTATGCCACTGGAGGAAGTAGGTTGCACTATCTGTTATATGTAATGTAATGTAATGAGGTATGTAACAAGACCTTGTATGCAATTATAGCTTTTCTTGCTTATGGTATGAAGTGAGACTAATTGGAAAAGTAAAGTGTAGAAAATGCTAAGCTGCCACAGACAGGAGGACTCTTTTTAACAGAAATTTGTTGTTTTTTTTTTAAGCTTCTATGAATGGGGCCAGGAATGACGACCCCAAAAGTGTTGTAGGCATCCTTGCTGGTATTATTTCTGAACCCATTTTAAGGTTAGAATTCGATTGGAAATATGAAAGAGGAAAACAGAATAACTACGATGAAAAAGAATGGGTACTGGTTATTCAAACTGAAATGAGAATGTGTACTAGTCATCCAAGTCAAACACACAATGGGTACTAATCAACCAAGGCAAAAAGAGAATGTGTACTAGGCAGTCAAGACAAAAACAGAATTGTACTAGTCAGTCAAGATGAAAACATAATGAGGGGAATTTATAAAAACTGGAGCAGCCAGAATCTGGAATAGTTGTGCATGGCAACCAATCAGATTCTATTTTTCATCTTCAAAGCTTAACTGAACAAGGATCTTAGGGCCTATACCCAAGCCTCTGACACTGCAGTGGAACCCCAAGTTGCAGGCAGGAGTCCCCATCTGGAGACGGGAGTGGGGAGAGGAGCTTGTGTTGTGTGCTGAGAATAGTCGCCTCTTGTGACCACCAATGGTAGGTTGACAGGGAAGCGTGCAATCTTCTGCTGAGACATTGGGTGTCTGGGGGGGGGGGGGGTAACCCCCTTTCACAATCTCCTTTGAGGCTCTTATTTTGTATTGCTGGATTCCCATCAATCACTCTTCTTTCATTGACACCCAGATTGCTTGTAGCATATTTGTATCTATTCCGGTTGGTGTATGCATTCTTGTGACTCTGCAAAAATGTCTTCCTCAGGGCCCTAAAGTGTTAGTTAAGCTTTTCAGAGGAAATTGGAAACCTGCCTACACCCTCCCTACCACTCTGATCCCTTCTGTACTTACCTCCCTTGGGTGATGTGCTGTCAGCGCCTATACAGCCAGTCTGGCGGCCTGGAGATTCAAAATACCAACACTTCTCCCTCTTCATTCAGCAGGGCTTCGTGAGAGTTCAGAGCGCTTCTTGGTCTGGGCCACCAGGTGAACTAGAGAATTGAAAATACACAGAGAACTGGAGTTGTAGCTAATGGGAACCAATCAGATTTTACAGTTTTATTTTTGGGGAAACGTTAAACAAGAATTTGATCAGTTGCTGTGGGATAGAACTGCAATCGTTTGCTATTTTTCACTTCTTTAGTTTTAATGGATCAGATCAGACCTATAACATTAAGATAATGAGTTATGAATTTTAAGTGTATCTAGAGCCCCAAATTTTTTGTGTTTCTTATTGATAGACTAGGGAAGGTTTAGAATTGGGTCTTGAATTGTACCATTTGGAAAAAAATATTAAAATGTAACCACTTGCAGACCGCCCACCATACATATACTGCGGCAGGGTAGCCGCTCTGCGCCAGATCACGTACCTAGTACATGATCTGACACTTCCGGGTCTGGGGCGAGCGTGCCACCAGGGAACCACTCCTGCTGTAAACAAGGCAGATTGCCGTTCTGTCAAAAAGGAAAGGTTTTGATCCTGTCTTCCTGTAAAACACCTCGCACACAGTGAGAAATATTTTTTAGCACTGATCATAGTATTCGTGTCACTGGTCCCCAAAAAGTGTCAGTTAGGTGTCTGATTTGTCCGCAGTCCCGTTATAAGTCACCAATCGCTGCCATTACTAGTAAAAAAAAAATAACTAAAAATATCCCATAAATTGTAGACACTATAACTTTTGCGCAAACCAATCAATATACGCTTATTGGGATTTTTTAACCAAAAATATGTAGCAGAATACATATCAGCCTAAATACCACCAAAAGAAAGCTCTATTTGTGGGAAAAAAGAAAACAAATTTTATTCGGGTACAGTGTCACAAGTTAACCACTTGCCGACCAGCCCCCGCAGTTGTACTGCGGCAGTATGGCATGGCTGGGCAAAACAACGTTATGTAACGTCGCTTCGCCCTGTGGCCACTAGGGGCGCGCCCGCTGCTTGCCCCCTGAGCCGATGCGAGTGCCTGGCGGTCACGATCACCGCCGGGCTCCCGCGATTGCTGCTGACACACGGAGAACCGGGATCTGTGTGTGTAAACACACAGTTTCCAGTTCTCTGAGGGGAGAAAAGACAGATCGTCTGTTCATACAGAGTATGAATAGCGATCTATCTCTTCCCCTACACAGTCCCCTCCCCCCCTCAGTTAGAACACACACTAGGGAACTCAATGAACCCCTTCATCACCCCCTAGTGTTAACCCCTTCCCTGTCAGTGACATTTTTACAGTAATCTGCATTTTTATAGCACTGATCGCTGTATAAATGCCAATGGTCCCAAAAATGTATCAAAATTGTCCGATGTGTCCTCCATAATGTCACAGTCCCGATAAAAATCACAGATCGCAGCCATTACTAGTAAAAAAAAAAATAATAATAAAAATGCCATTATACTATGCCCTATTTTGTAGACACTATAACTTTTGCGCAAACCAATCAATATACGTTTATTGTGATTTTTTTTTTTTTTTTTTACCAAAAATATGTAGAAGAATACATATTGGCCTAAACTGAGGAAAAAAAATTTTTTTTTATATATTTTGGGATATTTATTATAGAAAAAAGTAAAAATTATTGCGCTTTTTTTTCAAAATTGTCGCTCTTGTTTTGTTTATAGCACGAAAAATAAAAATCGCAGAGGCGATCAAATACCACCAAAAGAAAGTTCTATTTGTGGGAAAAAAAGGATGTCAATTTTGTTTGGGTACAATGTCGCACGACAGCGCAATTGCCAGTTAAAGCGACGCAGTGTCGAATCGCAAAAAGTGCTCTGGTCAGGAAGGGGGTAAAATCTGGGGCTGAAGCAGTTAAAGTAACACAGTGCCGTATTGCAAAAAATGGCCTGGTCATAAGGAGGGCTAAATCTTCCTGAGGTCAAGTGGTTAAAAAAAAGGCCATAAATGGATGTCTCAAATGCCTTTTGTCCAGTTTTAATATGGATCAATAAATGAAAAAGATTTAAAAAAAAAATTGGGGTTGATCACGATCTGCCCATCAATTGCCACCACTGTATAGTGGGGGCATCAAAGGTTTTTGGAAGAATTTACTGGACCCTGGTCTCCGTAAGCTTGAGAACCACTAGGGTAGACCATCAGTCAAAATCCAAAATGTCCATGGAAAACACACTGTAAATGAGAGAAGGCCTGTCACTGGACTAGGAAGGGCTCCACAATAATTAGTATTTTCTGTTATGTTGAGATCTAAGACATGTTTTTATTTATATGTTCTAATTTAGTTAAATCTGAAAATATTTCATATGAATATTTACTGTATATCACTTATAGAAAGCAGATGGCAAGCCTTGTATGGACTCCGGTGCTCTCCCAAAGCTCTTCCTTTTTTTTCTTTTTTTTTTTTTACATCTGTTGTGCTGAAAATAGTTAAAAGAATTGGAGAAGGGACACAACCTTACACCACTCCCCTAACAGACTGGGAATATCTGCAGAAGCTGCCAAAAAGCATATAAGCAGTGTGGAGCTCTGTGCCAAAAACTACTACCTCCTAGCGTAATTAGCCCTGCATGTTTTCAAAGTCAGCCGCTAATAAATATTTGAAAAACATTTTTCCTACATGTGGTTACAAATATTACAGATTTTTTATACATAAAGTAGATACAAATATGAAAGCTTAAAGATGAATTTCAGGTGTGAATATTTTATATATCATACTTGGCCAATTCCCCTGGAAGCTGGAAATCACTGAAGTAGACACCGCTACTCCTGTGATCTCCACTTCCTTCCAGGTCCTGTGCGGAGTGGCTGTCTTACTGTATTCTGAACACAGTAGGTCGGCTGCTCAGCATGGGTGCCGTTCAAAGAATCTTTCAAGTGTTCTCTGTTTAGACAAGGTGAAGAGGCAGGGGTTCTGATGGCACAATCTCCACCTATTCCAATCAGAGAATGCTTTGCATTCATTCACAAAATGCAAAGCATTCCCTGAATGGCACCCATGCTAAGCGGCTGACCTCCTGTGTTTAAAATGCAGTAGGCCAGCTGCTCAGCACAGGATTTGGAAGCAAGCAGAGATCACAGGAGTAGCAGTATTTACTACATTGGTTTCCAGGGGCAGGTATGGTATATGCATAGTGTGGCAGGGGTGAGCTTGTGCCACTGTTTAAAATGGTGGTTTATGCCAGATTTTGTAAGAAGCAAGCACACTAATAAATATATAGGAGCTAGTGCGCAAAAAACCACAATATAAACAAAAAATATTCTGAAACTGACGGTAAAATACCCGATAAAGAGCTGCCAACATAGATGGGTCCACTCAGTTCCCCCAGGAAAGAATATTGAAATAAAGATATGTGGCGCTACTCTATCAATCAGTAACAATCAGATAATCAGAAACCACAACCGTAGTCATCTAAGATAAAGGATGAAATTGGCAAAGTGGGCTCCACTACATATAATCAATGCCAGAAAAAATATTAATATTATTAAAATATTATGACCTTAGGAAAGATAACACCATACAGGAGTTCATCAAAGAAGAGATCAGTTCTAAAATGTGGAAATGAATAAGTGAATACCAACAATTAGAATGCTCAATAGAATAAATATTGTGTCAATGCTCGGTAAAATAATTATAAACTATATCAACCACCCCTCCTCAAGTGACAATATAAAGTGAACCTGTGAATATAATAAAATGACTTCCCAAACTGGATGGACAACAAAAAATCTCTGATCGTGGACAATAAACACCAAATACAGCTAACAGTATATCACAGGCAGCACACTAATGGCACAGGTGTGTGCTGGCTTCATATGAGAGCCAGAGTTAGAGCTCAGGGCCCCACCCGCCCGAGGGGGTCCGTTTGTGAAGGGAGCTGTGAGGTTCACGTCGCACCATACTATCCAGGTCAGGACAGACAAAGGCCCGAGCCTGTGAGGATGTAGCAGCTGGGAGCTCCAGGAGAAAGAGTCAAGCTGACAAGGGTACATCGTTTTGTTCCCGAGCACTGGGACTGTGCGTTTGTCAGTTTGGAGGACCAAGACATGAGGCCTGAGCAGTGAACCTGTAAAGAGAGCCACAAGGGTGAATTCTATGTTTTGTTGCATTGATTTGTGGCAAACTATTCAGGTCTGAACTTTTTGCTTGGTTTTAAATAAAAGTGGGCATAAAAGCTCTAAAACGTATCTCTGGCGTGGAGTAAACTCACTGTTTGGCCCTACCAATGAGCTACAAATTCCCCAACTTGTCACAATAGTTACATTGCTCCAAGCTCGACCACTGTAAGTAAGGGCTAATTTACACTTGCTTCAAAACATGGCTTCGGACACGCTTTGTTAAAGCTCCCTGAACGCCAGTGAAAGCCCCTGTCACTAAACAAAATGGTTAGCTTACAGTCCTGTTTACACAGGCTTTTGCTTGATGCTTCGATGAGGTTTTGGTGGGGCTTCGATGAGGCTTTGGTGAGGCTTCGTGGGTCTTCAATTGGGTTTCGATGAGGATTTAGTGTGGCTTCGTGGGGCTTCAATGAGGTTTCGATGAGGCTTCAATGAGGTTTCGATGAGGCTTTGGTGAGGCTTCGTGGGGCTTCAATGAGGTTTCGATGAGGCTTCGTGGGGCTTCAATGAGGTTTCGATGAGGCTTCGTGGGGCTTCAATGAGGTTTCGATGAGGCTTTAGTGGGACTTCGATGAGGCTTTGATGGGGCTTCAAGCGAGCTTTGCCATAGAGTTCTATGGAGGTTTTGAAGACGCTTTGAAGCACCACTGAAGCTACATGGGGTATAATTTTTGAAGCGAAGCTAGAACAAAGCAAAAGCAAGATGCAAACAGGATTGTAAGCTAACCATTTTATTTAGTGACAGACTTTGACTGGCGTTCAGAGAGCTTTAACAAAGTGTGCCCGAAGCCTTGTTTTGAAGCAAGTGTAAACTAGCTGTTAATGTGTGTTGAAGCTGAAGCAAGTGTAAATGAGCCCTACAATGTATGTATAAAATACCCATACCTGGAATTCTTCTTTAAGCTTTTATATTTGTATCTATGTATAGACAATCTGTAATATGTGTAACTATATGTAAAAAATACTTATTGCCAAAAAATTAGAATTACAGTTAACAGAAAAAACATTAAAGTTTACGCTAAACCTGAACGCCACGTAAATGCACTGGTTAAATATGTATATGGGGAGCTGTTCTACATACCAAAGGATTAGTATTTCTGTTCATGCAGTACTGAGATTTACACATCTCTGCTACACAGTCATCCCCATCTGGCAGGACAGGAGACCTGAGTATCAACAAGACAATAAAATAAGGGGAACTATTGACTGTGATAAACTACAGGGCTAAACATGATATGCCAAGGAGGATAGGCAGGCATCACTAAATGAATCCGGACCGAGTCACTTTCCCATCTGGACCTGTGGCCATTAAGGAGCCAGTTCTGTCTCCCAACCTTTGCGGCTGTCATTCTCATAGCAGAGCGAGAGGCAGGACAGATGGACAGCAGCTTGGTAGCACTGGTTGGAGGGCAGGAGCTGCCCGAGACAACTTTCCAGATTAAGCAGCAGGTGACCAGTCACCAGCTTTTTTAATATCCAAAGTTAATTCCGGCAGCTCCTGCTCCCGCCCTCCATCCAGTGCTGTCCATCTGTCCTGCCTCCTGCTCTGTGTACCTCTGTATGGTAGCAGAGTGAGGGGGGCAGAGGACCTGGCTGAAGGATAGGGGAGCAGGCGATGTTTGATGTAAATGCACAGATAGCTCTAGTGTGGGGGGTGATGTGAAAAGGGCAGAGAACACTACTGCAGGGAGAGTGATGATGTGAAAAGGGCAGAGAACACTACTGCAGGGAGAGTGATGATGTGAAAAGGGCAGAGAACACTACTGCAGGGAGAGTGATGATGTGAAAAGGGCAGAATGCACAGAGGACACTGCTTTGGGGGGGTTGTTGATGTGAAGGGGGTTCGGGACACTACTGTGAAGAGGGCAAAGGTCCTTGCTGTGAAGTGGAGGACTGTGATGTATAGAAGGGTGATTGTAATATGCAGGGTGGACTGAGGATACTGATGTAAGAACAGGATTGTGATCTAAGAGGAGGGGGGCTGTGATGCGAAGGATCTGACTCATTGGACAAACATGCGCTTCGGACCTCTGCTCGAAAAAAATTTCACTGATCGGACCTGCGTGAATTTTAATTCAATAACCCTTTGATTAGGGTAATGGTCAATAAACACACTGACCGTTTCAGGAAATAGTGAAACTTAAACTCAAGAAATATCAAAGCATCAGTAGTAAGACAAGACCATGAACAAGGTAAAGAAGTACAAAGAGGTGAAGACCTGAAAGGATTGCAGGACAGGAATGGAGGTTCAGACAAGTCCAACAAGGTAATACAAGGACAAACAAGACACAAACTGAAGTTGGCGTAGACCTTTGTATTCCAGACATAAACTAGTATTGTATTACAGCACTTCCCTGCAGCAGAGAAGATGAATAAATCCCCATGAGGTTTTCAAAGGATCAGATAAAGAGAGGACTGACTGCGAACAGACGCTCAGCAAATGGATAAAGAGATCAACCACAGTTCTCAAAGTGTGTTGAATAGGAATATGGCATACAAGAAATATGAATTCACTTGTTGACTGAACATTAAGGCCTCATGCACACTGGACGTTTTTACAGCTGCTGATTTTGGCTTCAGGCATTTTTTTTTCCTGCAGCCAGTAAACTTCCCAGCATCCTATGTGTCCATGCACACATAGGCTGTTATCAGCGGTTTTTGGCAGGGGTATTTTTTTAGGCTGAAAAAAAAAAAACCAACAGAACTACTGCATTCGAAGTGGAGTTTTTCTTCAGCTGTAAAAATGCTCTAATGCTGACAAACGCTGTAAAACGCAGCTATCTGGTGTTTACAAGCGTTTTTGAGACTCCAGAATTTTGGGAAAGTGGGAGTTAAAAATAGCAAAGAGGTGTTTTCTTGCTAAAAACCCTAACGCGGCAAATTAAAAAAGAGGCAAAAAAACGTGTGTTTTTAACGCGCCAATGCTACTGGTGTTTTCATAACATCCAGTGTGCATGAGGCTTAAATAGGCTTTCAATCATTCATTCCACAAAGAGTCTGAATCCACTTTCTGTGCACCAAGTGCCTTTGCAGACCCAGTTTTTACCTTATAAAGGAACTGGGGACATCATCACTGTGCTGTACGTGAGCTGAGCTGTAGGAGGTACACAGCAGGCTCCACCCACTATAGGCTGCCTGCAAAAAACTACAGAAGGGGGCGGAGACGAGACCAGTTACCCTACATAAGTAGAAAGAGCAACAGTGACCAGTCTATATTAGAGGAAGCTCCTGCACAGATTCAAATGTTCACACCTAAGGCTCAGATCTGGAAGAAGTATACAAAGCACAACAAGATTCAAGCAAAGATATACATGTCGCTTGTATTTAGACAAAATGTGCTTATCTCAGAGTTCAGCTTTAAATCCATGCTCTCTCTGGGTTGCTTTTTTGCTTTTTTTTTTTTTTTTTTTTTTTTTTACTTTTATTGACTGGACGCTCAGGATCCATGTGACATCTGCTGATATACACTATCTCACAAAAGTTAGTACACCCCTCGCATTTTTGTAAATATTTTATTCTATCTTTTCATATGACACTACAACACTAAAGAAAGACACTTTGCTACAATGTAAAGTACTGAGTGTACAGCTTGTATAACAGTGTAAATTTGCTGTCCTCTCAAAATAACTCAACACACAGCCATTAATGTCTAAACCGCTGGCAACAAAAGTGAGTACACCCCTAAGTGAAAATGTCCCAATTAGCCATTTTCCCTCCCTGGTGTCATGTGACTCGTTACTGTTACAAGGACTCAGGTGTGAATGGGGAGCAGGTGTGTTAAATTTGGTGTTATCGCTCTCATACTGGTCACTGGAAGTTCAAAATGGCACCTCATGGCAAAGAACTCTCTGAGGAGCTGAAAAAAAATTGTTGCTCTAAATAAAGATGACCTAGGCTATAAGAAGATTGCCAAAACCCTGAGCTGCAGCATGGTGGCCAAGACCATACAGCGGTTGATCAGGACAGGTTCCACCTAGGACGGGCCTCGCCATGGTCGACCAAAGAAGTTCAGCATCATATCCAGAGGTTGTCTTTGGGAAATAGACGTATGAGTGCTGCCAGCATTACTGCAGAGGTTGAAGGGGTGGGGGAGCTCAGACCTTAAACCGCACACTGCATCAAATTGGTCTGCATGGCTGTCGTCCCAGAAGGAAGCCTCTTCTAAAAATGATACACAAGAAAGCCCGCAAACAGTTTGCTGAAGACAAGCAGACTAAGGACATGGTTTACTGGAACCATGTCCTGTGGTCTAATGAGACCAAGATAAACTTATTTGGTTCAGATGGTGTCAAGCGGATGTGACGGCAACCAGGTGAGGAGTACAAAGACAAGTGTGTCTTGCCTACAGTCAAGCATGGTGGTGGGAGTGTCATGGTCTGGGGCTACATGAGTGCTGCCGGCACTGGGGAGCTACAGTTCATTGAGGGAACCATGAATGCCAACATGTACTGTGACATACTGAAGCAGAGCATGATCCCCTCCCTTCGGAGACTGGGCCACAGGGCAGTATTTCAACATGATAAGGACCCCAAACACACCTCCATGACGACTACTGCCTTGCTAAAGAAGCTGAGGGTAAAGGTGATGGACTGACCAAGCATGTCTCCAGACCTAAACCCTATTGATCATCTGCGGGGCATCCTCAAACGGAAGATGGAGGAGCGCAAGGTCTCTAACATCCACTAGCTCTGTGATGTCATCATGAAGGAGTGAAAGAGGACTCCAGTGGCAACCTGTGAAGCTCTGGTGAACTCCATGCCCAAGAGGGTTAAGGCAGTGCTGGAAAATAATTGTGGCCACACAAAATATTGACACTTTGGGCCCAATTTGGACATTTTCACTTACGGGTGTACTCACTCACTTTTGTTGCCAGCGGTTTAGACATTAATGGCTGTGTGTTGAGTTATTTTGAGGGGACAGCAAATTTACACTGTTATACAAGCTGTACACTCACTACTTTACATTGTAGCAAAGTGTCATTTCTTCAGTGTTGTCACATGAAAAGATATAATAAAATATTTACAAAAATATGAGGGGTGTACTCACTTTTGTGAGATGCTGTATGTGTAATGCCGCGTACACACGAGCGAACTTCTCGTCGGACTGAACTCCGAAGGACTTTTCGACGGAGTTCCAATGAAAGGACTTGCCTACACACGATCACACCAATGTCCGATCGTTTCGAACGTGATGATGTACGACCGGACTAGAAAAGGAAGTTCAATAGCCAGTAGCCAATAGCTGCCCTTGCGCCGTTTTTGGTCCGTCGGACTAGCATACAGACGAACGGTTTGTTCGATAGGAATTGAGTCTGTTGGAAAGATTTGAAACTTGTTCTATTTCTAAGGTCCGCCAGATTTTTCGACAGAAAAGGTCCGATGAAGCCCACACACAATCGAATCATCCAACGGATTCGTTCTGTCGGACCTTTGATGGCGAAAAGTCCAGTCGTGTATACGCGGCATAATACTTTTTTCTTCTGATTGCCTTTCTAGAAATTCAGTATACAATCTTATTACTATATATAGATTTAATATCAGACAGCCCAGATTGTATAGGAGAAGTGTTTAAAGTACTTTTGTTACAGCACCGGCTACATCAATCGTGCCCTAATGGTTAGCAAGGAGGATAATCGGACGCATAATAATTAATTGAGGAACAGCTTTCGTCAACTTAATAAGGTTCCGCTCTGTTAGGCTTTATTTGTGTGAATAATTGGATAATGCTTCATGGTTTATTTATCTTGCAATCCCACTGGTGCATTCAGATATTTCATGCAATCGCTAAAAATAACTGCTATTTATATTCTTTTATGCACTGAGATTTATATGCTGTTGTGAGCTAGTCATTATAATGCTGCAGCTCATACTTCCACCTAGGAACCTTTTCCTAGTTGCATCGCAAGCTGCAGATAATATATACCATATTCTTTTCTTTGCAGGAAGGTGGCCAGCCGTCCAGTAATGGCGTTGAAGCATTTGCATTAAAGGCCAAAGTTGTTTATCCAATAAATCAAAAGTTTAGGGTAAGATGTCTACTTGTCCAGAGTAATGATCACAGATGATGTTGAAGTGGGTGATAGTGAACAGAAAGTGGCTAAAAGAATGCGTCCCTGTATTTCTTGCTTTTAGGAAAATTCTCTGAACACAGAACTATACCCAATATACCTAAATATACCAATAACTGGAGAAAAAAAAAACTAAACTTCTCAATATCCAAAAAGACTGGGACATAAGCCTTTTTCCTTATTGACAAACTACATATCCTGCAAGATACAAAAACCTAACTTTAAAGCTCCACTCCAGGGCACCAAAAAAAAAATGACTCTTGCAGTGGGGCCTACCTACACTACCTGGTTCCTTCACATGACCAGTCCCCCAAAGTCTCCTCCCTAAGGTGCTTCAACCAGCGTTTGCACTGGGATGTTATCACATGCAGTGCAGGACAAATAGTCGGCGAGAGCCCATCCACCCCCAGGACATTGGAGAGTAGAATAAAACGCTGGAACCTTGCCAGAGCAAGGGATATTCTTTTATCCTAAGACTGGGCAAGCATTTATCCCTTGTAGCCTGGGGGGCCACTGCAAGTTTTTTTTTTATTTATTTTTTCTTAACCCTGGAGTTCAGCTTTAAACCAGGTATTGCCTCACACTCACCAAATTACAATCCATGTACCTTTTTAGACTCTTATATGTTGTCAGAAATCAGAAGATTCTTTTCTACTATCAATGGAAGCATTGAGCCATCAAAGTATTATAGGACAGGGTCTTCACAATCTACACTTTGTATAATGATAACATCCCTAATTTTTCAAAGTTGCTCTACCAATCTTAAACATGAGCTCAATGTTTTTATCAAAAAAGACCTGAGATTATTCCTATTTGCAGTTAAATAATGAATTCCAAGATATTGTAAATTTCCACACACAATACATTTTCCCCTGTAGAATGGGCGTAACTTATTAATGCCATCATGCAAATGGAGAATCTCACTGCTGTTTACATAAGACTCAACAGAAGGCTTTCCAAAAATGTATCCCATCTAAATTATATATAGAGATTCTCAAAAATGTAAAGATCTTGAAACCCAACCCTTTACATAGCTGTAACAAGGTCTACTCCCCAAAGTGTGTCTTGATATACTGTTCTTCAGAGCTGAACTCCTCCAACCTAGATGACATCATGGAGGAAAATATACACCACATTATCCCGCCATCTTTCCCTCTCCCTGCAACTTTATTGTCCACTTTATTTATTTTTTCTCTCTTCTTTCTCCCTTCTTGTCTCTCTTTCTTGGCCCATTCTTTCTTCCCTGTCTCATCCTAACTAAATTTTCCTAAATTAAAAAATCTAAAATGGGGGACACACCATAATACTTACAATTCAACCAAGTGGGCAAGAACATTTTTGGAGAGAAGTCAGCAATGGTAGCACTTATTAATATGAACAGGGCATGGGTCGGTATACAGAGCACCACATCCCTGAATAACAACCTAGAACAAAAATAGAGTGCAAAAAATGGGACTTAAACGATGCTCTACAGCTTAGGAATGGAAACAAACATACATTTATGATTAAAAAAAAAAATCACATTTTTAATCTTTTGTATAGAATAAAGATGGATTACATATCCATAACAAATGATAAAATATACCAGACACTGATAGCCTTCAACACAGTCTAGATAATATTAATACATAAAGCAAAAGCATCTCCAGGATAGTAAGATATAGTAGACAATCACAAATACGAACTGGGTAGCTATGTAAACTCTACGCATTTCGCTTAAAAAGCTTCATCAGGAGATCATATATTGTGCTGGTAATAGAAAACAAGCATTAGAATACAAAAATGTGCACAACAAAAGATATGTGATATGTTATACCTTATATTTTATTGTCTGTTATAGATATCATAATCCATTTTTAATCATTTGTATGGAATAGAGAAGTGATTTTTTTTTTTTATCAGAACTGTATGTGTTTGTGTCCATTCCTGAGATGTAGAGCACAGTTAAAGTCCCATTTTTTGCACTATATTTTTGTTCGTGGTAGCACTCCTCTCCATCTTACATTTAGAGTAAGAACAGATATTAGTTTCCGATTAGGTAAAATAACGCATCGCATCTTCAACATCACCTATTTATCTCAGTACAATCTGTAAACATTTATTTTTAGCTGAAGAATGCTTGGAAAAATCCTCTGTTATTTTCCATCTGTCTGTGATTCCAGCCTCTTGCTGATGGAGCATCAAACCCATCACTGCATGAAAAATCTAAGCGTGCCCAGTTACCTAACCAGATGTTTGAAGACTCAGCGGGGAGCAGTACAGAATCTCTGAGTCAGGGGGAGAAGGAGGATGGAAGTTCATCCACCACAATACATTCCACTACCAGTCTGGATAGATTCTACGAGAGAACCTTTCCCCGAGTCAACGCTTTTCCTGAAGTTCTTATTTGTAACAGGTAGGAGTACTGCTGAATTAACAGTACAAACTTTAATACTATGTACAAAATATGCACTTGAAACATATGTTTGATATTAACCCTGTACCGTATGGAGGTCAAGTCAGTATTGGCTAAAGAGACCCTGCGACCAACCTAAAAAAATTGCAGGTAAAAGCGCAGAAAAATAAAGTATTTGTAATGCTTACTTACTGTGTTTTTTCCTTTTCCTAAATTACTTTTATTCAATTGCACTGTGCCTTTGAACTAGAAAATGTGACTACTCAAAGACAAACCTCTCTACCTACTCACACGTTATAGCCCTTTTCTCATACGGGAGTGTCCAAATACTGTCTGTGCTGACCCAGACTCTCCATTCTCCCTGTCTCATGTTCTTTTGTGTAGCAGCTAGGGGAGAAGTAAAGGAGAATACTATAGAGCAGTATTAAATTCATTTTTTTTGTTTGCCCTTAAACCACTCAAGTGTTTGGGGTCATTGTCCTGCTGGAAGGTGAACCTCCGTCCTAGCCTCAAATCACACACAGAGTGGTACAGGTTTTGCTCAAGAATATCCCTGTATTTAGCACCATCCATCTTTCCCTCAACTCTGACCAGTTTCCCAGTCCCGACTGCTGAAAAACATCCCCACAGCATGATGCTACCACCATCATGTTTCCCTGTGGGGGTTGTGTTCTTTGGGTGATGTAATGTGTTGGGTTTGCTCCAGACATAGCGTTTTCTTTGATGGCCAAAAACTTCAATTTTAGTCTCATCAGACCAGAGCACCTTCTTCAATACATTTTGGGTGTCTCCCACATGCCTTTTTGCAAACTCAAAACGTGCCATTTTGTTTTTTGCTGAAAGTAATGTCTTTCTTCTGGCCACTCTGCCATAAAGCCCAACTCTATGGAGCGTGCGACTTATTGTCATCCTATGTACAGATACTCCATTCTCTGCTGTGGAACTCTGCAGCTCCTCCAGGGTTACCTTGGCTGTCTGTGCTGCCCCTCTGATTAGTGCCCTCCTTGCCCGGTCCGTGAGTTTTGGTGTGTGGCCGTCTCTTGGCAGGTTTGCTGCTGTGCCATGTCTTTCCATTTGGTTATGATAGATTTGATGGTGCTCCTTAGGGATCATCAAAGATTTGGATATTTTTTTATAACCTAACCCTGACTTGTACTTCTCAACAACATTGCCCCTTGCTTGTTTGGAGAGTTCCTTGGGCTTCATGGCAGTGTTTGGTTAGGTGTTACAGCCTCTGGGGCCTTTCACAAAGGTGTGTATATGTAATGACAAATTATGTGGCACTTAGATTGCACACAGGTGGACATCATTTCACTAATTATGTGACTTCTGAAGGTAATTGGTTGCACCAGAGATTTTTATGGGCTTCATAACAAAGGGGGTGAATACATACGCACATGCCAATTATCAGTTTTTTTATTTCTGAAAAATAGTTTTATGTATATATTTTTCTAATTTTACTTCACCAGACTATTGTGTTCTGATCCATCACATATAATTCAGATTAAAAAACATTGAACTAAATGCTGTAATGTAACAAAATAGGTAAAACGCCAAGGGGGGTGAATACTTTTGCAAGACACTGTAAAGGTAAAAATCATGCATGGGAATATACTCTCACTTTAAGTCCTACTCTAGTGTGGCCTAGAGCAGGTGTCCCCAACCACCGGGCCGTGACCTCTTTCCACCCGGGCCGTGAGTGTGGTGGGTGGGTGGCATGACACAGACAGCGGACGGCTGGGCAGCATGACACAAGCAGCGGATGATCAGCATGATACAGACAACAGGTGGGCGGCATGATACAAACAATGGGCAGGCGGGCGGCATGATAGAGACAATGGGTGGGCGGACGAGGGAGCAGAGAGATGACATTACCGCCTGCCCTGCATCATCACGGTTCCACCCTCAGACTGTGCAGGCAAGGGCAGCAGAGAGATGACATCATCTCTCACTGCCCGCCCTCACTCACTCACTGGAAAGCTGGGGAGAGAAGCCTCCTTCTGTGCTGTCACTGTTGCCTGCCACCAAATTGCTTTTATATTTAAAAAGTGACAAGCTGCATCTGGTATTTTTTGGTGGCAAGCAACAGTAGGATGCTTCAGCTGGTGGCAGAATAGTGACCATCTACAGCTGGTGGCAGGCGACGTGGCAAGTGACAATCCGCAGCTGGTGGCAGGTGACGTGGCAAGTGACAATCTGCAGGTGGTGGCAGGTGACGTGGCAAGTGACAATCCGCAGCTGGTGGCAGGCGACGTGGCAAGTGACAATCTGCAGGTGGTGGCAGGCGACGTGGCAAGTGACAATCTGCAGGTGGTGGCAGGCGACATGGCACGTGACAATCCGCATCTGGTGGCAGGCGACAATCCGCATCTGGTGGCAGGTGATGTGGCAAGTTGCAACTAAAGGCAGTTGACAAGGCAAATGACAAGCTGCATCTGAAGGAAGGTGACGTGACAAGTGACAAGCTGCATCTGAAGGCAGGTGACGTGACAAGCTGCATCTGGCGCAGGCGACGGTGGCAAGTGATACACTTATGCCCCGTACACACGGTCGGACATTGATCGGACATTCCGACAACAAAATCCTAGGATTTTTTCCGACGGATGTTGGCTCAAACTTGTCTTGCATACAAACGGTCACACATAGTTGTCGGAAAATCCGATCGTTCTGAACGCGGTGACGTAAAACACGTACGTCGGGACTATAAACGGGGCAGTAGCCAATAGCTTTCATCTCTTTATTTATTCTGAGCATGCGTGGCACTTTGTGCGTCGGATTTGTGTACACACGATCGGAAATTCCGACAACGGATTTTGTTGTCGGAAAATTTTATAGCCTGCTCTCAAACTTTGTGTGTCAGAAAATCCGATGGAAAATGTGTGATGGAGCCTACACACGGTCGGAATTTCCCACAACAAGGTCCTATCACACATTTTCCGTCGGAAAATCCGACCGTGTGTACAGGGCATAAGGGCTCCCACTGATTCTGCATTATAGTGCGTTGAACTATTTCAATGTAATAACAGAAACAATGCGCTTCAATCATCCTAACGCCATATCACCTATGGTGCCGTGATGATTGAAGCGTCACCACCAGCCTTTACCTGCGAAAAAAAACACATCCCGGGCCTTGGCATAATTTTCTTCCACGCAGCCTGTCCCCGATGCCAAAACGGTTGGGGACCGCTGGCCTAGAGCATTATGTGCCAGTATGCAAATGTTTCTAGTAGTTTCCTTCTATTTATTTTAAGCTGATCTCTTTCAACTGTTAAACTTAAACGATGCAATGGTTCAATATTTTCAGCCAGTCGGTCATGATTTACAGATTTCTTTATTTACATTATTTCATATGTACTTTATATCTAAAAAAAATGTAATTAACTTCTTTTAACAAATTGTAAATAATACTGCATCCATTCCTACCGAACCTTATTGGCATAATAGTCCCTGATGAGGATTGATGAAAGTAGGACAATGATGTCACAGGGCGCTGGTTGTTGGGTGAATGATTATGAGCACTTCCCCAGAATAACCAGAGCTTCTGTGTATTAATAAGTATTATAAAGTCATGACTGCGGTCCTATAATTCATTCACGTAGTAGATTCTGCAGTCTAATAGTTCATTCACGTAGCAAGGGAAACATCTCCAATTAATAAATGACATCATTAAGTGCTGGGGTGAAGAAGATGGATGGTAGATGTTCTTTGTTGCTGCCCGGTGGTTTGTCACACGTGGCCGATTTAATTCCACTTTCACATTTATCGTATTTTCAGTGAAGCGGTAGCTCTGAGCTGTCAGATTTCATTGCTGTTTTTTTTTGTAGCCTTCGAGTACTAACCAATGTAGATTTGATAAATCTTAATCAGTAAGGAAACATGCAATAATCCATAGCAATCAATACCAATTCTTATTTCAATAGTTTGGCTTCAGTAAACTGAAACGTGGTTGCTGTGGGTACTGTAATTTGCCAGTCCTTTTTTCTTCACGTTTTTTTTTTTTTTTTTAACAAATATTCATTAAACTTTAGGTAATCCTAAATTTACAGGAAATGCAAGTTCTATATAAAGGGCCAAAAATACAATATCAATGTGTTCTTAGCTGGAGGTATTTTCACACAGCCACCAATCAGAATTACACTTTTAGGGCAGTTCTGATGCTGATTGGTGGCTGAGGAGACGTAACCCAAGTTCTTGGTAAAACATATCGATACAGATGGTCCAAAGATAAATAGTTCTCAATATATTTAATCCCGGCTGACCTTACAAGCTCAACAATTTGGACTTTAACGTGGATTATAAAAAGGGTTACAGAACATGCCATGGCTATAAAAAAAAGAACAGCTAAAGTCACAAACCTGGAGAATAAACGAATCATATAATAAAAAGTACATAGACAAGGTTACCTGAAAGTGGTATTAAACTCGAAAGCAAACATTTTATTATATTGCAGCTTACCAATTCTTAGATGTGATGGCTGCATTAGTCTTCTATTTTAGGCTTTCTTTCCCTTATTTTCGCTTGATATTTTCACTGACCAGTCAGTGTTGTTTTTCAAAAGAACAAGCTTTCTTGCAGATGTAGTAGTTAGAAGGTTGGCAAAACCCATTTACCACTGACAGGGGTGCTTGCAATGATTAGCTTTTATTTATTTATGTAAAGCCTTTATCCCAAACAGAAGGAAACTGCTGTAACTGCTTATAAAGTGTAAGCTGGAGTTCAACGTCAGTTTGTTAGTGTATCCTAAATCTGCTAGTGCATCTAACATTCCCCTCTCCGTAGACTGACAATGCTGCTGTCCAAAGGTGCCCCTCGTTATTTAACTGCTTCCAGCCTGGCCTATTGTAAAATGATGGCCAAGTTATGCTGGGAGAATGTCTTATGACGTCTTCCCAGGCCTGCGCCTCGCGCGTGCCCTATGGGCCACGCTTTGGGGAGATCTGTCACCCGCTGTGTCCACCTGACACAGTCGATGACAGATCACTGTACAGACCCGCTGTCAATACCATGTGATCATCCAGTGTTTACTATTGTAATGAGCTCTGTGATTGGTCACAGTGATCACATGGTACAGACAGGGCCAATCACAGCCCATCTGTACCTTGTAATTAGCTGTGGACAATCACAGAGCTCATCACAATAGTAAACACTGAATGAATAGTTTTCATTTAAGAAAAAGGTTTCTTACAACAGTAAAATTCAGTTATAAGCAATCATAGTGTGTAAGAACAGATAAAAATCCTGATTACCCAACCCCCCCCCCCCCCCCCCGAGCAGTTGCTCTGTTCACTCTATGTAAAATAAAAATGTTAAAAAAAGGAAAAAAAAGTAATAACATTGAAAAAAAGATAAAGAAAATTGTAATAGTATTTTTTAAATTTTTTTTTTAAACACATACTGTCACCAGTCAGTGTCCTTGAGCACCTCCACACCAGTAATATGATGACGCTGTACTGCACTGGTGATACTATGTAAAATAAAATGTAAGAATTGTGAAAAACTTTTTTTTTTTTTTTTTAATTTCCTCATTATTCAAAACATTATGACAAAAAAATTACAACTTCAAAAAACTCGCCATGCCTCTTACTAAATACCTTGGACTGTCTACTTTCCAAAAAAAGGTCTTTGGGGGGTGTTAGCACTGTCCTGGCATTTTCAGGCCTCAAGAAATTAGATACGCCATCGGTACATCAGAATTGATCAATTTTCAGATATATACTGTATACCAGGAATATGCAATTAGCGGACCTCCAGCTGTTGCAGAGCTACAAGTCCCATGAGGAATTGCAAGACTCTGACAGCCACAAGCATGACTCCCAGAGACAGAGGCATGTTGGGACTTGTAGTTTTGCAACAGCTGGAGGTCCGCTAATGGCATATCCCTGCTGTATACCATAGTTTGTGGACTCTATATCTTTCCTACAGACTAAATCATATACACTGATTTGGGTTATTTTCACCAATGAAATGTAGCAGAATACATTTTGTCCTCAATTTTTGAAGAAAGATTACTGTATTTATTGGCGTATAACACGCACCTTTGAAAATCGGGTGCCGTCAGACGAGAACCGCCAAATTACATACAGATTACATACAGCCAGAATCTCCTGTTTACTCAGAAGCCTCTGTAATAGGAATCCCGTCTCCTGGGCTGGCATTGGACCAGTGTTCTGTCTATCATAGAAGCCGGTCCAGGAGGCGGGACTTTGTATTAAACGATTCTGATGTAATTTGACAGGGCTCGCCCGCTCCCCTCCCTGTCCCCTCCGAGGTAGCAGTAATCTGAGGTGAGGCTGCAGATGGGCACTGATCAGGCTGCATTCATGGCATTGGTGAGGCTGCATATGGGCATTGATCAAGTTACAATGATGGGCAATTGTGAGGCTGCAGATGGCATTGATCAGGCTGCATATGGGCAATGGTGAGGCTGCATTGATGGGCACTGACCCTTATTTTGCGTTAAGTTCTTTATTTAAAATTTACAAAAAGGAAAAGGTCTGGTGTCACCCGCAAACCACCTCCATCCCAATATAAATTACTGCCACCTCTGGGTATCAAGCAATGGGTAGTCTGATCCAGCCCTTGGTGAGTATAGGGCCATGCGTTTTTGGACCCTCTTGACTAATTGTCATGATACCATGTCTGTGTTGATACTTATTTGGTTCATTATACCCCCTACAGATGTACTACACACGCATCTACCCCTGATGAAGCAAGCATGGTCTTGCGATACTGGTATACTTATGCATGTGTACTCTGCAATTTACATTTTATACCTTGATACATGTAATGACATTTTCTACTGTATGTATCATTTCAGTGGCTTGGCTATGATTCATGTTTATGTTTGCATGACTATTTTAATAAATTTTGAGACTGCATTTACTCTGTCAATTGTTGGCTAAACGCATTCACCTCATTTAAAGTCCCAGGGAGATTTCCTGTTTTGTGTTTTATTTAAAATTTAAGTTTTTTTTCCTGAAACTTCCCTCCTAAAATGAAGGTGGGTGTTATACGCCTGTGCATGTTATATGCCGATAAATACTGTATTTATTTGCAAATGTTCTAACAGAAACGAAGAACTTGTTTTTTTCAGAATTTCCGGTCTTTTTCCTTTATTTAGCGAAAGATAAAAAAACCCAGCGGTGATTAAATACTACCAAAAGTAGTGAAAAAAATTATAACTATTTTAAAGGGGCACAGTGTTGTATGACCGCGCAATTATCATTCAAAGTGTGTCAGCAGTGAAAGCCAAAAATTGGCCTTGGCAGAAAGGGGTGCTCTTTGTACTTTTGCATTGAGGTGGTTAATGTAAAAAATTTGAGGACTCGCTATAGGTGCTTTGGTTCATGTTAATGTCAGTGTTATAGGGCGTACACACGGTCGGACTTTGTTCGGACATTCCGACAACAAAATCCTAGGATTTTTTCCGACGGATGTTGGCTCAAACTTGTTTTGCCTACACACGGTCGCACAAAGTTGTCGGAATTTCCGATCGCCAACAACGCGGTGACGTACACCACGTACGACGAGACTAGAAAAGGCCAGTTCAGAACCAAGCGCGGCACCCTTTGGGCTCCTTTTGCTAATCTCGTGTTAGTAAAAGTTTGGTGAGAGACGATTCGCGCTTTTTCAGACTCGTGGCTTTCAGATCGTTTTCTGACGTTCAGTTTGTGCTTGTGGGTTTGTATCTGCTCTTCAGTGCGTGCAGTCAGTTCGTATCGGAGTTTTCTGTGTGATCTTGCCTGCTCGTTGCTGTTTTTCAGGTCGCTCTTCACAGGCCTTGCTGTTCTTCAGTGCGTTCTGTTACTTCGTTCTGAGCAGCCGACCGTTTTCTAGCCATGTTTCGTATGCGTACTCCCCGTAGAGTTCGTGCTGTGCGGGGGCTTGGTGTTGGGGTCCTGACCTTGACACAAGTCCAGTCCATGAACAGGGTGGGGAGGAGTTCATGGACCAAGAATTGGTTGCTCCAGCGTGACCAGTTCTGTCATATGCCTTTGCTCCGTGATATCCGTGAGAATAATCCTGATGATTTCAGGAACTTTCTCAGGATGACGGACCCCGTGTTTCACCGTTTGTTGGCTTTGCTGACCCCTTATATTAGCAGGCAGGATACCTGCATGAGGCAAGACATCACTCCGGAGCAGAGGTTGGTCGCTACCTTGCGGTATTTGGCCACAGGGAGAAGTCTGCAGGACCTCAAGTTCTCGACAGGCATCTCCCCCCAGGCTCTTCTTTGTGGACATTTACTGCTTGTGTTTGTTTTAGCTGACCCTGACAGAAATGTGTGGAGTGCAGAAAATATTGTGATTGTGTAACCTTATACAAAGCACTGTTGGCTGTTATTTACTAAATGCAAAGACACTTTTCACTACAAGTGCACTTGCAACTGCACTGAAACTGCACTTGTAGTGCAAAGTGGATTTCCCCTTAGGAAATAACCCCCATTTTCTCATAAAACAACAATTACATCACCCCAAAAGTGTTGTAGCGTTGAGACAATAATCCACACATTCTTGATGAACAATCTTTTTAATACCTGCACAATCACATGTGCATTTACCAAAGGTTTTTCTGACAAACCAACATGTTTGTTGTATAACAATTTTTGTGGTGTCATTATCCAAAATAAAAATGTGCATTTTATTGAAAACAGGCCTGTGTAAAACCCACAAGAAAGACACAAATCTTGATCTTACAAAGTTCACATTTGGTAGAACTGGAAGGCAATATCAGACATGAGTATTTAGGAACTGTGTTTGATATAGCGTTCAGATGGGGGGAAATCACCCCTGGAAAAGCCAAATTTGAAAGATGCACACAAATTTCACAATGTCAACATGTGCTATCTGCCATCAGGGGGGATCAAGGGACGTGTTTTGGGGGAGAAAGCCCTTCCTCACCGCTACTTTATTATTGAGGAAGGGGTTGCACCCCCAAAACGCGTCCATTGATCTCCCGTGATGGCAGATAGCACATGTTGACACACTGTGTGCATCCTCCAAATTTGGCTTTGGGAAAAATCACAAAAACATTTCGCACATTGTAGCACACAAAAGAAGAAAGTGATTTTGAGGGGCTTTAAACTCGCCCCAAAACATCAATGATGTTTTTATATTTTGGAATAACATCATTGATGTTTTGCTTGATGTTTTCCAATTGTAAATTACACCCCATGATCTCCCCGATCACGATCTGGGCACTTTCGGATGTGAAAGGATCTGGATCCACAACCTCACGATCACCTAAAAAGAGAGGAAACCCAAAATAAATTAGGTTTCAAAAAAATGCCGCCATCCATCTCTTATCGGAGCCTGTGGTTGCAGACACTTACCTGTTGTGGTGACTACTTCCACCATGTCTTCATCCTCCTGCTCATCTTGTGTTGGGGGGATTTCCCCTTCTTCCAGAGGGGGGGGGGGGCTCTGGTCTCCTCGGATGAGGGGTGTCCTCCGAGTCTTTTCTCCCCTATGTAAAACAAAAATGGTATAATTAGCACACAGATATTTAATGTCAGAACTATAAAGATGAAACATTGCTTGGAAGTGGGGTACAATTGTCTATTTTAGCCGAGTTCCAAGATGTATATTTTTTATTGCCCTTTGTCAAGCTGCAATACTTTACCTGTTTGGTAAAAGCTTCACAGATGTAGCCCCCCCTATAGTATACACTGGAGCACCTGTGTGGCCCCCCTAATAAAAATGGTGTTCTTGTGTCCCACACTAGTGCTCCAGTGTCCAGATGTGAAAACAGCTGCTCAGTGTCCTCTCCTTACACAGAATCTAGTTTGCATTTCATTCTAGTAACAAAGCCATCTACACAACCCAATTCTTTGAAGACAAGTATAGGGCGTCAAAATGGTGGCCAAATGCATATGGCCTAAACAATGTTATTTTATCGTCCGAAATAACAATGTGTGATCCGAACGAATAATGTGCCCATGAACATGAAAGTTGCCATTTTAAACTGTACAACAGTTCCTAAAAGCACATGGAGCAGCACGAACGTCATAAAAATAAAGAATAGAAACACAGCACAACTACTTACTTTTTTGCAGCACTCTCCGGATCTTTCTGTACTGCTCATGTTCTCGTAATTTCAGGTCCGACCACCGCTTCCTGAGCTGATCTTTCGATCGTCATACCCTGAATTTGCAGACTCCTGACCACTTTCGCCATGATCTTGGCCTTTCTGACATTGGGGTTGGGGTAAGGTCCATACTTCCCGTCATAGTCGGCCTTCTTCAGGATGTCCAACATCTCCCCAAAGGACATATTTGAGTCCTTTAATCTCCTTCTGGATCGGGACGTTTCAGGCTCCAGCCTTTCCTCCTCCTCCTCCTCCTCGTTGCTACAATTAGCACGATCCTGCTGTCTATCCGCCATGTGCTCTTCCCCCACTGCGCCGAACGAAAAGGGGCGGGGAATAGACTAGAAAGAACGTCAGGGGCGGGCGGAGTTATACGCATGCGCAGTGTGTATAAATCGTAACGCGCGCGTCTTACGTACGATCTGTGAGCGGAGGAAGGAGTATCGGAGACGCCGATCGTGCTAACGAAGGTAGGATCTAAACTTGGGCCTATACTGCTTCGAAATGGAAGCCTATATTGTAACAAGATTAGGGGAGTTTGGCCTGACATTAGGCTTTGTCTTGTGTTGTGTCTTACAGAGAAAATGGATGGGTTCAACGACCACAATTTCCTGCCCCTGTTCATAGACAAGTACAGGGAGCTGCCCTGTCTGTGGCAAGTGAGACACCCCCACTATAATCACAAACAGAAGAGGCAGGCAGCGCTGGAGAAACTGCTGGAGTTGGTGAAGCCGGTGGTCCCCACAGCAACCATCCCTTATTTGAAAGCTAAAATTGGTGGCCTGAGGAGCACATATCTGAGGGAGCGCAAGAAGGTCACAGATTCCCAGAGGTCCGGAGCTGCAGCAGATGACGTTTATGTCCCCAGGCTGTGGTACTACGAGAGACTGCGATTTCTGTCAGACCACACTGAAGTCAGGGAATCCCTCTCCACTCTTCCTTCCACTCTTCCTTCCACCCCAGCTGAGGCTTCCGATGTCCAACCTGGGCCTTCCAGCCAGGAAGAAGTGGAGGAGCCCAGCTGGAGTCAGGTATAGCATTCTTCTACAGATTTCTGGGCAATAAAGAAATTCTGTTTACTAGATGTTATTATTGATCACTAATTGCTAATTGAAAGTGCTTTACATATCAATACACAGTAGTAGGTACCCAAAATTGGGAAAAGAATGAAAACTGCTGGGCTCAGAAGGATAGTCTGTTATATTTGTTAACATTCAATTTGCAGCAGTCAGGAGGTGAAAATTGTGTGTGATTGATGAATAAAAAACTAAAACTATGTCCCTTTTTCATACACAGGAAGACCTCAGCCAGGAGGAGGTTGTGGAATGTGGCAGCCAGGAGGAGGCGGGGATTAGTGGCAGCCAGGAGGAGGCGGGGCTAAGTTGCAGCCAGGAGAAGCCTGGGACCAGTCGCAGCCTGACTGAGTCTCAGGTTCCTCCCCTCCGCCTTCCATACAAAAGGGCCAGGAAGGCCACTCCGAGTCCTGTGCAGGATTCAGCATACAGGCTGATCCAGGAGGCTTCGGCGTCCCTCAGAGCCTTCCCCAGTCCTGAAGAGGCCTTTGCCTGCATGGCTGCCACAAAATTGCAGGGCATGCAGGAGGGCCAACGCAAGATCTCTGAGGACCTGTTTTATAAAGTCCTACGTAAGGGGTTGAGTGGGGAACTGACACACAAGACGGATGTCATGGAGAGGGACGATCCTCCTCCTCCTCCTCCTCCTCCTGCCACAACTAGACCACCACAGCCAAAGCCTGGAAGGAAGCGTGGAGGGAAGACCAAAGAGTGATGACCCTGGGTTCAGTCTGGTCTGACAGAATCTGCAGTCTCTCGTATGACCACAGCCTGGGGACACAGATGTCATCTGCTGCTTTCCGGATCTCTGGGACTTCTGGACCAGACTGCCCTCCCTTAGATAAGGACTCAGGCCACCAATTTTGCTTTGAAATAATTGATGTGTGCCCTGGGGGTCCAAGGCTTCACCCACTTCTGCAGTTTCTCCAGCGTTGCCTCCCTCTTTGTTTAGTTGTGAGCCCTTAATAAAAATTTTTTAGGGAAATTATACTCTCCTGTGTGTGTTTTCATCCAAAAAGGACAGTTTGTTGGTGAGGATTCAGGTACATTTCTAAAGTACAATGTGAAATTAACAAGGGACAACAACACCAAACAATCTCCTACAGATTAAATAGAACAACATATTAGTGGAGTTGTGGGAACTTGTCACCAAAAACACACACAAACATTTTCGGGAGTACAAATCAAAATCACAAAAAAAAAAAAAAGAGAAACACAAAAAAAGAATCTACATTAAAGTCCAAAAATAACAAAAAATTTTGTTGTCAGATGTGAGAAATCTAAATATATTGAGGGAATCCCGATAAATATAACGAAAGAAGTTTGTGAGAAGTGTGTGTGTGTGTGAATATGAGCATCAAAACGACTTAATTCTTGTCACATTATAAAGAAGAAGAGAGTGCGCTGTATTAAACCATTTTGAACATTGCAGCGTGACGAAAGTGCTGTATCCATTCCGAACGCTATGTTTACCAGAACGAGCTGTCCCGTGTCGGAATTTCTTCTGAGCATGCGTGGCACTTTGTGCGTCGGAACAGGCCACACACGGTCGGAATTGACGCGATCGGATTTTGTTGTCGGAAAATTTTATCTCCTGCTGTCCAACTTTGTGTGTCGGAAAATCCGATGGAAAATGTCCAATGGAGCCCACACACGGTCGGAATTTCCGACAACACGCTCCGATCGGACATTGTCCATCGGAAAATCCGACCGTGTGTACGGGGCATTAGAGTTTTTGCTACTGTGCTCTTTGCCTAAGGCCCCTTTCACACGGGGCTGTCCGTTTTGACAGACTCCGCTTGCTCAGCAGGGGTCGATCCGTTGATCTTCGCTGAGCAGGCGTATGACAGGTCCATCTCCGCTCACTGCGCAGAGACGGACCTTTCAGATCCCTGCTCTCCTCTATGGAAGATCGGATGAAAACTGATCCGCCTGTCTGTTTTCATCCGATCCGGCAGAGAGATGGGAAAAAAGGGTTTCTGTCCATATGGACTTGGCGGATCGGATAGCGCCAGCTGTCAGCGGACATGTCACAGCTGACATCCGTCGCTCCATAGAGGTGCATGGAGCATCTGATCGGGTCTGCCTGAAAAACGGACAAGCGGGCTTGATTCCATCCCCTGCCACCTTCAAGTTTCCATGTTAGTCATTTGATGGGTAACCTGGTTGAACAAAGGGATACTCAGGAGGATGGAAGGGTGGAGCCAAGAACAACTTTTTCAGGAAATTCAAGTGTCACAAGAAGATATGTGTACTGCTCAGGGTGAGTGTCTTACCACAGGCAATCTCAACTCGCAACATTCTTTGAACCCTTAAAATAGCATGTTTGGAGGAGAGATCAGCCTGCACTGAGCACAGACCAAGGTAGATGAGGCTTGCACAGCCCCTAAAACAACCACCTACATTAGTAACCTTTACTACTAAATTTTTAAAACACTCAGGAACTTCTCAGAAAACAGTACAAGGGAGGTCTTGTAAGCTCCATGTTCTCCATGTAAAATCTGCAGCCTGCAGTACATTTTATATACATGTTAAAACTCTTGGTGTATCCAAAAACCCTTAAAATATACTTGATGGCATATATTATTGTATAAATGATCAACTATTCCCACATAGTGTGGATGGCTCTGTTCAGTTAATGATGTTCTCATTCTTGTTTCTTTTAGCTGTGATGTTAAGTTGTGTCTGTACAGTCTGTGCCTACAAAGCTTGCCTCTTATTGATGCAGAACTAAGACGTGAACAATACACGGTGGGTACCAACCTTGGATGTCGCACTCTGCTACCTGTGATGGTTTTTAGGGAGCTGAAACAGTAATGCTAGCCATTTTATGCCCAATTGTAGCTTCATTTATCACAGATTTTGGAAGATGAGGGTGCTAGTATAGGATACGTTTTTAAATCCCAGCACCACCCCAGGTTTTTTCTTCCCCGAAGAGCAATATCATCATTGGCAGCGCCCATTATTCTGCCAGCTCGTGTACGTCATGACTTTTGTATAGGAATGTGTTTGACTATTAATGTAATTGTAATGGATCAGTTTTTTTTTAATAAAATAATAAACATGTTACACCTGCCTAATTTGGGCAATGGTATTTCACCCCAAACCTCATCTTCTGGAGTCCCCCTTCAGCAATCTTGGCTCCTCCTCTTCTGTGTCTGACCCCATAGGAAGCGGCTTCCTATAGGGGCAGACGTGTGGGCTTACTCCCAAGCTGGGCTATGTGTGTCCATAGACACACAAAGCCCAGCCTGGCCCTGTTTCCTGCTCCCTCCTCACAGGATTTGGTTGACAGCAACAGTACAAATACAATCCAGTTAATTACAGTAGGAAACAGAGGTCCGCTCATTAGACCTTACAATCTAAGAGATGGGGAAGTTTATCGAAACTGAAACAGACAAAATCTTCAGTAACTGTGCATAGCTACCAATCAGCTTGCATCTTCAGCTTGTTCAGTTAACCACTGAAGGTCTGCCCTATAGCAGTTTTACTGCTACAGGGTGGCACCTGTGTGCCAGATTACATATACAATTATGATCCTGCTCTTCCAGGTGGCAGGCACAAACGCGCACCACCACCGGCTCGCTCCTGCTCTGATTATACACAGCGGGAGCCGATCGGCGGGGACTGTGGACTCGATGTCCACCTGGCACCCGCCGATTGTTCAGTACAGAGGCAGAACAATGGTCTGCTTATGTAAACAAGGCAGATCGCTGTTCTTTTAGGAGGGAAGGCATGGGTCCTGTGTTCCTGCAAAGCAGGGACATGGATCCATGACTTCCCCTAGTCAAAGCACCTCCCCCACAGTTAGGAAACACTGGCTAGGCACACAGTTAACCCTTTGATCTGCCCTGATTTTAACCCCTTCCCAGTCATTAGTACAGTAATAGTGCATATTTTTTAGCACTGATCACTGTATTAGTGTCATTGGTCCCCAAAATCACAGTCCCTCTATAAGGGACGGCTGATCGCCGCCATTACTAAACTAAAAAAAAATCCAATAGTTTGTAGAAGCTATAACTTTTCCAATATACGCTTATTGGGATTTTTTTTTTACCAAAAACATGTAGCAGAATACATATTGGCTTAAATTGATGAAGAAGTGTGATTTTCTTCAAATTTTTTTATTGAATATGTTTTATAGCAGAAAGTAAAAAAAAATTGATTTTTTTCTTCAAAATTGTCTGTCTTTTTTTGTTTATAGCGCAAAAGATAAAAACCAAAGAGGTGATCAAATACCACCAAAAGAAAGCTCTATTTGTGGGAAAAAATACATAAAGTTTATTTGGGCACAGGTTAGTTCAAATAATGCAGTGCCGTATCGCAAAAAATGGCCTGGTCACGAAGGCCAGTATATCTTCTGGAGGTCAAATGGTTAAAGCAGAACTAAACCTTCCTATCCTTTACAGCCAAGGAAGCAGCCATCTTAGCCTCTGTTTGATCTGCAGTTGCCATGGTGTTGCACATGTGATCGGTTTTGATACCAGCCATTTGATGGCTTGATAGTTTGATTGGGAACACAAGCAACTGTGACAGTTATCTTTCATGGCATGCCTTGAGTGTGAGACCCCATTCACACAGGGGCAACACGACTTGCAGATCGCCTCAGCGAGGCAACCTGCAAATGACTGCCCGGGCGACTTGCAAAATGACTTCTGTATAGAAGTCTATGCAAGTCGCCCCCGAAGTCGTACAGGAACCTTTTTCTAAGTCGGAGCGACTTGCGTCGCTCCCCTTAGAACGGTTCCATAGCACAGAACGGGAGGCGACTTGTCAGGCGACTAGGTCGCCTGACAAGTCGTCCCTGTGTGAATGGGCTCTTACTGTTTTGGGAATTTGTCAGATCAGTGGGTTTAGTTCCGCTAAAAGCGGAACTTCAGTAATTTTTTAAACGTTACATCTATTAAATCTTCTGCCCTTGTTGTTTTAACTTTAGATAATAAAACATTTTTTTTCTGCCAGTAAATACATTATACAGCCCACTTCCTGTTTCTTGTCTGGTAAAAAGCCTAGGCTTATGACATCATGCACAGCTCTCTTACTCTCGTGAGAGTTTGCCAGGAAGGGTGGGGGGATGAGCCATAAGAGGGCCAATGGGAGCTGCAGAGCTGGATGTGTGCCTCCTGTGTGCCTCCTGTGTGTCTGGGTAAATCCAGGAAGTGAACAGGCAGCAGCTTCAGCTACCCACAGTTAAAATGGATGCATCCAGGCTCAGTGGAGGGAGATTTCTGCAGCATATTTGGCAAGTACAGAATCACAGTATATATAAAATAATATGCAAAGTGGTTGGAGGGAAGCTTCAAAATTACAAATTATGTGAGCAGACTGCTGTTCCTCTTTAAGGTTTGAAAATGAATGATAAGGTAACGGTGTCCTTCACTGGAAACACCATGGGCATGGTCAGGTGTGCACTGATTTTTGGCCCTATAGAGCAGCGGTCCTCAACCCTGTCCTCAGGGCCCACTAACAGGCCAGGTTTGCAAGATAACTGAAATACATCACAGGTGATATCATTTACTGCTCAGTGATTGCTGTATTCTAGTCTGCATCTCCCAAAGGTAATAAATAAAACCTGGCCTGTTAGTGGCCCCTGAGGACAGGGTTGATGACCATTGCAATAGAGTACCTTCGTGGTGAGGTCACTAATGATCATGGTGTTTTCTGATTACAGTCATCAATCTGTCTATGCTATAAGTGGTCTGCCTTTACAGAATGTGCCCATCATATTTTACCTGAACTTTCTCCTTCTTTTGATGTGTAAAATGGGGTTACATTTTTTTTTGGTGTAAAGGTCACCTCACATCCATTAGGTGAGGAATAAAATGGCTCTGCTGTGACTCTCACACCTTGCATTTACTATAACATTGATTTTTCCTCTTTATAATCCTGCGTTCTAGATGTTTGTTCAGATTCTTCGCATCAGCCTGACTGACCTACTGCTGGAGAAGAAGATTGATAGAGACCTGTACACGCACATCCTTTCATCAAAAGAGGCTGTAAGACTTCATCTTCCTCTCTCCCTTCTTAGAAAGTATGTTATGCTGAACATTGATTAAAGGAGAGCTTCAGGCTAGCGTACTAAATCAAGATGAATTAACAACAGCCCAAATACAAATTCCCTAATATACATGATTTGTCTTACTTTGTGTGTTTTCTTGTTATTCCGCGTTGAATAATGTATGTGTTTTTTTATACTGAATAGTGTGCAGTGAAATTGTTCTTGACTTTCAAGAACTTTGATAAACAGACACTCCCTCCATTATCTGTCCCTGAATATTATTATTATACAGATTTTATATAGCGCCAACAGTTTGCACAGCGCTTAACAAAAGGAAGGCAGACATTACAGTTACATTACAATTTGGTACAAGAGGAATCAGAGAGCCCTGCTCACTAGAGCTTACAATCTAGGAGGGAGGGTCAATTGACACAAAAGGTAATAGCTGTGGGGGTGAGCTAATATAGTGTATTAGTTAGAAGCAGGATATTCTTCTTTAAAGAGAAGGGTTTTCAGGTGGATATATTAGGGGACAGTCGGACAGATTGGGGTAGGGAGTTCCAAAGGATGGGAGAAGCTCTGGAGAAATCCTGTAGGCGAGCATGGGAGGAGGTGACAAGGGAGCTAAAGAGCAGGAGGTCTTAGGAGGACCAAACAGAGCGGCTTGGTTGGTATTTTGAGACTAAGTTAGTGATGTAGCTGGGGGCAGAAGTTGTGGACGGCTTTGTAAATTATTGTTAGTATTTTGAATTTTATTCGTTGGGTGAGTGGAAGCCATTGCAGGGATTTGCAGAGAGGAGTGGAGGACACTGAACGGTTGGTAATATGGAAGAGTCTTACAGCAGCATTCATTATGGACTGAAGGGGGGATAGTGTATGTAACAGTAGTCCAATGACGAGTGTGATGCAGTAGTCGAGGCGAGAGATGACCAGGGAGTGAATTGGAAGCTTAGTGGTGTCATTGATTAAAAAGGGGCGTATTCTAGAGATGTTGTGGAGGCTAAGGCTGCATGATTTGGACAGGGATTGGATGTGGGCCTGAAAGGACAGTTCAGAGTTTAGGGTTACCCCTAGCACCCTGGCATGTGGGGACAGACTGATAGTTGTGCCATTGATCTTGACAGAGAAATCAGTGGAAGGGGCACGTGGGGGAGAAAATATTATTAGCTCGGTTTTAGATAGATTCAGTTTGAGGAAGTGGTTTGACATCCAGGCTGATATGTCTGTTAGTAAATCAGTGATGTGTGAGGAGACTGATGGAGTGAGCTGAGGGGTAGAGAGATAGATTTGGGTGTCATCGGCATATAAATGGTGTAGATCGAGAATAGTAGAGGTCCAAGGACAGAACCTTGGGGGACCCCAACGGTAAAAGGTGTTGGAGAGGAGGAAGTAGAGTTGTAAGTGACACTGAAGGTGCGGGGAGATAGGTAAGATTCGAACCAACGGAGAGCACAGCCATGGATACCAAGCAAATTGAGTTTTTTGAGGAGGAGGGGGTGATCACTTGTATCAAAGGCAGCGTAAAGGTCCAAAAGTAGGAGTACGGAATAATGACTGTTGGTTTTAGCTGTTAGTAAGTCGTTTGTAAATTTTAGGAGAGCAGTTTCTGTGGAGTGCTGTGGACGAAATCCAGACTGAAGGGGATCAAGAAGGTTATTCTCAATGATATGGTCGCTCAGTCAGTTGTAGACTAAACGTCCAAGGAGTTTGGAGGCAAAAGGGATTAAGGAGATGGGTCTTAGGTTGTTAAGATTGGTGGGGTCCAGTGAGGCCTTTTTTGGTATGGGAGTGACTAGTGCATGCTTCAGAAGGTTGGGGAAGATGCCAGTAGAGAGAGAGAGAGGTTGAAGATATGCATTAAAGAGTGTAGGATAGTCAGAGGGTGACCGTGGTATTTGAGAAGCAACGGGGTCCAGCGGGCAGGAGGTTAGGTGGGCGTTAGAAAAAAGTTTATTGACTTCCTCTGTAGTAGTTGGGTTAAACAAGAGTTTTGATTGTACAGGAGGACAAAGATTGTAAAGTGAGGGAGATATCTGTATAGTGGAGGAGATCTCGAGACGAATTGTCAATCTTATTTTTGAAGTGATTAGCAATCTCCTGGGCATTGAGTAAGTTAGTGGGTGGAGGTAATGGTTGACGAAGTAGAGCATTAAAGGTAGAAAAGAGTTGACGGGGACTGCATGAGAGGGTGTTAATGAGAGTGATAAAGTAAGTCTGTTTGGCAGCGTGGAGACAGGAATGGTATTTTTGGAAGGCAGATTTATATTGGCTGAAATTTTGCTGTGACTTTGTCTTATGCCACAGACGCTCAAGAGCACGGCTCTGTTTTTTGAGGCTTTTGGTAATGTCTGTCTGCCAGGGTTGTAGCAGTCGGGGCCTGATTCTGTACATAGTGAGGGGGGCCAAGGTATCCAGGGTGGATGACAGTGAACTGTTGTAGATAGAAGTGGCCAGGTTGGAGCAGGACGAGGATTAGATTTTGGCATTGAGATAATCTCTAGCAGAAAAAAGAAGAGAAGGGTTAAGATGGCGAAGGTTTCTACGGGTAATTGTTTGGTAGTTGGAAGGCAAAGAAGAGGAAGACAAGGAGAGAGTGAAACTAATAAGATGGTGATCAGAGAGAGGAAAAGGAATGTTGGAGAGGTTGCGTGGAGTACATCGGTAGGAGAATATGAGGTCAAGGCAGTTGCCAAAAGAGTGAGTAGAAGCGTTTGCCCATTGTTTCGGGTCAAAAGAGGAGGTTAGGTTCAGAAATTTAGAAGTAGCGGGAGTGTTAAGATTAACAGGGATGTTGAAGTCACCAAGAATGATTGTTGGGATTTCAGAAGAGAGAAGGTAAGGTAGCCAGGCAGAGAAGTCGTCAAGGAAGCTTGATACCGGTCCAGGAGGCCGATAGATCACAGCAATTCTCAACAAAACTGGAGAAAATAGACGAATACAGTGAGCTTTAAATGAGGAGAGGGACAGAGAGGGGGGTGAATGAAGAACCTGAAGAAAAGTGCTTTGAGGGGATAGGAGGATTCCAACACCACCTCCTTTCCGTCCACTAGGCCTGGGAGAGTGAGTCCACAGGAGGCCACCATGGGAGAGGGCAGCAGGAGAAGGAAAGTCAGATTCTTGAAGCCACGTCTCCGTAATTGCAGGTAGGTTGAAGGAGTTTGTGATAAATAGCTCATAGACGGTGGTAAGTTTGATGCAAACCGAACGGGCATTCCAAAGGGCACAGGAAAAGGGAAGGCTGGTTCTAGGCAGAAGAGGAATAGAAATTAGATTGTGTAGTGAATATCTTGCTTGTACCATAGTTAAAAGAGAAGTTTGGGGTACAGATTTTTTTCTAAATCATACTTACCTTGGTGGATGCAGCATCGGTCCCCCGCCACCTCTAACACTGAGAACCGAGTGATATGGGTTCTCACAGTTCCCCTAGCAGAGAGCTAAAAACTGTCAGTCACCGGCTCTCTGCTCTGCCCCCTCACTCACTGGAGCACTGGTCTGTAGACGGGCGGGAGCGGCCGGCTCAGGCTCTCAGTAGCTCGCTGAGAGGCTGAGCTGGGTGCTAGTCCAGGCATGTCGGCGGATGCCAACCCCCAGTGTCGTGATCTTGCCCGAGCCTGGACTGGCTCTGTGACGTCAGCAGACAGCGGACTTTGCCTAGGCTGAGATATGATCAGTAAGCTGCAGGCAGGAAGAAGCTTTTTCCAAGTCTCCTCTTTCCCAGTGATCAGACTTTAACACTGCAACCTTAAAACAAGATGCTGACCCTGTATAGTCCCTCAACAAAGATGGGCCCATCCTTCTAGGGAGAAAACTAGATTACCATATTTTTAGAGGGAATACTTTGATCTTGGTCAGAAATACCTGAAAGTGGTATACCAACACTTCATTTAGCATGCATGTACTTACAGTTTTTGATGCTAAATAAATTTCATAAACCAATCAAAATGAATTTGCTTACCTAATAGTTTAGCCTGAAACGATAGGCTTTGCTGATATATTGCAGGATTGCTCTCAATCTTTTGTAGAAGCTCTGACTGTATAGTTATACTAAATATAGGTAAGCATGCAGCTGTTGTCTTTCTGCATCAGGAGCTGGAGCAGCTGGAACAGACATACCGCTCTAGAATGGCTTCCAGCAAGGAGACTCGAGGACAGGGCTCAGAATTTCAGACTATGGAGGACATTGAAAGAAGGGAGAGAGAATACTCTGACCACCTTATTCAAAATGTATGTACAAGGTTGGTTGCAATGACCCCCATCAAGGTCTGTACTATATATGATGGCACAAAGAGTTGCGATGTGCGGCTGTTTACAGCTTGTACGAGGGTTGTATCAAAAGTAATACAAACGTGGGCATAAATTTTTCATTTATTTTTATATTCATTTATCTACCGGAAATCCTCTCTCATTTCCAGTCCGCTTTTCCATTGAGGAGATCTCGTACTTGGCCATGGAAGGCCTCCAGCCCAAGTCCATAACAGTAAAATGAGGATTCCCACAACAGAGGAGCCACCTGGCCCACGTGTCCTTATACAGGATCATTAAAATGGCCATAATGGACGAAGAAGAGAAATTCTTTTGCCCTGTTTGTAAAACCCCTCCCTCCAATCTGCACCCTTGCTGCTTATGTAGCCATACATTGTGCTTTGCTCAGTTCATTTACAACAACTGAATTAAAAAAAATATTTATTTTATTAACTTACATAGGTTGTTCAAATTTCACATGTTGATAAAATACCTCTTCCTCTATAGTAACACCTCTTCTTTTCTTCTTTTACATTGCAAATAAATAACAAAGTGCAAACAGAAGCAACATACCGTCATTGAGTTCTTGACCAAGGAGAGGTGCTGGCTGTCCGACATCCAAAGAATGCAGAATGTTTACAGAAAGGACACCATTGACAAGAGTAATGTCTTGTCAATGATGTCATCTCCGTAACCATTCTGTAGCTTTTAGTTGATGATGGACAGCCTGCACCCCTCCTCATCAAGAACACAGTGATGGTATTTTGCTTCTGCTTGGAATCCATTATTTACCTGCAGTGAAAAAGAAAAAGCAGAAGAGTTACTATAGAGGAAGAGTTACTCTACCAACATGTGAAATTTGAATGACCTATGTAAATTAATAAAAAAATGTATGCCCTCACATCTACTGGACCTGCCCTTTTAATAGCTCCATTTTGGCGCTCAACACAACAACTACTGACCCGCCTCTTTAAAATGCCTATACCCATGACACCAAAATTCTTTTTGCTGGGCCTCTCTCAATTGAAAATAGACAAACCCCATAGGACATTACTTAGACACATTTTCAGGGCTGCACAATGCCTCTTTGCCATTAACTGGAAGAAACGCTCACCTCCCTCCCCGGAAGCCCTGTATGCTAGGGTCAAGGATGTTGAGCTTATGGAGAAAATGACCGCTAGAATACGGGACAGACTAGAGGACCACGATAAGGTTTGGGAGCTGTGGCATCTCCGGGAGGATCCACCCTGAGCTGGTGACGGAGCCAAAGCGATAACCCTCTACTTTCCCTCCTTTCTTCCCCCTCACTCTCTATATTTTTTCTTTTTCCCTCTCTCCTTCTTGTTACTCTCCATGCAATGTTTTGTATGATACTAGACTCCATGTATTGTTTAATACTGTTCTAAAGCAACTTTATCACTGAAGTTGAAATGTATAATGCTAATTTTGAAGAAGGTTCCTCCCTTCTCAACGCTACTGTGTTCTTTCACGCATTGTTTTATTTTTCTCTTATATTCTTGTAATGTTTCTCTATTGAGACAAGCAATAAAAATCTTACTTGAAAAAATGTATGCCCACTTTTGGTACCTTTTTGGTACAGCTCTCGTGTTACGTCACCTTGTGCTAGCTAAGCTTTGTTTTATAACAAGAATTTAAGTCACCATAGACTTAATGGCTTCTTGTGTTTCTGAGGAACTTTATATATCCCCACTAGAATTCTCACATCCACTCTACTGCTGGTAAATGGTGCTGTCTCACCACCCTGACAGATTCTTCATAATACGGGGTAGGGTGTTTGCTGCAAAGACACGTTTGGTATGCCCATGTGGAAAAGGTGGTGTATACACAGATTTCTGCAATGAAAAATTATTTTTGGAGCTTTCAAAAGATGAAAAGGGAGCAAGTGTTTTAAATACCAGTAGCCACCCAAAGCTGAATGTCTTTGAGAGCTCCTCTGTGATGCAGCAGTGTCAGGCCATGTGGCTCTTTGTGGGGACAGGTATTCCTATCAATGATAACAAGAATTTAAGTCACCATAGACTTAATGGCTTCTTGTGTTTCTGAGGAACTTTATATATCCCCACTAGAATTCTCACATCCACTCTACTGCTGGTAAATGGTGCTGTCTCACCACCCTGACAGATTCTTCATAATACGGGGTAGGGTGTTTGCTGCAAAGACACGTTTGGTATGCCCATGTGGAAAAGGTGGTGTATACACAGATTTCTGCAATGAAAAATTATTTTTGGAGCTTTCAAAAGATGAAAAGGGAGCAAGTGCTTTAAATAACAGTAGCCACCCAAAGCTGAATGTCTTTGAGAGCTCCTCTGTGATGCAGCAGTGTCAGGCCATGTGGCTCCTTGTGGGGACAGGTATTCCTATCAATGATAACAACACACTAGTAATGCATGCTGATTCCCCACATTTATTTCCAACTTTTAGGTTGATAATATGTAATAAATTCACCAACCAAACTATTCAAATCTAATTCTAAGTAATCAGATTTCCTGTTCAAAGGTCAAATGTTTGCCTGAAGTTTAGTTTTGTAAAATCTAAATTCCAGTATAAAGTGTCCACATATGGTAAATGGATGATTCCAAACTCAAATTATTAAGAGGAACTGGTATGGACCAAAAAATGATGTGAAACTAGAAAATAAAGTCAATGGTGCACGGTGTGGATCTGTGACTGAGTCAACAACGGGGTACAGAACTTCCGTAGCTGTAAACCAACATCTCGATATGGGGCATCAGAATGAAAACATCAGGAAGTAAGATAAGACGGGTACTCTTACCAGATGACGTGGACTCCACTGTCATATGACATGGAGTCAATGGTGCATGGAGCCAAACGTAGGCTGGAAAACGATATCCGGAACGGTGGAACCTCTGTCTCCCTTCTTGACTTCTCTGGTGGGGTGAAGAAACATCAGGAAGGGCCGCCAACTGGATATCAGCCAATAGACCTCAAGGATGTGTTCCAAGGAGAAGCCGGGGACAGATTTGATCCAGACCCCGTGATGGAAGTAGGGCTACTGGAAGGCAGTTTCTTGCATCGGGATAATATGCAAATAAAAAATAAAAAGCTTCTGCATAGTGCAGGTAAACCAGGGATTTTTATTTCTAAAAATACCATACAAAAAATGGATAAAAGTGATCACAATTAAAATAAAATCTAAGCAGCGCAAGGAAGGGGAGATCGCCCGACGCGTTTCGACCAAGGGGGTCTTCAACAGGGGCATGAGCTTCTCCCTTCACGCTGCTCCTATATATAAATATCTAATCCAATAAGATAACCCCTATAGCCAATCACAGTGGAGCTACAAAGGTCAAGTAATCAGGAACTGGATCCTGTTGATCGCTAGACCAATCAGAATCATGAATAAAACAGCCGGTGAGTGTAGGACCCAATAGCGCAGTCTAATAATGAGACTGATGGCTGTCATTATTAGACTGCGCTATTGGCTATAGGGGTTATCTTATTGGATTAGATATTTATATATAGGAGCAGCGTGAAGGGAGAAGCTCATGCCCCTGTTGAAGACCCCCTTGGTCGAAACGCGTCGGGCGATCTCCCCTTCCTTGCGCTGCTTAGATTTTATTTTAATTGTGATCACTTTTATCCATTTTTTGTATGGTATTTTTAGAAATAAAAATCCCTGGTTTACCTGCACTATGCAGAAGCTTTTTATTTTTTATTTGCATATTATCCCGATGCAAGAAACTGCCTTCCAGTAGCCCTACTTCCATCACGGGGTCTGGATCAAATCTGTCCCCGGCTTCTCCTTGGAACACATCCTTGAGGTCTATTGGCTGATATCCAGTTGGCGGCCCTTCCTGATGTTTCTTCACCCCACCAGAGAAGTCAAGAAGGGAGACAGAGGTTCCACCGTTCCGGATATCGTTTTCCAGCCTACGTTTGGCTCCATGCACCATTGACTCCATGTCATATGACAGTGGAGTCCACGTCATCTGGTAAGAGTACCCGTCTTATCTTACTTCCTGATGTTTTCATTCTGATGCCCCATATCGAGATGTTGGTTTACAGCTACGGAAGTTCTGTACCCCGTTGTTGACTCAGTCACAGATCCACACCGTGCACCATTGACTTTATTTTCTAGTTTCACATCATTTTTTGGTCCATACCAGTTCCTCTTAATAATTTGAGTTTGGAATCATCCATTTACCATATGTGGACACTTTATACTGTGTTTGTTCATTTCATTTCACTTATGGTTTTTGCACATATGCTTTACTGTTCAGTACAGCATCTCTTACTTAATTGTTTCACTACACCCTAACTTCCTATTACTTCTTAGCGCTGCATTTTTTTCCCATTTACCAGTTATTGTTTGTCACAATGTATGCAGCTGCTGGCTCACATATATTTTATTTTTGCTATTAGAGCGCAGTGTTTTCTTATTCTCTTAAATCTAAATTCCAGGCTGAAGCCACCTTATAACAGCTGCAGCAGATGGACAGACCCTATATGAGCTGCTGAGAACTCACTAGTGCAGTTTTTGACAGATACACTCATGGCCAAAAATATCGGCACCCCTGCATTTCTGTCAGATAATGCACCATTTTACCCAGAAAAAATGTTACAATTACAAATGTGTAGGCATTCTCATGTTTATTTCTTTTGTTTGTATTGGTATGACACAAAAAAGTGAAGAAACAAAAAGCCAAATCTGACTCCTTTCACACAAAACTCCAAAAACAGACTGCACAAAATTATTGGCACCTTCTCAAAATTGTAAGAAATAATTGCATTCCAGGTTTGTGATACTCCTGTAATTTGTAATTAAACTCACTTGTATCAATTAACAGGCGCTGACAATATAGAAATCACACCAGCAACCAGTTAAAATGGTGAAAAAATGACTGAACCTGTTGTGTGTCTCTGTGTGCCACATGGAGCATGAAGAGGAGACAGAGCAGCAAAGAATTGTCTGAGGATTTGAGAACAAAAATTGTGGAAAAGCATGGACAATCTCAAGGTTACTGTGTCAGCTCGCACTATGTCGCCATCAGAATGAAAAGGAACGCTATGGTAGGAGACCCAGGAGGACCCCACTGCACACACAGAAACATAAAAAAGCCAGATTGGAGTTTGCCAAAACTTACCCGAGGAAGCCAAAACCTTTTTGCGAGAATGTGCTGTGGACAGACTAAACAAAATTACAGCTTTTTGGTAAAGCCCATAATTCTACTGTTTTCAGAAAAAGAAATGAGGCCTTTAAAGGAAATAATACAGTCCCTACAGTCAAACATGGTGGAGGTTTACTGATGTTTTGGGGTTGCTTTGCTGCTTCAGACACTGGATGTCTTGACCATGTTCATGGCATTATGAAATCTGAAGACTACCAAAGAATTCTGGGGTGCAATGTAGGGCCCATTGTCAGAAATTTGGATCTCGGTCAGAGGTCATGGGTCTTACAGCAGGACAATGACCCAGAAATGGTTTAGACAAAGCGCTGGAGAGTACTGAACTGGCCAGCAATGAGTCTAGATCTAAATTCCATAGATCACCTGTGGAGAGATCTCAAGACAGCAGTAGGGAAAAGGAACCCTTCCAATCTGAGAGACCTTGAGCAGTTGGCGAGAGAAGAGTGGTCCAAAATTCCGGTATAAGAAACTCATTAATGGTTACAGGAAGCGATTGATTTCAGTTATTCTTTCCAAGGGGTGTGCTACCAAATATTAAATTGAGGGTGCTAATAATTGTCCAGTCCATTTTTGAAGTTTTGCGTGGAATGCGTCAGATTTGGCTTTTTATTTCTTCACTTTTTTTTGTGTCATACCAATACAAACAAAAGACATAAACATGAGAAAGCCTAAACATTTGTAATTGCAACAGTTTTCTGGGTGAAGTGGTGCTTTATGTGACAGAAATGCAGGGGTGCCAAGATTTTTGGCCATGACTGTATAAGAAATGCCAGCTGTGCATCCATTTAAAACTGAATTTTGGTAGTCCATGCTTAAAACTGATAGTCATGAAGTTTTTTTTTTTCGAATGTATTCTGCTACAGTTAGAAGGCTTCTGGAGGCAGATCGAGAGCACCCATCAGTTCCTTCATGAGAAGGTGAAGTGCTCATACGATGAAGCTGGAAGAATTATGATGAAACTGATATTAAAAATGATTGCAGTGGAGAGCATCCTGTGCGACTCTCAGGAGGAGCTGGCCATGGTAATTTTACCTTCCATACATTACATATCATTCTTTACCCAAAGGGCATGTAAACTAGTGAGAGTTTCCCTGCTACTGGTATAGTAAAATGCTTTTTGTCTTTTTCAGCTTCTTACTGATTGTGAGTTTTTTCACTTATTCTCTTTTCATTACCTCTCTTCTTCTCTTTTTTTTTTTTTTTTTTTTTAAACATTTTATTTTAACTTCCACTTTCTGAAAGAACATAATGTAGGGCAGTGGAATGAATAGCATTCATTACCTCTCCCATTGCCTTAAAAGCAATTTCATGCACAACATAAGTGATCTAATGGTATCTTGGAAACTGCGTGTGCGCTGCAATCATGAAGTGTACTCTAGATACCCCTGAGTCATTTGATCTCAATAGATTGTCTATTCTTCAGCGGCTTCTCTGTGCTATTCTGGACAAGCCTGCAGCATCACTCGAGAGTGACATCGGGACACCCCAGGGATATGTGATGGGCAGCCAAGGATATTTGTAGGCTAGGGTATCAGGAAATGTACAAATAGTTAAGTATGTGAGGCCAAGATCTAAGTGGAAAGGTGTCATCATTGGACACTTCCAGATCCTCCAATCATACAAGACTTTGAGTGTGGAAAAGACCAATGTTCCCTAAAGCTAGTCATATAGTAATTGTAGTTCAGCTGGTCCTTCCTGGGGCAATCAGTGTGTAGGTTCCCCCCGCTTGACAGTAGACAATTGTTTTAAGTGTTACTAAAGGCTCGTTTAAAAAAAAAAAAAAATAGACATGTCTATACGTACCTGCTCTGTGCAGTGGTTTTGCACAGAGCAGCCCGATCCTCTTCTAGGGTCCCCCACCAGCTCTCCAGGCCCCACCTAACCCTGTATGGCAAGCTTAACTCCTGTCCTCCAGTATGCCAAACTAGTCACATTTTGAGATTTTTCCTCAGTAGAAAAGGCTGTGATAATTACTAAGCCAGCAATTAAAATATATGTAAACTTTAAATTCAAAAATGGGATAATAGTTTACACTCTACTTGTTCCTGCACTGTATTTATTTATTTTCTCACTTTTGCCTTCACTTTTGCCTTCTGTGTGGTGATCCTACCCGTTCTTTAACTGACTGTCCCAAGGTGACAAAGCCCTCTTAGCTGCTTGCTAAACTGAAGGAGTGTGGTCACCCTAAGCTGTGCTGTGGATTAAAACGTATGTTATACAAAAGGACGCTGGTATGAAATGGGTACCGGTTGTGTCTCAGTCCCGACTAGTACATACACCACAACTATCTATAGCCCATGGGACTTTTATTGAGTCACAACACCAAGGTAAAATATAGGAAAATGTATTACATGAAAAAATACATACAGTATCTCACAAAAGTGAGATGTCCTTCTGGGACAACAGCAATGCAGACCAATTTGATGCAGTGTGCGGTGTATGGTCTGAGCTCTGACAGGCTGACCCCCCACCCATTCAACCTCTGTGCAATGCTGGCAGCACTCATGTGTCTATTTCCCAAAGACAACCTCTGCATATGACGCCGAGCACGTGCACTCAACTTCTTTGGTCGATCATGGCGAGGCCTGTTCTGAGTGGAACTTGTCTTGTTAAACATCTGTATGGTCTTGACCACCATGCTGCAGCCCAGTTTCAGGGTCTTGGCAATCTTCTTATAGCCTAGGCCAGCGTTATGTAGAGCAACAGTTCTTTTTTTCAGAGACTTCTTTGCTATGAGGTGCCATGTTGAACTTCCAGTGACCAGTATGAGAGAGTGAGAGGGATAACACCAAATTTAACACACCTGCTCCCTATTCACACCGAGACCTTGTAACACTAACGAGTCGAATAGCACCGAGGAGAGAAAATGGCTACTTGGGCCCAATTTGGACATTTTCACTTAGGGGTGTACTCACTTTTGTTGCCAGAGGTTTAGACATTAATGGCTGTGTTGAGTTATTTTGAGGGGACAGCAAATTTACACTGTTATACAAGCTGTGCACTCACTACTTTACATTGTAGTGTCATTTCTTCAGTGTTGTCACATGAAAAGATGTAATAAAATATTTACAAAAATGTGAGGGTGTACTCACTTTTGTGAGATTCTGTATATTATAAAACACAAATTATTACACATGTATACCAACAGTGAAAAAACATCATCATCTGCAGCTGGGAGTGTACAGTGCATGTGTGGCTTCAGCCTTGATCACAGATCTCCATTAGGTCATTTGTGATGTGACGGTTTGGAATTTTTGTCTTTTCATTGTGATCTGTTGGGACGCCTGGAGATCCACATATTGGGCACATGTTCTTTCCATCTTCCCCGCCTCTCTACAACTCCCGAGTAGAGTATGATGTGCATCTGGGATGGCCCCTGCCTGGCCTTTTACACATTTGGAAGTTTTAGTTATTGGCTTTTAATTCTAAGTTAATTATATTACTTTATCTACGCAAAGGCTTTTGAACAGATTTCATAATTATATATCCCTGTGTGCTTCTCTTGAGGAAGCAAGTTTTTATCTCGTGAAACGTGTAGAGAATTTAAGCAGAGACCAACTTGATTGATGGACAGCATCAGCTCAGTTGTCATAGGTCTTTTCAGGCATGAAGGTTTTTGAATGCCATTTGATGATGTTTTTTCACTGTTGGTATACATGTATAATAATATGTGTTTTATAATATATGTATTTTTTCATGTAATAAATATTCTTATAATTTACCTTGGTGTTGTGACTCGATAAAAGTCTCATGGGCTATAGATAGTTGTGGTGTATAAAACCTGTATGTCCTGATTCACAACCAGAACATACAGCTTGTTTGCTGTCTTGAGCTTCAGTATCACCCACAGACTTAGTGGTTAACAGTAGCTTGGGCCCTGTCCCTATTGGCTAGACACTGGCTGGCTATGTCATTGAGGGGAGACATGACACTGTGCATAGAGATTAGAAGACCAAAAGTTGAGTGCAGTGATCCATTATTGAGTAAACCTAGTTTAGGTAAATGTTTTTGTTTTTTTTGTGGAGAGATTTATACCTAAGTCACTTGACCAATGTAAAGGAAATGCCAGTATAACATTTTGAGGATGCTTAAGGAGTGGAGATAAGAAACATTGGCATGGTTTTTCACAGGGCCCTTTCAGGAGAGGGGTTGTCTCGTGAATCACAGCTACACCGGGATGGAAAACCGAAACCCTAAAAAGCCACTGTATACAATCCTTTTTATGTTTTCTCTGAGAAATATCACATTTACAATCTAATGATCATATCTGAAACTTAAAGGAAATACAAGAAAAGATGATCCGCTGGGAGCACATGGCGAAGGTGGTGGATTCCATGAAATACCAGATACAGGAGGAGAGTGAATGCCGGCTTGGTGCTGTTTCCAAAACCCTGGAACAGCTGACCTTAAAGAAGAAGATTACTGTGAAACAGAAGGAGAGACACCTCACCGATCTCTTCAAAGCATTCTGGGAGGAAGTGTCACGGTACAACAAGGGTGAGTGGTGTCCAGTTATATCCTTTAAATCTTGATGGACTGTTGAAACTTCTGCTTTTATGCATGCAACCTTGAAAACTCTGTTGAAAATTTGGTTATTGCAGTGCCTGTTATCTGCATGCTGTCCTGATATAAGTCCACATGTTTTAAACCACAACACTAAATGCACACAAAGTTCAGATGCGTGCATTCTTCTGGTTTGGGGACAGGATTGTTCAGGTGCTCACATACTCTCTGATAAGACAAGCTTGGTTCTTGGATCTCTTATTAAGGTATCAAAAAATTCCACAATTATGTAACACATGGCTTCTTACATTGAAAAAAAAAATATTAAGAGCAGAATCCATTTTAAAGGCTAAGTTCGTATTTAGAGTTGGTTTACACCAGAACACACCTTTCCTGCGCCGGGTTCAAACCGCTCCTGTGATTTGCATGTGGGTGCTATTGTATTGTTAAAGGTAAACGGTACCCCAAATGCAGATCACAAATGCAGTGCTTTTGCAAGCACCAAATCGCAGTACCATGTGATTTTGCATGTTTATAAACATGGTGCATGCACTACTTTTTCTGCATTACAGTGCGATTTGCAGCCCATTAAAATGAGGTGGCTACAAAATGGCACCCCAGAGGAATGCGCCAGATTTGTATAGGGACCCGCATGTTCCAGTGTGATCCAGGTGTGAACTGGCCTTTTAGGAAAAAAAAAAATAAATAAACTGCTTAACAACAGGTATAACATGTAGCGTGTTGCTAAAGGTGGACTAAGTCTTTAAAATCTGTTTTTACACTTTTACTGTCTATGCAGGTGAAAAAAATGCACATAGACACATCCCAGCGAATGTATCACAAAGCACATCACCAATGCATATGCACTGACCATGCACACCAGTGTAAACCTATCTTTACATTATAATACAAATATACTGTAAGTACCTTACAAACAATGAATGTAGGAGCCCAGCACAATTTGCCCCCTCCATCAAGGTTTGTCTCAAACCCTGAAGCTTTTAATATAATGGTGTAGAGATTAAAGTGATACTAAAAGAAAAAAACATGTTATACTTCCCTGCTCTGTGCAATGGTTTTACACAGTGCAGCCCCAATTCTCCTTTTCTTGGGTACCCCATTGGTGCTCTGAGCTCCTCCCCCCTGCTGAGTGACCCCATAGCAATCTGCTTACTATGGGGGCACTCCTGCATGCTCACTCCTGTGTGTCCAATGGCTCCCGCTGCTGTGTCTGAGCCAATGAGGAGGGAGAGAGGTGGGAGAGCAGCTGCTCCCTTGCACATCACTGAATGAGATCGGGCTCAGGTAAGAACTGGGGAGGGGGGGCTGGATATAGATTTTTTTACTTTCTTGCATAGAATGCATGAAGGTAAAAAACCTTCACCCTTTAGAACCACTTTAAAATGGTTGTATACCCCCAATGCGGAAGTTGTACCTATAGGTAAGCCTATAATAAGGCTTACCTGTTGGTACTGTGAATATCTCCTAAACATGTGCCGTTTAGGAGATATTTACCTTGTAGTGCGCCGTTTCTTCATTAGCAAGGTGCCGTGACTGACGGCTCCCACGCGCATGCGCGGGAGTGATGTCACGCTACTCTGGCCAAAACAATACAAAATATTTTACAGCGTACACATACAAGAATGACATTTCCTGCAGGGCTAGTTAAAAACACCTGAACATATTCAAAAAATACGGGGGGTTTGGTCACACTATATGGTCATATAGTGCTAAGCCCACTTACTGCGACAAAGTACCCCGAATTAGTGGGTCCTACTCTAGTAATAGAATGGATGCTACTCTGGCCAGTCACAGAGCCAGAGTCCGCGGCCCCGTAAGGAAGAGGGGCGAAGATGGATGCGGACACCAGCGGGGGGCAGCGCAGGCTTCGTTTGCAGGTAAGTGGCACATAATGGGCTAGTATGCGATGCATCCCTACCCTATCCTCCCTAACCTACATTAATAGAGGATGCCAATGGTAATATGACAAGGTGTAGGCCCCACAGGCGAGCACGTAGTGACTGGAAGGGTGAGGTATGGGTATGTATATGTTTACTAGCTACAAATCTCTTCTCCTGTTCAATCCTGTAGCTGTATATCTCTGATTGAAAATGTGTACTTAATCAATTACTCTGCTAATTACGGTTGTGTCTGTCCTTACCTTCTGTATGGTATCCAAGCATTTTCTAAGGTGTTGTTTCAAGCTAATTTGTATGCTCTGTCTTATTCGTTTTGACAACAATAAAACACCTTTGTTTTGTTAAAAAAAAGCAATAGAAATTAAAGTTTTGGAATTCAGATAAAAAATTTAATTGACTGGGTCTGAAATAAAAATATATTTCTTTATACCACACTGCTAAAACATCTTAACTAAAGATCACTAAGAAGAAAAAAAACCTGTTTTATCACAACAGTAAAGGGTACTTACAAAAAATATACTGTATGTGAATATTTCTTAAACTGGAGTCATTCTGTAGATTAGAAGTGTTTTGTATATAGAAGAGTCTAGGAATCACATGTTCATTATACATGTATTCTAATCCAGGCACAGAACAGCCATTCTTTCTAAGCAAACTGACTGCCAGACTGAGCGCTGGAGGGGCTTTGGGTGCACTGACTTCAATTTAACTGAGGTCAATGTCTGCTTATGCATTCTGCACAGTTCAGGATCATGTATCATTAACCATTCAAACTGTGGATACCAATGAAATCATGTATAATGTATTCATGATATATGAATTTAGTATGTTAAATTGTGTTCTTTATTGTACCAACATAATTCATATACACACATGGCTTTATTAAAGGAAGAGCTCCAGTTAAACTGCTAAGTACACACTTGTAATTTATTTGACCTGTTTTACTAGACAAAATATTTTTGATTTTTTTTTTTTTAAGTGGCTTTAGTAATTCCACACACCCTGGACACTTTTATTAGCCACTTTTATTAGCCAGTCCGTGACTATTGTTCCTTTTTGTGCAACCATGCCGCTTCATTAGTCAATAATCATCCTTTGGCCTCCTCATTGGCAACGCTCTTTGCTTTACTTTTCCTGTAAGGCTGTTTAAACATCTCCTGAATCCCCAGTCCTTAAAGTGGTTGTATTCCTTTACATTCTTTGCATTCTCTGCATTAAGGTAGAAAACTTTCCAATAGCAGTGCCACCCCCCCCCCCCCAGCCCACCTCCTATCCCCTTTGTGCGGACGCCTCACATGCCCTTAAGGGATTTCGGGTGGCGGGGCGGTGTTTAGGATCGCTTGACCGCCGTGAATGGCTGTCACATCGGTCATATGATCGTAAAGCTCCCGATTGCTTCTTGCAAGCTTTCTGTTAGCCGCCGGTATCTGTGCCGGGAGCGCCCAGGGGGCGCAATCACAGCAAAGCTATGTCTGCAATTGGTACGCAAATATGCGGCCTCTCAGCGCCAAGGCCCACTCGTCCAGAGGCCACATATTTGCGTGCCGTCGGTGTCTAGGGTTTAATCACTTACCTGAGCCCTGTATCAATCCAGTGCTGTGCCTGTTTGCCGGTCCTCTCCTCTCTCTCCCAGCTCTCACAGTCTTTGCTGAAAGCAGTTGGAGCCATACACTGTGTGTATCTATGTATGCACACAGCCCAGCTCTGGAGTAAGCCCGCACGTCTGCCCCCCCCCCCCCCCGGCAAGCACCTTGCTGGAGGCAGACACAGAAGAGGAATGGACAGTGTCAGCGTTGGACCCCAGAAGAGGAGGTTCTGGGCCACTCTGTGCAAAACTACAGAGTAGGTACAGAGTAGGTAATAACATGTTTGTTATTTTAATAAAAAAAATAATGATAACCTTTACAACTGCCTTAAAACATGCTAGAATGACAGTACCATGCAGTGAAATAGATACTGATTATCTCACAGCACTGGCACTTTGATTCCTGGTGTACATGGGATTACATTCTGGTTAAAGAAAAGCATGTTTGCTACCTATCACAGCAATATGAGCTTCTTGGGCATTCCATTTCAAAACCGTGGGCATTAATATAGAGTCCACACCCACCTCCCGCCCCTTCTTCTTTGCAGCTTTAACCTTTAGTCCCAGTTTACAAATTTGAGATGTGAGAACGCACGCGATTCCAGTGCGGGTTCCTGCATCCCATGTCACCCGCCAGCGGTTCACACTGCCCTATGTGAACTGCTGCGAGTATCAATAGCAAGTTAATGACACCCCCAGATCAGTTCGCATATCGCAGTGCGAACTGTCAAATGGTGCAGGAATCAGATCGCATAGGTGTGAACACCTATGTGTTCTGATTCCAGTGCAGACCAAAAAAAGGGTCCTGCACCATTCTGGTGCGAATGCGATGCAATTTCAGCCATACATTTTATATGGCTGAAATCACATCGCAGAGACATCGCATGTGATCTGCGGTGCGAATCACATGCAATGTCTGTCATCGCACTAGTTTGAACCCAGCCTTAACAGTCTTTCCTCTTCTGGGAAGGCTATCCCGAAGATTTTGTGGTTTCATTAGTGCATTAGTGTTGAAGTCATGACTTTGTGCAAAATCTGGTGAAGTTCTGCATAGAAACCAATCAACTTCCAGTTTTTTGGGTTTTTTTTGTCAAACCCAATTGAACAAGCTGAAGTTAGAAGCTGCTAACATGCACAGCTGCATGATATTTTGCACTCTCCAGTTTTAGTAAATTAGCTCCAAGTCTTTATGGATCTTTCTTTGAGCACAACACGCTGGGACAGAAAAGAGGGTTTCCTAAAGTGTTGCCACGAGGTTGGAAGCACGCGGTTTTCTAAATGTCTTTGTAAGCTGTAGCATTTCCAGTATCGTTCGCTTAAACCACGTAAGTGATCATTTAGAGTGGTGTCCACAAATGTTTTCCCATATAATAGGTGTGATGATACAGTGTCCACAAAGGTTTGAAGGCATATAGTGCACATAAACCATTCTTTAATTTAAACCATATAGAAGTTACACACCCTCCCAGCCTTGCTGCCAATCCAAGACCAATCTGGCCCAAATCCTACAAGATTTTAGTTGTGTAGCCTCCATGGTGCCATACAGTGGCTTATCAAAATCTTCTCTGCTGGGCCCACTTATGCACTGTAATCTCCAAGATGGGGTTGTAATACTTTGCTTGCGTGAAAATCACCCAAACACCAAACTCACATCTATTATAAATACTCCCCTAAATCCCAGGGGCACGGGGCCTTATTCAGCTGCACAGTTTGAGAAAAGTAAACCCTTTGGTCTCACTTTCCCTGTTGAACTGATCACTTGTTTGATACAACAATGGAACAGTAGCAGTTGTATTGTAACAGGAGAAGCAGGTCTCTATGGTGGCCAGGAGCAGAGTAGGGAACAATGGGGAAAATTTCAGAAGGTGACTCTACCTGCCAGACTACCTAAAATATTACTTTTATGTGGAATGACGCTTCTGAGAAACGTCTTCTTTAATTACAGATGCAAAACTGCCTTCCTATTTGTTTACAATTTTCTACGGGCTAAGTGGAATTGCTAATTTAAACATGCATAGCTGACTAAGCATGAAGGAGACAGCCCTTAGTCTTATATCAGTCTAGGCAGCCCTGAGTCCCATATCATAACTAATTAAAGTATTTAAATTGGAAGGGAACTTTCTTAGCAAGGTACATAATAAGCAATACCGGCGATCAAGAAACGGCCAAGTTTGTTTTTTCTCAGCCGTTTATGCTCAAAGCAAGACAAGGGTTCATAATTAGAAACTCCTTAAGGAATGCCAGATGATGAGCTTCAAACTCTGCTTTATGCTGAATATTATTTCTACAATTTTTTTTTTTTTTGCCGTATTCATTCTACCCCATCATTACGAAATCTGTTATTTAAAGTAGAACTGAAATTGGAAGAAAAAATATCAACCACCATCCCCCATCTTCCCAAAAACATGGATAAACAGACCTCCAACAGCTTCTTCTGTCTACCTAGTATGCCCAGCAGGTTGGCTGCATTTAGTTCTGCCATAGGAAATAATGAGTGACCTGGAGTAGCCATCACGATGGCCTAGATGGAGATGGGCGGCATCTTGACTGGCGGTCAGGTTGGACATTTAAAAGTAGCCATTTTCTGCAGATATCTAGATGTATTTATCTATTCACATGCAGTACAATTCATGGAGCATCATATGCTGATGTATTTCATTCAGGCGTATGCTTTAATTTCTATACATCTCTCTGTTTATTAAATTACAGCTGCTTGAATACATACAATTGTGAGCACTACACACTTGGCCTATTTAATCCTTGTCTTGGAAATTTTAGAGATCGGCAACTCCTCCTTTCCCAATATTGATCAGTGATTTCGAATTAATAATTAACTACTGCAGTAGGGAACAGACACAAAACGATACACCCATCATCTTCCCACATACCTGGTGCATTTCAGTTTTTATTATAACCATGCTAGCATAGGCATCACATTAATATTACAGTTGTAAGCAGTATATTAGCAGGATAGTTTCTTAGCAAGGTGTAGGGAATGTGAGAATGTGGCAGAAGAGTTGGCATGATGTCAACAACGTTGGCTGCAGTAGACAAAGCATGCAAAATGAAATAAATGTACTGCATATACAGAGGTTAAAATTTCTTTCACATCCTCAAATTACACCTTCTAAATAAACTCACCATTTGAAAGATCTATTCTAGTAAGACATATTGCAATTCCTTGTTTTATTCCTAATAAAGATGCTGCTAGGCAGAAACACTAACCGGGTGCCTTGAGCTACTGGCCACAACAGCTGCTTTCTCAGGACTGGATTTTACAGTGACTTCTTTATGTACTGCAGTACAATAAATTAGAATAATCTGGTCCTGGCTGTTACCTCTCTTTTGTAGGTACAGATATATACTTGGCAGCTGTGAGAAGATTAGGTTTCACCAGTGGCAGAACTACGAGGGTCAAAAAGGTCGCACTTGCGACTGGGCCTTGGGACGGCAGGAAGGAGGCTCACTTCAGAACATGGTAAAGGGTCCTTTTGTGGGACTGTAAGCCCTGGTTCACACTACCACAATTTGTTTGTGACTTTCGACTTCTGGGCGTCACAGAAAGTTGTAAGTCAAGTGAAAGCACATTCTTTCTATGGCGACTTGTATAAATTGAGGGATGCCTACTCGGATGCAGACCTAACCGTGTATATGACAAAAATAGACTTACCCTCGCTGTCGGTGGCAGCTCGAAATCAGTTAGATGCTCCTATAACCTTGGAGGAGCTACAGACCGCGGCCTGCTCTTTTCCCACATGTAGGGCGCCGGGAGAGGATGGCCTCCCCATGGAGGTGTTTAATGAATATGGTGAACAGATACTCCCTGAACTGTTAAAGGTTTTTGATGCTTGCCTAGATGCGGGTAGACTTCCTGAATCCATGACGAGAGCCAACGTAATCCTACTACTCAAACAGGGGAAGGACCCGGTTGACCCCGGCTCCTACAGACCTATATCGTTACTCCAGAGTGACGTGAAGATCCTAGCGAAGGTCCTGGCGCTCCGGGTCAATGGGGTCATCTCCTCCATTATACACCAGGACCAGGCAGGTTTTATGTCACAAAAGTCAACGGCTACAAATCTTAGGAGACTGTTCCTGAATATGCAGATGCAAGCGGATAACGGGGGTCAAAGGGCGCTGTTGTCCCTAGACGCCAACAAGGCCTTTGACAGCGTTAGCTGGAGATATTTATGGGCAGTGTTGGAAAAGTTTGGTTTTGGTGCACGGTTTATAGCTTGGGTTAAGTTGCTGTATGCGTCCCCTCAGGCCAATATTAGAGTGACAGACAGGGTTTCGCACGCCTTCGCTCTGGGCAGGGGGACAAGGCAGGGTTGCCCTCTGTCCCCTCTGCTCTTTGCGATCGCGATAGAGCCCCTAGCAGCCCTGATAAGAGATAATGCCCAGATACAGGGATTCCAATACGGAAATCTACATGAAAAAATAATGTTGTATGCTGACGACATGTTACTCTTCTTAGGGGACACTAGTCACTCGTTAGTGGAGGTGATGTCCATAATAAAAACGTTCGGTCACTATTCCGGGCTAACCATCAACTGGTCCAAGTCGGCTCTGATGTTGTTGGAAGGAGATCACGGGGTTGTACTCCCTGATAGCTGCCCCATTCCCCTGGTCACTGGTTTCAAATACCTGGGCATACAAGTGGCGCCCAGGATTGGAGACTACTGTGCCCTAAACATCTACCCCTTGCTTTCTCGTTTTCGAGACAAAATAAATACCTGGAACAACCTGAAGATGTCCTTGGCGGGCAAAGCCAACTTAATTAAAATGATCCTAATGCCACAGTTGCTATACTTCCTACATAATACTCCTGTAGTGGTCCCACTAAAAATTTTCAGAATAGTGAATACACTCTTCCGTAGGTTACTATGGAACAACAAAAACCCCAGAATTAAGCTGGAGCAGCTGCAGCAATCAAAGGACAGTGGGGGGTTGGCAGTTCCCAACCCCTGGTTGTACTATATAGCGTCCCAATTGCAGCAGCTGGTCGGCTCTATGACACCAGAACCAAAAGGCTCGTCGGCATGGCTGATGTTAATGGCGACGGGGCCAGAGACCATTCCCATGGGCCTTGAGGCACAGTTATTTGCAAAGTCCAACAAAAAGACCCCAACATTATCACTAGTACAAAAAATTTGGAATAAGGTTAGACAGCTTCAGGGGGTGCAGGGCTTCACTGATTTCAGCCCAATATGGGGCAATCGCTCTTATACGGAGCTGGATAAATTATTACAAGGACCAAGATGGCGCAAACATGGGGTTAAACTGCTACCACAAATATTCGCAAACGGTAAACTACTCTCCTTTACAGAACTGCAGGATAAATTTAACCTTCCAGATAACATGTTCTATTCTTACCTTCAGCTGTGACATGCAATTCTTACACAGGGGGACGTGGGGGGTTGGACACTGTCACCCATGCCGGTGTTTCACGTGTTGCAATCCAGTAGTGAGACCAAGGGAATTATATCTCAATGCTACCAGATGCTATTAGTGAGGCACCTGCGAGCATACCCGTGCAATGCAATGCTGGCTTGGGAAAGGGACCTTGGTCAGATTACAGAGGAGCAATGGGAGGAGGCCTTGCAGTCTATATCCACGTGCTCCCTTAACGTTGCACAAAAGGTTTCCCAATTGTTTATAGCGTTAAGAGTGCACTATACCCCAAAAAAGCTATTTAAAATGGACAGGACGATAGACCCTCTATGTTCCCGCTGTCTTCAGCATGATGGGGACCTTATCCACCTCCTGTGGAGATGCCCGAAGCTCCACCGATATTGGAGGGAGGTGATGGGTACGCTCAATGAGGTATTTCAAACGAAAGTCCCCATGGACCCCATGTGCTGTATACTGGGAGTCCTGGAGGATGAGATCCCTGAAGAATTGGTCAGGGTCGCGTTCTCCAGAGCTCTATTTCAGGCCAGAAAACTTATACTTATGGGTTGGAAGTCTGTGGAGCCACCTACTAGTCGCACGTGGGTGGAACACATGGGACAAACCCTCATAAGGGAGAAGTATATATATCAACACAGAGGGTGCCCTATCAGGTTTGAACGAATTTGGTCCAAATGGCTGGACACACCGGGGCTAAGCCCGAGAGAGCTAGTGATGTCCAGACTCTTACAATCTCTGTAAATAAAACGAGGAGATGCAGGATAGTTTATAAATTATAAGATGTGCGGGTGGGGGGGGGTAGATGAGGAAAAGGTGAACTTTGGTTTGCAGGAGTGACGCACTGAGATGGAGAACAAAGTTGAAATAAACACTGTATGTATGTACATGAAAGATATCTGCTATAACAAATCCTATGTAATTGCAAAACTGGTGACGTTGGTCGATGGATAATATGTGAATGTTCAATAAAACCTTTTTTGATTTAAAAAAAAAAAAAGTGAAAGCACATTGATTTTAATGGGTACCATCTTCATTGCAGCAACTTGAGTCGCTGCAACCAACAAAAGGTTCTTGCAATAGTTTTGGGTGACTCAATTGTGGCGTGACTCCCATAGACTTCAGTGTAAAATTGGCAGCAAGTCGTGGTATGTCTTTATCTTTGCAACTCTACAGTCATATCTGAGGCATTTTTTTTAACACTATTTTCCACTACCATTCAGTTTTCTGTTATGTACCTGCCCACCCCTACTGATTTAAATCTCCTCTTAAGCATTGTCACCTCCCAAGAATTGTCACCTCAAGATTTGTGACCTCCCAAGCATATGGTCATGCTGGACAGCACGTTGTACAGTTGTGTTCACAGTGTGAGCAGTGTAGGCGAAATGCCTGCAAAGAGAATGAGGATTCTCAGGACAACTAACTGCTCATCAGCCTTGATCGTCCTATGGTTTATGAATCACATCATCCCACCTACAAAGACCAAGCGAAGAAAGACCTGTGTCAGTGGCGGAACTACCAGGGTTGCAAAGGTCACACTTGTGACTGGGCCCTGACTATTCACAACCGTAGGGGATGACAGGAATGGGGCCCGCTGCAGAACATGTGCATTAGTGGGAAGGGCCCCAGGCTTGGAGGGAAAGGGCCCCGGGACCAATGAACATGGCTCCGGCACTCAGGGGGGCCCTTCATGGTTTCTTGTACCAGGGCCATGAAGGTTCTAGTTACACCTCTGGGTTTCACAGTGATGTATGGAGATGCTAAATGACAGCAGAGTATGACTTTTTAAGACTCATCTGATAACACTGACTTGGTAACTTCTAAACTAGATGCATGCCTGCAGGATTCATACAGGACTAAAGTTATCCGTAGTTACTTTAAAAATTTCAAAATACTGTACATCCAAGCTCATATTGCAATTTTTGGTTTATGCTTGAGAGTAAGAGCTGAACTCCGGGCAAAAAAGCCTTTATTCAGATACTGTATATTCCTCAATAGCCACAAAAGCTATACAGTTAATCCAATATTTGTGCACCAAATGCCTTTGTAAACCCACTTATTACCTTGTAAAAATAACAGTGACATCATCACTGTGCTGTTTATATCTTGTGCAGAGAGCAGAGCTGTGGGACCCAGCAGGTCCACCCACTACAGGCTGCCTGCAGAAAACTATAGGAGGGGGCGGAGACAAGACCAGTCACCCTGCACAAGGAGAGAGAGCAGCAGTGACTGGTCTTTGTTACAGGAAGCTCCTGTTCTTTTCATGTTTCACACTGGATTACTGTACAGATCTGTAAGAATTACACAAAACGACACATAAATGTACACATGTGGTTTGTATTTAGCCAATATTTGATTATCTTGAATCACAGACATAATTTCAAAGCAGCAGGGAACCCCACTGTACATATCAGGAGCTTTCAGTGGACCTTGAAGAACACCTGAAGTATTGTAAGAATTATATTGTGAGTTAAATAAAGTTAAAGAAGTACAGCCATAGCTTGTAGCAGTTGATAGCCGTTCGTTTTTCACGCCTGTGATCCGTTTTCAGCTGACAGCTGCTCCCGCCCCCTCTGCAGCCCAGCGCTCCAGTGAGCCAACTTCTCTCAGTTCTCAGTGCTCCATGGGCAATCAGCAGTGTTTTATTACTCAGGTCTCAGTCTTAGAGCCAGCGAGGGAAAGATCATCGGACCAGTGCTGCATCCACCTAAGTGAGTATGATTAAAAAAAAAAAAAAAAAAAAAAACAACCTATGCTTCTCTTTAAAAATAAAATACATAAAAATGGCTCTGCCTGAGGTTGGGCTTTAGGCCACCTAACAGATTTATTTATCTTTTGTAAACTTTCAAAACATATGGTGGGACCACCTAAAACCTTAAAGCGGACCTTCAGTAATTTTTTCAACTTTCCATCTATTAAATCTTCTGCTCTTGTTGTTTTAACTTTGGATAGTAAAACATTTTTTTCTGCCAGTTAATACCTTATACAGCCCACTTCCTGTTTCTTGTCTGGTCATTAGCCTAGGCTTATGACATCATGCACAGCTCTCCCTCTCACTCTCGAGAGTTTGCCAGGAAGGGAGGGGGGTGAGTCATAAGAGAGTCAATGAGAGCTGCAGGGCTGCAGAGCTGGAGGTGTGCCTCTGTGTGTATGTGTATATCCAGGAGGAGAACAGGCAGCAGCTTCAGCTGCTCACAGTTAAAATGGTTGCAGCCAGACTCAGTGGAGGGAGATTTCTGCAGCATATTTGGCAAGTACAGAATCGCAGTATATATAAAATAATATGCAAAGTGGTTGAAGGGAAGCTTCAGAATGTCAAAGATGTTTTTTTTACACATTATGTGAGCAGACTACAGTTTCTCTTTAAGGTGGTCAGAAACAAGAATTATGGCAGGGAGATCTCGTTGTTATCCAAAAAGAAGCCAGGGACGGAAACATGACAAGCTGGGGACTTAAAGCTCCCCCTATCACTAAAATATCACTTTGTAGTCAATGTCCCTTTAAGACCCTATCTATTGTGACTACAATACAAATCATTCATATAGAGAGGATGCCGCTTTCCTGGCCAGTCCATATAAGATAGAAATAAAGAGCAGTCCAAGCCTATACTTCTCCCCAAACCATGCCCTTCTGACGTGTTTCGACCCACCCATTAGGGCTTAGTCATAGACTGTATGAGTAAGCCCCGTTGGGCAAGACAAAATGCGTTTGTTTGTGGAAAAGCATAGGCTGAGGTCACTGCTTATTTCTATCTCATACAGGCTGGCTGGGAAAATGGTGTCCTCTCTATATGATACGTTACTCATTTTTACACATTTGTGAACGCTGACACCTTCATTCCTAAGGATCAAGGGAGAAATCTACTCTCTAGCTTAGAGCGGTGCCCCAAGTTCTTCATTACAATACATCATTGTTTTTTACTAAAGTGCATGTGTGGTTTAAAAATAGGGATGCATCGGTATATCGGCTTCTGAAAATTATCGGCTAAAAATAGGGTTATCGGCGTTATGCTGATGGAATAAAAATGGTGCAGATAATGGCATGCTGCATCCTATAGACATGTCCCATAGACTTCACTGCAAAGTCGTGTCCCATAGACTTCAATGCAAAATCGCATCCCATAGACTTCAACACAAAATTGCGTCCAATAGACTTCAATGCAAAATTGCGTCCAATAGACTTCACTGCAAAATTGCGTCCAATAGACTTCAATGCAAAATTGCGTCCCATAGACTTCAATGCAAAAATGCCCCCTAGTGATTTCAATGCGAAGTCGCGTCCCACAGACTTAAATGCAAACTTGCGTCCCATTGACTTCAATGCAAAAATGCCCCCTAGTGACCGCAATGCAAAAACGCCAGCCACATTAATTAAATTTAACATTTAAAAAAAAACATCCGTATTTGATTTCGGTTTTCGTCCAAGTTCATACTGAATTTTTAGTCGTGGCACTGAAATTTTCATTTTGGTGCACCAGTATTTAAAGTGGCCTTATTACCTTAGCTTGTTTTCCTAGCTGGCTGCAGTTGAGCATCTTGACATAAGCTATGACAGCTCAGTGCATTGACAACTCTGTGATGTGTAGGCACACACTTTATTGCACCACTAGCTTCTTCTCTCCATCACAGTGTCCCTTATTGTTCAAACCGATCGCTATTATCACAGGTAGCTCCATTCAGCTCGTTCATCCCTTCTCCCGGCATATGGAATCAGCAGCTGTGACAGTATGAATGGAACTGAAAATATACTTTTCTTTACAGCAAAATGAGAAAGAGAAGAAAAAAAAAGATTAACATTGCTCAAAATCTATTTCAATTTGTTCCACTTCTTTGTGGAGGTAAAAATAAGGTATATATTTATGTAACGTCTATAGAGCTATATTACGAAGGCCTTAATACCAGCCGCTCTATGCCACCGCTGTTTTTCTGCTCGCTATGAAAAGTCGTCACCTGCGGTTTCATTGAGATTTTCTTAAGGTTCACTGCATTTAATCCGATCACTATCTCCCTAGAGGTATCTGGAAATCTGTATTTCATTCCAGAGCCTGTGTCGCTTTATGTGAAATTCTAACCCAGCTTTTTTCAGTGTGAATGGTAATACCTTGTAACAGGCATATCAAGGGTTCAGGAGATTAGGACAATGTCTGCTATTCATCTCGAGCACATGTAAAATCACACCGAGTTAAATTGTGAAAGGCAGACATTGCAGTCACCGCCACCCCACAGAAATAGACCTTGAATGATGTAACAGATGGGGAATTGGGGTATTAGTGGCATTTCACAGATCAGCAAAAGGGCTATGAGAGCAATGTAAGAAAACAATTAGGGGAAAGAGGACATGACATAGGGATAAAGGGGATGAAATATTGCCAGGATTGCCGAGAGTGATACTTTATTTTATCTCCACATAACCTGTATTCCTGCATCACTGTCATACACACCAGTTTGGCTGCTTTGTGACTGCAGAAGAATGGCAGTGAACAGAGTCAAGGATGCAGAAAATAATACAAATGGTGTTTTATCTTATACTGTATTTCCTGAAATTTGCATTTGCTTAACCACTTTAGCCCGGAAGAATTTACCCCCTTCCGGACCAGAGCACTTTTTGCGATACGGCACTGCGTGGATTTAACTGACAATTGCGTGGTCGTGCGACGTTGCACCCAAACAAAATTGACATCCTCTTTTTCCCCACCAATAGAGCTTTCTTTTGGTGGTATTTGATCACCTCGGCGGTTTTTATTTTTTGCGTTATAAACAGAAAAGAGCGACAATTTTGAAAAAAACACGATATTTTGTACTTTTTGCTATAATAAATATCCCCCCCCCCTTTTTTTTTTTTTTAAAAAGAGCTAATTTTAGGCCGACATCTATTCTTCTACATATTTTTGGTAAAAAAATCGCAATAAGCATATATTGATTGGTTTGCGCAAAAGTTATAGTGTCTACAAAATAGGGGATAGATTTATAGCATTTTTATAATTTTTTTTTTTTACTAGTGATGGCAGTGATCTGCGATTTTTATCGTGACTGCGACATTATGGCGGACACATCGGACAATTTTGACACATTTTTGGGACCATTGGCATTAATACAGCGATCAGTGCTATAAAAATGCATTGATTACTATAAAAATGTCACTGGCAGTGAAGGGGTTAACACTAGGGGGCGATCAAGGGGTTAACTGTGTTCCCTAGGAGGTAATTCTAAATGAAGAGGGAGGGGACTGACTAAAGGAAGTGACGGATCGTGGTTCCTAGCTAATAGGAACACACGATCTGTCACTCCTGTCAGGTCAGAACAGAACAGGGAAGTGTGTGTTTACACACACTTGTCCCTGTTCTGTGTGTCCTGCTCACAATCGCTCGTGGCCAATAAAGTGACTGTAAGGGGTTTTTTTTGTTTTTGTTTTTTTTAAATAACAAACATATCATACTTACCTCCACTGTGCAGCTCGTTTTGCACAGAGTGGCCCCTTACCTCAACTTCTGGGGTCCCCCGGCGGCTCTCGCGGCTCCTCCCCACATCAGATAACCCCTAGGAGAAGCCCGGGGGCTTACCTTGCGGGCGTGCTCCCGAGTCCATCATTCGGCATCCATAGCTGCCGAATGTATGACTTGGTCCCCCCCCCCCCGCGCCCGTGTCATTGAATTTGATTGACAGCAGCGGGAGCCAATGGCTGCGCTGCTATCAATCTATCCAATCAGGACATGAGACACCAGCTAGTGCTGGTGTGCTCATTCCCGGCCGGAGAAACATCGGGGTGAGGTAAGTAAAACAGGGGGTGGGGGGAACTGCAGCACCACAAAAGGTTTTTTACCTTAATGCATAGAATGCATTAAGGTAAAAAGCCATGAGGGTTGACAACCCCTTTAACTCCTTCGTGCCTAAGGGTAAAACAAATCTTAATGCCTAAGCCCAATTTTGCAACTTTAACATGTGTTAGTAAAACCGTACATATCATCAAAACTACTTTGTGCATCCAGGTGGATTATACCTTGTGGTTTTTTTTTCAGGATAAATTGAGCTTTCATTTGGTGGTAGATGGTAAGGGATATCTCCTGATTTTTTTTTTTATTATGAAAGGAAAACTGGCCCAAAATAGTACAAAAAAAAATAATTTCTTTTAAATGTACCTGTATTTTTCCTGGTACTACCATATCCTAGCACCAAAGAACAACCCAAAATAAATTCTCCTGCTCCTGACGATGGCAGCGATACCACATATGTTAGTTTTTGTATGTACCCGTGGTACAGCCCAGAAACATTGGTGCGCATTTTGCTTTTTTTTTTATCCTACCTAAAACACACTGACACTGATTGATACTAATTTAAAAAAAAAAATCCTGTCCCAAAAATACTGACCCTGACCTTTTGACTCTGGGCGTGACTTTTGACCCTGACCTTGACCCAAACACTAACCCTGGCATTGACCTAGATCAAACCTTGATCTAGACTTTTTTTTTTTTTTTTAATTATTTTTATTTATTTATTTTTTTTTACACACGTTTATTTTCCTTCTCTGCAAGGACAGAGAAAGATATAATGTATCTTTCTCGTCCATTCACATGAGCTATGGGGGCACCCAAAATGAGTCACATTCAGACACGGAGCCACGGCCAGGCCCCGCCCCCTCCCTTTCCTGATTGGCTAACTGACTTTGACAGCAGCGGGAGCCAAGGGCGCCACTGCTTAGTGTCAGCCAATCAGGAGGAAGAGTCTCGGATGGCCGAGACACTCGTGGACATCGCTGGACAGAGATGGGGCTCAGGTAAGTATTAGGGGGCACACAGAATGCTTTTTATCTTAAGCACTTCCCACCCGACCTATAGTTGAATGACGGCCAGGCGGTGGTTCAGTTATCCTGACTGGGTGTCATATGACGTCCAGCAGGATAAGCCGCGATCGCACGCCCTGTGTCAGTCTGACACACCGCATCACCGATCTCGGTAACGGAGGCTCTTTACCACTTGATCAGCCATGTCCAATCACGGTTGATCACGATGTAAACAGGAAGAGCCATTTATCAGCTTTTCCTCACTCGCGTCTGACAGATGGGTGTAGAGGAGAGCCAATCGGTTTATATTGTTTATCAGCGCAAACCCACCCACCCCCCCCCCCCCCCGCAGATGCCCGCCCAGGACCACCAGGATGCCGCCAGGACCACCAGGGATGGCCACCACACAGGACCACCAGTTATGCCACCCTAGAACACCAGGGATATGCCAATCAGTGCCCATTAAAAATGCCTGCCAGTGCCACCAGTGATGCCTATCAGTGCAGTCTATCAGTGCCCAGCAGTGTCGCCTATCAGTTCCCACCAGTGCCGCATATCAATGCCACCTCATCGGTGCCGCCTTTTCAGTGCCCGTCAGTGCAGCTTATCAGTGCCCATCAGTGAAGGAGAAAATTTACTTTTTTACAAAATTTTATAACGGAAACAAAGAAAAACTTTTTTTTTTTTTTCAAAATTTTCAGTCTTTTTTTATTTGTTTAGCAAAAAATAAAAACCGCAGAGGTAATCAAATGCCACCAAAAGAAAGCTCTATTTGTGGGAGCAAAATGATAAAAATTTTGTTTGGGTACAGTGTAGCATGACCACGCAATTGTCATTTAAAAATATAATAGACATACCTGAATGCAGCCCTGTAATCATGAATACATCATTAAATGTATTTTAAATGCAAGCAATGTAAGTACCCATATTTGACCTGGTAATAGCCACTTGCAGTGATGGTGATACAGGAAATTAGGTTGGTGGATGGAAATGTTAATGATTTTTTTTACTCAATCTATTTTTATTACATTTTTAGATGTTAATGCATTGTTTGTATTTTTTAGATTGTCTTCATCAGACCAAAGCTCTAATAACTGAACATTTGGGACAACGCAGTAAACTTATTGAGATCCTTCACAAAACCCAGACAGAGGAGCGCCTCCGTTTCCTGGAAAAGGCAGAGGGGTCTGCTGACGCAGATAGATTTATTAAGGTAACCTGTTGAAAACCTTATGTGATCATTTTACAAATTGCACCATAAATAGTGATAACTGATCCTTGTGGTCTCTCCAGGAGTACCATAAGCTGCTGGAGACACAGAGAGAACTGTATGCAGAACTGGAAGACGAAGAGGACTGCAAGGTCATCGATGATGTTGCTGATCTCTGTAAGGTAATATAAACTGTGACATGGCTCAGTCACAGACTTTTTCCTCATAGTTGTGCATATAAAAATGTAACTGAAGTAGGTAGCCAAGTCTAGCATGCTCTTGTATATACAATATCTGCTATGTATCTATTTATTCAGCAATAACTGTCATTACTTAAAGCCTAAGTGCAGTCAAAATGACACAAAACAGAAAAGTCAGCACAAGGGACATAACCTAGAGTCAGTAGGATGTGTCACTTGTGCTGACTTCTATTCTTTTACTTGAAATCCTTCTCCGTCCGTGTTGTCCCTGTTACCATACTATGCCCGCCCTTTCCACTCAGCTGCTATTCTAGACTATTCTAGATACTACAGCTTCTATGAATGAAAAGTGATCTATGAATGGAGAGGGTGGACCTTTTGATCATCTGCTCATCCTCCATTCATAGATCTTGTTTTATTCATAGAAGCAGTTATATGGCTTCTATGAAGGGAGCAGCTGGGTGAAAAGGGTGGGCATAGTTGGGCTCTCTTGATGAGAGCTGGTGACAGCACCTTAAATGTAATAATCCCCGGGGGGGCGTGTCCAAGATGGCGCTCGCAGCAGACGCTTAATCGCTGAGCTCCCGATCCGGATTCTTAAATCCTCAGTCTATCCTGCTGTGGACCCTACATAAACCCACCTGCCCACAGATCGTTCCCCTGGAACCCAGGGAATGAGAAGAAACAAAAAGGGGGCATAGAAGAGACGCACCTCCGAAGTTGCTCGTACGCCGCCAAAGCCTGGGCCTTCTCTCCCCTCGGCCTGTCACATGGAGACCCAGACCACAGCCACACCTGATGGTGTGATCCAGGCCGGTTCCGCGGCTTTCGATGCCCTAATGCAGGCAATCTCAACATGTCAATCGACCCTTACGACAAAGATTGATCATGTCCAGGCGGAGACAGCCCTTATCCGCCGCGACATGGACAGTTTCAGAGAACGGGTGGCGGAAGTGGAGCGGCGGGTGTCCGGCACGGAGGACACCCAAAGAGAAAAACAAGCGGACATCCAGACTTTAAAAGCCAAAGTGAGAGTTCTGGAGGCGAGAGCCGAGGACGCCGAGAACCGGAACCGCCGGAACAATCTACGTGTCCTCAGCCTCCCAGAGGGCGCCGAGGGATCGGATCCGGTCGCCTTTATGGAGATGGGGAGAGGGTGCAGTTTTTCACTTCTCACAATGATGCGGCAGCATGGGCTGAAACCCTACCACAATGAACCTGCACACAATGCTTCTTCTGTCTGGATTTGTGAGTATGATGTTGGGGTCCTCAAACTGTTTAACATCACCATGTGCACACTCTGGGGGATGGTTTGTCCCCCCTGTGTTGGTCTACACGATTCATCAGTAGGCGTTGGCTGCTGACACTCTTCCACTTTCCCAGAGCAGGTGAACTTGAGACCCCCCTTTTTTTTTTGACAACCATCTCTACCCCTTCTTAAAGATGCTGTAACAGCTACCCATCAGGAGGTTATTCCCTCCCCTTAATCAGCAATGCACGCTCACTTTTCTTCCCTACTCCCCCATTTAATTTGACGAAGATGCGACGGGGGAGGCCCGTTTACAGCCGAGACCCTCTGTCACCCCTGTAGGGCGTTGCTCGCACATACTTGGAGACTCATGCTGCACATAGCCCCTTTCTCCCTCTTCCCCCCAGCCTCCCTCTTCTGTGTTGGCACAATCCAGCATGGGGAAAGTTAATGACTCTTTTCATCTAAGAACTGTGCCCCTGGGGCTCCGGGTGTTCCACAATGACAATCCTCTACCGGATTTCCCAGGTACTCTTGACTGTTTTGCACACAGAGAGTACTTGCCTCTTGCTCACTGCCTTCATGATCAGTCATAGAGCTGACATTTGTTTCGGGATGAAAACCCTCCTTCATGGTTGGGGAGGTTGGGGTGGGGGGGAGTTCGGGTAATTTGTTGTTTTGTATTGCATGACAGTAATGTTGCTGATTAATCTACTTGCATTATTGTTGGGGCCTGGTCCGGCCACCGGCTTAGTTTTCTGCGCCTGGGGTGCATCAGGTCTCATTACTATAGATGATCCTAATTTTATTCTATTGATTCGTCTACATGGCTACACTTAATAACCTCTCCTGGAACACACGTGGTTTTAATCCTCCGGTCAAACGCTCCCTCGTTTTTCAATTTATTAAAAGGAGCAACCCCCATATATGTGTGTTACAGGAGACACATCTAGTAGGAAGTAAAAATCTCAGCCTTAAAAAACCTTGGGTAGGCCATCATTATCATTCCACCTATTCAAATTTTGCTAGAGGGGTCAGTATCCTTGTCCTCAAAACCCTCTCCTTTAAACTCCTTGATTTGATACTAGACCCTGATGGTAGATTTGTCCTGCTACACGCTTTGATACAAAATTTGCCATGGGTCCTGATGGGTCTTTACCTACCTCCCCCGGCTTCCCTTAAGTTTCTTAATCTGCTTTCAACCAAACTGGCCCAGTTCCCTTCAGACAATATAGTATTGATGGGAGACTTTAATCTTGTCCCGGATTCTGGAATGGACAGGTGTGCTACAGTTGGCGCGACCCATCAGGGGTTGGCGGTGTGGGCTGATACATATGGCCTCACGGATGTGTGGCATTGGAGGAATCAACAATATGCCCAACTCCAATCTCTGACTCAACAGGCCAACCTTCTGCACACCTCCCTGACGCAAAAGAAACTCCTTCACCAAACCCAGCGCATTTTTGAGCAGGGGGAGAAGACGGGCCGCCTGCTGGCCTAGCTCTCCAGAGAACAGTCAGGGGGGACGACTATTGCACAGATCCAAGACCTAGATGGGAATCTCCTCTCCTCCCCACAGGACATTAACCACTGCTTTGCTACATATTATCAACAACATTAGTCCCCGGGTGACCTACGAGCAAACTGACCTAATTGAGTATTTAGAGGGGATTGACGTCCCGGTCCTCACCTCTACCTCTGCGAATAAATTCCCCCATTGCAGTAGAAGAAATACAAAAAGCTCTAAAAATGATGCAGGCAGGCAAGACTCCGGGCCCAGATGGGTTTCCAGTGGAGTTTTATAAGGCCTACGCAGAGGAATTGTCCCCTAGATTGCAGTCAGTGCTGTCTCGTGCATCGGAGTCTGGGGACCTCCCGGATTTGATGTCCGATGCAGTGATAGTGGTAATTCCCAAACCAGGCAAAGACCCTACCTTATGTTCCTCCTACCACCCCATTTCTCTCCTGAATGTTGACACTAAGGTGTTCGCCAAAGTCCTTGCAAACCGCCTGAACACTGTTATCACAGCCCTGGTTCACCCAGACCAGACAGGCTTCATGCCGGGTCGAGGCACGGACATAAACATCCGTCGCCTGCATACCCACATAGCGGCCGCGGACCCAGAAAATCCCGTGGTGGTGGCCTCAATCGACGCCGAGAAGGCCTTCGACTCGGTCGAGTGGGGATACCTTTGGACGGTTCTTTCTAGATTTGGCTTTGGCCCTCAATTCCTATCATGGCTACAAATGCTATACGCACATCCTAGGGCCCGGACACGCACCAATGGGACCTTGTCGGCTCCCTTCTCCCTGGGGAGGGGGACCCGGCAGGGATGTCCGTTGTCCCCGGCACTATTTGCCCTGACCCTGGAGCCGCTGGCTGCCCACATTAGGAAAGACCCTGAAATCAAAGGTATAAAGATTGGCCCACTGGAAGAAAAATTATCTTTATATGCGGATGACTCACTATTATACTTAGCAGATGCCTCCACCTCCCTAAGGGCTGACCCAGTTTGAGACCTTCAGCCGTTATTCAGGAGTCCGAATCAACTGGGACAAATCGGTTCTCTTCCCGCTCCATCCGTCATTGCCTCGTGCAGATTCCCACACTCCGCTACGTTGGGTAGAAGAATTTAAATACCTAGGAGTAAAAATTGGTCCCACAGTGGAAGGTTACATGGTCAGGAATGTCCTCCCGGTGTTGGAACAACTGTCCAAGAGATGCACAACTTGGCGCAATCTCCCCCTCACTCCGGTGGGTAGGGGAAATTTAATTAAAATGATATATCTGCCCAAACGTTTATATTTCTTCTGGCAAACCCCCATCCCTATCCCTCGTTCCTTTTTTCGGAAATTGGAACCAAAATTTTGTTTTTTTGTAACCAATTTTGTATGGGCGGGGGCGGGTCCCCCCCCCCCCCGGGTGGCGAGGCGTACCCTATATCTCCCCCTATCCAGTGGAGGCTTGGCCCTTCCAAATTTCCTCATGTACTACTGGACGGCGGGTTTGGTGACGGTCAGATGGTGGTTTTCCCAGCCTAGGCAGAACCCAGCAGTCACCCTTGAGGCTGCAATCCTTGGCTCATATGCGGCCCTATCCAACCTTGTCTACAGGGGCTGCAAAGCTCATCCTCGTGTAACAGGGCCTATGAAGACTACTATAAGGGTATGGCAGAGCTCCAGGGCAACTGGGATCAAGCCAGCAACTGTTTCTCCCCATACCCCTCTGTGGGGCAATCCTCTCCTTTCCCACTTAAATACAGTACCTGAACCAGCGACGTGAGCTAAACGGGGTATTTTGACACTGAAGCATGTGATGCTGAACGGTAAAATCATGTAATTCCAGCACTTGAGATGGACATACGAAGTTCCCCCTTCCTTCCACTTTAGATACTGCCAGCTCCGACATGCCCTTACCTCACAATTTCCTAATCCTGTCACGCTAGAACCGGACTCGATTGAGAGGCTCCTCACTTCAGCAGTGATGGGAAAGCCTCTTTCCTCCCTCTATTTATACCTCACTGTAGTTCACGATACTGACATTTCGGCCACTCTGACCAGATGGAAGGAAGATATCCCTAATCTTGATGAGGACACCTGGGAAGACATTGTCTCGGGGTATATCCCCTCCATGATCGCCTCTAGGGACCGTTTCATACAACTAAAGTTTTTACTACACCCCACAGAGACTTTCCAATATATATCCTTCCCTCAGCCCTATGTGTACTAGATGCTCCAATGAGAAGGGTTCCTTCTTTCACATGGTTTGGGCCTGCCCCAAAATTCGCCCCTACTGGCGGGAGGTAGCGGATGCTCTCACGGAGATCTGTGGAGCGGAGGTGCCACTGGACCCTCTTCTCTTCCTGCTTAGATACTTGGGAGATATTGAAGGGGATAGATATACCAAATTGTGCATGACCTTCACCCTGTTCTACGCTAGGAGAGAAATCCTACTGAGATGGAGGGGAACCGAACTTCCTATGAGAGCCTCATGGTGTAGCACGATAGGCAGGGTTCTACCACCTTATAAAATTACATACGAAAGCAGAAATTATCCAGCTAAATATGACAAAATCTGGTCGAACTGGGAACACGCTTGTGGATGAGATCTGTTGAACCACATGGCAGGAGCGGTATATGCCAACTGTTAAGAGGGGGAGAGGAAAAGAAAAGAGAAAAGATAGTAGATTCTGGGCTCTCTTCCCTCTCCCCCTCCCCCTGCCTTTTTCCTGCCCCCCCCCTCCCCCTGCCCCGCCCCGCCTTTCCCATTCCAGTTTATCCCCCACCCCTTTTTTTTTTTTTCCTTTCCCCTTCCCCCATGGTCTGAGAGATGGAGCCTTTGCAGAAGAGCCACCTAATTGCATTGCTAATGGTCTCCTTCTTTTACTGGCACATTATCCTAACTGATTTATACTTACCTATAAAAGTTTCTTCTTTTTCCTTCTTTTTTTGTATCACCATGTATATTATCACATCAGTAATAGCCACGTGACATGTAACAATTTGCAAGAACTATATTTAAGAATCTGTCATTGCTTTGTTTGTACCTTCTATAATTTTTGAATAAAATAAAAACCTTAACTGTAAAAAATGTAATAATCCCCACTGCACTGGAAGATTACAGTGGTGGGGGGTGGGGCATGGACAGAGGAGGATTTCAACTAAAAGAAGAGACATCAGCAAAAGGGACATATTTCTACTGACTGTAAGATACAGTGGGTATAGAAAAGAATCACCCCCCTTTAAAATAATCACATTTTCTTGCCTTGCAGCTTAAAATGAAGAAAGACAGTGTTTATAAAATCCAGCTGTATTTACTAGTGCAACTTATAACATCCAAGTGAAAGATATAACGCCAACATGTCAGAAAAAAATAGAAACAAAATCAAAAACAGAATCACTGAGTTGGAAAAAGGATCACTCCCCTTATATCAGTATTTTGTTGGACCACCTTTTGCTTTCATTTCAGCATTTAGCCTGTTGGGATATGTCCCGTCTAACGTTTCCCATCTAGACTTTGCAATATTTCCCACTCTTCTTTGCAGAACTGCTCAAGTTCAGTTAAATTTGATGGTGACCGTTTGTGGACTGCAGTCTTCAAGTCATTCCACAGATTTTCAATGAGGTTTAAGTCTGGGCTCTGACTAAGCCATGCAAGGACATTCGCCTTTTTCTACTTCAACCACTGTGTGGTCATTATGATTTGGGTCATTGTCATGTTGGAAGGTAAACCTTCTTCCCATTGACAACTTTCTGGCAGATGGCAGCAGATTTTCCTCAAGAATTCAATGGTATTTTACCCCATCCATTTTTCCTTCTATCCTGACAAGTGCTCCAGTCCTTGTTGCAGAGAAACACCCCCATAACAGGATATTACCACCTCCATGCTTTATTGTAGAAATGGTGTTATTTAGATGGATTTCCGCCAGGCATATTGTTTGGTATTGAGGTCAAATCGTTCAATTTTAGACTCATCTGACCACCTTAAACGCACCTTTGGTGGTATGGTCATATGAGACTAAAATTGAATTATTTGGCCTCAACACCAAACAATATGTCTGGCTGAAATCCAATACAGCTTACCATCCAAATAACACCATTCCTACAGAAAAAGATTTACCCTCACTATTGCTTTGGTGACCGTTGTCTGCCACCTAAAAAGTAATAGGCAAATTCTAAATTAGATAGATCTGAGTTATCACAGCAAAGGAGAAATATTACAACAGAAGATATGCCCTCACTTTGGAAAGCTCTCCCCTCACTTCCTGATTTGTACCTGGGACAGAAAATAACAGAAAAGTATTCTAATGTCTGGCTTCAGTTGGCCCCATAACCGATAAAGCAGTATAAGGAATGTTTGGCTCCATGCTGCTTTGCCAAATCATCTTTCACTGTACTGCCTGTCCATGGCTAGCCAGACTCTTAGCGCATAGCCAGGGTGGAGAAAAGTATTTTATGCATCCTTACTAGATTGGCTTGCTCACCTCTTGGTCGAGCGATCCTGAGGACCACAACCTGGCCCCAGCATGAGGCAAAACCTAATTCCACCATCAGGAGCCCTGGTGAATACCGGTTGGTACTTAGGACTCATGCCTCGGGTGAGCCCACGTTACCTGCCAGGGGAATCTGCTTGTGTATTTATCCTATTGGTTTCTGTGTAAGCCTTTCCACTGCTATAGCCACTGGCCTCCGAGCCTGATCTGATCATGACAATTAGATTGGGAATATAATGTGGAATAGCCTTATAGTTCATAGTTCAAGTTGATGACAAATTGCCTATGTTTGTACTGCAGTTAAAAGATCCTCATACTTATATGTCACAATTTTCATGGTTTTGACTTGTTTTTATGTCTTTCCACCTAGGAATTGTATACAGGGGCCTCCCAGACATTTGAAAAGTTGGTGAAAAAGCTGTTATTTCAGACACTTCCTGAAATCGCTAACTTGACATTAGGAGAGTGTGAAATTCTAAAGCATGAACTACGGCAAAATCTTTCAGCAGAGCTGGAGAAGGCTGAGAATGAACGGAAGACCAGGATCAAACTCTTCCAGGAGAAACTCGTGCAGGAAAAGCAGGTATGATTTTACCAAAAAATTCACATTTCTGATAGATTTCATGTGACCAACTGTGATTTCTACAAGTATCTATCGCCACCTTCTGGTGTCAGAGGATATGTTTTAGAAATTGTTGTTTTTAAAGAAAGAGTGGTGATTTCTTCACACAAGCTGAGTAGAGAGAAGATCGATAAAGAGAGCATGAGTTCTCTGTACAGAGCATGTCATGAATATGACTCGGCTTATAAAAGCTGAGGATAAAGTGTTTGTTCACCAGTGAAAAAAAGCATGTATATAGTGTTTGTGTGGAAGGTAAAGATATAGTGGTTATGCTGAATATGGATATACTGCATAACAAGTATAGTGGTTCTAGACTAGTGGGTAGCTAGACTATGAACGGACTGGTGACAGGTAAATAGATGACGAAGCGGTCATGTACTGATAAGCAAAGATGAAGTGATCATAGACAAGTGGGCAGATCGGTTGCATTCACTGTATAGATGATAGGAAGTGAGAGTTACAGTTGTGCTCAAAAGTTTGCATACTCTTGGATAATAGGTAGTATAAAGTATATACCAGTTTTAAAGAAAACATGAGTGAGCAGGCAAAACGCATTTCTTTTATTTCGTATGGTATTCATATTTAACTGTAGGTCATAACAGAATGGCATAATCCTAAAACCAAACATGGCAACAAATGAAATTACCCCTGTTCAAAATTCTGTATACTCTTAGTTCTTTATACTGTGTATTGCCCCCTTTAGCATCAATGACAGCGTGCAGTCTTTTGTAATAGTTGTCTATGAGCCCCCGAATTCTTGCAGGTGGTATAGCTGCCCATTAGTCTTTGTAAAACGCCCTCAAGTCATGCAAAGTCTTTGGTCGTCTTGCATGAACTGCACTTTTGAGATCTCCCCAAAGTGGCTTGATGATATTAAGGTCAGGAGGCTACTCCAGAGCCTTCACCTTTTTCTGCTGTAACCACTGGAGGGTCAACTTAGCCTTATGCTTAGAGTCATTGTCATGCTGTAAAGGCCAAGAGCGTCCCATGCACAGCTTTCATGCAGAAGAATGCAAATTGTCTGCCAGTATTTACTGATAGCATGCTGCATTCGTTTTGCCATCAATTTTCACAAGATTCCCAATGCCTTTAGAGCTCACACACCCCCAAAACATCAGTGAGCCACCACCATGCTTCACAGCGGAGATGGTATTTTTGTTGTCAAGGAAGCCTTGTTGACCCCCCTCTTCAAACTTAGCGCGTATGGTTGTGACCATAAAGCTCTATTTTGGTTTCATCACGCCAAATTACATTGTGGCAGAAGCTGTGAGGCGTGTCAAGGTGTTGTCAGGCATATTGTAACCAGGTTTTTGTGGCATTGACACAGTAAAGGCTTCTTTCTGGCAACTCGATCATGCAGCAAATTTTTGTATTGTCATTTTGTGCTCCTTGAATCAACCACATTGTCTTTTTCCAGAGCAGCCTGTATTTCTCCTGAGGTTACCTGTGGGTTTTACTTTGTAACCTGAACAATCCTTCTGGAAGTTGTGGCTGCAATCTTTCTTGGCTTGGTATCAAGAGATCCCCAAATTTTCCACCTCTTAATAATTGATTGAACAATACTGATTGGCATATTCAGGGCTTTGGATAGCCTTTTCCATCTTTATAAAGTTTAATTACCTTATTACGCAGGTCTTTTGACAGTTCTTTTCTGCTCAATATTTAGCCTGCTCAGTGCATCCCTGTGAGAGCTAACAAACTCATTGATTATTTATGCACAGACACTAATTACAATTTAAAAAGCCACATATGTGTAAAATTAACCTTTAATTGCAGTAAAAGAGATGAGGACACTGTGGATGAGTGAAGGGATGGAGGGATGAGGGGACTGTAAGTGTGTGAATAGATGGAAGGATTAGGGGATGGATGGATGGGGGAATGCGGAAACTATAAATAGATGAATGGAGGGAGGGATGAGGGGATAATTGATAGGTCAGTGGATGGAGGAATGAGGGGATTATGGATAGGTGAATTGATGGAGGTATAAGGCAATTATGGATAGGTGAATGGATGGAGGAATGAGGAGATATATTGATAGGTGAATGGATGAAGGAATTTAGGGGATTGTGCACAGTTGATTGGTTGAATAGATTATGGTTAGGTAAAGGGATGGGTGGACTGTGGATGGGTAGATGTATCTGGGGATTGTGGAGGGATGAGCGGATTGTAGGAGGATGAGGAGATTGTAGAAGGATGGGTAGATTGTTAACACATGGATGAAGGGGTTGTGGTTGGATGGAGGGATGTAAATATTGTATACAGGTGGAAAGATGGGAGGGTTAAGGGGTTAAGGGCTGACTATGTAGATGGATAGGGGAGTAAAGGGACTGTGAATGTGCAGATGGGTAAAGGGATAAGGGGATTGTGGACAGGCAGATGGAGAGTTAGGGGAATTGTAGACAAAAAGATGGAGATGTAAAGGGATTGTGGATAGATGGCTGGAGGAGTAACGTTATTTTGGATATGTGGATGGGGGGATGAGGGGATTGTGGATAGGCAGATGGAGCAATAAAGGGAATTGCGAACAGGTGGATGGAGGAAAGAGGATTGTGGACAGGAGGATGGAAGGGTGAGGGGATAGTGGGACTGAGGCTGAGGTCACCCAAAGGTATGGGAAAACATGCAACCTTTTGAGTGCACAGGTGGCAAAGACCCATCTTCACGCAGGAAAAAGGTGGTCGCTCTCTAAACTTCGAGTATATGGGTGGAGGGATAAGGAGATTGTGAATAGGCATATGGAGCCGTAAAGGGACTGTGGATGGGAGAGTAATGGGATTGTGGACATGAGGATGGAAACATAGGAGACATTAAGGACAGGCAGATGGAGGACTAAGGTTATTGTAGACATGAGAATGTCAGGGTAAGGGGATTGTAGACACAAGGATGCTAGGGTAAGGCGATTGTGGGCAAGATGATGGAGAGTTAAATGAATTGTGGTTAGGTGGCTGGATAAAGGGGTAAGGGGATTGTGTAGGGACGAGAGAAATGCTGACAGGAGGAGTGGATAGCAGAAATAGGGGAATATAAAGGTAGAGTTAATATAGTTTGGTATGATAGGGAATACAGGCAACTGAACAGAGGCTAATGTTAGAGTGAAATCATTTCAGGTAGGAAAATAGGGTGAGGGTGAAGTGAAGGGATCTCAAACTGTTAAATAGAAGATTAAGAAATTATGTGTGGATGGAGTATGGTGTGAGGATGTTTTTTTAAGCACATAGAGAAAGTAATGATTGTGGACCAGCTAAGAATAACATGCTTGTGGACTGGTGAATAGAAAACCTTAAAAAGAGCCTGGTATTGGGGTATAGTCAGATGAGGAAATAACGCCTGATTATTAGCAAGTAGGTATAGAGAAGTAAAATAGACATAAACGGATGGTGCCAAAACTCTCCATTGATGCAGGAGACCACAGTAATTGCAATCTCAGACAATCTACTTCCTCTTTCTGCCAACTTAATAGTCATCATTTGAAGAGCAGATCAGTATAGAATGGGTTACTTATGACTTTACAGGTTGTAATAGGTCCCCTCACCAAGTTGTCCTAGTAACAGACAGAGCTTTACGTGTGTAGAATAAACTGATCACTAATCTCGAGGGATCTGACTGCACGATGAACTAGAAACCATTGTCGGCATAGAAGACTGACATTTCCTGTGTTAATTTGTTCATTCATTTCCATTTCTCTGGGGTGATTTGTTTTCTCTTCATATCCCGACTAAGTAGCGGATGATATTAATTCTCAGGTAATGGCGAGCATCACTGCTGTGACAGGTGTTACTAAGCAGAAAGTGCCAGACATCTCCTGGCACCTTGCAGTCACTAATTAATGTAATTATTGGGAGGAATGTAATTAACGCTGTCAGTTATTCCACACAATATTAGCAGCAACTTGACCTATGACTGTATACCCATGTAAATGTTATGCATAAACAGTATCCTGGGGAAAAGATAAAGGAGAAACGGCAATCCCAGATCAATACCTGCAGGTTGTCTTTATATTGGCTTACAGGGGTTGTGTAGGAAAACTATAATGTAACTTTGAAGAACCTTTAAAAACCTAAACCCTAAATCCAGCTGAAATATATATTTCTTTTTCGTCCATTAAGGGACAGACGAAGTCCTAAACCTTCATTTTATAATTCTGCATTCAGGAGAATTGGACACTTGCAAACAAAAAACTGTAAGCTGGCCAAGGGTAAAAGCACTCCTGCTACCAGCATGCCTCCATTTTTTGCTATGCTAGTGTGCTAGGAGTATGGGTGTCTTTTTTTTCTTTTAAGTTGCGTTGCTTTCAAGACTAACCTGTGATTTTTTTAGCAACTCGTATTCTTCAATCAAGACTCCTTTCTACACTGCTGCTGATATTCCTTCCCCGCCATCCAATTCAGTTGTCCTTAGTCCAGCTTTTGGATTGTACTGCATCCAGATCCTGGATGTTATAGGAGGAGCCTGGAAGTGACCCTCACTAATGGGGTCTGCTTTGGCACTTTCTGTTCTGGTTAAGCCACTGGTATTGCCACTGCTCCTGCCCTGTCTTTGAAAACTTACTTGATGAGTAAGCCATTTATATCAGGCACTGGGAGTTCCCTTATTTTTATTGATAGCTGGGCACTATTGCTCCCTGTCTCCCACTGACTTTTCCATGTAGGTGTTGATGCTGTGGGCCAAAGGGCTGAGGTTATTTCTCTGACTGAAGTGCATTCCGTACTCTCTTTCTTGCCATACAGCAATGAGGAAGCATCTCCCTGCTGCTGGGTCTGCTGCCAAGGATACCATAGAACTTCAATTTGTACCCGCTGCCTTCCAACATTTACTTTGGTCACCTTCAGCCATCTGTTTCTCGGGTTGTTAAATTTGACCCGGTAGCAGCTATCCAGGTTTTGTGAGTACTTGAGGCGTTGCCTCTAACCATAAGCCTGTACATTACTACACTGTGACTGCAGCATGCCTGATTCCCGACACTTCGTGCCCTCAGCAACTCTCTGCTAATGCATCAGGGACAGCTTGCTGCTCTACACCATCATTTGTAATGGAAATGAAATATGTCTGTGGTGGAATCCTGCTACTCTGGTTATAGATTTTCTCCCCTCATTGTCTTCCTCTTTGGTTCCGATGGATGTTGGTCAGCGGAACTCTCTGGCAAGAAGCAATTAATTTTCCAGGAAGAGGAAGGAGGCAGATGGAAGGCATGCTTTCCTGGTGTGAGTCTAAGGGTTTTCAATCCAGGTGTTTCTCCTAAAGGCTAATTCTCTCTTTTTTGAATTTGGGCCTGGACCAACACTTGGCTCTTAGTACTATCAAGGTTCAGGCCTCTGCCCTTTCTATTCTGTTTCAGTGACCATTGGCTTTCCACTCTCTGAATAAGAGCTTGCAGGGTGTCTCATATTTGATCTCACCATCTCCATCATTTTTGACTTTGACTTGAATTGTTAGATTTAAATCCCATTCTTTTGGTATTTTAGAAGTCTCCATCTAAACTTGTCAGAGACCTTTCTTTCTCTGCTCTGACCCACAAGGTTGATTTCTTGTGGTCATCAACTCCGCTAGATGTGTGTCTGAGCTAGCTACTAGTGGCGCCTATTGAGGAAGCCCAGTCAGAGGGTGCAACGCTTCTAGGAGGGAGGAGCCAAGCCCGTGATGTCTTGCCGCCACCGCTGTACGAGTGAAGTGGTGAGCTGGCTGACTGATATATTTTAAAGCGCATTGTACAGTTTTTTTCCTGTAAATGTTTTATATCAGTGGGGGATATTAAAACTTTTTAAAATGGAGAGCACTGTGTTGTTGCCCTTTTGTCCAATATAATATATGTTGGATGTTATACGAGTTGGTTTGGAATAGGAGGGAGCTTCCATCCAGGGTCTGAGGGGAGTGAGTGGAGGTCTGCAGATTTTGGAATCAATACCAGTTGGAGGACACAGATGAGCGTGTTTTGAGCGTGAGTAGGTTTTTCATCTGGTGGTGGATGAGCACAAGTCACGTGAAGAAGTGAAAAGAGTTGGTCACTTATATTGCAAATTTATTTGGGGTGTAGGACTAATTAGATTTTATTATAAACTCTCATTTTTGCATTTATTCTTGCATGGATTGAATATTTTGTATGGACTATATTTGATATATTATTTTTTTTGTACACACAATTTGTTTATCACAAGAGACTGTGTTGCACTCCCACTTAATTTGATTTATATAATTTATGGTAGGAGGTGGGGTGGAATCACCTTAAAGTGTTCTAGCTAGCAACACGGTTGATTTTGCATTTATATATAATTTGACTGTGCTGATTGAGAAAGAAATTTTCTTCTAGTGTATGACCAGCTTTAGACTGACTCAGATGCTCGAGATTCTGATAATGTGGACGATTCTGCTTGTGTTAACATTTTGTATCTCAATCACCGTGTGAAATAAAGCAATTGTCGTATAATAAGGTTATTTGCTGTCTATGAAAATTCTTTGCATAATGTCAATATGATTTCTTGCAGTCATATGCCGCATTGCATTGTAAAACATGTTTTTTATTTAGGAAACAAATCCTGCATATAGGGCGGCACAGTGGTGTAGTGGTAGCACTCTCGCCTAGCAGTAAGAAGGGTCACTGGTTCGAATCCCAACCACGACACTACCTGCTTGGAGTTTGCATGTTCTCCCTGAGCCTGCGTGGGTTTCCTCCGGGTACTCCAGTTTCCTCCCACACTCCAAAGACATGCTGGTAGGTTAATTGGATCTTGTCTAAATTGTCCCTAGTATGTATGAATGTGAGTTAGGGACCTTAGATTGTAAGCTCCTTGAGGGTAGGGACTGATGTGAATGTACAATGTATATGTAAAGCGCTGCGTAAATTGACGGCGCTATATAAGTACCTGAAATAAATAAATAAATAAAGAGAGGCAATTCTATGAACTGCTTTGCTGCTGCACTCTGCATTCTTTAGCATGCTGCCATATGCTAAAGCTACGTTAATAAATGTCCTAGAGCAGGACAGTTGTGTGAATGTGATAGCTGCCCTTTCAGATACAGGAACCAATCAGCATGGTTCCCAATCCTGTGATCTCTATAACAGCCAATCATCATGTGGCTTCAGCTGGCTATACAATATTAGATTTTTGAACAAACATTTTCCTACAAAAGCCCTCAGTATATTTGACAGCTCACAAATGTTGTTCGAAACTAGTTCAAAATTTTGTTTGCTTTAAACATTTGATTTTGGAACTAATGGAACTTCCAAACAAAAAACACATGCACTGTATGAAATGTGATTGTTCAAGAAACATTTTCTATCTTGCTTCTTTGAATGTTCTCACCACTGCAGTCGAAAACATGCCTCGATTTGACCCCACTAACAGTTCTAGCAAGTGAATTTTTAAAAATTTTCCAAAAATGTTCAAACAAAAATCTTCTAGTATATGCCCATTTTTTGTTTCCAAACAAACCAATGCTGGTTAAATCCCTAGTAATTGTGCCCTATAGCAGGCTGCAGCTGTTAAAGTGATGTGTAGGCTGTTAAAAAAAAATAAAACATATACAGTGCCTTGAAAAAGTATTCATACCCCTTGAAATTTTCCACATTTTGTCATGTTACAACCAAAAACGTAAATGTATTTTTTGGGGATTTTATCTGATAGACCAACATAAAGTGGTACATAATTGTGAAGTGGAAGGAAAATGATAAATGGTTTTCAAACTTTTAAACAAATAAATATGTGAAAAGTGTGGCGTGCATTTGTATTCAGCCCAAAACCCAGAGTCAAAACTTTGTAGAACCACCTTTCTCTGCAATTACAGCTGCAAGTCTTTTTGGGGATGTCACTACCAACTTTGCACATCTAGAGAGTGACTTTTTTTGCCCATTCTTCTTGAAAAATAGCTCAAACTGTCAGATTGGATGGAGAGCATCTGTAATTGAGCAATTTTCAACTCTTGCCACAGATTCTCGATTGGATTTAGGTCTGGACTTTGACTGGGCCATTCTAATGCATGAATGTGCTTTGATCTAAACCATTCCATTGTAGCTCTGGCTGTACATTTAGGGTATTCGTCCTGCTGGAAGGTGAACCTCCGCCCCAGTTTCAGGTCTTTTGCCGACTCTAACTGGTTTTCTTCTAAGATTGCCCTGTATTTGGCTCCATTCATCTTCCCATCAACTCTGACCAGCTTCCCTGTCCCTGCTGAAGAAAAGTACCCCACAACATGATGCTGCCACCACCATGTTTTACGGTGGGGATGGTGTGTTCAGGGTGATGTGCAGTGTTAGTTTTCTGCCACACATAGCGTTTTGCTTTTAGTACAAAAAGTTCAATTTTGGTCTCATCTGACCAGAGCACCTTCTTCCACATGTTTGCTGTGTCCCCCCACATGGCTTCTCGCAAACTGCAAACAAGACTCTTTATGGCTTTCTTTCAACAATGGCTTTCTTCTTGCCACTCTTCCAAAAAGGCCAGATTTGTGGAGTGCACGACTAATAGTTATCCTGTGGACAGATTCTCCCACCTGAGCTGTGGATCTCTGCAGCTCCTCCAGAGTTACCATGGGCCTCTTGGCTGCTTCTCTGATTAATGCTCTCCTTGCCCTGCCTGTCAGTTTAGGTGGATGGCCATGTCTTGGTAAGTTTGCAGTTGTGCCATACTCTTTCCATTTTTGGACAATGGATTGAACAGTGCTTTGTGAGATGTTCATTGGATATTTTATTAATAGCCTAACCCTGGGGGCGTGGCTTGGCGCGCGATGAGGAAGGCAGCAGACTAGTGGAGCTCCGCTAAGCCCTCGGCTCCTATAGCACCTACGACACCGACGATAGCAGCAAAGATGAGCAGACTAACACGCCACAACTCCAGCAACCACCCTCGCCACTCAGCCACTCTGTCCGGCTCGAGAAACATCCCGGACATCTTCAAAACTCAGCCCCGGAGAAACAAGGCCCAGTCCAAGATGGCGCAGCCTCGTGGGGAAGAGGAGTTCAGTGAGGACTCACAGTACGCTGACGAGGATGAGGTAGGAGACACCCTGACTCCAGAGCTACCTCTCACACTTACTGCCATGCGGAAAATTGCTGCAGACATTAAAGGCACACTATTCTCCGCCATAACAGAACTTAAAGCAGATGTGTTATCTCTATCAGGGAAAATGGAGGGGGTTGAGATGGCGGGTCAAAGGAGAGACAAGGCGATTACGCGCCTAGACAAAATCGCTAACTCCCACACAGCACGACTCATAGAAATGAATCGTCAGCTGGAAGACCTTGACAACAGGGGGAGAAGGCACAACATTCGGGTGCGAGGGGTCCCCGAATCGGTTGAACCTGGCAATATCACCTCCGCCCTGCAATATGTGTTCAATGAACTACTAGAGCGCCAAACAGATACTCCTATTGACTTTGATAGAGCACATAGAGCCTTGAGAGCCAGACCGGCGGACAATGCGCCTCCACGGGACATAATATGCTGTTTACCCAACTTTAAACTGAAAGAGGACATCATGGCCAAAGCTAGGCGTAATGAACATATCACTTTCAATGACACAGAAATCTCCATTTATCAGGACTTATCCCCAATTACTCTTAATAACAGAAGAGCTCTACGCCCCCTGCTGGAGGTGTTGCGCAAACAAGGCATTCCTTATAGATGGAGGTTTCCTTTTGCTCTAAATGCTACCTTCCAAGGCAAACAAATGTTCCTACGCACACCCATGGAACTCCCAGATTTCTGTCGGGACTTACAGATACCACCCATGGATTTACCGGAATGGTACGGAGAATTCTGCACACCCCCAACTATACCAGAGGCACATCCTTCACCCCACTCAACCCCGACCAAACCACCCAACAAGAAGGGGAAGTTCCAGAAACATAACACACCAGGCCCCAGCTCTACTAAAAAACATGCCAACGTGGCGAGGGCTCTACTGCCTGAATCTGACCCGGAGTGAAGAAGGAATTTATAAGAAATTGTGAGACAGTGTGCTTAAAGATCTACAATCAAGGTTTTTTCACCGTTTTTCGTGAATTAGGGAAGGTCCTGCCCTCTCCTTTCCCCCTTTTTTGTTTTTGTTTCTCCCTGTTTCTGTTTTACAGGCCTTGCATTTCTGAATTTTTTTTTTTTTTTTTTAAGGGTTCCTTTTTGATAGATGAGAGTGCCAGCAGCAACAACCTATTCGGTTACAATCTGTCCTGAAGGCAGGTAATAGTATTGATTGTGCTTAAACAAGCAAAACTAGGTGAAACTGTCCCTATAGCCAGATCTTGAGCAGAGACTAAACATTCAATAGTACTTTATTGACTCTAGCTCATAGCCGACTGACATACTTGAAAACGGAATGTGACCTTCCATCCACGGTTCTGCCAAGGACTTCTAGGTTATTAATGGAACTGTGACATAGGTGACAGGAGAGGATTCTCATAAACTGCTGGTCGCTGCAATATAGGCGTTTTTCATATTTTTATGCCTGAAGCATATCTATTTGACTGAAGGTGTTTTCAGTTAAGGGTTAACATCTCTTAGAGATGTCGGTTGTCGTTTTTCAAGTTAAGATTTGTCTTTTGAAATATTACAGGAGTCCGAGGGAGGAGGAGATACCTAAATTGAGTGACATACTCTTACTAAATCCTAAAGCAGTCTACGACAATATCTGCAGATATTACTCGGGACGTACCCTCCACCTCCCCCGCAGTGGGAGCCAACGGCGGGCATATTGGTGACGCCCTATCCAGGTGGGGTTTCACCGGTGTGCCTGCTCAGGCCCCAATCGGAACACACCACTCTAGGGGTTTACTTAGAGGTTAATTAACACTAAAACTGACCTCACTCCGCCCCTGTTGAGAGTGAGATCCAATTCTTCTTTCACCATCTCCCCTTTTCATTTTCCTCTTCCTAGCTTTTCTTTTCTCCTTCCTTAATTGCTTCCTACAAGCCATACGATTTTGATTGAGAAGACTTTTCTTTTATTCTATTTATTTATTTAATTGATTTTTCTTATATTTGACTGAACTGTTCTAGCTTATTGTGCCATTTAAGTTAACTTCTGCTACCATGGTCTACTCCACAATGGGCAAAAGCCCTACAGTAATATCGCATAACGTAAGAGGGCTTAATACTCCACAAAAACGCACACAATTGTTGAGGCTCCTGGGGAAGAAGAGGCCGGCCTTTGTTTTTTTCCAGGAGACCCATTTCAAAGCAAATGCCATACCTAAACTAACTGACAGGTACTTTACTAAGGCCTATCACGCGGCAAACACAGATTCCAAAACGAAAGGCGTCTCCATTTTAATTGGGAAAAACGCAGGTTTTGAACTATCTCAACAATTAGCGGACCCTGGGGGCCGGTTCCTTCTTCTTAAGGGGTCAATAGGGAAGAGACCAGTCACGCTAGCTAATGTATATTTTCCGAACACAGCTCACGTCACTTTTTGCCAAAAAGTGATAGACGTGCTTACGGAGTTTGCCTCTGGATGTATAATACTAGGAGGGGATTTCAATGTTCCACTGGAACCTCTCCAAGATACCTCTAATGGTAAATCCTCCATAACGTACCGTGCTCTCAAAAAGATTAGAGTTTTACTCAATAAACTAAACCTAAAGGACACGTGGCGCATAGCACACCCCCATGACAGAGACTTTACCTATTTTTCCCCACTACACAACAAGTACTCCCGTATAGACTTTATGTTTATAACACAAAGAGATCTGAGTTTATTGCGGGAAGCACATATTGGAACACGGACAATATCAGACCACGCTCCAACATCCATAACTTTGCTACTCCATACTGCACCTAAAAGTCAAGGCGGTTGGAGACTAAACTCAACCCTGCTTACAGACCCTGTAACCTTAGAACCAGTGACGGAGGCCATCAAAACATATTTTAAAGAAAACTCAACAGAAGAGGTACCACATATCATGATCTGGGAGGCACATAAATGTGTATTAAGAGGCAAACTCATTAGTCTAGCCTCAATTAAAAAAAAAAACAAAGCAAAAGAATTAAAAGCTGCGCTAGACAAAGTACAAAAATTGGAAACTCAGCATAAAAGATCGTTGGCAATGAACACGGCCAATGAGCTTTTAATAGCACGAAAGGAGGTCCAAGAAAAATTAGAGTTACAGGCCAAACGAATATTATTTTTTCGAAGAGGTTTTTTCTATGAACATGGTAATAAAAGTGGCAAGTTCTTGGCAAGGGCCCTGAGAGATATACGATCTACCACTACTATCACAAGTATAAAGAATAAGGAAGATAAACTGTTGCATGACACAGATAGGATCGCGGCAGAGTTCCATGAGTTCTATTCAAAGCTATACAAACTCCCAGCTTCACACAGACCTGAGGCAATGGAGGGTTCGAGAAAACAGATTATAGCACAATACCTAACCCAAAGTGGTATCCCAAACATTAATGAGCAAGACGCTCTGGAAATAGATAAGCCAATAGAGCAAGTGGAGCTCATGCAAGCGATCAAATCTTTAAAAACGGGGAAAAGTCCAGGCCCAGACGGCTACACAGCTATTTATTATAAGACCTTTGCCCACCTTCTGACAAAGCCCTTATTACAGGCTTTAAACTCTCTCTCGTCAACTCAAAACTTGCCACCCTCATTCAATACAGCACACATAACAGTCATCCCCAAACCTGGCAAGGACCCCAATCTCTGTTCGAGCTACAGACCAATTTCATTACTCAACTTAGACATGAAACTACTATCTAAGATTATAGCTACTAGAATTAGTAGCATATTACAGGATATCGTGGGACCTGAACAAGCCGGGTTCATGCAAGGAAGGGAGACTCGTGATAATGTGATAACTGCTCTAAATCTCATCCATTCACTTAGAAAGACTAAAACAGAGGGCCTTCTCCTGTCTACGGACGCGGAGAAGGCCTTCGATAGAGTGGAATGGGACTACATGTTTGCAGTCTGCGAACATGTGGGTCTCAAGACAAATATACTACAATGGATTTCGGCGCTGTATCAAAATCCGACGGCAAGGATAAAAATTAATGGATCACTATCAGAACCAGTAAAAATCCATAATGGCACGAGGCAGGGATGCCCCCTGTCCCCAATTTTATTTATTCTAACCCTAGAACCCTATATACGTACAATAAAAGGAAACGCATCTATCAAAGGCTTGAATATGGGTAAGACTTGCCATAAAATTACGGCATATGCAGATGACCTGTTGTTTGTGATCACACAACCACACACGTCGCTCCCCAACCTGATAAAAGAACTCCGTTTATTTAGATACATATCCAACTTTAAAATTAACTACGAAAAATCTGAAGCCCTTAATATCTCTTTAACTCCACAACAATTAGCAGCTACTAAATCAAACTGCCCCTTCAAATGGGTAAATTCCAAAATAAAATATCTGGGGATATGGCTCACTCCTGACTTAAAAGACATCTATACACAAAATTTCCTCCCATTTCTAAATACTCTGCAACAGGATCTCCAACAGTGGAATTCTAAGCCATTCTCATGGTTTGGGAGAGCGGCGGCAATAAAAATGACGGTCCTCCCCAGAGCTCTATACCTGTTCCACACGCTGCCCATCTCAATACCTAAACAGTTCTTCTCCTCATTACAGGCAACTCTTAGAGATTTCATCTGGGCAGGGAAGAAACCGCGTATTAGTATGCAAACGTTGATGAGGACGAAAGCTGAGGGAGGTATTAATTTACCACACTTTAAGCTCTACTACTATGCGACGCATTTGACCCGCATCTTGGACTGGAATTGTCACGCTCGTTCCAAGGCGTGGGTCAATCTAGAAAGCCTTAACACAGAAACACCACTAAGGTTTCTGCCATGGGTGAACAAAGAAGCGCGTACAACTGAAGTGGAAGAACACCCCACGATAGGTCCAACTTTAAAGATCTTTCAGATAGTCTCACAGCTTTACAACCTTGCGTCCTCCCCAGGCCCTCTAACCCCACTGATTAAGAATAGAGAGTTTGCCCTAGGACACACGACAAAGTCTTTTCCTCATAAGGATGACAAAACACCAATGACAGTAGCACACTGCCTTGAGAATGGCAGACTAAAAACTTTTCCCAAACTACAGACGGAACTACAGGCCGAACACTTTACCCACTGGCAATATAGACAGCTACATGACTATATTTTCTGCCCCGCGAACAAGGAAAAATTTTTGAGAGAACAAACAGGTTTTGAACAAGTTTGCTTAGCAGGAGAACAAGTACACAAAGCCACCTCTTTAATCTATAGCTGGTTACGGCCTAGTCAGGACAACCATCAGAGTAAACATAAACTAGAATGGGAGACTGCGCTGCAAAAATCTTTCACTGACACACAATGGAACAATGCTTGTATTCTGGCTCACAAATGTTCAATTAGCACCAGTAACCAAGAAACGTCATACAAAATCCTGACAAATTGGTACTTCACACCGGCCAGGTTGCACTCATGGTTCCCGGAGATATCCGAGAACTGTTGGAGATGTGGCTCTGCAAAGGGAGACATGCTGCACATATGGTGGCACTGTCCGTTAATACGTGCATTCTGGGACTCCGTTTGTGCAAGGATACAAGCAATAACTGAAACTGGCATAGTTCTCTCACCTGAATGCTGCCTGTTACACATCTCAAACTACTCGCTAAGTAGATACAAAAAGTCAGTAGTACGACATATGTTGAACGCAGCAAAAACCATAATACCTAGACACTGGAAAACAACACACTCACCCACGCTAGAAGAATGGCTCCTAGAGGTAGATTCAATATACAGAATGGAAGAAACGGTAGCCATGTCTACTGAAAGGACAGACAAATTTCATAATTTATGGAGAGCTTGGTTCATATTCAAATACCCAAAAGACTTTACCGCAACGCAGAATGATTGAATGATTGTTTTTCTTGTAGATCATATTATCTAAAACACTAGACTGAGATGACATAGCCTAAGTCATCCCGAGCAGCATAGAGCGAGACTACTCATTTCCCACACACTATCTTCATCCCTTTCTTTCACATCTTTTCCCCTTCTTTACTTTTCTTTATTTTTGTTACTGTCTACTATACAGTGTTATAAGCTTAAAGTGAGTCGAGATGCTCACAAACATGGTCTAAAGAATTATCAATAGAAATTGTATAACTAGATTCAAGATATGATCTCCACAACTCTGTAACGAGATATAAAATGATTGCTATCTGTGATTATATCATACATAACTTTGTTATACTGCAATAACATTTTTGCTAAATAAAGCTTTTTTGGAAAAAAAATAGCCTAACCCTGCTTTAAACTTCTCCACAACCTCATCCCTGACCTGTCTGGTGTGTTCCTTGGCCTTCATGATGCGCCATGTTCACTAAGGTTCTCTAACAAACCTCTGAGGGCTTCACAGAACAGCTGTATTTATACTGAGATTACATTACACACAGGTGGACTCTATTTACTAATTAGGTGACTTCTGAAGGCAATCGGTTCCACTAGATTTTAGTTAGGGGTATCAGAACAAAGGGGGCTGAATACAAATGCACAACACACTTTTCAGATATTTATTTGTAAAAAAAAAATTGAAAACCACTTCCTTCCACTTCACAATTATGTGCCACTTTGTGTTGGTCGATCACATAAAATTCCAATATAATACATTTACGTTTTTGGTTGTAACATGACAAAACGTGGAAAATTGTACGGGGTATGAATACTTTTTCAAGGCACTGTACTTCATTTAAAAAAAAAATTCTTACATTCTTATGTGTAACATGCAGTTTTTTTCAAATTTTGTCCATTTGTTAGTGTATACCCCAAAATCTAAGAAGATTATTAAATAAGACAGTATACCAAATTAAATTGTATTTCATTAAAACCGTGTAAAAAATATTTAGAACATAAAATATTTGAGATGACTATAAACAGTCATTCTTGTACCATTTCTTATTTCTTTTCTGATTGCAGAGCAAGTCTGTGTTTGCCAGTTGTGCATTCTGGGGATTTGTTCCACAGAAGGTTGGAACCGGGTAGATTGCATAGAAGAGACTAGTCATTTGAAGTTTACTTTGTCTTGATGGCTATTGGCACAACAGGGTCAAAGAACTAGCACTACTATATCCGTGTATCGGAGAGATGTACTACATATTTTTTTTGCTTTGTTTTGTGTTTTTTTTGCCCTGATATATACTTTTTTAGGTAAACCTTTGCAGGGCCAAAAACATCAGTCATGGTATTCCCACCGGCAAAACTTACTTAAATTTCTTTTATTCCACTGCCAATTTGCTACCGCCAAGAATGAAGCATGTGACTTACACCTCTCTCTAGGCCAGTCCTATGGATATTTCAACAACTTACCGATGCCCAAATCTTACCAAAACCCCAAATTTTACATACAAAAAAGTGTTTTGTCCACTCGTATCTAAAACAATTATAAAATGAGCTAAATACCCCTCAAGATTTCTCACCCACTTTATTTAGAAGCAAACATACAGTATGTGTGTACTTATTGAAATCATCCGTTCCTTGTTTGGGAAAAAAACTAAAAAAACTATGAAATATATACAGTGCATGCAAAAGTATTCACCCCCCTTGGCTTTTTACCTATTTTGTTACATTACAGCCTTTAGTTCAATGTTTTTTTTTAATCTGAATTATATGTGATGGATCAGAACACAATAGTCTAAGTTGGTGAAGTAAAATTAGAAAAATATATACATAAAACTATTTTCCAGAAATAAAAAAATGATAATTGGAATGTGCGTATGTATTCACCCCCTTTGTTATGAAGCCCATAAAAAGCTCTAGTATAACCAATTACCTTCAGAAGTCACATAATTAGTGAAATGATGTCCACCTGTGTGCAGTCGAAGTGTCACATGATCTGTTATTACATATACACACCTTTTTGAAAGGCCCCAGAGGCTGCAACATCTAAGCAAGAGGCACCACTAACCAAACACTGCCATGAAGACCAAGGAACTCTCCAAACAAGGGACAATGTTTTTGAGAAGTACAGGCCGACATTAAGGACGACAATAAGCCATACGCTCCATAGAGTTGGGCTTTATGGCAGAGTGGCCAGAAAAAAGTCATTACTTTCAGCAAAAAACAAAATGGCACGTTTTGAATTTGCGAAAAGGTATGTGGGAGACTCCCAACATGTATGGAGGAAGGTGCTCTGGTCTGATGAGACTAAAATTGAACTTTTTGACCATCAAAGAAAACGCTATGTCTGGCGCAAACCCAACACATCACATAACCCAAAGAACACCATCCCCACAGTGAAACATAGTGGTGGCAGCATCATGTTGTGGGGATGTTTTTCAGCAGTCGGGACTGGGAAACTGGTCAGAGTTGAGGGAAAGATGGATGGTGCTAAATACAGGGATATTCTTGAGCAAAACCTGTACCACCCTGTGTATGATTTGAGGCTAGGATGGAGGTTCACCTTCCAGCAAGACAATGACCCCAAACACACTGCTAAAGCAACACTTGAGTGGTTTAAGGGGAAACATGTAAATGTGTTGGAATGGCCTAGTCAAAACCCAGACCTCAATCCAATAGAAAATCTGTAGTCCGACTTAAAGATTGCAGTTCACAAGCGCAAACCATCCAACTTGAAGGAGCTGGAGCAGTTTTGCAAGGAGGAATGGACAAAAATCCTAGTGGTAAGATGTGGCAAGCTCATAGAGACTGCTCCAAAGCGACCTGGAGCTGTGATAGCCGCTAAAGGTGGCTCTATAAAGTTTTGACTTTAGGGGGGTGAATAGTTATGCACATTTACTTTTTCTGTTATTTTGTCCTATTTGTTGTTTGCTTCACAATAAAAAAAAAAAACATCTTCAAAGTTGTTTGCATGTTCTGTAAATTAAATGATGCAAATCCTCAAACAATCCATGTTAATTCCAGGTTGTGAGGCAACAAAACACGAAAAATGCCAAGGGGGTGAATACTTTTGCAAGGTAATATATATATATATATATATATATATATATATATATATATATATATCTATATATATATATATATATATATATATATATATATATCAGGTATTGCTGTAGAAAATGAGAGGAAGACAGTCTTATTGCACTTGCTAAAAAATCGAAATCAGCCATTGCTAAACATTATGTGCACATTATCAGATGTCAACTTCAAGACCATGTCTGCCAAGCATATTCCATTTACAATTAAAGTAACAAGATTTACTAATATATATATTGTGTATGCACAGTACCTCCACCAGTTGTTTGATGTTAATCAGGCTGATATCCTCTTAAAATTACCATGCTAGTTTTAACATCCACAGATTCACTGTAGCCACAGACAGACATGCATGTCCTGAAGCTTTCACACTCTTGAATTCCACAGGTCAGCTGTATAATTATGAGACATGAGTCTCCAGATATTATCAAACAGTTATTTATTAAGATGGAAGGTGGACCTGCCAGTAAAATGTTGCCTGTGCACCAGGCAAAGTGGTCCTAGTAACTCAGTTGTGTAGCTTTTAATAAAGAATTGCATTGCTTCTGAAATAATATTCCATAGTCTCCCCAACTGCCATCTAAAGATCACATTCAAGAAACCTATCACATTTTATTGTAGGTTAATATGAGTGGCTATCACAGTAGCTGCATTTTCTGTGCGAGAAAAGTTTAAATGATTTTTCTTCCTTTTTCCATGAGGGACACAAAGTATTTAACCTTCAGGTTATACTGCTGCCAACAGGAGGAGGACTATGGTTGATTCATCACTAATGAATAGATAGTGGAGTAGATGACCATATCATTAAATTTCAGACGTGTCAGTTTGCTGGAAGCCTTTCGTGGCCCTCCATCCATCGAGTTCCTCAGCTGTCAGTGCCTGGACATGGGAGAGTGATTCCTACAGCCAGAGGTCATTCTAGAACCTAGAGCTCAGGTGGGGGATGCTAGATGTGGACCTCCTGACCTCCAGATACAACAAACTTAACAGACTTTCTTTCTATGAAAACTTCCTCCTCATGTGCTTTGCAGAATCCAGATGGAGAGCATTTGGTGATCCTCAATGCTCTAGACTGGCCTAGGCAGATGTGGTACACTGATCTAGTAAGACTCCTGGCAGATGCGATTCCTACAATGCTAAAAGGAAAGGTATATCTCCCAAGGTCTATCATTGAAATCGGAAGGCTTACTTCACTTGGTGTAAGTCTCGGGGCTTCCACTCCAGGAGTTTCTCTGCGGGGTGAATTCTCTCCTTCCTGCAGCTGGGCTTAGATCAGCATCAGTGCTATAAATGGTCAAGGTTTTCCCTTTTTGTTCATGCAGACCTTTATCCAAGCTTATAGTCTCAGGGATCGGTTTCCACATTTCTCTGTCTTTGTTCACATGTTCTCTAAGTTCTACAAGGTGGACGTTTCAGCCTCATCTGATACCAGCTTTGGCCATAAGGTCCTTCAGTTGGCTCTTTGAGCCCTAGACAGTCCCTGGTTTAATGTTTTTTTTCTTGGGCCTGGTAACATTTGTTTGTCATGTTTGTCCACCCCTGAGTTGGACTGATTTTTGACACCCAAAGGTTTAACAATGTTCTGGGTCCCTCAATGGATCAGAATGGACTTTTCTAGGAGTCTTTTAAGGGACACAAAACCCACCTCTCTTGTTTTATGATCACTCCCTTGGTACTGCATTTTTCCAAAACTGAGGTATGCTGGTATTGGCAGGGGCTATCCTTGGCGGGCATACAGTTTTTGTTCTCTTGCCAATGTCAAATCCTCCTGTAGCTGACAGTATAACCTGAAGGTGAAGGACTTCCTGTGTACCTCTATGGACTTTTAAAAAAAAAAAGGATTTTACAGGGAGCAAAAATAATCTGCTGCAAAAGAAACCTTCAAACTATACACATGACCAGTTACTGGCAGTTTAATTACTTATAGTTAGCATTTTCTCAGTGCGTTCTTTCTCTAGCAAGCTAATGTGCTCTGTGGCTTCACAGTCATACCACTACATATGGAGGTAATATTCCCAGTGACAAGGCCTTAATCATTCAATGAACTTTAGAACAGATGGTGCGCCATCTTGTCATCTTGACTCTGTCCCTGATGCCTTACAGAGGTAGAAACTGAAAACTGAAGAAAATATCCTTGTCTTTAAAGTGCACCTGTCACTTTGCAGCAAACTGTATGCTACAGAATGGGACGATATAATAAGCACTGACAATGTTTCCCCTCACTTTTTATCCCTGTGACACCAGGGCAAGAAACAAGGAGAAAAACACAGATATGATCAACAATCTATCAGAGGTCCTGTTACCACACTAAAGAATATGTGTTTTTGTTATGGTTTCGTTTCCCACTGGAAATATTTTCTACCACTTCCTGACTCGTTGTTAGTTGGACAGGAAGTGAGGGGGGAATTCCTCAGAATAACCCTTTGCAATACTATAAAAAATGCGTTTTGGCTGTAATTTTGCTTCAAACACATCTGAAAAACTGTACATTAGGCCTTAGTGACTGAGTTGCAACATCCGTACAGATATATAAATGACTTGGGACCTAAACTGGAACTGAATATTTACCAAAAGTACCCTTTTTTCAAGCTGCTTATCATACTAGCTCTGCAATTGACACATTCCTTTGTGATCTAAGGTCTATTGGTCTGATTTACCAGGAAACAAGGTGGACTGCAGCTGCAAAACCATTGTTTTTATAGAAAGCATTGGTCCTTAGCTGCAAGGACAGGCTTTATTAATGGCAGTAGGGCATGCTTGTACTGATATGATGGGTACGTAAAACATTGAAAACCTGCTATTTTTATTACACTGTATTGATGAGTGTGAATTTACTAAAATACTTCAAATAAGCTTTAAAGTATTTTGAATTTGTGAACGTAATACATATGCATTTAGATATGTGTAGAAAAGCGATCTTAATTGTCTTTAATTCTGACATGGTGCCATAAATCATCAGCTTGTTGTTTCCATAGAAGATAGTGACACAGCTAAAAGTGAGTTGATAAGTTGCATCATTGTCATAACTGGCTCACAAAAATGGCTTTCATTTATTTTACTTACTGTATGCTATTTGAAATATTTTTAGTTTAATTCTACTTTTGTTCTTGTTTCAGTTATGGTCACGAGAGCAAGCACTGTCAGCCATGCTTGATAAGTATGTATGTGAGACACAACAGCAGATCACCGGAGATGTGTTAGCTCGCTTAACTGGCCTCAACGAGGAGTAAGTGATCCTTAAAGAAACATTTGTCCAATGGCTTCCCAATATTAAACCAGCTTAAACCTGAACTTTAGGAAGTTGTTAAAGGCACTAATGAATGCAGTTCTGTGTTCTTTAACACATTCTTAAATGTCTTATTAAATGAAGTCATTACCACATTCCCAGTTGGAAATGTATCCTTTTAATTGCGATGACTAATAAAATTCATGTTTTAACTATAGTGTTATATGTTGCATGGTGCTGTTAAAGTTCAGCCTTATAATTTTTAGATTCATGTTCATTTTTGGATTTGGTACCAAGGTTACCCACCAATAAGTTATAACATAAATTAGTGCAGCACTACTAAGCTTAAAGCATAACCTGCATACACAATGAGGTAATATGTCAGCCTCGTGTACATATATAATTGCGGTTGGACATATTCAGTTAATAAAGCACTAATTCTTAATTGCAACCAGTTGGAATTCATTCTGTTCAAGACAGACCGGTACATGATGGATTCTGATTGCTTGCTCTAGGTCATTAAGGAGTTAGCACCCTACTCTTGACATGCTGCACTGTATTGGGTATTGGGAAACAACGCACATATTTGCCAGCATATTGTGGATCATCAGACATCATCCGAAACTTTTATTGCAGAAAGATCACATCACAAAGACCAAGTGCAATTCGGGTGCCACGCAGGACCCCTTATCACGTGCCTGACGAAGAGTACCTGTGCGCCTCTGAAATGTTGCACTTGGTCCTTTTTGTGATATAATCTTTCTGCAATAAAAATTTTAGTTGATATCTGATGATCCACAGCGTGCTGGCAAATATATATGCGTTGTTTCATGACAAGCCCAGTTTCCAGCTGGCGGTTGCTACAGCACTTGCTACTGAAGAGCCTGTGTTCAAGAACATGTGCGATGGGAATATGGACAATACCTATGTATTGGGTATCATGCCCACACTCAATGCTACAGATGTGATGACTCTCCTGCTAGTATATAATGTATTTCGGACTTGCGCCCATACTATCAGCTTTTGGGATGCTCTACTCTCCATGATTTTGTGATGATAATGTGGACTGGACACCCCAAAAAGATGTTGTAGTAAATAGCTTAGCTGGAGTAGTCAGCGGATACACATTGCTGTATATTTTTCCTGTAGAATCAAAAATGTCAGCATATTTAATAACTCCTGAGCTGATAATGATACAATGAGAATAAGGACATATTTACCTGTATCAGTTCTATAGCATTTTAAGCCCTAGCGCCCCTATCCTAGGGGGGACCAGAAGTGGATTAGGCCCATCGCCTCTTCTAGGTGAAGGTGCATCTGATTCCCAACATGTTTGGTTTAATTTAAAAAGTGATTTCTTGCTGCACAATAAAATACAAGATACCAGACTGTAACCTGTAGGTATTTAAAGATCTTAATACCTACAGAAAACTGTATCTATAGGGGGGCAGAGCTATATGGTCATAAACACAGTGACATCCCTTCGGCCACACCTCAGACCTCTTGATCGGTCAGACTATTTCTGTCAAAACCTTCCTTATGGACAAAAAAGAGGGGCTGCATCTGCAGTCTACAGCTATCTTTTAACATCAAAACAGGGAACATTAGCCAAAATATATATGATCTGTCTTGCTCATTGATTGTACTTTACTGAACCAGGTGTTAGGATTACTCTCCTCTTGTGATCAGTCGAACTCCAGATGTATTGAAAAGCAGACAATTTATTTCAGATGTGTCACACAAATGGATGATGCATACAAGCCAAAAGATGCAGTAAGAATCATACAAAGAGATGTACATCCCCCCTCTTAATACCTACAATAATATAGCTATAACGCTTCTATTGGCTGAGGAAACACAGATAGCGTGCCTGGTACAAAATGGTACTTTATTTCGCTAATTAGTGTTTCCTGTACATTCTTGTTCTACCATATTGGTTAAGCCTAATCTTCCTACAACTTACTATGGAGTTAGTTAAAGTAAACAATACAGCAAGTTAATACAACAATGTGCTCAGAAGTCATCTTAAGAAAAGTCTCATGGTTATTGTTTTTCTAATACAATAAACATTTAAAACTTTTCTAACATTCCCTCCTCTTGTGTGACTATTTTATCTCAACACATTTCTATGATAGTCCCAGTGTTATACACTTTCGGTCTGTATGTCATTAAGTTGAGCTTCAATGTCCACATAGGTCTCCTCAGAGGTAGGAAGGGCTTGATACATCGTTCTTGAGACTGCAGTTTCAATCAGTTTTTGTTAAAGTCCTCGAATACAGGGAATGCAGCAGCATCCGCAAGTGACCAAAATGGCCAAAGCCACAGCAATTGAGATCAAACATGATGTGAAAAGTCCAGTCCATTTACCGAACCATCCTTCAAGCCAGTTTGTGAATGGATCATTAATACCTGAGTTTTCCGCTAATTCATTCGATAGAGCAGTCAGTCCTTCCAAGGCTCTGGTTGTGGTCCCTCCAGGAGCTGTATTATTAGGGATAAAGGTGCAACACATGCTACCAAACATTTTGCACACCCCTCCTCTTTCAACTAGGACCATATCTAAGGCCATTCGGGTTCAGCCATGCCATTAGAGATGTGGTGGCCAACTGTTCTGTTAGGCCCTTCACAGCGTCCCTAGTATAGTTTACAAATCGTTGTTGGTTATAGTATATATATAGTTAATCCAGTCAACATTTTTATCTATAGTCATCCACCAGAGAAGAGACTCAAACCCAGCTGTCACCTGATTCCTGGCCCTAAACTCATCCAGCACCCCGCGCTCATCTATGTAGATCCGAGAGTCAAATGACCCTATGGGAGAGGTGTCCCTCCGATACCGTTGGTGACTCTTAGTCCACAGGTGTTCTAACAGGATCCTCAGGGGCCTAGCCAGCTGGACCATAGCGTAATTCCCTCAGGCATTGGCCAGTATCCTAGCTCACAGTTTCTTATCCCCACACATCCACCAGACATCAGCTCTCTGAATTTCATGTTCAACCCAGTCACTATTGCCCATGTTAATCCTCTCCACACAGTAGTCATCGGGTAGTGACCCAAGATCCACCCCGCTACGGTTCCCTGGGAGTGCAAAACAAGTAAAGTTGCCTGGATAAGCAGTAACCGCTGGAGGTATCTGAGGTCTCTGTACTGGGGGAAACAACAAACTCAACGTGTGACTGGTAGAATTTGTTTCAGGTTTATAGCTCTTATTATACAATCGCAATATACATTTTAAACCTCCTGGATCTGTATTGTGATCTAGAAGAAAAGGAATAGTTGCTAAATGTAGTCTTGCTCTGGCACAAACTAAACAGTTTTCCTTTTTTTTTAAGTTTTAACTGTGTACCGCAACCATTCTAACCACTCATTTTTCCCTGGTATCCTGTCTCCAAAGCTATGGCATCTTCTACTGTTAGGTTAGTAAATCTTATAGTTTTACTCAGAACTTCTATTTTAGTATGGCGTCACTTCCGGTCTGAGCGGCGATTGTTGTTTACACAGCGCCGACTCGTGTTTTATCATGTGAATATATCTCCTAAACTTTTTAATAAATAAAGCCTTTTTAAACAATATCACACTATGGGCATTACTCATTCCCCTATGTGACATCTCGGTGGAAAAGCCAGCAAAACGTTTCTCAGATTCCCAGCAGAACCCAGTAGCTCACACTGTGAAGGCATAACACCCCTGGGGGGGGGGGGGTAATGTCATCTGGTGAGTGCAATCACATTATCAACACGGATAATATCACCTGGCACCACTGTCACTTGAAAGGATAATCAGCACCAAATTTTGATGAAGCACTGGACACTGTTTTTTTTTTTTTTTTTTTTTTTTTTTAAGCACGTCACTTTATTTATTGTATGGACTTATCTACTAATAATTTAGCGTTTGCAATAATTTCATCATTTGTTTTGGTTTTGAATGTGGTCTTACTGTGGTGTAACACAGAGACGTATATTGAATTGTGCATTCACATTTTTGTTGTTTGTTATTATTTTATTTTTATTTTTTCACTTCTGCTTTAAGTTTATCTATTGGCATAATTGGATTTTTATTCACATACCAGATTTTTGATACAGCAGACATCCATATTTATCACTTTGCCAACTAGGGATTAGATCACTGCATTTCTACAGTTCCAGATATTGTAGATCATAGATTTTAGTTTGCGGACTCCAGAGGGTGTAGCACACCAGTTGGACACCCTATCTGAAATTCAGCACCTTCAACACACACACTCTGATATTCATCAACAGGGGGTGTAACACTATCACTTGTATAGGTTATTTTTAATTCTTGCCCCCAGGGGGTGCAACACAATAGTGGTTTACTTCATCAGAGGTTTAATACATAAAGTAGTTGCATTTGTTTAGATGTTTGGCACATATATATATTTTTATTTGTTTTTTCAAACACATTTTGAAACCAACAGACAGAGGATGTATCACAGTTCATTTTATTTGAGGCATACCTCCCCTAATATTTTACATATATATATTTTTAATTTGAAGGGAAATAGCGCCACGTCTACACTCCCATAATCTACCTTTTCCTGTTAGGTTTTATTAGGTGGTAATACCTTGAGGAAAAATTGGCCTGAGGAGTCAGTTCCTGACACCCATGCTCCCATAGAGTACAACCGCTGATCTTCCTTCCTCGACTCCTTTAATGTTATCAATAATTGTTTACAGTTCTTACTATGTGTGCAGGGGGAGTTGGCCGCTTTTGTAATTATGAGTCTTTCCTTTATTCCACTCTTTTTAGGCCCTGGTAGATTATACCCCTAATCTTAATACACTGGTCCACAGGCCCTGATTCCATGCTTGACATCCTGCCCTATTCCAGAGCCAACAAATGTATTTATCTGCCCATAGAAGTCCTCTAGCCCCAGTTGTATCCCCACAATCTGCAATCTGACAGAAGTCTACCAGTATAGTGCTAGTTATTCCCTCTATAAAGGTTAGATTCAATGCTTTTCCTGTTCTTTCCCAACCCAAAGGTTCCTCTGCTCTTCCATAACGTATAACCCTTCTTATGGATGCCTCTCCTAGAATCACAAGTAACCCAAGGATAATTACTGTCCCTTTTATCCTAACCAGCTACAGAGTTCCAGCGGATAGGGTAGGGGAGTTGGAAGGGGAGGGAAACTTCACCGATTTGAGACAAGTCCCACCTTCTGTGAGACCTCCCTTTGTAGCCGGACTTTCTGAACCTCTTGTAGCCAACTGGCCCTAATCTATCTGTAAAACCTTTTTACAGTGGGACTGGTGAATCCAGGTAGACCTCTCTGCAATCCTTATCGCAGTAGGGGTAGTTAGGAGGACTTTGAAAGGACCATCCCACCTTGGGGAGTACCACTGACTTTTCTTATTACTTTTAGTTAAGACCCAATCTCCCACATGCATCTTTTCATCTTCTCGAATTGGACCTTCTAGGACAGAACAAAAATCATTAGTACGTCTTTGTCTTAACAGCCTAGACATGTATTCTGCTAGTGTGAGCTCAGACTCCTCAGCAGATGTTTCATTTGGTTGTAAGGGTATCTTATATGGCCTTCCATGTATCATTTCAAATGGGCTTAAACCTTCTTTTGTGGGTGTGATATGCATACTGGTCACAGCTACTAGTAGACAGTAAATCCAATTTTTACCTGTTTCTTCCTTAGCTTTCCTCAGTTTGCTTTTTTAGAATGCCATTATGTCTTTCCACCAATCCAGCTGATTGGGAATGATAGGCACAATGGTATTTCACTTGAATTCCCATCACTTCTGTCAAATGTTGTATAGTTTTATTTACAAAATAGGGTCCATTATCACTGTCTGTGCATCTGCATTTCCTGTTGGGAATTCTCCACCCATTTGGTCAGGGTGTCTATGATTAGCAAACAATATTTCTTCCTTTCACATTTATACAATTCAATAAAATCAATGCAAATGTGTTGGAATGGATATTGCGGTGTGGGGAACTTTCCTTTCCGTGGTCTTATGCCTCCCTAAGCATTGTATCTTGCACATATATTCCATTGAGAGGAAAAAGTTTTTTCATAGTTAGTGAAGCCATAGGCATACATACCTTATTTAACATCTCAGTCACCCCCCTGTGTGTTACTCCATGTGTCAATACTGCTGCATACCTAAAATAGGATTTTGGCAATACCTGTTTTCAATCAGGTGACATGTAGATGTTATCTATACTTGTGCAAACTTTTGTTTTCCAATATTGTTTCTTTGTTTCTAAGGACTGTGTAATCTACATTATTTCATACCTTAATTTAATGTTCTAAACTCAAAATACCTCTAAAGGTTCAATCTTGTACCTATTCATGTAATCACTTGACACCCACCCCATAAAAAGGAACTCGCCTCATTCTTCAGTTGTGTAGAAGGAGGGGGGGGGGGTGTCATATCTGCACTTGAATTGGCCCTGGGGAAAATAGATACTCTTTATCTAACATGAATGAGCGCAGGATCACAGATCAAACTACCAAAGAAAGCCTTCCTTACTTTTGATTTGTTAAAAACCATATTCTTTCATTTATTCAAATATAAGTCCATAAGTCCACCAAGTATGCAGACATAAAATGTTTCCTAGCGACATTTACATTATTTGACATATATATTCAATATGTATATATATATATATATATATATATATATATATATATATATATATATAAATATTTTTCTCAGACCCCGATATTTTAGCAGAATTAAATAAAACATGAATCCCCTTTTGTATTGTTCCCCTTATTCTCTGGTCCCAAGTGAAATCCAAAGGGTCCCAAAACATTTTTTTTTTATTTAACCCAAACGCATATTCTGATTCAGAACTTAGCCTTTTAACTTTATAAATGTACCCGAATATAAACAGCATTGCATCATTAACACTTTACAGTTGAAAATCTGGGAGTTCTAAAAGTAACATATCCAAAAAATATTTACTTTAAGACTATTATTTGGACCTTATTTCCCACCGAAAATCCTAATATTTTCACAGATGCACAAATTAACCTCTGTGTGCTCAAAGGGTTAATGCTGCCCTACTAGTCATCCATCATCATCTCCCTCTCTCTTCTGCTATGTCTGTCAGGCAATCTGCATTTTCTTGTTTCTGAGAAACAGCTTCTTGACCATCATTTTTGTGCTATAAAAGCATCAAGTCTGTTGTATTCCCTTCTCTCTCCTCTCTGGGCTTCAAAACTACTGCACGCTTCTCTTAGCAAAGCCCATTCAAATCCCTATTTCCTTATGGCAGTAAAATTAGCACTCAGTCACATACTGTCTCTGGTCTGGACACATTTAAAATAATCAAAACATTCTCAGCCTTTTCTTTTCTCACATTCATCAAGCCACTTGACAACTCCACAACATTCTGTTCACTCCACAATGTAACCCACCTTCATGTCTCCCATCTACCTCCTCAAAACCATCAACAATTTCTGCCATATGCTTCCTTTAACACCATGGCATGCTAAAATAATAAAGCACCCTGGTGTTATCAGTGTACCTTTCCTTTTTTTTTTTTTTCTTTTTTTTTTATGCTCAGTTTCAATATTTTACAATATAACTGTCAGACTTCCACGTACCAGACCGATGACCCCGATGTAGCAGGGGGAGGCCTCCCTTACGTATCTGGTTCCCGGCCCCTGGTAGTATGGACAGGAGACACGGGAGCACAGAGTGGTATGAGAGCCTGGCGGGTTAGCCGCAGGAGGATCCCGATAAAGGTGGTTCCGGAGATCACCAGTCAACTGAAGCACAGGCAGCAGGTGCAGAGCAGGAGTGGAACAGGCAGGTCGGGTCACAAGCAGGGTTGGCAACAGGCGGGCAACGCGGTACAGAGGAGCAGGCAGAATCGTAGTCAGGACAGTCCGGGATCAGTGGCAGGCAGAAAGCAAGGATAATCAAAGGCAAGCCGGTGGTCAGGAGATCAGGTTCAAAACAGGAAGCAGGTGCAGGGATACAGGGAGCTGAAGATCGGACAGCACAAGCCCCCTGTGCAGACAGCCTAAATAGGCAAATTGGTGCCAAACGCCGGGCGCGTGAGCGCCCCCGCACACACGCACGCGCCCGCACGCCAGCACCCGTGGCGGCGTGCACGGGAACGCGTGCGCGCGCCGATGCACCCCGACGCACACCAGCAGCGCGTCTGCCCAGGGGAGCTCTCTGACAGCGCCCCCCCCCCCCCTCAAGGGCAGCCTCCAGATGTCCAACTGAGCCAATCTGGTGGCGTGGGTACTTCTGAAAGTCCTCAGACCTCATGACTTCGGCATGTAGATTGCTTTCTGGCTCCCAGGAGTTGTCTTCTGGTCCGTACCCCCTCCACTTGATTAGGTATTGCAACTTATTGTGTCTTTTCCTGCAATCCAAGATAGCCTTCACTTCGAACTCCTCTTCGTTATCAATAATTATGGGCTCTGGTGGGTCAGTACTTCAGCCAGCAAAGGTGTTGGGTATAACAGGTTTCAACAACGATATATGAAAGACCGGGTGAATCTTCAGGGTACCAGGTAAGTTGAGTTCGTAGGCTACGTTGTTAATTTTCTTTTTGACTGAGAACGGACCCATAAATTTAGGGCCCAATTTCCTTGAAGGGCAGGCCATTCTTAAATTGGTTGTGGACAACCAAACCTGATTGCCAGGTTCCAGGATGAGCTCTCCCCGCCTCTTCTTGTCAAACATTTTTTTATTATACTCTTGGGTCTTAGCCATGGTTTTCTGCAAGAGTTTGTTGTTGGTAAGGAAGAAATCCATGGTTTCAGGGACCGCAGGGATAGCACATTCGGGTAAAGACCTGGGCAGGAAGGACGGGTGGAAGCCGTAATTGGCAAAGAAGGGCGTTTGCTTAATGGCCGAATGTAAAGAGTTATTGTACGAGAACTCAGCAATTGTCAGAAGAGAAACCCAGTCATCCTGTGAGAAAGACGAAAAACAACGGAGGTACTGCTCCAAAGTCTGATTAGTTCTCTCCGTCTGCCCATTAGTCTGGGGATGGTAATCAGAGGAGAGTACCAGCTCAATTTCCAGAGAACCACAGAGAGCCTTCCAGAACCGGGAGGTGAACTGAACACCGCGATCAGATATGAGATTTGATGGGACTCCGTGCAGCCTAACAATCTCCTTGATGAAGACCCTTGCTGTCTCCATAGCCAAGGGCGTGCCCTTCATAGGCAAAAAATGAGCCATTTTGGTTAGCCTGTCTACGACGACGAAGATGGTAGAAAAGCCTTCTGCCTGGGGAAGCTCTACGATGAAATCCATCGATATCATCTTCCACGGTCTTTCCGGGACGGGTAACGGTTTTAGCAGCCCCCAGGCTCTTGTCCGGCTATTCTTGCTCCGTGCACAGATAGTACAGGATTCTACATAGTTCTTGCAGTCATTCGCCAACAGAGGCCACCAGAATGTGCGCTGAACCAATTCAGTCGTCTTTAGCATACCGAAGTGTCCAGCCATCTTATGATCATGGCAGAGCTCTAGCACTGCCACCCTCAGATCTTCAGGGACCACGATTTTACCCTTGTGCCAAAATAGGCCGTCCTGGGCCCTCACCGGAAGTCGGGGGCCAATTCGAGGAGGCTTGTTTTATTTGGGATAGCAGATCCCCTTGGAGTAAAAGAAAATTTCCGGATGGAAGAATAGTGTCCGGATGCACAGGTTTGCCAGAATCAGGGAACATACGGGAAAGAGCGTCCGGCTTGATATTTTTGGAACCAGGTCTGTATGTTATGTGGAACTGAAATCTAGAGAAAAATAGAGCCCATCTTGCTTTCCGTGGTTTCAGTCTCTTGGCCGTTCGGAGGTACTCCAGATTCTTGTGATCCGTATAGACCAGAATGGGATGTGCTGCACCCTCTAGTAAGTAACGCCACTCCTCCAAAGCGGACTTGATGGCCAGAAGCTCCCGATCACCAACATCATAATTTCTCTCCGCTGAAGAGAGTTTGCGAGAGAAAAAGGCCACCGGGTAGAGAAGGGCCTTGGGGCCTTGCCGTTGGGACAGAACAGCTCCGACTGCAACCTCTGAAGCGTCCACTTCGAGGACGAATGGTAAAGCAGGATCTGGGTGTTTTAAGATAGAAGCAGAGGTGAATAGCTCCTTGAGTTTTTCACAGGCGGATTGTGCCTTAGGAGACCAATGGAACCGATTCCCTTGTTTAGTTAATTCGGTGATGGGGGCAATTATTGCAGAGAAGCCCCTAATGAACTTTCTATAAAAGTTGGAGAAACCAATGAACCTTTGAACCCCTTTCTTATCGGAGGGAGCGGGCCATTCCAGAATGGCTGATACCTTTTGGGGGTCCATTTTAATACCTTCAATAGAGATGATTAAGCCTAGAAACTGGATGCTTTGAAGTTCAAATTGGCATTTTTCCGGTTTAGCGTAAAGTCCATGCTGCCTGAGCCAAGCTAAAACATTTCTGACGTGCCTGCGATGATCGGAGACTGAGGAGGAGAAGATCAGGATATCGTCTAGATAAACAATAACATATAAGTCCAGGAAATCACGGAAAATGTCATTGACAAAATGTTGAAACATTGCGGTGCGTTGCACAGGCCGAAGGGCATAACAAGGTATTCGAAATGTCCGAATCTGGTGCGCAAAGCTGTTTTCCACTCGTCTCCTTCCCCAATACGAATTAAATTGTAGGCACCACGGAGATCTAATTTGGTAAAAATGACTGCGGATCCCAGTCTTTGGAAGAGTTCAGGCACTAAAGGTAGAGGATAACGGTTTTTGATAGTTATCTTGTTTAGTTCCCGATAATCAATACAAGGGCATAAGGAATGATCCTTTTTCTCCACGAAGAATATACCAGCCCCAGCCGGAGAGGTGGATGGGCGGATAAACCCTTTCTTCAGGTTCTCGTCGATGTATATTTTTAGAGTATCCAACTCCTGCTCTGTTAATGGGAAAATCCTCCCAAAGGGAACTTCCGCTCCAGGTAACAGCTCGATTGGGCAATCGTAAGGCCTGTGAGGAGGTAGAGTCTCTGCTCCCTTTTTACTAAAAACGTCAGCAGGGATCACCTGTTGTAATTCGGAATCGGTATCCAGGCAAAGTAGTTGGGTAGATTCAACAGGACTCATATGTAGGCAGTGTTTCTGGCAATATTTGGAAAGGAACTTGACTTCTCCGCTAGACCAGTCGATGCTGGGGTTATGGGCCTGCAACCATGGCATCCTCAGTATGATGGGAAAAAGAGGAGAAGAGATGGCATCCAAGCGCAGGAGTTCTTGGTGGTTGGAGCCCATGGTGGCCAACAAAGGGATGGTTTCCTGCGTGACGGGACCGGAACGAAGGGAGGAGCCATCATCGAGATGTACAGCAAGTCCCCGATTTTTAGACTGGAGAGGGATGTGATGGTTTGCAGCAATGAAACAGCTGCAGGCTCCTGAGCCAATTATGACCGTAACTGGAATATTCCTTCCTGTAAGCTGTAAGATGATAGAGAGAGCAAGGTGATTAGCAGGGTTAGGGAGAGCAGATGCACAAATTGAAGAGATTGGCAGAGACTTACATGTCTTGTTAGGGCAAGACCTCACGTAGTGTCCAGACTCCCCGCAGTACATGCAGAGGTTGTTCTTCTGTATTGAGAGAGGGACGGAGCAGACTGAGCTGCATTGGTTCGGAGGTATCAAGAACCGGTGTGGCCGGTGCCGGAAAAGACTGGCTGGGAGAACTCAGAACCTTGGGGAGCATCCAGGTAGGGCAAAATTGGCTGGTAGATCTCTCGGAGCGACGCTCTCTGAGGCGTCGGTCGATCTGAATAGACAGATTGATGAGGTCATCCAGGGTTTGGGGTATTTCGACCCGTGCCAACTCATCCTTCAAGGGATCAGACAATCCCATGCGGAATTGATAACGCAAAGCCGCGTCATTCCAACCAGTGTCGGAATACCACCACATAGTCCTCTGCGGCTCTACGCCCCTGTTGAAGGGTGTGCAAGGCAGCTTCCACAGTCGCTGTCACTTAGGGGGCCTCATACAACTGTGACATGGTGATAAAAAAAGCATCAAGGTTATCCAGGGCTCCAGATTTTTGCTCCAGGAGGCGATGAGCCCAGGTCTGTGGTTCACCGGATAAGAGGGAAATTACAAAGCCCACCTTGGTTGCCTCCAAAGAAAAAGTGAGGGGTTGCAGAGCGAAGTATAGTTCGCAGGCATTGCGAAAGGCCCGGTATTTACTACGGTCCCCAGAAAATCTTTCGGGTATGGGTACCCTAGGCTCAGGAGGTAGCATTACTACTGAGGGTGCAGATGACACTCCGGCAGATGAAGCGGCTTGAGGATGGGTTGGAGAAGACAGGACTTGGACTCGTTCTTCCAACCTCGTATAGCCTTCCTGGAGGCTCTTCATGGCTTGTGAGAGACCCGCCAGGTGTCTACACAGTTCCTCCATGGGGGAGGTTCCCTGCTCGGGCTCGGACATGGCTGTCCGATACTGTCAGACTTCCACGTACCAGACCGATGAGCCCGATGTAGCAGGGAGAGGCCTCCCTTATGTATCTGGTTCCCGGCCCCTGGTAGTATGGACAGGAGACACGGGAGCACAAAGTGGTATGAGAGCCTGGCGGGTTAGCCGCAGGAGGATCCCGGTAAAGGTGGTTCTGGAGATCACCAGTCAACTGAAGCACAGGCAGCAGGTGCAGGAGTGGAGCAGGCAGGTCGGGTCACAAGCAGGGTTGGCAACAGGCGGGCAACGCGGTACAGAGGAGCAGGCAGATTCGTAGTCAGGACAGTCCGGGATCAGTGGCAGGCAGAAAGCAAGGATAATCAAAGGCAAGCCGGTGGTCAGGAGATCAGGTTCAAAGCAGGAAGCAGGTGCAGAGATACAGGGAGCTGAAGATCGGACAGCACCGAGCCCCCTGTGCAGACAGCCTAAATAGGCAGATTGGCGCCAAACGCCGGGCGCGCGTGCACGCCGGCACGCGCCCCCGCACACACGCACGTGCCAGCACCCGTGGCGCGCACAGGAACACACACGCCCCAACGCACACCAGCAGCCCGTCTGCCCAGGGGAGCTCTCTGACAAATAACCCTTCTGTATTGTCATAGCTGGTCAAGAGTTAACTTTTTTTACAGACACAATCTCTCACACAGGAATTTGAAACTGAGGAGCACTTCACTCCCTCCTGTAATACAGGAGATTCACATGAGGGGAGGGGTTGAGAAACTGCAGGCTTTAATCTCCCTGTGATGATTTCTCGCACTTATTTTTTTTTTTTACTCAGCCATACTTAGCTATTTTTCTGCTTCTCAAATATTTGTTAAACATTTAGATAACATTTGCGTCTGGTCTAATTCTTTTGCTAGACCCATCAGTGATATGGCTATTGGATCACCTTTACCTGAAGTTGCAGCTCCAACAGTTTGGTTCCTATGAGTCCGACCGAGGGTTGTCCCCGAGCAGGCGGCCCAGATGTAGCACAGTCTCCCAGACTATGTTGTCCAGTGGTGCAATAATCCAAGACGCCGGCTCTGGTCCAATCCCCATGGGCCATATAGTGCAATGTCACCTGGTATTTTACATATTTATCTGCTTAATACATCAGCTAGCAAGGTGTTGGCTGCCTTACAGAGCGAAGCCATAAGACAATTAAACCAAGTATCTCTTTAAGCTTTTGCAAAGTTTCCTGCTTCTCTGCCAGCTCCCAATCTGTCACTGATAGGCAAGCAGGCTACAACACGAGTTTTACAGGCACACAGAACATGAGATGTGAAGAAAGATTTTTTTTGCTGTTTATTTAAACTCCTATTATCAACCCATACCTTTTTTGATCTTTGGGCCCTAACAATTTAAATTTATCCATCAAATCCTGACAGTTTTACAGTTAGTTTACTATTGGATCCAAACTTCCCTATAAAGCCCTTTGTCCTTAAAGAGGAGTTCCAGTCTCCCACTTGGCACATTAGGAACACAGCAGCCTCATAAGCAGGCACAAAACATTCTTTTACAGAGACTATTCCCCATTGTCAGCGCCAAACGGGTCTCTCATTTACCTATAAAACACTGGTATAGTGACCCTCGGCCAACGGTAACAATAGGAATACAAGAAGAGTACAAATATTATCACTCCCCATAGGGAGAATCAAAAAAATAATTAACTTGTCTCTGCAGTACTGTTGTTTTTTTTTTTTTTTTTTTTTCAGTAAGGTTATAGCATCAACAGAAAGGTTAAACATGAGAAAGGAAAAACTAAACACACAGAAGAAAGTTAGTCTTGTGATCTTTCTAGATCACTTAAGCGCTTACATCATCGGGCAATCAACCTCCGACGATGACGTCAGGCATTCACCCTCTGACGTTCGGTATACCTCAAATTTTTTTTTTATCTGTCCTGGACAGCGGGTAACGCTATTTTTTACCTTAGACAACGCTCCCAAGTGTCTCTGTCTTCACACACTGGATTATTAAGATATTATACAATCAATACCAGTGTCGGCAATTACAACATATTAAACCAGAATCAAACAGAAAGAGAAGAAAAGACTTTTAAGAGAATTAAGAATAATTATTTTACCTCTCAAACACAAGGAGGACTGGATCACGAAGTTCGAAACCAGACAGTGGATCTGGGTCTCGGGCCCCCGCCCCTATTTCACCACTAACGTTGAGTGGGGGGACTTTTAATTCTCAGTGAGCTTTGAGGTCTAATACTCACCAAAGTTTTTGTTGGGACCATCTGACCCAAAATGCACTTATTGGTTCTGCCTCGGAGGACCAAAAATGTTAGGATCACTCTCCTCTTGTGATCAGTCGAACTCCAGATGTATTGAAAAGCAGACAATTTATTTCAGATATGTCACACAAATGGATGATGCATACAAGCCAAAAGATGCAGTAAGAATCATACAAAGAGATGTACATCCCCCCTCCTAATACCTACAATAATATAGCTATAACGCTTCTATTGGCTGAGGAAACACAGATAGCGTGCCTGGTACAAAATGGTAATTTATTTTGCTAATTAGTGTTTCCTGTACATTCTTGTTCTACCATATATGGTTAAGCCTAATCATCCTACAACTTACTATGGAGTTAGTTAAAGCAAACGATACAGCAAGTTAATACAACAATGTGTTCAGAAGTCATCTTAAGAAAAGTCTCAGGGTTATTGTTTTTCTAATAGTTTTTCTATAATAGTCACACAATAAACATTTTAAACTTTTCTAACACAGGACTTTAAGTATTTTTCATTCTTAAACCTTTGTTGTTTTTTGTTGCAATATTGTCTCTTTGTTTCCTTTGTAAAACTCTTTTTATGTAAGTATTTTATTTGCACCATTTGACTTTTTCTATTATTAATCAGTCTTTTGAAAAGTAATATATTGCCTCTAATGCACTTGTGCAGAACTGAATCCCTGAATCTTGAAGAGTGCTACTATAGTGTAAATCTCTGGCTATACCTGTTTGTGGTGACAACGTGTGTTACAGATATTTATTTAAAGTCATAAATGTTATCATAAATGTTATCTGCCTATCTGATGGCAGTGTGGTAAATCTAAACTCAGTGATGATTGCTCTCAGACTGCTGGCACGTAGATTGTGGTCCCGCAAGCTGGAAAATCTTTGTGAGGCTGAGAGTGTCATTGCCGCGTATTAGCGTCAGCTTGGTGTTACCAGTCATTTGGCACAAATTGGTGAACTTGGCCCAGGTCTTCTGTCCGTCACAGATGCAAACTCACCATGGGTTTACTGCCCTTGAACATCTGAAGTCTGTCTCTTAGGTATTCCTAATGACTGTGTACCCTTAACACATGAACGCATTGTGTTTCTTTATTAGTTTTCCAATCTAAGAAGACTATACTATTCAACTCCAAAAGTTCTAACCCTTCAACACTATCAAAAGTATCCCATACCCAATCAACGGAGCTCTCCCCAAGCTTATTTTCGCCAGCAGAGGCTGCCCCAGTAAATACCATTAAATATGGAATTTGTGGATAGAGTTCTCTGCCTTGTAAGCTTTTGATGTAAATACCTTCGGCTGGGTTCACATATATGTGGGTCCGGTTTTGGTACAGAGTCCGGGGGGGTTTCCATTCAGTGGTTTTGGTGTGATTTAGGTGCGAATTGGACACTGAAATCACACCTGAACTGAAAAATGCACAGGACCCCTTTAAATTTACACTGCAACCGGCCCACATATATGTAAACCGGTTCTATTGAAAGCCAGCTTGATTCACATGTTATGCGAATCCGATGTGGTTCAAAATGTATCCAATTTGCATATATGTGAGCCGAGCCTTGAATATTTTTGGTCCTGCTGGTTTTCTTTAACTGACCAATGTTTTATACATTGGGGAGGGAGAAGGCAAGCATTAAATGTTGGTTGAGTGTGTTATATTCACCTGCACCTGTTATTCCCTATGATATCAGGTCCTGTGTTCCCCTGACCATTTTCTAGTTCTTCTTTTCTACATGTGTCCAGGCACAGTTGAGCCAGTTTGTTAATTATATGTAAACCAAAAAAAAAAACACCTTTTTGCAGAAACACAATTTAAATAAATTAAGTAAAAAGAAATTGCTCACTTTTATGAATAAGTCAGCATATGCAGAATCAACATTTTAAACCATTTATCGTGACCTGATAAGATAAATTAGTACAATTGTATGTGTACAATTATATGTGTATCTAAAGAAATTAAAAGACTTTCATTTTAAACCTTCCAGAAAATAGAAATATATCTATGTAGCCATTAAGTTTGAACTTTATTTTTATATTTTCTATGATACCTGAATCTGCATTAAAATGTATTATAACTCCATCGTACCTTTTTCCAGGTCCCACAGACTCGCAATACAAAGACACAAGTTTTTGCTAAGATCTGTCTTGCGTACGCTTTCCCTTCGAACTATTACTATGGCAACTCTCACACAGATGAGGATGTCCAGAAAGATTGTCATTGTTCAAGAGCTGAAGGAGCAACATGCCTTAGAAAAGGGCAAGTGGCACTTACAGAACGAGGAGCAATGGCAAACCCAGAATGAGATGGTAAGCAGACCTTGCTGCATCCCTTAATTGCAGCACTGTAATCAGTTGTGCCACTTGAGACAGTGCTAGATGAGGAAAGGTGCACCTCACTCAATTTAACCTTTTTGGATTTGTCCCTAATAATGCCCTAATTTAACTATCATAAAACTCTGACTGCTAAGGCTGCAGAGTGAGCTAACCAGTCTTAAACAGAATTCATTCTATAGTTTGAGTTACTATTCAAGTGTTTGCCTTTAAGAATTAGTTCACCTTTAGCTAAAAAAACTGCCTATGCAGGTAAGGGGCACCTGCAGATAAATACTGTGCAGCCTTGACTAAAGTTGGATAATGTCTTGCATTAGGTGTAGGCCATTTGCGTACCAGACTCCCAGAGACGCGCCTGACGAAGGGGTCCTACGTGACTCCGAAACGTTACACCTTTCTTGTGTTGTGATCATGCAATAAACTACGCGTTTGGATGCCACTTTGTGCCAATCCTTGGTGTGCTGGCAAATATCTACTTTGTGACTTGAACCAGTATCCAGCTGGTTGTTGCTGCAGCACCCAAATCTTGAGAGCTTATACCAGGAACGTGTGCGATAGGAATATGAATTAAGACTCCCAGAGAGGGCACCTGCCTTGTTGTTAGGACATTGCTAAGATGCTTCCAGCCATCACTGCTAACCCCTACCTTCACAGGTGCAAGCTCTCAAACCTCTACACATGTTGTACCTTATATCCTGCGTAGGAGCATCGCTGAGTTTAGAGATACTGCAACAGGGGAGAGGAGAGGAAGCACATGCAAGGCAGTTTGAATTGGCTGGGAGTGTCTTAGCACTGTCCTGGCAACAAGGCAAGATGGATGAGCCCATTTCTGGCAGCTTTTTGGCCAGGCTTTGTGAGGTATAAAATGACCTACACCTTTAGGAAGGCCATGGTTTACCTTTGGTAAAGGTTGCACAGTTTGTTTTTATCTTCGGGTGCCCCTTACTTGTATAGGCCGTTTTTGGAAAGCAGGAACTAACCATTTAAACCCAAACCTGTGTTTAGACCATTTAGGCCAAAGCAATAGGTTTTCTGTAATTCCCCAGACCTCTCCAACAGCATGTACATACTTTTCCTTCGCTCCCCTGTTGCTCCATTCAGCACCAAGGAAGTATCCTGTATGTACAAGTAAGGAGGCATATGTAACTAACGTTATGTAACTGTTGTCACACAGGGAGTCAATAGCAGCTGAACAGAGCATAATGGGAGGGAAAAGAAAGGAAAGGAGAAAGGAAAATCTTAAAGTAATTTTTGATTTAACCATTACGTTGTAGCTTAACCCCAGGAGCATCCCTTCTCAACCAGGGTTCTGTGAAACCATAAGATTCCTCCAGACGTTGCTAGGGGTTCCTTGACTAGCCACTGACCATCAACATGTGAGAACTTTTCTACTGATCACCAATGTAAGGAGATATTTCTCCAAAGACCACCCTCGTTAAGGCTGGGCCAAATATCGGTCGGCTCAACAGGAACCAGCCAAAATTTGGTCAGTGTATACAGCTGTCTTTCCGACAGATCTAACGACCGGCTTTTGTCAAAAAGACATGCTAGAATCTGATCAGTGCTGCTTGTGGCCAATGGCTGTGAGAGCTGATCAGTGTGTTCTGGTTGGAGGGAGTCCTCCTGTCAGAACACAAAGGCGCAGTGGGGGAAATCGATGTACTAGCATTGCTTGTGTTAGTATGGCGATCTCTCCATTTTTTGGGGTTTTTTTTGTTTAGCTCACTGGGTTGAGCGAAAGAAAAAAAAACGTTATGTCTACCAGGCTTAAGTGGCAATTTTCACTAGTGTTTTATATTTATTTTTGATCACTTATTTTCTTTCATTTCAATTTCATGATTATACGAAGAGTAGTTTTTATGGTTATATCGACAACCTACTAAATCACGCTAATGTGTCATGGCCTGTAGATATAATAGTTGTTTTTAGCAAGGGTTCCCTGAGGCCTGACATTGATTTAAGGGGTTCCTCTGAGGTGAAAAGCTTGAGAAAGGCTGCTCTAGAGGGAGCTGTTGGTAAAACTACTCCATTTCTTGTAATGGGCGATGGGATAAGGCATCAGTTACCCAAAGTCATAGAATTAGAAGGAGCAGCAGTAGCAATACAATGCAAAAAGCAGGATCCATGGAGAAAACCATCGGTACACTGGTGTAATGTAGCAATTCTTTTTTTTTTTATTTCTTTATGCTGCATTTTTGTATGCAGGTGAGTCCACATACTGATCTTTGTGGTTTCTATTCACGTATTTCTATACTTATGTGCAACTGTTTGAGTTCAGTAAACAGAGTTAGAAATATTGATAAACAACAGCACATCACAACAATTTAAGTATTAATTAGGAGGATGAATATATTGTTTTAGGTCTTAAAAGTATCTTCCAATAGAAATATCAGGTCCTAAATTCCTGGATGTAGTACTTATATTCCTAGAGATGATCGAACTTCATTGAGCTGAGAAAATACACGGCCACCTTCTTCAGGACAAACTCTCTTTAGGTCCTCATGGGACAGTTCCAGCAACTGACTACCATTCAGAATTCATAATGACTTGGCAGTGATCCTTGAGAATCCCCTATTTTTTAACCATGCTGACACTTCTTCTGGGGCTGAACTTGGTTTTAACGATGTCACAGATTGTTCCGGAAACTGTCCATTATCTGTGCTCTCTAGTATGTTGCTTGGGATAAAACCCCTGTGCCCCTGGGAATTCTCAACCAGCCACCACTGTCTGCTCTGATCTAAACCTTTACACTGTCTTCTTTTCTTACTGACAGTTCACGTTCATTTATGGCTTCAAAGTCATGAAGAACTCTTACAGGTATTTTTTGAAGATTGTGATTGGTGGACGGAGTCTGCAGGTTTTCTTGGACCTTTGGCTGTCCATTTACTGAGTTTAAATTTGGAAGAATCCATCCATCATAGAATACTGGTATATATGGTGGGATCATCTTAGCATTAGGCCAATCAGCTCTTGTTCTTAACCAAGCATCTCCTAAGCTTTCCCATAGTTTTCTTTCTTTATCCGTCACACATGAGCTCAACAACAGCAAAGCCTTTTGCATTGGAAAAGGAGACACTACAGAACTAGACATGTCCTTCCTGGGGCAGTTGGACAGAGTCTTGGGCAGTATATTAAACAGCATATGGATCAAGTCTGTTGGAGCTGGTTGGAACATATCATCTTGTACTTTTCCCAATAAATTAAAAGCATATTTTATCTTCTGAAGACAGTCAAAAAAATCTGATTCTGGAATAGCAGACTTTCCCTGTTCTTTTTATTTCAATCCAGTAATCCAACAAATATTTCAATATCCCCGAGAACATGATTTAACACTTCAATATCACGTGTTATCTCGTCTCCTTGGTTGAAGTCTGGTGACTGAGTTCGAGATGGTGGCTGGAAATGTACAGGCCCTGGTTCAAACTTTCTCTGTGAAATAGGTGAATCTGAAGTCAGCGTGTGTCCTGCCCCCCCTCCTCTTGTATAGACAGAGCTGAATGAGAAGGGGAAGGAGGAGGCAATTCATTTTTTACTGAAAGCACTGCTATTGCATTCGTATTAAAAAAAAAAATTATATACAGTATAAGCTCATATTTGGGTAGGATTGCTAAATATAGCCACTGCTAAGTGATATGTCCTAAGCTTGGAGTAAGTAGATAGAGTAAAGACAGCTCCTCAGCTTCCTATCTTCATTTACACTCCTGCACCATCCTGACAGCTACCTTCAGGGTCTGCTCCTCCTTCTTTTGGGGCAGGTTGCTGGGGACGTGTTTCGGGAATAACATAATGTTAAATGATATCCTACACAAAAAGAATATACAGTGGGTATAGAAAATAATCACCCCCTTAATCACATTTTATTGCTTTGCAGCCTGAAATTATTATTATTATTATTATTATTATACGGGATTTATATAGCGCCGATGGTTTACGCATCGCTTTACAACATTAGGGCAGACAGTACAAGTACAATACAATTCAATACAGGAGGAATCAGAGGGCCTGCTCGTTAGAGCTTACAATCTAGGAGGGAGGGTCAAGTTATACAAAAGGGTAATAGCTGTGGGGGATGAGCTAATAGAGAAAATAGTGCAGTTGTTTAGATGGAGGCAAGATAGGCTTCTCTGAAGAGGAAAGTTTTCAGGGATCGCCTAAAAGTGGATAAATTTGGAGACAGTCTCACAGATTGGGGTAGGGAATTCCAGAGGATGGGCGAGGCTCGGGAGAAGTCCTGGAGGCGGATGTGGGAGGAGGTGATGAGGGAGCTAGAGAGCAGGAGGTCTTGGGAGGAACGGGGATGGCGATTAGGTTGGTATTTTAAGACTAGGTTAGTGATGTAGCTGTTGGCAGAGTTGTGGATGGCTTTGTAACTTATTGTAAGTATTTTGAATTTAATTCGTTGGGTGAGTGGTAGCCAATGGAGGGATTGGCAGAGAGGGGTAGCAGACGCTGAGCGGTTTGTAAGGTGGATGAGTCTGGCAGCAGCATTCATGATGGACTGAAGGGGGGATAGTCTGTTTAAAGGTAAGCCAATGAGGAGTGAGTTGCAGTAGTCAAGGCGAGAGATAACCAGAGAGTGAATCAGGAGCTTTGTGGTTTCATTGGTTAGAAAGGGACGTAGTTTAGAGATGTTGCGGAGGTTGAGGCAGCAAGCTTTGGAAAGTGATTGGATGTGGGGCTGAAAGGAGAGTTCAGAATCCAGGATAACACCTAGCACCCTGACATGTGGGGACGGGTGGATGGTTTTGCCATTACTCTTGACAGAGAAGTCAGGGGAAGAGGCACGTGGGGGAGGAAATATTATAAGCTCGGTTTTGGACAAGTTGAGTTTGAGGAAGTGGTGTGACATCCATACAGATATGTCGGTTAGTAAGTTAGTGATGTGTGAGGAGACTGATAGAGTGAATTGAGGGGTGGAGAGATAGATTTGTGTGTCATCAGCATAGAAATGATATTAAAAGCCGTGAGAGGCTATCAGCTGACCCAGGGAAGAGGTGTAGATTGAAAATAAAAGAGGTCCAAGAACAGAACCTTGGGGGCCCCCGACAGAGAAGGGAAGAGGAGTGGAGGAAGTAGAATTGTAAGTGACACTGAAGGTGCGTTGGGATAGGTAGGATGAGAGCCACTGAAGAGCACAGTCACGGAGACCGAGGGAGAAAAGTTTTTTGAGGAGGAGGGGGTGGTCAACCGTGTCAAAGGCAGCTGAAAGATCCAGAAGTAGGAGTAAAGAATAGTGTCCGTTGGTTTTTGCAGTTAGTAGGTCATTTGTGAGTTTTAAAAGAGCAGTTTCTGTGGAGTGTTGAGGGCGAAATCCAGATTGAAGGGGATCAAGAAGGTTGTTTTTAATGAGGTGGTCACTCAGTTGGTTGTAAACCAGGCGTTCAAGGAGTTTAGAGGAAAAGGGGAGCAAGGAGATAGGGCGTAGGTTGTTAAGATTGGTAGGGTCCAAGGACGGCTTTTTGAGTATGGGGGGTGACCAGTGCATGTTTTAGAGCATCGAGGAAGATGCCAGAGGTGAGGGAGAGATTGAAGATGTGAGTTAGAGAGTGTAGGATGGGGTCAGAGGGCAACCGTAGCATTTGAGAGGGAATAGGGTCCAGGGGACAGGTGGTTAGGTGGGCGATAGAAAGGAGTTTAGCAACTTCATCTGTAGTAGCAGATTTGAATAGAGGGAGTGTCAGTTGTACCTGTTGACATGGGGTCTTAGCTGGGGGAGATACCTGTAGAGTGGAGAAATTAAGACATACACAGATTTTGTTTTATCCAGCTGTATTTACTCAGTGCAACTTATAATATCCAAGTGTATGTGTGTGTATATATGTATATATATATATATATATATATATATATAATTAAAGACGGGACCAATGCTTCAGTGCAATTCTTCTTTACTTCAATATCAATCCAAAATGTACAAAATGCAAGTACAGTTGCGAGCATCACTGCTCTTCATCAGGCTTATTTGGCGACACACAGCCAAATAAGTCTGATAAAGAGCAGTGATGCTCGCAACTGTACAGTGGCTTGCATTTGTACATTTTGGATTGAATATTGAAGTAAAGAAGAATTGCATTGAAGCATTGGTCCCGTCTTTTATTCTATTTTCATATTGGTGGAGCAGTGGGAGCCCACCCTGACTGTGCTTTGATTTAAAAAGACTGAAAGAAAAGAAGGTAACCCACCCATTGATTGTGTTTTATATATATATATATATATATATATATATATCTATAGATATATATATCTCTATATAGATATAGATAGATATATAGATAGATATATAGATAGATATATATAGATATATATATATATATATATATATATATATATATATAGATATAGATATATAGATATCTATATCTATATATATATCTCAATATAACACCAACATGTCAGAATTAAAAAAAAGAAAAATCAAAAACTGAATCACTGAGTTGGAGAAAGGATCACCCCCTCCTAAAAAATCACTTGTAAACTCAATCAGGTGTAGCTAGTGTAGCTAATCACCTTTTCAATGGCACACAAAGCCATTTGACTTCCAACTGTGATCGGCTGTGGTCATTTTTTCTGGTAGTGCAACTGAAGCAAACAATCGGATATGGATGGCAAGGCACTGTCAATTGATCTCCTGGATAAAGTGATTCTTTTCTATACCCACTGTAAGATGGTAAAGAGAACAGTAGGTCATAGATTCCAAAGCTAGCGCAAAGCAGAAAATGGCATAGAACACTAATGCCCCATACACACGATCGGACATTCCGACAAAAAATCCATGGATTTTTTCAGACGGATGTTGGCTCAAACTTGTCTTGCATACACACGGTCACACAAATCTTGTCGGAAATTCCGAACGTGGTGGTGTACAACACGTATGACGAGCCGAGAAAAATGAAGTTCAATAGCCAGTGCGGCTCTTCTGCTTGATTCCGAGCATGCGTGGAACTTTGTGCGTCGGAATTGTGTACACACGATTAGAATTTACAACAACGGATTTTGTTGTTGGAAAATTTGAGATCTCAAATTTTGTGTGACGGAAATTCCGATGGAAAATGTCCGATGGAGCCTACACACGGTCGGAACTTCCGACAACAAGCTCCCGTCGAACATTTTTCGTCGGAAAATCCGATCGTGTGTACGGGGCATTAGGCTACTTTCACACTTAGGCGCTTTACAGGCATTTTAGCGCTAAAAATTGCACCTGCAAAGCGCCTGTAAAGCGCCTCTCCTGTCACTCCAGTGTGAAAGCCCGAGTGCTTTCACACTGGAGCGGTGCACTTGCGGGACGTTAAAAAAAGTTCTGCAAGCAGCATCTTTGGGGCGGGTTAGGAGCAGTGAATACACCGCTTCCAAAACACCCTTGCCATTGAAATCAATGGCCAGTGCCGCCGAAGCAGATGCAAAGTGCTTTGCGGGCACTTTTAACCCTTTTTCGGCCACTAGCATAGGTTAAAAGCGCCCCACTAGCAGCCGAAAAGCACCGCTAAAACTAGCGGCGCTTTACGGCTAACGCAGCTGACGCTTCAGTGTGAAAGTGGCCTAAGAAAAGATAGAGTGACTTAAAACCGTGTATCAGGTTTTATAGGACACTGTGGATGATATAGACAAGAATGTAATGGGAGGATAGGACAGAACTGCTCTATAATTGGCAGCTCTGTTATAATACATATCCCTTTTTCTCTTGAACAGGAAGCTCATATCTCAGAGGAGGAAAGCAAGCTGGAGGAGGAAACCTGGCAGGCACGCAGTGACTTCCAGCAACAGCTTCTTTTAGACCTGACAGAAGCCAATCATGGGATTCGCCAGCACATGGAGCGTGCCATAGGACAGAGCCTGATACACCATGCACAGCAGGAGGCTGCCAAGAGTATGATAGAAGAGAACAGTGAATTTAAGGTGATGCTTCTGTTCTGTTCTGTTTCAAAAAACTATGGTTTGTACAAAGTCAGTATCGTGATAGAATTGCTCACTTCTTCAGGGAGCTGGAAAATAGTTCTTGCAGCAGCTACATTTTTTTACAAAGCTGTCCAAGAACTGGTCAGACAGCTTTGCAACATCTAGATATATGCCAGCGAGTCCAACTTATGGAGCTCCCTGTGATGGGGTGACGGTGCTTTTGCACTGCTCCTGGATTTTTTTTTAAATGTATTTATTTAAAGCGACAAAATATATTAACCACTTGACCTCTGGAAGATTTACCCCCCTTCATCACCAGGCCATTTTTCGCGATACGTCACTGCGTTACTTGCGCGGTCGTGCGATGCTGTACCCAAATACTATTTGTGTCCTTTTTTCCCCACAAAATAAAGCTTTTGATCACCTCTGAATTTTTTATTTTTTTGCACTTTAAACAAAAAAATACCAACAATTTTGAAAAAAACAAACAATATTTTTTACTTTTCTGCTATAAAACGTACCCAATAAAAAAATGTAAAAAAAATTTCTTTCTCAATTTAGGCCAATGTGTATTCTGCTACATATTTTTGGTAAAAGAAATCCCAATAAGCGTATATTGGTTTGCGCAAACATTAAAGCGTCTACAAACTATGGGATATATTTATGTAATTTATTTATTTTTACATTTTTGTTACTAGTAATGGTGGCGATCAGTGATTTATAGCAGGACTGTGATATTGCAAATCGGACACTAACTGACACTTTTGGCACTTTTTGGGAACCAGTGTCACTAATACAGTGATCAGTGCTAAAAAAAACATGCACTGTCACTGTACTGATGACACTGGCTGGGAAGGAGTTAACATCAAAGGTAATCAAAGGGTTAAATGTGTTCCTAGCCAGTGCTTGTGTACTGTGGGGGAGGTGCTTTTACTAAGGGAAGACATAGATCTGTGTCCCTGCTTTGCAAGAACACAGAATCAATGCCTCCCCTACTGACAGAACAGCGATCTGCCTTGTTTACATAGGCAGATCGGCGTTCTGGCACTCTACCTAATGATTGTGGGTGCAGGCGGACATCGAGTCCTTGGTACCCACAGATCAGCTTCCGCTGTGTATAATCACAGTGGGAGTGGGCTGCCGGCGGTGCGCATGCACACCCCGTACTAGGTACATGATCCTGTGTAGCAAAGCTGCCTTGCCGCTGTATATGTAAGTAATATGGTTGGCAAGCAGTTAAAATAATACAAAACAATGTCATTCCTTAAAGCAATATTAAAGGTTTGTCTTTTTCTTTAAATAACAAACATGTTATACTTACCTGCTCTATGCAGTGGTTTTGCACAGAGCGGCCCCATACCTCCTCTTTTTAGGCCCCTCGCTGGCGCTCCTGGCCTCTCCCTCCTGCCGAGTGCCCCCACGGCAAGTAGCTTGCTATGGGGGGCACCAGAGCTGGCTTGTCCTCGAGCCGCTGCTCTGTGTGTCTATTCACACATAGAGCCGTGGCTCAGCCCCACCACCCCTTCTCTCTACTCATTGGCTCACTGGCTGTGATTGACAGCAGTAGGAGCCAATAGCGCCCACTGCTGTCTCAGCTAGTGAGAAGGGAGAGTCCCTGAAGAGCTGAGACTCTTGTGCACATCGATGGATCACGATGGGGTGCAGGTAAGTATTAGGGGAGGCTGAAGGGGCTGCTCCACACAGAAGGTTTTTTCACATTATTACATAGAATGCATTAAGGTAAAAAACCTTCTGCCTTTAAAACCACTTTAATACACAATAATGCCCTCTTATCCAAATATACAGTAGATTTCTAATGTGTACAATATGATTGTCCTTTAATGCATCATTATTACATAATAATACAACAATAAGACACAATAACATATAAAGCAAATTAAGTTTTAATATCCAGTGAGTCTGCTCAGTTTAATACCTTAGAAACCCTTACAGGTTAAAACTGACATATTCGATTATATTCTGTAGTAGAAGATGTATATCACAGGGGGTGGGGGTGCAATTGCAGGGTGTCTCCCACTGCTCCTGAATTTAAAGCAGAGCTAAAGGCACTTTACTTACCTCCTAGCAGTCTGGGTCCATCTCCAGCGCTAGCATGTTCTCTGCAGGTGCCGGTCGTTAGGCATCTTCATTGGCTGATGCGGGATGATGTAACTCCTGCGCAGTAGTCAGTCATCTGGCACACAGGGACTGTGCCTGCAATGTAAGCTGTATGCGTAGCCCAGTTTACATTCCTCGGAACACTGTGAGCAGGCAGGTGCATTTTATTTCAGAAGAGACATTAGGGTTGATTTACTAAAGGCAAATCCACTTTGCACCACAAGTGCACTGCAAGTGCACTTGGAAGTGCAATTGCTGTACATCTGAGGGGGACATGCAAGGAAAATAAAAAAACAGCATTTTTGCTTGTACATGATTGGATGATAAAATCAGCAGAGCTTCCCCTCATTTCAGATCTTCACCTCAGATCTACAGCGACTGCACTTCCAAGTGCACTTGTAGAGCAAAGTGGATTTGCCTTTAGTAAATCAACCCCTATGTGGTTATAGCCTGCCTCCTCACAGTCTTTGTAAAATGCCTTCAGTTTCACTTTAAATCTATTTACAAAGGTTATCTTTTCATTACCATAAAAGACATCAATAGACATCAGACTGGTAGTGATATGCTTCAACTGCATTTGATAATTAAAAAAATCCTATTGTTTACACATATAAAGGATCAGTTAAAGGGATTATGTTCCTCATTTCCCTGTGATTGCAATAGGCCCTGCCTCTTTTTGATAGATTAATACTGTAATGATGAAGGTGAACATGAATCACCTTGACATGCATGTAAACATCTAACACATCGCTCCAGATGTCAAAAGGCCCATGGTGTTCTATTTTAGGCACGGAACTCACTCTGGATGGTGGAAATAAATAATTGAACGCAGTCCAGATGGTGTTTTTGTACTTGGTCTAATTGAAATCAAGGCTTCGGACAGAATTTTGAAGGGAATTTTCTGCCCTAACTTCTCCTATCTTGTACTGAATGCAGCTTGTTTTCTGTATTTAATGTTTCCAACTTTGGATAACAGGAGCGTCTGCTGGAGGCTGCAGTGGAGAGCGTGTACATCTCAAGCAGTAATGTGAACAATCTGGTTCAAAGCTACTATCAAAACACAGAGCAAATCTTAAAGGATTATGAAAAGGAAAAGAGTAAACAGTTAAAGGCCATAAAAGGTAATTTTATTGGTGGAAGATTATGTGTACAACTATTCTCTAAGATACATTTAGATTAGAAATCCTTGTCTAATCATCATTAACCCCTCCAAGCTGACCGTATGCAGATATGGGGCCCCACTGGATTGGGCTTTTTTCCATGGGGTCACATATTTGGGTATCTCCTTTTGTGCTGAGAGCGCGGCACACAGACTTTTATCTTCTGCACTCTCTGTGGCGATGGGATGAGTTCTGAGACCTTCCCCTTATAACGGTGGTCAAGGAGGGTTGCCAACCAGTAATCATCCTTCTCCTTTATGCCACGTATTCTTGGGTCCTTTTGCAGGCTTTGAAGCATGAGGTTGCCCATGCTCCTCAAATTTGCCGAGGCTTGAGAAGCAGACTCCTCTGGGTTACTCATGATGACAGCATCTGGAACTTCCTCCTCCCAACCATGTACTACTCCCAAGGGTCCTGGGGTTGGAAAGCCATCACAGATTGACGCATGTCTTCCTCTTCTTCGAAGCCTATGAAAGTGCCAGAATCCTCCTCCTCATCCTCCTCCCCTCTCTCCTCCTGTGTTCTGTGACATAGGAATGATGGTGTGTGGATAAAGTGGGCCTTGAGAGGAAAAGAAGTCATCCTCTTCCTCCTGCAGCTCTGCCTCCAGTGCCCTCTCCATAATGCAACACAGAGTCTGCTCCAGCAGAAACACAACAGGGATTGTGTCACTGATGCATGCACTGTCACGGCTCACCATCTTTGTGGACTCTTCAAATGGTGACAATAGAGTGCATGCATCCTTAATGATCAGCCATTGGTGTGGGGGAAAAAAAGCTGAGGCAAGCTGAGGCGGCCTGAGCCTGTCGTTGTGCTGTATTTGCACAGGTACTCGTTGACGGCCCTCTGCTGTATGTATAGCTGCTGCAGCATTGACAAAGTCGAGTTCCACCTAGTGGGCATGTCACAAATTAGGGCAGGTAGATTTCCCGCTGAATTTCAGCCAACCGAGCACTGGCTGTGTATGACCGCCTGAAATGGCTACAGACTCTTCTGGCCAGCTTTAGCACATCTTGCAACCCTGGGTACGTATTTAGGAAACGCTGCACCACCAAATTGAGGACATGTGCCAGGCATGGCACATGAGTCAACTTTCCCTGTCTAAGGGCGGACAGGAGATTTGAGCCTTTATTGCACACCACCATTCCTGGCTCCAGCTGGCGTGGTGTGAACCTCTGGGCCTGCCCCTGCAGAGCTGCAAGAATCTCTGCTCCATTTTGGTTCCTGTCCCCTAAACACACCAGCTGAAGCACTGCATGGCACCTTTTAGCCTGACTCTGGGAATAGCCATTTGAATGCTTAGGGGGTACCTAATGTTCATAGGACAATTCTGCAGAGGAGGGCATGGAGGTGGCGGAGGAGATAGAGCTCACAGGTCTGGCATCATCACCACCAGCTATATGGAGACGTTGAGGCACAACAAGCTGCAGCACCGAGCCCTGTCCTTTATCCTTTTGAGTTGCAAGCAGCGTTACCCAGGGTGCTGTGAACGAAATATATCATCCCTGCCCATGCTTGCTAAACCATGTGTCAGCAGTAAGGTGGATTTTATGGCTGACTGCCTTGCCCAACGATGCCAGAACATTTCCTTCCACGTGATGGTAAAGAGATGGAACTGCCTTAAGTGAAAAGTAGTAGCGACTGGGAACCTGCCATTGTGGTACAGCACATTTTGCGAATTCACGGAAGGGGGGGCAGAATCCAGGCTGAAAGGCAGAAGTTGGAGAGCCAATGGCTTTGACAAGCTTGCATTTAGGCTCTGGGCATGCGGGTGGCAAGGACTGTATTTTTTTTCCACTGCAGCAGATGGGGCAGAGAAATTTACCGGCTACAGTCTACTGCTGGTGGTCTGCTGCTGGCAGATGTGCTGCTAGGACCTGGGACACCCTGTGCTATACCATCATCCCTGTCAGTGGAGGCTGCTGAGAGGTAATGACTTGGTATAGCAGGGGCAGACTGAAGTGGGTAATGAGGAGGAGGAGGAGGGACAGATTTGTGCCCCTTTTGTGTGGCTTTTAGGTGCTCTTGCCAACAGGCTGAGTGGTTGGACGTTAAATGCCTTCTTAAGCATGTGGTACCCAAATGGCTGGTGTTTTTACCACGTTTGATGTGCCTGAGACACAGTTTGCAGATAGCAAAAGTGCGATCTGCTGCAGATGTGATGAAAAAGGCCCAGACAGCTGAGTTTTGGGGAGTGGGCCGGGAGATAACGGCTGCAGAATGTGATGGAATAGGGTGGCTGCTCTCTACTGTTTCTTAATGTCAGCCTCCTTGGGGTTGTGCTGCCTCACCTTCAGTTTCCTCCTCTGCTCTGTCTGGCACCCAAGTCTCATCAGTGATCATCATCATAATCTCCATCTCCTCCATCTTCACCATCATCATTACCACTGGAGACAACTTGGCAATACGCTGCGGCTGGGGTAACATGAATGCCATTTTGTCTACCAGTGTTCTCCCCTCTCTCTAGGCTCATGTTGTTGTCATCCTCAACCTCAGAACCAACATCTGAATCCAGTAATGTCTGGGCATGCTGTGGCTGGATAGCACGGGCAAACTCACTAAACAGAGGAAATAATGCCCTGCCTGAGGACTGACCATCACGTACACTTTTGCCTCTGGACACATTTGTTGCTGGCCCCCTTACAATGCCAAGAGAAAGTCTCCCTCTCCTTGTTGTCCTCCCAGACACTATTCGGAGGGAGGGGGCAGTGCTTATAAGCAAATGTAAAGAAGAAGTGGAAATCTGTACGTAGATGCACTTTAGTCAATGTAAAGCGGTGTTTGGTGCACTTTAATTTAAGTACTTGTGAGGGTAGTGGTCAACTGGTCAACTGGTCAAGTGCGCCCCCAAACCTTTTCCTTGCTCGAGCTGAACTTGGACATCAAGAAGGCCTCTTCAATCGATTGGAAAAATGAGTGATATGAACGACACCACACAAGTCAGTTGGATATCGCAAATATATCTTTATGTTTTTCTTTCCCTGGTATATATGATAACAATTCAATATACATCATAAGGGGCAAACCAAGGGGCGGTCCCTTAGCTTATCCAATCACAAGAGTACAAGTATCACAAGTTACATGGTATATGGCATATAGAAAAAAGACAATGACCTTTCTGCTAGATGACGTGCTTAAAAAGTACCTAATAAAAAAAGTTACCCCAAAGTTTCCTTATCAAATAAATATATATTTATTTTTCTTAGCTTAATTCCTACAAAAGAGAGTAATATAGAAATAACCTTTAAAGGTACTTTCGATAAGGTGCCTCCTGGCATTAGGCCCAGACTTGTGGTGAGATGTCCTGTCTTATTCTGGTACATATTCTAAGGAACCTGTCATCACAAGTTTCTATTTTGCAGACAGCTCGCACAATGAAAATTTCCACTTAAACTTTGTCAAAGCCTTGCATAAAAAAAGCGTTTCAAAAAAGAGTTCAGGCCTATTATCAAAAATATATATATATATAGTGAACCAAGTGAACCAAAGTGCAGCCATTTTCCTTACAATCCCTCCTTTGATCAGGGAGGATTTCATTCTCCCTGATCATTAATTTCCTAATGTTTGGAGTACCAGGTATGTTCTGTGTAGAACATAGCCGTGGCTTCCTCTGGCTCAATGTAGAGGGGGTCAATGTAGAACATGGCCATAGTTTCCTTGAGCTCAGAGTCCGGTTTAATTTTTGCTGAAATGTTAGGGACTTTACTAGTAATATAAAATAGGAATTTGATAGTGGCATAAATGGCGATACCCAGGAGTACTATCATGATCAATATCATGCCTGCCTTTTTAAAGAAACCCATTACACTATCCCAAAATGATCCGAACCAACCCCCAATTCCTGAGAGTGGGTTCCAAGAGTCTCCCAATCTCCTCATTTGTGTCTGCAACTTTGCCCTTTCCTCCTGGTGTCCTTTGATTATATCATAATAATCTGGTACCTCTAAATCTTCACTGGGTTTGGTTAAGTTGTTCATATATGTGCAACATAGGCTTTTATCCCCTGTCACATCACATAGCCCTGTCAGTACCATCATCATCCTTTCTTGACGCTGCTTGATTCTTTCTTGTTCAAACAGGATTTTCCTCAATTCCTCATTGATGAAGCCCACATCAGTTGATGTTTTATTCATCCAGGAATCTACTAGTTCCCCAAACTCATCTACCTTTGTTAGTGCATTGTACATGCCTGCCCCTCCCATGGAAGCGAATACCTTGTCCCACCAGGTTGTGACCTCTCTTTTGTGCCTCCCAAACTCTAAATGACCATGTGCTTGTATCATCTCAACAGGGGAGTCCCCTGGAGTAGCACCCATGAAAGGAATCATTTCTACCAGGGTGCACCACCCTGAGGTCTTTCTATCAAGGGGATATGGGATGGTGGTGTGGCACCAAAGGCCGCAGCACACCATCCATCCGTGGGGCATATGAGGGGCGGGTACATCCCCAGTTAAATGTAGGTTGAACCTTAGTCCCACTAGGCACATCCAGTCCCCTATGGAGGGTGCCTCATCCTCCCGCTCCTCCATCCATGAACTATTCATATGTGTGCTGATAAGCCAAGATTCTGTGATCGAGCTATTCCCTTTCATACAATTTGAAATACTGTAGGAGGACATGTTCCCAATGCGTTCATCAGGGTCTGTTATGTTGTGTGTGAGAAGTCCCTCTATATCTAGTGTCCCATTGGCTATGAGCCCCAAATTTACCAATGTACTACTGTGTCTCTGCAAAATCTACCGTTATACAAGTCTTTACCTGCTCCATTAAGAAAACAAAACTGTGGACTCCTGGTGTATCCCGCAAAGAGAAGGGGTTTACCATTGGTTGTGAGGTCCCGGGTACTGAATAAGTTTCAGGATCTAGCTGTGCCCCATTATTAATACTTCTAAAGTCTGGTCTTAGGAGTTCCCTTCTGGATTCTAAAAATTGGAATTCTGATTTGGGGGCCTTTTTCATACTAGTATCATTTAATGGTGCAAAGGGAGCATAATTTGATCTTTTATTTTGAATAACTTGGCTGATTCCTATATCTCTGAGTTTGGCCTTTTTAAACTTGGACACCAGGCTCTGACTTGGTTTATGATTGGGATCCATACACCAAGTCCTTTCTACTCCCTTATATTTGGCTGTAAAGACAATGGCTGCTATGTGACAATTCCCATCCCTCCTTTGAATATGATACCCCGTAACGGCTTGAGTTTGGGCTTTGGACATCTGTCCGGCTATTTGAGTGCAGCAGGGATAAATAGAATTTCCCATAAAACCTCGCCGAGTACGGTTAGTATATTTAGAAGGGAGCTGAAAATTACAACTGTTAGTCATCCAACATACAAAGGTAGTTATCAGAATAATCTTAAAAGTAACCAGGATGGCAAAAACTAAAATTATTTGAGTGGTACATTTCCAGGGCTGTTCAGGTGGGTCCTGGGAACCTGGGGGAAATACCTGAACATCATGTCATTAGGTCTAAAGTCTCTGGGGCTCCGGAGTCCTTTAGGGAGGGTGCTGCAGGGGGTTTGCTTAGTGTTTCTGGGGCTCCCAAGTCCTCTAGGGAGGGTGCTGCAGGGGGTTTGCTTAGTGTTTCTGGGGCTCCCAAGTCCTCTAGGGAGGGTGCTGCAGAGGGATTGCTTAAGATCTCTAGGGATTGGGGGGGGTTAAGGAGGGGTTGGGGGGCTTTCGGGTGGAGATAGTAGAGGGCTTGGGCAGGGGTTTGAGTTCAATGTCTCTTTCTTTTGTGGTCCTTGGCTTGCTTCTAGGCTTGGTTTCTTTTTCTTTCGTGGTCCTTGGCTTGCTTCCAGGCTTGGTGCTTTCTTTATCCTTGATGCGTGGATCCATTGTGGTCCTTGGTCTGTGAGGATGGCAGTTCGGGTTGCTTTAAGTACTTCAAATGGTCCTTGGTAGATGGGCCCTGGTACCTTCCTTGCTGCAAGCTGCTTTATCAAGACTCTGTCACCGGGTATGAAGGGGTGTGTAGGTTCTGTGGAAAGAGGAGGAAAAGTGACAGCTACCTTGTCATAGTTTTCAGTAAGGCTACTTACCAGATGTTTCACGTGCTCTTCCTGTAAGGAATAAAGATTAACCTCCTCTCCCTCAATTGCTTTCTTTTGGGCCGGCCTTCCCATTAGTATTTCATATGGGGATAAGCCTGTCCTACTGTGGGGGGTGGTTCTTATCTGGAAGAGGACCCCTGGCAGGTATTTTAGCCAGTCCTTCATGGTACCGTTAGTAGCCTTCTTTAGTTTGTCTTTGATTGTTCTATTCATTCTTTCCACTACCCCTGAACTCTGTGGGTGGTATGGGATTTGTAGCTTCCACTGTATCCCTAATACCCTTGTCAATTCTTTCGCCAATTTTGAAGTAAATGCTGGACCTTGGTCAGAGTATATGGTGGCAGGAAGTCCATATCGACTGATCCAATGATTGATCAGACACCGGGCTGCAATGCCTGCAGTTTCCCCTGTAACGGGTATTATCTCGGGCCAACCTGAAAATTTGTCCACCAGCACGAACAAATATTTGAGATTACCTCTCTGCCTGGGCATATGTGTGAAGTCTATCTGTAAGTCTTGTAGTGGGCCTAATGGTGGTGGCAAATGTCCATGTTTCCCATGTCGGGGGCCCTGAACATTGTTCTGAGCACAAGTCAGACAGGAAGAGACAAGCTGTTGTACTAATTCATATGCCTTGTGTGTGCTAAAACAGTCTTCATACTTTTTCAAGAGTGGTCTGGGTCCTATATGTCCTGGGCCGTAGAGATAAGACAGCAATAGGGGCGCTGCTGCTCTAGGTATCCCTATGACTCCCTCCTTGTTTGTCCAGAGACCTGTAGGGTCTCTGGTCAAACCTGAATCGCTCCAGTAGTCCAGGTCATCAGCCGATGCCTGTTTTTGCAAGAGTGCAGATGTGTGTTGGAACGAGGGGGTGTTAAAGTCATTCTGGAATAATAGGAGCTTTGTGTCATGTGGTTGTGGCTGCCTTTCTGCTGCAGCTTTTGCTACTCTGTCTGCTAGAGCGTTTCCCTGTGACTCTAGAGATCCGTCAGTGGCATGTCCCTTAACTTTGATAATGTTTAATTTATCGGGCTGTTGTATTGCATTAATTAGATCGTACACGTAACCACTGTTATTTATTTTTTTGTTATCTGCGGTGCGGAAACCACGCCTAAATCAGATCATACAATAATCGTGCGCGACCCCGAATGCGTACCTGCTGTCTGTGTAAATGTTCACCTTTTTTCCTTTGTGTATTAAACATGCCCTGGTGAGTGCATACAGCTCAGCTTGTTGTGCGGAGGTTGCGCCAGTGAGGTAACCATCTTCTAGTATGAGATCCGGTAGCATTACCACCGAATAGCCTGTCTTGTATTGATTGTCTGCTGGACGTGTGCAGCTACCATCTATAAAGACATTAGGGCAGTCTGGATTAGGCAGATCAGTGAGATCTCTTCGAGGTGCTGTGACAGTGAGAAGTTCTTGTGTACAGTCATGACAGTCTTGGGGAATGACTGGGAGTTTTAGCAAAGCGTGTAAGAGTTTAATTGCCGGTGTTACTTCAGCACAGCTTTTGACAGTTAAGTTGTGCGTGTTTGTAAGAATGATTTCATACCCTGATGAACGTTGCGTTCTATTTATCCCTGCTGCACTCAAATAGCCGGACAGATGTCCAAAGCCCAAACTCAAGCCGTTACGGGGTATCATATTCAAAGGAGGGATGGGAATTGTCACATAGCAGCCATTGTCTTTACAGTACTCACACTACACAGACACACTCCACGGATACACTATAATATACTGCAATATAATGCGCCAAACGTACAGTGACGCACAGAATTATATGGCGTTAAACTGGCAGTAACACACAAAAAACTATATGGTGTTAAACTGGCAGTAACGCACACACAGAAGTAAATGGAGTTAAACTTGCAGTAACGCACAAAACTATATGACATTAAACTGGCAGTAACGCACGCAGACGTAAATGGCATTAAACTGGCAGTAACGCACAAAGAACTATATGAAGTTAACCTGGCAGTAGCGCACAAAAACTGTATGGCGTTAAACTGGCAGTAACGCACACAAAACTATATGGCGTTAAACTGGCAGTAACGCACACACAGAAGTAAACGGCGTTAAACTTGCAGTAACGCACAAAACTATATGGCGTTAAACTGGCAGTAACGCACACAGAAGCAAATGGTGTTAAAATGGCAGTAACGCACACAGAAGTAAATGGTGTAAAACTGGCAGTAATGCACACAGAACTATATGCCGTTAAACTGGAAGTAACGCACAAAAAACTATAGGGCGTTAAACTGGCAGTAACGCACACAGAAGTAGATGGCGTTAAACTGGAATTAATGCAATCAGACGGCGTTCAACCGTCACTACACTGACGCTATCTGAACTGTCCCTACTCTAGCTATACACTAATGTAAAGATTACTGAGGTGGTCTCACTACACTACACTGAAACTTTCTGAGCTGTCCTTACTCTACACTAATGTCAGTATGAATGACACGGTCTCACTACACTACAGTGAAACTATCTGAGCTGTCCCTACTCTAGCTGCACACTATGCAAAGCTGAATGATGGTCCTCTTCACTACACTCACACTATCCCTAGACTGACACTAAACTAATATTCTACACTGAAGCAAAATAGCACAGTATAGCACACTAACTAACTAATAGCACTGAGCAGAGCCCTGTTCTATCTCTCTCCACGCCGAAATCACACTGAAAATGGCTGCCATTGAAAGAATATTTTTATACTGTGGGGCGGGAATGGGCCATGATTGGATAAAGTCATGATGACAGTGTCCAATCATGACTCTGACAGTGCTCTTTGCCCTGATTGGCTGAAGCTTTCACTGCAGGGCTTGCAATGCACTGTTCAGCGCCGCAATGCATTGTGGTTGGTTCGGGGAGGGGGAGCATACAAACGGTTGAACGACCCGTTGGTTCGGATGTTTGCCGAACAAACGAACAACGAAAGTTCGACCTGAACTTATGCTCGGGCTGAACCGTTCGCCCATCCCTAATAACAATCAGGGATTCCCTCACTTTAGAGGGATTTCCTTTGACTTCCTATTTTGGTTTTGGAACAGGAAGTTACATAGTTACATAGTAGGTGAGGTCGAAAAAAGACACAAGTCCATCAAGTGCAACCTATGTGTGTAATTATATGTCAGTATTACATTGTATATCCCTGTATGTTGCGGTCGTTTAGGTGCTTATCTAATAGTTTCTTGAAACTATCGATGCCCCCCCGCTGAGTCCACCGCCTGTGGAAGGGACTTCCACATCCTTGCTGCTCTTACAGTAAAGAAACCTCTACGTAGTTTAAAGTTAAACCTCTTTTCTTCTAATTTTAATGAGTGGCCACGAAAAAGTTTTATCCCTATTGTGGGGTCACCAGTATGGTATTTGTATATTGAAATCATATCCCCTCTCAAGCGTCTCTTCTCCAGAGAGAATAAGTTCAGTTCTCGCAACCTTTCCTCATAACTAATATCCTCCAGACCCTTTATTAGATTTGTTGCCCTTCTTTGTACTCGCTCCATTTCCAGTACATCCTTCCTGAGGACTGGTGCCCAGAACTGGACAGCATACTCTAGGTGCGGCCGGACCAGTGTCTTGAAGAGCGGGAGAATTATCGTTTTATCTCTGGAATGAATCCCCTTTTTAATGCATGCCAATATTCTGTTTGCTTTGTTAGCAGCAGCTTGGCATTGCATGCCATTGCTGAGCCTATCATCTACTAAGACCCCCAAGTTAAGGGAACTCTTCCTTATGGGAAACCAATGGCAAAAATAAAACCGACAGCGGCTACCTGTTGCTTCTGCCAATTGATACATAATTGAAATTACATTATTTTAATAAATATCAACTGCTATATACCTTTTCTCATCAGCATTATATAGCAGTCTTGTGACTTCTATCAGTGTCCAGCCAAGCACTGGTTAAAGCTTGTAGGAGGAGTTTTCTGTCTGTCCTATGAGACTGCAAGACCCCTGGTCCTCTGTATGGACAGTGCTGATTGGCCCTGTGCTGATCACATGCACTTTCCCAAGAAAAAAAAAAACCTCTCTAGCAAAACATACCAAACTGAGCATTTGCAGAGTGCCTCCATAGACTCTAAATTGGGGACTGTGGAAGAAGGGGAGGATCAGAGATGCCAGAATCAAACAGCCTTTTACACAATGCGAATGATTAACCCCTTAGGTTCCAATAGGTTCCCTTAGGTGAGAATAGCAAGCATGCTTTATTCATATACACACTGATTTTACTGTTGTGGGTTTAGTAACACTTTAACTGGAGTTTTGCATTAAAGCGGTAGTAAACCACTGTTTGTTTTTTAGTTTTTTTTTAATCCTGCAAGGCAATACCATAATTTGCTAGTATGCATCACATACAAGCAGTCCAAGGTATTATTGCTAATTTGGATGAGGCAGCGCTACACCCAATGTGTGAAATAATCCCTATCACAGTAGCTACTTTTAACACATAGATATGTAACGATATAGAAAATAAAGCAGTGCCAAGTATAAATATTACAGTGTCAATATAAAATATTAATATTCCAACACATGAAACAATGTGAAAAAGTAAAATATAAGCAATCCCAGTGAAATCAATTTAACATATTTTCAGGGCTTCACCTGTCACAGAAGCTGGCCTGCGTTTCACAGTAGTACAGCCCAGTAATCAGCAAACCTGAAGTGACGTCAATGTCGTTCAGAACCACCCCAATGCATTTCGCTCAATTGACTTCCACAGGAGGCTGGATCTGGACAGCAACCTTACCCTCTATAAGCACCAAATAATTAACCCTTACCTAGCGAAAGCTGCAGGATGGGAGAGAACCGCCAATATGATCTGGCTTCTCTGATCCCTCCCGTCATAGACAAAACCACACACACAGAGACAATCGCACAAAGTCAGTTACAAACAAGATGAACAAAATTAACACAGAGCATAAGATACATTGAACATAAGGTAGACCACCATGGTGGTGCATGTATGAAACAGTTACAAATATGGAAATGAACAAAATGCGGTCTAGTGGCTATCAAGCTATAACAGCGAAGTGTCGAGTAGAGTGACTGAAATTGGGCTAAACATGTGATATCCATCCAAGGGTTGCAGGCTCAATCCGTGCTGTTATATTATTGAAACTTTATACGCTATATTACATAGTTAGTGAGGTTGAATAAAGACACCAGTCCATCCAGTTCAACCTGAGTGAGTGAGGGTGCGTGTCTACAATTGTCCCTATCCCTATTGTGTCCAGTTACCAGTAGTCTGTCATACTTTGGGTTAATCATGGAAGTGGTGGTGAGCTGTATGAGCACAACACAGTAGGGCTACCATGAAGTAAGTCTAATTTTGTATTTTTTATATTTATAGTGTATAAAGGTAAATCTATGTCTATATTAAGACGTGTTGGTTGCATGGTTTTTAAGTCATATATCCTGCTGGTCTCACCCTGCGATACTTTTTTCATTTTATTAACACCTCTCCAAAAGTTCTCAGCCTTATCAATCCCGCAAAAAATAAGTCTCCTGGGTGTCCCTAATATGGTGAATTATGAAATGATTCGATTCGGCTATGTTTTTTATAGCCCTTTTTGATATTATTAATGTGTTCTCTAAGTCTCACCAATAGTATTCTAGTTGTTCTGCCAATATACTGATAATGACATGGACATTTTAATAGATAGCTAGATTACATGCAATGTATCGGATTAAATAATAATTTTTTACGTTTTCCCTTTGACCATAGAACAAAAGCGTGTTTTTATTTGTTCTTTATCATTAACTCACTTCCGGTTTGCTGATTACTTGGCTTAACTACTGTGGAACGCAGGCCAGCTTCTGTGATAGGTGAAGCGGCTGCAATTCCCTCATACTATTGAGCATTGATTGTCTGTGCCGACGGGTTTAAGGCACCAAAAAATGTGAGTGCACTGTTTTGTTTTTTATGCATTTTAATTTAAGGTAATACAGTTTACACAGCTCATTGTGAATGGAGCACCAATGAACTTTCCATTTAGAGTAGAGCACTGAGTGGAACATTGTGTTTTTTGTCACCAGTTGGAAGCACATTATATGAACTATTAATTCTATTTATAAATGGTGCACATTTTTTGTGGATAATGGAATGGACACTATGTTAAATTTATTTCACTGGGATTGTTTTTTTTTTATTTTTTCATTGTTTCATGCTACCATAGTAATGCGAGTGACATACTCCATCATATATGTAATTTTTTATTTTGACCAAGGCTCAAATGGTTCTGTGGTTACTTGTAGATAATGTGAGATAGTTTAGTTGTATGTGAATGGTTGTTTGTTGCATTTGTATGTGTAGCATGAAACAGCTTCCCTTGTATGGTTGACTCTGTGTTGCTCTCTCAGTATCCCTTGATATTGCTTGAAGTGACTTCTGAGCTGGTGTGCAACAAGTGCCCGGCTGTTAAGCTGCTGTTTCATCTACTTAAGTCGGAACACCTGCAGCACGAAAGCCAAGGAGAGTTTATCGAATTTCTTTAAGAAAGGAATGGGGGCTGCTATTGCTGGCCTCTTTGAATTGTTAGTTGGCCGGACATGTCCTACTTCAGTTGAAGATTAATACACAAGACAAGTGTGCTGTAAATGAGTTTTAGAAAAGTCTCAGGCATAGATCCGCATGACAGCCAGGAAACTAGCATTCTCAAAATGAGTTCAGGAATGGCATATTCTGTCATACCAGAGACCCTTTAATTTTATTGAATTGTTTAAATCAATGTTTGTAGAATGATTTGTATAGCTTTCTGTTGACCACATCTTCTGTTATAATTTTGTTATCGTTGTGTGTGGCCCAAGAGATGAGAAATATTGGGATCTCTACACTCATTCATTGTAACACTTGCAGAATGCGGAACTTTATAGTTAATGCATACTAGTTATTTTACTGTCCAGCCTTAAAGGAGAAGTACAGCCAAAGCTCAGGATGACAGGTTCGTTTTGCACTCCTGTAACCCAGCTGAAGTCCACTCTCTGCTGACGTCACAGAGTCGGTCCAGGCTCTGTGTCATCATGGCCACGGAGTCGGGATCTGCCAGATCCCTGGACCGACACCCGGCTCAGCCTCTCAGCGGACCCCATACTTCTCTTTTAAGCTGGCCATAGATGGAAAGAATTTCAAACAAAACTTCTTAAGAAAAGTCATAGGAAAATTCTCAGAACATTTATCGTCGTTAAGGATGAGCTCAGGCGTGTTCGCAAGCCACATGTGCAGAGCCCGCCAGGAAGTCGGCACTGCACAGCGCTAATCACAGGCAGTGAGACATTGTCCCATTGCGCGGCTGCAGAGATCGGGAAATGTCTCACTGCCTGTGATTAGCGTTGTGCAGTGCCGACTTCCTGGCGGGCTTTGCACGTGCGGCTTGCGAACACACCTGAGCTCATCCTTAATTGTCTTTTGAAAGAGGAAATCAAGAGAAACGTGGTTCCTCTATGGTTTCCTGGGTCACTGGGGAAACTACCTGATTGGATGCTGCCACCCCATGTGACTCTAGTAGTTGGGTCAGGCAGAGCCTATTTAAGAATTTGACTCCCAGGCTTGGCACGTATTTCACGGGTGGATAATGTAGGGTCACCCATCTGACTGTCTCCTAATTTCTCTTTCACTCTCTCTCTCTTTACTTTCTTTTTTTTATTTTCCCTTGTGCCTGGGCATTATTGCAGATACCTGGAATGTGACAGACATACCCTTCACTTTTATGATGGGCCCCTTTCAACTTTCCAGAACCAGGAGAGTTGGTTATTGATTGTTGTAATTTGGGTTATGCCATCAGGGCTTTGTGAAACCTTTTGGGGTCTGTTTGGTATTTACTCCTGTAACTTTTTTACTGTTACTTTACTGTCACGTTATACAAGATATATTTTTGTATATGCTGCAATTGTTTATCTCTTTTCTTTGTATGTGTAAAAACGTAAAATAAAGAATTTTTACAAATGAATTTGTTCTGGAAAAAATTTCCATCCTGCTTCTTCAAATTTTCTTGGAACTGTGGACAAAAACGAACGTCAATTTGACCCCACTAATAACTAGAAAATGAACGACCTTTCTTACAACCTTCTCCCAAGAACTTTCATTTGAAAATCTACCCTCCCTATGGTCAGCTTTACAGTATCCAATTCACCAGTCTATGGAGCTGCAATGTTTAATGTTTAGCACTTTTTTGTCTTTTCAGATAATACTAAATTACACAATAACCAGAAACTGACCAACAGTGCGCTCAAAGAAAAGGCTTCACAACAAGAATCAGGTCATTCTCTTCATAAAAGGTTTGTGGCAAAGAGTGCATCCAAATTAATTTTTTCCTTTGATAAGAGCTGCTTGTAGGCTTCCTGCAACTGATCATTTCCTCATGAATGACTTTGCATGCCTTATTCTGCACTTTGTCTCAGTGTGGAGAGGACCATCTTGGTAGAAGTACAGGGATTTGCTTCCTCATGTCACAGATACCTCCCTGATGGCTGGTGATTTGATGACTGCTGGGGTACACATCAGTCCAGGATGAATGCCTGCTGCCACCAGAGGAAGGGGAAGGTGCTGTGATTGTCACCGGACCGGTTAGAAGACTGCAGGGAAAATATATGTTTAGGTTTTTTTCTAATAAAAATACCAGGATGGAACTTTGGGGGGGGGGGGGGGGGAGGTTAAATGCCCAGAGTTCCACATAAATAGGAAAGCTTGCATCCTTTCATCTGCTCTGTTCAGTTTCTTTTGCAGTGGATGGACTGTTCTATTAGCCGTTGTCCTCTATAGAGTCTGACTTTTAAGCTTTTCTCACTGAGCATGTACATATACTGGAACATCAGTGTAAATAAAAACGAAAAATAATTGTTTGTCTTATAAATCTAGTGTGTGTGTGTGTGGCTTCATTTTCTTCCAATATAAAGATATACTAGCAATTCCTTGAGCAGGGTCTTCTCATCATTGCTATTATGTTTCAGGCTGATCTCTCTACAAAAGCAATTACTGCAGAAGCTCAGACTGTATGAGCAAAGCCACCTGGACTCCCTGAGACAGAAAAAATCTCTTCTACATCTCCTGGAAGGGCAGCTGGAAAACAAGCTGAAGGTAATTCCATGGAGTGCAGATACAGTGCATTTAAGAAGTATTCATACCCCTTGAAATTTTCCACATTTTGTCATGTTACAACCAGACAGGTCAGGGATAAAGTTGTGGTGAGGTTTAAAAGCAGGGTTAGGTTATAAAAAAATATCCCAAGCTTTGAACATCTCATGTAGCACTGTTCAATCCATCATCCGAAAATGGAAAGAGTATGGCACAACTGCAAACCTACCAAGACATGGCTGTCCACCTAAACTGACAGGCCGGGCAAGGAGAGCATTAATCAGAGACGCAGCCAAGAGGCCCATGGTAACTCTGGAGGAGCTGCAGAGATCCACAGCTCAGGTGGGAGAATCTGTCCATAGGACAACTATCAGTGGTGCACTCCACAAATCTGGCCTTTATAGAAGAGTTGCAAGAAGAATGCCATTGTTGAAAGCCATAAGAAGTCCCATTTGCAGTTTGCGAGAAGCCATGTGGGGGACACAGCAAACATGTGGAAGAAGGTGCTCTGGTCAGATGAGACCAAAATGTAATTTTTTGGCCTAAAAGCAAAATGCTATGTGTGGTGGAAAACTAACACTGCACATCACCCTGAACACACCATCCCCACGATGAAACATGGTGGTGGCAGCATCATGTTGTGGGGATGCTTTTCTTCAGCAGAGACAGGGAAGCTGGTCAGAGTTAATTGGAATATGGATGAAGCCAAATACAGGGCAATCTTAGAAGAAAACCTGTTAAAGTCTGCAAAAGACTTGAGACTGGGACGGAGGTTCGCCTTCCAGCAGCACAACAACCCTAAACATACAGCCAGAGATACAATGGAATGGTTTAGATAAAAAGCATATTCATGTGTTAGAATGGCCCAGGCAAAGTCCAGACCTAAATCCAATTGAGAATCTGTGGCAAGACTTGAAAATTGCTGTTCAGACGCTCTCCATCCAATTTGACAGAGCTTGATCTATTTTGCAAAGAAGAATGGGAAAAAATGTTACTCTCTAGATGTACAAAGCTGGTAGAGACATCCCCAAAAAGAATTGCAGCTGTAATTGCAGCGGAAGGTGGTTCTGCAAAGTATTGACTCAGGGGGGCTGAATATAAATGAATGCCACACTTTTCACATTTTTATTTGTAAAAAATTTGGAAAACCATTTATCATTTTCCTTCCAAATCATAATTATGTGCCACTTTGTGTTGGTCTATAACAGGGGTAGGCAACCCCCAGGACTGGTGCCGCAAGCGGCACTCAAAGCCTCTTTTGCCGGGATTCAACTCCCTCCCCAGCAGCAGAGCACTGCAGAGAGATGTCAGTGAGACACTAATGCATTCCAATTTCAGAATTCCCCACGCCGCACCTGCACTGAGGGGTAGGCACTGTGCCCCCACACATTGTAAAAGATGGGAAACATTGTTTGGTTCTCTAACTTTGCTGTAGCTGTGATTGTCAGCTTTTGTGATGGGGAAGAGATTGGGTGTAGTTATGCTGGGGGGGGGTCCCTGTTTCCAGGAGGAGGAGAGCTGTCATTGGCCACTGCTAAAGGCAATCACAGTCCTGCTACCACCTTCCACCATCTGGAGGAAGATGACTCGCTTGGTTGCCACTACCAATCTCCGAAAGAAAGGATTTCACTGATTGAGAAAACCACAATCAGGTGACAGTTTGTGGAATTACTGTTGAGCATATGGGAACTTTGTTGAAATTATTCCTGAACCTTTGCGTCACTTACTACTAAACCCCGGCACTCTTTGTCCCCTTAAGCCAGAGCCAGTATTCAGCGCAATGAAAATCACACCCAACTTTTTCTGTGGCGCAGAGCACCGCACTTTTTCTCAGCTGCTGGGGTCCAACTTATGATCCTGCACACAGGCCCACTGCGTTCAGAAAATGCCCCTGACCTGAGCTTATCATTGCGCATCCATTTCAGATGCTTGTATGTAAACAATAAACAAAAAAATGTAATCACTGCGTTTGCTCGAAATCTAGCAGCTGACACAACAAACAGACAATTCGTTCAAAATCACATGTGTAACAAAGTGCAGCGCTGTAGTATTGCATTAAATACCTCAAATGATTTCAACGTGAATCAGTGAAAATTATATGTGACCAAATACAGTAAGCATTTCATATAATAAAATGAAAATAAAAAATATAAAATAATGAAAAGTCTCTGGTGACCAAATTTCGTTCTGTTCTGTGTAATGATTATTCACAGTCCATATTCATAATAAATAATCCTGTTCACCTCGTGAATATCAATAAGATGAATGGAAGGTAATTAGTGATGATACCACCACCCTAGTGGTTTGCAAGCTTACCAGAGACTGTGGACTCAAAAGAACGTACGTTCTGTGAGTCAAATATGCTTGTATTGCTCCTGGCAATGGAAGAAGAGCCTTTAAGGGTCCACACCGATGGAAAATTGGAGTCATCCAGGATTTAATGGTAGAAGATTTTCTCCATCAAGATGGTATGCATCCAGGAAAGTTTAGCCTCTCCTCCATGTGTTCACCAAAAAGGTGAACACATGGAGGAGAGGCTAAACTTTCCTGGATGCATACCATCTTGATGGAGAAAATCTTCTACCATTAAATCCTGGATGACTCCAGTTTTCCATAGGTGTGGACCCTTAAATGCTCTTGAAGACTTCCATTGCCAGGAGCAATACAAGCACATTTGTCTCACAGAACGTACGTTCTTTTGAGTCCACAGTCTCTGGTAAACTCGCAATTCACTAGGGTGGCGGTATCATCACTAATTACCTTCCATTCATCTTATTGATATTCACAAGGTGAACAGGATTATTTATTTTGAATATGGACTGTGAATAATCATTACACGGAACAGAACGAAATTTGGTCACCAGAGACTTTTCATTATTTTATATTTTTTATTTTCATTTTATTATATGAAATGCTTACTGTATTTGGTCACATATAATTTTCACTGATTCACCTTGAAATCATTTGAGGTACTTAATGCAATACTACAGCGCTGCACTTAGTTACACAGATGCTTGTATGTGACATCACATACATCACATACAAGCAGGTGGGCTGGATGCGAGAGGTGTCTCAGGACAGGTAGATGTGTCTCATCTCTGCTTCCTTTCATCACTCTGCATATCACGCATATCATAGATGAGAAGAGGGTACAGCGGTGGGGAAAATGAGTAGAAGGGATTAAGAGGTGGGACAGAAGAGCAGGAGGTACAGCGGTGGGGCAGATGTGCAGGAAGGTTCAGTGGTGTAAGAGATGAGAAGGGGCTTCAGCAGTGGGACAGAGGAGCAGGGGGGTACAGTGATGGGGCAGATGAGAAGGGGTTTCAGTGGTGGGACAGAAAAGCAGGGGGGGTAGAGCAGTGGGGCAGATGTGAAAGGAGGTGTATTGGTGGGACAGATGAGCAGGGGGAACAGAGGTGGGGCAGAAGAGCAGGGGGTACAGAGGTGAGACAGAGGTGCAGGAGGTAAATTGGTGGGGCAGATGAGAAAGCAGGTTACAGTGGTGGGGCAGATGGGTTCAGTGTTAGAACAGATGAGAAGGTGATTCAGTAGTGAGACAGAAGAGCATGGGGATACGTCGGTAGAGCAGTAGTGGGAGCGATCAGAAGGGGGGTTCAGCAGTGGGACAGAAAAGCAAGGGAGTACAGTGGTGGGACAGATGAGCGGGGGGGTTCAGTGTTGGGGCAGATGAGAAGGGGGTTCAGTGGTGGGGCAGATGAGCAGGGGGGGATTCAGTGTTGGGCCAGATGAGAAGGGGGTTACAGTGGTGGGAAAGATGAGCAGGGAAGACAGTGAATCTAAGGTGTGGAGTGGCAGGAATTGGGGCTGATCTGAAGTGTGAGAGTGCAGGATGTTCATTTCTCACTACTCAAGTAGTTTACAGCATTTACTTTATAAAAAAATCCTTTTCGTGATTGAGAGTGTGAAGTTAACATTTTTTTGTTATAAAATCGGCACTCTCAGTTTCTTTGAAAATATTTTTCGGCACACTGTGCTCAAAAGGTTGCCTACCCCTGGTCTATAACATAACATCCCAATAAAATACATTTATGTTTTTTGTTGTAACATGACAAAATGTGGAAAATTTCAAGGGGTGTGAATACTTTTTTAAGGCACTGTAGGAATCAGTTACTATAGCCTTTCTGAGAATACTAAGGAGGCAGTTCACTAAAATATTTTGAAGGCAGTTCTACTTTTGGGTGGAGTGGTAAGAGATAAACTAACAAGTGAAGTTATTAATTAAAGCTAAACTCCAGGAGGAGAAGGCAGATTATTACAGCTCTTTAATCAATAATGCATCATTAAATGTATTTATTTCCAATGCAAACAGCCTAAGTGCCTACATTGTAAGCTAGCCATGGATGGGTCTTTTTTTTCGTTCAGCCAGCGGGCTGATCGGGAAAAAGACCAAAAGATTCTTCCATCCACATAAGTGAGGTGAATGGAGGAATCCTCCCCACTGTTTTGTTGTATTCTAACTGCAGGGACTCCTCCACTGTCAGAATAAACCGATCAAAGCTATAGCCGATTGGCTGCAGCCGCTGATCAAATGGAAATTTTCCAACATTCTCGTTCAACAAAAGTCAATATTTAGATCTTATTCTGTTCCTGCTGAATTTTTCTGAATTTATCTGGTTCCTGCTGAATTTTGATCCATCTTTGGGGACCTATTCTTGGTATCAGCACTTCACAGTCACTGTACAGAAGAGCTCAGAAACGGGGAAGACAGAGCCAGCACAAGTAGCCAATCAGGTGTGTTGCAATGCCCTGCTTCTCATTTCACAGTCCAGTAACAAACTGGGGTGAGAAGCCTGTATGTGAAATTGCAGCAGAGAAGGATCAGTTCCACTATCCTGCCAGGCAGGGCTGTGAAGTTTAGCAGAGCTGTGTAAATCCTAAAGTGGCTGATCAGAAATACACAACCATATATGTATTTCATTTGTGTAGCTGTTTGCCTGGAGTTCAGACTTTGGGTAAACTACACTTTCTGGACAAAGAACCTATTCCGAGTCACAGTAAATATAATGTAAAATATTCATAGTATTTATGCCAATTGTTCAGGTCCTGGATAATTTAAGTGTGTTTAGTGTTACCTATATGGATAATTTAAAAATTGTTGGATTTGTGTTGTGGTAAAGTAATAGGGGGTTTTTAAAGGTTAATTCCATTTTTAGACCATGGTGCATGTTATTACCATATTTAAGATGGTACATGTTTCCAAACAGACCCCCCACCCACAAAACCATATCTGTTTACAGTTCCTCCAGCTCAGTAATGTCACGTACAAACAAGCGGACTTTTCGACCGGACTGGTCCGACGGACCGAATTCGGTGGACAATCCGACCGTGTATGGGCTCCATCGGACCTGCAGCAGACCTTTTCGGTCAACAATCTGACGGACTTTAGATTTGGAACATGTTTCAAATTTGTCCGACGGACTTGAGTCCGGTCGAAAAATCCGCTCGTCTGTATGCTAGTCCGACGACGAAAACCGACGCTAGGGCAGCTATTGGCTACTGGCTATCAACTTCCTTATTTTATTCCCGTCGTACGTCATCACGTACGAATCCGTCGGACTTTGGTGTGATCGTGTGTAGGCAAGTCCGTTCGTTAGAAAGTCCGCTGAATGTCTGTCGTAACTCCATCGGAAAGATCATCGGACCTTTGATGCCGAAAAGTCCGCCCATGTGTACAGGGCATTACTGAAAGCCCATACCTCAGTACGGGGCTGGGAAGCTGTTTGCCATATCTTACCCTGTCTGTACTGTGTCTTTTCACAATTCAGACTGCAAAAGTAAAAATACACTTTAAAGGCTAAGTTTATCTTTTGAAAAAATTGACTATGCAATCAAGGGACTACAGTGGGTTAAAAAAAAAAGTGCAGCTTTAAAAAAATGTTGCTTATAGTAATTGCAGTACCTGTAGGCCATTTGCGGCACCCCCAAAGCACAACAAAAAACTCCCATTGTTCGTATTTTTCCATCCTGCCTTGTTGCTATGCCTCGTACAGCCCCCCAGCAGGAGCAAGTGCTGTCCCTCTTTCAAATTTCCCAAATTCGCAATGCACTCTCTTCCACACCCCGTAGCAGCAGTTCTTCAGCTCACCTTGTGTCCACCCTAATGCCTTTTCCTGGCATCCCAATTGTGGAAAGCTAAGATGACATTCCCTGAACAGGGTCAGGTTTCAGGTCTTTTACAGCTGCAAGTTTCAACTGGATCAGGATTCGCAGGTGCCTAGGGTTGGCAACTGTGGGTTACTAACAGGTGGGGCTGTTCAGCCTAAATTCCTGTTAAGGAAGTCCACTCCCCATTGGCCATTGCTTCCTTTCTTATCTGTCAGGAAATTTTTCTCTCCTTCCCTTTTCAAGGCTTGGGGATGTCAAGAAAATACACCCTCAACTTGCTCTCCCCTTTTCCTGTTGACTTTCAGTTCCTTTTAGTCTCCCCCTCTGGAGCCTATATCCTTGGAGAGACATCCAGATGGTCTCTTTGGAGAAAGGATTTTCTGGTGCTACCTGTCAGTCTCTTGTGGCCCAAGGGGACTCCACTTGCTGGTGTGTCCCCATACCTGTGACTGCAATCTTGCAATCTGGTTGCACAGAGCAGACAGTTCTCACTTCTTCCGGAGATCTTTCTATGGGTCTCCATTGGACATCCCTATAGTGTTGCAGCCCCTTCAACTCTTGAAATGTTTGGGAGCTTTTCATGTTACAGGTCAAGTAGCCTGGTTCCCACACTCGATGATGCTAAGTGTGCTGCTCTTGACCGCACTGACTTCCTTATGAATAAGGCTTTGCCATCTGGATCACTTCAGCTGGTGGTCTCTCCACTGAATGAGGGTTTTGGATGCTCATCATTCCTGTTCCTAATCAGTTGAACATTCTTAGCAATGTGACTTTTTTTTTTTATTCTTTCTTATTCTTTTTTTTTCTTTCTTATTTTTGCTCTTCAGCTAAGGAATCTTCACTGGACAGAGGTGTGTCAGATACTTCTTAAACCCATGTTCTGTTTTTGGATTAAGGTTAGGCGGGTTTGCAGAATTCCTCTGTAAGACTGTGAAGACACCTCCAGGTGTTATGGTAGATCTGTTAAAGCTCATCCTTGTGTTCTTCTGGTGTTAAGTGCAAGTGTGTTTTGGTGGATTGTTGGTTGTTTTTCACAGCTTCTCACTGACTCAGGCTCAGTGTTCTTTCAGATAGCGTCAGCCGCCTTTGCAGTGATTTTTTTTTTCTCCTGGGCTGGAGCACCAGGTCAATTTCCTGTGGCCTCCCTTCCATTGTGGCAGTTCGCCTGTCTTGATAGGGCTTCCTCTCTTCTGGCTCAGATTTGAATGTTGGTCCTACAAATACTGAGTTCCAGATAGTTCCATTATATTCTTGGGTCTGTCAGTGGCTGTTGACCACTCTTCATTTGGACTGCTATTAAATGCCCCGATTGTATTTCCCCTAAAGGCAGCAGTATTACCCACTTGACTTGTCTCTAATTTTACATCTGATCTTGTGTCCCTTAATGAAAAATACAAAAATCTTTTTCTTAGAGCCTATTAGAGGGACATAATTTCCACCCCTCTGTGTGTTTTTGCTCTTGCCCTTGGTACGGTATGTTTTAACAAAATGGAGGCATGCTGGGTAGAGGATGAATTATACAGAGGCTGGCTTATGTTTTTATGCTTGCCAGTGTCTAATCATCTTGGATTAGGAGTATAACCTCTCTGTATCTGAATTCCTGTGTGCCTCAATGGATTCAGAGAAAAAGACTTTATTGTAAGTTAAAACATTTTTTTTTAATTATTTTGTTTTCTAACCTGTTCCCTATATGATGTTGTTTAAAAAATTGTAGGCTATTAAGTAGTTATCAGGACTTCTATTTTTTAATTGATTTGTGATTAAGTTATATGGTCAGTTTAGATGCAGATAATGATTGGTTAATATTTTTTTTAACTTATCTATCCTCTTCCCCCTTTGCTGTAGTGTATAGACACAACATGCAAATATCCCTGGGAATGCTTCACATAGTGATAAACCGGCAATACTGCATATGTTACATTTATCATCTCCAATCTCTTTTGTCATCTTCATTTCTTAATCCTGCTCTGTGCAGCTGATTTTCTGATCAATTTCACAAAAAGATCATAATTTTTTGTGCACATAAAAAAAACTGCTTTTCTGTGTGCACTCGTTCTTCAAAAGAGATTACCTTTAATGGGAGAACCCCCCAAAGTGATATTTCAATTGTGGGTGTATATTGTTGAATTATACTGCCTCTGCTGATTATTCCATAAATACTTATCAAGGTCAGGCTAAAATAGGGGACTCTGATTTTATGCAACCAGCAATCTTAGTAGTCTGTTCTGAATTGATTAAAAAACTGCTTTCACGTTCAAAGAGATAAGTGGATTCTCTCAAGTCTCCAAGTTATATTGGATTTGCTGAGCACCTTATATAGGCATCAGATAAAGAAAAGGAAAACGCTTATCACTTAAAATGCCGTAATATGTTATATCATCAAAGTGTATATTAAGCCAAAAAAAAATGTTTTTCTATTTTTGGATAAACTGGGAAAAGATTGGAACTGCTGTCGGGTCTACTGCTATACTGGGCTTCATTAGTGAGATTTACCTTTGCTTTCTGCCCTACTGGAAGTAGAGGAAACATACAGTAGGAACTCAGACCGCAAAAAGGAAAAAAAAAGAATCAAAAAAGAGAAAATATAAATAAAAGCTCTTTTAGTTTTGTCTATGTTGCTGATGAAGATTTTCCCTTACTTCAGGTCGATCCAAAATTGAAACCCTTCCCTTTGCTATCCAAAATTGAGAAAAATGTTTTGGATGAACACACACTTTAATTCTACTCTTTAGATTTGATCGCAGGTGCACTATAACCCTGTTTACAGCACTCTGCCTACGTGATGTTCCTATCTTCTTGCCTTGCTTCAGTTTGTATTGTAAAACTGGCAGTAGGTGGATTGAAATTCAGTCAGTTCAGGAGGGGCCAGATGAATTTTGATCCATGTGTGCCTATCTATGTTCAATAGAAGTCGAACAGAGAAGCTAGAAAACTTTTGGGGAATTTGTGTCCGCAAGCGCTGATCAGTGTATTCTGACAGTGGAAAGTCCCACTCTCAGTTTATAATGTTCTGGTGGGGGGATTCCTCCATCTACCCTGCTTTTGTGGCCAGCCTGCTGGCTGAAAGAAGAAAACATACCATCTATGGCCAGCTTTTTACCTGGTCATTAATGGAGCCTGCGAGGTGTCGAAAGTACTTTTTGGGATATTTATTGGATGACCATTATACTTGTAGTAGAACTAGTTATAAATGGAAGTGTACCTACAGTGCCCTGAAAAAGTATTCATACCCCTTGAAATTTTCCACATTTAGTTACAGCCAACAACGTAAATGTATTTTATTGGGATTTTATGTAATAGACCAACACAAAATGGCACATAATTGTGAAGTGGAAGGGAAATGATAAATGGTTTTTAAGATTTTTTACAAATAAATATGTGAAAAGTGTGGTGTGCATTTGTCAATACTTTGTAGAACCACCTTTCACTGCAATTACAGCTGAAAGTCTTTGGGGATATCTCTACCAGCTTTGCACATCTAGATAGTGACATTTTTGCCCATTCTTTTTCGCAAAATAGCTCAAGCTCTGTCAGATTGGATGGTGATCGTCTTTGAACAGCAATTTTCAAGTCTTGCCACAGATCCTCAATTGGATTTAGGTCTGGACTTTGGACCATTCTAACACAAGAATATGCTTTGATGTAAACCATTCCATTGTATCTCTGGCTGTATGTTTAGGGTCGTTTTCCTGCTGGAAGGTGAACCTCTGCCCCAGTTTCAAGTCTTTTGCAGACTCTTAACAGGTTTTTTCTAAGATTGCACTGTATTCGGCTCCATCCATCTCCCCATCAACTCTGACCAGCTTCACTGTCCCTGCTGAAGAAAAGTATCCCCACAACATGATGCTGCCACCACCATGTTTCACGGTGGAGCTGGTGTGTTCAGGGTGATGTGCAGTGTTTGTTTTCCGCCACAGATAGCGTTTTGCTTTTAGGCCAAAAAGTTACATTTTGGTCTCATCTAACCAGAGCACCTTCTTCCATGTGTTTGCTGTGTCCCCCACATGGCTTCTCGCAAACTGCAAATGGTACTTCTTATGAATTTCTTTCAACAATGGCTTTCTTCTTGCCACTCTTCCATAAAGGCCAGATTTATTGAGTGCATGACTAATCGTTGTCCTGTGGTCAGCTCACCTGAGCTGTGGATCTCTGCAGCTCCTCCAGAGTTACCCTGGGCCTCTTGGCTGATTCTCTTAATTAATGCTCTCCTTGCCCGTCCTGGCGGTTTAGAAGGACACCCATGTCTTGGTAGGTTTGCAGTTGCGCCATACTCTTTCCATTTTCCAATGATGGATTGAACAGTGCTTCGTGAGATGTTGAATGCTTGGGATATTTTTTTAGAACCTAACCCTGCTTTAAACTTCTTCATAACTTTATCCCTGACCTGTCTGGTTGGCCTTCATGATGCTGTTTGTTCAGTAAGGTTCTCTAACAAACCTCTGAGGGCTTCACAGGAGAGCTGTATTTATACTGAGATTAAATTACACACAGGTGGACTCAATTTACTAATTAGGTGACTTCTGAAGGCAATTGGTTCTACTAGATTTTAGTTAGGTGTATCAGAGTAAAGGGGGCTGAATACAAATGCACACCACATTTTTCACATATTTATTTGTAGAAAAAATTGGAAAACCATTTTTCATCTTCCTTCCACTTCACAATTATGTGCCACTTTGTGTTGGTCTATCACATAAAATCCTAATAAAATACAATTACGTTTTTGGTTGTAACATGACAAAATGTGCACAATGTTAAGGGGTATGAATACTTTTTCAAGGCACTCTATGTTCATCATGTATATCATTTAGCTGTAAATACTAATATTATTTTGTTGCCCTTTTTTCAATAGTTTGATTTCTGTTGTTTTTAGGAAGCAGAACAAGATTTCATTGCTGAGCTGGCTACAATGGCGAGAATCCGTCTTTCGGACAGTAGTCCTGTAACCAACAGAGTGGGACATCCAGGTGAGTTACAATCAATATAGTGTTCCCATACTGGAGAAAGATGTTTTTTTTTCTTTGCCCTAACTTGTAATCTGCAGCATTGCAAGTCTCTCCTTTGCTCTTCAACATTGCAAGGGAATTATGGGATTTGTTTTTCAAGTGGTGCAAAATGACGGCAGCCATTATAGAACAATATGTTTATTACTGTACAGTATGAAAGGGTGCGTTTTAATTATTCTAATAACTGAAAGTACTTTTAGTTCTACCAAGTGCTCTGGGTTCATTAAAGAGAATTCTATACGATATTAATTTCCACTGATCCACGCATCAGGAATACAACATTGTATATGTTGGAAGTTAAACCAGAACTACACTGCATCTGAGCACCAGAAACCAACAATGCTATGTAAATCATTTTTAAAATTCAAAGCAAACTTCCCCATCCATCCAGATCCTCGTTTTTTATTTTGCTGAGAAATCACTCTCAAAAACCCCCCCCTAGAATTTCTGGCCAATAAGGACAGATAGCTCATGTAGCATTTACTTCCTGGAATCCATTTGCCCTTAGCATGCCGCCAGGAGGGTGTGCTTAGCTGAGAGAGCCCCTCCTCCCTTCCTGAAGACTCCTAGGATGTATGACATCATATGCCTAGGCCAGAAACAAGGAAATAACTGAAGAAATGTAAAAAAAAAAAGTTTAAACAAGTAAATAAAAAATAATTTCCTACCTATTTACTAATGCAAGCAGCATAAGGATTAAAAATAGTCAATGTTGATTGAGAGAGTGAAGTTCCACTTTAAGTAGTATGGTTTAGTTGTATTATACTCCTTTTTGGAGCCTTGGAATTGTTCCTGGCAGACCCTGACCATCTGACCTGTGCCTGGTGCCATTAGATCTTCTAAGACATAAAAGACCCTTTCAAGCCAGCAGCAGAAGTTACCTTTTTCTGATAGTTAACAGCTCTCCCAATGTTACAGAGATCCAGTCTAATGAATCCCACAAATACTTTTTGTCAGGTTCTTTAAAACATGAAAGTCATTGTCAAGGTAATCTGCAGCATTCCTTTTGCTTTACTGATTAGCTAATATTGTTATCTTTCCGCACTTCTCCTTTAATTTATATCAACATTTCTATTTCTTGAATACCATTATGCATTCACTGTATGGCGTCTGGAAATGCTATTTAAATGTTAAAATAATTTCTTCTCTTTTCTCGTTTTTTGTCTAGAACTTGCCAGTAAAGCTCTCCCTGTGAAGAAGTGGAAGTGACGATATTTCAGAAAATATGAACAAAATGAACCACAACATATATGATTCACGTGTGAACTTTAATTGAAAGACTAAAAGTGATCTCACAATGAAGTAAAGCAGTCAAAAGAGCAGTGAAAAGTGAATTAACCCATAGAAGATATAGTTGGTGTGAGTTGCTGCATTTTTCACATTATAATTGCTCCTAACACATAAGGCCCCATTCACACCTGCACGTTGTTTTTTTGGCATTCGCATTCGATTGAATGGGCTCCCCTATGCACAATAAATGCGCCAAAGTAGCTCCTTTTTTTGGCAGTGAGCCTCGCACGTTTTTTAGCGCACATTTTGTCAATTTCTTGGCCACATTGAGGCTGCTAAAACTGCAAGTGTGATGCACATTTTGGCATGTTTTTTTGCACATTTCCAGGAACATGTGCAGAAAGACGTGTTTCTGTGTGCGTTCCCAGAATGCATAGGTGTGATTGTGGCCCAAAGGTTCAGTATTCAGTGCTTTTTAAGAGACTGACTGCAAACAACACACTCTAAACACCCTATGTATGACAAATTACTGTGTAAGAAAAGGTACAGGAGTGTCTTACCTACAGCGCAGCGGTGACAGGATGTGAACTAAAAGTCAGGACACAATCGGAATTTTACTGTCCATGTATTCTTGCAGAGGATCCACTAGATTGCAGGTTGGAGAAAAACTGTTCTTGAACCATCTACTGCAGAGGCCCCCAAACATTTTAAACAAAGGGCCAATTCCCTGTCACACTGATTGGGGCTGCAGCAAAAGTTTAAAAAAAAAAAAAGCCACAGGATCAGAAGTCATTGGACCTACAAAATGCCCCTAAATCGGTATTCACTGGGAGTAAAAAAAATGATCTTACCCCTGCATCAATGGAGTAAAATGTAGTAAAAACTCCTGTGGAAGTAAAATATTCCTCCAGGTCATTACAAGGTAAAAATACCCCAGTGTTAGTGGTATGCCTCAGCATCAGTGGGAGTAATACATGCCCCTTTGTCAGTAGGAGGAATAGTGCCCATGGGTCAGTGGGAGAAATAGTGCTCCTATGTCAGCTCTGTGTTCCAAGTGAATGCAGGGTTTTCTTATTGGAGGGGCCCATCTGTGGATACCAGAAGACCATAGTTTAGGGACCACTGACCTAGTAAATTCTCCGTATGAACCCTGCCCTTAAAATATAGAAATCTGTTTTGGTTGGGGTTGCTTTTTAATTTTCAGGAAATCATTTCACTTAAGGGGAAATAGTAACTTGATCCTTTCAAACACATATATCGCAAATAAGACTACAAAATTGAGACACACAACAAACTTACATAATATGTTACATGTACAGTACAGACAAATATATTTGAAAGATACACAATTTGTGTGATTGACAATAATGCACAATATTTTATCTATGGTACATTTTATATATGTATATATATTTGTATTATATTTATATGTTTATAAAATATTCTTTTTATATACAGTATTGTGTGTGTTGTGTGCATTGAAAAGGGTTTTCTACTTCATAGAGTAAAGAATTTATTTAGTTAGTTTATTTTTTTTGATTTTTAATCAAACGTGATGACCTTTATTAGTCCATATAGAGTGTTGTATTATTTATGAGCATGTATGTACATCTGTTTGCGTGTGTTTACATATATACACACACACACATAGCAGCTCCACAACCATCAACCTCTACATGGCCTCCTTAGTAGCCTTATGGTAAGATATATCAGATCTTCAGCCAAACAATGGGGAGCTTGCAAATCCATACCTAGATGGGTCATGGGGAGCCCAGGTAATACAGGAGAATGCAGACATCTCTGCATCAAGGCACGCTGTATTTTTTGTTATGTTGCTAGCTATACGCTTGTCCTGTCAAATATAAGAGCGATGGGTTGGGTTGGAAAATCGATTCACTTTAGCAGTTGATTGTGTGAGATATATATATATATATATATATAATATGAGAGTGAGAGCGAGATTGTTTAGTTTTTTAAATAAATGTTGGTACTGAAAGGGGATTTATGCAGTCAAATTTACCATTTGTGTTGAACTGAATGAGCTTTTCAGAAACCAGATTAATTAAAATGCCTGGATTGAATGGTTGCATGAAAAATGATGCACAGTGGTCTACATTTAAACTAAGTGTGTTTTTTATGACAGAGCTTTTTCAAACAAGCTGAATAGCTGAAGACCTTTAGAGAGATAATACCAATGAAGCCAATATCACTTCAGGGGGATGCTAATGGAGGTATAGGCTAGGTAGGCAGCAACTTCACCTTCCATTATTTTCTGTGCTCCTAAAACCTTTTAGCTGATCTCCAGCTTTTAGTGACGTTTAAAGTGAATGTAAACCCTCACATATACCCAATGAAGTGAACCACCACAGAATATACATAGGGATGAAACAAATCCTCCTACATTAGTTTTACATCTATGTCTGCAGTCATTTATTTTCTATATTCTTTAGAAAGTGCACATCGTGTTAGAAATCTTTCTTTCTCATTCAGCAGTTGGGTGGGGAGTCTGGGCTTACACTGTGTGTGAGCTGATTGAAGGAAAGCCCCCCCCACATAGCCAGGGGAACAAAGAAACTTGCAGAGCTGCAGTCTGAATAGACAAGCTCCCTACTTATCTATCTCCAAGTTCCCTCTCCAACACAAATTTCCAGCTGCTTTTATCTCAGAAGAACGAAGCAGCAGAAAGACACGGCACTCAGAGCTTTGTAGAGAGATAAGTAAACAGTACAGATATGTGTGCCCAGGTCAGATTTCATGAATGGGGTTTACATCCACTTTAAATAATTATTCTGGACCAAGCTGCTCCAAACACATGATTTACTTTACTAAGACATGCATCGGCTCTCAGCGCTCCCTGCAGTGTGCCCTCAGCAACATACAGTGCTATGTTCGGCACTGGGATATAAACTTCCCATCTCACACCTGGAATAATATTAAGTTGGACTAAGCATTACTCAGCCATTCACAGGGTGCTTTGCATTTTTTGAATGGCTGAGGCGAAGATTGTGACATCATCTGGCTATGATTAAGGCTACACGCCAAGATGCGTAAGCTCTGTATTGTTTTGTACCACACCTAAATTAATACATTTATTTATAGTGGAAGATCGAGCTGTTTGTCTTTCTTTCGTCTACATGTTTCCTTGGGTGCTAGGAAGACACTACGAGCCAGTGCACCAACTGCTCATCACCTCAAGGAATTACTACTGTTTTCTACTATATTTAAGTATAAACTTCCAATCCCACGCCTAGAACAAAATAAAGTTGGACTAAGCCATTCACAGGGAGCTTTGCATTTGTTGAATGGCTGAGGCGAACAATGTGACCTCATCTGTCTGCCTCGGCCAATCAGAGGAAGCTTTGTATAAATTCAGAAACTGCAAAGCTCCCTGTGAATGACTGAGCAGCGCTTAGTCCAAATTAATTTTGTTCCAGGCATTCCAAATGTACAGATTGGGCTATGTGAGCAACAGTGATTGCTGCAAGGCCTTCGGGTATATTATATCATATGTACAGAGTACAACATGGACAATGTTCTTTGATCTTTGTCTTACTTTTCCTTACTGTTATCCTGCTGGAAAGCAATGTGCACCACTCCAAAGCAGACATTTGTTTTTATGTCTCAATGTTTAGAAGATACACTTTTAGATCAATACCTGGAGTGTTTTTTTTTCCTTTCAATGGGCAGAGAAACACCTGGATCATACAGACTGGAAATACATCCAAGGTGGCATTATCATTATTAACACCCAAGCCCTTGGCAGCAGTTGAAGCATTGTTAGGCAATATTTAAAACTGTCACTGGAGTTCCGGGTTCAACCTCCATCTGATTAATATCTGCATTAAATATATAGGCACTCCATATTGTTGTGTGACCCTGGGTTTTCTCTGAACACTTTTATTCCTACTCACAGAACCTATAATATTCTATACTGAGGCACAGATACACTTCCATATACTCTGTTCAGTGATTTGCAGTATGCCTTTACTAGGGAAATAATGAGACATTTTGCCTTTGACCCCAGTCAGCTGTTCTGTACATACAAATTCAGTTTCGATTGTAAATTTCCTTTACTACACCAGTGTGTATTTGTTGTACATGGTAACAATGCAGTAAAGTTTAAGTATTTAAGTATTTAAGTATTATTAGATTCCTCCTCCAAGCTATAACATGACTTCATTATTATACAACTCAGTGTAGATCTGAGGACATTCCTTCTCGGAGGGGATGGTGTGAATTGCATTCAGTACAGCGTTGTATTTTATTCCTAGGCTTATGCTGCACTCTAGTGGTCCCTCCAATCGCTTTTAGGAAGATTTTTCATTTTATCATATAACCAAGCTTTAAAAGTAAGGCTCTAAGTGTAATCAAAGTATTCAAAATATATTCAAATATGTATTTTTAACTTTCTTTTTTTTTTCTTTTTTTTTTTTTTGCTGCTGTGATCTGATTAGCTGTTAGAGGGTGGCTACATTCATTCTCCATGGCCCCACTGTATGTTGGAAAATAGCCACTCTCTCTTGCTCGCTCCTGAGATGGACTATGAACTACATGTGATTTTTGAGCCTCCATTACTGAAAAAAATGTAAATCCAATGAATTAAAGGGGTGGGCAAGGAACAGTCAGGCTCAAGGGGAAGGAGCCAGATAATGCTGGATGTCCTTTAAATAATGGCCAATATCTCGATTAAATGAATCTTCATATTAGACCATCATAAGAAGTGAATCCAGAAAGTAATGGATAAGTGAATGTCCACGTGTGTATATTAAATACAAATTTCCAGGGCAATCAGTGATCCACCACCAAGCATAGCTCCCAAATGTCCTTGGAAATGATTTCCCTGGAAATTTGTATTTAATATACACACGTGGACATTCATTTATGCGTTACATTCTGGATTCACTTCTTATGATGGTCTAATATGAAGATTAATTTAATCGAGATATTAGACATTTTGAATAATTGATTTTTATTCACTTTGGGACTTCTTCACTTTACATTCAGATAACATTTGTTGTGATTATTTGCTTAATATGTGCATGTATTTGTTCATTATCATTTTTAGTGCTGCACCATTGTTTAAAATATATTTTTGTTTCACAGTTGTCTAGTGAGGTGATAGCAGCAGCTTCTAATGCACACTGTGAGAAGCTCACAGTATGCAGTGAAATCGGAGCAAGATAGTTCCGTAAAGGAGAGGAGCGTGTACAACTGTGCAAGACTGAAGGCTAGTCTGGAGTTCAGCTTTAACATTTTGGTCTTATTAATGACAGAGCATAAAATTATAACGGTGAATTTCTGAACACATACAGAACAAAGCCCGGAGCTGTATGTGCAGCTAAAGGAAAGGCCAACATGACTGCAATTTTCAGAACAGGCTGAGAGATCTTTGTTAATTTAGTTTAGTTTTATACAAAAAGGCACTTACCTGATTGCAGTTGTGGGAGTCACAGGGGAGTCTGAGTGTTTAAAGCAGGGGTCTCAAACTGGTGGCCCTCCAGCTGTTGCAAAACTACAAGTCCCATCGTGCCTCTGCCTGTGGGAGTCATGCTTGTAACTGTCAGCCTTGCAATGCCTCATGGGACTTGTAGTTTTGCAACAGCTGGAGGGCGGCCAGTTTGAGATCCCTGGTTTAAAGGCAGTGCTGGTTACATTTCTTTTGGCTGGTTGGTTGGTGGACCCCATCTCCCCGGTATGGGCGTCCATTACTACAATCAGGTTATGTTTGTAACTTGGCTATGATGATTCAGCTGTATCTGGGGTACCTTGTTGGTTATTTGTCCCTGAGGTGGTGTAATAGTGGCTGAAGGCTTTGATTGGAGGTTTGTGGCTTATACAGTCATTTTGTGAATGACCTTCAAAGACCTTAGACCGTGTAGGACGGGGGTCAGCAACCTGTAGATCGTTATCTACCAGTAGATCTTGGACAGTTGACTGGTAGATCGTAGTCTGGGCTTGCTGACCCACTGCCTCAGAGCATCAGAGTACAATGCAGAAGGACTACTTGTAAAGTTGGAGCTGTAGTAGGGAGCAAGAGCCGCATAAGCCAATGCCCCTCTGTAGTGCTGGCTCCTGTCCCATGCTGAGTGGCCCCGTTTACTTGAATGGATCGCAATTGGCAGGCGGTAGCATGCACCAAAAGCAACAGGGGACTTAATTCCTGCTGCAGCATGTGTACACCTTTGGCTGCTGCCTCAGCAGCTAAAGGGGGTAGGAATTGGGGTGGAAAAACCACAACTCAAACACAGGGCTTTACTTGCCCTAAGAGTGCCGCTGCTGAATGTAACGAAGAGCTCATTCACAAGTGCAGTAAGTACTTCTGCTCCTCTAAAAAGTGATCTGAGTGTGTTTGACAGGTGGTGAGAAGGTGATATGTTGCCTCCTCACCATTTGATTTAAACCCATGATTGCTCTGCAAGGCACACGATTGCGACACATTAGTATGGCAATTACAGGATTAAAACTGGTGTGAGGAAGCAACACTGTGCCTGGTGATCTTTAACTTCTCCCATGTTGTTCAAGTAGATCTCCACCTCTTTAAGGTTGCCTATCCCTGGTGAAGGAGGTCAGTTTTGTCAGACACCTCTTGTAATTAATGTCAGTGTTGTCTTGTATTTACAGTAATATGGCTGCTATGTCCATTCAACTCCAAAGTAAGAATGGTTGCCTTCCTGTCAATTTTGGAGGGGGGGGGTGTAATCTTGGTAATTGTAGGGTGTGAAGGAAAGTTGTAAGCCTCAATATCTGCAGTCCTTCAGTTATGATCTTTTTATAGTTTTCATTGACCATTTGGTCATAAAATCCTTGTTGTTCCCCTAGGCACATGCTGTTTATGGTGTCACACTTCTGGATGAACTTTTCCTACAGAACTCTCTTCCTAGTGTCTCATGGGTCATGGACTCCTCTCACATTCTGTTGCTTCTTCCTCCAAACTGACAAATTGCAATTCACTCATTCATTTCACTCTGGATAAAAAAAATATCAGCATCTACTGCAGAATATTTGAAAGCATATCACCCTATTTCATCGGTCAAAGCTATTCGTTACAATTAAACTGTATGTTACAGACACATTAACCCTTTCACTTACAGATCCATTTTTGCTTTTTTTTGCACACGTTTAAAAAGTCATTTTAGGCCTGAAGATTACATAAAACCCACAAATATATATTTTCTGAAAGCAGACATCCTAAAGAATAAAATAGTGGTAGTTGCAATTTTTTATGTCACACAATATTACCGCAAAGGTCTAGGAAACACAAAATTTCAGTAAAAATCAAACTAACGTGATTTTTAGGGCAAACAAACACAATAAATTACCCACATTTGGTAAAATAAAAAAGACAAGGTTGCACCGAGTAAATAGATACCCAACATGCCAAATCTTAAATTTATGTGCGCCCGTGAAATGGCGACAAACTTTAGTACCCCATATTTTCTATAGGTGATGCTTCAAAAGCCCCCTATAGGTATCAGTTTAGTGTTATGGAGGATGTCTGGTGTTAGAACTATTAGAGCAATTGTTAGAGCGATATGTAACATGTGTATCACAATCAACGTTTTCACGCGTAAGCACCCCGATGTATGTCTTTACGTTTGTGTATGTGGGGGTGGCCTCAAACATTTTTTTTGGAGGGGGGGGGCTTTTATGTGCTTGGGTGTAACTTTATTTATTTTGCAAAAAAAAAAACTTTTTTTCATCACATAGAGGACAAACAGTCCCCTATGTGATGATTTTTAGGTGACAGTTTCTCTTTATTGAGATATACAGGGTCTAAAAGACCCTGCATGTCTCCTCTGTACTCCACTGAATGTTTTGCAATGCAGATCGCATTACAAAACATCCTTTCTCGGCAAAGCAAGCCGGGGACACTGAGAGCTTGACCTGGAAGTGACCTCAGAGACGTCGCTTTCTGGATCACAAGAAGAAAGGGAGGATGTGGGTCTGCTCTTCTCCTTCCCCTCTACCCGCCGGCACCCGCCATGGAGATCCCAGGCCCGCTGATGGGCAAGCGAAGCCCAGTAAGCGGGGGAGGGGCACCGGTACAAGGGGTGTGTCTGCGAGCCATCGGGCGGCAGCGGAGCCGACCAAATGCTCTTACCTGACAGGCAGCTGTCTGCCTGTCAGTTTCACACACAATCCCAGTGGCTGCAGCCACCGGATTGTGTGCAATTCACTCCTTCATCAGTTGTGGGCAGGACAGGGAGGATGACTGGTGCTGAGGGGGGTGCAATTACAGGAACGATGCCCTGTGTGCCTTTCCCTGCAGCAGCTGAAAGCCAGTGTCTCCCCCTCTCCCTCCAGCCTGCTTTAAGCACGTTCCTGTAATTGCACCCCCACCACACAGAACATCCTCCCTGTTCTGCCCACATCTAATTCTTCCTGCTGTGCTACCAGCTTCCCTCTCCCACCGGCTGCTGCAGGCACACAGGGTTGGGATGTTCAGAATGTAGAGCTGGAGAAGGAGGCGGTAAATGTGTAATTTGCTGGCCCCTTCCTTTTCTGAATGACCACAGTGAGTGATCAGTACTGTGTTCATTCAAAACTGAAGCGTAGTAAACAGTGTTCACACACAGAACTTTATTTAGCCACTTGCCGACCGCCTCACGCCAATACACGTCGGCAAAGTGGCACGTTCCCGCAAATCACTGTATGGGTATGTCTTCCCCTGTAAGAGGCATAGCAGGTGCGCGCGTGCCCACTGCATGGCGGGGGAACCGATGCACGTGACCGGCGGGCGCGATCGCTGCTAGCCACCCGCGATCACGGACAGGAGAGACAGAATGGGATTTGTGTGTGTAAACATGTCATGCACCTGGGTGTATTCAAACCGGGATGTTCCTGGTCCCACAGCTGCAGTCTTACTTGTTGTGCCACAGAAGAGCTCTGGAGTTATGGCTATGTTCTCTGTTTGATGCATTACCTTGGACTTACTAGCCCCACCTGCTGCCAGCTGTGGACAATCTACAATCAACGCAGCCCATAAGTAGCAGCACTTCCTATCTTTCAGTGCCCGTTTGTGTGGACTAGCTCCCTGGGTGTTGTGACTGCTTTGTGACTCTAAATACCGTATATGAACTTCGGCCTGAATTCCTGACTACTCTCTGGCCTGCTGATTTTGTACTTCACCGCCAGCTCGTGTATGACCTTTATAAATAGTTAATGGGCACGGCGCCAAAATATGCAAACGTGTACTCTACCAACCTGATGCTGCTCCTAAATTAGTAAAATTACTAATAGACAATATGACAAAAACAATATAGGGCGCATCATTGGTGCAATATATTAAATATAAATGTGAACCTATAGATTAAACATACAGTATGTAAAAGTGCTCCAGTGCATGAACAATAAATATGCTATGTTTGCAATAAAGTGAATCCAGTGCAACAAATCAAATGTCCTGAAATAATTTGAAAAAAACACACAAAATTCTTCTTAGTAGATCCAATCACCACTTAATAAAGTGCACATGCTTTCTTATTCGTGCTTCACCCGAAGTGGTATATCAAAGCGCTCACCAGATAGTAGTGGCCACAAAGTGACCCTCAGACATGAAAAACCATGTATGTATTTATTGCAAACATAGCATATTTATTGTTCATGCACTGGAGAACTTTTACATATGTTTAATCTATAGGTTCACATTTATATTTAATATATTGCACCAATGATGCGCCCTATATTGTTTTTGTCATCGTGTATGACCTTTGCCTGCCTGACCACTCTCTGGATTTCGATCGTGTACTACTTTGCCTGATCTGTTGCCAACCTGATCTGCCTGACTAAGTTTTCGCCTGAATCCTCAGCACACAAGCTCCACTTCCGAGACTAAATATCACAGGTACCTTACAAAACACAAATCCATGTTCTGACAGGGGAGAAGAAACACATCTGCTGTTTGTAGTAATTACAAACAGCGATCTCTCTCCTCCCCCAGTCAGTCCCATCCCCCCACAGTAAGAAACACTCATGAGGGAACACATTTAACCCCCTGATCGCCCCCCTAGTGTTAACCCCTTCCCTGCCAGTGACATTTACACAATAATCAATGCATTTTTATAGCTCTGATCGCTCTATAAATGTCAATGGTCAATGGTTCCAAAAATGTGTCAAAAGTGTCCGATCTGCCTGCCGCAATGTCACGGTACCGCTAAAAATCGCAGATCAGAACTTTTGTGCAAAGCAATCAATATATGCTTATTGTAATTTTTTTTTTTTTTATAGCAAAAATATGTAGAATACATATTGGCCTAAACTGATGAAGAAATTTGTTTTTTAAAAACATTTTTTTTGTTTATAGCGCAAAAAATAAAAAACACAGATGTGATCAAATACCACCAAAATAAAGCTCTATTTGTGAGGAAAAGAGGACGTCAATTTTCTGTTGGTACAGCGTCGCACAACTGCGCAGTCGTCAGTTAAAATGACGCAGTGCCGTATCGCAAAAAATTGCCTAGTCAGGAAGTGGGTAAATCCTTCTGGCCCTTAAGTGGTTAATAAATCAATACAATTTTATCTTTTAGATTTACCAAGAATTTTGTAAGTTTTGTTATGTGTTTGTCCGATAATAATGATTTTAGTGTATTTTTTGTTGTTTTGTTGATATTTTTAGGGGAGCTCTGTCATGTAGGCTGTATGGGGGCCCCGTGATTTCAAACAGCAGCCCTACATTTATTATCAGCTATTGATAATTTTACTATACTGTTTTTGTCACAATGGGGCATGAATGCTTGTAGTAGTCTAACATACCATATTAATTGGAAATCTGTGCAGGGCAGAGATTACAGTGAGAGAAAAAAAATTATTTGATCCCCTGCTGATTTTGTACGTTTGCCCACTGACAAAGAAACGATCAGTCTAAAATTTTAAAGGTAGGTTTATTTTAACAGTGAGAGACAGAATAACAACAAAAATATCCAGAAAAACACATTTTAAAAAGTTAAAAACTGATTTGCATTTTAATGAGTGAAATAAGTATTTGACCCCTTCGCAACACATGACCCTTGTTGGCAATCACAGGGGTCAGACTTTTCTAGTTGGCCACCAGGGTTGCACACTGGATTTTGTCCCACTCCTCTTTTCAGAGTCCTCTCCAATTCATTAACCTTTCGAGGCTGATGTTTGGTAACTTCAGTTCTTTCCACGTATTTTCTATGAGATTAAGGTCTGCAGACTGGCTAGGCTACTGCTTTTTCTTGAGCCACTCCTTTGTTGCCTTGGCCGTGTGTTTTGGGTCATCGTCATGCTGGAATATCCATCCACGACCCATTTTCAATGACCTGGCTGAGGGAAGGAGGTTCTCACCCAAGATTTGACCATACATGGCCCTGTCCATTTTCCCTTTGATGCGGTGAAGTTGTACTGTCCCCTTAGCAAAACCCCCCCCCCCTAAGCGTAATGTTTCCACCTCCATGTTTGACGGTGGGGATGGTGTTCTTGTGGTCATGGGCAGCATTCCTCCTCCTCCAAACACGGTGAATTGAGTTGATGCCAAAGAGCTTGGTTTTGGTCTCATCTAACCACAGCACTTCTCCTCTGAATCATTCAGATGTTCATTAGCAAACTTCAGGCGGGCCTGTACATGTGCTTTCTTGAGCAAGGGGACCTTGTGTGCCCTGCAGGATTCCATTTCTTCACAGCGTAGTGTGTTACCAATTGTTTTCTTGGTGACTATGATCCCAGCTGCCTTGAGATCATTGGTCAAGGTTCTCCCGTGTAGTTCTGGGCTGATTCCTCACCATTCTGATGATCATTGAAACTCCACAAGGTGAGATCTTGCATGGAGCTCCAGACTGAGGGAGATTGACAGTTATTTTGTGTTTCTTACATTTGCGAATAATCACACCAACTGTTATCCCCCTCTCACCAAGCTGCTTGGCAATGGTCTTGTAGCCCACTCCAGCCTTATGTAGGTCTACAATCATGTCCCTGACATCCTTGCACAGCTCTTTAGTCTTGGCCATGGTGGAGAGATTGGAATCTGATTGATTGCTTCTGTGGATAGGTGTCTTTTATAGAGGTAACAAGCTGAGATTAGGACTGTGTAGGAGACTCCTGCGCTGTCAAAGGAATCCTATACTAGGGGAGTACTGCTGCAACACACAAAAGACTGCTCCTAAACAGATCACAAAATTGGTAATGAGGGGGTGGTGGCTGCGCTGTAATGAGGGAAGAAAAGGGAGGGGGGGGGGGGGGGATGAGGAGGGAAAAAGGAACACAAGGGTGGGACTATACTAGAAAAATGTGTATTATAAACAAGTGACTGTGGTGAAATAAAAGCAAGCACAATACAATATCTGTATATAAATAAATAAATAAATAAATATATAAATAAATGACAGCAAAATTAATGTGCAAAGGTATGTGAATCCACTAGAGATAAGTAAACTAAAACTAGAAATCTACCGTGATATCATAAAGAATCCCTCCAATAGCAAAAATATATCAATTAATCAACAAATGAATCACACTTGAAGTAATAAATACAATATATACAAAGTGAACCAAAGTGTCCATAAACAATAGTCCCAGTGATTGGTGTTGATGTCCCGCCAGGCACTTGGCGAGAAAAAAATTATCATAAAAGATGGTGATGATGAAAAAATAACACAAAACTACTAGCAGTCCCACCACCAAATGAGGCAATTCTGAGTGACAATACAATGTTGAATAACTCAGAAAACAGGAAGAAACCAGTGTGCTGACAGATGGGGGCACCTTCGTGTTCCCAGGCCCCTTACCTTACGGCTGTAAGGTATACAGCATATATCCAAGAGATTCCACAGGAATTCAGCAATACCGCAGATAACGTTGATTGTTGTTACCATGTATCATAGAAAGAAACAAAGAGCAAATGCTACATAGTATGATATCGTTTGGTTTGAAGACACAGGTGGAGGAGAGGAGAGGGGGGTTTGCACTCACTTTTTAATAAATGAGCGCACGCCTCAACCCACGAACGCCGAGCTCGTATGGTCCCAAGTTCTGGATCATCTGAGGGACTCTCCCCGCTTTCAAATCCACCATCCGTTGAGCAGAGTTGTTTAGTGCGGTATATAGAAAGCAAAAAACGCACATAGCATAATCCCGTCTACTATATACTTTATTAAAATATTGCTAAAGAAGTCACGTGACGTGACGATACGCGTCAGGAGCACGGGACGCTGCCAGACACTAGCTGGACGTGACGAGCTCGGTGCTCGTGGTTGTTTTTACCCCCCAGCTGTTTTTAAATGTAAGTGCATGACTTTTAGCAATATTTTAATAAAGTATATAGTAGACGGGATTATGCTATGTGCGTTTTTTGCTTTCTATATACCGCACTAAACAACTCTGCTCAACGGATGGTGGATTTGAAAGCGGGGAGAGTCCCTCAGATGATCCAGAACTTGGGACCATACGAGCTCGGCGTTCGTGGGTTGAGGCGTGCGCTCATTTATTAAAAAGTGAGTGCAAACCCCCCTCTCCTCTCCTCCACCTGTGTCTTCAAACCAAACGATATCATACTATGTAGCATTTGCTCTTTGTTTCTTTCTATGATACATGGTAACAACAATCAACGTTATCTGCGGTATTGCTGAATTCCTGTGGAATCTCTTGGATATATGCTGTATACCTTACAGCCGTAAGGTAAGGGGCCTGGGAACACGAAGGTGCCCCCATCTGTCAGCACACTGGTTTCTTCCTGTTTTCTGAGTTATTCAACATTGTATTGTCACTCAGAATTGCCTCATTTGGTGGTGGGACTGCTAGTAGTTTTGTGTTATTTTTTCATCATCACCATCTTTTATGATAATTTTTTTCTCGCCAAGTGCCTGGCGGGACATCAACACCAATCACTGGGACTATTGTTTATGGACACTTTGGTTCACTTTGTATATATTGTATTTATTACTTCAAGTGTGATTCATTTGTTGATTAATTGATATATTTTTGCTATTGGAGGGATTCTTTATGATATCACGGTAGATTTCTAGTTTTAGTTTACTTATCTCTAGTGGATTCACATACCTTTGCACATTAATTTTGCTGTCATTTATTTATATATTTATTTATTTATTTATTTATATACAGATATTGTATTGTGCTTGCTTTTATTTCACCACAGTCACTTGTTTATAATACACATTTTTCTAGTATAGTCCCACCCTTGTGTTCCTTTTTCCCTCCTCATCCCCCCCCCCCCCTCCCTTTTCTTCCCTCATTACAGCGCAGCCACCACCCCCTCATTACCAAAGCTGAGATTAGGAGCACTCCCTTTAAGGGAGTGCTCCTAATCTCAGCTTGTTACCTCTATAGAAGACACTTAGGAGCCAGAAATCTTGCTGATTGATTGGGGATCTAATATTTATTTCACTCATTAAAATACAAATCAATTTATAACTTTTTATGAAATATGTTTTTCTGGATATTTTTGTTGTTATTCTGTCTCTCACTATTAAAATAAACCTACCATTAAAATCATTGCCTGATCATTTCTTTGTTAGTGGGCAAATGCGTAAAATCAGCAGGGTATCAAATACTTTTTTCCCTCACTGTATTTATTGACAATATTTTTTCTCAAAAGTTAGCATTTTTTTGATGATAAGCCCATTAAGAATTTTTTTTCTGTTTTATTTTCTCCCCCCTCCCTCTTACAAAAATAGGGAGCATTTCACATATACTGTATACTAATCTCCATTGTTTAATACCTTCTGTGCTGCATGGCAGCACTCCACGGGTCCCAAATACTTGAAAGAGATCTGAGCATCTGTATATGTGCTGGATTTTTCAAGATGGCAGCAACAGTGTATCTAAAGCCCAATCCTTTTTTTTTTTCCTTTTTAGGATAAAGTGGTGAGCAGTTAGAACCCCAATTAATATTTATAAATGAATACTGCTACAGCCAGGGGATCAGCTTGCATCCACACTCCCTCCTTATCTCCGACTCACCAGCCTTGCCCAGCTGAACATCAATGCAGGTTGAGGTCTCAGGTGAAGTTGGCTGTGTCCAATGAAACTGGTCAGGTGGACGTGTGACCCCTTTTGTAGGTGTGGTGTCCCCTGCTGTACTTGTCTGAGGAATAAGGATGGATTTTTTAAAATGTTCCACAACTCTTGGATATTTATGCTCTTTTTTTATGGAATTAGGGTGCAGCGAGTGATTTTTTTTTTTTGTCGTCTGTTGGATTCATTTGGCCATTGGTGGCAAATGATTTTCTAAGATTGCTTCCTGGTGGTCCCTGCTGAAGTATACATTATTGGCATACATCCGATTACTGTTAATTACTTTTATCCTCTCAGTTTTAGGTCCATGTTAACCACTTCCATACAGAACATTTTCACCTCCTTCCTGCCCAGGCCAATTTTCAGCTTTCAGCACTGTCACAATTTGAATGAGAATTGTGCGGTCATGCGACGTTGTACACAAATTAATTTTGATAATTTTTTTTCCCCACAAATAGAGATTTCTTTTGGTGGCATTTGATCAACTCTGCGGGTTTGTATTTTCGGCACTATAAACAAAAAAACTATTTTTTCCTCAGTTCAGGCCGATATGTATTCTTCTACATATTTTTGGAAAAAAAAAATCGCAATAAGCGTATATTGATTGGATTGCGCAAAAGTTATAGCGTCTACAAAATTGGGGATAGATTTATGGCATTTTTATTATATTTTTTTTTTTACTAGTAATGGCGGTGATCTGCGATTTTTATCATGACTGCGATATTGCGGCGGACACATCGGACACTTTTGACAATATTTTGGGACCAGTGACATTTATATAGCGCTCAGTGCTATAAAATGCACTGATTACTTTATAAATGTGACTGGCAGGGAAGGGGTTAACACTAGGGGGTGATCAAGGGGTTAACTCTGTGTCCTAGGGGAGTGATTCTAACTGTAGGGGAGGGGACTCACAAGGGGAGGAGATCGATCGGTGTTCCTCTGTAATGGGAACACACGGATCGGTCCCCTCTCACCTGACAGGACGTGGATCTGTGTGTTTACACACAGATCCACGGTCCTACTGTTACCGGGCAATCGCGGGTGCCCGGCGGACATCGCAGCCGCTGGGCACGCGCATCTGACCCCCCATGATGCGGTGGGAGTGTGCGCGCCGTCCACGGCATGCACGCGCTCTCCACAATGCAGGAAATCCCAGGACGTCATATGACGCCCACCCGGAGGGACGAAGGGTTCCTGCGGGCGTCATATTACTATTGAGCGGTACGGAAGTGGTTAAGTACAGTGTGTGTTTGTTTAAAATTATAATACCTTCTTTGCACAGCACCGCTGTATTGGCACGTGTCCTCCCTCTGCTAGCTTGCACATGTCAAAAGGGAATGTCAGCCTTCCTTCTGTACTCCCTTAGATCAGGAACGAGAGCAGATGGAGAACACATGACCGCACAGCAGCGCTGTGCAAACAAGGTATTTAGGATTATAATTTTAAAAAAAAACACACACACTGCACTATGGACCAAAAGCATAGAGGATAAAAGTAATTAATATATGTGACTTTACAATCACTTTAAAGTGTTTGTTAACCTAAAAAAAAAAAAATAGAAATCCTGTTCCCTTAAAGTGCCTGTGCTGTGAAACCTGCCCTTTCTAAACTGTAAAAAAAAACCTGCCTGATCCTGACACTTTTTGTGTCCCCCTCTCTGTGCTGACCACGATAATCAGGGCTGCTGAGCCCGACCACCGTGGTCAGCGTACATCCCTCCATCATCTGCAGCTCTCCTCTGTCCCCCTCACCCCCTCCTCCCTGCATGTCAGTTTGGGTCTGTGTCTCTGTCTCTGAAGAGAGCTTAAAAAAGATGTTCACATGCCTTGTTTTTACAAAAGACTTATACAGTTGGCTATGCCTGCCTTTAAAGCGGAGTTCCACCAAAAAGTGAAACTTCCGCTCATTTGTCTCCTCTCCCCCTCCGGTGCTACAATTGGCACCTTTCGGGGGGGAGGGGGACAGGATACCTGGTATCCTGTTCCCACTTCCGGAAGTTTGTGACATCACCGCGGGGCTCCCTTCTCCTCTCCCTGTCGCCGGGCCAGTAGGAGAGAGGAGCGGGGCCTCGCGCATGCGCAGTAGTGTTCCTGGTGTGAAGCCGTAAGGCTACACTGCCGGGTACCCCTACCCGCAATGGCGGCGGCAGCACCCAACAGCTGATGGAAACATCAGCTGTGGTGCCAACATCCCTGGACTCCAGGACAGGTAAGTGTCATATTGCTAAAAGCCAGCAGCTGCAGTATGTGTAATTTTTTTTTGGGACAGAACACCGCTTTAATAGAGGGGCTGCCAGTGATTTATACTTTTGGGTTAACAACCACTCTAATAGATGTTACTTTACAACCACAGGGGAATAGTTTTACTCAAGGCGGGAGGGGAGGAGAGGAGATCGGTTCATAAAACAAACAACAGAGATGCAGAAATGCTGAACCAACAGCAGGATGAGGGAAAGATGTGAACTGAGCACACTATAATGGATCGGCAACCATGATTAGCGTGGGCAGTTCACCTAGGGGAACACAGGATCAACCAGGTATTGTAGAACATGGAATGGGACAAATGACACCGCAAAAGCACTGTGCTATATATCATAATTTAAAGAAACAGGAGCATTTTTTTTTTTTTTTTTAGGGTTACAACCGCTTAAGTGTGAAATCACAGGATAAATCAACTTTGAGATACATAAGGAACTGAAATAATATGCCTGGATTAATCCTCTATGAATACAAAATACTCTATTCACTGCTGTACTCCATTAAAGTTATGTGTATAAGCAGCTGAAACTGTGTACCTAGGTTGGACCCACAACACTATACACAGCACTCTACATTAATCATATGTTGCATGGCCACAATAATAATAATAATAATGGTAGCTGGTGATGGTATGCATTGCAAACCTACTGTTATACCTATACTGAGTTAAATTCACCTGTGAACCTTTATGTAATCCCATGAAGTGTGAAATTACAGGATAAATCCACGTTGAGATACATAAAGGACTGAAATAATATATGTGGATTAATCCTTTATGAATACAAGAACTCTATTCACTGCTGCACTCTATTGAAAGTTATGTGGATAAGAGGTTGGGCTCTGTACCCAGGGTGGATCCACCACACTATACTCAGCACTCTACATTATTATTTGTTGGATGGTCACTATAGCGGTGGTGGTCCTAGTAATGATCTGCATTGGAAGCTTGCTGTCAACCCTATACTGGTTTAAATACACCTGTGAATCTTTGTGTGATCAAGTTTGAATAATTGTGGATTCTACTTCATTTAAAATGTAACTAAAGGTAAAACTTTTTTTTCATTTTGGATAAAGTAAGAGAAGTTTATAACTCCTGACAGATTTTTTTTTTTTGCCATCTGTGTCCCATTGGGAGGATTTCCCTTCATTCCTGTCCAATAGCCAAGACAGGAAATAAGAGGATTTTTTTTTTCAAAATGAGGGAGTCCTGGTGTGTCACCAGAACTAGTGTCCCCATTGGAAGATTTCCCTTCTATTAGTGTTCTGATTTCAACCAAAATTCGTGATTTTCTTTTACTCTCACTTTTGATGATAATTGTAAACAGGACAAATAGAGAGGGTGAATCTCCTTAACTGGGTCACAGACAGCAAAATAAACTGACAGGTGTTCTAATCCCCCTCCACTCTATCAAAAAAAAAAAAATTGCCTTTAGTTACCTTTAAGGGTTCTTTCACACGGGCGCCTCCGTGTTACGGATTCCGCTTGCTCAGCTCACTGTGCAGAGCGGACATGGACACAGTCCCGCTCTCCTCTATGGGAAAATCGGATGGAAATGGACCACCTGTCTGTTTCCATCTGATCCTATCCGATCTGCCAGGCGGATGGAAAATAGGGTCACCATCCGTCTGTTTTTTGTGGGCAGGATCGGATGGCGGCGGGTGTCCACTGAAATCTGCCTCTCCATATTGGAGATTGCAGGGGCCGATCAGGTCCCGTGTGAAAGGATCTTAAGTTATAAGTATATTCATCCCAATTGCTCCAGAAAAGTCTTCATTTACACACTTGTAAGAATGAGGTTTTGCCATCACTCTTCCTTTTAATCAACTCCGCTACAAAGCAAAATGCACCTGTAAATATTTTATGATCAGCTTTAAACAAGAATGGACTAACCAATGTCTTCAAGCTAAAAGTACATCTGTATGAATTGCTTTGAAAAAGCTTATATTTCTACACTTTGTAAGAATAAGGTTTTGCCACCATTTTTCCTAAGCAGCTTGTGAGAGCCATCATTGGTTTATATGATTTTTATAATTATCAATATCATTAATATGATCTATGATGTACCAGGCATGAGTCCTTCCTCTTGAGCAGCTGTTCAGCTTCCATGTAGAGTACTCATGTCTTTTGGAATAAAGTCTTATGATAGGTTAAACATTGATGATTACATTTACAGGTTTTCACCGGCATACCTACATCTGTTTGTCATGTCTTTGTTTTTAAAATTTACAATATATATATATATATATATATATATATATATATATATATATATATATATATATATATATATATATATACACAGTATCTCACAAAAGTGAGTACACCCCCTCACATTTTTGTAAATATTTGATTATATCTTTTCATGTGACAACACTGAAGAAATGACACTTTGCTACAATGTAAAGTAGTGAGTGTACAGCTTGTATAACAGTGTAAATTTGCTGTCTACTCAAAATAACTCAACAGACAGCCATGAATATCTAAACCGCTGGCAACAAAAGTGAGTGCACCCCTAAGTGAAAATGTCCTAATTGGGCCCAAAGTGTCAATATTTTGTGTGGCCAGCATTATTTTAGAGCACTGCCTTAACCCTCTTGGGCATGGAGTTCACCAGAGCTTCACAGGTTGCCACTGGAGTCCTCTTCCACCTCTCCATGACGACATGATGGAGTTGGTGGATGTTAGAGACCTTTCAGAGGATGCCCCACAGATGCTCAATAGGGTTTAGGTCTGGAGACATGCTTGGCCAGTCCATCACCTTTACCCTCAGCTTCTTTAGCAAGGCAGTGGCCGTCTTGGAGGTGTGTTTAGGGTCGTTATCATATTGGAATACTGCCCTGTGGCCCAGTCTCCAAAGGGAGGGGATCATGCTCTGCTTCAGTATGTCACAGTACATGTTGGCATTCATGGTTCCCTCAATGAACTGTAGCTCCCCAGTTCCCGGCAGCACTCATGCAGCCCCAGACCATTCCCACCACCATACTTGACTGTAGGCAAGACACACTTGTCTTTGTACTCCTGACCTGGTTGCCACCACACACACTTGACACCATCTGAACCAAATAAGTTTATCTTGGTCTCATCAGACCACAAGACATACTTCCAGTAATCCGTGTCCTTAGTCTGCTTGTCTTCAGCAAACTGTTTGCAGGCTTTCTTGTGCATCATCTTTAGAAGAGGCTTCCTTTTGGGATGACAGCCATGCAGACCAATTTGATGCAGTGTGTGGCGTATGGTCTGAGCACTGACAGGCTGACCCCCCACCCCTTCAACCGCTGCATGCGGGCTGTGCGAACACGCCGGAGCTCATCCTTAACCACTTAAGGATCGCCTCACGCCGATGTACGTCGGCAAGGTGGCACGGGCAGGCAGAATCACATACATATACGTCATCTGCCTCCCGCGGGCGGGGGGTCCGATTGGACCCCCCCCCCCCCGGTGCCCGAGGCGGTCCGCTTTTGTCCAGCGGCGATCGGAGGTGAGGGGGAGACCATCCATTCATGGCCCCCCCCTCGCGATCGCCGCCGGCCAATCAGATCATTCCTATGCTGCTGTATGCTAAACAGCAGCAAAGGAAATGATGTCATCTCTCCTCGGCTCGGTATTTTCCGTTCCGGTGCCGTGGAGAGAAGACTGCACTGTGAGTGAAAACACACACACAGTAGAACATGCCAGGCACACAATACACACCCCGATCCCCCCCCCCCCGATCACCCCCCCCCCCCCCCCCCCCCGTCACACTGATACCAAGCAGTTTTTTTTTTTTTCTGATTACTGTATGGTGTCAGTTTGTGACAGTTAGTGTGGTGGGACAGTTACTGTTAGCCCCCTTTAGGTCTAGGGTACCCCCCTAACCCCCCCTAATAAAGTTTTAACCCCTTGATCACCCCCCGTCGCCAGTTTCGCTAAGCGATCATTTTTCTGATCGCTGTATTAGTGTCACTGGTGACGCTAGTTAGGGAGGTAAATATTTAGGTTCGCCATCAGCGTTTTATAGCGACAGGGACCCCCATATACTACCTAATAAATGTTTTAACCCCTTAATTGCCCCCTAGTTAACCCTTTCACCACTGATCACCGTATAACTTACGGGTGACGCTGGTTAGTTCGTTTATTTTTTATAGTGTCAGGGCACCCGCCGTTTATTACCGAATAAAGGTTTAGCCCCCTGATTGCCCGGCGGTGATATGCGTCGCCCCAGGCAGTGTCAGATTAGCGCCAGTACCGCTAACACCCACGCACGCAGCATACGCCTCCCTTAGTGGTATAGTATCTGTACGGATCAATATCTGATCCGATCAGATCTATACTAGCGTCCCCAGCAGTTTAGGGTTCCCAAAAACGCAGTGTTAGCGGGATCAGCCCAGATACCTGCTAGCACCGGCGTTTTGCCCCTCCGCCCGGCCCAGCCCAGCCCACCCAAGTGCAGTATCGATCGATCACTGACACTTACAAAACACTAAACGCATAACTGCAGCGTTCACAGAGTCAGGCCTGATCCCTGCGATCGCTAACAGTTTTTTTGGTAGCGTTTTGGTGAACTGGCAAGCACCAGCCCCAGGCAGCGTCAGGTTAGCGCCAGTACCGCTAAGACCCACGCACGCAGCATACGCCTCCCTTAGTGGTATAGTATCTGAACGGATCAATATCTGATCCGATCAGATCTATACTAGCGTCCCCAGCAGTTTAGGGTTCCCAAAAACGCAGTGTTAGCGGGATCAGCCCAGATACCTGCTAGCACCTGCGTTTTGCCCCTCAGCCCGGCCTGGCCCACCCAAGTGCAGTATCGATCGATCACTGTCACTTACAAAACACTAAACGCATAACTGCAGCGTTCGCAGAGTCAGGCCTGATCCCTGCGATCGCTAACAGTTTTTTTGGTAGCGTTTTGGTGAACTGGCAAGCACCAGCGGCCTAGTACACCCCGATCATAGTCAAACCAGCACTGCAGTAACACTTGGTGACGTGGCGAGTCCCATAAGTGCAGTTCAAGCTGGTGAGGTGGCAAGCACAAGTAGTGTCCCGCTGCCACCAAGAAGACAAACACAGGCCCGTCGTGCCCATAATGCCCTTCCTGCTGCATTCGCCAATCCTAATTGGGAACCCACCGCTTTTGCAGCGCCCGTACTTCCCCCATTCACATCCCCAACCAAATGCAGTCGGCTGCATGAGAGGCATTTTTATGTCCTCCCGAGTACCCCTACCCAACGAACCCCCCCAAAAAAGATGTCGTGTCTGCAGCAAGCGCGGATATAGGCGTGACACCTGCTATTATTGTCCCTCCTGTCCTGACAATCCTGGTCTTTGCATTGGTGAATATTTTGAACACTACCATTAACTAGTTGAGTATTAGCATAGGGTACAGCATTGCACAGACTAGGCACACTTTCACGGGGTCTCCCAAGATGTCATCACATTTTGAGAGACCCGAACCTGGAACCGGTTACAGTTATAAAAGTTAGTTACAAAAAAAAGTGTAAAAAAAAAAAAATATATAAAATAAAAAAAAATAGTTGTCGTTTTATTGTTCTCTCTCTCTATTCTCTCTCTATTGTTCTGCTCTTTTTTACTGTATTCTATTCTGCAATGTTTTATTGTTGTTATGTTTTATCATGTTTACTTTTCAGGTATGCAATTTTTTATACTTTACCGTTTACTGTGTTTTATTTTAACCATTTTTTTGTCTTCAGGTACGCCATTCACGACTTTGAGTGGTTATACCAGAATGATGCCTGCAGGTTTAGGTATCATCTTGGTATCTTTCTTTTCAGCCAGCGGTCGGCTTTCATGTAAAAGCAATCCTAGCGGCTAATTAGCCTCTAGACTGCTTTTACAAGCAGTGGGAGGGAATGCCCCACCCCCCCACCCCCCCTCCGTCCTCCGTGTTTTTCTCTGGCTCTCCTGTCTCAACAGGGAACCTGAGAATGCATGCCGGTGATTCAGCCAGCTGACCATAGAGCTGATCAGAGACCAGAGTGGCTCCAAACATCTCTATGGCCTAAGAAACCGGAAGCTACGAGCATTTAATGACTTAGATTTCGCCGGATGTAAACAGCGCCATTGGGAAATTGGGAAAGCATTTTATCACACCGATCTTGGTGTGGTCAGATGCATTGAGGGCAGAGGAGAGATCTAGGGTCTGATAGACCCCAATTTTTTCAAAAAAGAGTACCTGTCACTACCTATTGCTATCATAGGGGATATTTACATTCCCTGAGATAACAATAAAAATGATTAAAAAAAAAATGAAAGGAGAAAGGAACAGTTTAAAAATAAGATAAAAAAGAAAAAAAATAAATAAAAAAAAAAAAAAAAAGCACCCCTGTCCCCCCCTGCTCTCGCAAAAAGGCGAACGCAAGCGTCGGTCTGGTGTCAAATGTAAACAGCAATTGCACCATGCATGTGAGGTGTCACCGCAAACATCAGATCGAGGGCAGTAATTTTAGCAGTAGACCTCCTCTGTAAATCTAAAGTGGTAACCTGTAAAGGCTTTTAAAGGCTTTTAAAAATGTATTTAGTTTGTCGCCACTGCACGTTTGTGCGCAATTTTAAAGCATGTCATGTTTGGTATCCATGTACTCGGCCTAAGATCATCTTTTTTATTTCATCAAACATTTGGGCAATATAGTGTGTTTTAGTGCATTAAAATTTAAAAAAGTGTGTTTTTTCCCCAAAAAATGCGTTTGAAAAATCGCTGCGTAAATACTGTGTGAAAAAAAAATGAAACACCCACCATTTTAATCTGTAGGGCATTTGCTTTAAAAAAATATATAATGTAACAAAAAGTGTCAGAAAGGGCTTTGTCTTCAAGTGGCTAGAAGAGTGGGTGATGTGTGACATAAGCTTCTAAATGTTGTGCATAAAATGCCAGGACAGTTCAAAACCACCCCAAATGACCCCATTTTGGAAAGTAGACACCCCAAGCTATTTGCTGAGAGTCATGTCGAGTCCATGGAATATTTTATATTGTGACACAAGTTGCGGGAAAGAGACAATTTTTTTTTTTTTTTGCTCAAACATGCCATGGGAATATGTGAAATTACACCCCAAAATACATTCTGTTGCTTCTCCTGAGTACGGGGATACCACATGTGTGAGATACCACATTGGGAGCCTAGCCGCGTACGGGACCCCGAAAACCAAGCACCGCCTTCAGGCTTTCTAAGGGCGTAAATTTTTGATTTCACTCTTCACTGCCTATCACAGTTTCGGAGGCCATGGAATGTCCAGGTGGCACAAAACCCCCCAAATGACCCCATTTTGGAAAGTAGACACCCCAAGCTATTTGCTGAGAGGTATAGTGAGTATTTTGCAGACCTCACTTTTTGTCACAAAGTTTTGAAAATTGAAAAAAGAAAAAAAAAATTTTTTTCTTGTCTTTCTTAATTTTCAAAAACAAATGAGAGCTGCAAAATACTCACCATGCCTCTCAGCAAATATCTTGGGGTGTCTACTTTCCAAAATGGGGTCATTTGGGGGGGTTTTGTGCCACCTGGGCATTCCATGGCCTCCGAAACTGTGATAGGTAGTGAGGAGTGAAATCAAAAATTTACGCCCTTAGAAATCCTGAAGGCGGTGATTAGTTTTCGGGGCCCCGTACGCGGCTAGGCTCCCAAAAAGTCCCACACATGTGGTATCCCTGTACTCAGGAGAAGCAGCTGAATGTATTTTGGGGTGCAATTCCACATATGCCCATGGCCTGTGTGAGCAATATATCATTTAGTGACAACTTTTTGTAATTTTTTTTTTTTTTTTGTCATTATTCAATCACTTGGGACAAAAAAAATAATATTCAATGGGCTCAACATGCCTCTCAGCAATTTCCTTGGGGTGTCTACTTTCCAAAATGGGGTAATTTGGGGGGGTTTTGTACTGCCCTGCCATTTTAGCACCTCAAGAAATGACATAGGCAGTCATAAACTAAAAGCTGTGTAAATTCCAGAAAATGTACCCTAGCTTGTAGACGCTATAACTTTTGCGCAAACCAATAAATATATGCTTATTGACATTTTTTTTACCAAAGACATGTGGCTGAATACATTTTGGCCTAAATGTATGACTAAAATTGAGTTTATTGGATTTTTTTTATAACAAAAAGTAAAAAATATCATTTTTTTTTCAAAATTTTCGGTCTTTTTCCGTTTATAGCGCAAAAAATAAAAACCGCAGAGGTGATCAAATACCATCAAAAGATAGCTCTATTTGTGGGAAGAAAAGGACGCAAATTTCGTTTGGGTACAGCATTGCATGACCATGCAATTAGCAAAAGCGACGCAGAGCCAAATTGGAAAAAGTCCTCTGGTCTTTAGGCAGCCAAATGGTCCGGGGCTGAAGTGGTTAATCATGATAATGTGATAATGACATTGTCAAAAAGGGGCAGTGCATGGGTGACCCTAAAATGATGCCCCCCCTGAAAAAAGTTCTGTGGACGCCCATGATAGCAGTGGTCATCAACTCCTGTCCTCAGGACCCACTAACAGGCCAGGTTTGCAAGATAACTGAAATACATCACTGGTGATAGCATTTGCTGCTCAGTGATTGCAGTATTCTAGTCTGCATCTCCCCAAGGTAATACATAAAACCTTGGCCTGTTAGTGGGCCCTTAGGACAGGGCTGATGACCACTGATATATAGTTAAAGTAAGTAACATACAATAGAAGGAAACATTGATGTTGATTACAGAACTCCCTATAGTCATTACCTTTACCCTTCTAACACCCCCATCAATGACTAAAATTGATGCATAGCTATTATTGATATGAGCATTGTAGACGACACCTGTGGAATGTATCGATGTGAGTCACTTTGGTAAGTGTTTGAAATTGAATACAATTGTTAAATGATCCTACACACATTTCTGGTCAGCAAAAATAATTCAATAATCAACAATCAGCGTACTTGCAAAAAATGAAGTTTGTCCCTCAAAAAATGGATCGCAATTGTGATACTGCTTAAAGTTAACTGGTGATCACAAGAAGCCCATTATTTGTCATTTAGCATGATGGTGGTGATGGGATAGAAATGGATTAGAATCTCTGTCCTTATTAGCAAAATTTACCATCTATCTTTGTTATAATGACCACTGTCCCTGTGGCTGAAAGTGAGGCAACATTCTAAAATGTGAGCTGTTACTAGAGCAGGAATATAATTTTTGTGAAAACTGTCATACAAGATCATACAAGGACATCCCAACCTCTATCCCTACTGGGATATATCACAACAATTAGGAATACAATGATCCCCAAACTTTTATATCTGTTTGAGACCCTTCCTTTTAGGGTACCCTCTACAAAACTTAAAAAAACTCCAGGTGTCTTATTTTATATGGAAGTACAAATGACACAGACTCTCTAGAAGGTTTCTCTGTACACTTAGATCCCAAGGGAGACTGGGGGATTCCTAACATAACAAAATATTATTATGCAAACCATCTAAGACACCTAGAATCTTGGGCCCCACTTTGGTTCTATAATCAGTGGATGGAACTTAAAGCCAAACTACACCCAAAAGAGGAAGTTCTGCTTTTGTGCATTCCCCCCTCTTTAAATATTTGGAAGTTTGTGGGGAAGAGTGGGTACCTAGTTTTGACAGGTACACGCTCCCACTTATGCTCAGATCGCTGCGGCGATTTGAGCAGAAGTTCATGCCGCCCCTCCAAATTATAACTAAAGGCAATTTGAGCAGAAGTTCACACCCCTCCCCTTTCCCTGCAGTCTTCTGGGACATGTCACAGGTCCCAGAAGACTGCGGGACCATGTACAAAGCACAGCGGGAACCGGCTGTGAACCGGCAAAGCTCCAGATGCCAGCGCCTGGACCCGAAGTCAGCTTGGGCGAGGACAACGCTGCATCCCTGAACAGGTACAGTGTCCTTATATTAAAAGTCAGCAGCTACAGTATTTATAGCTGCTGACTTTTAATTTTTCTGGAGGAGACTGAAGCTCCTCTTTAAGAAATTATGCTTGGTGCCTGCAGCTCATTGGTGTAAAAAAAGCGTGTGTTTGGAGTTTGGCTAGAGAGGAGTTCAGAGGACGCCTAAGCTCATCTCAAGTGTTAACTTGGTTGTTAGCTTGATTATGGAACTGTATTGTGATACCCTTTAGATGATAATAATTTTAATTAAAAAAAAAAATAATGTAGGGTAGCAAGGTAGCGTAGCAGTTCTACTAGTGGTTAGGTTTCCAAACTAAGGGTATATTTTATGAACACTTCCACATTACAAGAAAACTTTTATACAGAAATATTCGTATCCTAGGCATTTCTCCTAACAGACCTATTCATGAATACAATGTTTATGTTAAACCAAAGTTACCCAAGAATAACCAAAAAGAATGAGACACAAGAAGGATGTTTTCTTATTTATTCCATAAGCTTTGAATTCTGTAATAGAATCACATCTAGGACGTCATATGCAACCCTAAGTAAAAATGCAATGTGAAATACAAACTGAAGAACTGTACAAAACTGTAAAAATTAGGTTAACTTGGATGGACTGTATCAAAACTCTAAGCACAAAGGTTTTATTGTGTAGAATGGCTTAAATTAGGCATAAGGCAGTCTGCTGACCTTCAGCTGTTGAGGAACTTGATGTAAACCACAACCAAGCCCATTGACAACGTGGAGCCAGTATTGGAACCACCTACTGCTACAAACTATTGATCCTAACAATCTTTCCTACTATGATAGGAACCTATATGAACCTCCACTGCCACAGGAGTCAAGTCACAGAGGTGCCCAGAGGAACAAGGAAGTCTTTGCTCAGCAAGACTTCCTCAAGGGTTTTAGATCTGTGGTTAACAGCAGAAGTACCATCTTATAAGAATGATAACTATCTATGTTAAACGCGCCAAAAAAGGAGAATAAGTATCAGCGTAATGGAAATGTCTTTTGGCCAAAAAGGTTAAAGTTAGTGTAACAAGGCAGAGGATAAAGATAAATGAGGGGTAGGGCTATGAGCAGAGAAAAGGGTTCCAGGTCTGCTCCTGCATTAGGGGCATCAGCTCATCAGCAACTGAAGGACTGGAGTCTGCCCAACTCTAGTTTACAGAAAGCGTGAAATTCCTGGTTTCAGGACTGTGCATTTAACCAGTTTTCCAGTTGTGTGATATTGCTGGCTGTGGCATAATACAGTAAAAAAAAAGTACAAAAAAAAATTCAACATGGTACATTTAGCAATCTACTGCATACATAGAATTGTTCACATTTCTTGGTTATCGGTGGCAAAATTGATCTTGGCATTGTGTCTAGATAATCATTGGCATGTCTTGAAACTCACTTTCTACATCATATAAATAAATAAAAAAAAATAAAACATGCACTACCTACCCAACATACAAACCAAACAGTGCAAAGAAACAGCTACAAGACAAAGCTGGTGTCTATAATCTACAACGGCAATGAGTGATCCATGCTTTCAAGTGACTATGGATAAAAGTGTGAAAATTCATTCAGAGCAGTTCACAGTACTATGACCACCTTTCCTATACAAACAGACCATTGTTTTCATTAGTAGCAAAAAAATTGTGGGCTCAACTCAATAACACTGACAAAGAATGGAACACTGTTCCGGTGACCGTTCGTTCTCTTTCGCAAGGTCTCTTCATTCTGTCCTTTCAACCCAGGCTTGTAATGTTTGAACGTCCACCAGGGGGAGCCACAATGCGATGTCCAGTACGACGAGGGTTGCTATCATCTACCTGTGCACCTGAAATGCAGGTAATATGATGTAAGTATTTTCAAAAAATGATAAATAAACCTAAACGAAAGGGTCACCTTTATCTTCCCTATCCTCTTTGTATATATTTACCCCTATTTCCTTCTGTTCCTGGATGATCTCCTTATCCACCCTTTTTGAGGGTTTCTTTCATCCTCCTAATATTTTCCTCCTTGGTCTCCCCATTTTTGAGCCGTTTTCTTCAGTGTCCCTTCATCCATAGTTCCCCCTTTCTCCTCCTTTCTCTAAAAAAGTCACCGTCCGTCCTGGGTTCTTCTTCTTCACTACCTGATGAGGGAGTCCTATCCCTAGATGGAGTGTTGTATCTGCGTCGTGATCGGCGCCTTACTCTTTAGGTGTTCAACTCAAAATCTGCATGATGATCAACAGGTATAGCTCAGTGAGCTAGATACATGAGTGATATCACAATCTGGATTGGGGACAGCTACCCCTCATATCAAATAGAGGAGCTCAGGGGTCAAGTGTGTGATTTCTTCTTTTAGCAAACAAGAACGTTGTTATTTGGTGAGAGGTGGAGGGTTGATACATTTTTAACCACTTCTGGACCACCGCACGACTATATACGTTGGCAATTTGAAGCAGGATATCACTGTTATGGCAGCAGCTAGCTGCCATAAACCAGATATCCTCGTCTTCAGGCGGCGGTCCGGTTTCCGATAATGGTGGTCTCTGCGGCAGATTCGGGAGGAGGGGCTCTCTTCCGCCACTCTCCCGCATCCTCTACCGCTTACTGGAGCCGTCGGTAGCGGCAGAGGCGATCGGGTCCTGTCCGTGGCTGGGTATGGAGACGAGTGAGGGGGAGATGGCCCCCACCCATCTCAAAACCATAGCAGGGCGGAAGCGACATCAAAACATCACTTCCGCCCATAGCTCCTAAAGGGCCATTTTTGTTTTGTTAAGTTTTTCAATTTTTTTATTATTGACCCCAGATCTCATATTTAAGAGAACCTGTCATGCTTTTTTCGATTACAAGGGATGTTTACATTCCTTGTAATAAGAGTAAAAGTGACCCTTTTTTTTTTTTTTTTTAAAACAGTGTCAAAATAAAATAAAGTAAAATAAGAAAAAATTTTTTTTTTTTTTTTAAAGCGCCCCGTCCCGACGAGCTCGCACGTAGAAGCGAGCGTTTATGTAAGAAGCGCCCGGATATGAAATCGGTGTTCAAACCACACATGTGAGGTATGGCCACGATCGGTAGAGCGAGAGCAATAATTCTAGCCCTAGATCTCCTCTGTAACATAAAACTGTCAACCTGTAGAAATTTTTAAATGTTGCCTATGGAGATTTTTAAGGGTAAAAGTTTGTCGCCATTCCACGAGCGGGTACAATTTTGAAGCGTGACATGCTGGGTATAAATTTACTCGGCGTAACATTATCTTTCACAATATAAAAAAAATTGGGCTAACTTTACTGTTGTCTTATTTTTTAATTCAAAAAAGTGACGAAAAGTATTGCAATGACCGCCATTTTATTCTCTAGGGTGTTAGGAAAAAAAAGTATAATGTTTGGGGATTCTCGGTAATTTTCTAGCAAAAAAACTTGTTTTTAACTTGTAAACACCACATCTAAAAAAGAGGCCCGGTCCTTAAGTGGTTAATGCTTGTTTCTATTTACGGTATGTTCTGAGTCCAATAAACTTTTTCAATTTTGATACTGCATAAACGTCTATGGTCACTTTGTACCTTCTCTCCTGCGAAAACTCTCACAATGTTTGATACACACTATAATGCCCCGTACACACGGTCGGACATCGATCAGACATTCCGACAACAAAATCCATGGATTTTTTCCGACGGATGTTGGCTCAAACTTGTCTTGCATACACACGGTCAGACAAAGTTGTCGGAAAATCCGATCGTTCTGAACGTGGTGATTTAAAACACGCGACTATAAACGGGTCAGTAGCCAATAGCTTTCGTCTCTTAATTTATTCTGAGCATGCGTGCCACTTTGTGCGTCGGATTTGTGTACACACGATCGGAATTTCCGACAATGGATTTTGTTGTTGGAAAATTTTATAGCCTGCTCTCAAACTTTGTGTGTGAGAAATTCCTATGGAAAATGTGTGATGGAGCCCACACACGGTCCTATCACACATTTTCCATCGGAAAATCCGACCGTGTGTACAGGGCATAAGGCTACGTTCACACTGGTGATTAAGACCGATGCCAAATGTAGTGGCAGCAATTTTCTGATTCCTCCTGACGCTCACAGTGGCTAGGTGCGGCCACCGACCCCATTCACGGCTCTCTGCACAACCAGCAATTACCTTCAGGCTGGATGTGCAGAGAGCTGCGAATAGCTGTTGCCGCCGGCAACCTGTCATAGCGAATGGGGCTAAGAGCTGCAGCAGGAACTGCCGCTACAATTCGCACTGGCCTTAATTGCCAGTGTGAATGTAGTCCAACATTTCCAAAGCTGCTTGTATAGATGACTTTTCATACACATGGTTTAAATCATCTTCTTTAACCTTTCTGTGATCAGAGGTCATCAATGCCTAGATGGCCAGATCAAATTCAGCAGCATCAGTATGCATCAGTTAATGTGGCTAGAACTTTATTTAGGGTATTGCTTCATGTTCATATTTTTTATTATAGGCTTAGGAATAGGCAATAATTAAAAAAAAAATGTATGTATGTCTTTACGGACCTTGCTTTGTGCACTGGTCCAAATCATTTGGTGGAGGGGGCATTATGGTGTGGGGTTGTTTTTCAGGGGTTGGGCTTGGCCCCTTAGTTCCAGTGAAGGGAACTATTAAGGCGTCAGCATCCCAAGTGATTCTGGACAATTTCATGCTCCCAACTTTGTAGGAACGTTTTGGGGATGGCCCCTTCCTGTTCCAACATGGCTGCGCACCAGTGCACAAAGCAAGGTCCATCAAGGCATGGATGAGCGAGTTTGGGTTGGAGGAACTTGACTGGCCTGCAGAGAGTCCTGACCTCAACCCGATAGAACACCTTTGGAATAAATTAGAGCGGAGACTGTGAGCCAGGCCTTTTCTCCAACATCAGTGTCAACCTCGCAAATGCCCGTCTGGAAGAGTTTTCAAACATTCCCATAGACACACTCCTAAACCTTGTGGACAGCCTTCCCAGAAGAGTTGAAGCTGTTATAGCTGCAAAGGGTGGGCCAACTCAATATTGAACCCTACGGACTAAGACTGGGATGCCATTAACCCACTCAATACAGGGCACTTTCACCCCCTTCCTGCCCAGGCCATTTTTCAGCTTTCAGCGCTGTCACACTTTGAATGACAATTTTGTGGTCATGCTACACTGTAACCATGTGAAATTTATATCCTTTTCTTCACACAAATAGAGCTTTCTTTGGCGGTATTAAATCACTGCTGGGTTTTTCTTTTTTACTAAAATAAAATAAAAAATAGACCAAAAATTTTGAAAAACAAAAAAAAAAATGTCTTCGTTTGTCAGTAAATTTTGTAAATAAGTCATTTTACTCCTTCACCCAATTACAGTTGGGAAAAACCTGCTGCTGCAACCACTCCAGTTCTCCTGCCAGTGTTATAGTTTGTCCTAAACCGTCATTTTTGCTGGACAGCTTGGCTTGCAAGTAAATGTGAATAAAAATATAAATGAAAGCATGTAAAATTAAAAAAGGAATTATTAAACTGAAAACTATAGGTGTAATAAAGGTATAAGGATACAATATTTTGCATTATTATTATTATTATTATTATTATTCAGGATGTATATAGCGCCAACAGTTTACGCAGTGCTTTACAATATAAAAGGGAGACAATACAGTTATAATACAATACAATACAATAGGATTAAGAGGGCCCTGCTCAGAAGAGCTTACAATCTATTAGGGTGGGGCAGGTGGTACAAAAGGTTGTAACTGTGGAGAATGAGCTGTTGGAAGTGGTAGGAGATTAGTTGGAGACGTGATAGGCTTTCCTGAAGAGATGAGTTTTCAGGGATTGCCTGAAGGTAGCAAGAGTAGGGGATAGCCGGATAGATGGAGGTAGCGAGTTCCAGAGGATGGGAGAGGCTCTGGAGAAATCCTGGAGACGAGCATGAGAGGAGGAGATGAGAGAGCTTGAAACAGGAGGTCTTGAGAAGAGCGGAGAGGTTGATTTTGGTGATATTTGGAGACAAGATTAGTGATGTAGCTTGGGGCAGAGTTGTGAATGGCTTTGTATGTTGTGGTTAGAATTTTGAATTTAATTCGCTGGGTGATTGGGAGCCAGTGTAGGGATTGAAGTAGAGGGTTGGCAGACACTGAGCGGTTGGTAAGGTGGATAAGTCTGGCAGCAGCATTCATGATAGACTGAAGAGGGGATAGCCTATGGAGAGGTAAGCCAATGAGAAGGGAGTTGCAATAGTCAAGGCGAGAGATAACAAGGGAGTGAATGAGGAGCTTGGTGGTTTCATTTGTTAAAAAAGGGCGAATTTTAGAGATGTTACGGAGGTGAATTCTACAAACTTTTGACAGCGATTGGATTTGAGGCTGAAATGACAAGTCAGAGTCTAGGATTACACCTAGTACCCTGGCGTGAGGGGAGGGACTGATGGTTGCATTGTTGATTTTAATGGAAAAGTCATGGAGGGGGGGCACGGGCGGGGGGGAATATGAATAGCTCAGTTTTAGAGAGATTTAGTTTAAGGAAGTGGTGCGACATCCATGCTGATATGTCAGTTAGTAAGTTAGTAAAGCGAGAGGAGACTGAAGGAGTGAGGTGAGGAGTAGACAAATAGATTTGGGTGTCATCAGCGTATAAGTGGTATTGGAAGCCGTGGGCAGTTATTAAAGCGGGGGTCCACCTATCTATAGTTTTTTTTTTTTTAATTCATTCACAAACTTTTCTTCTCAGCATTACATACTCACATATTGTGTGTAATATGTCCGCCTGTGTCAGATTTCGTCGGAAAGAATAACTTATATTATTCACTGCAGGCGGTTTCCATCTTCATTGTGGGCATTTGAAGCCCACAAGCATTTATTTCGTGGATGTGGTGAATGCTGTGCTCCCAGCATTCACCGCTCGTTCCCGCACATGCTCAGTGGCATCCTGGGAAGCCTGAGACTAGCTCCCAGGAGTCTGGGAGAGGCTAGAAACACGCCTACTCCCACGTGAGGAGAACCAGGAAGTGCAAAGAAGAATAGAAAAATAAAAGGTAATTACGACGATTTAAATTTTTTTAAACGGCATGTCAGCATCTAGGCAAGGAAGAGAATACATACAGATATTGTTCAAAATTTGGGTGGAACCCCGCTTTAAGTGACCAAGGGAGGAGGTGTAGATAGAGAAGAGAAGGGGTCCAAGAACCGTGCCTTGGGGGACCCCCACAGAAAGGGGCAATGGAGAGGAGGAGACAGAGTTGTAGGTGACACTGAAGGAGCGCTGTGATAAATAGCTAGAGAACCAGGATAGAGCAGAATCTCGGAGGCCAAGGGAATGTAGTTTATTGAGAAGGAGCGGGTGGTCAACAGTATCAAAGGCCGCAGAGAGGTCAAGTAGTAGGAGTATGGAGTACTGGCTGTTGGTTTTAGCAGTTAGTAAATCGTTAGTGAGTTTTAGTAAGGTAGATTCCGTGGAGTGCTGCGAGCGAAAGCCAGACTGTAAGGGGTCAAGAAGGTTATTTTCATTGAGGTAGGAGCTAAGACGGTTGTAGACTAAGCGTTCTAGAAGTTTAGAGGTGAATGGGAGTAATGAGATGGGTCTTAAGTTGTTCAGGTCGGTAGGGTCCAGTGAGGGCTTTTTAAGAATGGGAGTGATCTGCGCATGTTTTAGAGGGGAGGGGAAAATGCCACTAGAGAGGGAGAGATTGAAGATGTGGGTGAGGGAGCATAGGATAGAATAGCATTATATTGGTCATTTAAGGGAAACTGATAGTTGAAAGCTGGTGGGACAACAAAGACTTTTCTTGTCTGTGCTGGTTTCTTACAAATATATCAAACAATTTAAAAGAATAAACAATGTAGAGAACTGGAAGTAACAGTGAACAAAAGCAAACTGAGTGGATGTTTTTTTAGTTTTTTTACCTGATAAACTGAAGTTAGACTGGTGAAGGTTCCTGATAGGTGGTGGGGGTTGTGGCTTGGAGGGTGAAGATTTAGCGGATGGGGCAGGGGTTTGATACTTTGGAGTAGCTGGAATCTCATATACTGGTCCATCATACATCCCCCGAGACACAGGCTGCAGCCCACTCACCTATAAGATACACAAAAAAGTAAATATATAAAACTACAATATCCAATCTGCAAACTGGGTGCAGCAGGCTAAGCGTAAAATGTAAGCAATGAGCTATAAGTGAATTATGTACAGATAATTCATGATGTTCTAGGATAAAATTTGAGAAATAATCTTCCAGGTGTACTGCAGAATTATGTCTGTACATACGGTCATGTGAAAGTAAGTACACTCCTTGAAAATTGATGACTTTTTCAACATATATGACCAGGAAAACATTGGATCCTTATTCAAACAGATACACTACTAATAAATGTGATCTACTCAAATTAAAACACAGGAAAATTTGCCTTTTCAATCAGTTACCTAACAAAAATTTCAATAGATGTAATGGTGTACAGTTGAAAAATTAGGTACTCCTTGGCCTCAAATTCTGGTATTCACCACTTTGGCAGAAATGGCTTCTTGTACTGAAAGCTGCCTATCAGTCTCTGACATCAACTCTGTAATTTTTTACTATTCCTCCATGCAAAATTTGCCTAGATGCAAGATGTTTGCAGATTTCCTTGCATGAACCGCCCAGTTCAAATTTCCCCACAACATTTCAGTGTGATTTACCATAGCCCTCTGCTTCATTTTTGGGCCATTACTTGGAGTTTATAGTATTCTTCATGTCATGATTGCAATGAAATAGCCATTTCTATTTCAACGTAAAGGAGAAGTATAGCCAAAGCATTTTTGGCTATACTTCTTCTTTGGATCAGTGGAGTTCAGTTTGTTCTGCACTCCTGTTACCCGTTTTCAGCTGACAGTGGGCTGACGTCAATCAGCAGGTCCAGGCTTGGGAAAGATCCTAAATTTACAGTGGACAAACTTGACTGGCCTGCACCTCAACCGGATAGATAGATAGATGGAAGAATGGTCAAACATTCCCATAGGCACACTCCTAAACTTTGTTGACACCCTTCCCAGAAGACTTGAAGCTGCAAAGAGTGGGCCAACTCAATATTGAACCCTACGGACTAATATTAATAGTAAAAAGGTTAGGTCTGAGCATGTAGGCCCTTTACAAAATAATGTAGAGTGGGTGACTGGGGACAAGGAGAAGGCTAATTTATTAAATACTTTCTTCAGCTCTGTGTATACAAAAGAGCATGGGGAAGCTCATGTCCATAATGGGGGTGGTATTGACACAGCCCCCAATGATCCACAATGGCTCAAAAGGGATATGGTCCAGAAATATTTAGACAGAATAAAGGTGGATAAAGCACCTGGACCTGATGGCATCCACCCACGGATCCTAAAAGAATTGAGCTCTGTAATTTCAAAGCCATTGTATCTAATTTTTAGGGACTCATTAATGACAGGAATGGTACCACTGGATTGGCGCAGGGCGAACGTGGTGCCTATATTTAAAAAGGGATCAAAGTCTTTACCAAGTAACTATAGACCTGTTAGTTTAACTTCTATAGTCGGGAAGATACTGGAGCGTTTAATAAAAGACCACATAGACGAGTTCTTGCTGGAAAAAAACATTTTAAGCAACAGACAGCATGGGTTCATGAAAGACAGAAGTTATCAGACAAACCTGATTTCTTTTTATGAAGAGGTAAGTAAAACCTTGGACAGGGGTGGCTGTGGACGTGGTTTACTTGGATTTTGCAAAAGCGTTCGATACAGTTCCGCACACACGGCTCATGTGTAAGTTAAAGTCTACAGGCTTGGAAATATCAGTTTGTAAATGGATAGAAAACTGGCTAAAAGACAGAATTCAGAGAGTAGTGGTTAATGATTCTTACTCTGAATGGTCTAAGGTTATCAGTGGTGTACCCCAAGGTTCAGTGCTGGGACCCTTACTCTTTAATATCTTTATAAATGATATTGGGTCTGGGATCAAAAGTAACATTTCTGTCTTTGCAGATGACACCAAGCTATGCAGTGGAATAACGTCCTTACAGGATGTCTCCAATTTACAAGCTGACCTCAATGCTCTGTCTAATTGGGCGACTATGTGGCAGATGAGGTTTAATGTTGAGAAATGTAAAGTTATGCACTTGGGGGCTAAGAATATGCATGCATCATACATACTAGGGGGAGTACAACTGGGGGAATCCATAGTGGAGAAGGATCTGGGGGTTTTGGTAGATCATAAGCTCAATAATAGCATGCAATGCCAAGCTGCGGTTTCCAAAGCGAGCAAAGTCCTTTCTTGTATTAAGAGAGGTATGGACTCCAGAGAGAGAGATATCATTTTGCCCCTGTTCAAATCATCAGTAAGACCTCATCTGGAATATGCAGTTCAGTTTTGGGCACCAGTTCTCAAAAAGGATATCGGGGAACTGGAGAAAGTGCAGAGAAGGGCAACCAAACTGATAAGAGGCATGGGGGAGCTCAGCTATGAGGAAAGATTAGAGGAACTGAATTTGTTCACTCTTGAGAAGAGGAGAATAAGGGGGGATATGATCAACATGTTCAAATATATAAGGGGTCCATATAGTGAACTTGGTGTTGAGTTATTCACTTTACGGTCAACACAGAGGACAAGGGGGCACTCTTTACAACTGGAGGAAAAGAGATTTAATCTCCAAATACGGAAAGGTTTCTTCACAGTAAGAGCTGTGAAAATGTGGAATAGACTCCCTCCAGAGGTGGTTCTGGCCAGCTCAGTAGATTGCTTTAAGAAAGGCCTGGATACTTTCCTAAATGTACATAATATAACTGGGTACTGACATTTATAGGTAAAGTTGATCCAGGGAAAATCCGATTGCCTCCCTGGGATCAGGAAGGAATTTTTTCCCCTGCTGTAGCAAATTGGAGCATGCTCTGCTGGGGTTTTTTGCCTTCCTCTGGATCAACTGTGGGTATAATATTGGGTATATTGGATTGTACGATTTTCTTTTTTTTTTTTTTATGGTTGAACTGGATGGACTTGTGTCTTTTTTCAACCTGACTTACTATGTAACTATGTAAGACTGGCATGCCATTAAAGTTAATGTGTTTGTAAAGGCAGGCGTCCCAATACTTTTGATAATATAGTGTATGTGCTCCAACATTGGAGACTCTCAAATTATAGAGTTAGGACTGCAGTACACTGGGGGGGGGGGGGCGTGATGTGGCCACTGCAGCTTATACATTTGCAAATGTGTGCAAACTAAACACCTTGTTTTTAATGTGAACTGTTAGTCAAAGTCAATTTGGTTTGTTGAAGGCTGGCTGGTAAGTGAGCTAGGAATTGTTTGTTTTTTAGCATGCGTCGCCCTTCCATGTGCTCCTTGCTGTACATTTTGTATGTATACCTGGAAGGCACCAACGCACACTGTATATAGCATGGGCTACTACTACATATCTAACATCTAAATGTTAGATATGAGGAATTAGATGTAATCAAGCTGGACCAATGTAAGTTTAAACAAAAGGTAATCCTGAAGTTCAGCTTTAAGTTAAGTAGAGGAATTCTAGAATCCGTGTCAGGTTTTTATTGTCCGTTTCCATTGTGCAGATTTTCTCTCACTTCCTGTCTGGTAAAAGGTTGTCCTCAGAGCAGAAAGCCAGGGGCAATCTCTCTAATGGACCCCCGGATAGCAGTAAAACCTTACAGGAGTTTTAACCTTTTTCCATTCTATTCAAACTGAAAAAAAGTTTGGATATAGATAAACTTTAATTAACTTGCAATAAGCACACTAGGCAAATGCCTATGAGCATATGTATGCTAGGGGTGCCTGCTTTCAGGTGTTCAGGGCCAAACTAATCCAAACCTCCACACTGTCACTTGTAATTGCATAGCCAACGAGGCCTCTTCAGAAGGTAGAGGGGGTTGATTTACTAAGCGCAAATAGTCTGTGCACTCTGCAAGACCAGTTGCTCCAGAGCTTAGTAAATGAGCAGAAGCTCTGCTGACGTCCATCATCCAATCATATGCAAGCAAAAATTCATTTTTTTTTCATTTCCTTGCACGTGATTGGATATTTTTTGCAAAGTGAAGCCTTACCTCATTTATTAATCTCTGGAGCAACTTTGCAAAGTGCACAGTCTATTTGGCTTTAGCAGTGGCGTTGTTAGGTGGGTGCGGGGGGTGCGGGCCGCACCGGGTGACACCCGCCAGAGGGGTGACACCCGTAGGTAGCGGCACACACCGCTACACTACCCGCTGCGGCTTGTGCTGTGTCCCTCAGCACAACGGACTGAAGCCGCCTCCCCCTCCTCTCTGTTTACTTCACACAGGAGGAGGAGGAGCCCGAGGGACACACACGGCTGTGTGCATCTGTCCGCGCTGTTCTGAGGTCTGTACACTTTGTGCATTATTACATACAGTATGTGGGTGGACATCATGTGCAGGGGGATTCTATACTAATGGGGGGCGCTGCACTGGGGGATTCTATACTAATGGGGGCTCTGCACTGGGGGATTCTATACTAATGGGGGGCTCTGCACTGGGGGGATTCTATACTAATGGGGGGTGCTGCACTGGGGGATTCTATACTAATGGGGGCTCTGCACTGGGGGGATTCTATACTAATGGGGGGCGCTGCACTGGGGGATTCTATACTAATGGGGGGCTCTGCACTGAGGGGGATTCTATACTAATGGGGGGCTCTGCACTGGGGGGATTCTATACTAATGGGGGGCTCTGCACTGGGGGATTCTATACTAATGGGGGGCGCTGCACTGAGGGGATTCTATACTAATGGGGGGCGCTGCACTGGGGGATTCTATACTAATGGGGGGCGCTGCACTGGGGGGATTCTATACTAATGGGGGGCGCTGCACTGGGGGGATTCTATACTAATGGGGGCTCTGCACTGGGGGGATTCTATACTAATGGGGGGGCTCTGCACTGGGGGGATTCTATACTAATGGGGGGCGCTGCACTGGGGGGATTCTATACTAATGGGGGGCGCTGCACTGGGGGATTCTATACTAATGGGGGGCGCTGCACTGGGGGGATTCTATACTAATGGGGGGCGCTGCACTGGGGGGATTCTATACTAATGGGGGCTCTGCACTGGGGGGATTCTATACTAATGGGGGGCTCTGCACTGAGGGGGATTCTATACAAATGGGGGGCTCTGCACTGAGGGGGATTCTATACTAATGGGGGCTCTGCACTGAGGGGGATTCTATACTAATGGGGGCTCTGCACTGAGGGGGATTCTATACTAATGGGGGGCTCTGCACTGGGGGGATTCTATACTAATGGGGGGGCTCTGCACTGGGGGGATTCTATACTAATGGGGGGCGCTGCACTGGGGGGATTCTATACTAATGGGGGGCGCTGCACTGGGGGATTCTATACTAATGGGGGGCGCTGCACTGGGGGGATTCTATACTAATGGGGGGCGCTGCACTGGGGGGATTCTATACTAATGGGGGCTCTGCACTGGGGGGATTCTATACTAATGGGGGGCTCTGCACTGAGGGGGATTCTATACAAATGGGGGGCTCTGCACTGAGGGGGATTCTATACTAATGGGGGCTCTGCACTGAGGGGGATTCTATACTAATGGGGGGCTCTGCACTGAGGGGGATTCTATACTAATGGGGGCTCTGCACTGAGGGGGATTCTATACTAATGGGGGGCTCTGCACTGAGGGGGATTCTATACTAATGGGGGGCTCTGCACTGAGGGGGATTCTATACTAATGGGGGGCTCTGCACTGAGGGGGGATTTTATACTGATGGGGGAGTCTGCACTGACGGGGGATTCTATACTGATGGGGGTCAGCACTGGGGGGGGGGGTGTATGTACTGATGGGGCGGTCTGCACTGAGGTGGGAGGTTGATACTGATGGAGGGGGGTCTGCAGACTCTGTACTGAGGGAGGGTTTCTGTACTGATGGGAGGTCTGTACTGAGGGAGGGGGTCAGTACTTAGTGGGGGGGTCTATACTGAGGAAAGGGGGTCTGCACTGAGCGGGGGTCTATACTGATGGAGGGGGTCTGTACTGAGGGAGGGGAGTCTGTACTTAGTGGGGGGGTCTATATTGATGGAAGGGGGTCTGTACTGAGGGAGGGGGGCTATATTGATGGAGTGGGGTCTGTAGTTAGTGGAGGGGGGTCTGTACTGAGGTAGTTGGTGGAGGGGGGTGACACCAATTTTTTTGGCACCGGGTGACACCAACCCTAGTGACGCCACTGGGCTTTAGTAAATCAACCCCTATGCCTTTATGCCCTGAGTGGGTTGAATTTAGTGCTACATAGGGTTTTGTTCTCCTATTCCTGGGAGGAAACGATTTTAAGATCCATTTCCTATACCATTTAGGTGAAGATATGGCCAATATAAGGATAATAGGCAGTGGAATAGCCAAGTACATTAAGACAGCGGTGATCATGACATTTTGAAATGTGGTGTGTCACGCCTAACATGCTCTACCAGCAAACTTAGATGTGTCTGTGGACTTCAACTTGACTATGCATTAAAAAAATATGGAGCTTGTTTATAATTAATGAAGCTATTTCATTTTCAAGAGTGACCACACTAAGTCATGCCGGCAGAGTTGGTGCTTGACAACCCTAAAAAATAGCCTTCAGCTTCTTTATAATTATCACTTGAGCTTCAACACTGTCTGATTTGGTGGTGCCTGCAGACAAAAACTTGACAATGTTAAATAAAATTGACCTTGATCATAAGAACATAATATAAGAATAAAGTCCAGGGTGTCTTGATACAAACTGAGAGGATGTGCTCTTGACTTATAGATTGGTTTTACAAAAATAAAACCACCTTGGCACTAATACCTTTAGCCACATAATGTGGTAGATTTACTAAAACTGGTGCACTCAGAAACTGATTGGCTGCCAAGCACAACTGCACCAGATTCTAGCTTCAGCTTGTTCAATTAAGTTTTGACAATAAAATCTGGAAGCTGATGAACTCATCTGATGTTCTTGCAAATTAACACTGTGGGGATGACCATCATGTGTATCCAGTATGCCTAGCTTTTCAATAGAGGAATGACACATAGGGGAGGATTAACTAAAGGCAAATAGGATGTGCACTTTGCAGGTGCAGTTGCTCCAGAGCTTAGTAATCAGGATGAAGCTTCACTTTGCAAAGAATACCCAATTACATACAAGGAAAATAAAAAGACAGCATTTTTGCTTGCACATGATTGGATGATGGAAGTCAGCAGAGCTTCACCTCATTTGCTAAGCTCTGGAGGGACGCACTTGCAGAGTGCACAGTCTATTTGCTTTTAGTAAATCCACCCTATGGCAGCGGCTGAAGCTAACTGAATATGTTTGTGTTTATTTACCATCTCTTCACTGCCTCCTAATGCCAAGAGTGAAGGGTAGTCCCATAAGTCATAATTGCCCGGATGGGTTACTCCACAAGGGGGGGGTTCTTCTCCTGAGTGTAATAAAGGATGACTCTTTGTAAGTCTAAGGTGAACCACTAAATTAACCTTCTTTAGGGATAAGGTTTGTGTTTGCCACTACTACAGGTTTGTGCCAAATCCAGGTGAATTTAGCTGAAAGGTTCACAGGTTTTCTGCCAGAATGAAAGAAAAACGTATAATACAGTGCACAGCCTTCACCCAGGTCTTCTGAGCAGGGCTGCTGATAAGCCACTACAACTGGCCCTGTTGTACCGGGCCCCTGCCAGCAGGGGGGCCCGGGCAATCTAAACCAATAATGAAAAAATGCTGAGTAATAAAAAAAAAAAAATTCTCCAACAAGCACCGCTGGGTTCCCTCTGTATAGATGTGTAGGAGGGACTATTTAGGGACTATTTCTTATAATTCGGGCGCATCTAACTTCCACAGCCGCTCCGCATATCAGTGCTGGCTCAAGTCCCGGCCTGCATGTGGCCTTCCCTGGTGGAGTGATTTATCTCCCTCCACTCATGGCGCTCAGCTCTTTTCCCCACTCCAGCCTGAGACTGGAGAAGAAGCAGTGAGTTGAACGGCGGCAGAGGAAGCAACTCAGCTGAGCTGACAATTGAAATTGCGACTTCAGGCAGCAGCAGGATCAGAGAGGAAGTAGGCAGCTGGTGGGGCTAACACAGGTGTGTTCTTGCTTGGGGGTAATTCAAGAGATTTACTATATGATGAGGATGATGATTGATTACACACTGTATCTGTCTGCAGCATCTACACATTATGGCATTGGCAGCATGGGTGGCACTGTCTCTGCAGGCAGCACATGCATTATGGGCCATAACGCATGTGCTGCCTGCAGTGACAGTGCCACCCATGCTGCCAATGCCATAACGCATGTGCTGCCCTCAGAGACAGTGCCACCCATGCTGCCAATGCCATAACGCATGTGCTGCCCTCAGAGACAGGGCCACCCATAACGGCATTGGCAGCATGGGTGGCACTGTCTCTGCAGGTAAACACATGCGTTATGGCATTGGCAGCATAGGTGGCACTTTTGTCTCTGCTGTTATGGAATTGCCATGAATGGCACTGTCTGCAGCACATTTTGGCATTGGCATGTCCCACTTTCAAGTCGCTGATCGCCACCGTTACTAGTAAAAATAAATAAAAAAATACATCCCATAGTTTGTGGATGCTATAACTTTTGCGCAAACCAATCAATATACGCTTTGTGGGATTTTTTTTACCAAAAATATGTCGCAAAATACATATTGGCCTAAATTGATGAAGAAATTCAATTTTTTAAATTTATTGCATATGTTTTATAGCAGAAAGTAAAAAATATTTTTTTTTTTTCAAAATTGTTTTTATTTTTTTGGTTAAAGTGCAAAAAGTAAAAACAGCAGAGGTTACCAAATTTCACCAAAAGAAAGCTCAATTTGTGGGGAAAAAAATGATACAAATGTTATTTTAAGGCCAGGGTCTGGGGAGGAGCCAGGGGTGGGACCAGGGTGGGGCTGAAGGAGGGATCAGGGCGGGGCCAGGGGTGGGTCTGAAGGTGGCCCCGTCAGGTAGGCTGTACAGGGCCCCATGATTTCTATCAGCGGCCCTGCTTCTGAGTGTCAAGGGGCAATCATTTGACGGAATAAATGACCCAGCCACCATTCTTCAAAAAGGTAGACTCACAGCAGCCATATTTTTTTTCATTTTGGCATAGTTCCCTATGGCAGTCCCTGGCTTCCCATGCCTTTGGCCCTTCAATTGCTTCCTCATTAGCCATACAAATGGCCAGAATTAAATAACGAGATTCAATTCATACAGAGTTAATAGTTATATAGTTAATCTGGTTGAAAAACAGCAGAGGTTACCAAATTTCACCAAAAGAAAGCTCAATTTGTGGGGAAAAAAATGATACAAATGTTATTTTAAGGCCAGGGTCTGGGGAGGAGCCAGGGGTGGGACCAGGGTGGGGCTGAAGGAGGGATCAGGGCGGGGCCAGGGGTGGGTCTGAAGGTGGCCCCGTCAGGTAGGCTGTACAGGGCCCCATGATTTCTATCAGCGGCCCTGCTTCTGAGTGTCAAGGGGCAATCATTTGACGGAATAAATGACCCAGCCACCATTCTTCAAAAAGGTAGACTCACAGCAGCCATATTTTTTTTCATTTTGGCATAGTTCCCTATGGCAGTCCCTGGCTTCCCATGCCTTTGGCCCTTCAATTGCTTCCTCATTAGCCATACAAATGGCCAGAATTAAATAACGAGATTCAATTCATACAGAGTTAATAGTTATATAGTTAATCTGGTTGAAAAAGACACAAGTCCATCCAGTTCAACCAACAGACGAAAAAACAAAAAACAAAACCCCCTTGGGCTTGGCCCCTTAGTTCCAGTGAAGGGAACTCTTAAGGTGTCAGCATACCAAGACATTTTGGACAATTTCATGCTTCCAACTTTGTGGGAACAGTTTGGGTATGGCCCCTTCCTGTTCCAACATGACTGCACACCAGTGAACAAAGCAAGGTCTATAAAGCTTAAGTATATGCAGCGCTAGAAGCACCAAATTATAAAATAAGGGTCCATAGTTTTAAAACAGAGTCTTCGTTCAAGGTAAATACTGGAACCACCCATGGTGCAGACAGAGATACAATAAGGTGAACATGAAATTATCCTCCACCGAACATTAACACACCGGGCCTCTTACCAAAGGAAATGGACCACTGAATTACAGGTGGTCAAACAAGCATGATATATCCACAGCGCCACGGAACCACTTCAACAGGATCATAGAAGGCTGGATCTTGTAGTCCCACTCAATGGTAATTCATAGGTACATGCATAGGATACAAGAAAGCAACTCCTCATGGTGTAGTATTTAAAACCAAGGAAAATGTATTTCTTACAAAAAGCCAGGGTACTCACATTTTGAGAAATAAAAACAGGCATATCAAAAGTTTCAATTCCTCATGGATAGCAAGGTCCACATGGATGAGCAAGTTTGGGGTGGAGGAACTTGACTGGCCTGCACAGAGTCCTGACCTCAACCCAATAGAACACCTTTGGGATGAATTAGAGCAGAGACTGCGAGCCAGGCCTTCTTGTCCACATCAGTGCCTGATCTCACAAATGCGTTTCTGGAAGAATGATCAAACATTCCCATAGACACACTCCTAAACCTTGTGGACAGCCTTCCCAGAAGAGTTGAAGCTGTTATAGCTGCAAAGGGTGGGCCAACCCAATATTGAACCCTACAGACTAAGACTGGGATATCATTAAAGTTTATATGCGTGTAAAGGCAGGAGTCCCAGTAACATAGTGTAGCTATAAAAAGGTACTAACCAGCTTCAGTCATACTCCCTTTGCAGCTACATAATGCATTTTGCACAATCAGCATAGAATGCATACCAACACCCCGGTGAATAAAGAGAGGGGATCCTGAACCAATATTTTGAGGGAGCAGATATTTCCTTTTCTCAAGGATGTAAGAACTCCTTGTTTTCCAAATCTATTTTTTTTTAACCTAAAATACTTACTTAGGTCCTTGTTATATATGAGCTGTTTGTCTGGCTGTCATGCTGATCCATAGGCTTCAGTATATTCTGAGATACTAACCCTAAACATGTGTGCAGATTAGGAGCTCTGACTTCAGTCTGTCTTTCTAATTCATGATTGTGCCAAAGTATTGAAACCAGAGAAAGCCATTCAACTAGTATTCATAGGTCTGCAAAGGCAGCTTCCACCTTTCTCATGTGCAGATTAAATATATATTTTAATATACACGTTCCATTTAAAGTATATGATATGTCCTGTATTAGGCCTGGAAAACACTTTGAATTGCATATTAATTTATTATTTAGCAATTTTTATTTTTTTTTTAATTATGTAAAAAATTTCAAGTAATATTTTAATATGATCCTTTACTATGGAGTGAATTCACTACGCCAATGGGGGTTATTTTAACTCATTCTGTATTTAATCACATGATCCTTTTCTCAGAATAATGTTCAACTCATCTACATTAATGCTGAATAGATGTTGAATCACTATTCTTTCTATTGAAATGGCGGTTTCACTACTGTAAGCCTTTACTTTTGATTATTTGTTTTATCTCCACATCAAATCAAATGGCTCAATTTTCTGCTCTCCTCTACAGACATATCGGTATTTAAATCAGCAGAAATCTAGGTGGAAATTTTTGTGAATTACCTTTTACATACAAAATACTGCATAAGAAAACAGCATTTAGTAAATTGATCCGTTTTGTGTGGTAAAGGCTTTGATTAATTAAACAAAGTGTAATAATTAGCACAAAACACATAAAAATGAAAATAGCATGTGTTATGATTTTGTGAACTTACCCCAATACACCACTGAATGGATCCCAGAAAATCTTGCTTTCATTCCGTATGTAATTTCTGCTTTGCCTTACTGTCATCTTGTGACAATAATTGGTATTTTACTTTTGTGGGGTTTTTTTTTTTCATTGTTATGTAGGCTGCCATGGCTGGCCTTCTCCTGAAAATGCTAGTTACTTTATTGTTGGTCTTTGGCTTCTAAGCTTTTATTGACCTGAAATCACTAAGTGAAGTCAGAGCAAAGTCCTGATCTTTGTACGTATTCCATTTCAATGACTTGTTGACAACTAATAGTGAAACCATTATGCTGCGATATCTGCCCATGATACCCAGAGGCAGAGGCATGATGGGACTTGTAGTTTTGCAACAGCTGGAGGTCCGCTAATTGCATATCCCTGATATATAATAATCCAATATAACTACCTCTTATACTTAACTTAAGTTAACTTAATACTGTAACTTAAGGTTAACCTATGCTTTGCCCAAACAGGGCTAAGCAACAGGTGATCTTTAATTCCCTCTCACCACCGCATATACTTGCTCTACTTTCCCCCTTTTTAAGCTGCAAGTTGCTGGAGAGATGGCTTACACAGAACTATGGCGTGTGTGACAGCGATGATTGACTCTGTACAGAGTGAGTCACAAGCTCATCCATATTCAGGAATGAAAGGGAAGTATGTCGAAGGTAAACGACGGTGTAAAAGCAAACCTGTTTTTTTGACCTGACTAGGTTTGCTTTAAAAATGTTAACCAGCTGCAAGGATTTTTTTTAAACCACTTAAGGACCAGAAGGATTTGCCCCCTTAATGGCCAGGCCATTTTTTGTGATACGGCACTGCGTCTCTTTAACTGACAATTGTGCAGTCGTGCGACGCTGTACCCAAACAAAATTGATGTCCTTATTTTTCCCACAAATAGAGCTTTACTTTGGTGGTATTTGATCACCTCTGCGGTTTTTATTTTTTCCGCTATAAACAAAAAAAGACAGACAATTCTGAAAAAAAAACAAAAAATATTTTTTACTTTTTGCTATAATTAATAAAAAAAAAAAAAAAATTCTCCATCAGTTTAGGCCAATATGTATTCTTATACATATTTTTGGTTAAAAAAAAATTGCAATAAGCGTATATTGATTGGTTTGCGCAAAAGTTATAGCGTCTACAAAATAGGTTTATGGCATTTTTACTATTTATGTATTTTTTTACTAGTAATGGCTTTGATCTGCAATTTTCAGCAGGATCGCGACATTGCAGCGGACAGATCGGACACTTTTTTGCGATCATTAATTTAATTAATTTATACAGCGATCAGAGCTAAAAATAGCCACTGTTTACTGTATAAATGTCACTGGCAGGGAAGGGGTTAACACTAGGGGGCGATCAAGGAGTTAAGTGTTCCCTAGAGAGATGTTTCTAACTGTGGGGGCAGTGTACTGAATAAAGGAGGAGAGAGATCGCTCTTCCTGATCACTAGGAACAGCAGATCTCTCTCTACTCCCCTGTCAGAATGGGGATCTGTCTGTTTACATTGCCAGATCCCCGTTCTGGCTCTCTGAGGAGCGATCACAGGTGGCCGGTGAACATTGCCGCCGCCGACACGTGCGTGCGCCCCCCTATCCCTCTTAAAGCGGCCGACGTACATCTACGGTGATTTGTGCAGCAGTGCCAACCTGCCGCAGTATAATGACGGCAAGCGTTTAATCCAACAAACTCTTTTGAGTATAAAGAAGGTAAACAGAGGATAGGAGAAAAACATTGTACTCCTGTAAAATGCATTACAGCAACGATTGACATAAGCTGTAGTGTACAATCGGTTATACGTGTACTGATAAGAAAAGGCATGTGTATGCTCTATTTTGATTCACTGAGTACATTGGATGAATGTAATGAGGCCTCCCACTCACAAGTTACCATTAATGCATATAGTCATAGGTCAAAGTCACCTTCTGTGTTAATATTGCTCATTCAGTTGCTGAATCATCCTCTATAGAGGTAGAGGCCGGGTCCAGCCAGGCAATTTCTATGCATATAAATTACTTTTTTAAAGGACATGTGAAGGAATGTGATGTAAATAATAATAATAATCTGAAAATGTCTATTTTCTTATGTGTATACATATTTTTCTCCTTACTCATTATATAAGTATACAGATTAGCTCTGTTCCTATGTTTTTCTCAAAATGGCGGGTACCCCCTACATCCCACACATCAGAAGAACGCGGAACTGAAGATAAAACCAAGGACAGCCAAACCTCGTTATGAAGATTCTCCATCTTCTTTTTTTATCTTAACCAATGAGATGTACCTATTAGACTAACATAGCAATGACGCATTTGTGTGTATAAAACATTAGCACCGCCTTGAATAAATTAGAAGTGTAAGAAGTAACGGAGCTGAGCGTGTCTCAGGGTGTTTACTTTTATATGCATGCATATCCCCACTTTTCAATTAGAGACAGCAGCAGATAACCTTGGGCTCGATTGGAGCTCTTAATCATTTCCATAACAGACAGGGATTGATGTGGAGTCTGGCCGTAAACAATGTTTCCTGTAGGAAGATGTGATGATGCCTGTCCTGTTCTTGATCGGGTAGTAACCCCAGCAAACACTGTTTAGGACATATAGTCAACGGGGAACCCATTTCATCATGCAACAATCTGATCACATGTTTCTAATATCCCAGCTGCAAGGTTTTTACTATACCAGAATATTGGCACCACAAATGTAATGACAGAGGAAGCAATATCCCCTTCTATTGCACTGCCCTTTTCAAAGTATATGTAGTCTTAAAAAACAAGGTGTTAACAGAATCCTTACAGTATACATAATATGCTCACCTTGTTCCTTGTCCTAATACGCTGGTAGATGTATTCTGGGAAAGGCTTGCGAGGTATAAATCGGCCTATGCCTTGGGTAGCATGTAGGTTGCCATCTTCAAACACAATTTTTCCTTGGCTTATGACCACCAGAGGGGCACCATGACATTCCATCCCTTCAAAGATGTTATATTCCACGGCCTAGCAATGATAGCAAGGTTTCATTATCAACATTATTCCTTCAGAGATCTATTTACAGCTAATACCTTTGGAAAATCTAAAATTATGAGCCACCAGAACAAAAGAAGTGAGGGACTCCTTCAATAGGGACACATGGTTCGGTGACACCTCTCTAAGAGGATTTTCCTAACTTTGGAGAGATTTCTTCTCACTTCCTCTTATAAAGGACATGAATTTAAATCCCACCAATGGGACACAGATGTCAAATCAACTGTGGGTTTTAAGGGGTTTTATCTCATTCGTAATCAAACCAAAATTAATAAACATATCTTTAGATAAACAGCCGTGTCCAAAATTTTTGAGAATGACACAAATATTAATTTGTCACAAAGTCTGCTGCCTCAGTTTTTATGATGGCAATTTCGATATACTCCAGAATGTTCTGAAAAGTGATCAGATGATATGCAATTAATTGCAAAGTCCCTCTTTGCCATGAAAATTAACTTAATCCCCCCCCCAAAAAAAACATTTCCACTGCATTTGCGGAGAAGACTTTCAGGGCACTCAAGAAATTCCAGCAAGTGCCAGGACCGTCTCCTACAGTTGATTCAGCTGAGCAATTTCTCTCCAGGAAATACATCAGGGACAGACTGATATTCTGCAAAAGGTACAGGGATTGGACAGCTGAGGACTGGGGTAAAGTCTTTTTCTCTAAAGAAACCGCTTGCCGATTGTTTGGGGAATCCGGAAAAAACCTTGTCCAGAGAAGAAAAGGTGAGAGCTACCATCAGTCCTGTGTCATGCCAACAGTAAAGCATCCTGAGACCATTCATGTGTGGGGTTGCTTCTCAGCCAAGGGAGTGGGCTCACTCACAATTTTGCCTAGTGCCGCATACATACGATCAGAAATTCCGCCAGCAAAAGTCGGATGAGAGCTTTTGGTCAGAAACTCCGACAGTGTGTATGCTCCATCGGACTTTTGCTGGCAGAATTCCAGCCAGCAAAAGATTGAGTGCAGGTTCTCTATTTTTCGGTCAGAAAAAGTTCCTATCCGAAAATGCGTTCGTCTGTATACAATTCGGACGCACAAAAAATCACGCACGTTTGGAAACAATTTGACGCATGCTCTGAAGCACTGAACTTCATTTTCTCGGCTCATCGTAGTGTTGTACGTCACCGCGTTCTTGACGGTCGAAAGTTCAGATAACTTTTGTGTGACCGTGTGTATGCAAGGTAAGCTTGAGCGGAATTCCGTCGGAAAAACCATCCAAGTTTTTTCTGACGGAATTTCTGATCGTGTGTACAGGGCATAAGAATACAGCCATAAATAAAAGAATGGTACAAAAACATTCTCTGGGAGCAACTTCTCCCAACCATCCAAGAACAGTTTGATGAGGAACAATGCCTTTTCAAGCATGATGGAGCACCTTGCCATAAGGCAAAAGTGATAACTAAGTGGTTTGGGGAACAAAACATCAAAATTTTGGGTCCATGGCCAGGAAACTCCACAGACTTTAATCCCATTGAGAACTTGTGGTCAATCCTCAATAGGCGGGTGAACAAAAAACCCCCCACAAATTCTGACAAACTCCAAGCATTAATTATGCAAAAATGGGCTGCCATCAGTCAAGATGTGGCCCAGAAGTTGATTGACAGCATGTCAGGGTGAATTGCAGAGGTCCTGAAAAAGAAGGGTCAACACTGCAAATATTGACTCTCTGCATAAACTTCATGTCATTGTCAATAAAAGCCTTTGGCACTTATGAAATGAATTCAGTATACCATAGTAACATCTGACAAAAAGATCTAAAAACACTGAAGCAGCAGACTTTTGGCCACAGCTGTACATTGATAATGAAAGTTTCATTCTTTGACTTGTATAAACCTTGAACAACAATGTGTACTATATTTACGCCCCCCTTTCATGAAAGATCTCAGCTAGAAAATTTTCCCTCTTCCCTGTAACATGGTAAGAGCTAGTAGACTAATCTGCATGTGACCATTCTGAGCCAATCAAAAGTTTGTGCAAGTAGGAGAATGTTCTATTCCATAAAACTGTCTGCTCACACTCTAATGCCGTGGAAATGTTTGATTGGAGCTTGCTGTCAGAAATTCCGACTGTGTGTAGGCTTCATCGGACATTTTCTGTCGGCATTTCTGACAAACAAAATTTGAGATCTGGATCTCAAATTTTCCGACAACAAAATCCGTTCTCGTAAATTCCGGTCGTGTGTACACAATTCTGATGCACAAAGTTCCACGCATGCTCGGAATCAAGCAGAAGAGCCGCACTGGCTATTGAACTTAATTTTTCTCGGCCTCGTTGTATGTGTTGTACATCACCGCGTTCTTGACGTTCGGAATTTCCGACAAGATTGGTGTGACCGTGTGTATGCAAGACAAGTTTGAGCCAACATCCGTCGGAAAAAAAACATGGATTTTGTTATCGGCATGTGCAATCGCGTGTACGCGGCATAATGCATGGATTTTTTTCAGACGGATGTTGGCTCAAACTTGTCTTGCACACACACGATCGCACAAATGTTGTCGGAAATTCCAATCGCCAAGTTCAATAGCCAGTGCGGCTCTTCTGCTTGATTCTGAGCATGCGTAGAATTTTGTGCATCGGAATTGTCTACACACGCTCGGAATTTACGACAACGGATTTTGTTGTCGGAAAATTTGAGATCCAGCTCTCAAGCATCTGTTGTCGGAAATTCCGACAGTAAATGTCCGATGGAGACAACAAGCTCACATCGAACATTTGTTGTCAGAAATTCCGATCGTGTGTACGTGGCATTACACTTTTAAGAATACTATGGGAAATGTACAGTATGGGCTATTGACATTACCATTTATAATACAACCAATGTGTTTATTGCCTGTAGCACTTTCTTCTAGTTACTCACACAAAAGAATCATTTTCTGGCATAAAAATAGTTTTTAATATAGACTAAACCCATGTTTCTCCCAGCCACCACTGTGAAAACATCTACTGTAGACCTACACTGCACCCTAATTATATGCATTCTTCAATAAGTGCTTGCCTAGAATTATGAAGAGCTTTTTGAGACGGGTGGAGCTTATTTTTAGGCAAAAACTATTCTCAGATCTGCCTGCTCATCCACATCTGTCAGTACACTGTCTGCCTCACACTATTTATTATCAATTGTGTTCATCCATCACTAGCTTAGTCTCTAAATACCAACCTACTCGTTCTCTTCGTTCCTCTCAAGACCTCCTGCTCTCTAGCTCCCTCATCACCTCCTCCCATGCTCCCCTCCAGGACTTCTTCAGAGCCTCTCCAATCCTATGGAATGCCCTACCCCAATCTGTCCGCTTATCTCCTACTTTATTAGCTTTTAGACGATCCCTGAAAACCCTTCTCTTCAGAGAAGCCTACCCTACCCACACCTAACAACTGTTTTTTAATTCTCTCCATCAGCTCATCCCCCACAGTTATTACCTTTTGTTTCCACTTGACCCTCCCTTCTAGATTGTAAGCTCTAATGAGCAGGGCCCTCTGATCCCTCCTGTATTGATTTGTATTGTAAGTGTACTGTCTGCCCTCATGTTGTAAAGCGCTGTGCAAACTGTTGGCGCTATATAAATCCTGTATAATAATAATAATAATCCATCACAGATGGGTCCCTGTTCACAACTGTATTGTACATTATTGGCTCCCACATTGTTAGAATACAGCAATGAATTGGGACTTACAGATTTATGACTTTTTGCAGATATTGTCTTCATCTTGTCAGGATCCCAGATAACAACATCGGCATCTGACCCAACTGCGATTCGCCCTTTTCTTGGGTAGAGGTTGAAGATTTTGGCAGCATTTGTGCTAGTAACTGCTACAAACTGATTTTCATCCATTTTCCCAGTAGCCTGTAAAATGCACAATATGTTAAAGAGGAACTGCAGTCTGCTCACATAATTTGTAATAAAAACATCTTTGCCATTCTGAAGCTTCCCTCCAACCACTTTGCATATTATTTTATATACTGTGATTCTGTACTTGCCAAATATGCTGCAGAAATCTCCCTCCACTGAGTCTGACTGAAACCATTTTAACTGTGGGCAGGTGAAGCTGCTGCCTGTTCACTTCCTGGATTTACACAGACACATCTCCAGCAGAAGATTTAATAGATGGAAAGTTGAAAAAATGACTGAAGGCATAGCTCCCAACTGTCACTGATTTGGAGGGACTGTCCCTGATTTGAAACAAAGTCCCTCTGTCCCTCTTTCCTCCTCATGTGTCCCTCATTTTGATCTGATCCATATAGTTGTATATAAAATGCACTTTTTATCTTTCAAAATATGTTTCCCAGTACTAAATCTTTCATCTGATTTCTAAATTGCTGCATTTGTAAGTTTCAGAAGCCAATATAAAGGAATAGTAGTGGGAAAAAAAAGCACTTGTGGGTTTAAAGCGGGATTCCGGCCAGCTAAAAAAAAATTTTTAAAGTCAGCAGCTACAAACACTGTAGCTGCTGACTTTTAATGAGTACACTTACCTGTCCTGGGTGCCAGCGATGTCGGCCGCCCAAGTCCAACCCGTCCCTCAGCTCTCGGGTCCCGGCACCGCCATCCTAGGTAAGGGAAACAGGCAGTGGAGCCTTGCGGCTTCACTGCCAGTTTCCTACTGCGCACGCGCGAGCAGCGCAGCGATCTGTGAATGGCCCCGTGGTGTTCTGGGAACACACACAGTTCCCAGAAGACAACGGGGCCACTCACCGAGGAGAAGAACACGCCGCGGAATAGGAAGAGGCAGATTAGGAAGACTGCCTAGCAACAAGGGTTTAGGTAAGTATAAAAAAAATTTTTTTTCCCAAATTTTTTTTTTTTTAATTTTTTTAGGAATTTTGGTGGCATTTTTTTTTTTGGCCCTCCGCTTTAACTAATCTTTTTTTGTATAATTCTCCTTTAAGGGGGCATGGCAGGGGGGTGTCCTATACTGACACACTTTTACTAATAAGTGTCCCTTTCTTTTTTTTTAAATAACAAACATATGATACTTACCTCCACTGTGCAGCTCATTTTGCACAGAGTGGCCCCGAACCTGCTCTTCTGGGGTCCCCCGGCAGCTCTCGTGACTCCTCCCCGCATCAGATAACCCCCTCATAGAAGCGCTCTCCCGGGGGGGGTTACCTTGCGGGCGCGCTCCCGAGTCCATCATTTGCGCCTATAGACACAGAATGCCGGACTCGGCCCTGCCCCCTGGCGCCCCTGTCATTGGATTTGATTGACAGCGGCAGGAGCCAATGGCTGCGCTGCTATTAATCTATCCAATCAAGAGCCGGGAGCCCATGGAGAGAGAGAGACAGAGCGTCCCCGCTGACTGAATGAAAGGGTGCAGGTAAGTAAAACGGGGGGGTTGGGGGGCCGGTGACTGCCAGATGTTTTTTCACCTTAATGCATAGGATGCATTAAGGTGAAAAAACACGAACCTTTAGAACTCCTTTAAGCCAGATTGCAACTTTTTGTATTCATTGGAGGATTTTGCCTCCATGCGGGGCTACATCCTCTCTTCTGTAGGTGCTTGGTGCATAGCACAGCCTGGATCTCAGTGATCTACCCTGACCAGCTCTTCACGGTACATGTACGTCTCAATGGATCCTGTGTTGTCTAAAGAAACTGCAACTTCAGGTTTCTCTGTTGGGGGTTTTATGCACCAGGAGTAAATGTAGTTGGAAAGCCCATCCATGCACCATCCCACAGATCTGACCCCTTCCAGTGTATTGTACTTGACACTAATAGATCCTTTGTTCACAAATTGTTAACTCAGTCTAGCTGAAATATTGTCTGAATAGGCAGCATGGCATAATGATGAAGACCTATAAAATATTCTGCTGAATTAGCCTGTCTGAGAACGAACACACATTTGCAAGTGAATTTTAAAGTGAATCTGCACTTTTCTTGCAAGGCAAAGAAACAAAACTGACCTAAAGTTGTTGTAAACCTTCACATGTACTCAGTGAAGGGACTAACCCCAAATCATACACAGAGATGAAACAAATCCTCCTATACAAATTGTACCTGTTTATCTGTTGGCTTCGGCTATTTTGAAGTGCAGAATTTACAGTGCCTTAAAAAGGTATTCATACCCCCAGCTAGTTTTACTGCTACAGGGCGGCCGCTGTGCGCAGGATCACGTATAAATACGCGACCCCGCATTTCCTTGTAGCGGGCGCGAATGCATGCAGCCAGAATCTCGCTCCCTCTGAGATTATGCACAGCTAGAGCCAATCAGCGGTACTGCAGACACGATGTCCGCCAGCACCTGCCCATCATTTGTTACAGAGGCAGAACGGCAATCGGCCTATGTAAACAAGGCCGACTGCCATTCTGCCAGTAGGGAAGGCACTGATCCTGTGTTCCTGCAAAGCAGGGACATGGATCCATGCCTTCCCCTAGTAAAAGCACCTACCCCCACAGTGAGTAAGCACAGGCTAGGAACAGATAACCCTTTGATCGCCCCTGATGTTAACCCCTTCCCAGCCAGTGTCATTAGTACAGTGACAGTGCATATTTTTAGCACTGATCACTGTATTATTGTCACTGGTTCACAAAAAAGTGTCAGTTAGGAGTTTGATTTGTCCACCGCAATATCGCAGTCCCACTATAAGTCGCTGATCGCCGCCATTACTAGTAAATAAATATAATTAAATAAAAATTCCATAAATATATCCCATAGTTTGTAGATAACTTTTGCGCAAACCAATCAATATACGCATAATGGGATTTTTTTTTTACCAAAAATATGTAGCAGAATACATATTGGCCTAAATTGATGAAGAAATTAGATTTTTTTACATTTTTTTACTGGGTATGTCTTATAGCAGAAAGTAAAAAATATTTTTTTTTAATTGTCTTTTTTGTTTATAGTGCAAAAAAATAAAAATCGCAGAGGTGATCAAATACCACAAAAAGAAAGCTCTATTTGTGGGAAAAAAAGGACAACCTTTTTTTGGGGTACAGCGTGGCACATCAGTGTAATTGTTAGTTAAAGTAACGCAGTGTCATGAAGGGGGGGGGGGGGTAAATCTTCCAGAGCTGAAATGGTTAAGAAGATGCAAAGCATTCTCCGAATGGTGCCAAGGCCAAGCGGCTGACCCCTTATAGTCAAAATGCATCAGACCAACCACTCAGCACAGGACCCAGAAGTGGTGATCACCGGAGTAGTGGTGTCTCCTTCAGTGATTTCCAGCTCCCAGAGGCATCGGCCAGGCATGATATATACATAGTTATGTTGGTCCAAGCTGTACCAATGTAATATACAATGCCTGGAAATCATGTTTAAAAATATGATTAGCCCACTGTTTAGTCTTTATCACCGGAAGCCATGTAGCTACTGCTAATAAATAGCTAATGTAAGACAGCACTATTACTTACCACAGCTTTATCCCATATGATGGTCAGTCTCTCCTCTATACCATTCACTCCTTCTGGAATTAAAGTAAAGTTATCTTTTCCTATGGCTTTCTGTGCCGTGCTGTAAGAACAATGTCCGCTTCCCGTCACCTGGAGATCACCACTGCAAGAAATGCCACGCTCTGTATTAGTGTACCGTAAATACAACCACATACAGAACCAAGCTCATTTTCAGTACCTTACATATGTAGGATAGAGCACTATGAATGGGTACTCAATGGGGAAAGTACTGTATATTGTTAATTCAGTGAACCCATATTTTGATTCATTATTGCAGTGCCTATCTTTTTTTTAAAGTAATTTTCACATCTGTTTTCATGCTTAAAGAGGAACTGCAGTCTGCTCACATAATTTGTAATAAAAACATCTTTGCCATTCTGAATCTTCCCTCCAACCACTTTGCATATTATATTATATATACTGTGATTCTGTACCTGCCAAATATGCTGCAGACATTTCCCTCCACTGAGTCGCTGCCTGTTCACTTCCTGGATTTACACAGACACACACAGAGGCACACCTCCAACTCTGCAGCTTTCATTGGCTCTCTTATGGCTCATCCCCCTCCCTTCCAGGCAAACTCTCACAAGAGTAAAAGAGAGAGCTGTGCATGATGTCATAAGCCTAGGCTAATGACCAGACAAGAAACAGGAAGTGGGCTGTATAAGGTATTTACTGGCTTAAAAAAACTATCCAAAGTTAAAACAACAAGGGCAGAAGATTTAATAGATGGAAAGTTGAAAAAAATGACTGAAGGTCCACTTTAAGTACAGGGATTTGGACTTTAGCCAGTAGATAGAGCTCTCAGTGACTCAGTGGAATCTGCCTCAACGTAGATAGACAATAGTCATTGAGAGCAAAGTGACCACGTCTATGTACAGCCACCCTTCCAACACACTGATAGTCACCTCTCCAGCAATCTCCTACTACACCTTCCACAATCCCTGATCGTTCAAATTATGTGACCTCCTCCCATGATGCACTGTGACATGATCAAAGGGTAATGTTATCACTCCCTCTAGGCACCAACAACAGCCAATACTGGTTATTTTAATGGTGGTTATGGCAGAAAAACAAATTGCTTAGAAGCTCTGAAGAGGTGAGTATATGTGGGTGGGGGCGGCTTTACACAGACACTATCACTTTGCCCTGAGTAATTGTTGAGATGAGACATCGGCCACACAAGCAGTGCATTGTTTTTAATGAATTGGCCAACTCACAGTCTTGTATTATGAGATTTGTATGATGCCTGTGCCCCCACTGGAGAGATTTCTCCTTAGATTCTGTGCCTGTGACAACACAGGAAGTAATGGAGAATGATCCCAATGGGGACAAAGACAGTAATAAAAGCCTAACAGAGGTTCTATGCTTTTCACATGCCAAAACTACACAAAAAGTTTTGGTTGGAGTTCTAAAAAAATTACTAATAATAACAGATAAGGGTGGAAAACCCTATCCTGCACTGTGCCCCTGATATTTATGGCTCTATTAGTGTTTCTGAATCCAAGGATATCTTCCAGGGCTGCCACTTTGTTGTACAGCTTAGTGTGGCAAATGTAAGCCCGGGCAAGACTGACTGCTCAGGATGCCAGGGAGTCAAAGCTTTTTTTGGCTGACAAGATAGCCATGAGGTTTTTTAAAATATATATATAATGAAATAAGAAAATCAACTGCAGGGGAGGAGATTCAATGTAAGTGTAGGTCTTACCATGCCAACATGGTGGTCAAATAATCTGGTGTGGTTGGGTCTGGGCTGAGAGGAGGAGAAGTGACGAATGCAGCAGCCTTTGCCCAGTTTTTGCTCCAGTAATGCGTCCCGTCTGTCCCTAAACTGGCGGTAATGGGTTCTCCAAACACTATCGCTCCTGAAACCAAGACAACCACTAGTTATATAATCTTGCCATACACTATTCAGTTTTCACAAAGAATGGTACGTCTCAAGTAAAATATACACCCCCATTTTGTGCAGCTCGCAATATAAATAAAGGATACATGTTCCCTTCCCTGCTCCCAGCCCCTCCTATATAGCCACTATATACCACAACACTAGATTGACTCCTCTCGAGCAGGAACAGCCATGGATGGATCGAAATTCATCTGGTCCCTTTTAAACCAACTGATTTTTGATCCATCTATGACCAACTTTAGGATCACTTCCTTAAAACTGGATACTTCCTTGTTTTACTGGTCCTAGCTTGGCTTAGAACAGGGGTCTCCAAACTTTCTAAGCACAGGGCCATCAGTGGGAGTAAACATCACCACATTTGGTACTGGGGGGAGGAATCATGCTCCATCGCTGGTATCATTGGGAGGAAGTGACCCATTATTGGTGTCAGTGGCAGAAATAGTGGCTCATTGTTGGTGTCAGTTGGCATAATAGTGTTTCATATCAGTTGAAGCAATAGTGCTCAGAGGCTGGATAAAGGCAAGCAAAGGTCCACATCCAGGCCGCAAGTTTGCAGTTTGGAGATCACTAGTTTAGAATATTGTAATAATTTGTAAACAAACTTATATGGGATAACTATTCGTAATAATGTAGAGATAAATTACCAATAATAATCATGCTGTGCCACCTTTAGGCATGTTCCCACTATGCCTAATGGCAATCCAGCCCTGCCACTTAGGCTGGCCATAGAGAGCTTATTAGGCCTCCTGCACACTGAATGTTATAAAAAAAATCCCTGTAGTTGCCGCATTAAAAACGTGAGGTTTTCTGCATTTTCCACTTTTTTGCATTAGCGTTTTTAGCCTTAGCATTTTTTTGCATTTTTACCAAGAAAATACAAACTATGGGATAAAAAAAAACTAAAAAACGCCGGTTAGCCGCTTTTTACCATGTTTACCGGCGTTAGAACATTTTTACAGCTCAAAAACTCCATGCACTGGCAATGTTATTGTTTTGATTAAATAAAATAAGTTGAGTAGTTCTCCAACTATGTGTGATTAACCTATTAACCTAAAATCAGTTCGGATATCTCTGTTTTACTAACCTGACAGCTTATTATTCTAAATAGGAAACTTTCATTTTGTTTGCAAATTCTAAGGATTCTAACTACCAGCAAGAATAAGTACTTACATTTAAAGAGCACCTGTCATTTCAGATCTATCACGGTAGGGTCTGTTAGCAGGCATCCACTGACCTGCTGCCACCACATCCCTCACCTTGTTATGTCACTGTCGCATCACCAGCCGTCCCATTAAAGTGAATGGGACTGTCAGTGAGTCAACAGCAGGTCAGAGGAGAAGCCGCTACGGGACAGAGATGACAGTTGCTCTTTAAAAATTATGATTTAAATTGAGTTGATTTAAATTAATCCTTTTTACTGGTGATTTAAATTGACTTGATTTAAATCAAATCAATCCTGTTGCCATCTGTGTCCCATTAGGGAGATTTCCCTTCACTTCCTATACCATAGTGACAACAGGAAGTGATAAGGAAATTCCTCCAAAGTAAGGGAAATCCTTGGTAGTCACCAAAACTAGTGTCCCCATTGGAAGATTTCCTTTCATTTTCACATTTGGTGATACCGGTCACCAGGACAAATAGAGAGGGTGAATCTCCCAAAGCGGAGCATAGACAGCAATAAAAACCTGACAGGTATTCTAATCCCAATCCACTCTCTATAAAACAAGCAAAGAAACCAAAAAAAAAAAAAAGTAAAGCTTTGTGTTCAGTTGTATTTGTTCTTTAAGTGAACAGTATGTCAAAGGGAGTAAACGCCTAACCTTTCTTTCTGGCTTGTGCAATAGCATCAGAGGCACTCTTGCTCATCACTTTGGTAATGTACAATGGGCAGTTGATTTGACCTGCTATAGCTATGGCTCGGAACACGGCCTCCGCCTCAAGCTGTCAGAGAAGAACACAAAAACATTTGTCATTACAAAGGATGCACTAAACTGTTTATATACATAGAACGCAATATGCAAGAATGCAGTCTCCATGTGGACAGTTGAGCATTTCACCAAATTGAACACATCATAAGGATGGGAGTCCAGGTCAGGAGTAAAGTAGTTAATAGCACAATGATATATAATGAGTAATAGACCATCAGAGCCAGCCAAATTTAATGTTACTGAAATAAGATCAGTGAAAGATAGTCGGGTGTGTAGCTTACTTCAAGGGCTGTACTCAGAAATCATGTTGCCCTAGGCACACTTGAATGTAATACCTTGTTGCACAAGCTCTGCTCCTTGTTTCATGTGATTATTTTGGCAAAAAGACTACTAGAATGCACTCATGGAGGCAGTATGGGGTCTGACTAATATGCACAGCCACCTTTTATCTTTACAGACCACCACACAAGAGAAATGAGAGATGTTTCCGAAACTACAGTGATTCTTCTCACTCATCTCAATATCCCCTGCCCCTTCTACCCCCAAAAGGTTTCTTGAATTTAGCCACACATGCTCAGAGATCCAGAAGAGAGAATCAAAATAGAAATAAAAGTTACACAATTCAAGCCTATTACACGTTATAAAAAAATTGGACGAATGATCGCTCGGTTTTCCTCAATGTTTCACAGCAGGTCGAAACTGAGGATGGTACTAATTGTACGAACATTCTCGAACAATAAAGGCTTTTTTTGTTGATTAATATTTCTAAGCATGTGCAGTCTTTCAAGTTTTTCTTGTACGAAAACAGTACACATTAAAACAAAAGTCGTTAATTTTGTTCACATACGAGAAACATTTTGGAGTTTGTCCCTTCGGATATTTTCGTTTGGTGGGTCGAATCAGATGTCAAAAGAAGTGTACACATTATTCCAAAATTGAACAATCTGTCCAAATACGGAATTATTTGTCCAATTTTTCTATAGTGTGTACCCCACTTAAGACTTGGTGCTGTGCCATCCAACCCTGCTGCCCTAGGTATAGGCCAATGAGTGCCATTATGGTAGATACATACCTCCTCTAGGCACACCTAAAAAATGACTAGAGATGAGCAGAATGATTTTGGTCAATTTGATTTTGTTGCAAATTTACTGAAAATTAGGGGAGACAACTGTCAATTTTTCTAAATGAGCTTCTGTAGCAATATTTGCTTGAAAAGATTTACTGGGAGTCAGAGGGAACCATTGAGAGTAGTGACCAGGACATCGACACTTCTGCAAGTGTCGGTTTCAGAAACAGACTTCAGTTAACAATTTCTCTATGTTGATATTGCAAAGCAATTAAGGATATAAAATTTTTTACAAAGTGATGGGATTCAAATTCATACTTTTTCCTGTTCAATCTTCTAATAAAACTGTATTGAAGATGTGTAAAATTGCCCAATCTTGACTTTACAGTTGGCTGGTGGTCAGTTATTAGTAAACGACTTAGTTTCTGGTGGTTATTTTTACCATATTTGCAAATTTTTACATTTACTGAAATTTAGTATGGCCAGAGCTTTGGTGACTACATTTCCACTTTGCCCGCTGCTGCTATCCAAGACTGATCTATCAATAATTAACATGGAGCCCTGAGTCAATCAATTTTATAAATCTGTATTATCTAAAATTATCCAACTGCCACCTGCATATCCAATAAATGCCATGTATGCTGTTATTTTTTTTTTCTTCAAATTCATATTTCTTTTGCAAAATAGTCTCTCAGCGGACTCAATTTCCTGTGGGGTGAAAAACAAGTATAAACTGATGAAAAAAAAATAACCACCAAGGAGATCTGAAAGTAGCATGTCTGCTCCAATGAAAATTTTATCATCTACGCGGCATGGTCAAATTACACACCCTCTTGATCTTTCAAGGACAATCTGTTCATCTGTTAAGTTTGTGAGAGCCTAAATAATTCACTGCTCCAAAATTTAGCTTATTCATGTTAAAATGCAGGCAAGCCAGGATCTGTCAAATGCGGATAATCGCATCGTGTTCAAAAAACCCAACCTTGCATCACTGACTTAATAACGGCAGTCCAGAAAAATATTTTTACAATATTAATTCTTCAAGTCAGTTCCACAAAAAAAAAAAAAAAAAAAAACATTAAATATGTTTTGAATAGATTTCTGGATGCTCTATTTGGCAAAACGTAATGCTTCCTTATCTTTTAGTATGTAACAAATGTGAGACTTCACTGACACCCAATATCCTTGATGCATTGTAAACGCAATTAGCAGAATTTTATCTATCTGATGGGAAATGGTTGCATTTTTATACTGGTACTACTACTTGCAGCGCGACTGCCTCAGGCGACCTGGACACGACAGGGGCGGCGACTTGCAAAACGACTTCTATATAGAAGTCTATGCAAGTCGCCTCAAGTCGCCCCCAAACTAGTACAGGAACCTTTTTCTAAGTCGGAGCGACTTGCGTCGCTCCGATTAGAACGGTTCCATTGTACAGAACGGGACGCTACTTGTCAGGCGGCTAAGTCGCCTGACAAGTCGTCCTAGTGTGAACCAACCCTAAGCTTCACATTTGAATGTACAAAATTATTTTAAAGGGACACTTTCACAGGTTCTGTTTGGATCTATGTGTTGTGATACCATAACGCACAGCAATATTGCGGTACAATGCAGTGCTATTCATTTTGATTGCCGCCCCAATACAGTAACACATTATTGTCCAAAGCACTCACACCACATTGAAAAAAATGGGTCATGTCTGTCTTAGACTGTGTTTGTTGTGGTATATTGGCAGTCCATTCAAAATCAATGTGCTGCCTTAATACAACACACCTTTTAATGTGCAACACAAGACGCAGTAACACATGTACACAAATCCATGTCTGTGCAGGAACCTCCCTCAGATACATATTATACCAATTTTTATCAGTAAGAATGTTGCATTGTCACTCCCAGTAGTGACTTGGGACATCGACACAAATAAATGAGTTCTGGGAGGGGAGCTGAACTGCTAAGATAAGGACTTGAATGATTGCAGTGCTTTTACTGTGAACTTTGAGGATGGATTTATTTGCAGTAAATGCAGTTACAGAGGTCAGTAGGAGCTTGTTTTAAAATTAATTTACTACTTGTTAGGAATATGCAAATACTTAAATGTCCATAGCCTGGCCACAGGTTCACTTTCAGGTTCAGGATACCTCTTCTGGCCGGCTCAGAGCGTGTCCTTCAGGTCCAGTGATTCCCATTTCCAGGATCCGCTTTTGTTCCTAGACATTAGAAATTGTAATGTTATTTTTTGCGTGAGAAAATGCATATGAAAGTACTGTCACAACATGGAATTAAAATAAAGGAAAATATCACAAAAAAGGAAAGAAGCAATACAATACCAACGGGGCATCAAAGGAGGTGTTGCCACACCACTGAACTCTGTCTCTATACCTCCTGAATTCATACCATTATATAGGTTTGGTAAATCTAAAGGAGATTGTACAATGGGATTGTAACGCATTCATCTGCATAGTTGAAGTGTGCTCTTGATGTTAGTACCCTGGGTCCTTTACACATTTGAAATGTATTGTGATATGTCATCATGGGGGGAATGTCTTACCCTGTCCTTATAAGGACTGCCCCATTTTTAAATTCCTGGGCCATGACAGAAGGTTTGGATGCTTAGCAACAGACTAGAGAAGTGGGTGGCCAGCCAAGGGTTTAGTAGAAATCCCACTGCAAAAGTTTAATGAGGTCCCCATCAGTGGTATTTGAGCTAGAATATAGACCTATTCATACCCCTAGAGCATTGATGATTCACAGCTGAAAATGCACCCATTTACATACCCCTAACTCTGGAGGTAAGGACGAGTGTCCAATAACGTACACCTACAGTAACAGAACCAAAAGTGAACACTTCCAGGTTGTAGTCAGGAAATATGGTCTACTCCAAAACTTAACTTGTCTTCATTGGTCAATGCTGCTATGGACCAAAGAATAGGAGCTTCTCCCTCATGGTAGACTGGTACTGATATGGTTTGGGTGCGTGGAACGTGTGATTACTGCTCAAAAAAGTAGCCAGAACTTCCTAATGCCTAAGCCAGTATTCGCAACAACCTATCACTGAGAGGGGAAGAGTTATATTGTAGCAATATTTTTTATAGCCCCTCTTTACACATGTGCTATGAAGCACCCCACTCCAAGGCCCCATAGGAGTTCCATTGGCTGCAATGTCTGTAATTCTGGCATTTGGTTAAGGGTGTTTGATAAGACAATGCCATCATCTAATAAATCCGCCTTTGAGAATTTCCAATACCGAAATGCGTAAGTGGGAGCCACGCACTCACGTCATTTCCGTCACGGAAGTAGGGAGCCTGGAACGCAGGTGGAACGCACGCCGCAAACCGGCTTCCCCTACAGGCTGTATTGATCATTCTTTGTAGCTTTTTTTAGTTCAGCTTATCCCACTGGATGGGAACGTTTGTTTTTAGTTATATTTTTTTATAAAACTACTTTTAATACTACACCATGGGAGCCTTGCTTTTTCCAATAAGGATCCAGCCTTGGTAATTTGTTGAATAAATTCCTGGATATGGTGATTGAATGACCGGTTTGGATGCCCTGATCTGGTGGAGCGAGCTGCAGAGGCCCGATAGGCTATGGACAGACCACTGGTACTATCTACGGTTACCTATACATGTCAACCACCCCTGCAGGGGTAACAGGAGCTGGTGAATGGGGACTCAAAAGGGGGAGCACACAAGTCACCTGAATTACCGAGCACAAGAGACACCAGACCGTTTCTGATTGTTTTGAATATTTGGCTATTTTGGAGCTTCACCATTCATATTAACACTGTTTTTGGGACTTTATATTATATATTTTTTTGATACATATAGATATATATTTTTCCTCTATATATATTTTTTCTTTGATGAACTTTTTTCTAATGAACTTTTAATGATTTTGGGAACCATTTATGGTCCATCACACTAATGGTTTATAATAAATGTTTTATTCACATAATCAGTTTTTCTGGTCACGGTATACTCACATGCTTTTTTGATCTGGGTTGGTCACTTTTTACATACTATATGTGGTTATGATTGGCTTATTTATCACTTCTTGCACGGTATTTTAGTATTACTTGCTCAGTATTTTTTTCTAATGAACATTTGGTGATTTTGATGATTTTGGGAACCATTTATGGTCCATCACACCAAAGGTTTATAATTTTTATTTTTAGTATTACTTACTTAGTATTTGAGCACTACTACGGGGACGGGACACACACCTTTTTTGCAATATTAGGTAGAGCGCTCCCCCCAGTATTCTGGGTAGTCCACCTACCCCATCATTTAATGTTAACCCTTGCCCGTCAGTTATTAGGGTAGCGCCATACACCCCACTCTTTTATTAATATTCCTGTTAGTTTCCTTAGGGAGCTGATTAGGGGAGGCTGCAACCCGCTAGTATCCTGAGCGCGGAGTGTACCACAATTTTGATCATCTAATAAAAACCTTGATTGTTGACAGAATTACCTCCATAGAAGCTCACAAAGTGACTACATAACTAAGGAGCAAGATTGATTTGCTATGGGATCTCTTGCTGTTTTACAACTATGGGCAGACAGACTTGTGGTGTGTGGACTATTCAGAGGACATTGAGGACCCAGGTGCATATCTGAATAAGGCAGAACTCCAAAGTCTCTGCTCTTGGTAAGATTGTGTTTGCTGCCACCTCGATCATCAATAAAACAGTTAGAAGTAGTATAAGAACTGATGCAGAATGAGAATTAGATTCAGCTAAAATAATAAATAGATGTGATTCACCTGCAAGGAATGGGATTATCTGACATCCAATAAATCAAGACGTAGGGCTCACGGAGGATATAATTGCAAACACTTTTGGCTGCCAGTAAGCAAGCTATGTTCTGAATACTAAAAGCAGAGTGCAGATATGCATGTGCCCAATATGACGTCTGAAGCCGGCTGGATTCTGCTAAAAAAAAGCCTTATTATCTATTATAGGGCCAGCACATTTTGTGACCATTGCTAACTTGCGTCTTATGCCCCATACATACTAATAGATTTTCTGCAGATTTTTGTCTGGCAAGGGCCTGCCTGATTGCATACAAATTTAAACTCTTAAGCCTCGTACACATGTTACAATTGTTGGCCAACCGAGCGTCTGATTTTTATCAAAAGGGCGTGTGCCAGGATCTTGTCTGGCATACTAACGGTATACAATTGTCGTGCAACAAACACAAACGTAGTGACGTACTACGAGGAATTTCAGCTCTTGAGCGCCACCCTTTGGGCCCCTTCTGCTAATTTCGTGTTTGGTGAGCATTGATTCCGAGCATGCGTGTTTGTACTTTCAAATTTTGTGTGACAGATTTGTGCACTGAACATACGAAAATCTGACATCAAACCGTTGTCTGCCGAAAATTTACTAGCCTGCCATCCAACATTTGTTGGCCCAAAGTTGGACAACAATTGTCAAAAGGAGTGTACTAACGGTAAGATTTTAGGACAACAGTCTGTCAACAGACAATCCCCTGCCAACAATCATACCATGTGTATGAGGCTTTAGACCCCATACACACTATTAGATTTTCTGCAGATTTTTGACTTCAGATTTACCAAAACCATATAATACAAGGTCAAACCTTAATGTCGCATACACACAATCGGACTTCTCGTCAGAAAAATATATTCCGCCCTTGCATACACACGGTCACGCAAAAGTTCGCTGAAATTACGACCGTTAAGAACGCGGTGACATACAACACTACGACAAGCCGAGAAAATGAAGTTCAATGCTTCCGAGCATGCGTCGAATTGTTTACGAGCATGCGTAAGAATTTTGCGCATCAGAATTGCCACAGACGATCGCATTTTCGGATAGGAACTTTTCCCGACCGAAAAATTGAGAGCATGCTCTCAATCTTTTGCTGGCTGGAATTCGGCCAGCAAAAAAACGATGGAGCAAACACACGGTTGCATTTTCCGATGAAAAACTCTCATCGGTCTTTTGTGGGCCGAAATTCCGATCGTGTGTACGATGCATAAGAGTTTCAATTTGTATGCATTTAGGCAGGCACTTGTACTACATGGCTTTGGTAAATCTGAAGACAAAAATCTGCAGAAAATCTAATAGTGTGTATGGGGTCTCTGAACTGTAGCAACTTTGGTACTTTTGAATGTACCTGGAAGAAGAGGTATGCAGATTAGAAATTCTGACTTTCCTGGTCTGCATGCTTGTTCTAGATCAGTTTCTCATAAATTATTGAAAAAAGCCAGACAGCTAGCATTTGAAAAGAAAATCAGCAACAACAGGTTTGTTTCCTTTAAGATAAACCTGTGGGAAACAATTTAAAATGCACTTGGATTTGTGAGCAGACAACATTAGCTATCAGTAAATATCACTGATGGATAAAAATTTGATCTTTGTACTGTGTGAGCAGGCTGGTTCTATAGAAGTCGATCTACTGACTGACTTCTGTACAACCAGCCTGTTGGAAAATTTTCAAACGATCAGCGCCGCCGGCTATAGCTGGCAGCACTGATCAGTGTATTCTGACAATGGGGAAGTCTCCCCGCTGTCAGAATACAATAGCGCAGCGGAAGGATTCCTCCATCCATATCAAGTATGTAGATGGGGGAGGAGGCGTGGCCGGATGTGAACGAGGCAGCATGCATTTCTCAGGGGCTCCGATCATCCTGACAAAATCCGTGATATAGGAGTATCTACTCAGGACTTTCACCAACATCATCTTGCAGGGGAAGGTGCCTGGAACACAGCGATGCCCACGCCATCTTGACTGCACGGAGCTCAGCAAAGTGCGCCACACAGACAACAGTGACGATGGCGATGGAGAGGGCTGCTGTGGAGCTGGGAGCTGGCGCTGAACAAGCGGAGGAAACACTGGGGGCTGTGGATACGGATGCTATAATTAGACCGATCCTAGAGGCCATAAATACCAGTAAGTCGGAACTTATGGGAAGGATTGACCATTTATCCTCTGAATGTACTCTGATCAGGCATGACTTAGATAAGATCAGGGGGCAGCTTTCCACAGTGGAATCCAGGGTCTCTGATGTGGAGGACACTTCTCACTCTCAGGGGGTAAATCTAGCTGAGTTAAAAGATATGGTGCTCTCCCTTCAGCGCAGAGCAAATGATGCTGAAGACAGACAGAGGAGGAACAACATCATGGCGGTGGGCCTGCCTGAGGGAGCAGAAGGGAACAAGCCAGTATTGTTTGCTGAGGCTTTTTTCGAACAAGTACTGCCGCTGGAAGATTTACCCCCCACCTATGTTGTGGAAAGAGCACACAGAGTACCCACAGGTCGCAGACCGCCAGGAGCCTTCCCTAGGCCCTTGTTAGTCCGGTTCCTGAACTATAGAGATCGTGATATGATCCTGGCCAAGTCCAGAAAACCGGCGGAGCTTAAGTACGAAAACGCCAGGGTAATGTTTTTCCCTGAGTTCTCGGCGGCTTTGCAACAGCAACGTCGGTCCTTCAATGATGTCCGCAAGCGGCTGCGGGACAAGGAGATCCAGTACAGTATGCTGTACCCGAGCAAGCTCAGGATCCAATTCAAGGGCAGCGTGAAATTCTTTGAAGACCCTGGGGAGGCCAGTGACTGGCTCGACAAGGAACTCTCCTGAATCGTCTTGGACCAAGGGCCAAACACACCTGGATTTACAGTTGCACCTGTTGTGCTTTGTTACTAGGCTCCTGTTCTGTTTCCCAGCCTTCGTATGTCCGCAGAATAACGTGAAAAGGCCTATGAGACTACATATGGTTGCATGGAAGGTCCCACAGACATATTTGAGTCTCTGTGATTTACACCAAAAGGGTAAGAGGAAGTAGTGATTGTGGATGGGTGGTCAGGGGGAGCTGCCCCATGGGAGGGCCCCCAGCAGAAAAGTCCGGGAGAGTATGACATAATTAAACAACCAATCACTAATGCAAGGCTGAGGGGGGCCACCAGTTATGCATACTATGTACCCACTGATGTCTGCAACACCTACGGTAGTGGCGGTGGGATTATCCTTTCAAAGAGGATTGCTTCTCTCCTTAACCGGGCATAGTTAGACTTTTTTTTCTTCTCTAACATTTCTTCGGATGCTCCAATTTTTCACGAACTGGAGCATTGAGAGTACATGCGGATTCGACACAGTGCTGCAGAACTGTTGATTGCAACGACCGGACCTCACAGGAAGTTTTTTGTTGTTTTTGGGATGAAGCTGCATACCGGAACTGTTTTTGTGTTTAGTTTTTTCTGGTATAATAGCAGGGGGGGATGTTTTAACTGTCACAGCCCAGATATTTGTACCTTTGTCTGGTTTAAGAATCTAGTAATGTTACTTAGGGACGATCACACCGCTGGGAGGGAACAGGTAGGTCCCCTGACGTTCCATAGTACTGGTCCCTTGGACCGTGAAGGTCATGACAGATAAGGTTAATATAGTGTCCTGGAACGTCAGGGGCCTCAACAACAAATTCAAAAGGGCCTCGATTTTTCAATATTTAAAGCATTATAAGCCACTATTGTTCTACAGGAAACCCACCCAGAGGGAAGTAGAGTTATGACATTGCGCAAACAGTGGATCCAAAAAGCTGTTCACTCCACATATTCCAAGTTTACGAGGGGAGTCTCCATTCTTTTAAGTAGGTCGGTTCCATGTACTATCCACCAAGTAATCACAGACCCAGGGGGCAGGTATGCAGCAGTGATACTAGATATTTTTAACAGTCGTATATTGATAATTAATGTGTACATGCCTCCTCCTTTCCAGGTTCAATTTCTGTATGACATGTTGACTAGGCTGGCTCAATACATACATTTACCCCTGGTTGTGCTGGGAGACTTTAACGCTGTGCTGGACGCGGCGCTGGATTCTTCCAATCCGGGCAGGGTGAGCTCTGCCGACCTGCGGGGCTAGGCCTCTGTGGCTGGAGTGGTGGAGTTATGGAGGTGGAAGCATCCATCGGATCGCTGCTCTCTCACATATCAACAGCCCATGGCTCCTCAGCGAGAATAGACCTAGCATTTGGTAATAACCTTATGATGCCGTATGTGGCGAGTATTGAATACCTGGCAGGGGGTCTGTCGGATCACAATCCTCTGTTTCTCACTCTGACCTTCTGGTCGGGGGGGGGGGGGAGAGGGGGGGATGGCGTCTATCCCCGAGTTGGCTGCAGCACGAACAAGTTGCTGCTCAGCTGGAGGAGGCTATTCAGAAGTATTGGACTTCAAATGTTGACACAGCACAACCCCCAGTAGTCTGGGATGCCTTCAAGGCGGTTGCCAGAGGGGAATGCATATCGGCCATTAAGACTGCTCGTGTTAACGAGAATGAAGAATATAAAAACATACAACAGGAAGAGAGAGACTGTGCTAAGGCATATGCGGAGTCCCGTATGGATCCCTTCTGGAGGTTAGACGGCGCCTGTCGCTGTTGGTCAAAGGACTGAAAAAGACAGAAGAGTCTCAGAAAATGCACAGGGTCTTTGCTGAGGGGGACAAGAATGGGAAACTCCTGGCCATGCTGGTGGCGGATCACCCTCCAATGGCTCACATTCCGGTTATTAAAGACAAGGGGAGGGCAATGGTAAGTGATTCAACCCTTATCATGCAGGAGTTCGTGGACTTTTTCTCATCATTATATTCTCCTATACCTCCGTATGATACGGCGGAATTGGATAATGTACTTCGGAAACTGTCTATACCCCGGTTGTCTGAAGAAGACTGTGCCCTGTTAGAGGCCAAGATCACGGTTAAGGAGATCGAGGCTGCAATGTTTGCTTTCCTGCCTAACAAGGCCCCCGGGCCGGATGGCTTCCCAGCAGAGTTTTACAAGGCAAATGTTGAAACATTCGCTGTTAGATTTAACTGGTCATTAGAACACTGCCCAGAATGCTCCTCCTTACCGGATTCTATGATGGAAGCATATATGATTCTTTTGCCAAAACCAGGGAAGGACCTGACTGACTGTGCATCTTACCGCCCCATTGCCCTCCTAAATACAGACCTTAAAATTCTAACCAAACTATTAGCAACAAGACTTGCCCAGGTTATCCAAACAATAGTTAATATAGACCAAACTGGTTTCATGCCAGGTAAATCGACAGACACCAACCTCAGGAGACTGTTCACGCACTTACAGCTCCCCCCCACAGATTCTGAGTCTAGAATTGTGGTATCCATAGATATAGCAAAGGCCTTCGCCTCTGTAGATTGGCAATTCATGAGTAAGGTACTAGAGGTCATGGGATTCGGACCACACTTTCGGAAATGGATCTCCATGTTATACAAGAACCCCATTAAATCTGAATTACCATTAACTACTAGGAAGGCCATGATTAAAGCGTGGGAAATTGCGGTTCACCTAGCATCTCCTAGCTTTCAGGGCTTTTCGCCCACGACCCCGCTGTGGATGAACCCTACACTGCAGCATTTTTATAACCTACCGGACCCCATGATATGGGCAGTAAAGGGAGTTAAGACATTAGGAGACATAACCTCTTATGGTGATCTGCTGACGTTTTCCCAGTTGAAGACGAGGCACGACTTGGAAAATCCATTTATATTCTGTTACTTACAACTTAGGCACGCATATCAGTCACAATTCAGGGACCGCAAACTGGAATCGCTTCCATCAACTCTTGAATCTATGTTATCGGAAGACGTTCTAGAAAAAACCCTCTCTAAATCATACAAAGAGTTTTTCAAAACCACACCTAAATGCAGTGGCTAAATCCAGAAGTAGATGGGAAGGAGAGGTTTCAGAGTTGCAGCGAGAGGATTGGGATGAGGTGTGGAACCAACCTTTCTGGCATCTAGTATCAGCCAGAGACAGGCTGATTCAATTTAAATTCCTACATAGGAGCTACTAAACTCCAGCCAGGTTGACAAAGATTTTTGGGACAGTCTCAGAGGACTGCTGGAGATGTACATTTTCCCCAGCTGACGCTAACCAGCTGGCACTGCCCACACATCAAAAAAGGTATTGGGAGGAGGTCCTATCTTGTGTTTCGGACCTTCTCACAACCCCCATTCCTCTAACACATGACCGGACTTTACAGCATACGTGGTTCGGCTGACTTTTCGACGGACTTTACGAATGAACGGACTTGCCTACGCACGATCAACCAAAGTCCGACGGATTCGTACGTGATGATGTACGACCGGACTAAAACAAGGAAGTTCATAGCCAGTAGCCAATAGCTGCCCTAGCGTCAATTTTTGGACTTTTTTCGGACTAGCATACAGACGAGCGGACTTTTCGACCGGACTCGAGTCCGTCGAAAAGATTTGAAACATGTTTCATTTCTAGGTCCGTCGAACTTTTGGGGGAAAAAAGTCCGCTGGAGCCCACACACGATCGAATTGTCCGACGGACTCCGGTCCGCCGAACCAAGTATGCCGTAAAGTCCCCTCGTGTGTACGTGGCATTACTATAAGGGAATGTCTGTTGGGATTGGTGGAGGAGGTGGTTCAGACCAGGGCTTTCAGAACATTGCTTACTATTCTGCTGTTTTACTCTAAAAAGGCCATATTACTTAAATGGAAAGATCCGAGGGCTCCGGACGTCGCATTTTGGAAGACATTGGTGAATAACATGATGCCCTTTTATAAAGCTACATACCAGGCTAGGGGGTGTAAAAGGAAATTTGATAAGCTATGGCAGGCCTGGTATGGATCAGACAATACGGTGGAATAGACAGTCAAGTGTAATGTTTAAGCCTTTTTCAGGAGGTGTCACTACTTTATTGTGTGGGAATCTTATGGGTGGAGGGTAGTGGAGGGGAGACACGATAGTAGTTGATTGAAGGCCCACAAAGAGGTAGGGGGAGGGTTGGGGGGGGGGGGTTCATACGGGAACTTTTTTCTTTTTTGCGCCCTGCGTGGCCACACTGTCGGGTTACTGCCATGTTGGCGGCCCGGAGGTTGTTATATGTAAATGTATGATATAAAAGCTGAATAAACAGAATTTTCAAAAAAAAAGTATGTGGATGGGGGAATTGAGTCATGTATGGCCAGCCTTAGCTTATCTTTACCTTATCATTCCATCACATGGATTTCTCCTGAAGTAAACATGCAAATAGCAACTCTATGATAGCTGCTGTTTGCAGAATCATATATCATATTTATTGACCTACCAGTTCATCATTTATACAATACACATATATTGAGAAACTCCACATCTCATAATATCAGTTTACAGACTTACCTGAGCTATTAAATCCCCATTTTCTGCATGCACCATGACTATAGCACCATGTCCCGTGAGAAAGGTGAAGATTTCGTATAGCTGAGGAGAAAACATACAGTAATAATAAACATTTTACTCAGACTAGTTATGCCTCTAACTCTATGCAGGAAACTTCTGGAGCTGTAACCAAACTTCTGTATTAAGAAGGTTCTACTGTACTCCATTGGTTAAATAGAAGGCAATTTGGCTCCTTTTAGACCATCTCATTATAATCTGTCTGGTTAATAATGCTTCATTGCTCCCCAAGCCCTACTATATAAAGGTCATGGCTTTCACACACTGCACAGATGATGGCCAACAACCCTGAAACAGATCTGTTTGCATTTTGGAAAAAATGGCTCTACAATATTAGGCTGGATTTGTGCTATAAACCAGCAGTTCTAGACACGGAACTGGCCCAATGGCATAGAGTAAAGGTTTGCATGATTCCTCCATAAAAAAATAAGGAATAGAATTCTTATTTTGAGATTAGTGATAAAAGGCATATATGTATAAATTTCTGTTTTAAGAATAGCCTACTACACTTTGCATTGCTTTCTGGGGTTTTTTTAGCCCACTTCACCATCAGTTTTTTATTCTCTTATCACTTGATATGACTGTTTAGTGCAGGGGTGCCCAACCGGTGGCCCAAGACAGCTATGAATACGGCCCAACACAAAATCGTAAATTGACTTACATTTTTTTGTAAAAATGCGTTTATACTTAACAAACACATGCAGCCACAGAAAAAATTGACAGTGTCTCTTTACTGGACTTTTATAAGTTTTATCTTCCCAAAGAAAAATCTCCCATTCTTCACAATCACACCTTATCCATGTCATCAGTTTTGGGAAGCACCTATATTTGTGAGCAACTATTTTCCAGGATGAAACACATGAAGGGCAAAATTAGAGCCAAAATATACGATGAACACCTTGAGAATTCATTGAGAATTGCTACTATATCCATCAAACCGGATACTGATACGTTAGTTTATCAAAACAATGTCAAATATCGCACTCGTTTTATGTTGCCATCTTTTACTTTTATAATAAAAATACTTTTTTTTAAATGAAGTTTTATTACTCAGATAGGTACCTTATCTATATCAGTGATCGTTAACCTGTGATCTGCACGACTTTTTCTGCTCATCAGCTATCCTTATTGTTAATGTATTTTATGTGTGGCCCAAGACAATTCGTTTTCTTCCAATGTGACCCAGGAAGGCAAAAAGGTTGGACACCCCTGGTTTAGTGCATGGATTGTACACTGTGGCTAAATCTGACACACACAAAATGTATCAATGTAATAAGACCATGCATTTATTAGACATTCTAGGGGTCCATGTACAGCACATTAAGAAGAGCTACAGACAGGATATGGCTTTCAAATGATGACATGAATTAATAACTAAATACAACTAGACCTTTTACTACTTTCCTTGAAATAAGACAGCAGATTTGTAACCAAACACCCACAAAAGCCATTGACTCAGTTCAAAAAACCTAATGGATGTGTCATTTCCATTACCCTATTATATGTTTTACGATCAAAAATAAATTTTTAAGTCCACTAAAGCCATTACTGCATGGATCAGCTGAATTTAGCACACACTTTTTTTTATTGATTTTTTAAATTGACCATATTTTGATCATAAAAATCAACTCACAAAGAATATCACACGGCTTCTGCAAATACTACTAACTTCAATATGGAGATGTATGTGAGTTTTAGTGAGATGCTTAATCAGAAGAGCCGAGAAAGGAGCTAAGAAAACAATTCCACAAAGTCATATTTATGTTTGTGAACTGAAATTTTTTAGCATACTATTCCCAACAAACATGGCTGCGTATGTAGACAGGTGCTGCAGTGACTACCGGCTGGAACCGAGGACAATCATAGCGAAAGAATGTCACCATCACACCGCGGGTCAATATTTTGGATCCTCACAGGACCCCTTTATCAGGCACATACCTGATGAAAGGATCCTGCGAGGCTCCGAAACGTTACTTCTGCTGTAACAATGTGATCGCTGATTAAAGCTTTGGACCCAGTTTGGAGATCCGTGGGGTGCTGGTGACATTCTTTCGGTCTGAACATTTTTAGGGAAAATTTGTTATGATATAAAAAAATTGCACAGATGTCAACCCCCAACTCCCAACGGGAGTTTTTTTTCCCAGGCTCAGATCTGTTTAGTTGACCTTCAGGGAAGAGTGGCTATAAATATCACCTCATTTTACATTTTGGGTGTAAGATTTTATCTTCTGCTTGATCTTCATAAGCTTGCATGCAGTAACAAACACTCCGGCATAGCTGTGTCAGAGTGAGGCTACATTCACAGGGGCAGCCAGAAGAACATAGTTTGCTGCGTTCAGAGGTGGCCGGTTTGTGTGTGGCCAAAACTCCACAGAAATGCCAACCCTGGGTGCACACTGCACCTAGAATTGATTGGAGGCTCTATTTGCCTACAACATCTCAGATAAGCAGTTACATGGGAACAGCGGTGGTGCCGCCCAATGATTTGTATAGGGTGCAAGAGTTGATTTACTAAAACTACAGAGTGCAAAATCTTGTGCAGCTGTGCATGGTAGCCAATCAGCTTCTAACTTTAGTTTGTTCAGTTAAAGTAAAACTAAAGGCAAAACTTTTTTTTAAATTATTTTAGATAGAGTAAGGGAGGGTTATAACCCGTAATTTTTTTTTTCAACATCCGTGTTACATTGCGGTCCAAACGCATTGGGAATTTGCATACCAGACATAATACTTTGTACTATTGTATGTTTGTACATTTTTGTCGAATTTTGAATGGTGTTACACCCCCCCGACCAGAGCTCATATTTTAAACACCTATGTGTCCATATTACGTTGCTATTTTTTCAATGAAGAAATTTTCTTAACTACTTTTCCAACTATTATATTTTTGCTGCGACAAAACCCCACTGGGGGAGACTTTCCCATATTGTAACTCATTTGGGGCGGCAGCACCAAGATCACTCTTGTCATGTGTCTTTCCCATGCTACATTGCGGAGATTTCCCTTCGCTTTCTGCCCCATAGCCAAACATGAAGTAAGATGAAATCCCGGTATATTAAGAGAATTTCTTGAGGACCCCCAGGTCACCAGAACTAGCATCCCTATTGGAAGTTTCCCCTCTATTACTTTTCTGGGGACAACCCAAAATGTGGGTTTTTCTTTTTTTTTCACTATCAAAATTAGTGTTAACCAGAACAAATAGAGAGGGTGAATCTCCCTAATGGGGGCACAGGCAGTTATAAAAACTGACAGGGGTTGCAATCCATCTCCACTCTGTCCAAAGCCAAATAATACGTTTTGCCTTGAGTTATACTTTAAGCTTTGACAAAAAAAAATCTGGAAGCTGAAGTTTCTATGCAGAGCTGCACCAGATTTTGCACTCTCCAGTATTAATAAATCAACCCCACTGAGTGCAGGCAGCTTTTAGAAATGACTGCAAGAGTCTACTAATTCTTCCTGGCAGCTGCCTCTGATAATCCACTAGAGGGTGCAAGACATAAACAGTGCCTCACTTGCCTTCTCAATAGATTTTCATTAGGAATATAAGAAGAATATTTGCAGTGTATAATGCCATCAATTTACACACAATTCACTCACATCAATCCCTGTCCTCAAGGAATTTATAATCTAAGGCCTCAATCTCACATATACTAGGGCCAACCATCATACCTACCAGCATGTCTTTAAATCATGGGAAGAAACCAGAGTACCAACAGCAAACCCTACAAGAACATGTAGAATGTGCAAACTCCATGCAGGTATTGCCCTTGTTGAGATTCAAGCAGAGAGCCTACAAGACAGATATCCTAACTACGGAGCTGTACTTTGGTAGGTGTCATCAGATGACAAAGTAACAAAGTAAAACTACACTTTCACTAACAATGATACATTTTTGTTTTATGCCCAAAAAAAAAAAAAGTTACCTTTTCTGAAGAAAAATCCTTCTTCCAGGAAATCTACCTGCAGTCAAATGTATCTTTAGTAAGGCCCCTTTCACACAGGGCGGATCCATTCAAGCGGAATCCGAATGATCAGCGGGGGATCTCTCTGCTGATCCCTGCTGAGCAGGCGGATGACAGGTCCGTGTCCGCTCCGCTATTCTTTATGGGGCGGTCAGATGGAAACAGACTGCATGTTCGTTTCCATCTGATTGTAATCTGATCCGACCTGCCGGACGGATGGAGAATGCATCGCCATACGTCTGTTTACGTTGGACTTTGTCAGGTCGGATGCCCAATGGATGTCAGTGGACACATGTGCGCTGACTTCCACCGCCCTATAGAGGACAATGGGTGGCCTGATCAGGTCTGCCTAAAAAACAGATAGGTGAACCCGATGTGTCCGCTGGCGTGAAACACAGACAGTTCTTATTTTTAAGCCTAATGTGTGTGTGATATTGCTGTACCAATAAGAGTAAAAACTTATTTGGATGGATTTACCATAAAGTGATTTTTCCTTCAAACAAGCAAATCCATGATTGAAGTCTAGTATGGGTGGACCTTGTTCTGGTCCTAGACTGTCACTTCTCTGATAGCAACACAAGGAAGTGCTCACCAGATTGTAGATTCTTGAATGTGTATAGAAGAATGCCTGGTACAAAAGTTTATCTCACTGGACGTATGCTGGCTGCCATCAAGAAATGTGAAACTTCACATAAAGCCTTAACACAGGCCCCTTTGTGCATTCTGCTGTGTGTATTATAAACATTGATTACTCAAGCCTCAAGATTTTTTCCCCCCAAAACGTGTTGGCTGTATCTGATGCTCTTAACCATTAAATGTTTCAAAAAGCCCTTACTAATGAGATGAACTTTTGCACCAGGTGCTCGTCCATGCACGTTCAAGTTCTTATTTTTAGGACTTTCCATGAATGAAGCCCACTGTACAGCTGAGTTCTAGGAAGAAACACAGTGGGTTGCAGTCTAGTCTACAGCTTTTATTATAGGCTGAGAGCTAGGGGTTTACAAGTTGCTACAGTAATCTAATAAAATCAAATAAAATGTAACAAATAAACACAAATAGTTGACTGAATTACCTGGCTGTCTGACATTTGGTATATATCTTTGTAGGCCATGTACACCTGGAAAGAGTTCACACCTATTCCAAGGAGAATAGAAAACGTTGTTAAGATAAACACAAATCCTATCCTAGATACATTATTTAGTACATTTATGACAATAGAAAAAAATGTTGTAACCTGTGGCTCCCAATCACCTGCAAAGACTGGAATTGTACCTCCATATTCACCAGGCCTAGATGATGGGATGGACTGCTCCTTCTGTAGTTGGTAGAGGCTGGAAGTGAGGCCTAGGTGGTAAATTTCCACCTGACAACTTCATAACATATCAAGCCAGCCCAGGGATTAAAAATGTTTCCCCTTTTCCCTGTTGAACAGAGCACATGCTTAGACAGTACCAGAGTGGCTTCCATCTGTCTCATGTATGAAACTGTCTGGTCTTTCAACCCAAGCTGTACATTGCTGTTGTACATACAGACACAAGAACGGACAACCCAGACCTGACTTTTTATGCTTGATTAGCAAATATCCATCAGCTGCCATTTCACTGTCAAATGACAGTGCCATCACTGGCTACTGAGTCAGTCTCCTTGGACAGTAGGCTAACATTTGGGCAGGGCTTAGCGGAAAAAGTCAGGCACTAGTAACAAAGTGAAAGCAAATCAGAGAAAGGTTGAAAATTTTCTGGCTAACGACAATAGCGTCTTGTGAGATCTGCTCTTATAGCCAGGGCCGAAACTAGAGGGGGGAAGGGGGGGTGCACGCCCCGGGTGACGCATCTAGGGGGGGGGGGGGGGCGCCCCCTCCCATACTGGGAACTGCTGCTCTAAGGGTTTCACTGCTGCCCGATCAAGTATTATAGACAGGTAGCGGCTGAGGCATAGTTTGCCAAATACTGGAGAATCCAACAGGAGGGAGACTGCACAAGTGCACTGAATCACTCTGCTCCCCCTGCCCACATGCACCATAAGAAGGCATTGCAGAGCCACACTTCAGCTACTGTTGCTTTGTAGCTAAGCAACAGCTGCAGTGTCACTCTGAAATGCTTTTCTATAGGACGGGCGGACGGGAGGAGCGGAGTGATTCAGCGCTAGTGCGCCTGTGTGGTCTCCCTCCTATTTGATTCTCTGGTATTTGGCAGAAGAGGCCCTGGATTTGCGGGGTTCAGATGATGCCCTGGGCTGGGGGGGGGTGCAGATAAGACCCTGGACTGGGGGGTGCAGATAAGACCCTGGGCTAGGGGGTGCAGATAAGACCCTGGACTGGGGGGGTGCAGAGGAGGCCCTGGCGTGGGGTGGAGTGCAGAGGAAGGCCTGGACTAGAAAAGGGTTGGTGTGGCAAAGACCCTGGTTTAGGAGAGGAGGAGTACAGAGGAGGCCTTGGACTAGGGGATGCAGAGGAGGCCCTGGACTAGGAGGGGAGTGCAGAGGAGGCCCTGAACTGGGGGGTGCAGAGGAGGCCCTGGACTAGCAGGGGAGTTCAGAGGAGGCCCTGGACTGGGGAGTGAAGAGGAGGCCCTGGACTGGGGGATACAGAAGTGCCCCTGGACTAGGAGGGGAGTACACAGGAGGCCCTGGACTGGGGGCTGCAGAGGAGGCCCAGGACTGGGGGATGCAGAGGAGGCCCTCGACTAGGAGGAGAGTACACAAGAGGCCCTGGACTGGGGGGGTGCAGAGGAAGCCTTGGACTAGCAGGGGAGTGCAGAGGAGGCCCTGGACTGGGGAGTGCAGAGGAGGCCCTGAATTACACAGGAGGCCCTGGACTTGAAAAGTGATGTTGGTGTGGCAAAGGACCTGGATTCGCAGGGCAGAGTGCAGGGAAGGCTTGTACTTGGGGGGAGGGGCTGTAGAGCAGACCTTGGACTCTGGATAGGGGGAGGAGGCCTCTGGATAGGGGGGTACAAGGGAGATACTGGACTAGGTGAGGGGGTGGTCCAGAGTATCTCCCTTCGACCCCCCTATCCAGATTAGGAGAGGGGGTGTCTGCAGGTCCTGGAGTAGGGCAGCAGGTGTCTGAAGGCCCTGGACTATGTGAGGGGGATTGTGGAGGCCTTCTGGACTAGGAAAGAGGGTGCCTGAAGGACCTGCCAGCTTCAGGGAGAAAGAGCCTGGATCTAAATCCTAAGGAAGAGCCTGCCTGGGCCCTAGAGGGTTGTTTTGCACTCCTGTGACCCATTTTCAGCTGAGTGTGGGCTGAAGCCTGCTGTCAGCTGACGTCACAAAGCCGGTCCAGGCTGGGGAAAGATTGCAACCATATGGTTGGGATCCACTCATATGCCTGGATCGACACCCGGCTCTGCCTCTCAGCGAGAGAGGTCCCACCTCCTCCACAGGCCAGCCCAGTGTTTCAGTGAGCATGGGGTGGAGGGGCAGAACAGAGAGCAAGAGCCTGACAGCCACCAGCTTTCAGCTTAGGGAGGTCTCCTGATTGGTCGCACTCCTGACTGACTTTTGGCAGCAGCGGGAGCCATTGGCTCTCGCTGCTGTCAATCACAGCCAGTGAGCCAACCAGGAGATGGAGTGGGCGGGCCGAGCCACAGCTCCATGTGTTAATGGACACACAGAGGCACAGGTCAGGAGCACGACTGCTTGGATGCACCCATAGCAAGCTGCTTCTGTGGGGGCAACCAGCAGGAGGGAGGGGCCGGGGGCACCGGCGAGGGACCTGGGAAGAGGAGGATCTGGGTTGCGCTGCACAAAACCATTACACAAAGCAGGTAAGTATAACATGTTTTTTTTTTTTAAACAAGACTTCAATATCACTTAAAGGTTAGCTATGTGTGGTAAAGAATATGCAATAAAACAGTTTTATTTTATTAAATTCGAGTACTGAAGTTTGTACTGACTGTCTGCTGCATACTCACTTGTGGCACAGTCATTAAAGCATATGGCCCTTTAAGGCCCTCCCACTGTTGATGCAATCTGACCACACCCACAGTTGTGGCGCAGCAATGCAATATTGCCACATACCATTTTTTTTGGGGGGGGGGTGCAAAAAATGACCAGCCCCAGGTGCTAGCTATGCCACTGTTTATAGCAGACCCCCCCCCCCATCACCTTAATATAGCTGAATACCTAAAGACATTTAATTACTAATTCTAATACACTCAGTAGTACTTAGCTGCTTCCTCCTTGCACGGTTTCTCCAGTCTGAGCGCTTTATGTCCCCTGACAATCAGAAACCTGCACAAATTAAATGTAATTGGCAGCCAGCTTCTTCCTTTTCCTCTGCTGAGCCACCAATGACGTCATGAGCCTCATCTTGTATGTGTGGCCAAATTATACAAATTACACTGCTGAGGGGAAAAAAAGACTCTCGAGATCTTACAAGATTTCAGAGAGAAATGACTGTATTGTCGTATTGTACCTGCATGAGAGGTAATGTTATAAGTGTAAAGTCGTAGGGTGCATGTAAAAGCACAAGGAGCAGTCGAAACAGTAGAGTAACAGAGAGATTAGTTTATTATTATTCTGCTTCTCCTTTCACTGTTCAATCACAGGCTGCAGCTTGTCCAAGATGACCTGGGCTCAGAGGAAGTTCATTTAAAATTGAAGGTGGTCTCTAAATTGAAGGTGGAGGTTGCATAAATGTGTTATTTTATATTTGAATTTACTATTCAGCTTTAATTGTCAAACATATGTGATGTGGTTGGCACAAACACTTGAAAGACCACTTTACATGCTGCATTACACAGGGAAGAGGGTATTATCTACCTCCAGGCACATAAGATGACAAGTTCATACACCTACAGTGCATTGTGCACTCTATGTGAGAAAATGGAAGAAGCCTAATGAGGGTGAGCTGGTATCTATTACTAGAGTTATTTCCTAAAATTTCTCTAATTTTAAACATATTGTTGTACCACAATGGGTCACTCAGTTCCACTTTTAGCTCACAGGAGTAAAGTATCCAGTCATTTCCTGATTGAAGTTCCAGCACAGTGATTTACTGGGAATTTTTTTTCCATGCTTGGGTCAGCCACAGACCTAGAGGATGTAGCTGACCCCAGATGAGTAGGCATGATCCAACCACTCTCAGGGTAAACTCTCTGCAAAACATGACGCCTAATCATGAATGCTCAGTTTGACCCACCATACATGTTTAGTCAATGGAGGGGAAGAGGAGGCAGGAGGGTAATGGTTCCTCCCCTTTGCTGTTTATCTCAAGGGGAAAATAGAGAATGGACAATAGGTCCAACCAATCCTATCCAATCCAACCTTTATCTTATAGCTGCCATCTGATGTCTATGACTAGCTATAGTGGATTTAACTTGTCTTTCCCTGTGCACTGTTTTATGAATACAGACATTAGACGCATCCACTTCTCCATTTTCTGACCCTTCTCTCAGCTCTTGATTTGCTTCTTAGCAAAGATTATTTTATGAAAAGTAAACACCAGAAGATTAGAGGAGGGATCACAATGGTAGCTCAAGAATCCGAACAATATATTGGTATTACCTTTATCTTGCATAAGAATGTCTAGTTCCTCCCGGATGCCATCGTACCAAGAGGTAATGTCTACATGGAGGGAATAGTCACAGCAGGACTTTGTATCGGCCACCTCGTGCCACTTTTCAAACGATGTCAATATGTTTGATCCAGGATCAGGAACAACATGGTCAACTGGGAAGGAATAAACATAAAATTAGCTACTTGCCTATTAGGCAGCTAATAGTTTGTATGATCACTGTTAATGACACATACAGTCAGGTCCATAAATATTGGGACATCAACACAATTCAAATCTTTTTGGCTCTATACACCGCCACAATGGATTTGAAATGAAACAAACAAGATGTGCTTTAACTGCAGACTTTCATCTTTAATTTGAGGGTATTTACATCCAAATCAGGTGAACGGTGTAGTAATTACAACAGTTTGTATATGTGCCTCCCACTTTTTAAGGGACCAAAAGCAATGGGACAATTGGCTGCTCAGCTGTTCCATGGCCAGGTGTGTGTTATTCCCTCATTATCACATTTACAAGGAGCAGATCAAAGGTCCAGAGTTAATTTCAAGTGTGCTAGTTGCATTTGGAATCTGTTGCTGTCAACTCTCAATATGAGATCCAAAGAGCTGTCACTATCAGTGAAGTAAGACATCATTAGGCTGAAAAAACAAAACAAACCCATCAGAGAGATAGCAAAAACATTAGGTATGGCCAAATCAACTGTTTGGAACATCCTTAAAAAGAAAGAATGCACCTGTGAGCTCAGCAACACCAAAAGACCCGGAAGACCACGGAAAACAACTGTGGTGGATGACCGAAGAATTCTTTCCCTGGTGAAGAAAACACCCTTCACAACCGTTGGCCAGATCAAGAACACTCTCCAGGAGGTAGGTGTATGTGTGTCAAAGTCAACAATAAAGAGAAGACTTCACCAGAGTGAATACAGAGGGTTCACCACAAGATGTAAACCATTGGTGAGCCTCAAAAACAGGAAGGCCAGATTAGAGTTTGCTAAACATCTAAAAAAGCCTTCACAGTTCTGGAACAACATCCTATGGACAGATGAGACCAAGATCAACTTGTACCAGAGTGATGGGAAGAGAAGAGTATGGAGAAGAAAAGGAACTGCTCATGATCCAAAGCATACCACCTCATCAGTGAAGCATGGTGGTGGTAGTGTCATGGCGTGGGCATGTATGGCTGCCAATGGAACTGGTTCTCTTGTATTCATTGATGATGTGACTGCTGACAAAAGCAGCAGGATGAATTCTGAAGTGTTTTGGGCAATATTATCTGCTCATATTCAGCAAAATGCTTCAGAACTCATTGGACGGCGCTTCACAGTGCAGATGGACAATGACCCGAAGTATACTGCGAAAGCAACCAAAGAGTTTTTTAAGGGAAAGAAGTGGAATGTTATGCAATGGCCAAGTCAATCACCTGACCTGAATCCGATTGAGCATGCATTTCACTTGCTGAAGACAAAACCGAAGGGAAAATGCCCCAAGAACAAGCAGGAACTGAAGACAGTTGCAGTAGAGGCCTGGCAGAGCATCGCCAGAAATGAAACCCAGCGTCTGGTGATGTCTATGCATTCCAGACTTCAGGCTGTAATTGACTGCAAAGGATTTGCAACCAAGTATTAAAAAGTGAAAGTTTGATGGATGATTGTTAATCTGTCCCATTACTTTTGGTCCTATAAAAAGTGGGAGGCACATATACAAACTGTTGTAATTCCTACACCGTTCACCTGATTTGGATGTAAATACCCTCAAATTAAAGCTAAAAGTCTACAGTTAAAGCACATCTTGTTTGTTTCATTTCAAATCCATTGTGTTGGTGTATAGAGCCAAAAAGATTAGAATTGTGTTGATGTCCCAATATTTATGGACCTGACTGTATGTAAGGATACTTTCCAGTTAAGACTGAAAATTGAAGAGAAATATTTTTTTTTTGTGATTAGCTATTATTGTTGCCTGTCACCCTTGGCGAGATTTCCCCATAGTTCTTATCCTGGGACAAGAAGTAATAGTAAATCTCTCCAATGGGGACAGAACTAGCAACGAAAACAAAAGTTGGGTTTCTTCCATTTCCCATAATTTTTGTCCTGGTGTCATCTGGACAGGAAGTGTGGGAAAAATCCCCAAAACACAGGCAGCAATTAAAACCCAAGAGAAGCTGTAAACCTAACCCTTAAAGTGTAACAAAAATCAAAACTTTTTTTTTAGTTTTGGATAGAGTGGAGATGGATTAGAACACCTGTAAGATTTTTGTTACTGTCTGTGCCCCCTCTGTGCCCCCTCTCTATTTGTCCTATTTACCATTTTCATTGACAGGAAAAGTAAAAGAAAATCCCAAATTTTGGGTTGTCCCCAGAAATGTAATAGAGGGGAAATCTTCCAATGGGGACACTAGTTCTGGTGAGCTGGGGGTCTCCAAGGGATTCCCTTAATTTGCAGGGATTTCCTGTTACATCCTGTTTGGCTATGGAAGTGACAGGAAGTGAAGGGAAATCGCCACAATGGGACACAGATAGCAAAAAAATAATATCTGACAGGAGTTATAACCCTCTATCCAAAATGGAAAAAAAGTTTTGCCTATAGTTCTACTTTAAGCTGGCCATGCAATTGTATTGTACAATTTTCCTTTAGATTTACCAAAATTCATATAATATGAAGTCAAACCTAAACAACACTTTCAATTTGTATCCAATCAGGCAGGCCTTTGCCCTTGTTGAACGCACTGGTTACTACTGGTGGTTACAGCTGCCAGCAGTAATCGCGTGCAGAAAATCCAACAAGCTGGTTGTCTTGAAGTCAATGGATGGATTCACTTCAGTACAGCCAGCCTGGCAGCTGAACTGGCAGAGATTGGATCCATCTATGGCCGGCTTTATGCTTTTCCTTGGTCTGGCAGGCTCCAGCGCTGTTTTCTTCTACCCAAAGCTCCAGGCTGTGGGCAATCCTTCAGCCTCACCACATACAGTGCAGGGCTATTAACCCTTCACTGTATGTGGAGGAGGCAAACATATAAAAGGGCCCAAAGTGCCTTAGAGAGGCAGCAGCATTGGGCTGGTCGCATGGATGAAGGGGACGTGCCAGAGCCAGGAGTAGTACACCATACCCTGCACCCCAATACTAAACAAACATTTAGGTGCGGCAGAAGGGGGAAGTTAATCTAATTCCCAGAGCTAAGCTTTATATAACTTTAAATTTAGAACCAGTGAGCAGGTAGGTGGTTTTCCTAAATGAGCTTTATTGAGAAAGATTTATGTCTGTCTATATATTTATAGTTGCAGAGCAGGCCATCTGACCCTGAAAAAGCTGAATGTATGGTAATAATTATTACAATTTACTTACTGATCATAGTAGTTCCTCCAGTTACAGCTGCCTTAGTGCCTTGGTAAAAGTCATCTACTGTTGTCATGCCCAGGTAGGGCTTCTGAAGATACGTGTTGACATCAATACCACCAGGAATAACCATACGTCCATTGGCTTCAATCGTTTTCACTCCTCCTGGAACAATAAGGTTTTCCCCAATTTGTCTGGAAAGAAAAACAAAAACATGTAGGACGTTATTTACTAAAACTGGAGAGTGCAAAATCTGGTGCAGCTCTGCATATAAACCAATCAGCTTCCAGGTTTTTTTGCCAAAGCTTAACTGGATAAGGTAAAGTTAAAAGCTGATTGGCTCCCATGCACAGCTGCACCAGATTCTGAGTGCTCCAGTTTTAGTAAATCTCCCCCATACTGTCATGAGCGTTGTTAGAGTAAAATAGCAATTGAGCATAAAGTTATCAGAACTCTATAAATGGACTAATGAAGGAAAGCTAAGCATGATGAGCTTACACCTTCAAAAATCAGTCAGCAATGGCAGCTCTATTATTTCTCTCCTATAAAGTTTCTTTCACGTCCAAACTTTTTTTCTTTATTTAAATCAGCACAAGGTACTTAAAGTGATTGAGAAGTATTTCCTTATGCTGCCAGCCATGGTTTTAGTTGAAGTCCTCTGTCCTCTTATCCAGCCCTACCCCTGCAGCCATAATCTTCCAGTGCGATGGGGGTTAATACAAGCACTTGACCTGTCACAGGTACTCATCATGCCTGTCCTTTCCACCCCTACCTTCATTCATACAAGCTGTACTATAGCTTCCATCAATGAAAAGCAATATATGAATGGAGGAGGTGGACCTTCTACTTATCTGCTGTCCTTAATTCATAGATTGCTTTTCGTTAATAGAAGCTAGCTTTTATGAACAGAGGAGATGGGCGAAAAGGGCAGGCATAGTTGGCACTCAGCTCTGTTAACCCCTGCAGCACCAAAAGATTATGGGTGGGGGGTGCTGAATCAGAGGACTTGGGATTTCAACTAAACCAGCAGCCAGCAGTACAGGGAACATGTCACATTGACTGTCCCTTGTGCTGATTTTTTGTATTAAGTTTTGACTAACCTTAGGCTTTAATAGTCATTTTTGTATGGATATTTAACACAATACTGTGAGACATTTGTCTCACACCCAGGGACACATTATTCCAAAAAGTATAGTGGGGAAAATAATTATTTGATCTCCTGAAGATTTTGTAAGTTTGGCCACTTACAAAGAAATGAAGAGTCTGTAATTCTTTTCATAGGTGTATTTTAAATGATAGGGACGGAATATCAACCAAAATAAAGAAAAAAACACATGATACAAATGTTATAAATTGAAATGCAGTCCAGTGAGTAAAATAAGTATTTGATCCCCTACCAACCAACAATAATTCTGGCTCCCACAGACTGGCTACAGTATGTACTTATGTGGTACACGGATTAGTCCTGTCAATTCAAGAAGGTGCTCCTAACAACAACTAAAAGACACCTGTCCACAGAATCTCTTTCTTCCATTTAAACCTCACCATCATGGGCAAGACCGAAGAGCTGTCAAAGGACATCAGGAACAAGATTGTAGAACTGCACAAGGTTGGAATGGGGTACGAGACCATCAGCAAAAAGCTTCGGGAGAAGGAGACAACTGTTGGAGCGATTATTCGCAAATGGAAGAAATACAAAATAACCATCAATTGCCCTCTGTATGGAGCTCCATTCAAAATTTTGCTTCACGGGGTAAGGATGATCATGAGAAAAGTGAGGGATCAGCCCAGAACTACACTAGAGGAGCTTGTGAATGATCTCAAGGCAGTTGGGACCACAGTCGCCAAACAAACCATTGGTAACACAATACACCGCCATAGACTGAAATCCTGCAGCGCCCGCAAGGTCCCCCTCCTCAAGAAGGCACATGTACAGGCCCATCTGAAGTTTGCTGATGAACATCTAAATGATTCAGAGAAGTATTGGGAGAAAGTGCTGTGGTCAGATGAGACCAAAATTGAGCTTTTTGACATTAACTCGACTCGCCGTGTTTGGAGGAAGAAAAATGCTGACTATAACCCCCAAGAACACCATCCCTACAGTCAAGGACTGTAGATGGGTCGTGGATGGGTCTTCCAGCAGTAAAATGACCCAAAACATACCGCCAAGGCCACAAAGGAGTGGCTCAAGAAGCACATTAACGTCATGGAGTGGTCTTGCCAATCTCCAGACCTTAATCCTGTAGAAAATCTATGGAGGGAGCGGACACTGCGAGTTGCCACGCAACAGCCAAGAAACCTTAAGGAGCTAGAGAAGATCTGTAAAGAAGAGTGGACCAAAATCCCTCCTGAGATATCTGCAAACCTGGTAACCAACTTCAATAAACGTCTTATCTCTGAGCTTGCCAACAAGGGTTTCTCCACCAAGTACTAAGTCATGTTTTGCTTGGAGATCAAATACTTATTTTACTCACTCAACTGCAACTCAATTTATAACATTTGTATCGGGTTTTTTTTCTGTATTTTTGGTTGATATTCTGTCTCTATCATTTAAAATACACCTATGGTAAAAATTATAGACCCTTCATTTCTATGTAAGTGGGCAAACTTACAAAATATGCAGGGGATTAAATAATTATTTCTCATTCGTTCATTGACAGACACAGCCTTCTTTATTCAGAACGGTAGGGTTATATCATTTCCGCAGAAGTAAGACTAGGCAGAACAAAAAAACAAACCCTGGCTACACCCATGGGCTGTCCTCCATAAGTATATAACCCCCTCCCTGCTCTAGGTATTCAGTTTTTTTCTGCCTAATCAGGAGTAAGGACCTAGTTCCCTGCTGGGATCTCTAGTCTTGGGAATTTTTTTGTTGTTTATTATTTTCTTTTTTTTCTGGATTTTTTCCGATGAGATCTACAGTCAACAGCCGGGCTGGGCGATGGGCTGGACGATTGATCCAGTGGTCACCCCAGTCTGGCCAGCGCGCATGCGCAGACCACAGCTATGCAGTAGGTTGGCCACGACATAGCCCACTGGACAGTGGCTGGCCCTGCGAGTTAAACGTCTTGCTAGGTCGCATACAACCGGGTCTCGGCCTGTGTCGCACTGTTCCTCATGGCCGACAGCCCCCCACTTCGGTGGCGAGGAGGATCTGTCTGGGAGCGTTACCCGTGCTTTTTGCTATAGAGGTAAGTAAGGGATCCCCTCTTCTCCTTCCCCGGTGTGGTGTGGGGCGCGGGTACTCCTTGGGGTGGTCGGTCCCTCCGGGGTTCTCCTCCACCCCACTCCCCCCCATCCTGGGTGAGGCTCAGGCTCCCGCCCTAGGGGCTTTGGGACATCGTTCCCCCTTTCCCCCTTTCCACCTTGTTACTGGGGGGGCATCCAGGGTTGGGCCTGGGAGGTGAGTGGCTGCCGTAATTTAGGTCGCGAGTTTGTGGCCTACCAGGTGGGGGGGGCGGTCTTGCAGCCGGCGGCTGAAAATTTAGGCCGCGACTGTGCGGCCTACAGCACTCGCGGCCGAAAATTTAGGCCACGACTTTGCGGCCTACCACACTCGCGGCTGGTGGCTGAAAATTCAGGCTGCGGCTTTTCGGCCTACTGGCTGGAGGTCCGAAAGTTTTGGCCGCGGCCTTGCGACCTTCGACCGGCTGTCCCGTCCCACCGTGGGCCGCTTGCTCGCGGTGGTCGGCCAAAATTTAGCCCACGGCTTTTGCGGCCTACTAGGCCGCATTTTTGTACCTATTAGGCCTCCTGGATCGGCGCCCCTGTGAGGGGCCCCGGTTTGTGCCCCTGTGAGGGGCTCCGGTCTGTGCCCCCGTGAAGGGCCCCGATATGTCCCCCCTGTGAGGGGCCCCAGGAATGTGCCCTTGGTGAGGGGCTCCGGTCTGTGCCCCCCGTGAGGGGCCTCGGTGTTTGCCGCCGGCGAGGGCCCCCGGTATTTGCCCCCTGTGAGGGGCCCCGGTATTTGGCCCCTGTGAGAGGCCCTGGTTTGCACCCCTGTAAGGGCCCCTGGTTTGCACCCCCTGTGAAGAGCCCTGGTTTTTGCCCCCTGTGAGGGGCCCCCGGTCTGCGCCCCCTGTGAGGGGCCCCGGTATTTCCCCCTGTGAAGGGCTCCAGTATTTGCCCCCTGTGAGGGACCCCAGGAATGTGCCCTTGGTGAGGGGCCCCAGTCTGTGCCCCCTGTGAGGTGCCCCGGTATTTGCCCCCTGCGTGGGGCCTCGGTATTTGCCCCCTTTGAGGGGCCCCGGTGTTTGCCCCCTGTGAGGGCCCCCGGTATATGCCCCCTGTGAGGGGCCCTGGTATTTGGCCCCTGTGAGGGCCCCTGGTTTGCGCCCCCTGTGAAGGGCCCTGGTTTTTGCCCCCTGTGAGGGGCCCCCGGTCTGCGCCCCCTGTGAGGGGCCACGGTATTTCCCCCGGTGAGGGGCCACGGTATTTCCCCCGGTGAGGGGCCACGGTATTTCCCCCGGTGAGGGGCTCCGGTATTTGCCCCTGGTGAGGGCCCCCGGTATTTGCCCCCTGTGAGGGGCCCCGGTATTTGCCCCCTGTGAGGGGCCCCAGTTTGCACCCCTGTGAGGGGCCCTGGTTTGTGCCCCCTGTGAAGGGCCCTGGTTTGTGCCCCCTGTGAAGGGCCCTGGTTTTTGCCGGCTGTGAGGGGCACCCAGGGTGCACCCCCTGTGAGGGGCCCCGGTATTTGCCCCCTGTGAGGGGCCCCGGTATTTGCCCCCTGTGAGGTGCCCCAGTCTGCGCCCCATCAGGGGCTCTGTTTTGTGCCCCCTGTAAAGGGGCCTTGGTCTGTGCCCCCTGTGAGAGGCCTCTGTCGACATCCCATATGAGGACCTCGGACGGGGGGGGTTCCAGTTGGTGGCCCCCTCACCTTGTGTTTTTTGGGGTAGCGCTTAGGCATATAGTATATGGCACCCCTGCCCTCCCCTCCCCCCATGTCTCCTATCTGACTCTGAGGACGTGGCCCACCTTGCAGGGTGGTGACCACGCTCCCTATATTGTCAGTGAGTGAGGATGACTGCAGTAGGGCACGAAAAAGCGCTGGTTATCGCACTTATTACATCTGTGCAGGAACCTTTCAAGATGGGGATGCAGCAGTGGCTGCGGCGGAGAGCCGATACCTCATAAGCCGTCTTGTGAGGCGAAAGCGTTCCCTTTTCCCTCTTATCTTGACAATATTGTTCTTAAAGACTGGGAGGGTCTAGAGTGCATTTGTGTTTCTAAAAAAAAAAAAAAAAAAAAATGCTTGCTGTGAGGTACCCATTTGGGAATTCCCCTGCCTTTGCTGCATTGCCGGACCTATGGTCTAGGCACTGCAGTATGTCAGCTACGCCTCTTGGCCGTAGTTCCCCTGGTTTCTGAGCTTCTAAAGTCTCCTCAGTGGTATTTAGACAGATATTTTTGGGGCTACCCTGGGTGTCAATACTTCCAATGGGCGTCTACTGCCGGACCGCTTGCTGTTCTCCACGGGGGATGTGCAAGCTCCGTTGCTGCAGAGTGTGGTTGTCACGGTTCCCGTGTCGGGAACAGTTTAAAGCCCTGACCTGCCTTGTGTGGGTACAGAAGGTCAGGATGGAGTCTGTTAGCACAGCGGTAGCACGCCTTTATCACGGGGACCTTCTGGTTTCTATCAACATCACAAATGCTTGTTTATGCATTTCGTTATGTGCCCGACTCCAGCACTTCCTCCGTTTTGCTGTGAGTGATCAGCGCATGATCATCGCATAGTCTGGCCTCCACTCCTCGAGTATTCGCGAGGTGTTGGCCCCGGATCGGGCGTGGTTGCATCTGTGGGGGTTTGCAGTCCTGGCTGCCTGGACGATCTTCTTCTGCCACTCCTCGGCTACCCCGAGGGGCAATGTAGTTTCTATATAGACCTTGACTGATTTCAGTAGGCATCTATACTATCTGAAGTCTGCTTGGGCCCTTCCAGAACGTCAGATTATCTAAGCCTGAGCTTCAGCTCTGGCCAGCATGTTTTCTTCTCTTGGACAAACTCCAGAAGTTGCATGCCGCGTTTTTTATTTTTATGTCCGCGGCAGGTAGACCCTCTGCGGACCTGCGTGTGGGTGTTGGGTCTGAGAGTTTCTACCTTTTTGAAACAATTCCTTTTGCGTAGTTCCATACAAGCTCCCTTCGGGGAGATCGTGGCATGGGACAAATGCCCGAGGTCTCCAGACAATCGGATTTGGCTGAGTTAGGAAACCAGGGTTCCCTGGTCTGGTGGCTCGCTCTCGGGTTCTTCGGCGGGATAAATCCTTTCTCCCCTTGTATTAAACAGGGTGACCATCAATGCCAGTCGGTCCAGGTAGGATGTCCTGGGACTGAGCTCTGCTCAGGGTCATTGTACGCTGGTAGAATCCGGACTGCCGGGTAATATCCTGGAACTTTGAGCAATCAGGCTAAATCTGGATCATGGACGGATCGACTTCGGGGGCTCCCGGTATGGTTCTAGTCGGACAAGGCAACCAGGATGGCTTATGCCCTTCGCCAGGGTGGGTCAAATAGGATGTGGCGGCCCTGGCTGTTTTCCCGATGGGCAGAACATTTCGTCTGGCCCTTTTCCGGTGTATGCATTCCAGGAGTGGCATGCTGATGGGCGGATACCTCAGTTGGCGAGGGTTGGACCACGGATGGGCCCTTCACCTGGCCGTGTTTCTTCATGTTTGTTCCCGCTGGGACACTTATGAGGTAGTTCTCTTGGTGTCCTGGTTAAACTGGACGGTACCAAGATTTCTGGTAAGGTCACGGGTTGCTCTGTCAGCTCTGGTGTCCCATGGGGCCAGTGACGTTTCCCTATGCCTTTCTTCCTCTCCAGCTTCTGCTGTGGCTTTTACGCAGGATCACGGCTGCAGGGCTTCCGATCATTCTATTATCCCCGGATGGATCCAGTCGGTCTGGGTATGCCGACCGGGTGCGCCTGGTCGCCAGCATTCCTTGTCAACTGCCTCTCAAGAAGGATCTATGGTCCCAGGGCCGTTCTTCCATCCTGCCTTATAGTCACTGGTTTTAACGGCCTGGCTGTGTTGAGCCAGGTGCGGCAATTCCGACACTGTTTATGGCTAGGGAGTCCATCTTTTAGGGGGTTTTAATCTCCGGGTGCGTAGAGCGCATATATCCTGGTGTGAATCACCGGGCATTCATCCTTGTTCTTTCTAGGTGGCTCCAATTCCGACCCCCATTTTACGGGGGCTTTAGCAGGAAGGCGCCTCGAGTATCATCGAGGGCCAGGTGACATGGGCCCTGGGACAGGACCCGGGTCCCCAAACACTTTTTATGACAATTCCAAGCATATAAGCCTTTAAAATTAGCACTTTTGATTTCTCCCATAGACTTTTAAAGGGTGTTCTGCGGCTTTCGAATTTGCCACGAACACCCGAATTGTTCGCTATTCGACTTACGTTCGTCTCGAACATCAGGCTCATCCTTACTCACAGGGTGTCGAAAAGGATGGCGTTATCTTCTCGTTCACCTTACCCAGGTTTAGGCGGGGCTTCGCCCTTTTCTATAGTTTCGTCCCTGGGTTTCCATTTGAACAAGGACATTGTGTTTCCTTTCTTGTGTCCCTGGCAACACATCCCAAGGAATTTGCTTTATCTGCACGGGAAGTGGTTTGGGGGAATCGGTTGTATTTGCCAGACACTGAGTCTTCTGGAGGTCAGGCTCTCTGTACTCACGGACAGGCCAAGAAAGGGGCTGTCTGCTTCTTCTGCGACTTTCTTCTGGATAGATCAGACAGATGATGACTCTGGGCTATTCTGTCAGGAATCGGGGAGCTTAGTGCGCCTTGGGCCTTCTTGGGCGTTCGTGGCGCATTTATGAAGTGGATGGGTTGGCATCTGTGTGTGCCTTTTTTGGCCGCAAGCTTTTTGCAGGCTGTTGTTAAGAGGGTCTAATCCCTCTTGAAGGGGTATCATTCAGGTTGGGTTCCAGCTTGTCCTGTGTGAAGCTCCTGTTACCTGGTTGGTTTTTGTGTTAGCCTTGGGATTTTTTGCTGTCCCACCCCTCATGTTCAGCACTGCTTTGGGATGTCCCTACCGTTCAGAATTAAGAAGGCTATGTCTGTCAATGAATGAATGAGAAAATATGATTTTTTTACTTACCGTAAAATCCGTTTCTCTGAGTCCATCGACAGACACAGCACCCACCCCTCTATGGAGTCTTTTGATACTTCTATTACTGCTTGCTACTAAACTGAATACCTAGAGCAGGGAGGGGGTTATATACTGACGGAGGACAGCCCATTGTTTTTTTGTTCTGTCTAGTCCTACTCCTGCGGAGATGATATAACCCTACTGTTCAGAATAAAGAAGGCTGTGTCTGTCAATGAACTCCCCACTGTATGTAGGCAAAAAAAGCATACCCAAGATACACCCAAATTACACAGATCAAAAATAATTAATATGCAAAATATAATCAGCTATACCAAAGAGTGCTTTTCTTCACCAATGATTTTCCTTTATATCAGCTTTCCAAAATGTAAATAATTTTAAGGGTTGAAAACCTTCCAGCAATGCAAAGTCTGCAGGCTCCCTCACTGGTGACAATGCCTTCACCTGTTTTTTTTTTTGGAAGCAAGCAGAAGTCCATCCATTCCGGGATATGCCAAACTTGTACACTAAGCTGCGCATGTGCTAACTCGTAACCCCAGCCTGTTGCTTTGCATTCCAATACCCTTGTAGGTTTTACCCATTCTTCATACTCTATCCATAATCAGATAAAAAATGTTTTTTTGCTTTAGCTATAATAAGACAAAGGGTGGGTAGAATTCCACAATGGAGGTAAAGTATTATCATTAAACAGAGTTCCTTCTGCTGAGGTTTTTTCGTTCACTTACTTAATAAGGCCATCTTCGAGGTAAACATCTGCATAAAAGGACTGGTCATCATTAATAATTCTCCCACCTTTAATAAGAAGTCGGTCACTCTGAAAAACAAAACAAAAAAAAAAACACTTACTGACAAAGATTAATGTATTTTTGCAAGAAGAAAGACTAAATAAGACGTGTGCCAATTTGGCTACCTTCATGTTTATGGACTGCTCCAGCCAATCGGATCTCAAATACTTTATACAAACAGTCCAGTTCTGTCCCCACTGCAGTATACTGGCACCTTTGAAGATAGTAATGTTATTTGCCTTTAAATGCAGTGTCCTTAGTTAGTTTTCTATGTTGTTTTACAGCTAGACAGTAGCCAGCTTGTGCTTTTGTTTATATTTTCTGCGCTCGGTATGGTTTTTCCTAAGCTCAGGGCATTCATTATTTCTGCCTGCTCCATTAGTTGGTGTTAGAAGTAACAATATCTGAGTTATAAAAATGTATCCACCCCAGCCAATCACTGAGGGTGTGCATAGGGAAGGTGGAAAATGGAGCAAACCTTTTAGAGGGTTCTTTCTTTTCTTATTAAACAAACTGTCATAGAGTCATTGGAAATAACTTTGCTGCTCTTAAAGGGCCTACAACAACACTACTAGAAAACCTGAGCTTTTTTGATTTTTTGGGGTATCCTGCACTCCTAACCCTCTCTCCCTGACATTTATTCATCAATAATTCTCATTGCCCATTACAAAATACCCACTTACATACGCCAATCCACAACCAAGCATGGCAATACCTTGCCGGCAACAAAAACCACACGAAGAGTTTAACAACTTTCTGCAGGACAAACTCACCTTTAGTAAACTGCCCCCTTTGCTCAAATGGGAAAAGGACATAGGTAACTCATTCACCGGTTCTCAACGGTTAGCAGCTCGTCATACCCCCTTTAAGGCCACTCGATCTACTAATCTACGGGAACTGACTCACAAAATCAGTCTCAGATGGTATAAAACTCCATTTGTTCTGAACAAAATGCATCCATCCACCTTGCCTCTATCTTGGAGGGAATGTGGCGAACCAGGCACTTTAGTCCATATCCTTTGAGAATGCACCAAACTTTCTAACTTTTGGGCGAATTTATCTCAGATTATTGGCACTGTCACTAATTTATCTCTAAACCTCTCTCCAGAACAAGCCCTACTTAACATTGATTTTGACACTTTTCCTTATCACTTTCAACACATTGTTATTGTCATTTTAGTAGCAGCCAGACTGGTAATAGTGCATCATTGGCAGTCAAATGAATCCTCCCCTCAAAACGAGGTGATTACACTAACTTGTATCCACGTCACCTATGAATGCATGTTACCCGCTAGTGAAGGTGGCCTACGAAAGGCGGACAATCATTGGTCTTGTTGGTTTCACTGGTACACAAAATGATACACTTTCTATTCTAAGGGCTTTCTTCTCTTTCCTCTAATGTTTTTGTATTTAACAATGCCAGGCTGGCATTGTCATTCTTAAATAATTTGTATCCACTTGCTGCAGATCTGTTATGTCACACTTTTTGTGATTGTATGCTTTGTGTTACTGTTCAATTTGCTTCTTTTTTTCACGTGAAAAATTTTCAATGAAATAGTATTGGAATTTAAGGTATAAGCCCCAGGGCTGTCATCATGAACCTGGTTTCACTACCTAAACAATCAATTACTTTAAGCAAGCATCAAGGATGGGAATTTAGGCTTTTCAGACCCACTGGTTGCATGCTTGTTCTAGGTCAGTAACTCACTAAATAGTGAAGACAGGATTTGGATGACACCACTTTTCAAACATGGAAAAGAAATGGCAGGTCCCATATTCCTGCCCTTGTTTAAAATAAGATGACTGTACTAAGCAGCTAGGAATGTCAGCAAACATTATAAACATATTATAAGGTGTGACTTTTTTACTAACATTAGGCAAAGTAAGCATTTTATAAAAAATTCAGAGTTGGCCATGCTGGCCTTACATTGGACAATTTTGCTTTTAATATAAACAATGATGGCCATGAGCTAAAAGATCTCCAGAAATCTAGGTACGTGATCCTGCGCAGGAGAGCCGCCTTTGCCGTCGTATATGAAGGTTATACAGTCAGCAAGTGGTTAAAGTGGTCATAGGAGACTAAAATTTAATTTCTTGGCCCCAACACCAAACAATATGTCTTGCGGAAATCCGAAACAGCTCACCATCCAAATAACACCATTCCTACAGTAAAGCGTGGAGGTGGTAATATCCTATTATGGGTGTGTTTCTCTGCAGCAGGGACTGGAGCACTTGTCAGGATAGAAGAAAAAATGTATGGGGCAAAATACCAAATTATTGAAGAAAATCTGCTGACGAAAGTTGTCAATGGGAATATCCTAACTGTGGGCACCTGGCTGTGACAGCTTACGGCTTCACAGCTGGGTGCCCACTGCACATGCGTGAGCCGCGCTCCCTTTTGTGAATGGTGTTGTGTCCCAGAAGATTGCGGGGAGGGAGGGGGACATGAATGTCCGCTCGGATCGCCCTTTGCACCAAAAATACAATCTGCATCAAAAATAAAAAAAATGCTACCCTGTTGATAAACACGCCCTTATGTTTTACAAAGTACAGTACTCATTTATTTTTCCAGAAAGGTTTCCATCTCAATGGATAAAATCATTTATCTTTAAAGACAAAGGAAGCAAAGCACGCAGAATAAGCTCCATAATGGGGACAGTTGGGTCTGAACAGTGCCAGGGAAGTGTCAGCAACACATTATGCAAGACGCTTTCACAGACGTACTTAACATCTTTTCACATTTCCAAACCTGCTCCCTATTTACCATCAGAGACTGGGCCCCCCCATGTGTTGTCAGTATAATGAAAGCTTATGTGAAATGATCCACCCAATAAGGTGAAAATGTATTTTATATAAAGCGTCTGATGGCCCTGGGCACCGGAATAATTCAAGATAAAATAAGAAATTCTACTACACCAGTAGCTGTAAATATTGTGTCACTCAATGAATAAAATACGTATGATTAATAGCACATTACTGCCCTGTAGAGATATTTTAAACCACAATTAGCCCCCGGTCACACTATATCCGACTTCAATTGAAATTGCACGATTTCAATGCCGCATGTCTGTGCGACTTCAGTTACGACTTGGCTGACATCTGTGCGATTTCATGCACAGATGTCTATGCAAGTCACACCTACAATCGTCAAAAATACTGCAGGAACGTCTTTTTCACATCGGTGCGGCACCGCAAAGTGGGCGTTGCACCGATTTGAACAGTTCCATTGCCGACAATAGCGTGCGACTTGTCATGTGATTCGGACCTATCAAATCACATGACAAGTTACACCAGTGTGACCTGGGGCTTACTCAGCACTGGAAGTCAATTACATAATCTATGTCACTTTCCTATTAATAAGACTCGTATGAAGTGATGTAGTATACTCTCAAAGGGTAAATGTGTCTTTTTGAACGCTTATAAATTTTTTTTCTTTTAAATAAGGAACCTAATGTACTGCAAAATACAGTTCAGTACTACTACATTTTAATAAAATGCCACTAAACAATATTGTTATTCTCCAAAACTCATCCGGTACTTAAAGTGTTACTAAACCCAGGACCCTGCATTCACTATATCTGGTCTCCCACAGTACACAGGACATAGAAATGGAATTATTTTAGTAAATATAAACTGCTAAATACCTTTTCTCATCAGTGTCTGGTTAAGGCTTGTAGGGGAGTATTCATTCTACTCTTATTGTCCTATGAGGCTGCAGGACCCCTGACCCTCTGTCTGAACAGTGCTGATTGGCCCTGTGCTGATCACATGCACTCTCCCAAGGAAAAAAAAAAAATCTTGCAATGCACACCAAACTGAGCATGTGCACAGTGACTCCAAAGGCTCAGTTCTGTCAAGAGATGGATTGGGGACAGTGGAAGAAGGGGAGGATCAGAGAAGACAGGATCAAACAGCCTTTTTACACAATGCGGAGGATTAACCCCTTAGGTTCCACAGTGATTATAACAAGCATGCTTTACTGCATATACAGACTGATTTTACTGTTGTGGGTTTAGTAACATGTTAATGGCTCTGTAATCTATTTTTCATGAAATAGTTTCTTCCTGTGTTTTTCTGCCACCTCTGCAAGCTCCTGAACCTCTCCTTTTCCCCTCATTTCCATTTTTGAAACAATCAGTATACATTAGTTGCGGCCATGTGCAAAGTGCACTGCTCTATCCCATAGTCCCACAGCCCATCTCTGGAGCGAGCAAGAGAGGGTGGCTACAATTCTACATACAGAGGGACCATGGAGAACAAACGTAGCCACCCTACAACAGGAAGTCAAATCACAGCAGCAAAAAATATAATAACTGAGATTTGGAGGAGGCTGAGAGCAATAGAAGGATTTTTTGTTAGTCCATACATACTTCAATAAGGCCCCTTTCACACTGGGGCGGTTTGCAGGCGTTATTGCGCTAAAAATACCACCTGCAAACCGCCCCTAAACAGCCTCCGCTGTTTGTTCAGTGTGAAAGCTCGAGGGCTTTCACACTGAAGTGGAGCGCTGGCAGGACGGTAAAAAAAGTCCTGCCAAACGCTTCTTTGGAGCGGTGAAGGAGCGGTGTATTCACCGCTCCTAAACCGCTCCTGCCCATTGAAATCAATGGGACAGCGCGGCTATACCGCGGTAATACTGCGCTGTACGAGCGGATTTAACCCTTTTTCGGCCGCCAGCGGGGGTTAAAACCGCACCGCTAGCGGCCGAATACAGCCGCAAAAACAACGGTAAAACAGCGCTGAAAATAGCGCTGTTTTACCGCCGACGCCCCACCGCCCCAGTGTGAAAGGGGCCTAAAAGTTTATTTTTTAAACCAGAGATTAATGTCACTTTAAATGTCACTTTAAATGGAAACTCTGTTCCCAGTGGTTGGCCATTGGATCTGCTCAATACACAGAAGGGGAAGGGATGGTGGGGAGGGGGGGGTTAGGAGACGCAAAGGCGAAGGGACATGGTAATATCATATGTCCCCAACCTCCAGAAGCCTGGTGGTGACCCCCAGAGCCTGGAAGGGCTGACATTCCTCCTCAGAGTGCAGGTTACTAGGAATGGTGGGTGTAGTGCAAGGTGAAAAGATTGGGCGCCAGTCACTCTTAAAATTGAACAAATAAGAGTTTTATTTCTCTTAACAAGAACAGGGGGAGAAAGGGGTAGGGCACCCTTAGGCAAATGGGATAGCAAATTGGCAGACTCCCTGGACAAAAATAGAACTAGGCAGACAGCAATACAGAAAAAGAAGGGCCTTTAAGCTAAATGCAGCGATCTGTATCTTGTAGCAACTGCTGTCTCCTATAGCAACAACTTTACTCACAGTATCCCACTGTAGATCCTCAAGCTTAGCTCCCGGCTACCTGCTGGTCTTCTCAAGCTTCACGCACAGCTACCCACTGTATTCTTTAGCCCTCATGCACACGGGCTGTTAAAAAAACGTTATGAAAACGCCAGTATCTTTGCAGTGATTTTTTTAAACTTTTTTCAGCTTTTTTCAGCGTTTTTGCAATAGCGGTTTTTAGCGTTTTTGAGCGTTTTTGAGCGTTTTTAAGTGTTTTTCCGCGTTAGCGTTTTTGAGCGTTTTTTTTTTTTTTCAAATTTTTTTTTTTTCAATGGATCAAAAATGCTAAAAAACGTTGGTGAATGACGTTTTTGAGCGTTTTTGAGCGTTTTTCAGCGTTAGAGCGTTTTTACAGCTGAAAACCGTCTTTCAGAACCCACTGGTCCTGGGTTTTTTTTACAGCTTAAAAACGCCTATGCCACTTGCAGCTCAAAAACGCCTAGGTGGGCATGAAGCCATAGACTAACATAGACAGGCCTTTTTAAGCTGCAAAAAAAGCTCAAAAAAGCAGCTGTAAAAACGTCCGTGTGCATGAGGACTAAAGGATGGGTTCCTCGAACTCACAGCTACCCGCTGGATCTCTCAAGCTTCACTCACAGCTACCCGCTGTATTCTTCAAGAATGGGTTCCTCAGACTCACAGCTACCCGCTGGACTTCTCAAGCTTCACTCACAGCTACCCGCTGTATTCTTCAAGAATGGGTTCCTCAGACTCACAGCTACCCGCTGGACTTCTCAAGCTTCACTCACAGCTACCCGCTGTATTCTTCAAGGATGGGTTCCTCAGACTCACAGCTACCCGCTGGACTTCTCAAGCTTCACTCACAGCTACCCGCTGTATTCTTCAAGGATGGGTTCCTCAGACTCACAGCTACCCGCTGGATCTCTCAAGCTTCACTCACAGCTACCCGCTGTATTCTTCAAGAATGGGTTCCTTGGACTCACAGCTACCTGCTGGATCCCTCAAGTTTTACTCACAGCTACCCGCTGGATCCCTCAAGTTTTACTCACAGCTACCCGCTGTACTTCTCTTCAAGCCTTACTTACAGCTACCCGCCATATGTCTTGGATGAGTTCTCTCCTGGCGCTTTCCCAACACTTCATAGTTCCCAGCTGATGAAGAGTCTGCTCTGGTACTCCTTCAAAACTCCATCCCTTTGAAACCCATCTCCGGCAACAAGAGTGGTTGACCCTCTGGCAACTTCTTCTCCAATGTCTCCTGGCAAAGATCAGGCTCCCCTTGGGCTGAGCCCCTTTACACGTGGCTAGGTCTTAGGCTTCAGACTTCTGCTGCTGCTTCACACACACCCACCCAGCCCGGGTGGAAAGAACCCTGATCACCTGACTCTCTCCAAATAAATAGACTATCCCATCAGCCTCAGCGGCCAACAGTGATGATACTTCATGTTCTGTGTGACATTTGAGCTTTTCATTTTCAAGGCATAATGCCTGTACAATGCAGCTAAAAGCATCTGCTCCTCAAGGAGTTTGAACTTTTTTTCCTGCCTGTTAACGCCTCCCCTCCATGTCAGCCCATTGCACACAAGTTTTAGGAGTTTAGTGGCAGGAAAGTTTACAGGCAGAAAAAAAATCCAAAGATTTACATTTCCAATTTCTTTGGATTTTTTTCTGCCTGCTGCCTGTAAGCTGCCCTACCACTAAACTTCTGAAACCGCATAGCGTTCCTTGGCCAATGGCCATGAATGAACACATAGGCCAACATGGAGGGGGAAGAGGTAACAGGTAGAGAAAAAAAAAGCTCAAAAGAGCTAAAACACCTGGAGAAGCAGCTGCTTTGAGCTGTGTATGAGGCCTTACTGCAGCCTACATGCCAACCTAACACACATCCTTGCCATCCTGGAATGTTCTGTCTGTGACAATGAGTTTCTCTTACACATGTGTAAGTTGAACTGGAAACAAACACATGTTGTGTTTTTTTTTGGTTTTTGAAATGTAATAAATAATGTCTTGTGTTGTGAGTTGACTGAGGTACTGTACTGTTCTTGCTTCTCCTCATGCCTTAACATTGTGAACTTGCAATGTACATGTCATTGATGACATTGACATTATTTTTTATATAACATTGCAGAAATTTCCTCTCACTTCCTGTTTCTGGCTATGGGACAGGAAGGAAGAGAAATCTCCCCAATGGAACACCAATGACAGGTTTTATAATCCTTCTTTACTTGCAAATTAAAAAAAAAAAAACATAAAAAAAAAACAACAGTCTTATCAAGCAAGCTTGCAAAAGTATGCTTTCCTTTTCCTTTCATCTAGCTGCCCTCTAAAAGCTCCACAGAGTAGGTCCCCTGCCAGTTTTAACCATTTTCTGATCTTGTCATCCATACAGGGCTGTCTGTATACAGAGAAGAAACAAAGAAAGTTTCTGATAACATCATCCATGTAACAAAGTACTTTTTGAACTTTTTATTTTAAGAAATGCAACAGAATAATCCTGCATTGAAGGAACTTTTTTTGCCCATACACATTCCTGATCCCATTGTCTGTAGTGAACAAGGGGTGTTTTAAATTAATGCCAATGCAGCCAATAGTTAACTTAAAAGATCGGCGTGCCCCCTGGGGAGAGCGGAGCTGTTTGAAGACTACTTTGTATGCAGCGTGCTTTTTACTTCCGACATAAAGCAGTCTAGGCTAGCTGAAATACTGCTGCCATTAACAAGACTGCTTCCACCATGTTATAGAAAGACACAGCCAGGAAACCGCAACATTGTAATTCATTTATAAAAGCTGGAGAAAAGAATGTGCATTACCAACCAGCCAGGCTCTTCCATAACAAGTACAAGAAGACATATACAGTGCATCCACAAAGTATTCACAGAGCTTCAGTTTTTCCACATTTTCTTACAGCCTTATTCCAAAATGGATTCAATTCTTTATTTTCCTGAAAATTCGACAAATATCCCATAATGACAACATGAAAGACGCTTGTTTGAACTCTTTGCACGTTATTTTTACAAAAATAAAAAACAAAACAAAAATCACATGTACATGAGTAGTCACGGCATTGGCTCAATACTTTGTTGAAGCATTTTTGGCACCAATTACAGCTACAAGTCTTTTTGATGCTACAAGCTTGGCACACCTATTTTTGGGCAGTTTCTCCCATTCTTCTTTGCAGGACCTCTGGTTGGATGGGGAGCGTCGGCGCACAGCCATTTTCAGATCTCTCCAGAGATGTTCAATTGGGTTCAAGTCTGGGCTCTGGCTGGACCACTCTAGGATGTTCACAGAGTTGTCCTGTAGCCACTCCTTTGTTGTCTTGGCTGTGTGCTTAGAATCATTGTCCTGCTGGAAGATGAACCTTCTCTCTGGAGCAGGTTTTCATCAAGGATATCTCTGTACATTGCTGCATTTGTCTTTCCCTCAATCCTGACTGGTCTCCTGTCGCTGAAAAACATCCACACAGCATGATGCTGCCACCAACATGCTTCACTGTAGGGGTGGTATTGGCCAGGTGATGAGCGTTAGAAAAGGAATGTGTAGTGGGTGTGGTGCTGCTTGTTGGGATAATGTAGGGCAATAATGTGAAATTAAAAAATATATATATTGGAAATGCATGTAAATAAATAAATAGCTCAATGAGTTCCTAGATGATCGGTGTTACAAATAATAAACTGTGTAACCATCTATAGATATAATGAAAAATAAATCGATAACCATGTGCAAATTGATATCCAGTGCTTAAAAGTGACAGGTGTTCTTTAAAGTGCTTTAAACCATAGATTAAACAGTTTAAAGCAGGAAAATTCATCAGTTTCGAAAATAACAATTCATATGAAAAAACAAGTGTTTTCTACTTTCTGCTATAATACTTAGCCAAAAAAATATATAAAAGAAACACATTTATTCATCAGTTTAGGCCAATATGTATTCCTCTACATATTTTTGGTAAAAAAAATCCCAATAAACGTATATTGAATATATTAAACGTAGGTTTGCACAAAAGTTATAGCGTCTACAAAATAGGGGATAGATTTATGTCATTTTTCTAAAAAAAAAAAGATTATTTTACTAGTAATGGCGGCGATCAGCAATTTTTAGCGGGACTGCGACATTGCGGCGGACAGATTGGACACCTAAATTACACTTTTTTTGGGAACCAGTGACATTATTACAGTGATCGGTGCTAAAATTATGCACTGTTATTGTACTAATGACACTGGCAGGGAAGGGGTTAACATCAGGGGCGATCAAGGGGTTAATGTGTTCCCTGTTTGTGATTACTAACTGTATGGGGGACGGTGTGACTGGGGAACCTGTTTAGCAGGAAGACAGATCTCAGTGTCATCCCCTGACAGAACGGAGATCTGCCTTGTTTACTTCGGCAGATCCCTGTTCTGTCTCTGCGGGGAACGATCGCTGATTGGCTCCCCATCAGGCCAATCGGAGCGTCTGCCCACAAAAGCTAGTGCACGAATTGCCGTACCGGTATGGCGATTTGTGCAGCTGAGCCACCTTGCCGCAGTACATCTGCGGCGGGTGGTCAGCAAGTGGTTAATAAGTTCTTCAATAGCTCATAAAGTGGCAGGTGCTGTTTAAAGGTGCTCCAATGTATTTTAAAGTTAGTGCTTGATGCTGGTGCCTTAACTCGTGCTCCCCCTCTTGTCCCTCACTTACCCCTCTAGGGGGTAGCCAGCATTCACAGCACACAGTGGCTCAGACCTCAGATCCACAGCCGATGTAATATTCCTCTTTTCTTTAGCTTTCTTGCCCCAACATTTTTACATGTTGAAATTGTTGAAATTATAAAGTTAAGACCCCATAGTACAAAACTGTATAACTTATTTATTATTACAAATTTGAAATGTTTTTAGTGGAGGCAGCAGCTTTGTCATATTAATTTAGGTACTACACAAGCATAGGGAATAATAATGAATCCATATTGGAATAAGACTGTAACATAGTATTTTTCCTCAATTACCTTAATCGAGAAAATACTGCGCTTTGGCCACTAGATGGTGTTGTGTATGTGCAGCTTAGTGTAAATTCTCTGCACAGTTCATTTGTGCGCACGTGAAAGTCACGTCATCTGAGCCCAGCCAATCAAGATGGCAAAAGATCCCACTTCCAGAGCGCCCACCGCACATTTACTGCGGGAGGCAGAACAGGGATCTGCCTATGTAAACAAGGTGGATCCCCGTTCTGACAGGGGAGGAGAGAGAGATCAGCTGTTCCTAGTGGTCAGAAACAGCGATCTCTCTCTCTACTCCCAGTCAGTTCATCCCCCTGACAGTTAGAAACACCTTCCTAGGAACCCCTTCCCTGCCAGTGCCAGGTGAGGGGGGGGAGGGACTAGTACCCCCATAGAGCGACCGGTGACTGGCCATGCAACTGGCCGAGGCGGAGCTTAATGCTCCATCCACTCTCCTTCACTGGCATCCTTACATATTGCGGGGCGCGTCTGTGTCCAGGGGAGGAGAGCGAGGAGGACGTGGGGAACCCCCAGGCAGGGGGAGGCAGAACGCACCCAGTGACACCCTCCAGGAAGCGGGTGCTGCCAAACCCCCTCCAGCTGTGAAACGGTGACTGCGGCTGGAGGTACTGGCACTGTGACAAGGAAGAGGCAGGCTGTCAGACCATTTCCCCCGTTCACCCCAGGGGCGGATCCAGGGGGGGGCAACGGGGCAATTGCACCCCCCCGAGGCGAGAACATACGAGCAGGTGAGCCCTGAGCCGGCGGGTGAGCGAGTAATCATGCCGCTGGCCCGGAGCGGGCGGCTGGCATGTGACTGAGGCTGAGCGAGGCAGCGAGCAGGCAGGTGTTGAAGCCGCTCCCCTTCTGATAATGTGACTGAAGGGACGTTGCGTCGCGGCCATCTTGGTACTCCCGCACTCGTCCACAGTAAGCCTAGTGTTTGTAAGTCGGCAAGCGGACATCTTTATACACCCACCAGAGTCTTGCTTATCACAGTTATTTTTAACCGTAAACTCAACTTATATTTCACTAAATAAGCTGAGTTTACTGTTAAAAATAACTGTGAAAAGCAAGACTCCGGTGGGTGTATAAAGATGTCTGCTTGCCGACTTCTAACTCTAGTCTTACTGCTGACAAATGAGGGTGTACCAAGATGGCCACAATGCAACATGCTTTTGCATGCATATTCTGATGAGGTAATGAGTTACAATATCTCTCACTGCCCCGCCCTCACTCTGGGACACATCCACTGGCAACTTGGCAAGTGACAATCCGCATGTTGTGGCAGGTGACATTGGCAAGTGACAATCCGCATGTTGTGGCAGGCGACATTGGCAAGTGACAATCTGCATCTTGTGGCAAGCGACATTGGCAAGTGACAATCCACATCTGGTGGCAGGCGACATTGGCAAGTGACAATCCACATCTGGTGGCAGGCGACATTTTCAAGTGACACGCTGCATCTGGTGGCAGGCGACGGTAGCAAGTGACACGCTCAGGGCTCCCAATGATTCTGCATTATGGTGAGTTGAACGATTTCATTTTACATTACAATGTAATAATATAAATAATGCGCCTCAATCATCCTGACACCACATCAACCATGGTGCTGTGATGATTGAAGCGCCAACACCAGCCATTGCCCCGACAAATTGCCCGCAAAATTTTATGACAGTGCCCCTCCCGAGACTAGGCTCTGGATCCGCCCCTGGTTCACCCTCTTTTCAGATTTGCCACCCAGCTTCCTGCCCGTTTTTTTCCCCTCCCCATTGGCCACAGCAGAGGCCACTCAAAAGCATCATGGGAAATGTAGTTCCAGAAGATTAAGCCATTTACTTTCCCTTTCATTTCACCCCATCTCCTCTTGCATTAAAAACAGGATTGGTGTATATGCTTACCATTGAATAAACTATTCAAGAGAGAGCGTCACGCTGCCCAGCGCCACTAGAGAGAGCACCACGCAGCCCAGCGCCACCAGAGAGAGCGCCATGCTGCCCAGCGCCACCAGAGAGCGCCACGCTGCACAGCGCCACCAGGGAGAGCACCACGCTGCCCAGCGCCACCAGAGAAAGCGCTACACAACACAGGGTGAGGGAACATCTAGCCAGAGGGATCGCTGCTGCTGTTTCGCTGGGTCTGGTAAGATGGCCTGTCGGCCATTATGCATTACTGATCCCAGGGACTGAGGGGCGGTGGCACCATGTTTTACCGCACCAGTTTATATCCGGGCTCCCCATAGAGGAGAGCAGGGCTCTGATAGGTCTGTGTCAGCACAGTGAGCGGAGACGGACCTGTCATCCGCCTGCTCAGCGGCGATCAATGGAGCGATCCCCCACTGAGCTAGCGGTGTCCGTCAAAACAGATCGACCCTATGTGAAAGCGGCCTTACAGTGTCGTCTCATGAGATAATTTATGAAAGTGTGTTTAGGGGCAGGGGAGGGGTTGGGTGGGAAAAGTGGTAGTGAGTAACTATTAGGCTGCTTTCACACTGGGGCGTCGGCGGTAAAGCGTTGTCGTTTTTGCAGAGGTTTTTCGGCTGGTAGCGGGGCGCTTTTAACCCCCACTAGCAGCCGAAAAAGGGTTAAAACGATCCGCAAAGCGCCACTATAGCGGCGCTTTGCCAGCGATTCAGCAGCGCTGCCCATTCACTTCAATGGGCAGGGGCGCATTAGGAGCGGTGTATACTCCTTCACCGCTCCAAAGATGCTGCTTGCAGGAGTTTTTTTAACTTCCTGCCAGCGCATCGCCTCAGTGTGAAAGCACTTAGGTTTCACACTGAGACTGCAGGGGAGCCATTTTTCAGGCGCTTTACAGGTGCTATTTTTAGCCCAAAAGCGCCTGAAAAACGCCTAGGTGTCAAAGGGGTCTTAAGGCCTGGCTAATGGCTCATGATTTGAAATTTTGGGGCCTGCATTGTACATTCACATCGGTCCCTGCCCACAAGGAGCTTACTAGTAGGCACTTGGTACCCACTTTTTTTTTTTTTAATTGGGAAAAACAACTTTATTAATTGTGAATGCACAGGTTTACAATACACACGACATTTGTACTTTTCAGGGATTAACATCATACAATGCACACATAGGCTTCATCTTTCTGATGCATACAATCATTTGTAAACTTTGTTAATGAACCTTCTGGTAGAATTTCCAGATATTACCTGGTCCATGCTTGTTTGTAACTACAGATCTACATACCCTCTTTATTACACAGTCTTACCATAACAGTTTTATTGAACTAGGAAGATCTATCGTCATCTATGTACAAGTCTCTCCATCTTCTAGCCATCTGTCCCATACCTTTGAAAATTTTTGTGGACATCCTCTATGTAAGTAAATCAGTTTTTTGTACGGTAGGGTATTGTTTACGTCCCGTTTCCAGCTCGATAATGTTGGAGTTATGGTTTGCATCCAGGTTTGAGCTATGACTTTCCTGGCCAAGAATAAAGTTTCATGTATGAACGATGCGTGGAATTTATCTATGTCTGTGTCTGGTAAGAGGCTCAGAATACATAGGTTAGGATCCAGTACAACTGGAGAGCCCATTGTATCATGCAGGAATTAAATCACTTGTTCCCAATACACTTGCAAAATTGGGCATTTCCATATCAAATGATAAAATGTTCCTGGTCCTCCATTACATAAAGGACAGGATGGACTATGTGAGGATTGGAATCTGGCCAGTCTTTTGGGTGTCATGTAGGCTTGATGGATAATATATAGCTGTGTCAATCTATCCGAAAGTTTAGGCGACGCTATTTTAACATTTTCTAATATTTCGTCCCAATCTGTATCACTGATAGCACCCACGTCCTTTTCCCATTTTATTTTAGCCCTCTGAATTACAGTCATTATCCTAGGGATTCGTATAGTGTAATATAAATTTGAGATAAATTTTTGAGGTTCGGGCCCCAGAATGATATCGAGAACCTGAGGGCGGTCCAGAGCACTGGTAATGTTCCTAAATTGGGATCGCAAGGCGTGGCGGAGCTGCAGGTATCTAAACATCATGTGCTGCGGAACAGCGTATTCATCTTTAAGGGATTGGAATGATTTGGGTCGCGCATCAATCATGACCTGGTGAAGATATATCATTCCATATCTGACCCAGATTTCCGAGTCTGGCACATTTTTAAGTTCCGGCAGATGGTCGTTAGACCACAAGGGGGTGTGGGAATGTACATGTCCCATCTGGAGCTTTTTTAAAGTTATGTCCCATATTTTTTGATGGTGAGTTAACATACCCACATTGTATCTGGGAAGTCTTTTACGCGTCTGCCCGCCTCTAAAAACAGCTTGTAAGGGAGACACCACCGTATTCCTCGTATCTTCACATACCAGTACTCTGTAACGCTGCATTTCAGTCTTGTTAAAATAATACATATGAGACAATTGTGCTGCTATGTAATATTCTTGTAAATCTGGGAGAGCAGTACCCCCCATAGATGTCGGATTTTTAAGAATATGCTAGGCCAGTTTATGTCTTCCGTGTCCCCAAACAAATGAATTAAGGATGGCTTCCATCTTTTTAAATACCTTGAGGGGGATATATAGGGGTGCATGCCAAACCATATATAGAATCTTGGGTAATAAAATCATCTTGATAATGTTGATTTGTCCCATTACCCCTAGAGGCAGTCTGGACCATGCTTGCGTTTTTGCTTTTATCATGGAAAACAGTGGTTCTACATTATTATTAATATAATCCCCTAATTCCCTGGTGACTAAGATCCCTAGATATTTAACGGTGTTTACTCTAGTTAGGGGTAGTTCGGGATATGTGGGGGGCGGGGGGAAATGATCTATGGGGAGTATTTGAGATTTATCCCAGTTTATGCGCAACCCTGAGAAGGTCCCCATCCTTTCAATAATCTGCAGCGCCGCTTGAAGCGAAGGGCCCTGGTCTGCCAGGTATAGTATGGTGTCATCCGCATATAAACCTATTTTTTCAGTATATGTGCCAATACGTAAACCCTCTATCTCTGGCGCCGCCCGTATGGCAATAGCCAATGGCTCAGCCGCCAGGGCATAAAGGAGGGGGGAGAGAGGACAACCTTGCCTCGTGCCCCTTTCAAGGGGGAACTGCTCTGATAACCAGCCGTTCACGAAAACCCTAGCTTTTGGTGATTGGTACAAAATCTGAACCCACTTGATAAAGTTCGGTCCAAATCCAAATTCCCTTAGACATTCCCATAAGTACGGCCATTCTACCGAGTCAAAGGCCTTGGCAGTATCCAAAGCCACTACCACTATAGTCCCTATATTATTATGTTGAGCTTGAAGATTCATAAATAATCTCCTGATATTCATGGCCGTACTTTTCCCTGGCATAAAGCCAGTTTGATCAGGGTGTATTAATGAGAGGATGACCTTATTCTTGGTACCCACTTTTAATGTACAGAGAGGAAGAGGTGGACCCTAAAGAGGAAGGGTTTACGGATGACCGGGTGGGTCTTAAACAGAAAGGGGTGTGGCCTTGACAGGAATGGGCGGTGCATATTTAAATTAGGGGGTGCATGAGTTCAGTCAGGCCTAGGGGAGCACAAAACCTAAATACACCACTGTTTGGGGCACCTTGAGGACACTGGGTTAAGGTTTATTTTATCTTCATCATAGAGGGTTAAAAGAATACAGGACTGTGTTAAACATTGTATATACATTGTATTTGTCTCAGTATGGCTACTTTTACACTGAGGCCGCCCGAACGTTAGTGCTAAAGCACCGCTCGTTTTAGTGGCGCTTTACGGACGCTAGTGGAGTGGTTTTAACCCCCTCTAGCGGCCGAAGAAGGGGTTAAATGCGCCCGTGTTGTGGCTTTTCAGGTGCTTCGGAAGCGCTGCCCATTCATTTCAATGGGCAGGGCGTTTTGGGAGTGATGTATACAGCGCTCCCAAACCGCCCCAAAGATGCTGCTTGCAGGACTTTTTCTAACGTCCCGCAAGATCGCCGCCCCAGTGTAGAGTTGCCACCTCATCTCTTTGAACACGAACACATATGAATTACACAGGTTCTGAAACTAATTAAATGCAGATAAGGCACCAAGTGAGTTTAATTATCACCTTATTCAGCCGCAGAAACTCTACCCATGTGTGAAAGCACTCGGGCTTCCACATTTGGGCGGCATGGGAGTATAGTTGCCACCTCAACTCACTTATCTGCAATTAATTAGCCTCAGAACCTGTGTAATTCATATGTGTTCGGGTTTAAAGGGATGAGGTGGCAACTCTACATGGGAAGCAGTTTTCAGGCGCTATTTCTAGCGCTAAAACACCTAAAAACTGCCTCAGTGTGAAAGCAGCCTATAGGTACAAGCTCCATGGCCGTCTCCTTATCCTTGCTTTTTCCAACAAGTGAGTAATCAGTTTAGGAAATGTCACACGCACAGGACTCGATTACCATAATGACCCTCACTGGTCAATGCCTAGGACTACAGAGTAAGGCTCCATGCACTCTGGATGTTAAAATAACGTTATAAAAACGCCAGTAGCTTTGCAGTGAGTCTTCCTACGTTTTTGCAATAGTGTTTATTAGCCTTTTTTAGCGCTTTGCCGAATTAGCGTTTTTTAGCGTTTTTTTTTTTTTTTTTAATGTATCAAAAACATTAAAAAACGCTGGTGAGTCACATTTTTGAGCGTTTATCAACGTTTATCAGCATTTATGAATGTTTGGCATTTTTTTTTGGGCAGAAAAACTACTCCTGAACGCGATTTTATGGCATTCAGGAAACAGCCCATAAACTCCACTGCTGATAAACATCTAAAAACGTCCATGTGTGCATGGACACATAGGATAACATAGAGGAGAATTTATGGGCTCTTAAAAAACCATCCAAACTCCCAAAAATGGCCGTTTATGAGCTTCAGTGTGCATGGAGCCTTATGCCCTGTACAAACGGTCGGATTTTCAGACGGAAAAAGTGCGATCGGATTGTGTTGTTGGAAATTCCGATCGTGTGTGGGCTCCATCGGACTTTTTTCGTCGGAATTTCCGACACACAAAGTTTGAAAGCTGGATATAAAATTTTCCAACAACAAAATCCGATCGTTTAAATTCCGATCGTGTGTACACAAATCTGACGCACAAAGTGCCACGCATGCTCAGAATGAATTAAGAGAAGAAAGCTATTGGCTACTGCCCCGTTTATAGTCCCGACGTACGTGTTTTACGTCACCGCGTTCAGAACGATCGGATTTTCCGACAACTTTGTGCAACTGTGTGTGTATGCAAGACAAGTTTGAGCCAACATCCGTCGGAAAAAATTTGATGGATTTTGTTGTCGGAATGTCCGATCAATGTCCAACCGTGTGTACGGGGCATAAGTGGTCAAAACTGACAGCTACTTGCACAAGAACAGACAGCAAAAAAAACATTATCAATAAGGCTCCATTCACATCTGCGCATTCCGGAAACGCCCACAGAAGGGTGCGCTAGGGCGGCTTCTTAAAATAAAATTAAATTAAATAAAAAAAAAAAAAATGCGCACAACAACATTTCAAATCACTAGGTGTGAATAGGGACTAATAGTTAAAGCGCAGAGAAATTTGAAGATGATCCTACACATGGGGCTGTGATCACACTGGAGAAGCAAGATATTTCTGCATGAATGTATAGACTTGCATTTAAAGTAAATCTAAAGGCAAAACTTTTTTTTCACTTCAAATAGAGTCGAGGAGGGTTAAACCCGCTATCAGGTTTGGCTTTTTTGGGGGGGGGGGTTTGCCATCAATTGGCCAAATGTGGTATTTTCTGTTTTAAATCAATGAAAATAATTTTCAACCAGCATAGTAAATAGCCAAATAACATTTGTTTTTCCTTCCCCAATAGCACAGAACAAAATGTACATTCACTTTCACTGGGGGAGTTGCTATGTACATTTTTTTTTTACAATTATACTCATTAGTGTTTGTTATAGAGCAAAGTAAATTTCTTTATAATATTGTTACTGAAGAGACAAGTCCATATTTCATTCTTTCATTTCTCTAGTGATTTATGTATGTCTGGTACAAAGCATTGCGCGGTCCTTAACAAATTAAATACAATGTTTTTCCATTTAATTGTCTTTATATTCCTCCTACAACATAATGATATTCCTCTCAAAATATACAAAAAAATAATCGATCATTATCCATCTAGTTAAGGCAGCCAAATCCTGCATCCCAGCTCTATGGAAGTCCTCTTTGCCCTCCATATAGGACAGTGGTTCCGTAGAGTTCATGATATAGAACAGTGATGGCAAACCTTGGCACCCAGATGTTTTGGAACTACATGTCCCATGATGCTCATCTACACTGCAGAGGGCCAGAGCATCATGGGAAATGTAGTTCCAAAACATCTGGGGTTCCAAGGTTTGCCATCACTGATATAGAACATATGGAAAATCTTACAAGTTTTCTCAAAGGAACAAGTAATACATTTCATGACATATGGTCCCAATGGAAGGACTTCTGAAGAATATGTCCTTATCCTGGCTGACTCCTCCAACTCCTCTTCGGGGAACCCTTAATGTAGACTTATGCCCCATACACACGAGCGGATTTTCCGTCAGAAAAAACTTTTTTCCAACGGAATTCCGCTCAAGCTTGCCTTGCATACACACAGTTACACAAAAGTTGTCTGAACTTTCGACCGTCAAGAACGCGGTGACGTACAACACTACGACGAGCCAAGAAAATGAAGTTCAATGCTTCCGAGCATGCGTCGAATTGTTTCCGAGCATGCGTAGGAATTTTGCGTGTTGGAATTTGTACAGACGATCGCATTTTCGGATAGGAACTTTTCCAGACCGAAAAATAGAGAACCTGCTCTCAGTCTTTTGCTGGCTGGAATTCCACAGATGGATGGAGCATACACACGGTCACATTTTCCGAAAAAAAGCTCTCAGCGGAGTTTTGCTGGCGGAATTTCCGATCGTGGTATGCGGCATAAGTTTATATCAATCATCGCCTATATGATTAATTCTTATATATATATATGGACCAATTTTCCCTCCCAGTTGGATCAGAGGACACTTCTTCCCCTCCCACCCCCTCCTTTTATTCTTAATCCTCCCTTTCCCTATTTCTCCCCCTCCCTCCTTTATTTATTTATTTTTGAGGACTTATATTAAAATTTATAAATATTTAAATATTATCACTATCCTACTTTAAGTGGAAGTAAACCCTTCTGTAGTTTTCAGCCAAGGAAGCTGCCATCTTGGCCTCTGTTTGATCTTCAACTGCCATGATTCTCCACATGTGATCAGTTATGACACCAGCCATTGGATGGTTTGACAGTTTGTTTGAGAGCACATCCAATGTGACAGTTCAATTCCTGACATGCCGAGAATGTAACTGTTTTTTTTAAACTGTTAAATCGATGGGTTTACTTTAAAGTGGTTCAGGCGATCCCTGAAAACTCATCTCTTCAGGAAAGCCTATCACGTCTCCAACTAATCTCCTACCACTTCCATCAGCTCATTCCCCACAGGTACAACCTTTTGTACCACCTTCCCCACCCTATTAGATTGTAAGCTCTTCTGAGCAGGGTCCTCTTAATCCTCTTGTATTTTATTGTAACTGTATTGTCTCCTTTAATATTGTAAAGACCTGCATAAATTGTTGGCGCTATATAAATACTGTATAATAATAATAATAATAATAATAATAAAGTCAGAAGGTTTTTTTTTAAATCTTAATGCATTCTGTGCATTAAGATAAAAAAACCTTCTGTGTACAGCAGCCCCCCTCAGCCCTCTAATACTTAGCTGAGCCCCATCTCGATCCAGCGATGTTGCAGGAGAGTTTCAGCTGTCCGGGACTTCCCTCCTCATTACCTGAGACAGCAGTACCATTGGCTCCCGCTGCTGTCAATCAAAGTCAGCGAGCCGATGAGGAGAGAGAGGGGGCGGGGCTGAACCAAGGCTCTGTGTCCTAATGGACACACAGAGCAATGGCTGGGCTTGGGTGCCCCCATAGCAAGCTGCTTGCTGGGGGGGGGGGGGGGGGGCACTCGGCAGGAGGAAGTGTCCAGGAGCGCCGGTGAGGGACCTGAGAAGAGGGGGATCCGGGCTGCTCTGTGAAAAACCACTGCACACAGCATGTAAGAATGACATGTTTGTTGTATTAAATGAATAAAAACAGAGATTTAGTATCACTTTAAATGTTTTTTTTTTTCCATTCATTGTATTTTCTTATCATTTATTAAGTAACCAGTTAATATAACATTACGGTAGCTTTATGTAACATTACTTTATCTTTCCATTATCATTAAATTATTTTATCTTCTTATCCATATCATGGAACATTTTTATTCTATTTTATTGCTCATGTATTCATTTATATACTCCTGTTATTAGTTGTAAGTGCTTTTTGTATGTTTTCCTTGCATTATAATATTTCATAATTCTTAAAATAAAAGAATGCGGAAAAAAAAATTGGCATAATTTTTGTTTTTTTGCGCAAGAGTAAATTAAACTTTGCATACAAACAGTAAGGGCTTTTTCACTTGCGTTAAATTTTAAAGCAGCCTAAAAGTGCATTAACCCACCTATAGTGTTAAGGAGCATTTAGCGTGTATTGTACAAGCTTTTATGTTGTGTCAGGCAACACTTGCAACACTTCTCAAACACAATGTGTATTCTTTTTTTTTTATTTTTTTTTACAAGCCTAAAATGGGAAATGATCACTTTTGCCACTTTGCAACCACACCATAAATGCACTGTAAACGCCATAGGTGCGTTTAGAGTACATTTAAGGTACGGTTGTGGTGCATTTCAATAGAAGTGAATTGGAGGCAGTTGCAAAGCAACACTTATGCCCTGTACACACGATCGGACATTGATCGGACATTAATCGGACATTCTGACAACAAAATCCATGGATTTTTGGCTCAAACTTGTCTTGCATACACATGGTCACACAAAGTTGTCGGAAAATCCGATCGTTCTGAACGCGGTGACGTAAAACACGTACGTCGGGACTATAAACGGGGCAGTAGCCACTAGCTTTCATCTCTTTATTTGGCACTTTGTGCGTCGGATTTGTGTACACACGATCGGAATTTAACCGATCGGATTTTGTTGTCGGAAAATTTTATAGCCTGCTCTCAAACTTTGTGTGTCGGAAATTCCGACGGAAAAAGTCCGATGGAGCCCACACAATCGGAATTTCAGACAACACAATCCGATCGCACTTTTTTCGTCGGAAAATCCGACCGTGTGTACAGGGCATAACACTGCAGTGTGAACACCTCTATCCACTCCCTATTGTAACAATTTTGAGTGCCATTGATAGGCGTTTGGCAAGTTTTAAAAACATGACCCAACTGACTATTTTCAATGCCTGTGTGAAAGAGTCCCAAAAAAATAAGAAGCAAAACTAGTTGACAGGGTGGGTGAGGTGTTAGTTAGGACTAATTAGGATTAATGTGGTTAAATGACAGGTACATTTAGACTTTGTTCGCATTTGTTGCTTTGCCAGAACACGTGGCACTCGAGAAGAGGAGGAGCCAGGAGCGCCACTGAGGGACCCCAGAAGAGGAGGATTGGGGCCACTCTGTGCAAAACCAACTGCACAGAGGAGGTAAGTATGACATGTTTGTTTTAATCTCTAAAAAAAAAAACGTTTACATATCCTTTAAAGCGGATCTTTAGTCATTTTTTCATCTTTCCATCTATTAAATCTTCTGCTCTTGTTGTTTTAACTTTGGATAGTAAAACATTTTTTTTTCTGCCAGAAAATACCTTATACAGTCCACTTCCTGTTTCTTGTCTGGTCATTAGCCTAGGCTTATGACATCATGCACAGCTCTCTCTCACACTCTCATGAGAGTTTGCCAGGAAGGAAGGGGGAGGAGTCATAAGAGGGCCAATGAGAGCTGCAGAGCTGTGTAAATCCAAGAAGTGAACAGGCAGCAGCCCACTGGTAAAATGATTGCAGCCAGACTGAGTGGAGGGAGATTTTTGCAGCATATTTGACAAGTACAGAATTGCATACCTCCCAACATTTTGAGATGGGAATGAGGGACACCTACTATCAAACGTATGTAGGCAGAGGACACGCCCCCTTAAAGGAGAATTAACCCAAAAAAGCTTTTTTTTTTTTTTTTTTTATACTACTATTCCTTTATATTGGTTTTTAAAATGTACAAATGCAGCAATTTAGAAATTGGATGAAAGGTTTAGCACTAGGAAACACTTTGAAAAAAAAAAAAAAGTGCATTTTATATACAACTATATAGATCAGACCAAAATAAGGGACAAATGAGGGAGAGAGGGACGTTGCTCTAAATCAGGGACAGTCCCTAGAAATCAGGGACAGTTGGGAGCTATGGAATCGCAGTATATATAAAATAATATGCAAAGTGGTTGGAGGGAAGCTTCAGAATGGCAAAGATGTTTTTATCACAAATTATGTGAGTAGACTGCATGTTCCTCTTTAAGTGAGTTTTTTTAATGCTGATTTTCTCCTGTCGGGATGAACCAGGTTTTACAATACACCAGCAGTGCACTTACACACAATCTCACTCTATGGAAAACCCGGAGTGCACAATAAAGAACGGCAGCGTCCAATCAGACGGCAAATTTCACTTTCCCTGTGCAGGACAGAAAATGAAAGCCAGCGTATGATCATAGAGACCTCCCTGGTTTCCTTGGCTTCACATTCATGAATATGTCTTCCTATATATAGCCGGTCCCTATACACTTGGTGATGAGTGACCTGGCAGATTGAGGTCACAGCTAATTTAATAAGAACCGATCTTTATTTATACATCCTGTAAATTCTCTCTTCTCAGCATTAGAAGATCTGCTCCAGACTCTGATCACCATGATCTTTTCCTGCCTCCATGCATACATTATTAAAACCCAACATCTGCATTAATGCAACATGAATGCATTTTAATTATTAGTAGAATATTTTCACAAGAAACATCAGAAAAAAATAAAAACCATTTGACATTTCTGCAATAAATAAATGGGAATAAGAATAGAATTCGGCTGTGACTTGACCCAAAAAACCAGACAATACATCCTCCCAGGCAGAATGTATTCCCAAGGCTGGTGATTTCCCAGCATTCCCCTCTCGCTCGTCTCCCATGCGATGGTATGCCCGGCTATCATGTGAGCCTTAATAATACCTCTACATGCTCCTCATAGTGACATGAATTAAAGGGACAGCCTTATTATACAACAGCAGGCAGAGGCCATTGTACACTCTCCCACTGATCCCCCCGACTCCAATGTCTCAGTATGAGGTCCTACCAAGAATAGATCTGGGGGTGTTGTCCCTGTCATGGCGGCGGCTGTTTATTCTCTCTTAAAGGAGACACGATTTTTACTACATCAAAAAACAGCTGAACTGTCAGTACAGGATCCAGAATCCGTCAAGTCTCATCAATCCACCCCTGAAAACCATTGCAGAATACACTCCAACAAGAACTATTAGAAAAAAGAACAATGCTGATAAATTCTGATTGGTCAGTGAGGGTAATTGCCGTTTGCCTTATTAAATATGAAGGCTGCAAGATACATTCTACATTGTCTTATATATATATATTGCACAAATATGAAGGCTTTGGTTAGTGGGGGTAATTGTTCTTTGCCTTAACAAATAGTGCACAAATATGAAGGCTGCAATGACAGCAGGCAAAATGAATTCTGATTGGTTAGTGGGGGTAATTGTTCTTTGCCAAATTATATAGCATGAAAAAATAAAAAGTATAGTGTAGAAATATGAAGGCTGCATGATAAATTCTGATTGGTCAGTGTGGGTGATTGTTGTTTGCCTTATTAAATAGTGCAAACAATATGAAAACTGCAAGATAAATTTTGATTGGTCAGTGGGGGTGATCGTTCATTGCCTTATTATATAGTGCACGAATATGAAGGCTGCAATGTCAGCAGGCAAGATACACTTTGATTGGTTAGTGGGGGTAATTGTTCTTTGAAGCCTTCATATTTGGATGGGGGGGGGGTGACCCCTCTGGGGGGGGGGGGCAATACATGTCACATCACCACCAATGGCATCCATTCACCAGGACAGGCTCAGGGGTGCAGGTGACATTCTATTCTATTATCCTGTGCAGGGCTCATCACAGCTATACAGGACTGATATCTCTACATTATTATATATACAGCTTGTTCTCCACAATGACAGCCTGGGAGCACTGGGACCACTGGGGGCACTGGGAGCACTAGGAGCACTGGGGGCACTGTGGGCACTGGGAGCACTAGGAGCACTGGGGGCACTGGGGGCACTGGGAGCACTAGGAGCACTGGGGGCACTGGGGGCACTGGGAGCACTAGGAGCACTGGGGGCACTGGGGGCACTGGGAGCACTAGGAGCACTGGGGGCACTGGGAGCACTAGGAGCACTGGGGGCACTGGGAGCACTAGGAGCACTGGGGGCACTGGGAGCACTAGGAGCACTGGGGGCACTGGGGGCACTGGGAGCACTAGGAGCACTGGGAGCACTGGGAGCACTAGGAGCACTGGGGGCACTGGGAGCACTGGGAGCACTGCAATCACTGGGAGCACTGGGTTAGAAGCAATCCAGCCTGCTAAGCACTGCACACTAAACCATTTATATGTGCATGCCATGTAATAAGGCAAAGAACAATTACTCCCACTGCAGCCTTCATATTTTTGCACACTTTTCTAAGGCAATGAACAATTATGCCCTGTACACACGGTCGGACATTGATCGGACATTCCGACAACAAAATCCATGGATTTTTTCCGACGGATGTTGGCTCAAACTTGTCTTGCATACACACGGTCACACAAAGTTGTCGGAAAATCCGATCGTTCTGAACGTGGTGACGTAAAACACGTACGTCGTGACTATAAACTGGGCAGCAGCCAATAGCTTTCATCTCTTAATTTATTCTGAGCATGCGTGACACTTTGTGTGTCGGAAATTCCTATAGAAAAATGTGTGATGGAGCCTACACACGGTCAGAATTTCCAACAACAAGGTCCTATCACACATTTTCCATCGGAAAATCCTATCGTGTGTAGAGGGCATTGCTGTTACTGACCAATCAGAATTTATCATGCAAGCTTTATATTTCTACACTATACTTTTTGTTTTTTCATGCTATATAATTAGGCAAAGAACAATTACCCCCACTAACCAATTTAGAGTTTATTTTTCTTGCTGGTACTGCCTTATTAAATAGTGCAAAAATATGAAGGCTGCAATGACAGCAGGCAAAATAAATGCTGATTGGTTAGTGGGGGTAATGATTTGCCTAATTATATAGCATAAAAAAAGTAAAAAAGTATAGTGCAGAAATATGAAGCCTGCATGACAAATTCTGATTGGTCAGTAAGAGTAACTGTTTATTGCCTTAGAAAACTGTGCAAAAATATGAAGGCTGCAGGATCAATTGTGATTGGTCAGTGGGAGTAATTGTTCTTTGCCTTATTACATGGCATGCACATATAAATAGTATAGTGTGCAGTGCTTAGCAGGCTGGATTGCTTCCACCCCAGTGCCCCCAGTGCTCCCAGTGGTCCCAGGCTGTCATTGTGGAGAACAAGCTGTATATATAATAATGTAGAGATGATATCAGTCCTGTATATATAATAATGTAGAGATGATATCAGTCCTGTATATATAATAATGTAGAGATGACATCAGTCCTGTATATATAATAATGTAGAGATGATATCAGTCCTGTATATATAATAATGTAGAGATATCAGTCCTGTATATATAATAATGTAGGGATGATATCAGTCCTGTATATATAATAATGTAGGGATGATCTCAGTCCTGTATATATAATAATGTAGGGATGATATCAGTCCTGTATATATAATAATGTAGAGATGATATCAGTCCTGTATATATAATAATGTAGAGATATCAGTCCTGTATATATAATAATGTAGAGATATCAGTCCTGTATATATAATAATGTAGAGATGACATCAGTCCTGTATATATAATAATGTAGGGATGATATCAGTCCTGTATATATAATAATGTAGGGATGATATCAGTCCTGTATATATAATAATGTAGAGATGATCTCAGTCCTGTATATATAATAATGTAGGGATGATATCAGTCCTGTATATATAATAATGTAGAGATGATATCAGTCCTGTATATATAATAATGTAGAGATATCAGTCCTGTATATATAATAATGTAGAGATGGTATCAGTCCTGTATATATAATAATGTAGAGATGACATCAGTCCTGTATATATAATAATGTAGAGATGATATCAGTCCTGTATATATAATAATGTAGAGATATCAGTCCTGTATATATAATAATGTAGGGATGATATCAGTCCTGTATATATAATAATGTAGGGATGATATCAGTCCTGTATATATATTAATGTAGGGATGATCTCAGTCCTGTATATATAATAATGTAGGGATGATATCAGTCCTGTATATATAATAATGTAGGGATGATCTCAGTCCTGTATATATAATAATGTAGGGATGATATCAGTCCTGTATATATAATAATGTAGGGATGATCTCAGTCCTGTATATATAATAATGTAGGGATGATATCAGTCCTGTATATATAATAATGTAGGGATGATATCAGTCCTGTATATATAATAATGTAGGGATGATCTCAGTCCTGTATATATAATAATGTAGGGATGATATCAGTCCTGTATATATAATAATGTAGGGATGATCTCAGTCCTGTATATATAATAATGTAGGGATGATATCAGTCCTGTATATATAAAAATGTAGGGATGATATCAGTCCTGTATATATAATAATGTAGAGATGACATCAATCCTGTATATATAATAATGTAGGGATGATATCAGTCCTGTATATATAATAATGTAGGGATGATCTCAGTCCTGTATATATAATAATGTAGGGATGATATCAGTCCTGTATATATAATAATGTAGAGATCTCAGTCCTGTATATATAATAATGTAGGGATCATATCAGTCCTGTATATATAATAATGTAGGGATCATATCAGTCCTGTATATATAATAATGTAGAGATCTCAGTCCTGTATATATAATAATGTAGGGATGATCTCAGTCCTGTATATATAATAATGTAGAGATCTCAGTCCTGTATATATAATAATGTAGGGATGATCTCAGTCCTGTATATATAATAATGTAGAGATCTCAGTCCTGTATATATAATAATGTAGGGATGATCTCAGTCCTGTATATATAATAATGTAGAGATCTCAGTCCTGTATATATAATAATGTAGGGATGATATCAGTCCTGTATATATAATAATGTAGAGATCTCAGTCCTGTATATATAATAATGTAGGGATGATCTCAGTCCTGTATATATAATAATGTAGGGATCATATCAGTCCTGTATATATAATAATGTAGAGATCTCAGTCCTGTATATATAATAATGTAGGGATGATATCAGTCCTGTATATATAATAATGTAGGGATGATCTCAGTCCTGTATAGAGCCCTGCACAGGATAATAGGATAGAATGTCACCTGTCCTGGTGAATGGATGCCCCTGGTGGTGATGTGCCATGTACAGTGGGGTCGCCCCCCATCCATCCATCCATGCACCCAATGTAACAAAGGACAGCGCCTGGTGCTGAAAGCTTACCGTAATGTGCGGGATGCTCTTCTTCCCCTGGTAAGACATGATGGATCGAGCACCGGGAAATGCAAACACAAGTCTGAGAAGATCGCTGGAACTTCCTCGCACACACACAGGAAAAAAAAAATCGGCGATTTAAAAAAATCTATTTATGAGCCGCCTGATCGGCTGCAGCGATACAGGGAAGAGCCTCTCCGGGAGATTGCTGAGAGCTCCTCCTACAGGCGGCCGGGGAGAATGACAGGCTGGCTGAGGATTTCGCTATCCTCATCATCCAATAACAGAGGAGGAAGGAGTCCCTTCATAGGCAAGGACTCATGTAATGCTGGATGGAGGAGACTCTGCAATGGTGGGGGAAAGGACTGGGCTCCTCACAAGTAATAGATATATGAAGCTGCACACAGCAACTGAAGGCACATGGCATGTGAAAGGCAAAGGAAGCTGACAATTCTTCTATTACAGGATTTTATATACTACTGACCATTGTGTGCAGTACTGTACGTTTACATCAGTCCCTGCCCCCAAGGAGCTTACACTCTAAGATCCCTATCACATATGCATGTAGTGTATATATACAGCATGGCTCCCAGCTGTCCCTGATTTGGAACAATGTCCCTCTGTCCCTCTTTCCTCCTCATTTGTCCCTCATTTTGGTCTGATCTATATAGTTGTATATAAAATGCACTTTTTATCTTTCAAAAAGTGTTTCCCAGTGCTAAACCTTGCCTCCAATTTCTAAATTGCTGCATTTGTAAAATTTAGAAGCCAATATAAAGCAATAGTAGTGGTAAAAGAGCCCTTGTGGATTTAATTAACCTTTTTTGGGTTAATTCTCCTTTAAGGGGGTGTGACAGGGGGCGTGTCCTCTGCCTACATACGTTTGCTAGTAGGTGTCCCTCATTCCCATCTCAAAATGTTGGGAGGTATGATACAGACACTGGGGCCAATAAAGCTACTACAGGTGTGCAGCCTATTGCATTAGAGTTACCCCAAAGCTCATACACACACCCCTTTCTCAGCAGCCTCAGCTGCACTGGATAGGGAATGAATAGGAAGTGTTCTGTGCTGAGCAGCTTCCTGTTCATTCACAAACTGAAGCATAGTGAACATAGTTTACTACGCTTCAGTTATTATTTAACACAGCGTTCATTTAGAATAGGAAGGGGCCATTAAATGACATATTGATTAGCCTCTTCTCCTACTCTCCTTCCTGAAATATCCCCTGCAGCAGCTGGCAGGAGAGGAGAGGTAGGGAGGGAAGCCAGCAGCACTGCGGTGGGGGGGCGCAACATGAGGGGAAGCCTGGGTAGTAGGGGGAATAAGCACCGCACAGTGATTAGGGTGTGCACAGGCACACCTGGCACAACCCCTGCGCACACCTATGAAACCTACCAGCATGTCTTTGGAGTGCGGGAGGAAACCCATGCAAACCCATGCATTGGCAGTGCCACTGTCTTGGCTTTGTGTGTTGGTCCATGGGTAAGCATCGGTGTTCTCCATTTCCCCACTTATTAACCGCTTCTGGACCACCCCACCTATATTTACTGTGGCAGGGCAGATGGCTGCGCAAAATCACGTACCTGTATGTGATTTCGTGCAGGCGTTTTAGGGGGACCAATCACCGCGGGTGTCCCTTCAATCAGCAGGTCCAGCGGCCGCAATGGCCGTCATGACCCACCTATAGTTCACAGGAGAGACGGATCTGCCATCTGCCTATGTAAACAAGGCAAACGGCAGATCTGTCTGGAAGGGAAAGAGAGATCTTGTGATTCAGCTAAGCTGAATCCCGAATCTCTCTTTCACTTCAGTATGACACTGCCCCACACAGTTAGGAAGCACCTCCCTAGGGAACATTTAACCCTTTGATCGCCCCTGGTGTTAACCCCTTCCCTGCCAGTGCCATTTATACAGTAATCAGTGCATTTTTTAGCACTGATCACTGTATTGGCGTCACTGGTCCCCAAAAAGTGTCACTCAGTGTCAGATTTGTCTGCCGCAATGTCGCAGTCCTGCTAAAAATTGCAAATCGCAAGTCCCTAAATCTATCCCGTAGTTTGTAAACGCTATAACTTTTGCGCAAACCAATCAATATACGCTTATTGGGATTTTTTCCACAAAAATATGTAGCAGAATACATATTGGCCTGAATTGATAAAGAAATTTGTTTTTTTTACATTTTTTGGGGGGGATATGTATTATAGCAGAAAGTTTTTCAAAATTGACGTTTTTTGTTTATAGCGCAAAAAATAAAAAGTGCAGAGGCGATCAAATACCACCAAAAGAAAGCTCTATTTGTGGGGAAAAAAGGGACATCAATTTTATTTGGGTACAAAAAAATGGCCTGGTCAGGAAGTGGTAAAGCCTTCCAGAGCTGAAGTGGTTAATATCTTACTATCACTTTTTGTTTTCTCTGGATAACATGTATACTTTGTTATACCGTTCCAGATATTATCCTCTGAAGAAGCAGTAGAACCCCACAAAACATGTAGAGGAACACTTGTCCATTGATGACCCACTATCCCTCTTGTCTCCACCTCAGAGCACACTATTAGTGAAACACATGTATAGACAGAGTGTATTTTAAAATATTTTTTTAGTATGAACATCGGAAATTATGTTCCTATCTGTATTTGGATAACCTCTTTTTACTCTTTTTTATATAAAAAAAAAACTTTACTTTACTCTACGTGTATCCTGTCCAAGGTACCAAGATAGTCCACTTCTTGTCTTTTTGGAGACTACTAGAGGAATTGTCTCCTTTCTCCATTTCCAATTATTATTTGGATGATGGTACCCCCCTATTGAATCTGAGCTTAGTTTTGTTAGAGGCCCTCTCTTGTCTCATGCTAACACAGAGAGAACATGGCAGGCTGGGATTCAAACCTAAGATCCCAGTGCTCCAAGGCAGATATACTAACCACTAAGCCACCATGCTGCAGCTCCACTTTTTAGGGTACAACAATTTTTCTCTGGAAATGGCTGTCCTTAAGCACCCGGCCTTTGTTAATAAATGGCCTGATGGCTCACGCTTGCAGGTAGGGGGTGGCATACATCTATGACCTCCCTCACCCACCACTGTATCATGTGACCACTGTGACAAATCATAGTGATCACATATGTAAACAATGGCTGCATGCTGCAGTCAGTGCTCTGTATCCTCTCACAGTGATCGGAATTGTAGGAAACACCCTGTGATCACATTTTTTTGCACCTTGTCACTACAGCAGCCAGCCAGTGTCCCTGATTACTGTCCACATTAGTACAGTTTTACCATATCAGTGCAGCCAACTACAGCGTTCCTGACTGCCACCACACCAGTCACAGAGTCCCCACAACAGTGCAACCAGCAGCAGTGTTCCTGGTTCCTGATCACCACCACACTAGACCAGTGCAACCAGCTGCAGTGTTCCTGATCACCAGCACACTAGACCAGTGCAACTAATAGCAGTGTTCCCGATCACTACCACACTAGACCAGTGCAACCAGCTGCAGTGTTCCTGATCACCACCACACTAGACCAGTGCAACTAATAGTAGTGTTCCTGATCACTACCACACTAGACCAGTGCAACCAGCTGCAGTGTTCCTGATTACCACCACACTAGACCATTGTAACTAACAGCAGTGTTGCTGATCACCACCACACCAGACCAGTGCAACTAGCAGCAGTCAGTGTTCCTGATCACTACCACACTAGATCAGTGCAACCAGCTGCAGTGTTCCTGATTACCACCACACTAGACCATTGTAACTAACAGCAGTGTTGCTGATCACCACCACACTAGACCAGTGCAACTAGCAGCAGTCAGTGTTCCTGATCACTACCACACCAGACCAGTGCAACTAGCAGCAGTCAGTGTTCCTGATCACTACCACACTAGATCAGTGCAACCAGCTGCAGTGTTCCTGATCACCACCACACTAGACCAGTGCAACTAATAGTAGTGTTCCTGATCACTACCACACTAGACCAGTGCAACCAGCTGCAGTGTTCCTGATTACCACCACACTAGACCATTGTAACTAACAGCAGTGTTGCTGATCACCACCACACCAGACCAGTGCAACTAGCAGCAGTCAGTGTTCCTGATCACTACCACACTAGATCAGTGCAACCAGCTGCAGTGTTCCTGATTACCACCACACTAGACCATTGTAACTAACAGCAGTGTTGCTGATCACCACCACACTAGACCAGTGCAACTAGCAGCAGTCAGTGTTCCTGATCACTACCACACTAGACCAGTGCAGCCAGCAGCAGTGTTTCTGATCACCACCACACTAAACAAGTGCAACCAGCAGCAGTGTTCCGTATTACCACCACACTAGACCAGTTCAACCAGCAGCAGTGTTCCTGATCACCACCACACTAGACAAGTGCAACCAGCAGCAGTGTTCCTAATCACCATAAAAAAGAAGAAGATAAAAAAGAGTAATGTAGATACAGGCACATCAGATAAAAAATCCGTCCGGGTAGGCTGTGTGGTGGGCAGCAGGGCTCCACAGGGGGCGATCCTATGTGCTGGAGTGTATCACAAATGTCTCTTGACCCGTCTGGCGGCGCCGGTGGTGACCAGTGTCACAGGCTGGGTTGAAACAGGCACTGCGTGGATCGTCTTGTTCGTTGTTGTATTTCCCGGGTCACAGTGATGCTGGGGGCGTGCACGCGTTCGGAGCATGCGTGCTCCTTCATTAGGCCTACACTCCAGCACATAGGATCGCCCCCTGTGGAGCCCTGCTGCCCACCACACAGCCTACCCGGACGGATTTTTTACCTGATGTGCCTGTATTTACCTTACTCTGAGTGAGTGCATTTCAACTTGTAATAAAATGTTTATGCTTCAATACTGCACTTAGGTTGGTGCTGCTTTTCTTCTTTTTTATCTCCCTCCTAAGGTGAATTCTGCCCTTCAAGCATGCTGCCTCCTGTATCTGTCTATACCCTGCCCCCCCCCCCCCCCCCATTTTCCCCTCCCCATTTATCCATTTTATCCCAGTTTTATGCCTGGGCTGCTGTATATTAACCCAGCACTATCCCTGGACTCTTTTTATCATTTTTTATTATTGGACTGTATTATAATTTATATATTACTGTTATATATTTGACGTCTCATACAAGCTATTCTTAATTTCTTATCCAAATTTTTTTATCAATTTTACTATTACTTAATATCCCTTTGTGTATTGCTCACCCCAATCCACAGCTGTCTTCCCCTAGCGCAACAAAATATTGTAAATGTAACTGATCACCACCACACTAGACCAGTGTAACCAGCAGCAGTATTCCTGATTACCACCACACTAGACCAGTGCAACTAATAGCAGTGTTCCTGATCACCACCACACTAGACCAGTGCAACCAGCTGCAGTGTTCCTGATCACCACCACACTAGACCAGTCCAACTAGCAGCAGTGTTCCTGATCACCACCACACTAGACCAGTGCAACCAGCAGAAGTGTTCCTGATCACCACCACACTAGACCAGTGTAACCAGCAGCAGTGTTCCTGATCAACACCACACCAAACCAGCGCAGCCAGCAAAATTGTTCCTGATTGCCACTACATGAGTTTCTGTGGATTACATGGAGTCAGGGTGGACTCCTAGCCTGACCTGCACCCTCAGTGGAACACCCTGAATGGGAGACATAGATGCAGGAGCAGAGACCCTAAAGTGGGTTTAGGTTCACAGCCAACAACAGTGTTTCTGATCCTTTGCCTGTTTGCTGACCATGTCTCTTCCTGTCATCTGAACTGACCCATCTGCACATCATGTTGACTACATTCCTGTGAGATACCAGTCCCAGCCATCCCCGCGCACAACTGCACTCCTGGAACCACAGGAACTCTTTTGATCAGCCACCTATGCTTTCTGGTCATTGAACATGGAATTCCTGAAGGCAGCCACATACCAGTAAGCTAGGCTTGCTTGGCTTAAAGGAATGGGACTGCTGTAGGTGTCGCTACACAAAGCAATCATCTCTGACCACTCATATAGAGGAGAGCATTGAAATACAATTTTTGATACAATGTTGGTTGATTTTTGTGATACACAAGATACAATGTCTGCTACATAATCAGTCCAAACATTTTAAAAGTATCACATATGTGGTATCCCTATACTCAGGAGGAATAACAGAATGTGTTTTGGGGTGAAATTCTAAGTATACCCATTCTGTGTGTGTGAAAAATATCTTATTACATTGACAACTTTGTGTTAAAAAATAAATTTTCACTTTTTCCAAAAACTTGTGGCCAAAAATTAAATCAAAAAACTCAAATTGCCTCTTAAAAATACCTTAGGATGTTTAACTCTCCAAATTGTGGTGATTTTGTGGAAGTTTCTACTTTCCTGGATATTAATGCATATTTTATGCCCCTAGAAAGCTTGAACGTGCTTCTTGGATTTTGGGCCCCTCTATACGACTAAGCTTGTGGCAGAAAACTGAAATCTTTTAAAGTTTCCTTTTTCCTCTTCAAAAAATACCTTGGGTTGTTTGCTTTCCAAACTGTGGTCATTTTCTGGGTGTTTCTGCTGTCCTGGCACTCCAGGACCTCCAAACATGTGATAGGTAGTCAGGAAAAAGGATGCATAATTTCTGCCCCTTGAAAACTTGAAGGTACTCCTTAAATTTTGGGCCTCTATTTGCGACTAGGCCTGAAGTTAAAAAATTCCCACATATGTGGTATGCCCATACTCGAGAAGAATATCAGAATGTGTTATGGGGTGTAATTCTAAGTATGCCCATGCTGCGTGTTCTTTTCTTCATTTTCCAAAAACATGTGGCAAAAAAAAAATGTTCATAAAAAGACTCACCATTAAAAAATAAATTAAACAATATGATAATTGTGGCGCCAACAAAAAAAACCTTTCTATAAAAGTGCAGCTGTTCCTTTAAGTGGTTGAACCCACTTTCAAATCAAAACAGTAAAAATGTGCTACTGTGTTATGTCAACATTTCATGTAAATAAAAATAACATAATCACCAATCCATAATTTGTGCCTCAATTTATAGAAAAGACAAATATTAATAAAGACCTCTTGAGATTCTCCAACCATCGTGATTAAAGATGTGCAGTGCTTAAAATCTCCTTCATTTAGAACTTTTACACACTTCAGAAGTGTGTAAAAATTGCACACTCACCAACCATCAATATTAGACAAGTGTAACATATTAGTTTCACATAAGAACTATTCTTGGGAGGAATTTATTTTCTGCTTGTAACAGGGAGAATAGAAATATATAAACTTTGTAAGCTAGTACAGCCGCTGTCACATTTAAAATTGCCGCGACTGTGCGGGGCTCCACTTGCACAGCCGCATCATTCATTTACAGGGATCTGTGAATGAATGAACTACAAGACCCATCTCTCACTGTAGCAGATGGACTTGTAGTTCTTGATGGACTACAAGTGAAGTAATTAGCTCACCTGTAATCCATTGAATCTTCCTCAAGCTCTCCAACTGACAGCCCATACCGAGGTACAGAGAGAAAGAGAAAGAGTTTGCAGAAGCCTGACACTGCACCTGTGATCCACTGACCTCGGGCGCAATATTTTGTAGGCTCCTATAAAAAAAAAAAAAAATGCATATTTTTCCTGCAAAAAAATTTTTTTTTTTTAATTCTTTTAAAGGTGAACCTAGGCTTTAAAATACCATTTTTTCTCAGTGAAAATTATGCTTTCTTCTCTCACTCTCCAGTGCCCTGTTAGTAATAGCCAATGGCAGGCAATCACCAAATTGTTCCAGTGCAAATCATTTTTGGGCCCCTCATGTTCAAATACACATATTCACTGTAGGGTGGAGAGAGAGATAGACAGAGAGAGAAGCACTCTTTATGTCTTGTTCTGGCCTGACCCACTATACATGGGCCACAAAGTCCCAGAGTCTGAAGAAATTGTATGTCCACCTTTAGTAACATTCCCATCCCTCAACCCAATTGTCCTCACCAGATTTATATTGCAGAAAAGTAGAGGGGCTGCGTCTGACCAGGTCTGTGACAAAGTTCTGAGAGCACTAGGTCTACCTCTGGTGCCTATTGGAAAGCACAGTCATAATTAGACTCCCTGCACAACTGCCATAAAAGGAAAATAGAGAAACATGGAGGTTGTGATTGCTAACTTCACAAGCCTTTTTGCTCTCATGCTCTTCAATACTTGCATTCACAAACCCAGAGCCTGTTTCTCTGACTTTTCTGATACTCATACTCTTTTGGGGACATTGACTAAAAACCAGAGAGTCAGCGTACCAGGCACACAACAAAAACTTTCAATGGCAGCCCCAATATTTCTCCTACAACAAGTTCACTTTAATACTTGAAGTGTTTTTTATTTGATAGAAGAGAGTCATTTGTAGTATTCTGAATTTAATCTGTTTATACAAATGTGTTCTCAGAGTTTCACTAGTAAAACGTATATTTTTAGAACAGAGTTGAAGTGAATCAGTTACTTTGCCCATCCAAAAAAGATGGTCACATGCATTGTAGGTGGAAGGAGAACGGGGTCACATGCTCCCCCAGAAACACCAGATAGTGCTAAGAGCTAGGGCAAGCTTTGGAGGGGGGGAGCATGGTGACCATAAATATCAGTTGAGGGGAGGAGAACTGCAATGGACAAAGTGACAAGATCACTTGAAAGAAGGAAAAGCACAAGCTGATGCATCCAAGAAATGTTACTATCATTGAATAAGTTGTCAAACCATATAAATATATTAGGAGGCTTCCTGCCATACAGTCAGACAAGATGATCATTTGCAAACATTGCTAAAAGATTATGAGGGGCAAATATACTGTATTTCCGCCATTAAATATGCTAGAGTCAGTCAGAATAGAATTTTCGGGAGTTACAAGATGAGGAGTGCAGGTGTGAACAAACCCATGCCTTCTCTCCCCCTGATGCTACGTATATGGCTCTTTTGGAATCTAGATGCCAGCTTAGTTTGCACTGTCTGAACTAACCCACACTTCCTGTACAAGAAGGGCTGAGTCACTTTTCGAACAGGGGGACAAGAATGGCAAATTGTTATCCCTTCTGGTGGCTGACCAACAGCTTCAGACAAATATCCCATGTATTAAAACAGCGGTGGGTGATCTCTCTTCGGATCCGGAGGTCATACTTGACTCTTTTTTGCAATATCATAGTCATTTATATACCCCTATTCCTTCTTACAATAAACAGGCCTTCATAAGTCTTCTTTTCTCACTCACTATTCCATCGCTGTCAGAGAGGGGATAGGGATTTCTCCAGATGAAAATTGACAAATCAATTAGATCCTTTGCTCCCCATATGTCCCTGGGTCTGGATGGATTTCCAGATAAGTGCTATAAAGACAACACCGAAATCCTAATCACTAGATTGCACTCTTTATTTAAGTACTGGTTAAAAACCTCTACCCTCCCTCCACGTTGAACGCACATGTAGTGTTGATACCAAAACCGGGTAAGGACCCTACAGAGTGCTCCTTCTATCGACCAATTGCGTTACTCAATAGAGATTTGAAAATTCTAATTAAAATATTGGCCACTCGCTTATCTAAAATCATCACTTCTTTAGTAAATATTGATTAGACAGGATTCATGCTGCATAAACTGACTGGAATGGTACCAGCTGATTGGAGAAAAGCCAATGTAGCACCTATATTTAAAAAGGGCCCAAAATACATCCCTGGGAATTACAGACCAGTTAGCCTAACATCGATAGTATGTAAACTCTTGGAGGGGATGATAAGGGACTATATACAGGATTTTAGTAATACGAACGATATCATTAGCAGTAATCAGCATGGATTCATGAAGAATCGTTCTTGCCAAACCAATCTATTAACCTTCTATGAGGAGGTGAGTTGCCATCTAGATAAAGGAAGGCCTGTAGACGTGGTGTATCTGGATTTTGCAAAAGCATTTGACACAGTTCCCCATAAACGTTTACTGTACAAAATAAGGTCTGTTGGCATGGACCATAGGGTGAGTACATGGATTGAAAACTGGCTACAAGGGCGAGTTCAGAGGGTGGTGATAAATGGGGAGTACTCAGAATGGTCAGGGGTGGGTAGTGGGGTTCCCCAAGGTTCTGTGCTGGGACCAATCCTATTTAATTTGTTCATAAACGATCTGGAGGATGGGATAAACAGTTCAATCTCTGTATTTGCAGACGATACTAAGCTAAGCAGGGCAATAACTTCTCCGCAGGACGTGGAAACCTTGCAAAAAGACCTGAACAAATTAATGGGGTGGGCGACTACATGGCAAATGAGGTTCAATGTAGAAAAATGTAAAATAATGCATTTGGGTGGCAAAAATATGAATGCAATCTATACACTGGGGGGAGAACCTCTGGGGGAATCTAGGATGGAAAAGGACCTGGGGGTCCTAGTAGATGATAGGCTCAGCAATGGCAGGCAATGCCAAGCTGCTGCTAACAAAGCAAACAGAATATTGGCATGCATTAAAAGGGGGATCAACTCCAGAGATAAAACGATAATTCTCCCGCTCTACAAGACTCTGGTCCGGCCGCACCTAGAGTATGCAGTCCAGTTCTGGGCACCAGTCCTCAGGAAGGATGTACTGGAAATGGAGCGAGTACAAAGAAGGGCAACAAAGCTAATAAAGGGTCTGGAGGATATTAGTTATGAGGAAAGGTTGCGAGCACTGAACTTATTCTCTCTGGAGAAGAGACGCTTGAGAGGGGATATGATTTCAATTTACAAATACCGGACTGGTGACCCCTCAATAGGGATAAAACTTTTTCGCAAAAGAGAGTTTACCAAGACTCGTGGCCACTCATTAAAATTAGAAGAAAAGAGGTTTAATCTTAAACTACGTAGAGGGTTCTTTACTGTAAGAGCGGCAAGGATGTGGAATTCCCTTCCACAGGCGGTGGTCTCAGCGGGGAGCATTGATAGCTTCAAGAAACTATTAGATAAGCACCTGAATGACCACAACATACAGGGATATACAATGCAATACTGACACAAAATTACACACATAGGTTGGACTTGATGGACTTGTGTCTTTTTTCAACCTCACCTACTATGTAACTATGTAACTATGTAAAGACACGAACCTTCATAGGCTCTTCTCCCATCTCCAGGCCAGGCATGACAACACTCATAGACTCTTTAGACATTGAAAAGGCCTTTGACTCTGTGGACTTAAAGTATATAGGCAAGGTGCTATACCATATGAGTTTTGGGTCAAAATTTCTACCTTGGATTACCATATTGTAAGACCACCCTAGAGTGGGCCACTCTCTCTCCCGATACTTTTTCATATACAGGGGTACAAGGCAGGGTTGCCACCTCTCGCCATTTCTATTTTCTCTGATGATGGAACCCATAGTGATAGCCCTTCATTCATTGCCTGAGGTTGGGGATACTAGAGCAATCAAGGATCGTCTTGCATTGTATGAGGACAACTTTCTCCTTTTTAAGTGATTCAGGTTCCTCCTTCAGGGCATTTTTTAGGGATCATGGACACTTTTGCCCTCTACTCAGGCCTAAAGGTAAACTATCCTGCCACTCAATGCGGGGGGCCAAAACTCTGTGGCCCCAAATCTTCCTTTGAATTAGAACCCCAAAATGACCTGTTTAGAGGTGCAGATCACAGCCCAGGTTTCCAATTATATGGCACTGTATCTCCTGCCCCTTCTTGGCATGTTACAGCAAAAGACTGAGACATGAAAAAATGTACCTCTGTCTCTCATGGGGGAAAATAAATTAATGAAGATCTTACCGGTCTTATGCCCTGTACACACGGTCGGATTTTCCGACGGAAAATGTGTGATAGGACCTTGTTGTCGGAAATTCCGACCGTGTGTAGGCTCCATCACACATTTTCCATCGGAATTTCACACACAAAGTTTGAGAGCTTGCTATAAAATTTTCCGACAACAAAATCCGTTGTCGGAAATTCCGATCGTGTGTACACAAATCCGATGCACAAAGTGCCATGCATGCTCAGAATAAATTAGGAGACAAAAGCTATTGGCTACTGGCCCGTTTATAGTCCCGACGTACGTGTTTTACGTCACCGCGTTTAGAACGATCAGAGTTTCTGACAACTTTGTGTGACCGTGTGTATGCAAGACAAGTTTGAGCCAACATCCATCAGAAAAAATCCATGGATTTTGTTGTCGGAATGTCCGATCAATGTCTGACCATGTGTACAGGGCATTAGTGTATTTTTTGAAACATGCGTCAATCTGGGCAACAAAATCTTATTTTACAAACGTCTCCAGACTTTTAAGCTTATTTTTATGGCTGTCTTCTTATCCCCATATAGGGATTAGAGCCATTGGCCAGGGGGACTGGTCCTCCCGGACTTACTTAAGTGCTACCTTGCAACTCAAATGGTCTATGCACATAGGTGATTGGTTGCAGATGATGGTGATGCTGCTACAGTACTGGAGGCGGCACTAGCACTAGTGGGGTCCTGCGAAAGCGTAACATTTTTATTGTATAGGGGGATCCCGACACCACATATACTTATTGGCCCTAACAAAATGACCCTGAGAGCCTGGGGAATGGCCCAAAAGATATCCTCAGGGGCAAAAATTCAGGTTTCTCCATATTCCCCTCTCTGGATGAACACTTGTTATCTTCATCTGATGTCGATACCTGACCTTGCTTTATAGGTGGGGAAGGGTATCAAGACAATCGGCGATATTGTCTTTCAAGGTAAACTGATGACGTTTGACCAGCTCAAGAGCAGATTTGCAGAGCAAATTTGCCCTACCAAATTGGTACTTCTTCCGGTACCTACAACTGCGGCACGCACCTTGGTAAGCTCAAGCTAGTGACTCAGCCTCGTCTCTGGAACGGTTACAATGTGAAGACTCCCTGGTTAAAACTTCATCTGCGGTTTAGAAGGAATTGTTTCTGAATAGACCCCCTTCTCTTATGGGATGCAAAGAGAAATGGGTGGGAGATATCCCAGATTTGAATGGGGATGATTGGGACAACATGTGGGACTACCTTGTTTAAGCAAAGAATAGGCTGATTCAATACAAGTTTCTCCATCACGTTTACTATACTCCCTCTAAATAGGCAAATATTTATTGGGCCCTTACAGAGATGTACCTTTTCTCCCGCTGATTTTTCCCATGTGTTTTGGCAATGTCCCTCAATTCAACATTACTGGACTGATGTCACCCAATTTATCGCAAAGGTTACCACTTTACCAGTACCATTGACTATATCGGTCTGCCTACTGGGTCTGATAAAAGGACTGGCCAACACAGTAGCCCATAGAACCTTGCTCGTAAAGCCATTACCTTACATTGGAAGAAACTCCATTTACTGCAAGCCTGGAAGCGACTAATGAATGTTGCACTTCTGTCTTTCTGGTCACCAGGACAGCGAGGCATGAACAACAATAAAAACATTGTCAGATGTTCTTTCCTGACTTTTCTAAAACTGTTTTTGTCTGTGCCTCTGTTGAATAGATTCCATTCCTGTCCTGACAATTAATCAAGGGGAAATCTTTCCCAAATGAACACAGATGGCAATAAAAACCTTTCAGTGTCTCCTCTTTCCGAGCTCTAAAACAAAGCATAACATTTCGATGGAACTGGGCTTCAAACACAAGCTGAGAGCAGTGTTCAGCAGAAATCTCTGATGCTGCTGTCCATGGCTGGTTCATAAATCTAATACTCTGTAAATTTGTACAGATGTTAACACCAGAGCATTGCTGAACACAAAGGTGGCAGTGTAGAATAGCCATTCTGTGACAGAATCCACTTCCCCATATTCAGCTTGGCACAGTTAGGCTAAAAATATGCCATAAAAAAATTTTGAAATTTTTTAGTCAGCTAAGTATGAAATGCTAAATATACATATTTTCCAACTTACTTTTCCTAATTGCTCTATGGAAAAAAAATGTTTTACTACAAGCATCAATAGCTCAAGCCCAAATTTACACAAACAATTGAATGAGTCAAATTAATTATTCATGCACCTTTCCTCCTCCTTACCCTGTGTAAATGGGGGCCAGATGGAGTTTCAATTAGAGAGAGAGCCCGAAGGCAAAAAGCCTCTGCAATGTTCTCCCTTTAGAAAGTCAATTGTGCTTGATTACACCAATGCCATGGGTGCTGTCTATATAATTTTTTGGCAGTCTAGTGATGAGTTACATTAAAGCTGATAAATTAAGTAAAGATCACCAGTCCTATACCTAATACTTACTAAAACTAAAATAATCCACATGTCTGTAAAAAACTGGCAAAGTATTGGTTAGCCATGAATGGGGATAGTGAGGATTAGTTAATAATCTTCACTATTAGGTAATAATGTTAGCTTTGTATCCATATGATCTTTATTGATCAAGCTGTAGCTTAACCACTTCAATACCAGGCACTTATACACCTTCCTGCCCGACCAATTTTCAGCTTTCAGCACTGTCGCACTTTGAATGACAATTTCGCGGTCACTGTACCCAAACTAGATTTGTATCATTTTGTTCTCACAAATAGAGCTTTCGTTTGGTGGTATTTGATCACTTCTGGGATTTTTTTTTTCTGCTAAACAAATAAAAAAAAGACCGAAAATTTTGAAAAAAAATGTTCTTTTTTTGTTTCTGTTACAAAACTGTAAATAAGTACGTTTCCTATTTCACTGATGGGCACTGACAGGGCTGCACTGATAAGGCGGCACTGATGGGCACCGATGAGATGGCACTGATGAGGTGGCACGGATGGGCAATGATGATGGGCACTAATATGCGGCACTGATGGGGCACTGATAGGCAGCACTGATGGGCACTGTTAGGTGGCACTGATATGCAGCACTGATGGGTACACATAGGTGGCACTGATGGGCACTGAAAGGCAGCACTGATGGGCACGGATGGGCACTAAAAGGGGGCACGGACAGGCATGGATGGGCAATGATAGGTGGCACTGATGTATACTAATGGATGGTACTGATGGATGCCAATCAGTTCCAAACAATAATACATGCCAATCAGTGATGCCCATTGTGGGCACTGATTGGCATCCATTGTGGGAACTGATTGACATCCATTGTGGGCACTGATTGGCATCCCTGGTGGTCTAGGGTGGCATACCTGGTGGTGACTAGTGGTGGACATCCCTAGTGGTCCGGGTGGCACCCCTGGTGGTCCAGTGTGGGCATCCTCGGGGGGGCTGCGCTGATAATCAATCAGCATAGACCCCCCCTTTCAGAATAACAGCCGATCGGCTCTCCTCTACTCGCGTCTGACAGACGCGAGTGAGGAAAAGCCGTTCAACAGCTCTTCCTGTTTACATCATGATCAGCTGTGATTGGACACAGCTGATCACATGACAGAGACTCTTCACCTAGATCAAAGTTGCAGTGTGTCAGACTGACACACCGCAACAACAATCACCACGATGCGCGCCCCTTGATATCCTGGCGACGTCATATGACATCCGGTCAGGATATCGCAACCACTTTGCTGACGTCATATTGCTATAGGGTGGGCGGTAAGTGGTTAAAGAGGAAGTAAAGTCTTCCTCTTTAATTGTAACAACAGGTAAGCCTATAATAAGGCTTACCTGTAGGTACTATAAATATCTCCTAAACATGCACCATTTAGGAGATATTTACTATATACGCTGCCATCGACATCATCGGCGCATGCGCACTGAAGGAAAAGCCCGCTTGTGCCATTATTTCAGGGCCCTTGTCGTGACTGGCAGCACCAGCACGGGAGTGACATAATCGCAGCTCTGGCCAATCACAGCCGGAGCCGCGAACCCGGAAGTAACTTCTGGAAATATGTCGGCCGTGTGAGTGGTGTGCTGCGCCGATCCAGGGCATCGTTCTAAGGTAAGTATTTCATAATGAGCTAATATTCAATGCATACTAGCTCATTATGCCTTTGTCTTGTGGGTTTTTTTTTTTTTTGGGGGGGGGGGTTTGGAGGTTTACAACCTCTTTAACTGGGTTTGATGTGGGACCTCCCAGAGTTTTAACCTGTTGCTGACCTCCCCACGTACATGTACTGCGGGGCAGTGGCTACTACAGGCAGAATCACGTACCTGTACGTCATTCTGCATTTCCGGGTCTGGGGCGTGCGTTCCGACCGTGACCCACTCCCGCTGTGATTGGACACAGTGGGAGCCAATCAGCGGGTCCAGATGTCCGCCGACACCCAGCAATCATTTGTGACACAGGCAGAACGGCGATCTGCCTATGTAAATAAGGCAGATCACCGTTCTGTGACAAGAAAAGGCAGTGATCTTGTGTTTCAGCTAAACAGAAACACGGATCTCTGCCTTTCCACAGTTAAAGCACCCCCCCCCCCATACACAGACAGTTTGGAAGCACTCCCATAGAACACATTTAATCCTTTGATCGCCCCTGATGTTAATACTTCCCTGCCAGTGTCAATAGTACAGTGACAGTGTATTTTGTTAGCACTGATCACTGTATTGGTGTCACTGGTCCCCAAAAAGTGTCACTAATGCCTCGTTTCCACTGAGCAGATCGGAATGGTCCGGTCTATTCTGGTGAGCATTTCCACTGCAAGTGGGACCACAAGGGGCCATACAGGGTTTAGAAAAAATTCCTCAGCATAGCACAGCAGAGGGTTTTCTGTCAGCCAATCAGTGGAATGTATCGTAGCTCCGCCCTAACCGAACCGTTCCATTTTCTATGGCCCCACATCTGAAGCAGGACCCAGAATGGTGCGGTTCAGTTGTATGGGCCGCTTTCATAATGGAAACATCCAAAATAGCGTACCGTACCGAACCGAACTGAACCGATCCGCTCAGTGGAAACGAAGCATTAGTGTCCAATTTGTCCACTATAATTTGTCCGATATAATTCCATAAATCTATCCCATAGTTTGTAGATGCTATAACTTTTGTGCAAACCAATCAATATACGCTTATTAGGATTTTTTTTTTTTTACCAAAAACATGAATCAGCATACATATTGACCTAAATTGATGAAGAAATTTTTTTTTTTACATTTTTTTTTTTTCAAAATTGTCGGTCTTTTTTTGTCTCTAGCACAAAAAATAAAAACTGCAGAGGTGACCAAATACCATCAAAAGAAAGCTCTATTTAAGGGGGGAAAAAAGGATATACATTTTATTTGGGTACAGCGTCACACAACCGTGCAATTGTCAGTTAAAATAATGCAGTGCCGTATCACAAAAAATGGCCTGGTCATGAAGGGGGGTAAAACCTTTCCGGAGCAGGAGTGGTTAATATGTGTCAAGCTCATAGAGAATTGCCAGGGAAAGTCCCAGGCTGGAGGTCTGGCAAGTCTGACATTGGCCAGTAAGTTAGTTTGTTTGATAATGTTCTGTAACATTTAAAAGTAACTGTTCCTGGGAGAAACACACATTCTGCCATTGGTGATGCCTCGTTCTGCAAATACTAGTTGACAGGCTGTCAAACTGACCCTCTTTCTTCAATGCCACTAACCCAGAACAAATATGCCAATAAGGACTTCTGACTTCCCACCTTGCATACTTGTTCTGGGTCAGTGACTCAGAAAGTACTAAAGCCAGAGGATCACCATAACAACCAGGCAATTTCATAAGGAGATCAGCAAAGACAGCCTCCACTATTCTTTCAGAAAAGATTTATTTTAATGTAACACCAGAACAAATGCATGCTGAAGGGCTTAATACCATACTCCAATACCTATATTCAGACTTTATATTCTGCCCTTGCCAGCCAATAGTCTTCCATAGATTGTACTGTATGGAAAGTGTGTGCCCAGTAAGACCCCTTTCACATGGGGCATTTTTCAGGCGCCTGAAAAACACCTCCCCTACAGTCCCAGTGTGAAAGCCCGAGTGCTTTTACACTGGGGCGCTGCGCTGGCAGGACGTTAAAAAATGTCCTGCAAGCAGCATCTTTGGGGCGGTGCTGGAGCGGTGTATACACTGCTCCTCCACTGAAATGATTGGGCACCGCTGCCGAAGCACCTGCCAAGCGCATCGCTACATGGGCACATTTAACCCTTTATTAAAAGCGCCCTGCTAGCGGCTGAATAGCGTTTTTTTCCCCTGCAACTGCCCTCTTAAAGTGAAGTGTTATACGCCGATTAGTACGGTATATCCAAATAACACACCGCTTAACCTATTTAGTGGACCCTCATCACAAAGGTCACGTCAGCACGTATAAGATATAATAGGGTACAAAGGAAGCCCATCAATCTTCATACATTTAATGACAGCAGACCGGATAGTGGATGCAGCAAACCCAGGTATGACTCTCCTTATTCAAAGGTACACTCCAGCAGTAATCACCACATATGCGTCATCCCACGTAGACAAAAGGAGATAAGCCTCATTGCGCACTACAATATTTATTCAGTTAAAACTATTGAAATTGCACTCACATTGATAACAAACAAAAACAAGCTCTGTTTGCATGTATGCAGCCTTTCCCCACCAGAAAGATGACCACCGTGTCCCAGCATGCAGTAGCATCTCGTCGCCGACTCCTCCCTACGCCGTTTTGTCAGAGAATGACGTTGCCAGGGGCGTGGCTAGATGGACGCTCAAGTAGATTATATATGCGGGACACAGTAATTAAGATGCGGAAGTGGGATGCGCCCCAAATACCGGATGAGACAACACCGCTCACACAAGTATGAGCAGCCGATTATACATCCTTTGTTAACCATAGATCAACTCTTTCAGTCAAAAAAGAGGGATCATAAGTTGTAAAAACATACTATAGCATGATAAAATGTCAGTACATAATGAATACAAACTAGAAATAATAGTGATAAAAAAAAACGTATATTACACTCGGACACAGCTCCATCTTGTGGATTGGGGAAGAATTACATTTAACCATGTAAATGGTAAACATTACACACAAAACACAAGAATATAAATATCTAAAATTAAATTGAATACATTTTCACATAAACAAAGTTAAAAACATAATTAAAAAGAAATAAAAATGCTTCTACCCCGACAGACTATCTAATGTTAATGGGATGTTTTAATATTAACTGATTAAACCATTCATCATGTATTACTGATGAATACGTTTACATCCCATTCCACGCTCATAACGTGAGGCTTGTATGTTCTGGCCTCATAGATCCATTGGGTCTCCAATTTGGACACCTCTCTGGTCATATGGCTACCCCTCCAGTTTCCCGTGAACTTTTCAATGCCCAGAAATACTGTACCCTTTAAACTCCTATTGTAGTGGGTAGTATAATGATGGGACAGACTATGTTTCAGGTATCCGTTCTTAATGTTAGTGACGTGTTCTTTTAGCCGTACTTGGAGTTGTCGTATAGTCCGACCTATGTATTCTAACTCACATGGGCACCTGATAACATAAACTACATGCCTAGTAGTGCATGTTATAAAAAGGCTTTATAATAAAACATTCTCCAGTGGAATTGGATGTGTCAGAATCAATTTTACGATGTCTCTCCATGTTAATGTGACATATGGAACACTTCTTGCACAGGAAAAAAAAAACATATTGTGAAAAAAAGAGATTCTATTGGGGGGATCTATAACATTCAGAGCTACTGCATGGGACCCTGAAGTTAGTAGAGATCATAGTGTTGCCTACTACAGTGATTTCCATCTTCCACAGGCATACTTACACTGGTCCAAGCTGGACCAAGGTAACTATGTAGACTTTCCATATCTAAACTTCAGCTTTAATATTTATAATGGTATTTTAATGAAAGCATCATAGGTTAAAAATAAAATGTACCGTATGTATTTTAATACTTGCCTAAAGTTTCAATTTAAAGTGTAACTTAATGCAAAACTTTTATTTATTTAGTTTTTATTCAGAATACAGTGTCAGTTTTTATTGCTGACTGTGCCCCTGCTAGTGAGATTAACCCTCCCTATTTGTCCTGTTTACCGTTTTTATCGAACGAGAAAGTAAAAGAAAATCACAAATTCTGGGTTGACATCAGAACACTAATGGCGCGTACACACGGTCGGATTTTCCGACGGGAAATGTTTGATGGGAGATTGTTGTCGGAAATTCTAACCGTGTGTAGGCTTCATTGGACATTTTCCGTCGGAATTTCCGACAAACAAAATTTGAGATCTGGATCTCAAATTTTCTGACAACAAAATCCGTTCTCGTAAATTCCGATCGTGTGTACACAATTCCAGCGCACAAAGTTCCACACATGCTCGGAATCAAGCAGAAGAGCCGCACTGGCTATTAAACTTCATTTTTCTCGGCTCGTCGTACGTGTTGTATGTCACCGCGATCTTGGCAATCTGAATTTCCGATAAGATTTGTGTGACCGTGTGTATGCAAGACAAGTTTGAGCCAACATCAGTCGGAAAAAAAAAAAACATGGATTTTGTTGTCAGAATGTGCGATCTTGTGTACGGGGCATAATCGTGGGGATAATTGTGCGGATATCTTCTAATGGAGACACTAGTTCTGGTGAAACTGGTGACAAATCAGGATCCCCCACTTTGGAGAGATTTCCTCTCTGTCTCTGTTTTGGCTATAGGACAGGAATTGAAGGCAAATCCATTTAATGGGACACAGATAACAAAAATAAATCTCTTTAATGGGACATAGATGACAAAAACAAAAAGTCTCTTTAATGGGACACAGATGGCAAAAAAAATTAGAACCAGGGGAGGGCTGGCAGCCTTAGGCCTGGGGGGGCAAGTCCAGTCAAGTGACCCATTGAACCACTGAATCAGCTCACCATCCATGCCCACCTGGTTTTCCATGCATCAGTGCAGCCTCATTAGTGCCTATCAATGCAGCCTGATCAATGCAGCCTCATCGGTGCCCATCAATGCAGCCTGATCAGGGCCCATCAATGCAGCCTCCCCAGTGTCCATAAATGCAGCCTGACTAGTGTCCAATCCAATGCAGCCTGATCACTGGGGCAGGGCAAACGGGGCGTATGGGGGGGATGGCGGGGGAGATGTGATGTTGGGGTCAGCTGGGGGTGTCAGGGTCTCTCACCTGGAAGCTCAGCTCAGCAGGTCCTTGCACACCATGGCCTCCTGGGGGGGGGGGGGGGGTGATGCTCCTGGTCCTGGGGTAAGGTTGCTGCCTGCACCCAGCTCCACAGCCTGAGCCAGTCACGCGTCCCAACTCCCTGGCACGCCCTGACTCCAAGACTCCTCTGTGTTTGGATGCAGACTACAATTCTCAGAATGCAACAGCGGCCTTGCCCCCGGCCCGACTTCCTAGAGAAGGAAAAAAATGGCAGTGGGCAGCAGCCGCTTTCAACATGAGTTAGGGCAGCCTGGGGGGAAATTGCAACCCTGCTTCCTGGCCCAGCCTGCCCCTAGTTATAACCCTCCTTTATTCTATCCATAGTGGAGAAAAAAAGTTCTGCCTTTAGTTGCACTTTAACTTCCCATAATCCGCTGTAACCCAGTAAAAGTCTGGGAGTGGAAGGTATACCTCTAATGCTAATCATATTGCTGTTATTCTAACATTTATCATATAATTCTTTCCTGGTGGAAAAAACATGCACCATACTTTTTTTGCCCTCCTTACAATCAACTGAGGGTTTTGTGCTGAGAGTGCATGGTGTTTTCATTTTATTTAGTTACTTTTGTATTTGGTTGAACTGTACCAACTTTAAAGAGGAACTGCAGTCTGCTCACATAATTTGTAATAAAAACATCTTTGCCATTCTGAAGCTTCCCTCCAACCACTTTGCATATTATTTTATATATACTGTGATTCTGCTGTACTTGCCAAATATGCTGCAGAAATCTCCCTCTGCCAAGTCTGGCTGCAGCCATTTTAACTGTGGGCAGCTGAAGCTGCTGCCTGTTCACTTCTTGGATTTACACAGACACACAGAGGCACACTTCCAGCTCTGCAGCTCCCATTGGCCTTCTTATGACTCATCCCCCCTCCCTTCCTGGCAAACTCTCACAAGAGTTAGAGAGAGAGCTGTGCATGATGTCATAAGCCTAGGCTAATGACCAGACAAGAAACAGGAACTGGGCTGTATAAGGTATTTACTGGCAGGAAAAGAAAAGTTTTACTATCCAACAACAAGGACAGAAGATTTAATAGATGGAAAGTTTCAAAAATGACTGAAGGTCCGCTTTAAATTGCAAAGAATGTGTCAATTGTAGCAAATACACCAGGATGACACAACTGTTCTCCATGGGCATAATAAAAAGTTTAAAGTGGTTGGAAAGGCACAAGGTAACTTCATACCTTCTGTGTGCAGCAGCCCCCCCCCCCTCCCCCAGCCCCCTCTAGTACTTATCAGAGCCTCTCTCGATCCAGCCATGTCCAAGACAGCCTTGTCTCTCTGGGGTCTCGCACTCCTGATTGGCTTTTGGCAGCATTGGGAGCTATTGGCTTCCAATACTGTCAATCAAAGCCAGTGAGCCAATCAGGAGACAGGGGGGCATTGCACAGAGCAGGTAAGTATAACATGTTTGTTATTTTAAAGAAAAAAAAAACAAGACTTTAATATCACTTTAAAAGAGTAGTCTGTTTTGTTTTTTTGTAGATTCATACTTACCTAGGTGGATGCAGCAACAGTCTGATGCTGCATCTGTCCCCCGTGGGCTCTAAGACTGAGACTGTTAGTTTTCCTCCACACATAGCATTTTGGTTTTAGGGCAAAAAGTTAAATTTTTTTCTCATCTGACCAGAGCACCTTCTTCCACATGTTTGCTGTGTCCCCCACATGGCTTTTCGCAAACTGCAAACAGGACTTCTTGTGGCTTTCTTTCAACAATGACTTTCTTCTTGCCACTCTTCCATACAGGCCAGATTTGTGGAGAGCACGACTAATAGTTGTCCTGTGGACAGATTCTCCCACCTGAGCTGTGGATCTCTGCAGCTCCTCCAGAGTTACCATGGACCTCTTGGCTGCTTCTCTGATTAATGATCTCCTTGCCCGGCCTGTCAGTTTAGGTGGACGGCCATGTCTTGGTAGGTTTGCAGTTGTGCCATACTCTTTCCATTTTCGGATGATGGATTGAACAGTGCTCCATGAGATGTTCAAAGCTTGGGATATTTTTTTAAAACCTGACCCTGCTTTAAACTTCTCCGTGACTTTATAGCTGACCTGTCTGGTGTGTTCCTTGGCCTTCATGATGCTGTTTGTTCACTAAGGTTCTCTAACAAACCTCTGGGGGCTTCACAGAACAGCTGTATTTATACTGAGATTAAATTACATGCAGGTGGACTATTACTAATTAGGTGACTTCTGAAGGCAATTGGTTCCACTAGATTTTAGTTAGAGGTATCAGAGTAAAGGAGGTTGAATACAAATGCACACTACTCTTTTCAGATATTTATTTGTAAAAAAAAAAATTAAAAGCCATTTATCATATTCCTTTCACCTTACAATTATGTGCCACTTTGTGTTGGTCTATCACAAAAAGATCCCAATAAAATACATTTATGTTTTTGGTTGTAACATGACAAAATGTGGAAAATTTCAAGGGGTATGAATACTTTTTCAAGGCACTGTAATTACACTGAAAGCCGGATCAAGATTGGACTGCAGCAGTGTGAATCCAGCCTAATTTAAAATTTTCTTCAGCCGATTGCTCATGTTAATATAACATAAGCTGTATATATAATCCTTTTAACAGGTGTTCCCCAGACCTTAAAATTATGTCAAGAGTTCCTCAGGGATAATAGATTAAGGATGATTACCTCTAAAGGCTGGTACACATGTCCAAATATCGTCCATTATCGGCTGGTTCAAGTAATGTTCGGCTTCTGTCAAACGAGCATGCTGGAAAACCAATAGCTCAGCAGATTGCAGCACTAACATTGCTTGTGTTAGTACATCGATCTGTATGGTTTTTTTCTTTTTTTTTTTGTTAAAGCCAGAAAAAAATGTATAGTGTGTATCCCACATTAGGCATAACTGCTCTCAATTTGGTACTGCTATATCTGTTGCAGGTTGGGAGCTCAGATAGTTTAGAGTGAGAGACCACACCTTGCCTTGACATGGCAGTGTGGCTTAGCATTTATCTGAAAATGTATGGAATAAAAATCTCTGTTTTTAGCCTAAAATGTTAACAGTTTCATTAGGCTTTTTGTGCTTGCAAATTGGAGAATGTGATGGAGAATGCCCTTTTTTTTTCCAGGAAAGGGAACACATGATGTGGCTGATGTTCTAACTTTTATGAAGTTTATAGATATTGGCTGAATTAAATGAACGGTGCGATGCAAAGATAAAAATAGGAGCACCAATCTACTTCCACCAGAATAAACCAGGCAGAATTCCCTTGGTCTGATCAGCATTTTTTTCAGCTCTGGAACTTCCAATCTTCCAAGACTTCTATTAACTTATTTTGCCTGCAGTCTCCTATCTTGTCATAATGACAACCACAAGGCCATAACAAGCTCAGTAATCTGATGGATCAGCTGCAAAATTGGACTCATGGGAGTGTCAAAAGATAACATTATGACTAGCGATATGTTTAGGGGTAGTACTTGGATAAGCTGGCCATAGATGTTTTTTTTTTCTTTTTTTCAGCCAAGGGGCTGAATAAAAAAAAATGCATACATTCCACCATCCACACAATGGAGGTGGAAGGGGGAATCCCCCCAACAGAACATTGTGTTCTGACAGTGGCACTCTTTGATGTCAGGATACATTGATCAACAGCTGCAGCCACTGATCGACAAAGGTTTTCTAGCTTGTCCATTGGGCAGGTCTAAATATTGACTTCTGTCCAACAGGGATAGCCACATATAGATTGAAATTTGGCTGGTCCCTGCTGAACCAGACACATTTGATTGGTCTAAGGCCAGCTTTAGTTTAACAGTAAATGTGCCTATAGGATGTTTGCAGGATCTGATCATTTACTGCAAATTATGGAAATGTTTGTAGGCCTCTAAATATGCCAGTTCACATTGTGCAACCTTCGTGTGTTTGTGGACAGATTTATCCTTAAGACCATTCAGCGGCCAGATCATGTATGCGTGGCCTGCGCCAGTATAATGTTTGTAGGCAGTTTAAAATGTATGTAAACTTTCACAAATAACTTATCCTATTTTATCCATTTTGGTTTGGTAAATATTTCATTGAACGTATTTATTATATCTGTTATAAATGTTATGGAGAGGTGAGTTAATGGACAGATGTTCTATAAGTCCTAACATACTTTTCTGCTCTATTGTGACAGTGCTGCACCCAAGACTGGTAACTTGCAATATATTACATTTTTGTTCTTGATATTCTATTCACTTATAATTGTTCAAAGTCTAAAGCAGCTATTCTCAACTAGGGATCCACTGAACCCTAGGGTTTCCTCAAAGGTTGCTAGAAATTTCCTTGAGCTGCAGATCTGGGATCTCTAACTTTATAAACAAAGCCAGTTTACTGCCCTTTAGACTGGCCAGAGGGAATAGAAAATGCCAACAATTGTGTTGGTGGGAAGAATAGTGCCCCGTCATTGGTGTCAGTGGATAAATAGTGCCCCATCATTGGTGTCAGTGAAAGAATAGTGTGCCTTCTTTGGTGTCAGTGGGAAGAATAGTGCCTCATCAATGGTGTCAGTGAGAAGAATAGTATCTCATCGTTGGTGTCAGTGGGAAGAATAGTGCCTCATCAATGGTGTCAGTGAGAAGAATAGTGTGCTATCTTTGGTGTCAGTGAGAAGAATAGTGCCCCATCATTGGTGTCAGTGAGAAGAATAGTGTGCTATCTTTGGTGTCAGTGGGAAGAATAGTGCTTCATTGTTTGTATCAGTAGGAGGAATAGTGCTCCATCTTTAGTGACAGTGGAAGGAATAGTGCCTCATTGTTACTGTCAGTGGGAATAAAAGTGCAGTATATCAGTGGAAGGAATAGTGCCTCATTGTTACTGTCAGTGGGAAGAAAAGTGCCGTATATCAGTGGGAGGAATAGTGCCTCAAGGGCCGGATAATGGCAAGCAAAGGGCAGCATCCAACATGCAGGTCACAGTATAGAGATTACTGCTGTAGATGATTGATCTCCTCTTTGATGGTGCCTGCATAGTTCCAGGGCTAACACCATTTGGCATAGCCAGCTGCATGACACCAATTATCTTTTTAGCCATCTGTAAGGGTAGTATTCTGACCACCAATGAAAGGGGGTATTCTTTAAAATGGTCATCAATATATGGAGTATTCTTCCCACTGACACCCAATAAAATTTGTTTTAAAGCAGAGTTCCACTCAAAAGTGGAACTTCCGCTTACCTGTCTACCCCCCCTCGGTGCCACATTTGGCAACTTTCAGGGGGGAGGGGGGAACGGGTACCTGTTTCTGACAGGTCCCCCTTCCCCACTTACGGAGACGGTGCCAAGGCGCCATCACTCGGAAGTTCAGCCCCCTCCTCCTTCCTCCAACGCCGGGCCAATTAGAAAACACGCTTTGCACATGCACAGTAGGGAGCCGACTACCAGGAATAGCTTTAACAGGGGTTTCTCAAGACAAGAAAATGATTCCAAGTAAGAAAGAAAGAAGAAGGCTGGTTCAATGTGTCCCACCTTCCCCTTTATAATTTGTTACATTTTATTGTCTAAAGGTTTTATTTCACACAAGCACAACTGTAAGAAATATACTACTCAGCTGTTAGTGGTCATTTGCTGGATACGGGTATGGGAAAGTTGTGCCTCAGGCAATTGCTAACTGCCCTCTGGGGGGGCATAAAATGTGGACTATTGCCAGTTTTTCAGCAGCATTGCACTGCAGGCCCTAACAGTCCTGTTTATTATTGTATGTCTGTTATTTAATAAATCACTGAGTTCACTGGCCTCCTATTTAAGTGATTATGACGATTGTTATTCTAGTGGCCTGTAGGTGAGCTTGGCCTTTTTGAATCCAGCTTGTACATTAACATTCATGTCAGCATGCTGGACACTGAAATACAGAGAGCCTGTCCCAAATTGGTAGACTCGGGGACATTAGAATGCAAAGTGAGTGTGCTGGGACAGAAGAGAAACAGGGAGGCCCCCCACACTCTCCAGACATTCCCCATTACTTACACTACAGAGTACCCCGACACTCAGCACTACACTGATCTGCAGGGACAGAGTTCCTTCTCTCAACAATCCCAACCTAGTCATTATATATTGACTAATACATATAAATAGAAAATAAATATTGACTGATACATATAAATATTGACTAATACATAGGACAGCCTCGGTGATCTGACACTGGAACATGTGCTCCACAACTCAGAAAATATGTGTGCAGCACACTTCAATCTCTATTCATTCCAGACTAGCAGGCCTGCATGATCAGTACATGCTGAATAAAAGCAATGACAATCCACAATATTCTCATTTTATAGTGTGTTTTGTATTAGCATACAGATAATCACTCAAGTTTTCCACTAGTAAAGAATAATGATTCGATACATCCACAGTCTACTGTATCTCTATTTCAGACTAGGCAATGTTGTAACAAACCATAGATCAGATTTAATTAAACACTGACCACTATACACTGCGGATTACACTTCAGGATCAGCTCATTTGACCTTGAGGAGGCCCATGTTTGCCAACATTTAAACAGATTGCAAGCTCTTGTGTCCAAAAAATCTTTACACTCTGACAACTATAGAAGCAGCACCATGGCATGACACCTGGAGTGAATTATAGATAGATAGATAGATAGATAGATAGATAGATAGATAGATAGATAGATAGATAGATAGATAGATAGGCTTCGTTGTTCATTAAAACTTGGTTTTTGGATTTTAGGATCACCCCTGTAGAGCACACACTGATATTTATAATGTCATAATACCTTTGGAATGAAAATAACTAAAAATGTCACATTGTACTTTACATGACAAGATAGATAGATAGATAGATAGATAGATAGATAGATAGATAGATAGATAGATAGATAGATAGATAGATAGATGATAGCAGCTCCACTATTTATTATAAAATGAATTCCAGGTTTTGAAGACTTGGTCCTGGTTTTGATCAATGGATGGAAGTAGGGGATAGACAGACATAAATGAAATGATAGTAGATAGACAGACAGATGTAGATGACAACTCTATATTTTATTGAAATTGGTTCTATAGATAGATAGATAGAGGGAGTGATGAATGGATGGAAGAAAGGAAAGAAGGATGGATAGATATATGGATAAATGGGTGGATGGAAGGATGGATTAATGGACGGAGTGAAGGATTGATGGGCGGAAGTAGGAATGGATGGATGAACTGGTGGATGGACAGACAGACATAAACTAAATGATGACAAACGATAGATAGATAGATAGATAGATAGATAGATAGATAGATAGATAGATAGATAGATAGATAGATAGATAGATAGATAGATAGATAGATAGATTCTAGGCTTTGAAGATTTGCCCCTAGAAAGTTTGGATGGATGGATAAATGAATTAATGGAGGGAGGGATGAATGGATGGATGGGAAGGAATGATAGATAAATGAGTGGAGGGGGGGAGGGATGAATTGATGAGAGGGAGGGAGGGAGGAATGGATGGGAAGGAAGGAAGGAAGGAAGGAAGGAAGGAAGGAAGGAAGGAAGGAAGGAAGGAAGGAAGGAAGGAAGGAAGGAAGGAAGGAAGGGAGAGAGGGATGAATGGAGGGAGGGATGAATGGATGGGAAGGAAGGATAAATGAATGAATGAATGAATGGAGGGAGGGAAGGATGAATGGCTGGGACGGAAGGATAGGTGGGTGGATAGAAGGATGGATTAATGGATAGATGAAGAGAAGGAGGGAGGGATGAATGGAAAGGAAGGAAGGAAGGAAGGAAGGAAGGAAGGAAGGAAGGAAGGAAGGAAGGAAGGAAGGAAGGAAGGAAGGAAGGAAGGAAGGAAGGAAGGAAGGAAGGAAGGAAGGAATGGAGGGATGGGAAGGAAGGAAGGATAAATGAATGAATGGATGGATGGGAGGGAGGGATGGATGAATGGAAGGGAGGAAGGATGGATGGATGGGTGGGTGGATGGATTAATGGATGGATGAAGAGAAGGATGGATGGGTGGGGGAGGAATGGATGGATGAACTGGTGGATGCATTAATGTAGAGGCAGACAGACATGGACTAAATGATGATAGACAGACAGACAGATAGACAGATAGATAGATAGACAGATAGATAGATAAACATGCATTGGGTAAATTGGCATTAGAAAGGCCTGAAACATCACATCAATATGGATATCCTGAAGACACAGGCAGAGGAAACTACATGTCCCAGCATGCTGTATCATCCTGCCAGGCCATGCTGGGACTTGTGATTCCCCCAGTAGAAGCCCAGTGCTCTGATCCCCAGGCTGTCCCTATGATGGGCCCCTGAGGTCAGTGTGTGGGCCCCCCAGTGATGGCGCAGAGCCCCCCCCCCCCCCCCCCAGCCTCTCCCAGCTGTCACTCTACCTTGCCATTGTCCTCGCCCTGCAGCAGCTCCTTGCCCCCGGAGTACTTGATCTCTATACCGGGGGTCCTGTCGTCCCTCTCCCCGGGGGAGCTGATGACAGATCCGGAGATCTCGCTGACATCGCTGGCCGTTTCGCTGAAATTGTCCCCGTCCATCATGTCCGGCCTGCTGGCGCTCCTCGGGGTGCGGGTCCCTTTCTTCCCCACGCTGTACGCATCGAAGTCAATGGTCTTATTCTCATAGGCGCCCTCCACATTGGCGAACATGCCGCCGTACTTCACCCGGGGGGTCTGGGCAGTGGTGCCCGGTCTGGCCAGGTAGACGGGCAGATCATCTTCTTTATTCCAATTCCTCTTCCTCTCCGCTGCCATGCTACACCCCGACAGCCCTGTGTGTGGATGGAGGAGAGGAGGGGGCGGCTGCTGGTGCTGGTGGTGCTGAGGATAATGATGATCATATAAAATACAGCAGTGCGGTGTCTGTATGGGGAGAGACACCACAACCCTATTGTTACCAGCAGAGCAGAGCAAATGTGCAATCTGGATTCACAATGGACAATCCTGGAGGTAGATGAGGAGCAGATCAGGATCTTCTGAACATAGACAATATCTGATAGCAGATACTGCTGGTTGAAATGGCTGGTGCCTGAGACTGGAGAACACACAGCCCTGCTCACTCCCTCCAGGCACTGCCTGCTCTACAGGGACACCTCTAGGAAGAGGGATCTATGGAGCTTTCCATCACCTCCCACCACCAGGAGACACATGTGTCCCACCTCTTCCTCAACCACTCATCCTTAAGGGACTCTTCTGCATAGGCAAGAAATATTAGTCTACATTGAGTAAACTAGCACAATACTAATACTTCCTCAATACTCATACGAAGGTTCTCATTTATCCAGATCCTAGTTAGTAGTAGTAGTTTATCTAAAACTGGACATGAAATAAATGACATTGACTCAACTGGTATAGTACTATCACTTCCTCCAAAGTATCTATGAAGGTTCTCCTTTATCCAGGTCCTGCTATATCTAGTAGTAGTAATATCTAGTACCACACATGAAATATTTCTCTACATTGATTAAACCATTATGGTACTAATTCTTCCCCCAATACATTTATGAAGGCTCCCTTTTATTTAAGTCCTGGTATTTCTAGTAGTGGTATATCTACTGGGCATAAAATGAGTCTATATTAACTAAACTATTATAGTACTAATGCTTCCTCCAATACACCTATGAAAGTTCTCATTTATTAAGATCTTAGTATATTTAGTAGTTAAAGGGGTCATAAACCCTTGTGTTTTTCACCTTACTGCATCCTATGCAGTAAGGTGAAAAAAACTTCTGACAGTGACAGCCCCCCCCCCCTTTTACTCACCTGAGCCCTTCGTTCCCTCGGCGGAGACGCGCTGGACCTCTCTGCCCGGGTTTCTCGGCTCTTGATTGGATAGATTGATAGCAGTGCAGCCATTGGCTCCCGTTTCTGTCAATCAAATCCAAAGATGCGAGGGCCAGGGGGGGCGGGGCCGAGTCCTATATTCTGCGTCTATTGATGCAAATGCTGGACTCGGGAGCGTGCCCGCTAGGTAACCCCCCCCCCGGGAGAACGCTTCTCCTAGGGGGTTATACGATGCTGGGGAGGAGCTGACAGCGTCGCCGGGGACCCCCATACTTACAATCTGCACAGTGGAGGTAAGTATGACATGTTTGTTATTTAAAAAAACAAAACAAAAGCTTTACAATCGCTTTAAATATCTAGTATTGGCCATGAAATAGACCACGCTGAGTAATTGGTAGGGTGCCAATACTTCCTCCAATTTATCTATAAAGGTTATCATTTAACCAGATCCTGCTATATCTAGTGGTAGTATATTTAGTAGTACCAGGCATAAATGTCAGTGTACTAAACTGGTATAGTACTAATAACTAATACATCTATGAAGGTTCTCATTTATCCAGATCCTGGTATATTTTGTCGCAGTCTATCTAATACTGGGCATGACAGACTATATTGTGCCCCAGACCCGGAAGTGTTGGATCACATACTAGGTACATGACCTGGCGCAGCTGTGCCACTTTGCCACCATATATGTACGTTTTACGGTGGGCAAGTGCTGAACTATGAAAAGGGGGGGGGGGGGGTAGTAGTATAGCATATCTAGTGCCATACATGAAACATTAGTCTATATTGACTTAATTGTTCGAGTACTAATTCTTCCTCCCATACATTTATGAAGGTTCCCCTTTATCCAGGTCCTGGTATCTCTAGTAGTAGTATATCTAGTACTGGGCATGAAGTATGAGTCTACATTTACTAAACTTGTATAGTACTAATACGTCCTCAAATACATCTATGAAGGTTCCCATTTATCCAGATCCTGGTATCTCTTGTAGTAGTATATCTTGTACTGAGTATGAAATATTAGTCTACATTGAATAAAACGGTATAGTACTAATAATGTATTCAATACTTCTATGAAGGTTCTCAATTATTCAGATCCTGCCATATTTAGTAGTAATATTTGTAGTACTGGGCATGAAATATTAGTCTGCATTGACTAAACTGGTATAGTGCTTATGCTTCCTCCAATACATCTATGAAGGTTCTCGTTTATCTAGATCCTGGTATATCTAGGAGTAAACTAATGTAGAACTAATACTTCTTCCAGTACATATATTATTGTTCTCATTTATCTGACATATCTAGCATTAGTAGTTAGGGTGACCATACAAGATACAATCAATTATGGATTTTCCAAAACTATGTAATTGGGCCTTTCTAACCCATCCAATCAATGTGTATCCAATCAGGCTGGTCCTTGCACTACAAATGTCAGGAATCAGCAGCTGGGAGACCAGATATCTATAGCTACACCAAGAAAATGGGACCAGACCATGTATATATATCTTTAAAGTGAGATTTATTTATAGTGAATGAAAATCACACACCAGCAAACAATGCGTATGAGAAAGTATGAAAAGCAAAACGAAATAACAAAATACGCAACCAGGGACCTAACTAACTAAATATACAAATACAGATCAAGAGAAAATGGCTACAGAATCAGGCAGCTGCATGACAAACAGGGTACCAGCAGGAGTAACCAAAACACCGAGGCAAGAAGCAGCAGGTGTGGCCAGGTGGAGCTGATAGCTGGAACCTGCTGGCTGCTGGCTGCTGGAAGAAACCTGCTGGTGGACACTAAAACTGCAGCAATCTGCCCAGAGCACCACAGTGCCACCAGCAGGGAAACTCGGTCCTAACAGTCCCCCCCCCTTAAGGGGCAGCTTCCAGATGCTTCATCATTTCCCAGAGTCTGGAGGCTGGCTGAGTACTCTGTCAACAGAGTCCAGATGGTTGGCAGCCCGGGAATCAGCATAGTCCAGCTGGGCAGCAACCCGGGAATCAGCATAGTCCGACTGGGCAGGAGCCCGGGAATCAGCATAGTCCGGCTGGGCGGAAGCCTGGGAATCAGCATATTCCGGTGGCAGGCTTGGCAGCACATGGCAGATCACCAGCAGCAGGCTTGGCAGCAGACGGCAGGTCACCAGCCGAAGGCTTGGCAGCAGATGGCATGTCACCAGCGGCGGGTCACCAGCAGCAGGCTTGGCACTGGCTGGCAGGTCACCAGCAGCAGGCTTGGCAGTGGATGGCAGGTCACCAGCGACAGGCTTGGCAGAAGATGGCAGGACACCAGAGGCAGGCTTGGCAATGGACGGCAAGTCACCAGAGGCACACTGAACCACAGTTGCAGGCTGAACCCCATCGACAAGCACAGAGGCAGGCCAAACCCCATCGGCAAAACACAGAGGCAGGCCAAAACCCATCGGCAAGCACAGAGGCAGGCCCAACCCCATGGAAAAGCACAGAGGCAGGCCGAACCCCATGGGCAAGCATAGAGGCAGGCCAAACCACATTGGCAAGCATAGAGGCAGGCCGAATTCCATTGGCAAGCATAGAGGTAGACCGAACCCCATCGGCAAGCATAGAGGCAGGCTGAACACCATTGGCAAGCATAGAGACAGGCAGAAACCCATTAGCAGGCAGCATGGAAGCAGATTGAAGCCCATCAGCAGGTAGCATGGAAACATGTTGTACCCCATCAGCAGGCAGTATGGAGGAGGTATGGACCTCATCAGCAGGCAGTATGGAGTAGAAATGGACCCCATCAGCAGTCATCATGGAGGAGGAATGGATACCATCAGCAGACTGGACCTCAGCCAGGCAGCATGGAATCAGGAACTGGCTGAACAATGGTTGCGGCAGCAGTGGATAGTGGCAGTAAGAAAAAACTTCTTTTCTTTTTTTAACATAGATACTGGAGTCCTGCAAGTAGTTGTATTGGGCTGACCAGAGTGCACTGCTGATGGAAAAGTAGTAACGGTACAGAGGAGCATAGAGGAAAGAGTAACAGAAGTACAGGAAGAGATCTGAGAGGTTGCTATGGGTAACAGTACTGCGGGGGGTCGGGGCTTCCATGGATTGCATGCAGAGTTTATTATTTGAACGATTGATTGTTCACTATTGGGCAGCGCTATCACAACTTTTTTCTTTACCAATTTTACTAAAAGACTTTGCAGTAGAAGACAATAATAACTTGAAAAAGGTGGTTAGTGGTTACCTATAGTAAACTCTGATATTAGGCAATAGAGCACAAAGGCATATGCAATGGCGTAAAACACAGTTCAACCAACCCACAGGCCATAAGATGACCTATGTGCTCAGGTATGAAAGGGAGAAAGAATGACTTCTCATATGTCAATCTTCTTCCTTAAAATCCTGAGTTTACAGGCCCAGAAAACAAATGTACAATGTAACAACCAACGATATGCAACTTTAACTACTTGCCGACCGATGCACACCGATATACGTCGGTACAATGGCAGCGGTGGGCAAATGGGCGTACCTGTATGTCCCCTTTAAGAGGCGGGGATAGGCGCACGCGCCGGCCGCGTACAGCGTGACCTCGATGTCCGCCGGTCTCCCGGCGATCGTGTCACGGAACCTCAGAACGGAGAAGTGCCTATGTAAACAAGGCATTTCCCCGTTCTGGCTTGTGTCATGACAGAGATCACTGCTCTCTGTCATCAAGAGCAGTGATTGCTGTCATGTGACTAGTAGCCCATCCCCCCCACAGTTAGAATCTCTCCCTAGGACACACTTAACCCCTTGATCGCCCCCTAGTGTTTAACCCCTTTCCTGCCACTGTCATTTACACGGTAATCAGTGCATTTTTATAGCACTAGTCGCTGTATAAATGACAATGGTCCCAAAATAGTGTCAAAAGTATCCGATGTGTCCGCCATAATGTCGCAGTCCCAATAAAAATCGCAGATCGCTGCCATTACTAATAAATAAAAAAATGAATAATAAAAATGCCATAAAACTATCCCCTATTTTGTAGATAACTTTTGCGCAAACCAACAATATACGCTTATTGCGATTTTTTTACCAAAAATATGTAGAAGAATATATATCGGCCTAAACTGAAGAAAAAAATTGTTTTTTAGATATTTTTGGGGGATATTTACTTCAGCAAAAAATATAATATATATTGTGTTTTTTTTCAAAATTGTCGCTCTGTTTTTTGTTTATAGCGCAAAAAATAAAAACCACAGAGGTGATCAAATACCACCAAAAAAAAGCTCTATTTGTGGGGAAAAAGGACGGCAATTATGTTTGGGTGCAACGTCGCATGACCGCGCAATTGTCAGTTAAAGCGACACAGTGCCGAATCACAAAAAGTGTTCTGGTCAGGGAGGGGGTAAAATCTTCCTAGGCTGAAGCGTTTAAACTGTACACTTTTTAAATGAGGGTTCCCCCTTAATGCATACCAGTATTTTACACTGAGTCCTTAGAGTTGTAGAAGAAGAAATGTGGGAGTCTTTATAGTGGAGATATCCGGTACCTTCAGCTAGCTAAACAAGGGCCCAAAGAGATCTCTGTACAGAAACACACAGTAACAAAGGATAACATGTGTAAAGTGACTCCTGTGAAAGCTCTGAGAAGATAAAGTAAAGGCATCTGCATGTAGTGTCTCTTTAAATGTATGCTCAAGGTGGGCTTTCACCCTCTCACCAATCCTGGCAATGCCAAGGCTCAAGGGAAGGGATGTCCTGGAACAGGCTTTTGAGAAATCCCCGACTGGCAACCTGGCGACCGAGAGGCCCCACAATGTCTTTCCAGATACTCACACATCAGATGGGGTATCTGCATCATTTGACCTGTGCCCAGAGGTGAAGCTTTCTGGCTGGAGGAGGTCACCACTCTGTCCACGCCGCAATCTCCTCACCACCACTGCTCAAGGGGATCAGCTTTTCTCCTCCTGCTCACCTCGTAGTCTTCCCCCAGTCTCTCTTTCCTGGATCCCCTCCTTTCTTCCCTTCTCCCCTGTCCCACCTGGTATGTTGGAGGCTGGATTTTTCCCTCAGGGGATCACCTGGCTTTTTGGACTACATGTCCCAAGATCCCCTTCTTTAGCTCCTCCTCTGATTGGTCGAGGCCAATCAGGTGCGGGCTTTGCCAGGCTCGCTTCACAGGCACCGCTTGGCATGGGGAGGAGAGGGAGGGGGGAGGAAACCCCCGCAGCTGCTGTCTCCCTGTCTCAGCGCCACTGCCTATGTGTGTCAGCCTGTGACAGCGGTGGCTGGCTGAGCAGGAAGGAGGGGGGAAATTAAGCACCCGCTACACATACAAATGTGAAACATGCAAGGCAGGGGAGGGCAGGGAGCAAATGGGAAGGGGGAAAACAAAACTGATATAGGCACAAGGCAGGAGGATATTGGATGCAGGGCAAGAGCAAGATCAAGTGAAAATGGCTACAGAGTCAGGCAGCAGCATGACAAACAGGGTACCAGTAATAGCAGCCAAAAAACTAAGGCAAAGAGCAGCAGCGAAGGTGGAACTTAACCACCCTGGCGGTATGATTATGACAGATTTTTGCGTCTCAAAGTGGTACAATTGTTTTGCATAGAAATTTGGCGTTTTATAGTGTAGGCCTGTAATTCATTTCTTAGCAATAACACACTTAAATCTGTCCAAACAAGAGTCTAATAGACATCCTGGGTATGATAAAGTTTGAAACACAAAATCATAAATTATAATATAATAAATAACTATAAATAATTATAAAAAATAATAATATAAAAATAATAAAATGAATTTCCCCACGATTCATTATCGCTCAATTCTGCAAGTGTTCTAATTTACTATCGCTGTTTTCTAGCTGGTCTAAAACCACTTTTGATGTAAAGGGACACTTTTTGGTTGCTATGGACAATCTCCAGTTTCCAGGCAGAAAGAACAGTATATATAATATAAAACTGCATGCAGGGCATTGGACAAACCACTAGGGACAAAGGGGATGTGAAATCATTTCATATAGTAATCTAATCTGTAAGATTACAGTACTGTATGTGTTATGAATTTTGTACTTTTTGAATTTGCCACCGGGCTCCGCCCCCCATGCGTTGCAACGCTCGCAGGGAACAGAGCCTGGCATACAGAGGCATCGGGCGGAGGACAGAGCCTGCGGACACAGCGGGGGGGGGGGGACATCACAGGATCCTGGGGACAAGGTAAGTAACCTGCACCAGGATCCTGCAATGCAATCCCGAGTGTCGCTCTAATGGTACTGAAATTTAACCCCGAGCCACACTGGGGAAAACCGCCAGGGAGGTTAAAGTGTTACTAAACTCACAACAGTAAAATCAGTCTGTATATGCAGCATAGCATGCTTGTTATACTAACTGTGGAACTTAAGGGGTTAATCCTCTGCATTGTGTAAAAAGGCTGTTTTATCCTGTATGCATAGATCCTTCCCTCCTGCACTGTCTATATGGGGAAAGCCAACCAGCACAGGCAGGGTAGCCGACCTGCACATGCTCAGTTGTGTCTTTTATGCTGGAGGGAACAGTTACTTGTTCTCAGAGATAGCCAGGTCACATGATATTGACATCACACATGTGGGCGTGTATACAGGCCGAAGTGGAAATCTCCTTCTTCCTGAACTCTCAGCACTGTAGAAACTCTGCAATTTATCATGTAACTGTAGTATACATATCATCCAAAAAGATATATAGTGGCAGTAGTTTAATGTAAAAAGAAGATTTATAAGCTGTGGGCGCGTTGGGGGGGGGGGGATGGGGCAGATGAACTATTTTCATATTACTGGGTTTAGTAACACTTTAAAAGAGAAGTATGTTTTTTATTTGTTTTTTTTTATATAATCATACTTACCTAGACTGATGCTGTAGCTGTCCCCCGGCGTCTCTGCACTGAGAACTGAGCCACCGAAGACCGCCAATGGCTCGGTTCTCACTCCTCCCCGGGTGAAGAGATGCTGCCTGTCAGTCAGCAGCTCTCCTGCTCTGATCCTCCACGGCCATTGGAGTGATAGAGCGGCTCACTGAGACGCTGAGACTTAGACTGCCATCAGTCAAGGAAGTCGGGATGACGCGCTGCCTCGAGTGATAGCAGTGACGTCAGCAGAGAGCGGACTTCCAACCAAACTGAAAGTCTCTACTTATGAGGAGAGGGGGTGTGTGCCTTTCCTCCAATCAGCTGTCTTGGCTGTATGCCCAGACTTCACTGCAGTGCTAACCAGGAACACAATGTGTTCTCCTAACACAATGTGCACTTTCTAAACAGTATATAAAGATGAAGACAGCAGATATACATGTAAAACTTAGGTAGGGAGATTTGTTTTATCCCTGTGTATCATTGAGGCTGTTCACTTCACCGGGTATATGTGAGGGCTTACATCCACTTTAACCACTTCCCTACCCGCCCATAGTCATATGACGTCCACAGATGGGATCTCCCATCCTGGGTGGACGTCATATGACGTCCTGGGATTCCCGGCCGTCTAGGGGGCGCGCTCGCGCCCGCCGCGTTCCTCGGGACCCGGTGCGTGTGCCCGGCGGCCGCGATGTCCGCCGGGCACCCGCGATTGCCCGTTAACCGGGCCGGCATGTGGATCTGTGTGTGTAAACACACAGATCCACAGCCTGTCAGCTCTGAGGAGAGCGATCTGTGTTCCCAGAACGGAGGAACACTGATCGGTCTCCTCCCCTAGTGCGTCCCCTCCCCTTTCAGTTAGAATCATTCCCTAGGAAACATATTAACCCCTCCCCGCCCCCTAGTGGTTAACCCCTTCACTGCCTGTCACATTTACACAGTAATCAATGCAATTTTATAGCATTGATCGCTGTATAAATGTGATTGGTCCCAAAAATGTGTCAAAAGTGTCCGATGTGTCCGCCATAATGTCGCAGTCACCAAAAAAAAATCGCGATCGCCGCTAAAAAAAAATAAAAAAATATTTTTTAAAAAAAAATACCATAAATCTATCCTGTATTTTGTAGACGCTATAACTTTTGCGCAAACCAATCAATATACGGTTATTGCGATTTTTTTTTACCAAAAATATGTAGTAGAATACGTATCGGCCAAAACTGAGGAAAAAATGTGTTTTTAAAAAAAAAAATTGGGATATTTATTATAGCAAAAAGTAAAAAATATTGTGTTATTTTCAAAATTGTCGCTCTTCTTTTGTTTATAGCGCAAAAAATAAAAACCGCAGAGGCGATCAAATACCACCAAAAAAAAGCTCTATTTGTGGTGAAAAAAAGGACGTCAATTTCTTTTGGGTACAATGTCGCACGACCGCGCAATTGATGTTTAAAGGGCGACAGCGCTGAAAACTAAAAATTGGCCTGGGAAGGAAGGGGGTGAAATTGCCCTGTATTGAACCGGTTAAGTAAAAAAAATTGCCTTTACTATCACTAAGAATATGTTAGTTTTCTCTTGCCTTTACTAAGAATTTGTTAGATTGTACAGGCATACCCCACTTTTAAGTACTCAATGGTGTTTATTTACTAAAGCTAGAAAGTGCAAAATCAGGCTCACTTCTGCATAGAAACCAATGAGCTTCTAACCCCAGCTTGTTCAATTAAGCTTTGATAATAAAACTTGGAAGCTCATTGGTTTCTATGCAGAAGTGAGCCTGATTTTGCACTTTCCAGCTTTAGTAAATAAACCCCATTGTGTACTTAAAAGTGGGATATGCCTGTATAAGGGTCCATTCACACTATGCATTAACACATGTATTAACGTGCGTCAAGTCAACCCATTTGTTTTAAACAGGTTGGCAGCACACCCCAATGCATAGTTTAATGGTCATGTACCATTTTTTGTCAATGCGGCACGCCACAACAAACAAATGTTTCATATTCTTGCAAATGCAGCATCTAACACAATCTGCATATTCATTTAGGGAAAACTGACCCTATAAGGTAAAAAGACTGAACTTTCTGACTTCATTCCTATATAACACTAGCAGATCTCTGATTGGTTTTGCTTTATTTCTGTAATTATTTTCTAAGAAAAAGAGTGCTGGGACATGCAGCAGTTCACAAATTGGATGAAGTAGTGTCTCTCTCAGCGTTGTCAATGTGCAGATTCATTTTACAATGACTTATAGCGTATTTTTGCCTGTTTAGAAGACTTTGAGAGCTCCATATCCTGTGTAGTCTCTGTGGCAAACCGCACACAGTGATCATATTTACAATAATTGGAGGAAGAATTTTTTTTAGTGAAAAATATGAGATTGGTTATTGTATGCAGCACACACCTTCCTTTATACCTTTTATAATACCACCTACAATTGCTCATTGTCCCACCTGTGTTTGAAATGATCAGAACGATTGTATAAATTCATATCATTTCATGGCTGTATTGAGGTATTTATATTGGATTTTCTCGAACCTAGAGATTTTTTATTGCTGTCTCAGCGTGCAGTGTGGTGCATTGCTGAATTACACAGTCACTGGCCTGCTTACTGACGCTTTACATCTGCAGGCTGAACTTAGACTCAATTAAATGCTATAGGAGAAGCAAAGTTTGCATTTCTGTAAGGAACTCTGCTACATCGAATCATATAATTGCCATGTTATGAAGCCAGGACTACTCATGTTTGCACCGTGAAGCATACTTTTAGCAGTAACATAGCTCCGAACTGTCCCTGATTTGGAGGGACTGTCCCTGATTTGGAACAATGTCCCTCTGTCCCTCTTTCCTCCTCATTTGTTCTGCATTTTGGTCTGATCTATATAGTTGTATATAAAATGCTCTTTTTATCTTTCAAAAAGTGTTTCCCAGTGCTAAACCTTTCATCCAAATTCTAAATTTCTGCATTTGTAGATTCTAAAAGCCAATATAAAAGGAATAGTAGTGGTAAAACAAAAGCCCTTGTAGAATTAAGAAACCATTTTGGGGTTAATTCTCCTTTAAGGGGTGTGGCAGGGGGTGTGTCTTATGCCTAAATATGTATGCTAGTAGGTGTCCCTCATTCTCATCTCAAAACATTGGGCGTTATGCAGTAAGGACTAGGTATATGATGCCAATTTTGTTATTAGGTGGGTATGTGTTGGTGGAACACTGGACTAGGGTTGCCACCTTTTCTTCAAGTCAAACCCGAACACTTTAGCGGCGCATAGCAATCTTTTTTTTATAGTATGAACTATACATATATTTTGCAGTTAAATAACACTTCTAATCAAATGAAGTTAATCACAAGAGTCCCCCTTTACATCAGAGTCCACAGAGTTCTCCTTTTACATCTGAACTCGCAGAGTTCCCCTACACTGTAAGGGGGGGACTCTGATGTAAGGGAGAACTCTGAGGACTCTAACATAAAGGATGCTCTGGGAACCCTGATCTAAGGGGGAACACTGAGAATTCTGATGTACGGAGAGGACTCTTATGTAAGGGGAACACGGTGGCTTCTGATGTAAAGGGGAACTCTGATGTAAGGGGTGCTCTGAGAACCCTGATTTACCTTACTGTACTCAGTCAGAGGCAGGAGAGAGAAGGGGGGGGACTTCAGTCTCAGTCAGGGATAGATGGTGAGCTCACTCACCCCTTGGCAGTCAGCACCCCTTATCCAGATGTAACTGAGGCTACTGGAGTGTGGGCAGACACAGAGTTGTAGGGGCAGGAGGAAGAGGGGTAGATCAAGCCCTTTCTCTCCTCTCCTGTCTGTGTGGGGGAGGGGTAATTGTTAGTGCTGGCTTTGGGCAGTGTAAAAGAGAGTGTAAAGCTCCATACACATTTTGTCTTCAGATTTACCAAAACCATATAATATGAGGTCAAACCTTAAGAGTTTCAGTTTGTATGCAATCACGCAGGTCCTTGCGGTTTACATGGTTTTGGTAAATCTGAAGACAAAAATCTGCAGAAAATCTAATAGTATGTATGGGGCCTAACAGACACTCTCAGCTTACACAACTGCAGCCAGCAACCCTGCTGGGAAGCCATAGTCTGGTCTGAATAATGTGTCCGAGTTTCAGACGGTCTGAAACCCGAATGCATGATTCTAAACCCGAACTGTCCGGGTGGATCCCGGACAGGTGGCAACCGTACACTGGACCCCAGAATAGATGAAAAACGGGTCGTAATCTTTTTTTTTTTTTTTTTTTTTTTTTGAGGCCGCTCTCTGTCAAGCAGGGTATCACCAAGAATGCTTGGAGGAGTCTGTAGAGTATTTGAAGGATGACAAAGTTTGGGCAAGTCTAGTAAGAATTTTGTCAAGGCACATTAACAGAAGGACAATGCATTTCAGGCACAAAACTCCCCATCATCAGGGCTTGTATGCTTGCAGTGAGTTTGACTTTGTACCAGACGGCCATTGTAGTACAAAGCAAACAGCACCAGAACTTGGATTGGATTCTTAGTGGACTTGTCCAAACTTTGTGATGCTCTTTTTCTTCCAAGATTCTGCAGTCTTGTTAACAGGATACTGTCAGTGCTTTCTTTTAGGATTCACTCACACAACAGTAATTAACCACTTCAGCCCCGGAAGATTTGGCTGCCCAATGACCGGGCCATTTTTTGCGATACGGCAATGCGTCGCTTTAACTGACAATTGGGAGGTCGTGCGACGTTGTAGCAAAACAAAATTGATGTGCTTTTTTTCCAATAAATTAAGCTTTCTTTTGGTGGTATTTGATCATCTCTGTGGTTTTTATTTTTTTGCGCTATAAACGAAAATAGAGCGACAATTTTGAAAAAAAACACAATATTTTGTACTTTTTCTATAATAAATACCCCCTTTTTTTAAAAAAAAAAAAGCACATTTTTTCCTCAGTTTAGGTCGATATGTACTTCTACATATTTTTGGTAATAAAAATTGCAATAAGCATATATTAATTGGTTTGCGCAAAAGTTATAGCATCTACAAAATAGGGGAAAGATTTATGGCATTTTTAATATTATTATTTTTTTTTTTTACTAGTAATGTCGATGATCAGCGAATTTTATCGGGACTGCGACATTATGGCGGACAGATCAGACACTTTTGACACATTTTTGGGACCATTGACATTTATACAGCGGTCAGTGCTATAAAAATGCACTGATTACTGTGTAAATGTCACTAGCAGGGAAGGGGTTAACACTAGGGGGCGATCAAGGGGTTAACTGTGTAAACTCATGTGTTCTAACTGCAGGGGGATGGGACTGACTAGAGGAGATAACAGAACGTTTTTCCTAACTAGTAGGAGCAGACAATCTGTCTCTCCTCTCCTCACAGAACAGGGATTTGTGTGCTGACACACACACATCTCCCTGTTCTGGTTCTCGTGCCCGCGTTCGCGCGTGGCCGGCTGTCATCGTGACCGCCAGCCACGCGCTTCGCCCCCCCCCGTGCGCATGCCAGCTATCCCTGCTTAAAGGGCTGATGTACAGCTAGGACGGTTTGCGGGAACATGACGACCTGCCGCAGTATAATGACGGCGGCTGGTCGGCAAGCAGTTAAAGTGGAACTTCGGTTGTTTTTTCAACTTTCCATCTATTAAATCTTCTGTCTTGTTTTAACTTTGGGTCGTAAAACATTTTTTTTCTGCCAGTAAATAGTACCATATACAGCCCACTTCCTGTTTCCTGTCTGGTTAAAAGCCTAGGCTTATGACATCATGCACAGCTCTCTCTTTCACTCTCGTGAGAGCTTGCCAGGAAGGGAGGGGGGATGAGTCATAAGAGGGCCAATGAGAGCTGCAGGGCTGGAGGTGTGCCTCTGTGTGTCTGTGTAAATCCAGAAAGTGAATAGGTAGCAGCTTCAGCTGCCCACAGTTAAAATGGATGCAGACAGACTCAGTGGAGGGAGATTTCTGCAGCATATTTGGCAAATACAGAATCACCCTCTGTATGGCTGAGTATGGATGGGATGGCTGAGTATGGATGGGATGGCTGAGTACGGCTGAGTATGGCTGGGTACGGCTGAGTACATCTGGGTGCGGCTGGGTACGGCTGAGTATGGCTGAGTATGGCTGGGTACGGCTGAGTACGGTTCGGTACGGCTGAGTACGGTTCGGTACGGCTGAGTACGGTTCGGTATGGCTGAGGACGACTGGGTACGACTGGGTACAGCTGAGTATGGCTGGATATGGCAGGGTATGACTGAGCACGGCTGAGTATGGATGGGGGTGGATGGATGGATTAGTATTGCTGAGTATGGATGGCTGAGCATGGATGGATGGATGGATGAGTATGGATGGCTAAGTATGGATGGATGGATGAGTATTACTGAGTATGGCTGGCTGGATGAGTATGACAGGGGGATGGCTGAGCCTGGATGGATGGCTGGTTGAGTATGACAGAGGGATGGCTGAGCATGGATGGATGGCTGGATGAGTATAACAGAGGGATTGCTGAGCATGGATGGCTGGCTGGATGAGTATGACAAAGGGATGGCTGAGTATGGATGGATGGATGGCTGGATGAGGCTGCAATGGACACAGATCAGCGCTGTGGGCACTACAGATCCAGCCCACAGCGCTGCTGCACCCGATCTCTCCCCTAAGGTACAGCCTAAGGTACACCTGTGCAATAATCATGCTGTCTAATCAGCATCTGGATATGCCACACCTGTGAGGTGGATGGATTATCTCGGCAAAGGATAAGTGCTCACTAACACAGATTTAGACAGATTTGTGAACAATATTTGAGAGAAATAGGCCTTTTGTGTACATAGAAAAAGTTGTAGATCTTTTAGTTCAGCTCATGATAAATAGGGACAAACACAAAAGTGTTGCGTTTATAATTTTGCTCAATGTATATACAATATCTCACAAAAGTGAGTACACCACTCACATTTTTGTAAATATTTTATTCTATCTTTTCATGTGACAACACTGAAGAAATGAAACTTTTGCTACAATGTAAAGTAGTGAGTGTACAGCTTGTATAACAGTGTAAATTTACTGTCCCCTCAAAATAACTCAACACACAGCCATTAATGTCTAAACTGCTGGCAACAAAAGTGAGTACACCCCTAAGTGAAAATGTCTAAATTGGGCCCAATTAGCCATTTTCCCTCCCCGGTGTCATGTGACTCATTAGTGTTACAAGGTGTCAGGTGTGAATGGGGAGCAGGTCTGTTAAATTTGGTGTTATCGCTCTCACTCTCTTATACTGGTTACTGGAAGTTCAACATGGCACCTCATGGCAAAGAACTCTCTGAGGATCTGAAAAAAATATTGTTGCTCTACAATAAAGATGGCCTAGGCTATAAGAAGATTGCCAAGACCTTGAAACTGAGCTGCAGCACGGTGGCCAAGACCATACAGCTGTTTAAGAGGACAGGTTCCACTCAGAACAGGCCTCGCCATGGTCGACCAAAGAAGTTGAGTGCACATGCTCAGCTGCATATTCAGAGGTTGTCTTTGGGAAATAGACGTATAGGTGCTGCCAGCATTGTTACAGAGGTTGAAGGGGTGGGGGGTCAGCCTGTCAGTGCTCAGACCATACGCCGCACACTGCATCAAATTGGTCTGCATGGCTGTCGTCCCAGAAGGAAGCCTCTTCTAAAGATGATGCACAAGAAAACCCGCGAACAGTTTGCTGAAGACAAGCAGACTAAGGACATGGATTACTGGAACCATGTCCTGTGGTCTGATGAGACCAAGATAAACTTATTTGGTTCAGATGGTGTCAAGCGTGTGTGGCGGCAACCAGGTGAGGAGTACAAAGATCTATAAAAAACTAGAACAACTAAATGGGACTTTAAATGAGAACGCAGGGCAACTATCGCCCAGCGCCTCCATCCCTGGCAATTTGATAAATAAAAAAGAGAGAAGGGTGGGACTTTAAATGAAGTTTGCATCCCTAGAGGTGACACGATGCAAATGAAGGCGGACAGTACTCAGAATATTAAGGCTATGAACATACAAACCATTGTAGAATCGGTATTGAGCAATCACTGATTTATTGTACAGAGTTAACGGTAATAATGGTATTCACACAGTAAAATAGTGACAGAATAGATACATAGTTTAAAACATATACAATATATACCAGTGATAATGATAGCATAGTATATTGATATCAAGGTTGGTTCATGCTGTACATATGGTAAAAAGCAATTCACTTTCATTGAAGCGTGTCTCCTTGGTGGGAAAAATAACTGTAGTTATTGATACAGTCCAATTGGTAAAAAGAACAGTTGGTAGTGTTGAAAGGTAGGAATGATAAGGCATCTATTGGCTCTACGCGTTTCGTGGCAACTGCCACTCATCAGGAGCAAAAATGAGAGAAATGTCTAGGTATAGAAACACATAATTAGTTTGTGTAAAGTAAACAATGGATTGAGTTATGTAGGGAGAGGAGAAAGGGGGGGGGGAGGGGTATTGTCCCCATTTACCACGAACACTTACAATAGTGCCAATGAGACTGGACATGGGTATGGAGGGCCGAAATCCGGCCGGGCAACAAACATCAGTCCCGGGAGCTGAGGTGGATAAACCCAACCAAGGATGGATATCAGGGGGAGACAGAATACCTAGGGGGTGGATAAGCAGAATGTGTGAAAAGTGAGGTGCAGAAATGGTAGATAAATGTAAGAAAATGTAGGGGCGGGGGAGAGAGGTAAAAATAATTATAACATTTATATAATAATAACAATTATATAATACAATAAACTAGTGGGTAAAATAAAATGGTGATAAGGTAAATAAATATTTGGAAAAAAGGTAATAAAAATGAAGTGTGAAGGCTGTGAATGTAATGGAAGGGTATAGGAAAGGTGGGGTCCGGTGAGATACCTAGAGGTAACAAAATGACTTGTTTGATAGTAATGGGGTAGTGTAGAAAAATAGGAGGTTAAACAGAGAGCCCCAAGGGTGGGCAAAGGTCATAGCACCAAAGGGAAATGGGAATAGAAAAAGATTATATAGGAACGTGGAAAGATAGTGAGGGAAGTTGGTAGATATACCTGGAAGCTTAATAAAGCTGGTGAGGTGAAATGGTTCCTCGTGGTGATGGATTCCAAGCCCTGAGGGAGACTAACTGGCCCCGAGGGAGTATATATACTCCACTTGGATGGTTGGTGTCCACCAACGGCACGCTAAAACAGCCTCAAGGAGAGGGGAAGTTGGCGCCAGAAAGCAAAAGGGGCGGGACCCGCCCGACCCCGTCTAGCGCCAATCACCTCATGAGAGGCGTCAGGTGGAAAGGTGGCGTCAACACGCCAGCGTCATTGGAAGCGACGCAGCGTGAACGGCGTCACCGGCGTGACGTCGATGCGCAATTGGGCGCCCCCCCCATCCCTGAACAACCCCCTGAGGAGAGAGGGGAAAGGGGCGGGCCCCAGGAGCGCATCGCAGCTCCCGGAACTGGGCACGTCCCGGCTTGGAGACGGCCCAAGACACAACCATAGCCCAGCAATCATAAAGCAGCACAAGAGTGAACATAACAATAGTGGTAATTCTAAAATGTCTAAACTGCTCTACACCTATAGTAAACATATAACTCAGTGTACATGATAGACACAAAGGTGTTTGAATAGCTAGACATCTGGTTAAATGTAACAATGGACAGTACCATTATAGGAATAATAGATAAAGATAGGGCGCAAAACTTCCATCCCTGTTATGTATACACATAGGATCTATAAAAAACTAGAACAACTAAATGGGACTTTAAATGAGAACGCAGGGCAACTATCGCCCAGCGCCTCCATCCCTGGCAATTTGATAAATAAAAAAGAGAGAAGGGTGGGACTTTAAATGAAGTTTGCATCCCTAGAGGTGACACGATGCAAATGAAGGCGGACAGTACTCAGAATATTAAGGCTATGAACATACAAACCATTGTAGAATCGGTATTGAGCAATCACTGATTTATTGTACAGAGTTATCGGTAATAATGGTATTCACACAGTAAAATAGTGACAGAATAGATACATAGTTTAAAACATATACAATATATACCAGTGATAATGATAGCATAGTATATTGATATCAAGGTTGGTTCATGCTGTACATATGGTAAAAAGCAATTCACTTTCATTGAAGCGTGTCTCCTTGGTGGGAAAAATAACTGTAGTTATTGATACAGTCCAATTGGTAAAAAGAACAGTTGGTAGTGTTGAAAGGTAGGAATGATAAGGCATCTAAAAGAAATGTGTGTCTTGCCTACAGTCAAGCATGGTGGTGGTAGTGTCATAGTCTGGGGCTGCATGAGTGCTGCCGGCACTGGGGAGCTACAGTTCATTGAGGGAACCATGAATGGCAACATGTACTGTGACATACTGAAGCAGAGCATGATCCCCTCCCTTCGGAGACTGGGCCGCAGGGTAGTATTCCAACATGATAAGGACCCCAAACACACCTCCATGACGACCACTGCCTTGCTAAAGAAGCTGAGGGTAAAAGTGATGGACTGTCCAAGCATGTCTCCAGACCTAAACCCTATTGAGCATCTGTGAGGCATCCTCAAACAGAAGGTGGAGGAGCGCAAGGTCTCTAACATCCACCAGCTCCGTGATGTTGTCATAGAGGATTGGACGAGGACTCCAGTGGCAACCTGTGAAGCTCTGGTGAACTCAATGCCCCAGAGGGTTAAGGCAGTGCTGGAAAATAATGGTGGCCACACAAAATATTGACTTTTGTTGCCAGCAGTTTAGACATTATTGGTTGTATGTTGCGTTATTTAGGGGACAGCAAATGTACACTGTTATACAAGCTGTACACTCACTACTTTACATTGCAGCAAAGTGTCATTTCTTCACTGTTGTCACATGAAAAGATATAATAAAATATTTACAAAAATGTGAGGGGTGTACTGACTTTTGTGAGATACTGTATCTGCTTTCTTCAGCTTTCTAGACTCTTTAGAAAGTGCACATTGTGTTACCCCATTCAGCAGTGGGAGGGGAGTCTGGGCATACACTGTGTGACAGCTGATTGGAAGAAAGACACGCCCCTCCCCCCCTCCACATAGGCAGAGGAACGAAGAAACTTGCAGAGCTGTACTATGAATAGACAAGCTTTCTGTTTATCTGTCTCTAGGTTACCACCCCAACACAAATTTCCAGCTGCTTTTATCTCCTGTGTCAGAGAACTTGTCAGAAGTTATCATGCTGATTACAGAGGAACAGCATGAAGGCAACTGGACTTATGGCTTTGGAGAGCGATAAGTAAACACTACAGATATATGTGCCTAGGTCAGATTTCATGAATGGAGTTTTACATCCACGTGAAGTAAAACATTTGGGGGCTCCTCCAGGAGGACCCCAATTTTTAAATAGACTACTATATGATGATGTACAATGGGACAGTTGTTTAGAGCATCCTGATTCTTAAATTTCCATCCAAATGCAGTTCCATTTTTCAGTCATTTAAAACCACTATCTAGTGCAGTAACATACGGACCACCTTTAACCACTTGCTTACAGGGCACTTAAACCCCCCTCCTGTCCAGACCAATTTTCAGCTTTTCCCAGCTGATGCAATTTGAATGACAATTGCGCGGTCATACAACACTGTACCCAAATGACATTTTTATCATTTTTTTCCCCACAAATAGAGCTTTCTTTTGGTGGTATTTGATCACCTCTGCAGTTTTTATTTTTTGTTAAAAAATTTAAAAAGTCCAAATTAAAAAAAAAAAAAAAATTTAATATTTTGTTATAAAATCTTGCAAACAGGTAATTTTTCTCCTTCATTGATGTACGCTGATGAGGCGGCACTGATGGGCACTGATAGGTGGCAGTGATGGGCACTGATGGGTGGCACTGATGGGCACTGCTGGGTGGCAATAATTGGCACTGATGGGCACTGGTTGGTTACACTGATAGGCAGCACTGCTAGGTGGCACTGATTGGCACCACTGGTGGGCATTGATAGGTGGCACTTGTGGGCATTGATAGGTGGCACTCATGGACATTGATAGGTGGCACTGGTGAGCACTGTGGGCACTGGCAGGTGGCACTGGCAGGGGGTACTGATGGGCACAGATCAGGCAGAATTGCCTCTTCCTCTTCGGGAGCAATGTCCCTTGCACATAAGCCGGTGAACGGCTTTTTTTTCTCCTCACGCTGTCAGCGTGAAGAGGAAAAAAAAACGATGACTGAGCTTTTGTTTAAATCATGTGATCAGCTGTCATTGGCTGACAGATGATCACGTGGTAAGGGGTCGGGATCAGCCCCTTACTCGGATCTGTGATCACCCGAGTCTCAGTGATTCGGTGATCACAGCACGTGAGTGCGGGGAGCGTGCAGAGGGGAGGCCGTCATAGGACGGCCTCCCGGAAATTCTGGTTCCATGCTGTGGCTGTCATTCAGCTATAGCGCGAACACCAAGTGGTTAAAGTGATCTAATGGAGGCTTCAGAACTACATATGCATTCATATTGTATATTATTGGCCATGTCCAGGGCCAGACTTTCCATTGGGCTTGACGGGGCTCAAGCCCATGGGCCCCAGCCAATAGGGGGCTCTGCCGGCCCCGCCGGCCCCGCCCGTTCCGAAAGCTGAGCCGCCGAGAGTGGCCGAAAGCCCTGAGAGTGGCTGAAAGCATCCGGGAGCCGCTGAGAGCGGCCGAAAGCCGGCTCTGTATCTCGGTGGCGCGATTTTTAAGCTGAAAGGCTGCAATGACAAGGCAGCAATGACACTGGGGCAAGGTTACACTGACACTGACAAGGCTGCGATGACACTGACAAGGCTGCAGATGGGCACTGACAAGGCTGCAGATGGACACTGATAAGGCTGCATTGATGGGCATTTAAATGTAAGTTTTTTTCCTTAACCACCTCAATACTGGGCACTTTCACCCCCTTCCTTCCCAGACCAATTTTCAGCTTTCAGTGCTCTCTCACTTTGAATGACAATTACTCAGTCATGCTACACTGTACCCAAATGAAATTTTTATCATTTTGTTCACACAAATAGAGCTTTCGTTTGGTGGTATTTATTCACCACTTCATTTTTTATTTTTTGTGATATAAGCGAAAAAAGAGCGAATATTTTGAAAAAAAAACAAAATTTTCTACTTTCTCTTTTAAAAGAAACCAAAAAAATTAAATTTTGTCAAAAATTTAGGCAAAAATGTATTCTACCACATGTCTTTGGTAAAAAAAATCCTGATAATTGTATTATCATTGGTTTGTGTGAAAGTTATAGAGTCTACAAGCCATGCTACGCATTATTGAAAATGTATCAATCCTAATGCACTGATGGCCTAAGGCACTGATCTCATTTCTTGAGGCCCTAAAATGTCAGGACAGTACAATAACCCCCCAAAAGACCCCTTTTTGGAAAGAAGACAGTCTGAGGGATTTAGTAAGAGGCATAGTGAATTTTTTGAAGTTGAAATTTTTTACCCACAATGCTTAAATTAAGAAATATAGATTTTTTTTTTTCTTCACTAAATTGTCATATTTACAAGTTATTTCTCACACACAGTGCAGGCATAATTGCAATTACACCCCAAAATACATTCTGCTATTCGTCCTGAGTATGGCGATACCCCATGTGTGAGACTTTTCCACAGCCTGTCCACATACAGAGGCCCAACATCCATATAGCACCATCAGGCGTTCTAAAGGCATAAATTACACATTTCATTTCCTGAGTACCTATCACATTTTTGAAGGCCCTGGAGCACCAGGACAATGGAATTACCCACAAAATGACCCCATTTTGGAAAGAAAACAACCCAATGTATATTCTATGAGGCATACTGAGTCTTTTGAACATGTCATTTCTTTCCACAAGTTTTTGGAAAATGTGGAAAGAAAATGAAAAACTATTTTTTTCTCATAAAGTTGTCAATCTAGAAGATCTTTCTAACACATAGCATGTACATAGCCAAAATGACACCCCAAAATACATTCTGCTATTCGTCCTGAGTATGGCGATACCCCATGTGTGAGACTTTTCCACAGCCTGTCCACATACAGAGGCCCAACATCCATATAGCACCATCAGGCGTTCTAAAGGCATAAATTACACATTTCATTTCCTGAGTACCTGTCACATTTTTGAAGGCCCTGGAGCACCAGGACAATGGAATTACCCACAAAATGACCCCATTTTGGAAAGAAAACAACCCAATGTATATTCTATGAGGCATAATGAGTCTTTTGAACATGTCATTTCTTTCCACAAGTTTTTGGAAAATGTGGAAAGAAAATGAAAACCTATTTTTTTCTCACAAAGTTGTCAATTTAGAAGATCTTTCTAACACATAGCATGCACATAGCCAAAATGACACCCCAAAATACATTCTGCTACTTGTCCTGAGTATGGTGATACCCCATGTGTGAGACATTTCCACAGCCTGGCCACATACAGAGGCTCAACATCCATATAGCACCATCAGACGTTCTAAAGGCATAAATTACACATTTCATTTCCTAAATACCTATCACATTTTTGAAGGCCCTGGAGCACCAGGACAATAGAATTACCCACAAAGTGACCCCATTTTGGAAAGAAAACAACCCAATGTATATTCTATGAGGCATAATGAGTCTTTTGAACATGTCATTTCTTTCCACAAGTTTTTGGAAAATGTGGAAAGAAAATGAAAACCTATTTTTTTTCTCACAAAGTTGTCAATTTAGAAGATCTTTCTTACACATAGCATGTACATAGCCAAAATGCCACCCCAAAATACATTCTGCTACTCGTCCTGAGTATGGCGATACCCCATGTGTGAGACTTTTCCACAGCCTGTCCACATACAGAGGCCCAACATCCATATAGCACCATCAGGCGTTCTAAAGGCATAAATTACACATTTCATTTCCTGAGTACCTGTCACATTTTTGAAGGCCCTGGAGCACCAGGACAATGGAATTACCCACAAAATGACCCCATTTTGGAAAGAAAACAACCCAATGTATATTCTATGAGGCATAATGAGTCTTTTGAACATGTCATTTCTTTCCACAAGTTTTTGGAAAATGTGGAAAGAAAATGAAAACCTATTTTTTTCTCACAAAGTTGTCAATTTAGAAGATCTTTCTTACACATAGCATGCACATAGCCAAAATGACACCCCAAAATACATTCTGCTACTCGTCCTGAGTATGGCGATACCCCATGTGTGAGACTTTTCCACTACCTGGCCACATACAGAGGCCCAACATGCAAGTAGCACCTCCAGGTTTCTAACACATAGCATGTACACACCAAGAATTACACCCCAAAGTACATTCTGCTGAGCAAAAGGTAAAAAAAAAAGCTCACCTGTGGTTTTAGCAGGCAGGAATAACGTTCCAGAGCAGCCAAAGCATTTGTCCAGACAGCCAAAGGAAATGTCCAGGAATTGTCCAGGCAGCAGACAGATATGGAAAAGTATGAACATGGTTCAGTACAGTCCAAGGTTTAGCAGGCAGTTCAGGTAACAGGCATAGGCATGGCCAGTCCAGGTGGCAGGCAAAGGCATGGCAAGGTCATGTGGCAGGCAAAGGCATAGCAAGGTCATGTGGCAGGCAAAGGCATGGCCAGTTCAGGTGGCAGGAAGAGGCATGACCAGTTCAGGTGGCAGCAGGCAGCACTTTGTACATTGGGCCTTAGTCAGGTAAGACCTGAGGACAGGGGTAGAGGCTTCTTCCCACCCAAATCTCTACGAAGCCTCCGAGTCTCCAGACCCTAATCCGAGAAAACTAAAAACCCGGAAAAAAATGTTTTCTCCACTCGGAAAACCTTTTCTGGAGCCCCTCACATATGTGAGACCCCTGTGCTGTGATCAGTTCAGGAGGCAGGCAAAAAGCATGGTCATTTAACAGTCCGGGTCAATTCACGTTGAAGGCAGAAAGATGTTTGGCAGAGGCATAGTCGTTAACAGTCCGGGTCAATTTACGTTGAAGGCAGAAACATGTTTGGCAGAGGCATAGTCGTTAACAGTCCGGGTCATTCACAGAAATGGCAGATAGTGGAAAAAAATAATCTTCATTGTACTAATAGTGTAGTGAAGTATGATAGCTCCGATAGCACGTTCCAATACAGAGGCCTGGCTGGGAGGAACATTGGAGACAGTAGTATCGGGTGTCACGGCGAATTCCTCTACTTGCACATACATGACATTTTTTGGGGGGTTTGCGACCTGTTTGGGTAAGAGGGAGGATTTCGGGAAAGTGCCTTTCATGGAGTCTGGCTAACGAATCAGAGCGAATTAGTTGAGGGGCTTGGCCTTGGGGATAGAGAAGGGCTGTGACAACGTCTTCCTGGAATTTCAGATAGGGTAGGGAACTTTGGGTGCACTTAGAAAAAATGATATAGGAATTAAATAGGGCAAGTTGCATCAAATAAATGGCGACTTTCTTGTACCAAAATAGTGATCTCCTGGTGGCCAAGTAGGGCTGCATCATCTGGTCGTTCATATCCACCCCCCCATGTATAGGTTGTACTCATGCACACATTTTGGCTTCTGTATGGGGCCTCCTCTTCTCTGAAGTTCCACCAAGGTGTCGTCATGTATTGTTGAAAGGACGTAGACATCTCTTTTTTAATCTCTCCACTTCACCGCTAGTACTTCTTCAGTTCGCATGCTTGCCATTTCACCCTGCTTCAATTTCTTGGCGACCAATCTTTGTGGGAAGCCTTTGCGGTTGGTCCGTGCTGTCCCACAGGCCACAGTGTTCTTTAGGTACAAATGGCGGAAAAGTGGGAGACTAGTGTAGAAATTGTCTACGTAAAGGTGGTAACCTTTCCCAAGTAATGGTTGGATCAGCTGCCAGACAATTTTGCCACTTGTTCCCATGTAGTTAGGGCATCCAGGGGGGTTTAGCTGTCTGTCTTTTCCCTCATAAATTATAAAATCATATGTGTAACCCGTGGCCCTGTCACACACTTTATAAAATTTTACCCCACGTCTGGCTCTTTTACTGGGGAGGTATTGTTTTATTCCCAGTCTTCCGGTGAAGTGCACCAGGGATTCATCCACACATATGTTTCTATCAGGGGTAAACATCTCCTTGAAGCTGGCGCAAAAAAAATTGATTAGGGGCCGAATTTTGAATAACTTATCATAACTGGGATGATTTCGAGGGAGGCATTGTTATTGAAGTGTAAAAATCTCATGATTATCTCATAACGGGTTCTGGGCATCAATGACGAATAGACCGGCATGTGGTGGATAGGTTGGGTAGACCAGTAGGAATGGAGTTCATTTTTTTTTTGTCAGCCCCATGTTGAGGGTTTAGCCAAGGAAAATTTTAAATTCTTCTACGGTGAGGGGTTTCCAAACAAAAGGACGGGCATATGAGGAACTGGGATTGTTGGCTATATGTTGGCTGGCGTATAGATTACATTGCTCCACAATGTAGGTTAGGAGATCATTGGTAAAAAATACATGAAAATAATAAAGTGGGGTTACATTTTCCGTTTGCATCTGAGGGCCTGGCTGGGCTGTGAAAAGGGGTATTACAGGTTCTACTGATGTATCGGGCAGCCATGTTGGATACAGTAGAACATCTGGGAGGCTAGTATGGGCACTGCCTCGTTGATGGGATCCGTTGCTAGCATCTGGCCTATCTTCTAGGAAGGTTGCAGAACTGCTGGTGGATGCCTGCCTATCACGGAGTGCTGCGCTGCTGGTGGATGCCTGCTGGTGGATGCCCTGGAGTGCTGCGCTACTGGTGGATGCCTGCATATCATCCTGGAGTGCTGGGCAGCTGGTGGATGCCTGCATATCATCCTGGAGTGCTGCGCTGCTGGTGGATGCCTGCTGGTGGATGCCCTGGAGTGCTGCGCTGCTGGTGAATGTCTCCTCCTGCTCATTTCTCCTGATTCTCCTTGTTAGGATTCTATCTTCCTCTGTTTCCAACTCGGAGCCACTGCTTTCCACTGGCTCATAGTCGCTATCTGAGTCTGACGGAGAGAATTCCCCGCTACTCTCGTCCGACATACTCTGGAGTATTTGGAGAGCCTCCTCTGCGCTGTAAGACCTTTTTGTCATGTTGGCGGGCAGATGTGTCAGATGGCAGGCGGCAGATGTGCCAGATGGTGGGCGGCTGTGCCAGATGGTGGGTGGCTAGATGTGCCTGATGTTGGCGGGCAGATGTGCCTGATCGTGGGCAGATGGCGGGTGGCAGATGTGCCTGATGGCGGGCGGGCAGATGTGCCTGATGATGGTGGGCGGCTGATGTGTCAGCTGTTGACGGGTTGATGTGCCAGCTGATGACGGGCTGATGTGCCAGCTGATGACGGGCTAATGTGTCAGCTGATGACGGGCTGATGTGTTAGCTTTTGACAGTGTCAGATGGTGGGCGGCAGATGTGCCTGATGGCGGGCGGCAGATGTGCCTGATGGCGGGCGGCAGATGTGCCTGATGACTGGCGGGCAGATGTGCTTGATGACTGGCGGGCAGATGTGCCTGATGACTGGCGGGCAGATGTGCCTGATGGCAGGTGGGCAGATGTGCCTGATGGCAGGCGGGCAGATGTGCCTGATGGCAGGCGGGCAGATGTGGCTGATGGCAGGCGGGCAGATGTGGCTGACTGGTGGACAGATGTGGCTGATGACTGGCGGACAGATGTTGCTGATGACTGGCGGGCAGATGTGCCTGATGACTGGTGGGCAGATGTGCCTGATGACTGGTGGGCAGATGTGCCTGATGACGGGCTGATGTGCCCGTTGATGACGGGCTGATGTGCCCGCTGTTGGCGGACAGATGTGCCCGCTGTTGGCGGACAGATGTGCCAGTTGTTGACGGGCAGATGTTCACTGACAGGTGTTTTCACTGTTTTGGGGACACTGTGTTTTGGGGACACTGTGTTTTGGGGACACTAGCTGGGTGATCAGTGGGTAAACAGCAGACAAACAGCTATATAACTCACTGATCTCCCGGCTGCAGCACAGATCTCTCTTCCTCTCCTCACTGACAGGCTCTGTGTGAGGAGAGGAAGAGATGAGAGCAGTTACAATGCTCTCTATTTACATTACATGACGACTGTGATTGGACACAGTCGTCATGTGATCAGGAGGGCCAATCACAGGGCCCTCCTGTGTTGTGCTGTCTCTGGGGGGCACAGGCAGATCGGGATCGCGCCGCTGCGCGGGCACGTGGCAGCGCGATCTCCTGTCAACTGCCACCCCCTCCCCCTTGTTTACTATACGATGGCTGTGATTACACACAGCCATCGTGCGGATCAGGAGGGCAAATCACATTGCCCTCCTGCCGCTCCGAGATGCGGTGTGCCCGAGTGACACGCGCGCATCGGGATCACGCGGCTGCGCAGGAGCGCGCCCGCGCGATCCCGCTCCTTCTGAAGGACGTTCGGGAACGTCCAGTCAGAAGGAGGGAGCTCCCACCCGGCCGTTTATGTGCAGTGGCCGGGTGGGAAGTGGTTAAACTTCCCTCCTAAACTTGGGGTGTGTGTTATACGTCGTAGTGTGTTATACGCCGATAAATACAGTAATTATCATTTTATCTATTTTTATTGCCTTTATTAATCGTGGACCCAGGACGAATACCAGTACAGTATCCCCCACTTATACGCTTACATATTATCTACTTTTGTGAGTAGCCATTTGGCTGTTTTGTCTTGTCCAATTAAACAGAAGTTCTTTAATACTGCACTGAGTCTGGCGCACCTTGTCCTTTTCTATTTCTGTTTTATAGAGCTGTGCATATGTGTAGAAGGTAGGGCCCGAAAGTGACTCAAGCCCAGGGGCCCCCACCCACCCTAAGTCCTGCCCTGGCCATGTCATATTGTTGGCTTTCTATGCATCAAGTCTATACTGGGCCCCATAACAGTCAAATGCCCTCATGATACAACAGTCACACTGAAATCTGATAAGGGCCTGAATTACCATTCTAGTTGTGTCTTGCATAACAAAGGGAAGCCAGTGAGTTTCTCCATTAATTTATTTGTTTTAGAGGTAAAAGAACAATCTCCAAAGTCCCTGAAGTATATGAGATAATGTTTTATACATTGTTTCTTTTTCTTCATCTGCCAATGTTATCCAAGTACATCTTTTCTTGGTAGATGTATAAAACAGAAGTTTCTGTGTCTGGAGAGGAAGTGATGTGACCATTGTGTTTACATGTGGTAAACAGTTGTAGATTTAGGCTAAACAATAGCTGATATATCATGGTGAACACGGTAGGTTGAAACACACAATGGTTTCTCAATAATCATTGGAAGAAAAGGCCTCGCACTGATGATGTCACCCCAGTAATGTGCATTTCGCCAACCGGCTACAGGAAGCCCCAACCTGTGGCCACTCACCACTAACCTGTTTGACACTTATTGAGCTTAGTCGTACATACAGTATATTGTTTCTCATATACAGCTTGGGGAAATTACAGATGAGATGACTGTGCTTGAGTTTCTAGATCTTTCACCTTTGAAGTTTGAATTGAAATAAAGTAATGGACAAAGCAACACACATCCACGTCTTGATTATTGTAACCCCCTCCTCTTGGGTTTACCAAAGAACAGACTGGCACCACTCTAATACATCCCGAATTCTGATGCTTGAATGGGGGAGAGGTAATGTGACTATTGTGTTTACATGTGGTAAACAGTTGTAGATTTAGGCTAAACAATAGCTGATATATCACGGTGAACACGGTGGGTTGAAACACCCAATGGTTTCTTAATGATCATTGGAAGAAAAGGCCTCACACTCATGATGTCACCCCAGTAATGTGTATTTCGCCAGCTGGCTACAGGAAGTCCCAACCTGTGGCCACTCTCCACTGACCTGTTTGACCCCTATTGGGCTTAGTCAAATATACGGTACAGATACTCCTCATTTAATGACTTACCTGTTTAACGACTGCTCGGACTTACTACCATCTCTCCCCACCCGAACAACACGCTGTACATCATTGTATTGTACGGTACAGTACAGAATTTTCGTTTGTGTTCTGTACTTATGTAAATTAACACAACATTATTGAGCTGGAGTTATGTGTTTAGACCTTTTTTTTCACAATACAGTACAGTACAGTAGTTAAGAATGCTTAAAATATTGATTAATTGTGGCTCCTTGTTTACTGACCAATTTGTTTAACAGCCTGGTCGTTGGTACGGAACCTGGTCGTTAAGTGAGGAGAGCCTGTATATGGTTTCTCGTATATATCTTGGGGACATCACAGATGAGATGACTGTGCTTGAGTTTTTAGATCTTTCACCTTTAAAGTTTGAATTGAAGTAAAGTAATGGACAAAGCAATGCACATCCAAGTCTTGATTATTGTAACCCCCTCCTCTTGGGTTTACCAAAGAACAGACTGGCACCACTCTAAAACATCCTGAATTCTGATGCTTGACTCATCCACCTTTCTTCTCCCACTCAATCGCTGCTTTTTTCTGTGAGTTCCTTTCCTGGCTGCCAGTTCAGTTCAAAGTGCTAACTCTATCCAACAAATCTCTTTCTGTTCTGTTCCATCTGTACATTTCCTTGTTACTTTCCAGCTGCTCTTCCAGACACAATATCCCTTCTGTGCATGTCCTTATCCTTTCCTCCAGTTTAGGCACCTCTTTAAATTCTTGTATCGAGAACCGCACATGAGTCTACTCCCTTCAGTAGAAACGCCTTCAGAACTGCTGGACATTCGCCAAACTCAGATTTTTTTAAAATAGACAAATACTTAGTGCCTTGCCTCACACTGACCCATGCCAGAGCTAACTCTAGCCTGCACAGTAAAACACTGCATGGTGCACAACTAGCATTAAAGTTCTATTGGTTGTACAGTTCTGACAGCAGGTCAGGCCAACCAAGCACCACATCCATAACTATTAGCAAAAGTCCAAAACACAAAAAATAACTATGACTTTAACTATATATGTACAATAGTAGATTTCTACTATACTTAATTTGTTATCATTCCATCCTAAAGAAGCAGACTTGATCTGTGAAATGTATCAACAAACAGAAGGATTCTCCGCTATGGTCTATGACTCCCTGATATCCATACTTCAGTAGCATGCTGGATATAAAAATTGTGAAACTGTATTAGGGTATCATTGGCACTATGTGCTCCTTCCTTTGGGAATGGACATGTTGATGAACAGCTATGTATCTATGTTAGAACACTGTGTGGGAATTTATAATTAGTTTAGGATCCATGTATTTTTAATCATTTTACTAATAAATATGTAATTAAGTAAAGATGTATTCTTGTCTCTAATGGTACCTTTTAAAGTCTGCATTTTCTTTCTTTTTTGGATTTTTGCTCTCCACTTTGTCCATTCCAAAAACATCTTGTATTAATTTCAAAGAATGCAAGTTATTCTGTGATTGGACAAGGGGAGATTGTGACAGTCATCCACATTTCCTTCAAGTGTAGAAGGCCTTGTGGTCAGTGTAAAGGATACAGGACATTTTATGAATGTGTAGCGCTCACTCCAGCAGGAGCCTGCAGTTTAAGGTCCCTAGGGTCTTTTCTTCACACAGTCAAAGCCACTCCTTTGACTCAATGAACAGTCTAGGGTTATGCTTTTCTGATGCTTTATTGCAGAACTTGAACTTGGATAGGAGTAGGGAACTGTGGGATATTCCAACAACTTTAGTAGCAAATTGAGGACGAGAATCTTCCTCCTATTATTGTAAGCAGTCTTTGCACAAGAAAATAGTGGACTGAGCTAAAGCAGGACACCAAGCACTATGGGGGAGATTTAATAAAACTGGAGCGCTCACAATCTGGTGCAGCTGTGCATGTTAGCCAATCAGCTTCTAACCTCAGTTTGTTCAATGAAGCTTTGGCAATATAACCTGGAAGCTTATGGATTTCTCTGCAGAAGTGAGCCTAATTTTTCACTCTCCAGCTTTAGTAAATAAACCCCAATGTCTTTTGAGCAATACTGAGTTTAGCACATGAGGAATAACAGTAGCACACACTCTCACTCCAGCCTGTACTCACTAATGTCCTTGGATATTTGGATCCCTCCTTTGAAAACCTTCCAGACACCTCTTTAGTGATACAGACCAGATCCTCAGATGAAAGTCCCTTAGTCAGCTCCAGAATAAGCCCCTCAGCTAGCATACCTGCCCGGGAGGCAGCAGCCCTCTAGGTTCCGGTCTCCTCCTCTAAGAAAAGAACTCCTCCTGCTCTCCGTCTCAGAGTATTTATGCTCCTTCCCAGTCACCATCTGGGCACCTCTCTCTCCAGGGATTGGCCAAGGCTGCAAAAACATTCAGCTGCTGATTTGACTCTCCCAGCCCACTATCTTCCAGAACCTTTATAGACAGATAGCTGGACGCAGTCAAACCTGCAGCCAGTGAAACACAGAACAGACCAAAACAAACACATGCAGCTCAACTGATTACAGTGAACCAGTAGCTCAATTTGCCTAACCTAGCTCCTATCTAGGAGGGTGCAACAAATGGATGAGGTGGAGAGGGAGCAGCCCGCTATCAGTGCTGTACTACAGCCTGAACTGTAATGCTGACCATGGACTGATTGAATTCCGCCAAGTTCAGCAAGGACAGGCCCGATTTCAACCAGCATGTGACCACCCCATCAAAAGATAAACATGCTGGAAATTTTTTGTCGATCAGTGGCTGCAGCCAATCAGTGTATTCTGTCAGTCCTGCAGTAAGACACTATTTCATGAAAAATAGATTAGAGGAACATTAAGTAGTGGACATTTGTGGCTTATTTTTGAATAAGGATTTTGTTTAGAGTCACTTTAACCAATATATTACTGAACAGTGTCAGGTCAGCTCATAACACAGAATGAGATCCACTATTTTAGCTGCAGTGATGAAATTGTGATCATTACCACTGTCACTCCTTTCTGCTGCCTAGATCTGTGTGCGGCAGACAGATTATTTTCTCTGGTACATTCTGTTTAACAGCTTTAACATATAATGACATATAGTGGGGTGGGAATCTGGGTTAGAGCCTGCAGTAATATAGTTTGTATTGGAAGTTGCTGACATGGAAAAGATATAAGCTCGTCCAGACAGACCAAGCAGCTTTAGAAAACCTGTTAAGTCTTTGAAGGCCTTCCTTAAATAACGAGAGCCCTTGCTGGCTGCATCATTGACAGTTGATGTATGTTCTGTGTATTGCTGTAAAGCATTACACAAATTATGCATAATAATTGTGCAGGGTTTTCCATCAGAGATAATGAGTAAGCAGTCTGTTCCTAGGAGCTGTCTGTTCAGCACCATATCTTCTTGTCTGCTATGATCTAGGAACTGAATGATTTGATAAGGGAAAGAGGGATGAACATTACCAACCAATCAGAATCCTTCTTTCACTGTTCTGGTTTACATTGTCAAAAGTCAAGTTTTGCTTCTATGGTCATAACATTTAACACATCACAATTGCTTACCTCAATGTTGTATTAAAAATGATAGAATAACCAGTGCATTTCAGAAAGTATTCCCTAAGGGCCGGGCCACCAGAATTGCACAGGAATGCACATCATGCTCCTTCAGGCAGACAGAGGCATATACTAAGACATGGGTATGGCGTTAAGGTGGCACTCTCCGTAATGAGCAACACTTCTCCATGCAGACAGTTTAATTCTTGGGTTCTGTGGCACAGATCTTCCAACTTCATGCAGTGTACATGACAAATAATAATTCATCTGACACTTCTTTCTCTCTCTGTGCAGCACTTCTGAGTCGGTGCCTCATAACGTTTCATAGTTTCATAGTTGAATAAGTAAGGTTAAATAAAGACAATAGTCCATCCAGTTCAACCTGTGAAGGTGTATGTGTGTTCAATAAGATGCATGTCCAAAAGTCTTTTAAAAATATCAATAGTCCCTGCTGACACCACCAATTGTGGAAGAGTCCACATCCTTATCCCCAGTGAAAAACCCCCTACACAGCTTAAGGTTAAACCGCTTCTCCTCCAATCTCATTGCTTGGACCCATGTCCTCTTACACTCCCTGGGACTGAAAAGTTTTCTTCCTACGTTGGGATCACCATTGAGGTATTTGTATACCGCTATCATATCTCCTCTTAAGCATCTCTTCTCCAGGGTGAATTAATTTAGTGCTTGTAGTCGTTCCTCGTAATTGAGGTCCTCCAGTCCGCTTATTAAAGGGGTTGTAAACCTTCGTGTTTTTTCACCTTAATGCATCGTATACATTAAGGTGAAAAAACACCTGGCAGTGACCGGCCCCCCAGCCCCCCCCCCCCCTGTTTTACTTACCTGAGCCCTGGAACTTAACCCAGCGGGGACGTGCTGTCTCTTTGCCTGGGGTTCTGGGCTCTTGATTGGATAGATTGATAGCAGCGCAGCCATTGGCTCCCACTGCTCTCAATCAAATCCAATGATGTGGGTGCCAGGGGGTGGGGCCAAGTCATACATTCGGCGGCTATGGACGCCGAATGCTGGACTCGGGAGTGCGCCTACAAGGTAACCCCCTCGAGAGAGTGCTTCTCCTAGGGGGTTATCTGATGTGGGCAGGAGCCACGAGAGCCGCTGGGGGACCCCAGAAGAAGAGGTTCGGGGCCACTCTGTGCAAAACGAGCTACACAGTGGAGGTAAGTATGACATGTTTGTTATTTTAAAAAAAAAACGAACCCTTACAATCACTTTAATTTAGTTGCCCCTCCCTGGACTCTCTCCAGCTCCAGCACATCCTTCCTGAGAACTGGTGACCAGAACTAGATGGAATACTCTGGATGTGGCCGAACCAGAGTTTTATAAAGTGGCAGGATTATCATTTTATCTCTCGAGTAAATTCCCTTTTTTTTATGCAAGCTAATAGTATGCCGGCTTTGCTGGGATTGCCTGCTATTGCTCAGTCTGTCTTCTACTAGGACCCCTAGATCTTTCTCCATCCTTGATTCCCCCAGAGGTTCCCCCTAGTGAGTAGTTTGCATTTATATTTGTAGCCCCCAAGTCTATCACTTTACATTTTTCAATATTAAACCTCATCTGCCATGTAGTTGCCCACTCCATTATTTTATTCAGGTCTTCCTGTAAAATTTCTATATCCTGATGTGAAGTTATTGCCCTGCTTATTTTTTGTGTTGTCCACAAAAACTGAGATTGAGCTATTTATACCAACCTCTATATCATTTATGAATAAATTAAATAGAACGGGTCCCAAGATAGAGTCTTGGGGTACCTCACTTACCACTCCAGACCAGTCTATGTACACATTTTTTATCACCACCTTTTGGACACGCCCCTGTAACTAGTTTTCTATACATTAAATAACTCTATGGTCCATGCCTACAGACCTCAGTTTGTAGATTCATTGTTTATGGGGAACTGTATTAAATGCTTTTGTAAATTCCAGTTACACCACATCCATAGACCTTCCCCTATCTAGATGGCAGCTCACTTCCTCGTAGAATGTTAACTTTACTACTGGGGCTGTCTGCTATATACACATAGACACTAGTACCATATCTTAATCTTGTATTGAAATGTCCCATGGTGTGTCCATATAAATGTTATGCCTTGCATGCACCCCTTTAAGAATGTCCTCAAGTAACTTCTGGCCAAGTGCTATCTCAATGCCTCCTGGTGCCTTTGCCTATTGAGGCAGTCATACCTTGTAGAGATAGAGAGTACTTAAAGTCCATAGAGCACTTGTATGAGCCCATCAGTCCATGTCCTGGAACCCTGACTGGGTTCCTACCAAACACAAAGGCAAAGTAATTGTTACATACTGCAGCAAACTCCTGTTTAATTCCCACACATGGAGTGACCCAATCTCAAGATGGCTCCGTTCTTTTTTTTCCTTACCCCAGCAGAATGCAGCACCAGCCAAAAAACCCAGGAAACCTAGCAAGAGTAGTTAACTGTTGAGATTGGAAGAGCAGTATAACTAAACAGTGCAATGATTACTACAGACAAGGCATAATAATAAAAAACATAACATAACAACCACTTAGTAGGCACCTGCCTACAAGCCAGACAACAATGGCAGTCTCCATATTTCTCTTGTGACTAGTGTAAATGTATAAATTGCTAGTAATAATTTACTCCCAAATGAGGTAAGATGTGCCTTGTGTCAGCCCCTGATTTCCTATTTCTCTTGGATACTCCAGCAGCAACATCTCCCTGCCATAATTCCTGACACTTTGTGTGTTCCAGTTCTTCCTGTGACATTCTTAATAATATAAAATAACATGGGAACCCCAAATAATTTCCACACCAGTTGTTCAGACCAAATAACCATGGACAGATATCCCACCAAAAGGGTCATACATGCAACTGTCAGTTGGTTTATTTTTCCAGTTTTAGGTGGACTGCTTCTATAGTGTATATCTTTTTTATAGTTATATAGTTTTAGGTGGACTGCCTCTATAGTGTATATCTAAAATAAAAAAAAAAAGATATCTAAACACTTGAAAATAATGACACACTGACCAAAAACTACTCAGAATATGGAATGGCAAAGATTCTTGATGATCCAGTTGGCAGTCATTAGATGCACATCCCTTCCTTAGTCACTCAGCTTGGCTGCATCCTTGAATCTAATACTGTGTCTTCACCCCAATAATGAATATAGATGGCCATGCACAATACGATAATTGTGCAGTGCAGCACATTAGGGAATGATTTACTGCCCCAAGAACGTGTGCCTGCTCCCAACACAAACACACATTAAAAGAGAAATTCTATTACATATGTATTTATATATATATATATATATATATATATATATATATATATATATATATATATATATAATTTTATTTATTTTTTTACAGAAAATGTTCATTGTTTTTATTTATTTATTTATTATTCTGTGATAAAATAATGACACTAATGAGGGGCTGTTTTTTGCCAAAGTTTCAGGATAGTTGAAAAAGGCTTCTATAACACTCAGGAGCCTCTTAATGCCCATTATACCTTTCAAGACTCCCAAACCATCCTAATTTCACCATCCCAATGACCACATAGTATTTGCCATTTTGCCACTATGGGGTTGATTTACTGAAACTGGAGAGTGCAAAATCTGATGCAGCTCTGCAGAGAAACTTCCAAGTTTTATTGTCAAAGCTTATTTGAACAAGATGAAGTTAGAAGCTGATTGGTTACCATGCACAACTTCACCAGATTTTGTACTCTCTAGTTTTAGTAAATCAGCCCCAATAGGAAAAATGTTGCCAAGATTTCAGGGGAATGAAAACTCTGCGTTTCACTCATCGCTATTCTGTATCACCATTATATTTTTACTGAACGGTACAGCTAGACCACATGTGTCAAATACAAGGCCCGCGCACATCTCCTGCAGCTGGGCACCACCCTTGTTTCCGCCCCCCACCTTGTCTCAGCAGTTGGCAAGAGAGAACAGGACAGATTTGTTAATTTGCACAAAAAGTATTTTTCCTAACAAATACATTCAAGGCTATGTTACAAAAATGAATACACCCCAATGAAAGTCTTGGGATCAAAGCTAAATTTGAGACAACAAAATCCTAATTAACAAGAATTCAACTACAGGTGAGTCTAATTATTTCATGTGGTCAGTAATGGCACCACATGGTTGAAAAATGTCACAAGGCCTAAGAAAGAAAATCATTTCTTTACACAAGAAAGGTGAAGGCTACAAGACGATCAGCAAAGCTTTACTTATCAGTCAGAATACTGTAGCAAAAGTGATACAAAAATGTAACAAAGATGGAACTGCAACCATCTCAGAGACATCCAGTCCATCCATGGAAGTTAACACCTCGACAGGAGTGTCTTCTAATGAGAAGGGTTGGAGAAAATCGCTGTGCAAGTTCACTGCAGTTGACTAAAAAAGTAGAAAGCCAACCTGGGGTGATTGTTTCCCGTGACACAATATGGCATACACTGCAATGAATTGGCATGTATGGATGTCATCCACGAAGGAAGCCTCTCCTAAAGCCCATGCACAAAAAAACCCACCTATAATTTGCCAGGGCCCATGCTGAAAAAGCAGAGGACTACTGGGACTCTGAGCGGGAGCGATGAGACCGAGATAAATGTTTTTGGAATTGATGGCTTCAAAACTGTATGACGTCGCAAAGGTGAGGAGTACAAAGAAAAATGCATGGTGCCTACAGTGAAACATGGTGGTGGCAGTGTCCTTCTGTGGGGCTGCATGAGTGCTGCTGGTGTTGGGGAGCTGCATTTCATTTATGGTATTATGAATTCACAGATGTACTGCTCTATATTGAAAGAGAAGATGCTACCATCACTCCGTGCCCTTGGTCGTCGTGCACTTTTTCAACATGACAATGATCCAACACATTGAAGGCCACTGTTGCATTTCTGAAGAAGAATGGGGTGAAAGTGATTCAGTGGCCAAGTATCCAATCTCCTGATCTGAACCCAATCAAACACCTATGGGAAATTCTGAAAAGACAAATTGAGCATCACTCTCCATCTCCATCCAGCATCCAGGCTCTAAGTCCCCATTCACACCTGTCACTGTTTTCAGGCAAAAGGTAGCGTGGTTTTACCGCGATTTTTGCCACGATTTTGTACAGGTCAAACGGTCGCCAATGTAAAAAGCAGAAAAATGCCCAAATCTGCCTAAAAAAAAGTTCCAGAACTTGTTTGAGCTTCAGGCGTTTTGGAGCTTCTGGCTTCAGGCGTTTTGGAGTGGAGATGTGAACCATTTCCATGGAGAATAATTGATTTTTTCCCCTCCAGCGTTTTGTAGCTTCAGGCTTCAAGCTACAAAACACTCAGTTGTGAATGAGGCCCAAAAGAGGTCGTTCTTGAAGAATGGAAAAAGTTAGATGTTGCAATATGTTGCCAACTTGTTAATTTCAAGCCTAGAAGACTTGATGTTGTCCGTGGAAGTCATGGAGGTAATACGAAATACTAGATGTAGTAGTTTTTGTTGTGGGCTGTATTCATTTTTTTTTTTTTTAATTTGAGTAGAAGATTTTGTAATCTAAGTCAGTGGTCATCAACCCTGTCCTCAGGGCCCACTAACAGGCCAGGTTTGCAAGATAACTGAAATACATCACAGGTGATATCATTTGCTGCTCATTGATTGCAGTATTCTAGTCTGCATCTCCCCAAGGTAATACATAAAACCTGGCCTGTTAGTGGGTCCTGAGGACAGGGTTGATGACCACTGATCTAAGTTATATTATTAGCCTACTTTCATGAGCTAAACAAATGTTCTATCAAACTCAATTTTACCAATATTGTTGACATTTTTCTTGTGTTCATTGAGATATTGAATAAAATCTTACTTTTCAAAAAGGGGTGTACTTATTTTTGCTAAGCACTGTATACATTATTTTAGCAATGAGGGAATGTTCATTTAACAGACATAAAGTGGGGGTTTAAGTGTCAAAAACAGTCAGAAAACAAATGTGAATAACATTGTAAGCAATTATTTCCCATATCACCTGCATGATGCCCATAGGCGTGCGCAGTGGGTATGCCAAGTGTGCCTGGGCACACCCTAATCACCCCATGCGGCGCAGATATCACCAAAGCCCCAGAACGGGGCTACTCATTTTTTTAAAATTATAATAATAAAAATTTACAGTGTAAAAAATAATACAAAAATAAAATAATAGACATAAAAAACTACTCACGCCATCCACTGCCCTTCTGACATATCCACTGCTCTACTGACACCATACACTGCCCTACTAACACCGTCCATCTTTCAATACATTTTAAAATGTTTTTTACATTTATTAATAAATGTGTGTGTGTGTGTGTATATATATGCATATATTTCTCTATATAAAGTACATATACACACACACGCGCATACACATACATACACACATACATACGCTTGCACGCATGTGTGTTTGAGCTTTGGGGTGCACATCCTAATGCAATAGGCTGCGCACACCTATGATGATGCCTAACACTTTTTATAACCTTAGAATGAACCAGAGCTTTGCCCATGTGCACTTAGTGACTTGGATAGAGCTTACACGGGGCTTTGCTCTTGGCAGCTGAACAGAACTGTAAGAGAATGAAACAAAGGTGAACATTTGCAGCTTGGGAGAGGGATAGGTAAGTGAACCAGTCGTTTTTTTCCTACATGGCCAAAGTACAGGTTCACTTTACACTTATAACTGTTCACCAGGCAGTATTTGTTTAAGAAACCACTTCCTTCATATTTTCTATAGGGCTTCCTCTTAATGATACTTTCCTCCTCAATACTAAATGTACTTGTGGCAGCATTTCTTGTTTAATAAACTGGTTACCCCAGCCATCTATCCATGCACTGGGTGACTGATCCCCTCAACATCTCCCCACTATTTCTGAAAGGCAAACATACAAGATGTAGGGTGCACTGCAGAATTCTCTTCTCCATGTTGCTTTGAGAAGAGGATCATGAAGCTGGTTGATGATTATCCCCATAGAAGTGGCATACGTAAGAAAAAAAAGGGGGGTTTCTCTAAAGGAGTGGGGGGGAATTTACCTTATAAAAAAGATTGGCTTTTCTCTTTAACCTTAACAGTTAACACGTCCCTTATATCCTAACATACCTTATTTAAAGTGAATCTGACATTCCCCAAAACACTCACAGCAGGTGACTCTTCCAAGTGCATGCAAGTATTACTTTGTCCTATACTGCTAAGTGCTTTAATGCCTATTTATGAGGTCTGACCTGCCCCTTCCTCTCTTAAAGTGGGATTCCGGCCTTAAAAAAAAAAATTAAAAGTCAGCAGCTACAAACACTGTAGCTGCTGACTTTAAATAAGTACTTACCTGTCCTGGGTGCCCGCGATGTCGGCCGCTAGAGGCCGAATTGTCCCTCGGCTCTCGGGTCCTGGCACCACCATCCTAGGTAAGGGAAACAGGCAGTGGAGCCTTGCAGCTTCACTGCCAGTTCCCTACTGTGCACGCGCGAGCGGCGCGGCGCTCTGTGAATGGCCCCGTGGTGTTCTGGGAACACACACAGTTCCCATAAGACAACGGGGCCGCTCACCAAGGAGAAGAACACGGCGCAGAAAAGGAAGAGGCAGATTAGAAAGACTGCCTAGCAACAAGGGTTTAGGTAAGTTTAAAAACATTTTTTTTCAAAATTTATTTTTTTATTTTTTTTAGGATTTTTTGTGATTTTTTTTTTTTTTTCAGGGTGGCCCTCCACTTTAATGCTGTGGCGGATCCAGCAACACCTAGGAAGGAGACAGCTTCATCTTAATAGCAATTAGTCTCAGCTGTGAGCACTTTCCACAGACAAGCAATGGCAAGTGGATTTAAAGAGCAGACACCCCCCTTCCCAACCCCTTCTTTACATTCCTCTTGCCATTGCTTGTCTGTGGAAAGTTCTCAGGGCTGAAACAAGCTGCATTTTGGTGCAGCTGTCTCTCTCCTAGCTGTTGTTGGACCTGCTGTGACAGGAGGGGGAGAATTAGGTCAGACCTCTTAACTAGACTTAGGAAGCACTTAGCAATATGGGACAAAGTACTACATGTAGTAGTGATGATAGCTCTTTAAACTTAAGGTGACCCATGCCATTGCTCTTGCTATCTCTTCAAATAGTGACTGTTTTATTGTCTCTGTTTTGCCCTTTCACATGTCGCATCAATCTCTAGATAGCAGCCAAGAAAACTCTGTGTAAAGCTAAACTTCCCCTTCATAAGCTCGATCTGCAGTCTGTGCACAGTCACCAAACACTTTATTATTAGGTACACCTGTTCAATTGCTTGATAACACAAAATGCTAATCAGCCAATCACATGGCAGCAACTCAATACATTTGGGCATCTAGACATGGTGAATACGACTTGTTGAAGTTCAAACTGAGCATCAGAATGGGGAAGAAAGGGGATTTAAGTGACTTTGAACATGGCATGGTTGTTGGTGTCAGACAGGCTGGTCTGAGTATTTCAAAAACTGCTAATCTACTGGGATTTTCCCACACACCATGTCTTGGGTTTACAGAGAATGGTCCGAAAAAGAGAAAATATCCAGTGAGAGGCAGTTGTGTGGACGAAAACGCCTTGTTGATGTCAGAGGTCAGAGGAGAATGGGCAGACTGGTTCAAGATGATAGAAAGGCAACAGTAACTCAAATAGCCACTCATTACAACCAAGGTATACAGAATACCATCTCTGAGTGCACAAACACATCGAACCTTGAAGCGCATGGGCTACAGCAGCAGAAGACCACAGCGGGAGTCACTCCTATCAGCTAAGAAAAGGAAACTGAAGCTACAATCCACACAGGTTCTCCAAAATTGGACAATAGGATTGGACAAACGTTGCCTGGTCTGAAGAGTCTTGATTTCAGCTGTGACATTCATATGGTAGGGTCAGAATTTGGTGTAAACAACATGGAAGCATGGATCCATCCTGCCTTGTATCAACAGTTCAGGCTGCTGGTGTAATGGTGTAGTGGATATTTTCTTGGCACACTTTGGGCCCCTTCGTACCAATTGAGCATTGTTTAATCACCACGGCCTACCTGAGTATTGTTGCTGGCCATGTCCATCCCTTTATGACTACAGTGTACCCATCTTCCGATGGCTACTTCCAGCAGGATAATGCACCATGTCATAAAGCTCAAATCATCTCTCCGCTGGTTTCTTGAACATGACAATGAGTTCACTGTACTCAACCTCCACAGTCACCAGATCTCAATCCAATAGAGCACCTTTGGGATGCAGTAGAACGGGAGATTCGCATCATGGATGTGCAGCAGACAAATGTGCAGCAACTGCGTGATTCTATCATGTCAATATGGACCAAAATCAATGTTGCCAACACCCTGTTGAAGCAATGTCATGAAGAATTAAGGCAGTTCTGAAGGCAAAAGTGGGTCCAACCCGGTACTAGCAAGGTGTGCCTTATAAAGTGGGCGGTGAGTGTATATTAGATCTACCTGTATATGATATAAGTCCACTTTTCCTGAATTTCCTAGAATTATTATTTTACCTTTTTTTAATGGAGAAGACTCTTAAAAGCATCCAGGAGGTGGTTTGTATTATGTAGCAGGACCTTTAAGCCTCATACATACGCAAATTGTGTGATGACAGGCTGTTGGCGGAAAATCCGACTTTTTGTATGCTCCATCAGACAATTATTGTCGGATTTTCCGCAGACAAATGTTGGATGGCAGGCTTTCAAATTTTCCACGGACAAATGTCTGTTGTCTGGTTTTCTGAGCATGGGTACACAAGTCCGTCGGACAAAAGTCCAAAGTACAAACACGCATGCTTGGAAGCAAGGACGAGCCAGAAGTGGTCGGTCTTGTAAATTAGGCAACAAAAGATTCGCCCTAATGGGACTTTAAATGAGGTGGGCAACATTTGGCCAAAAAGCATCATAACAGTAATTGAAGTATAAAGTATATGCGTTTATTCAGGTAAAAGTCATGCACACATTGGTATCATCAGCAATGGCCAGTTGTAAAACAACATATATATAAAATAGACAATGGTACATAAATGGATAATAAACATGTAATACATGGGCATTGGTGTACCCTAAGAATAGAAAACATGTGATACACAAGTATCTAATGTACCCGACGCGTTTCATGAGACCCAGCTTGCTCTTCAGGGGTTGATGCGTGTAGAGATGTACCTAAGATAGAAGAATATAAATGGGTAAGTGGTATAGTATTGATGGAGTAGTTGCAGAGCATAGGAGCCATAATGTGGGGTCCCATACTCACCACTAAATGAGGCCAGGAAAGCAGGTGTGCGGTTCCCAGAGGTATCAGCAGGTGTCTCAACCGGGAACTGTGGAGGCGGAGCCGAACAGGACCCGGTAGGGCAAACCAGAGGACAAGCATGGTGCGCATGTGAGAGTGTGTCCCCAGGAGTCTCACTGAATCCATGTGTAATGGAAACTGTAGGCGTAAAAAAAGTATAATAATGCATTGAGTAACTCCCAATTGAGTTTTATTCGCAATACAGTGAAATATTAACCCCTAAATTGTTAACCTTATACAATCATCTCTTCGAGACTGGGACTTTACCCCCATCTATGACAAAGGCAATAATAGTCCTCATCCCCAAACCAGGAAAAGATCCTGGAAACCCCGAGTCCTATCGTCCAATATCCCTTTTACAGACTGATAGTAAAATACTCGCCAAAGTGCTATCTATTAGGCTTAATCAGGTTATTTTATCACTAATACATACAGATCAGGCAGGTTTTATGCCTGGTCGCAACACCTCGTTCAGTCTCAGAAAACTTTATATGAACTTACAGGCTACACACGAGGAGGTTGGCACACGAGTTGTGATAACTTTAGACACAGCAAAAGCCTTCGACTCGGTGGAGTGGAGGTATCTCTGGAGATGTCTGGAGAGTTATGGCTTTGGTCTGAAATTTATCAAATGGGTTCAATTGCTATACCAGGCACCCAGGGCCAGGGTGGTGGCTAATGGATGGTCATCTCGGACGTTTGACCTCAGCAGAGGTATGAGACAGGGCTGCCCCTTGTCCCCATTATTGTATGCCCTTGCAGCAGAACCCCTGGCGATATCCATTCGAATGAACCTGGAGATTAGCGGCCTAAGACTGGGCTCTCTAATCGAAAAAATCAGCATGTATGCCGACGACACGCTATTGTATTTAGCGGACCCAGGCCCATCTCTATGTACCGCACTCCATACGATCAAACAATTTGGAATATTTTCGGGATTGAAAATCAATTGGGATAAGTCGCAAATTCTACCAATTGATAGCTTCCCACCCCCAGAATCCCAAGCCAGACTACCGCTTCAGAGAGTTGATGTTATCAAATATTTAGGGATCCGTATATCCAGATCCCCTGCAGATTACGTATCCCTAAACATAGATCCTCTCATTTCCATGGTTAAAAACAAAATCCGGGTTTGGTCCAAACTCCCACTTGGGACCTGGGGCCGCATAAATTTAATTAAAATGATCTTACTCCCTAAAATTCTGTATGTTCTATGGCACTCTCCGGTTTACCTACCCTTGAAGCATTTTAAATCTCTAGAGTCCCTTCTTAAGCCATTCGTGTGGGGCGCTAACAGACATAAACTGGCATGGCAAACTCTCAAAAATCAGACTGACCTTGGTGGCACAGCTCTCCCTGACTTTAACCTATACTATATTGCATCACAGTTGTCACAACTTTTTCATTTGGATAAAACGGATAGCGAGAGGTTTCTCACGCTCCTATGTCCAAGGTGGGCACAACAAACCAAGGACTCGATATACGCTATAGCATCAGGCTCAGGAGGGATGGAATTAGGGGACAATAGATTCTCTATGTTATATCACTACAGGAAAATTTGGGACTTGGCTACCTCTAAACTTGAAATCCCACAGTTCAATGATTACACGCCAGTATGGCACAACAAGAATCTTCCTGAATTCAACAAAATACAAGACACATTTATATGGTCCATACAGGGAATATTTTATCTGCACCACTTATTAAAAGACGGACATCTAAAAACTTTTGATTCACTTAAAGCAGAATTCACAATTCCGAATCAAATGTTCTTTAGATTTTTACAAGTCCGTCATGCGGCGAAATCACAGTTTCCTGATTCCCTCCCAAGCCCTACACCTAATATTCTAATGGCAGTAATTAAGAACACACACCCACATAAATTGATTTCAGCTTTTTATAACATGCTCTTAACCCCTGTGTCTACTAGAATAGCATATGCTCTTAAACCCAGATGGGAAAGAGATGTGGGACCAATAGAGGATGAGGAGTGGGGCGAGGCACTGGAGTCTTGTAGGGAGGTGTCCCCCAAATTATCAGATCGCCTGTAGCAGCTTTGCATTCTTCATAGGGCATATATCACACCCCTCAGAGTGGCAAGATATAAATGCACACAATCCGCCACATGCCTGATGTGTGGGAAAGAGACTGGCACCTTTTTCCATTTGATATGGACATGTCCTAAGATTCAGGGTCTGTGGGAACAAATTGTGACATTCCTCCATGATACAATGGGCTCACCCCTAGCACTAGATCCAAAACAGTGTCTTTTAGGTATAATTCCCAATACAATTGATAAATACACAAAGACATTTCTCCATGAAACACTCTTTGCAGCAAGAAAGATTATAGCCAAAAATGGATGAGACAGACGTCTCCTAAACTAGTGGAATGGAAGGTCGAAGTGAATAACACCCTGCTGTATAAGAAATGTATATATATTAATAGAGGCTGCCCTGCCAAGTACAATAAGATATGGGATCGTTGGCTCCAAGAATCTGATACCTGTGTATAATGCAACCAATTTTAGTTTGGAATGTTTCCTTGAAGATACATCTTGTTGCATAGTTACTAAAAATTCTATGTATGAATACTGAATATTTTCGCAGAATGAACATAATGTACTATTCAGCATATGTATAGACTTTGGAATAATATATGTACATGTTGTCAAGTTTGTATGTTACAGCAAATATTACATGTATGCACCAGTTAATCAATAAAACATTGTTTGATAAAAAAAATTATGCATTGAGTACTAATGATATGTATGTGTCAATATTTAAACAGAGTCCATGTATAATGGAAACTGTAGGCGTAAAAAAGTATAGTCATACATTAAGTACTAATGATATGTATGTGTCTATATATGAATAGAAATCCTGAGCCAAGAATAGTAAACTATAGTAAGAATAATAAACTAGCGTTCGTAATGGAGAATTAACATTCGTGACGTGGCAAATTATAACATTTCGAAATGCAGCGCACAATTCTCTTCTTCTTTAATGGGATAATAATGAAGCTGCTTTGCTGGTGATACTGATGGAGTTATGGCAAACAAATTTTCAAAGGCTTTTTTTTTCTAGTGATATCAAGAATAATATTATTATGCTTGTTATTTTTTTTGGTGCAAGTTACCACAACACCATTATCCCGAATAGTCCAACCATCTTCCTCTAACCATTATCCCGTAGTTTTTAAGATCAAAGATACAACTATATTGGTGTCCCTTGTTCATTTTACATTGTATTTTTTAAAATGTAACTGCCTACTCCCAAACTGTCATTTGAAGTAAAATACATAGCCAAGTATTATTCTCCACAATTTTTTTTATTGTGCATTAAAAAAAGAAAACAAATAAAATTAGACATGCTATCTGCCAATAGAACGTAACCAAAAAGTGCATTCTATGCATCCAAAAATATAGAAAATATACCAAATCAAATCATTATTCAACTAAAAAATAAAATAAAAGCCTCATGCATGTGTCCTGCTTCTTAATATAGGGGTTCTACAATGCCAAGAGTTGGTGAAAGCAGGGGTCCGTCATCCAGAGATAATTAAAAAAAACACCTGGATTATTCTCCTGGAGCTCCCGCAGCAAAGGCATAGGACATAATTGGTCACGATTAATAAAGCAACCAATTTTTGGTTCAATAAATCCTCCTCCTGTTCCTGGACTGGATTTGGGTCAAAGCAATAACTCCAAGGCCAATAATAAAAACACGTTATCTCCTCCGATTCCGCATTATGGCTGGTTGACGACCGTTCAGAAACTAACTGAAAAGCGTGAAATGAAAAGCGCGAATCAACACTTACCAAACTTCTACTAACAGGAAATTAGCAGAAGGAGCCCAAATGGTGGCGCTAAACAGCTGAAAAACAACGTAGTACGTCACTACATTCGTGTTTGTTGGCCGACAATTCCTTGCCGTTTGTATGCGAGACAAGTTCCTGGCCAAACGCCATTTGGACAAAAGTCTGAGGTTTTGTCTGCGGAAAATCCGATTGTGTGTACGAGGCTTAATTGGATAATTAGGCATTACATAGTGACTTGACTATGTGCAGCATTTTAGAGTAGACAAGCTGTTTGCCTGCAATGAGTCATTGCACTTGAAACAGTCAACTCATGATTTATTTTTTGCTGTCTGTTTCCTTTTCACAGAAAAAGTTGGAAATTGCATCAAAATCATATTGTGTGTAAACGTGTATGTGCTAATAGTGCTTTAAATCATTCTTTACCTTCATTAATGATAAAGAGAGTCAAGTGACATGTATATATGGAGACAGAGATATAGGAAATGACTTCTAAATGAGCGTTTGGAGAGCTTTCAGATAAGGAAACAATACTATGCTTATTAATTGCTCTATTTGGTTACATTGTGGTTTTCAAACTGCCTACTCTAACTCACTGGAGCCTGTAATGTGCTGAATGATATTATACTGTGAACATAGATTTATTGATCCACTGAAATAAAAGATAATCACTTCCCAGACAGTGAAAATCAAGCCATGTACTGTATGTGCTCATGTATGTGGCAATAGGGCTGTTTAAAACTCTGAAATAAGAATTGAATATCTTGTTTCCTTTTTTACTGCAGCAATTCAATTTAAATTCAAATCATGTATTAGTGTGTGCTACAAAAATATTGACCATGTAAAGTTAGATGACTAGGTAATATAAAATCACATGTACATTGTGGCCATTCGAACTTGCCATTGGTTCAATAAGATCTAGTAAATAAAAAGCATGGTGTACAGTATGTTCAGTAGACATATATTATGACTTAATATTTCAGCGTGCACTTTGCATTTGAAAATGCATATTGCAACAATGCACTAAAATGTGTCCAACTTCCCCTCATAAAAAATATCTGTGTCTGTCCCATTTCAGTGCTGAAGTGTATTTTTAAAACTCACATAGTCGGGGTTTTTTCTGCCTTTTTACAAAATGGGAAGTCAAGATGTCAAAAGCAGTGCATCAAAATGCATATAATATGCATGTTGATGTGTTGGCAAGGGGTATTAACAAGCCTTGGCCAAGGCTGTTAACCCTATTAACTCCAATTTTATTTTTAATATGTATACTTTATTACTTCAAATTTTTCAATAAGAAAATACATAAAAAAAAAACACGCCAACGCATGTCAAAATGCAAGTGAATGCACAATAGAAATGCGAGTTGACAAATGCACCTGCCTAAAAATGCACCTCTATGCATATGCATAGATCTAAATGTGCATTTAAATAAAACTATAGTTTTCCAAACTAAAAACAATCAAGTCTTTTTTTGCTCCCTAATCAGGCATAGAACCCACTGCCCAGGTACTTACTTAAAGTGGAAGTAAACTCTCTTTTTTGCCTTGTACCTACAGGTAAGCCTATAATAAGCCTTACCTGTAGGTACCGTGAATATCTCCTGAACCTGCACTGTTTAGGAGATATTCCCACTGCATGCAGCTGGTGATGTCATACCCGTGCCATCCCTTCAGAGCCCCGTGCCATGGTCTGTGACTCCGGACCCAGAAAGAAGACTGGGTGAAGATAGAAGCTCTCTCAGCAGAGACAGCGTGCCACTGGTGGGCTTCATTCTAAGGTAAGTATTTTAGAATGTGCTAGCATGCGATGCATACTAGCACATTATGCCTTTACCTTGCAGGGTTTAAAAAAATTGGTGTGGTTTAATGTGGAATTAAAGTTGAAAATTAAAAAAATGTAAACAGGCAGCATCTTTATTACAGGAAATGCCTCTTCTGCAATTAAATACACTTACCTGCCTGTTCACAATTTTCCTGTTGAATGTACATAGGACTGCGCATGTGCAGCTTAGCTTACACTGTGGTTACTGCCAGTGTGCCGGGATGGCTGCACTTCTGCACATGTGCAGAAGCAATATCATCCCACACCAGCCAGTCGAGGTGGCTGAAGACCACCATCACCTGAAAAAAGCAGAGGAGAAGATTCTGGCCCTGGTGTGGAACCCTGTGGGCATACAACTTTTGGAACTAAGATAAGTAATGTAGCACCCTGATGTTTAGGCAGGGTTGCCATTAAATTTAATTTTTTGCCAAGTGATAGTTGCCTTGTCCAATTGTTAGGAGATCAATTAATTTCACCCTAATTTTGGAATTGCTGCACTTCTCTCTTCTGTCACTAGATGGCTGGGTATCTTGTGACATTAGATAGTACGAGGGCATTGCAAGGACAGATTAGGAATGAATGGGGTGTCTCAGCCAATAGGCAGGGATTTTCTTGGGTCCCTTGGTCTGCTGGGAGAACCTATATATTTGGGTGGAGTCAGTTGATCAGGGTTCTGTGCCACCTGGACGGCTATCAGGGTGGATGTGTGTTGTATTGCCTTGGGCTCCTAAGCCAGAAACCTAAGGCCTATCCCGGGGACATCTGGCTGCTAGGCTATCTGAGAGCCTATCTAAAAGTAGTGCAGGGTTGGGACTGCGGTCTTGTAGTCCAACCAGAAGTAACGGTTCCGCCGGCCGGGGAACCCGTCGTGGCTGGAGGTAGAGGGGAAGCTGTCGCCACTAAGGGTACATTCACCTTGTTATCAGGGACCACTGTGAGTAAGCTGAGGCCAGTACCAGAGCAGACTTCTCGCCAAACGGGGACGTTGAAGAAGTGGGAAAGCATAAGCAAGTCAGGGACCCATTGGGACAGCAGAGTTGACGCTTGTGGAGTCCCAAGCCAGGGACCTAATGTGTCAGCAAGGGTGCAGCTTGATGAGTATCTGTGAGTGCTAAGCCAGGGACCCAGCAGGCAAGCGGGGGTGACGCTTGAGGAATATACTGAGTGACAAGATTGGAGGAGCACAGGGGATCCAGTGGAAATGGATCAGGGAGTCTAGTGAAAGATTGAGAGCTCGGTGGAGTGAAGTTCTACAATAGGAGATTGTAGAAGAAGTGAAAGAGTTTGATGCAACCTTTGTTAGAAACTGTTACAAGACTTTTGCCATAGGAGACAGTGTGGTGTCTGGCTAGATGCCTTTCCCTGCATGGCTGTCTGCCTATAGAAGTCTCGGAGTCTGCCAATTAACATTGCATCTACTTAAAGGTGTCCTGGCCCCAACCCTCTCTCCTACAGTTCTGTTTAAGAGAGCTTTCTTTTGTTGGTATTTGATCATCACTGTGACCTCACAAATGCGCTTCTAGAAGAATGGTTAAACATTCCCATAGACACACTAAACCTTGTGGACAGCCTTCCCAGAAGAGTTGAAGCTGTTATAGCTGAAAAGTGTGGGCCAACTCAATATTGAACCTTACGGACTAAGACTGGGATGCCATTAAAGTTCATGTTCGTGTAGAGGCGGGTGTCCCAATACTTTTGACAATATAGTGTATATCTAAATCACAAAGACAATGCTGCATTTTAATGATTAAATCAGTTTATTAATTTATTTTATATTTACAGACTACACTAGTTTAGATCATGATATTTGACCTTTCCTTCCAGTCAGGGAAATGGCGTGAGATGATGAACGCTCTGTGTATCTAAAAATATGATCTGTCTCAGCATATTCTGATAGGGAGATTATATATATATATATATATATATATATATATATATATACCAGATTATCCAAGCGCATGTCTAAATATGAAAATATTCAGTGAACTCTCTCTGAACCAAGGTGTGAACTTGTGAATGAGTCTCTGATGAGTTGGCATTTCTTCCATGTATGCATTCATAAGATGCTGCGTCACCGCCCCTTATTCAAACAACACATCCTGTTCTCGGCTGTATGCTGCTAAAACCGGGTTACCATGGTAACCTTCATGTGACCCCTGCACGCTAGACAGATGGGGAAAGCTGGTGCTTCAGTCAATAATGTATTTAGGTCTGCAGATAGCAGGGCGAGGGATTAATGCACTTAGACATGGCAGGACAAAGCATCTCCGGAAGCTACAGGAGCAATTTTTTTCAGATTCGGCCCAATTTTCTATTGGGTGGAAAAAGGCAACTTAAACGTAATCTTCGTGGGTAAAGATAGACACTCCCTACCCTGGCTCTTAGATGGACCACGAAATGGAGCAATGTTTAGACTTGTCTAATAATGATTTTAGGATAAACCCAGGAGGCTCATCACATACATCTAATGCCGCGTACACACGATCGGAATTTCTGACAACAAATGTTCGATGTGAGCTTGTTGTCGGGAATTCGGACCGTGTGTAGGCTCCATCGGACATTTTTTGGCGGAATTTCCGACCAGCAAAATTTGAGAGCTGGTTCTCACATTTTCCGACAACAAAATCCGTTGTCGTAAATACCGATCGTCTGTACGCGGCATAAGAGTGTTTCTGTTTAGTAGCATGTTAAGTGTTTAAGGCGCAAAAGCCCATAGCAATAAAACAGTTTTGTTTTCTGAAGGCAGATTTATAAACATTAAGCTCTATTCACACTACTGCAGTTCCTACTGCATCTGCCATTGTGGTGCAATGCATGACAATGGAAATCACATTATTTTTTCTTTGATGCCCGCTCACTTTAACCACTTGCCGACTGCTGCACGCCGATATATGTCAGCACAATGGCAGCGGTGGGCAAATGGGTGTACCTGTAAATCCCTTTAACTGGCGGGGCTAGCGGGCGCGCGCCCGCCGCGTACAGCGTGACCGTGCCCGCGGGACCGGCGGACATGAAGTCTCCCGGCGATTGTGTCCCGGAGCCGCAGAATGGGGAAGTTCCTATGTAAACAAGGCATTTCCCCGTTCTGCCTTGTGTCATGACAGAGATCACTGCTCCCTGTCATCGGGAGCAGTGATCGCTGTCATGTGAGTTGAAGCCCATCCCCCCCACAGTTAGAATCACTCCCTAGGACACACTTAACCCCTGCATCACCCCCTAGTGGTTAACCCCTTCCCTGCCAGTGTCATTTACACAGTAATCAGTGCATTTTTATAGCACTGATCGCTGTATAAATGACAATGGTCCCAAAATAGTGTCAAACGTGTCAGATGTATCCGCCATAATGTCGCAGGCCCGATAAAAATCGTAGACCGCCGCCATTACTAATAAAAAAAAAATAATAATAAAAATGCCATAAAACTATCCCTTATTTTGTAGACGCTATAACTTTTGCGCAAACCAATCAATATATGCTTATTGCGATTTTTTTTTACCAAAAATATGTAGAAGAATACATATCGGCCTAAACAGAGGAAAAAAAATAGGTTTTTTTATATATTTTTGGGGGATATTTATTATAGCAAAAAGTAAAAAATATTGCGTTTTCTTTTCAAAATTGTCGCTCTTTTTTTGTTTATAGCGCAAAAAATAAAAACCGCAGAGGTGATCAAATACCACTAAAAGAAAGCTCTATTTGTGGGAAAAAAGGATGTTAATTTTGTTTGGTTACAATGTCGCACGCACAATTGTCAGTTAAAACGACGCAGTGCCGAATCGCAAAAAGTGCTCTGGTCAGGAAGGGGGTAAAATCTTCCGGGGCTGAAGTGGATAATGACTTTTGAAAAGGTGAGGTCTTCTTTCGGTGAGGCATAGTGTGTTTTTGGCCCAATAGACTTTAACAGCAGTGAATCAAAAGGGCATGAAAAAAATATCCATGAAACATGAAAAAGCATCAAAAACGACTGTAAAAACATGCAAAAACTCACTTTCCCTACGTTCACACCTATGCATTTTTTATGGTGTTTTGCAGTTTGCAGAAATGCACTACAGTCCATTTAACATTTTCCTGCAGCAAATTACATTTTGCGTGTAATAGACTTTAAAAAACCAAAAAAGTGTTTTTGATGCGTTTTGTGTTTTTTTTTTTTCCTTTAAAAACACTGTATATAGCTGGTTGCTAAGGAGTGGGCCGGGTAGCCATCAGGTGTCATCTGGGGTTCCCCACTGCTAAAGGATTGCCAGCAAAAGAAAAATAGGGAATAAATGGCGTGGGGTCACCCCCAAATCTCTAACAAGCTCTTTGGGTCTAGTAGGGATTTGGAGGGGAACTCCACTCCAAAATAAAAGAAAATTGCATGGGGTTCCCCAATCTATACCAGACCCTTATCTGAGCATGCAGCCCGACAGGTCAGAAAAGAGAGGGGACGAGCAAGCCCCCCCCTTCCTGAACCATACAAGGCCACATGCCCTCAACATGGTGGGGTTCTTTGGGGTGGGGGGCTCGCAGGGCTGGCCCAAGACATTGTGCTACCTGGGCCCAAGAATTAAATGCTGCCCCCCCAAAAAAAATTACGCCCACCAAAAGACCCCCTCATACATTATTTTATATCATAATGGAAATTTAATGTATTAGGGAGTTAGATTTACATGCAACAGTGGTGGTGGTTGAGGGGTTCCATCCAATGCAGCTGTGGTGATGGTGGTGGTGGGGTCAGTCAGAGGCAGCGGTGGTGGTGGGGGGGTTCCGTCAGAGGCAGCAGTGATGGTGGTGGAGGGGGGGTTCAGATAGAGGCAGTGGTGATGATGGTGGTGGGGGATTCAGTCAGAGGCAGAGGTGGTGGTGGTGGGGGTTCAGTCAGAGGCGGGGTGGTGGTGGGGGGGGTTCAGTCAGAGGCAGCAGTGATGGTGGTGGTGGGGGGATTCAGACAGAGGCAGTGGTTATGATAGTGGTGGGGTATTCAGTCAGAGGCAGATGTGGTGGTAGGGAGGTTTCAGTCAGAGGCAGCGGTGGTGGTGGTGGGGGGGTTCAGACAGAGGCAGTGGTGGTGATGGTGGTGGTGGGGGGGTTCAGACAGAGGCAGTGGTGATTGTGATGGTGGTGGATTCAGTCAGAGGCAGATGTGGTGGTGGTGGGGGGTTCATTCAGAGGCAGCAGTGATGGTGGTGGTGGGGGGGTTCAGAAACAGGCAGTGGTGGTGGTGGGGGGGTTCAGTCAGAGGCAGCAGTGATGGTGGTGGTGGTGGTGGGGGTTCAGACAGAGGCAGTGGTGATAGTGGTGGTGGTGGAGATGGTCAGGAGGGTCAGGAGGGCACACACCAGGGAGGGGTCAGGAGGGTATACACCAGGGAGGGTCAGGAGAGCACACACCAGGGAGGGGTCAGAAGGGTATACACCAGGGAGGGGTCAGGAGGGTACTAGGGAGGGTCAGGAGGGTACTAGGGAGGGTCAGAAGGGTATACACCAGGGAGGGGTAAGAGGGGTATACACCAGGGAGGGGTAAGAGGGGTATACACCAGGGAGGGTCAGGAGGGTATACACCAGGGAGGGGTCAGGAGGGTATACACCAGGGAGGATCAGGAGGGTATACACCAGGAAGGATCAGGAGAGTATACACCAGGGAGGGGTCAGGAGAGTACTAGGGAGGGTCAGGAGGGTATACACCAGGGAGGGGTCAGGAGGGTACTAGGAAGGGTCAGGAGGGTATACACCAGGGAGGGGTTAGGAGGGTACAAGGAAGGCTCAGGAGGGTATACACCAGGGAGGGTCAGGAGGGTATACACCAGGGAGGGGTCAGGAGGGTACAAGGAAGGGTCAGGAGGGTATACACCAGGGAGGGTCAGGAGGGCATACACCAGGGAGTGGGCACGAGGGTACTAGGAAGGTTCAGGAGGGTATACACCAGGGGGCAGTGAAAACCTGGAGACAGTGACAATCATTAAGCCCAATTGTCAGCACTTCCATGCTAAACTGCATTAATCCAGCAGATTTAGCATAGAGGTGCCTGCAAGCTACACGAGGTACGGCAAGATGATTTTATCTCCACACATACTGGCTTGTCTCCCTCTGCTCACTGTCACACCAGACAGGCACGATCTCGTAGGTAAGGTGCACCCCCATCCCGCCCACTCAAACAGCAGAGGCCAGGAGGCTCCACCTCAGGGATGTCACTGTATTCCTGCAGGACAGTGGCCGTGCTTGAAAAAACTGCTGGAGGAGAGAGGTAGGGGGGAGGTACAGGGGGCGGAGATTCCAGTCCCTATCTACAGTGATGTGATGAGCAATAAAGTAGTAGCTGTAATCTGTCCCGTGCCGGGCTCCCTCGCTGTGGAATAAGCAGCGGACGGGCTGGCTTGTGGGCAGCAGTTCTGCCACTGCTCATGGGCGGCAGTTTGCCGCCCCCCTGAAAGTGCCGCCCGGGACCCATGGTACCACTGGGTCCCATGGTAGGGCCGGCCCTGAGGGCTCTGCCCCCCCACTCTAAAGCTTCTTGTCCCGATGTTGAGGGGGACAAGGGCTTCTTCCCCACAACCCTGGGCTGTGGTTGTGGGGGGCTATGGGCAGGGGGGCTTATCAGCATCTGAAAGCCCCCTTTGACAAGGGGGCCCCCAGATCCTGCCCCCCATGTGAATGAGTATGGTGTACATAGTACCCCTATCCATTCACCAAAAATGTGTAATGTGAATAAAGACACTACAAGAGTTTGTGACCTCGGCGGCCCAGCATGCACTGGTCGAATCCTATGACGTCAGCACGCCTCCCACCCGACGTACGTTTCGTCAAAGATTGACTTAGTCATGGGGAAGTCAATCTTTGACGAAACGTACGTCGGGTGGGAGGCGTGCTGACGTCATCGCGGTCTATCTTGTATTGGTGGACGGGTGTCTGCGAGCCAGCCGGCATCTTTCTATTGAGCATTTTTTTTCCTATTTTCATGTAAGTGCATTACTTCTTTTTTCAATAAATCATTTTAATGGATTCACATTATGGAGATTTTCTTTTTATGTCCCCTTAATATGGATCGCTGGTCCATTCTTTGAGCCTCTATCCTCTGGAATGTCCTCATTGCCATCAAGTAATCCACTGCTGGCCCTGGTCTGATGTCAGGATATTGATCCCAGCTTACAGGCTTGCTATCGCTTGCCTTTTGGTATAGGATATTTTTTGCTGGTATCCCCTTTTATGTGGGGATTTACCATTGTATTTCACATTCCACAGACTGTCACATTATGCTTATTTAAATTTTTTCCTTTTTTTATTTTTTTAGCGCAGTCTCCTTCTTCTTTTTAGTGCCTTTATTTTGCTCAGCAACAGCTAGGGAGCCAGTGTGTATGACGAGGCCACGAAGTAGTGCACTGGGAACAAGATTAGAGATTTTTTGGATACATTCTGGTGTCACTTTGACTTTGGATAGAAGTAACAAATGCGTAAAAATTGGTCTTTGGGTGTCGGCGGCGCCCTCCCACTGTAACCCTATAGAGGTACTCCTGATGAAAGCAAGAATTGGCCTTGCTGTAAAAAATTACAATGATATGCACCTGTCAAACAGGTGTAGAAAAATTACTGTTTGGGTGTCGGGGGCACCTTCCCACCGTAACCCTATAGAGGTGCTCTTGATGAAGGCAAAAAAAATTGCAATGATATGCACCTGTCAAACGGGTGCTGAAAAAATGGTCTTTGGGTGTTAATTGTACCCATGAAACCTATACCAAAAACATTCTTCCACACCCTCAAAGCTAGGCAGCCTCGAAGTCCTGCAGAGATTCCACATCCCAAAAAGACTTAATCAGTGACATCGCCATCAGGGGCTTCATAGCTGGTAATCCAGGACTGATTCATTTTTATAAAAGTCAAATGGTCCACGAAGTCTCTGGACAGACGCGTTCTATGATCAGTAATGAAACCTCCTGCAGCACTGAATGTCCGTTCTGAAAGCACACTGGATGCAGAGCAGCCCAACAACTCAATAGCATACAGGGCAAATTCTGGCCAGTCTATTATCATGACCCAGTAAATCATTGGATCATCAGCTGGGAAGCTCTCCATCTCTGTTTTGGCCCCGAGGTAATCATCCACCATGTGATGCAGACGCTGCTGATGGGATGTGGAAGCTGACAGCCCTGGGTGTCGAGGACTAAAAAAATTCCGAAATGCCTCACTTAGGCGAGTGTTGGGACGGGATGAGTTCCTAAACCTTCCCCTTATAACGGGGGTCAAGGAGGGTGGCCAACCAGTAATCATCCTTCTCCTTTATGCCACAAATTCTTGGGTCTTTTCGCAGGCTTTGAAGCATGAGGTTGCCCATGCACCTCAGATTTGCTGAGGCTTGAGAAACAGACTCCTCGGGGTCACTCAGGATGACAGCATCTGGAACTTCCTGCTCCTAGCCACGTACTACTCCCAAGGGTCCTGGGGTTGGAAAGCCATCGCTTACAGATTGATGCATGTCTTCCTCTTCTTCGAAGCCTATGAAAGTGCCAGAATTCTCCTCCTCTTCCTCCTCTCTTCTCTCCTCCTGTGTGTTCTGTGACATAGGAATGATGGTGTCTGGATAAAGTGGGCCTTGAGAGGAAAGGAAGTCCTCCTCTTCCTCTTGCTGCTCTGCCTCCAGTGCCCTGTCCGTAATGCCACACAGAGTCTGCTCCAACAGGGACACAACAGGGATTGTGTCACTGATGAAAAACAGAAATGGAAGGTGCTCACACCTAGTGCATTACCAAAGATAATTTAATAATACAAATGTTTTATATAAAAGTGGGTACTCACAAAACGCAACTGACAAAGGGCCATAAAAACAATGCATGGACAAGCTCTGAGGAAGGGGGTGCGCCCCCAAAACGCATTAGCTGTACCCCGTGTTCTGTGCAGTTATCTTTGGTAATGCACTAGGTGTGTGCGCCTTACATTTCTGTTGTTATTGTAGTTCCTTTCGGATTATCCCATCTTAGGAAGGCAGCATCCACCCAGTTTTGGATACCATTATATATCTTTCACACCACCATTTTATTTGATATCTGTTATTCCACACCTTGGAAGCCCTATTAGCGCTGGAAGTGACTGTGTTTATTGTGTCACTGATGCATGCACTGTCACGGCTCACCATCCTTGTGGCCTAGTCAAATGGTGACAATACAGTGCATGCATCCTTAATGATTAGCCATTGGGAACAAGATTAGAGATTTTTTGGATACATTCTGGGGAAAAAAAACTGAGGCGGCCTGAGCCTGTCGTCGTGCCGTATTCGCACGGGTACCCGTTTATGGCCCTCTGCTGCATGTATAATCTATATATATATATATATATATATATATATATATATATATATATATATATATATGCAGCATTGACAAAGTCGAGATCATGTCACAAATCAGGTGGCTTATAGGCAGGTGGAATTCCTGCTGAATTTCAGCCAATCGAGCACTGGCTGTGTATGACCGCCTGAAATGGCTAGAGACTCTTCTGGCCTGCTTTAGCACATCTTGCAAACCTGGGTACATATTTAGGAAACGCTGCACCACCAAATTGAGCACATGTGTCAACTTTCCCTGTCTAAGGGCGGACAGGAGGTTTGAGCCATTATCGCACACCACCATTCCTGGCTCCAGCTGGTGTGGTGTGAACCACCTCTGGGCCTGTCCCTGCAGAGCTGCAAGAATCTCTGCTCCGGTGTGATTACTGTCCATTAAACACACAAGCTGCATGGCACCTTTTAGCCTGACTCATGGAATAACCCTTTGAGCGCTTAGGGGGTACCTGATGTTCATAGGACATTTCTGCAGAGGAGGATATAGAGGTGGACGAGGAGGGGGTAGAGCTCACAGGCCTGGCATCATCACCACCAGCTGTATGGAGACGTGGGGGCGCAAAAAGCTGCAGCACGGAGCCCTGTCCTGCATTCTTTCGAGTTGCAAGCAGTATGCTGTGAATGAAATATATCATTCCTGCCCATGCTTGCTGGACCACATGTCAGCAGTAAGGTGGATTTTACCACTGACTGCATTGCCCAATGATGCCAGAACATTCCCTTCCATGTGATGGTAGTTGCTTCTGTGAATGGGAACCTGCAATTGTGGTACAGAACATTGTGCGAATTCACGGAAGGGGGCGGAATCCACTAGGCTGAAAGGCAGAAGTTGGAGAGTCAACAGCTTTGACAAGCTTGCATTTAGACGCTGAGCATGTGGATGGCAGGGGCTATATTTTTTATTTCCGCTGCAGCAGATGGGGCAGAGAAATTTGCCGGCTACAGTCTACAGCTGGTGGTGTGCTGCTGACAGATGTACTGCTACGACCTGGGACACCCTGTGCTATACCATCATCCCTGTCAGTGAAGGCTGCTGAGAGGTAATGACTTGGTATAGCAGGGGCAGACTGAAGTGGGTAAGGAGGAGGCAGGGCTGGACTGGGACAAAAAATTGGCCCTGGACTTCATCCAGACCGGCCCACTTTAATTTTGCAAACACGCACAAAAACAGTATAAAAATGTACGCAATTGCGCAAAAAAGTCCCTAGAGAGCCCCTCCTTACATCAGGGTCCCCAGAGAGCCCCCCACTTACATCAGGATCCCCAGAGAGCCCCCCCTTACATCAGGGTCTCCATATAGCCTTCCCCTTACATCAGGGTCCCCAGAGAGCCCCTCTTACATCAGAGTCCCCAGAGAGCCTCTGCCTCACATCAGGGTCCCCAGAGAGCCTCTGCCTCACATCAGGGTCCCCAGAGAGCCTCCCCCTTACATCCGGGTCCCCAGAGAGCCCCCCCTTACATCCAGGTCACCAGAGAGAGGGCAGGCAGTGAGAGCTGCCTACCCACTCTCCCATGCTGCCCGCCGCAGGGCTGCAGAGAGCCCATGGCCCAGTAGTGGGCCGAGACCCTGTGGTTGGGGGCTCCTGGTCTGACTCGGGGCTATGGGCCTCAGATTCGGGGCTTTAGCCCCAAAAGTTCCCTCCTAGCGATGCCACTGGCTGTTAGTGAAACCGGCCCACTGAGCCATCGGCCCACCGGGAAACTCCCGGTAGTCCCGATGGCCAGTACATGCCTGGGAGGAGGGATAGATTTGTTCCCTCTTTTGTGTGGCTTTTAAGTGCTCTTGCCAGTGGGCTGAGTGGTTGGACGTTAAATGCCTTGTAAAAGCATGTGGTACCAAAATGGCTGGTGTTTTTGCCACATTTGATGACACAGTTTGCAGATAGCAACAGTGCGATCTGCTGCAGATGAGCTGAAAAAGGCCCAGATAGCTGAGCTTTGGTGAGTGGGCCGGGAGATAACAGTTGCAGAATGGGATGGAATAGGGTGGCTGCTCTCTAATCTTTCTTGATGTTGGCCTCTTTGGGAATGCGCCGCCTCACTTTTAGTTTCCTCCTCTGCTCTATCTGGCACCCAAGTCGCATCAGTGACCTCATCCTTATCATCGTCTTCATCTCCTCCATCATGATCATTACCACTGGAGACAACTTGGCAATACGCTGTGGCTGGGGGAACATGAATGTCAGTTTGTCTACCAGTGTTCTCCCCTCTCTCTAGGCTCATGTTCCTGTCATCCTCAACCTCAGAACCTAAATCCAGTAATGGCTGGGCATCATCAAGGAGCAAGTGGCTGACACTGTGGTCAAATAACTTGGCTGACTCCTCCATGGCTGATGTTGGGGCTATGGCAGGAATAGATGTGGACAAGGAGGTATGTTTATCCACTCTGGCAACTGCGCACTTGTCTCTGCTTGCGTGACAGAGGATGAGGAGGACGAGGAAGGTTTAGTAACTCAGTCCACCATCTCCTCTGCATGCTATGGCTGGATAGCATGGGCAAACTCACTAAACAGAGGAAATGATGCCCTGCCTGAGGACTGACCACCACGTCCACCTTTGCCTGTGGACACATTTGTTGCTGGCCCCCTTACAGTGCCAAGGGAACGTCTGCCTCTCCTTGTTGTCCTCCTAGACATTATTGGGAGGGAGGGGCGGTGCTTATAAGCAAATGTAAAGAAGAAGTGGAAATCTGTATGTAGATGCACTTTAATCAATGTAAAGTGGTGTTTGGTGCACTTTTATTTGAGTACTCACACTACACAGACACACTCCACGGATACACTATAATACACTGCAATATAATGCGCCAAACGTACAGTAACGCACAAAACTATATGGCATTAAACTGGCAGTAATGCACACAGAACTATATGGTGTTAAACTGGCAGTAATGCACAAAAAATGAAAATGGCGTTAAACTGGCAGTAACACACGAAAAACGAAAATGGCGTTAAACTGGCAGTAACGCACACAGAACTATATGGCGTTAAACTGGCAGTAACGCACACAGAAGTAAATGACGTTAAACTGGCAGTAACGCACACAGAAGTAAATGGTGTTAAACTTGCAGTAACACACAAAAGTATATGGCGTTAAACTGGAAGTAACTCACACAAAACTATATGGCGTTAAACTGGCAGTAACACACACAGAAGTAAATGGCGTTAAACAGGCAGTAATGCAATCAAATAGACGCACACTATGCAAAGCTGAATGATGGTCCTCCTCACTACACTCACACTATCCCTAAACTGACACTAAACTAATATTCTACACTGACAATTGAAGCAAAATAGCACAATATAACACACCAACTAATTGCACTGAACAGAGCCCTGTTCTATCTCTCTTCACGCCGAAATCACACTAAAAATGGCTGCCATTGAACTAATACTTTTATACTGTGGGGCGGGAATGAGCCATGATTGGATAAAGTCATGATGACAGTGTCCAATCATGACTCTGACAGTGCTCTGTGCCCTGATTGGCTGAAGCTTTCACTGCTTCAGCCAATCGGGGCTTGCAATGCACTGTTCAGCGCCGCAATGCATTGTGGTCGGTTCGGGGGGGGGCAAACAAATGGTCGAACGACCTGTTTGTTCAGATGTTCGCCGAACGTCCGAACAACGAAAGTTCGGCCCGAACGTATGCTCTGGAAGATTAATAACAGTACATACAGCCAATGTATAAACGGATATTATCAGCAAAGGGCCCAACGGGAGTTCTGGTGGAATTGTGCACATATACCCAGAAATACATAGTTATTAATAAAGATTGTTGTTCAGTTGTTTAGTCGTGTCCGACTCTTCGTCACCTCATGGACCATAGTCTGCAAGGACTTTTCAGTCCTCCACTGCCTCCTGGAGCTTGCTTAACTTCATGTTCATTGTTTCAATGATGCTATTTATCCATCTTGTTTTCTGTTCTCGTCTTCTCCTTTTTTCTTCTATGTTTCCCAACATCAGGGTCTTTTCAAATGAGTCCTCTCTTTGCATTAGGTGGCCAAAGTATGCAAGTTTCAGCTTCAGGATCTGTCCTTCCAGTGAATAATCAGGGTTGATCCCCTTCAGGATTGACTGGTTGATCTTCTTGCCATCCAAGGGACTTTCAAGAGTCTATTCCAACACCATGGTTCAAAAGCGTTCCGCTTTCCTTTTTGTCCAACTTTCACATCCATAGGTTACTACTGGGAATACCATAACTTTAAAGGGGTTGTAAAGGTAAAATTTTTATTTTTTAAAAATAACAAACATGTTATACTTACCTTCACTGTGCAGCTCGTTCTGCACAGAGTGGCCCCGAACCTGGTCTTCTGGGGTCCCTCGGCGGCTGTTTCAGCTCCTCCCCGCAAGCATTAACCACCTTAATGTGAGCTCCCTCGCATGGTGGTTAGTGCTTGCGGGCGCGCTCCCGTGATACAGCCGGAGGCTATAGCCGCTCACTGTATCACTCGGCCCCGCCCCCCAGCGTGCCGCGTCATTGGATGTGATTGACAGCAGCGCGAGCCAATGGCTGCGCTGCTTCCAATCCATCCACTGTAGCCAATCAGCGGCCAGTGTGAGCAGAGGAATAGATGTCGGGAACGCGAAGCTGACTTTCGAGGCGTCAGGTAAGTAAAACGGGGGGGCTGGGGGCGGCGGTATTGTCAGAAGTTTTTTCACCTTAATGCATAGAATGCATTAAGGTGAAAAAATTTTTACCTTTACAACCCCTTTAACTATACAGCACTTTGTCAGGAGGGTGATGTCTCTGCTTTTTACAATGTTGTCTAGGTTTGCCATTGCTTTCCTCCCAAAAAGCAAGCGTCTCTTAATTTCATGGCTACAGTCACCGTCTGCCGTGATCTTGGAGCCTAAGAAGATAAAATCTGTCACCGTTTCCATTTCTTCTCCTATTTGCCAAGGAGTGATGGGACCGGTTGCTATGATCTTAGTTTTCTTAACCACTTCAGCCCCGGAAGGTTTTACCCCCTTCCTGACCAGAGCACTTTTTACAATTTGGCACTGTGTCATTTTAACTGGTAATTTTGCGGTCATGCAATGCTGTACCCAAACAAACTTTGCGTCCTTTTTTTCCCACAAATAGAGCTTTCTTTTGGTGCTATTTGATCACCTCTGCGTTTTTTATTTTTTGCTCTATACACAAAAAAAGAGTGACAATTTTGAAAAAAAAAAAACATTTTTTTTTTTACTTTTTGCTGTAATAAATATCCCCAAAAATGTTTTTAAAAAACCAGAGGTGTTGCTAGGGGGGTGCGGGGGGTGCGGTCCACACCCGGGTGACACCCACTAGAGGGGTGACACCCTCCCGACGGTGTGGAAAGCACTGGTATTTTTTTTTTTTTAATCAGCTGACCCGTTCACCCCGCACTCCGCAGCCTGCCGGGTTGAAACAACACACACCTCCAGCGCCGTGGCGGCGCTTGGTATGTCAGTGTGTGAGCGTGCAGCGTGTCCTCTTTCCTCCTCCTCCTACTGAGCCAGCCTGTCACTGTCTACACACACTACCATCTCCGCCCGGGCGGCGCGGCAGCTGTACGTTGTGAAGCTGCCCTCTGCTCTTCTCTCCACTGGCACTGAACACTCGATCCGGGCACACACCCAACACATGCCATTCCCACAGACAAAGCCTCAAGCTCTGCTGTCTGTGCCTCCAGTGAGGATGGCAGAGCCGGCTGTGTGCGATCCGGGGCAAGGTGAGGAGGGGGGAGTCTCGTCCCTCTCTGTGTCTCACCCCCCTCTCTCAACCACCCTCTCTCTCTCACCCCCCTCTCTGTCAACCCCACTTTCCTCTCTCACCCTTCCACTCCCTCTCTCACCCCCTCTCTGTCTCTCTCTCTCTCATCCCCCTCTCTGGCACCCCCCCTCCTCTCTCTCTATCTATCTCTCACCCCCACCCCCCTTACCCCCTCTCTGTCACCCCCGCCCTCCTCTCTTTCTATCTCTCACCCCCCACCCCCTCTCTCTATCACCCCATCTCTCTTTCACCCCTCACTCACCCTCAACCCCTCTCACCCCAGCTCCCTCTCTCTCACCCCTTCTCTCTCTCTCTCAGACCCCTGCCTCTCTCTCTCTCACCCCTTCTCTCTCTCTCTCTCACCCCTTCTCTCTCTCTCTCAGACCCCTGCCTCTCTCTCTCTCACCCCTTCTCTCTCTCTCTCTCACCCCTTCTCTCTCTCTCTCTCTCTCTCTCTCACCCCTTCTCTCTCTTTCTCTCACCCCTTCTCTCTCCCCACTTTATCTCTCTCCTACTTTCCCATCTACCCCATCTCTCTCCCTCCTGTTCCTATCTCTCCTACCACTCCCCCCTTCTGTCTCTATCCCTCCAACCCCTCTTTCCCTCTTAGGGCTAATTCACACTGAAACAGCATGAAATCGCAGAGCAATTTGGCACTTCAGCCACTCTGCATTGCAGGCTGCTAGGGGGCAGTGTGATGCACAATTCAGTGCGTCCTACTGCCCCCCCCCCCCTTTTTTGTACAACCTTTGTTTGAAGTATACAAAATGTACATTTCATTCTCCACAATATCGGGCAGCACGCTGTCATCTCAGCTTCTCAGGAAAAAAAAGCATTCTGTCAGTAGATTTTCAATGTGTATAATAAAATTGTGGGGGGTTGGCAACACTGTTGGGAGGGGGGCTTATAGGCTCCTGCGATGTAAATCTGGCCCTGGAGAGAGAGGCGGGTAGGGGGAACAGGGACAAGTAAAGTGAGAGGAAGAAGAAGAGATAGAAAGAACAAGAAAGATGGATAGAGAGAGAGAAAAGGGGAAGAAGGGAGAACAGAGAGAAAACAGTAGGGTAAAAATATATTGGGAAGAGGTTATTGTGGTTATTGTGGGGGAGGGGGGGTGACACCATGTTTTCTCGCACCAGGTGACACCAACCCTAGTGACGCCACTGTAAAAAACAAATGTCTTCATCTGTTTAGGCCGATATATATTCTTCTACATATTTTTGGTAAAAAAAAAAAATAAATCGCAATAAGCGTATATTGATTGGTTTGCGCAAAAGTTATAACATCTACAAACTATGGGAAAGATCTATGGACTGTTTATGGCATTTTTATTATTATTTTTTTTTTTTACTAGTAATAGCGGTGATCTGCAATTTTTAGTGGTATTGAGACGGACAGATTGGACACTTTTGACACATTTTTGGGACCATAGACATTTATACAGCGATCAGTGCTATAAGATTGCACTGATTACTGTGTAAATGACACTGGTAGGGAAGAGGTTAACACTAGTGGGCGATCAAGGGGTTAAATGTGTGGTCCCTCAGTGTGTTCTAACTGTATGGGGATAGGACTGAGTAGGAACAAACAACATGTCCCCTCTCCTCTCTGACAGCACAGGGATTTGTGTGTTTACACACACAAATCTCAGTGCTGGCGCTCGTGCATGCGATCGCACGTGGCCGGCAGCGACCGCCAGTCACGCGCATTGGGTCCCCCACCGTACAGAGCGTGCCCCTCTGGCGGATTTTAAAGGAACCCCGTACCTGTATGGGGTTTTGCGCAGGGGAACCATTCTGCTCATGTATATAGACGTGAGTTGGTCAGGAACCGGTTAATGTTCAATTTCAGGCCAGCTTTTGCGCTCTCCTCTTTTACCTTCATTAGGAGACTCTTTAATGCTTCTTCACCTTCTGCCATTAGTGTGGTATCGTCTGCATATCGCAGTTGTTGATATTTCTCCCTGTGATCTTAAAGCAGAGTTCCACCCAAAAATGAAACTTCCGCTTTAAGGGAAGGTGACTCCCTGACATGCCACCTTTGGCATGTCATTTTTTTTGGGGGGGGTGGAAACCTCAGCCACAGCCGGGCACCCACAGTGACAATGGCGGCGCCGCAGAGAGGAGGGGGGAGACGAGCGGGGCTTCGTTCCCCCGCATCGCTGAACCCTGGGACAGAAAGTGTCCGTAAAAGTCAGCAGCTGAAGTATATGTAGCTGCTGACTTTTATTTATTTATTTATTTTTTAGTCGGAACTCCGCTTTAATTCCGGCTTGTGATTGGTCGATCCTGGCATTTCGCATGATTTACTCTGCAAATAAGTTAAATAAGTAGGGTGACAACATCCTTGCCGACAGACACTCCTTTCTCAATTTTGAACCAGTCAGTGGTTCCATGTCCTGTTTCTAATTAATAAAGATACCTCCAGATAAATGTTGCAGCAAAGTTCAGCTGCAGGTGCCCCTAAAGATGATCACAATACAGCATCCGTCTTGGTGTCAGAGACCTGAAGACAAGATCTGCAGTGATAGGGAGATCATTCAGCTGTCCAACCAGTTTGGAATACAGCTTCTCACCAGCAGAAATCGTGGTTTGGCAAATCTGCCATGCATCCAGACCACTGACTACCTATGGGCCATCGGATGCTTAACCTTGCTCTAGCCTATACTGGTTACTGAGCACTGAACTAAAACAAGCTATAGAATCTTAGACCATAGGGGACAGAGTTAACTAAAAAAATGTGAGCTACTTCTATTGTGAAAAAAAAAAAAAAAAATGTGAGCTACATAAAAAGTCTATTGCAATAAACAGATTCACCTACTAACTAACAGCAAGGTGACCACTACACATGCACACCATATCACAGACCTATTTATCTGGGCTGGATTTCCCACAAGGCCGACGAGGCCAGGCCTCGGGGCGGCAGTGGTGCAGGGGCGGCCGCCCCCCCCCCCCTGCACTAACATAGCCCCTGCGCCAGGGGCAAAGGCAACGGGGCAATTGCTCCCCCCGAGAAAATAATGAGCGGGTGAGCGAGCGGATGGGCAGGCCGGTGAGTGAGTAATCATGCTGGTGGGCTGGCGGTCGGCTGGTGTGTGACTGAAGCTGAGTGAGCAGGCAGGTGTTGTCAGAAAGCCACTCCCCTTCTGAATATGTGACTGAAGGGACGTTGCGTCGCGGCCATCTTGGTACTCCCGCACTCGTCCACAGTAAGCCTAATGTTATAAGCCGGCAAGCGGACATCTTTATACACCCACAAGAGTCTTGCTTTTCACAGTTATTTTTAACAGTAAACTCAACTTATATTTCACTAAATAAGCTGAGTTTACTGTTAAAAATAACTGTGAAAAGCAAGACTCTGGTGGGTGTATAACGATGTCTGCTTGCCGACTTTTAACTCTAGTCTTACTGCTGACAAGTGGGGGTGTACCAAGATGGCCGTAATTCAACATCACTTTGGTTGCATATTCTGATGAGTAGCGGCTTTCTCACATCATCTCTCACCCTGCATCACCACAGCTCAGCTTCTGACATCACTGTGCAGGCGTGGGCAGCAGAGAGATTACATTATCTCTCACTGCCCGCCCTCACTCTGGGACACAGCCACTGGCAAGTGACAATCCGCATCTTGTGGCAGGCAACTTTGGCAAGTGACAATCCGCATCTTACGGCAGGCGACATTGACAAGTGATAATCTGCATCTAGTGGCAGGCGACATTGGCAAGTGACAATCCGCATCTTGTGGCAGGCGACATTGGCAAGTGACATTCCGCATCTTGTGGCAGGCAACATTGGCAAGTGACAATCCACATCTGGTGGCAGAGGATGTGACAAGTGACATGGCAAGTGACAATCCGCATTTGGTGGCAGCCAACAGTGGCAATGCATGTGAGATACAGTTGTATGCAAGTTTAGGAACCCCTGACAATTTCCATGATTATCATTTATACATATTTGGGTGTTTGGATCAGCAATTTCATTTTGATCTATCAAATAACTGAAGGACACAGTAATATTTCAGTAGTGAAATGAGGTTTATTGGATTAACAGAAAATGCGCAATATACATCAAAACAAAATTAGACAGGTGCATAAATGTGGGCACCCTTGTCATTTTGTTGATTTGAATACCTGTAACTACTTAGCACTGATTAATTGGAACACACAATTGGTTTGGTGAGCTCATTGAGCCTTGAACTTCATAGACAGGTGCATCCAATCATGAGAAAAGGTATTTAAGGTGGCCAATTGCAAGTTGTTCTCTTTGACTCTCCTCTGAAGAGTGGCAACATGGGGGCCTCAAAACAACTCTCAAATGACCTGAAAACAAAGGTTGTTCTACATTATGGTTTAGGGGAAGGCTACAAAAAGATATTGCAGAGATATAAGCTGTCAGTGTGTACTGTGAGGAACATAGTGAGGAAATGGAAGAGCACAGGCACAGTCCTTGTTAAGGCCAGAAGTGGCAGGCCACATAAAATATTGGGGAGGCAAAGGCGAAGGATGGTGAGAACGGTCAAAGACAGCCGACGGACCACCTCTAAAGACCTACAACATCAACTTGCTGCAGATGGTGTCACTGTGCATCCTTCAACAATTCAGCGCACTTTGCACAGGGAGAAGCTGTATGGGAGAGTGATATGAAAGAAACCTTTTCTGCACACATGCCACAAACGGAGTCGCTTAAGGTATGCAAATGCACATTTGGACAAGCCAGCTTCATTTTAACCTGGTAGGTTATTTTTGGATCCTGTCTAAATTGGCCCTAGTATAGGTATGAATGTGAGTTAGGGACCTTAGATTGTAAGCTCCTTGAGGGTATAGGGACTGATGTGAATGTATAATATATATATATATATATATATATATATATATATATATATATATATGTAAAGCGCTGCGTAAATTGACGGCGCTATATAAGTACCTGAAATAAATAAAAAAATAAAAATAAATTTTGGAGTAAGGCGCTGTGGACTGATGAAACAAAGATTGAGTTATTTGGTCATAACAAGGGGTGTTATGCATGGCGGCAAAAGAACACAGCATTCCAAGTAAAACACTTTTACTTGTGCTACCCACAGTAAAATTTCTTGGAGGTGCCATCATGCTGTGGGGCTGTGTGGCCAGTGCCGAGACTGGGAATCTGGTTAAAGTTGAGGGTCGCATGGATTTCACTCAATATCAGCAGATTCTTGAGAATAATGTTGAGGAATCAGTCACAAAGTTGAAGTTACGCCGGGGCTGAATATTTCAACAAGACAACGACCCAAAACACTGCTCAAAATCTACTCGGGCATTTATGTAAAGGTAAAAAGTACAATGTTCTGGAATGGCCATCCCAGTCCCTAGACCTGAATATCATTCAACATCTGTGGGGTGATTTGAAGCGGGCTGTCCATGCTCGGCAACCATCAAACCTAACAGAACTGGAGATGTTTTGTAAGGAGGAATGATCCAAAATACATTCATCCAGAATCCAGACACTCATTACAGGCTATAGGAAGTGTCTAGAGGCTGTTATTTCTGCTAAATGAGGCTCTACTAAATATTGATGTGATTTTTCTGTTGGGGTGCCCAAATTTATGCACCTGTCTAATTTCATTTTGATGCATATTGCGCATAAACCTCATTTCACTACTGAAATATTACTGTGTCCTTCAGTTATTTGATAGATCAAAATGAAATGAAATGAAATTGCTGATCCAAACACCCAAATATTTATAAATGACAATCATGTAAATTGTCAGGGGTTCCTAAACTTTTGCATACGACTGTAACAACAAGGGGACAGATAAACCACAGTCTAGTAAATTATTAAAAAAGGAGCACTTGCCAAGTAAATTTTAATATACCTTCATATCTATTTACTAATGCTGGTGGCATAATGCCCTGTACACACGACCAGTTTTACCGTCGGAATAAACTCTGAAGGTTTTTCCGACGGAGTTTCGATGGAATTCCGCTCAAGCTGTCTTGCATACACACGGTCACACCAAATTCCGACCGTCCAGAACACGGTGACGTACAACACGTGCTGTGGGACTAGAAAACGGAAGTTCAATAGCCAGTAGCCAATAGCTTCCGTCTCGTACGTGCTTCAGAGCATGCTTCGTTTTTGGTGCGTCGGAACAGCATACAGACGAGCGTTTTTTCCGATAGAAATTTGTTCCGTCAGAAAAATATAGAACATGTTCTCTATCTAAGTCCATCTGAATTTTCGACAGAAAAAGTCCAGTGGGGCATACACACGGTCGGAATATACGATGAAAAGCTCCCACCGGACTCTTTCTGTCGGAAATTCCGCTCGTGTGTATGCGGCATAAGAATAAAATAGTTCATGCTAATTGAGAGAGTTTAGTTACGCTATAAAGTTTATAAATCAAAAAAGTGTGAGTGAACAGGAGTTTAGTTAAACATTTGTGTTTCCACAGATCCTCAATGACATAGGGGGTAGCACAGGTTTTCTCTGTTTTTGTTCACGTCTCAAAAGTAAGTATATTTTTTTAAATGAAGCATTAAATAGCACTGGCAGCGACCTCAAAACAGAAAGGGGAGCATTAATGCAGAACATCACTCTCTCAATCAACACTAAGTTTTTTTAATCCTTATGTTGTTAGCATTAGTAAATAGATAAGAAAGTATATCATAGTCACTTGTTTTTAACATTTTTTTTTTTTACATTTCTTCAGTTACTTCCTGGTTTCCAAGCCTAGGCAAATGATGTTATATATCCCAGGAGTTTCCAGAAGGGGTTTTCTTAGCTAAGCACACCCTCTGCCTGCATGTTTGAGCTAAGGGCAGATGGATTCCAGGAAGTAAAAGCTACATTAATCAGCTGCCCTTACTTAAAGTGATAATAAAATAATACATTTTTTTTTAGAACAAATAACAAACATGTTATACTTACCTGCTCTGTGCAATGGTTTTGCACAGAGCAGCCCAGATCCTGCTCATCTCTGGTCCCCCGCCGGCGCTCTTGGCTCCTCCCTCCTGCTGCGTGCCCCAGAGTATTAGCGAGGCTGCTACACAGGAGTTTTTTTTATCCTCATGCTTAAAATGCATGAAGGCAAAAAACCTTGAGCCTTTACTAACAACTTTAAGTTGGCCATGGCCAGAAATGCTATGGGGTGTTTTTCAAAGTGATTTTTCAACAAAATAAAGCATAGATCGGTGGGTTTGCTCTGAATATTATAAATTAAATAAATAATGTTGGATTGTGGTGTTGAATTTTGGATTGTGGTGCGCAAATGCAGTGTACAGTATTTCTGTTTTAAACAATCTACAATGTCTCAGATATTGGTGAGACCTCTACTTTTGAGTTTCTGGATCTCCACACTTGCCATTGTCATTATAAGGTGATCCGCTTCCTGATCTGATTGTAACATGTCAATCTGAACGGTGGATTCTTTTAATGCCATTGCTGTTCATGATCTTGTTTATACCTGATCTGATTGTGACTGCTGCTTGATCTACTGTACCGACCTACTCGCCTCCCTTTCTGTACCTCTTGAAAAATGAAATTAAAGAATTAAAAAAAAATAAATAAATACAAAGCACATGCTAGAACATGAAAAGTAGATGGGAACAACCAGAACTCCAAGGTGGACTGAAACATAGTAATGGAGGGGATCTAGCTATTCAAGAAACCAGCGACTGAGCCATCCCATCAGCCTTTCCTTTTACCTAAATATCACGGTTTGGCTAATTGCTCAAGAATTATATTTGTGCGTTCATTTGAGATTTACTGTCGGGGGTAAAGCTCAGAATAATCGTAGATAAATACCGTAATTACATTTTTGGGTTAGGGTTGCGCAAGTGTTTGTGTGTGTGTAGGCAAAGTTGTGTTCTGAGTACAAAGTTTTGCCTGTAGTCGGTAAATGAAGAATATTGATTTTTTTTCTTACATAAAAGTGCACTTATCCTTAAAAAGTAAACAATTTACCAATGCATACTTAGCAGATATTTTTATTTGCAGGTACATGCAGACATATGAACAAACCTGCTATCATGCAAAGAGTAATCACTGCAATGCTAGCGTTGGTAAGAGGCTTACTTTTTAATGCTGCTCTGTGAGTCCTCTATGTGACATTTTATTAAAGAAATGGAAGCAGCAACCTTGGTGCACCAAGGTCAGTCCACAGCTGAACTGTTTTGGTAGATAGATATGAAAAGTCATGTTTGAAATGCCCTGAATCTTTTCCAGGTTCATTATACTGAGGTAAGACAACGAACAAACACAATTTGTACCAAAAGGAAATTGAAGAAGCGTGCTGCATTTCTCAATGCTCATCAGGGAAGAAGTAAAGAAGAGGCCTGCTGCCCAACACCATTTGTATATCACAAACTTGGAGCACGGTTAGGTCACCATAAATAATATGGCATTACAGTGGTGTAGTGGGTAGCACTCTCGCCTAGCAGTAAAAAGGGTCGCTGGTTCGAATCCCAACCATGACACTACCTACCTGGAGTTTGCATGTTCTCCCTGTGCCTGCGTGGGTTTACTCCAGTTTCCTCCCACACTCCAAAGACATGCTGGTAGGTTAATTGGCTTCTGTCCAAAATTGACCCTAGTGTATGAATGTGAGTTGGGAACCTTGGATTGTGGGCTCCTTGAGGGTTGGGACCAATGTGAGTGTGTGATGTATGTGTGGAGCGCTACGTAAATTGACAGTGCTATATGGGTAGTACCTTAAAATAAAAATAGGGATAATTGTAGACACACTCACTCAGGATGGACTGGTGTCTTTATTCAACCTTACTAACTATGTAACTATGTAATATGTCTAATTTCTCACCAGCAGTGTCTAGGTCTCTGTGGAAGGGGATCACAGCACATATTTAACCTAAATCTACTATAAATGGGTCATCTTCTGAAATGAAAAATGAACAAAGCATATCCTTTTATGTGCCTCAATGTAAAGCAGCTAGTGTATCTGCTCTATCATTTGTCAGCTATCTGCATGAGTCACTTCTGAGTCTATGTCAACACCAGACAACCTCGGGAGCTGGCCCCATTCCTTTCAGCCCACAACAGGGATTGACAGCCTCAGCTGTTCATAGTTTCCTATGTTCTTGGTAAGGGGGATCCATTCCTTCCACTCAGGTCTCAGATTACACATAACTCTCCTCTCTGTGCTGTGTATTGTGTGACATCAGATCTCCGCTCCTTGCCTTCTGAAGCTTGGAAATTCTTGGTAAATTCTGGATTTTGAATGGCTGTAGAGAAGAGATGGTTGCAGATAAAAGGGAACAACATAGGCAGAAGGATCATCTCTGTGTATCACCTCAGTGGGTATATGTAAGGGTTTACAACCACTTTAAGTCCCAAAAGGGTCCTGTGCAGCTTCACAGTCTGCACAAAACATATGTAAAAAAAAGTTAGATAATGTACTTACCTTACCCCAGCTTCTGCCCTGGAAAGGGTAACATCAAAAGTCTTCCAGCAAGATCCTGGGAGAGTTCCAATAGAGGAAGAGTACTCTCAGCCAAGATGTGGGATATTCATGATTCCAGGGAACTGCAATACAGTAAGTGTATTTTATAACTGTGAAATCCAAAAGAAGAAATGTTGCCCATTTTACCAATATATAAAAAAGATACAAAATGTATTTCATGTTAAAGTTAAAAACAAACATCTTAGACTTTGTATATGTCAGGACAAAAAAACAATATACATGATTTCCTGCTGAATTACATATATACAAAATTGCAAGAGCACTTGAATTGATGCATATTTGGACTGTAGTCTCTAAGCGTTTCGTGGAGCAGCGTCCACGTCATCAGGAGACATACAGAATTTGGTTTGTGTATATCTGTGCGAAGACCGTGTCATAAGCAAGACAAACAACTATATATAAACTAAACTTCTGTATATATAAGAAGGCCAGTATGGTGGCCTGAATTTATGGGAGGAGCCCAGAAGGTATTTCAGCAGCCCACTCGCACATGCTCTCTGTCGGTTCCAGTGAGTGATTCGTTTTGTCACCTGACCGACTCTTCAGCTCACTGTGTGTTTCATTATCCCTGTACAGTACAGTCAGCACTGAACACCCAAAGATGAACAGTTCTGTCTGAAGTACACAGATCACAGCTGGTCGCTCACATGCCATTTGTCGTTTCCCAAACCATCTTGCAATCTTTTAAATAAATGCTATTCTCTCATTAGAGAATATGATATCACGACATTTATCTGCACCTCCTCCAATCACGGAACGCCTTGCATTCTTTGCAAGTTTGACAGGTGCTTTGAGAATGGATGAGATGTGGAACCACAAGTTTCAGTACCGGACATTCAGCACTGACTGTACTGTATGGGGAGAACAAAAGTATGGTGGGCGTGTGATGGACCTGCTCTTATAGGCTTCAGCCAGGGACGTCAGATTCACTCTGGTGTGCCGTTGCTCACTTCGGTTTACTACATGAATCACCTTGGATCCCAGGACACTATGAACTGATCACTGTCTAATTGGTAATTAGAATTCACCTCTAGTTGCACTGCAACGTTTGTTTTATTCAACCTTTCTTGGTGATGCGTTTATATCCTTATCACTTTTCACTTCTTACACCTTTCTATTCAACCTCTTCTGGTGATGCGTTTATATCCTCATCACTTTTTACACCTTGGCTACCACCAATACTTTTTAGTACTTCAATCCCCCTGTTCTTTACCGAGCACAGGACACCTTGCATGTGTCATACTATAACTATATAAAATATATATACATATATATTTTTTCAGAAGTCCTTCATTGATGGTCTCAGCACTTATGGTCACTCCAACTACTTCAGTTTCTTGAAATCTGTCTCCCCTGGATGATTTTCTGGACAGTAGACCACTCACACCACCTCAGCTCTCGTTGGAAATGCCCCCCTTTGGGGGTCCCCGATCTGTAGTGCCACACTTTTATTATGTAGTCAACCTTTGTAAGTATGGTAGAGAGTGGGTTTTTATATTTGGTTTTATTTTATATATTTTTTATGATTTTTCTTTTTTCCTTGGGTAGGATCGACCATACAGCAACGCCTTCCATTATATTTTTGTGAACTCACGAGCATGCTCCTGAAGATTGGATCAATCCACGAAATGCATAGAGCTATATCTGTCAGTATGTATAATTTTTGATGTTAATCGTTTATAATCATGTGGCAACCCGTCTACATTGTATGTATAGATATACATTTTTTATGAATTGTTCCCGTTATTATAATTGTATTGGATATACACTTACTCATGATTATGCGTTTGTTAATTTATACAATAAACGGAATTCTTTATACCTACGTGCTTCATTCAAAGTCCCAATCCCATTTCCCCTTTAGTCCCTCTAGTTCAACCCCCCAAAAAAATATATATAATCCCATCAGGGGATCCACAGCAGGGGAAAAGATTCCTTCCTGATCCCCTGAGAGGCAATCAGATTTTCCCTGGATCAGCTTTACCTATAAAATGTCAGTACCCAGTTATATTATGTAAATTTAGGAAAGAATCTAGGCTTTTTTAAAGCAATCTACTGGGCTGGCCAGAGCCACCTCTGGAGGGAGTCATTTTCACAGCTCTTACTGTGAAGAAACCTTTCCATATTTGGAGATGACATCTTCTTTCCTCTAGACATAAAGAGTGCCCCCTTGTCCTCAGTGATGACCTTAAAGTGAATAACTCAACACCAAGTTCACTATATGGACCACTTATGTATTTGTACATGTTGATCATATCCCCCTTAATCTTCTCTTCTCAAGAGAGAATACATTCAGTTCCTCTAATCTTTCCTCATAGCTGAGCTCCTCCATGCTTCTAATCAGTTTGGTTGCCCTTCTCTGCACTTTCTCCAGTTCCCCCATATCCTTTTTGAGAACTGGTGCTCAAAACTGAACTGCATATTCCAGATGAGGTCTTACTAATGATTTGTACAGGGGCAAAATGATATCTCGCTTTCTGGAGTCCATACCTCTCAATACAAGAAAGGACTTTGCTCGCTTTGGAAACCGCAGCTTGGCATTGCATGCTATTATTGAGCTTATGATCTACCAAAACCCCCAGATCCTTCTCCACCATTGATTCCCCCAGTTGTACTCCCATTGTATGTATGATGCATGCATATTCTTGCAAGTGCATAACTTTACATTTATCAACATTAAGCCTCATTTGCCACTTAGTTACCCAATGAGACAGTGCATTGAGGTCGGCTTGTAAGTTGGAGATATCCTGTAAGGACATTATTCCACTGCATAGCTTGGTGTCATCTGCAAACATCGCCAGGCCGCCCATTGCACTCTCATCACACTCATTAGTGGTCATTTATTTTTACAGTGCAGGTGGACAAAAATAGTAGATCTGAAGACTACCAGGGATTTCATCACTTTGGAGGGATTTTCTCTCGATTCCTGCTTTGGGAAAGGAAGTGAAGGGAAATCTCCCCAATGAGACACATATGGCAAAAAAAAAAAAACACTGACAGGGGTTATAACTCTTCGTTATTCTATCCAAATAATAAAAAAAAAGGTTTGCTTTTAGTTCTACTTTAAATACAGTAGTTTCATATGCTTTTTATTTATTCTGACTTGCTTCTGTGTTGCACAAGGAGTTGCTTTGAGCTGTTTCTGCGTTGCTGCTTTGACTTTTTCACCCTACATGAAAAAAAGTGTGTCCGCTGTCTGCCAGTCACTTACCCCATCTAGGCGGCGGGCACATCAGGGCATCGGCGGACATCAGGCTATGGCGGGCATCGGGCAGCGGCTCCTGTGTCTTCTCCTCCTTGCTTCTGCCGTACGTCTCCTCTCCTCCTCCTAGGTGTCCAATAGGATCCCCTGTCCTTTCAGCCAATCGGGTGACAGGTATCAGACCCGCTTCCTGATTGGCTGGGAGGAGGATCAGTGTTGCAACAGCGAATATTGGTTCACTGTTGTAACACCTGGGTGGGCTCATGGCACAATGCTCTGCGACCCAAGCCCGCCCTATTTTGAAGCCTATTAGAGATTATTAATCAGGTGCTTCAAAAAAACACCCCTGCCATTGTAATTCATGCGCCCAGCATCCTGAAAGGGGCCAGATGCATGAATAGGGGGTAGCGGCATGTGGATCATAGAGCATTAATTAGGATGCAGTGGCTGTGGATAGAGGGGGCGGCGCCTGAGCACCCCTAATGGACAGGCCGCCACTGGTAATTATTGTTATATGACTTGTAAAGGGCTGATAAATAGGTTGCTGAGGTATCACAACTGTAGAGTTCTCTCCTGCCTTTGTTCTTTAGACATATTGATCCATAAAACTGATCACCAGCAGCTAGCAACTTGCTTTGGAATTGATAAAACAATCAATACTGTGTACAGGCTGACTCAGTCTTTACAGAGCTACAAGACTACTTACAGTGTATTGCTTACCCATGCAGGTACCAATAACTGCTTTCTGGCTTTTCAGAACGCCCCGTTGCACAGCTATTACAGCAGATTTCAGAGTGATGACAGTGTGTGTAATTGCTCTTTATTGGTTACATTACTATGGCTGATGGCCAGTGAGATTGCTTACAAACATTTCATTGGGAGGATTAGAGGGCTACAGCCCTTTTGCTCGAAGGTAGATCTAACACAAACTCATGATGGAGTCAACCATAATGGAGCTAAATTTTCCAGAGCTGAAATGCCACAGAGTCAAGTAAACGTTTGAAAACCATGAGCCATGAATTCTCACCTGACCTGTATATGAAAATACCAGTTTACTGGCCATCTATATTGCCATTCATTAAGAATGCTCCTACATTATAATATGTAGCAAACACACAGCAGTGCGTTATCATGTGTAGTGTTACAAGAAAAAGCCAGGTGTGATTTTAAGCACATTTGGCAGTTTGTTTTTTGTCTTAACAGATCCCATCCAATCCACTGCTATAATCCTTTTTCCATTTCTTTCCTTTTTTGTTGTGGAAATTGGTGTCCACAGTTGATAAACACCCAGACGAGCACCACTGCGATGGTAGTTCCTCCTTTTGAACTTATGCAGGGCACATATGCCACTGTGCTCTTTCTGAGCTTCTAATGTGTCCCTGCCCCTGTAATGTGGAATGGATTGCCTCCATTCTAATTATACTCACCTACTACATCTGTACCCCACCACTTCTAAGACTGAGAACTGAGTGATCAAGTGATTGCGCAGTTCTCAGTCTTCACTGAAAAGAGAGCCCGTGACTGTCAGTAGGTAGGTCTCTGCCTTTCCCCTCCAGCACTCACTGGAGGGGGCGGGACTGGCTGACTCAGGCTCTCAGCAGCTCACTCATAGGCTGAACTAACTGCTGGTCCAGGCTTCTGGGTGTATCCCAACTGTAAAGTGATTGACTGAGTGAGATCAGCCAAAAGCAGGCTTTAGCCCACCATCGGCTGAAAATGGGTCAGAGCAGAACAAACTGCCCTCCTGCGACCTACAGAAGTATAGCCAAAATAGCTTTGGCCATACTTCTCCTTTTAATTTATCTATTGTTAAATATGTATGCTCCAATATGGAGGCTCTCCAAATGTTATGCCCCGTACACACGGTCGGATTTTCCGACAGGAAATGTTGGATGTGAACTTGTTATCAGAAAGTCCGACCGTGTGTATGCTCCATCGGACAATTGTTGTCGGACTTTCCACCAACAAATGTCAAATGTCCCAAACTGTCATTAGAAGTAAAACACATAGCCAAGTATTATTCTCCACAATTTTTTTTTGTGCATTAAAAAATAAAAAAAATAAAATTAGACATGCTATCTGCCAATAGAACTTAACCAAAAAGTGCATTCTATGCATCCAAAAATATAGAAAATATATAAATGAATTCATTATTCAACCAAAAAAATGTCAAAGCAATAACTCCAGGGCCAGTAATACATAATATGTTATCTCCTCCGATTCCGCAACATGTCTGGTTGACGAACGGCTGTTCAGAAACTAACTGAAAAGCATGAAATAAAAAATGCGAAAAGAAAAGCGCGAATCAGCACTCACCAAACTTCTACTAACACGAAATTAGCAGTAGGAGCCCAAAGGGTGGGAAAGAGCTTAAAAAACACGTAGTACGTAGTACGTCTAGTACGTCACTACGTTCGTAATTGTTGGCCAACATTTGTGTGACCGTGTGTATGCAAGACAAGTTTGAGCCAACACCCTTCAAACAAAATTCCATGGTTTTGTCCGATCCTCTGTACGGGGCTTAAGAGTTAGGACCACACTTTACAGAGGGGCCTTGACAAGGCAGTGTGGCTTCTACGGATATTTGCAAATGTGTGCACTGTTCAGCTAAAGCCATTGTCTTTTTTTCCCCGTAGGCAAGCTGGTACATATGGTGAGAAAATGTTTGTGTGTTCATTCTGTGCAAAGTTCTTCCATGTTACCCTAACTTCAAAAGCTAACTATAAGTTGGGGTGGTGCCATTCTTGTATTGCTTGCTTGCTGGAACTAGTGTGGGAACACATTGGATGCTTTCAGCTGCCATTGTACTCTTTGCTGGTCTTCTAATGTTTCTCTGTGTCTTTAAACAGGGTTGGTCTGCCTCCAGGCATACCTGCTTTTAATTATTCGATTGTTATATACAGTATGCTGCAATATGGAGACTTTCAAATATAAAAGCAATACTGACCTTAGCTAGATCAAATTTTGGCTGGTGCGGCAGGGAGCGGTAAATTTCAATCCATCTATGGCTGTTAGCTCTTAGCAAAAGTGAAATGTTAGATTGACTTGTGTAGAATAGGACTGTTAGAAAACTTTTGTCAATCAGTGACTAAGGCTCCATGTACAGGGGACACTGGGGCAAACTCCTCTGAATGAACTTGAAACTGGCATTTAGAAACGTCCGTTTTGCCACGTTTGCATGCCGCATTTAGCCGCGTTTAACCGCGTTTGCGCCTAGAAGCGTTTATTAAGATAACCTCATTAAGACCCTCCCCAAGCTCAAAAAACATTATTATTTAACTATTTCAGCAATTTTGACCAGAGTGAGTAGCAGCAGCAGAGAGAGCAGTTGTATACTTGTATTTGCCTCTATTTCTGTGCTTTTTTTTTTTGCAATGGATCCCATAATGAGCATATGTGAGGAAATGCTCCTGATGTTGCTCTTGATGAGACTAGAATGACGTAGAAAACTGCGTGCGAGGTCCAGAGTCAGAGTTAGTCATTATTGGACCCATCCATTGATTGTGCAGCGAATGCATGTACAGCTGCATACCTACCCTGACAAATTTTTAAATTTCACACGCATGTCCATTGCCACATTTGACCTTCTACTAGAAAAAGTACGACCCAGTCTGCCACCAATATGAGGAAGAGTATGTCACCAGAGGAATGTCTGTTGGTGACGATCAGGTATGTGCATATATTTATATATATCTATAGATGTACAGATGCATTATTTTTGTTTTTCCTTTATTTTTTGAAAAAATAATATTTTGTCTATTTTACGCAAATTTAAACGTTACTTCAATTTTTTATAATATATAACTTTTTTTGGCAATTTTTTAAAATATTTATAATCAGTAAATATTAATTGATTAATAGATTTATTGGATTTTTTTTTCAGCTACATATGGTATTTTTGTTTTTTAATTACTTTAAAAAAAAAAATTGTCTATTTTATGCAAATTTAAACGTTAATTTAATTTTTTATAATAAAGCAAGTCGGGGGTCAAGCTCAATGGTGGGGTCATCTTGGTCAAATCTGAACATATGGGTCAAATTCCAATTAAAATTTGGATACAGCAATGCTAGTGGTGTATTGCATTGCATCAAGGGCTATATATAGTCTATGAATCATCGCAAGTAATTAAAACATTTTTAACAATTTTTTTTTATATTTTTTTCATCGTTTTCCATCATATTTTTGTCTTTTCAGGTCAAAAATATAGGGTACCTTTAAAAACACTTATAAACTAAAACACGTCTAAACGCCGGTACCGCGTTTCGCTGCGTTCAGCAATGTTTAGTTGCGTTTGGCGTCTGAAACATGGAAATCTTCGGCGTCTGCACCCATTTTTTTGCTTTTGAAGAAACCCTGTTAAACGCAACTGCCTAAAAATGGCAATAAATGAGACTGTGTATATGGACACATAGGATAACACTGAATGAGTTCAGGGGCAGTTGAAAAAAGTGTCCAACTGCCTCTGAACGTACGTTTAGCAGCGTCCCATGTACATGGGGCCTTACAGCCAATGGGCTGCAGCTGCTGATCAGTGTATTCTGACAGCAGAGAAGTCCCTGGGGAGGTGCAATGACACATGAATGGAGGATTCCTCCATCCTTGTCACTTGTGTGGATATGGGAATCTGTTGTTTTTTTTTTTATCTTCCCTCTGATTTAAAAAAAAATGAGGCGTCTATTCTCTATAAACGCTTCTAGATATACAGAATGTTTATGGTTGTGGCCATTATTCTGAGTTGAAGATTGAGTTTCCACCCATCCCTGGAGGGAACATGTGGGGACAATGTTCACCCAGGTATTTCTATACCTTGAGCTGAAGTACTGTTATGCCCTGTACACACGGGCGGACTTTTTGGCAACAAAGGTCCGACAGTCTTTCCAACGGACTTTCCGACGGACTTTCGACGGACTTTTGACGGACTTCCGACAGACTTTCGAACGAACGGACTTGCCTACACACATCCACACCAAAGTCCAACGAATGCGTACATGATGGCGTACGACCGGACTAAAATAAGGAAGTTCATAGCCAGTAGCCAATAGTTTCCCTAGTGTCGGTTTTCGTCCGTCGGACTAGCATACAGATGAGCGGATTTTTCGATAGGAACTGGGTCCGGCGGAGTTCCGACGTAAAGATTTGAAACATGTGCCAAATCTAAAGTCCGTCAGATTTTCGGCAGAAACAGTCCACTGAAGGTCCGATGAAGCCCACACACGATCTGATTGTCTGCCGGATTCGGTCCGTCAGACAAGTCCAGTCGAAAAGTCCACTTGTGTGTACAGGGCATTAGATGACTTGGGGGATGAATGTTGTGCCAGAAACAAAGTGTGCAGCGCCTATAAAAAAAATGGCTACACTGATAGAACCAGTAGGGATGATGAGTGCAAAATCTGGTGAAGCTGTGCATGGTAGCCAATCAGCTTCTAGCTTCATGCTTGTTCAATTAAGCTTTGACAAAAAAATCTGGAAGCTGATTGGTTTCTATGCAGAGGTGCACCGGATTTAGTACTCTTAAGTTTAGTAACCCCAGTATGTGTGGTACCCTACGAGAAGAGTCACAATTTATTGGACTCCTGGAAGATGATATATAAGGTCTTCCAGGAAAATAAATCAGAGCAATGGGTGAACGTCATTCTGCATCTGAAGAGGGGGAGGTTGAGTCTTGGGCACTTGGGCATTCAGGATGTAGCCCGGGGCACTAGATAACTATGCCCAGTGATGTAAAATATGATCTAGGCTCAGAAGATGTAATAAGTGTGTTATGTTTCCTTCTTCTACTTCATGTATGGTCCTCTCTGCTCAACATGGAAGTCTCTCACTCAGAAATGGGACCTTAAAAGCTCCTTATTAGAAAATTCAAACGGAAAAAAACATCCAAAACAATACCCTTAGGTGTGTACAAACACTATATTACCGAAAGTATCGGGACGCCTGCCTTTACATGCACATGAACTTTAATGGCATTCCAGTCTTAGTCCGTAGGATTCATTATTGAATTTGCAGGCCAGTCAGGTTCCTCCACCCCAAACTCACTCACCCATGTCTTTATGAAACGTGCACTGGTGCGCAGTCATGTTGGAAGAAGAAGGGGCCATCCCCAAACTGTTCCCACAAAGTTGGGAGCAGGAAATTGTCCAAAATCTCTTGGTATGCTGACTCCTTAAGAGTTCCCTTCACTGGAACTAAGGGGCCAGGCCCAACCCTTGAAAAACAACCCCACATCATAATTCCCCTCCACCAAACGATTTGGACCAGTGCACAAAGCAAGTACCATAAAAACATGGATAAGCGAGTTTGGGGTGGAGGAACTTGACTGGCCTGCACAGAGTCCTGCCCTTAACCCCGATAGAACGCCTTTGGGATGAATTAGAGCAGAGACTGCAAGCCAGGCCTTCTCTCCAACATCAGTGCCTGAGCTCCTAAATGTGCTTCTAGAAGAATGGTCAAACATTCCCATAGACACACTTCTAAACCTTGTGGACAGCCTTCCCAGAAGATTTGAAGCTGTTATAGCTGCAAAGGGTGGACCAGCTCAATATTGAACCCTATGGACTAAGGCTGGGATGTAATTAAAGTTCATGTGCTTGTAAAGGCAGATGTCCCAATACTTTTGACAATATAGTATACATCTAGTTTAGAAGACTAGTATCTTCCCTCATCTCTTGATCTGGTAATGTTTTTTTTTATTTCCCCTCAATTTCTAAATTGGTGAGTTATGGTGGCAATGGTCCCCAAGCCACATAGAGGATTGAATAGCCCCAGCAATGACACAGACAGCAAAAAAAAAAAAAAAACGTAACAAAGGTTCTAACCTTTTGTACTCACACTGCCAGTTTTAACTGTACCCTGGCAAGGTTCACCCCCTTAGTCTGGTTTTGTGTAGTGTGAATGCTCTGAACCATGCGTAGTATGGTCAAGTGTTTTGTGCCCGGGGCGGTTTGAACAAGGGGGCTTTGGGCACAGCTCACTTGGAGTCCATTACGGTTCACTTTAATGTGAGTGCAAGCCATTCCAGAGCTTAGAACTCTCAATAGATCACTGAGCATGGAAGTAGGGATGACTGTGGTCTGGCTAACAGAGGTGATGACAAGAACATGCCTGGGAATGCTTTCTTTAAAGTACAGTGTGAGTTCAGACCAGCAGTGGAGTCAGAAGTCAGAAGGGGGGGCAATCATACCTAGGCATGATTCTGATCAATAATGTCCAGTATGAGGCAAAGTTCACATAATGAATGTGCAAGTTGGGAACGTGTACATAATCTAACCCGTTCCTTACCCACAGGCAAATGCGCTGCCCTTTAGCAGATGCTAGGGCCTGGGGGATGCGATTAATTCTTAATGGCACCCCTATGCATCGGAAAAATGCCCTTGATTCGGCACATGCAAAACCACATGGTGCTACAACACCATGCAGTTCCTTGTGGCGTGTTTTTAGAAATGGGTCAGGACTTCTTTCAAATGAATGGGCTACTGTACCAACAACAAGCATGTGCACAAGTGTTAGTCTAGCCTAAGTACATCCTAAAACAAAACACATTTTGCCTTTACATATACTTTAAGTGCTTTTTTCACACCCTAGCCTTATAATGTAATACATATTCAGGTATGCCAAATTACATACCAGCTGTGGAAGAGAAGCATATATAAACAGTCAGCCGCTGCTCGCTTTATGCATACCTCCCAACATTTTGAGATGGGAATGAGGGACACCTACTACCAAATGTATGTAGGCATAGGACACCCCCCCTGCCACACCCCCTTAAAGGAGAATTAACCAAAAAAAAAAAGGTTAATTAAATCCACAAGGACTTTTTTTACCACTACTATTCCTTTATATTGCCTTTTAAAATGTACAAATGCAGCAATTTAGAAATTGGATGAAAGGTTTAGCACTGGGAAACTTTTTGAAAGAAAAAAAGTCCATTTTATATACAACTATATAGATCAGACCAAAATGAGGGACAAATAAGGAGGAAAGAAGGACAAAGGGACATTGCACCAAATCAGGGACAGTCCCTCCAAATCAGGGACAGTTGGGAGCTATGTTTATGGAGGGGATAGAAGTGTGATTGATAGGAAATGTGGGACATTGCTAAAAAAGAGAAAACACTGAAAAATCCAGCATGCATATATAAAAAGATTTTAAACAAGGACAGTTTATTTTATCATCCAAGGTTCTACAACCTCTTTATTGCAGTGAGGGAATTTCTCCTTGAAATGCATAAGAATGTTGCCATTAGTGACTCTACATCAAGCCCATCAGAAATGAGAGAGGGGGACTTTTTTGTAAACAATACAGTATTAAACAAAGCGCTGTCCTTGAAACTAGGAGCCAACCTTTGCTGCACTTCCCTTTAGAAATTAGCGCCTGTCACTTTTACATGCCAAGCAACATTTCCATTATCTTTATTCAGCTTTCCTGCCTGATTGATCATATAATAAAGAACCCGAGTTTTATTCTGCAGCTTCTTAATCACTCTTTAGCTTAATGTGGTCTTGTAATTGCATGATGTGCATTAAATATTGTTACTGTGGAGACTTAATATAGAGCCTTTATTTATTATTCAGTCCCTGGACTATAAAGTCCTGATCTTGCACTAGTGCTAATTACAAGAAAAGATTACAGGAGTATTGACCAGAGAACAGCGGTGGAGCTTGTAAAGCTAATAATAATAGGTCAATTCACTGTCATTAAATGGCACCTTCACATAGTGTTGTTTGGGCACCATCCCTTAAATATATAAATAAATTCTTGACATGTCACAAAATAAAGCAATAGTATAATTTCTCAAAAAACGCTTTACCCGTTATAATTAACCTCTAAATAACCACCTAACACACACAGTATCTCACAAAAGTAAGTACACCACTCACATTTTTGTAAATATTTTATTATATCTTTTCATGTGTCAACACTGAAAAAATGACACTTTGCTACAATGTAAAGTAGTGTTATAGTAAAGTAGTGTAAAGTAGTGAGTGTACAGCTTGTATAATAGTGTAAATTTGCTGTTCCCTCAAAAATAACTCAACACACAGCCATTAAAGGGGTTGTAAACCCTCATGATTTTTCACCTTAATGCATTCTATGCATTAAGGTGAAAAACCTTCCGTAGTGTTGCAGCCCCCCCAGCCCCCTGTTTTACTTACCTGAACGCTGTCATCCTCCGGCCAGGAACGACCACACCAGCTCTAGCTGGAACATGGTTCCAGTAATCCCTGTCCTTAGTCTGCTTGTCTTCAGGAAACAGTTTGCAGGCTTTCTTGTGCATCATCTTTAAAGGGGGCTTCCTTCTGGGACGACAGCCATGCAGACCATTTTGATGCAGTGTGCGGCGTATGGTCTGAGAATTGACAGGCTGACCCCCCACCCCTTCAACCCCCGCAGCAATGCTGGCAGCACTCATAAGTCTATTTCCCAAAGACAACCTCTGGATATGACGCTGAGCACGTGCACTCAACTTCTTTGGTTGACCATGGCGGGGCCTGTTCTGAGTGGAAAAAAGTAACAACAACTGTTAGCGCAGGATACAGTGTAATACAAGATAAGACTGATATCAATTAAAATAAATTAAAATAATGGTAAAATCACTAATACTGGATATGTATTGGAAGGGGGGTCATGAGTTCATACAAATAATAGCAGTAGTCCAAGAATAAAAGTTGTAATAATGTGATAATGGCGGCTGCTGTGCTCAGAGAGCTGGCTCTGTATGCAGGAAAATAAGGGGAGAGAACAAAAGGAAGCGCCACCTAAGTGCAGTATTAAGCTTGGTTTTTAATGGCACAGTAAACATGAACACTCACAAGAAGTAGATAGGGGACAGGCTCATCTGTGTGTTTAAAATCCTGGAGTCTCCTCGGATCCTAAAATGTTTCTTGGTGCGTTGGTATTGTAGTTGCAGGTCCGCAGCGCGTCCTGTGGCAACAGGAGAGGAGCCAGGACCAGCGTGAGGCGCACGGACGTGACGTTACAGGTATGGTTGCCACCTCATCCCTTTAAACCCGAACACATATGAATTACACAGGTTCTGTGGCTGATTAAGGTGGTAATTAAACTCACATGGTGCCTTACCTGCATTTAATTACCCTCAGAACCTGTGTAATTCATATGTGTTCGGGTTTAAGGGGATGAGGTGACAACTCTAGTTACAGGTCACAAGAACACATCTGGGGAGCTTGATCACAGGAACGAAGAGATGATGGCCTGTCATCATTATTAACGTTAAATTAACGCAGTGCCATATCGCAAAAAAAAATGGCCTGGTCAGGAAGGGGGTAAAACCTTCCGGGTTGAAGTGGAAGCCTGTTGCGGTGTCCTGCGTGGGCCTAAGCACAGCACAGGTGCAATTCTCCCCGGATAGCATTAGTAGCTCACTGATTGATTTCACTTTTTGCCTGCAATTGCTCTTTAAAAGAAACCTCGTAAGATAGGTTTTCTTGCTCCACCATTGATAACAGTGCATTACGCTGGGGCTGCTAACCTTTTCTTACCCTCACTATTTGTCAGGTCGATAACCAGGAGTGATTATGTGCAAATCCAGAGTCAGGACAACTAAAACATACATACATGTTGTTCCAGGTGAGGGACTCTCTATGCAGCCATGGAACACCTTGACACAACATACTCTGAAAGATTTACGAATGTGCACAGTGGGAATGCTAAATATCCTAGTAGATTGCTGGTTATGCTTACATTTTAATTAAAACAAGACATGCAAACAACATCAATTAAGGGCTCTAATTGCGGCACAGGCTATAAAGCAAGAAAAACACCTGATATGAAGTCGATTTAATTAAGCTTATTTAAAGAATTCCCAATGTCCTATTGTTAATTGATAACTTCAAACCTATTCTTATTCTCTAAGCCTGGGTTCACACATATGGGAACATTGCTGCTCGATGTCTGTGCAATGCGAGTTCAGCCATACAGTTTGTATGGCTGAACTCGCATTGGATTCGCACAAAAAAGGTACAGGGACCTCCCCCCCCCCCTCCGCACTGGAACGGGATCACCTTACAATGCATTAGGGTGAAAAACCACAAGGGTTTACAACCTCTTTAAAGTGATATTAAACAATAATCTTATCCTCCAAAAATAATTCATACAGATCTTTTACCTATTGGCCCTGTAATCTATTTTTTATTAAATTGTTTCTGTGTTTTCTCCCTCCTTATAAAGGCCTCCATGAGCTTCCAAACCTCTCCTTTTTCCATCTATTCCATTTGATTGGAATGAGCAGTGCATGTTAGCTGTGGTCATGAGCACTGCTCCATACCAGCCTTTTTCAACCAGGTTGCCCAAGCACCCTGGGGTGCCTTCAGGTTTCTTCAAGGGTGCCTACGCAAAATGCCTAAAATTGCTCACAAATTGTGTACAAGCCAATGGGTGGATCAAGCATGCTTTTAGTTACACAAAGCCACAGGTTTTTATTGCACAGCATTACAACCATCTAGCCGCCAGTGTCCTAACAATCAATACCACCATCGGTTGATAAGGAGGGTGTTGGGTGTAGTATCCTTGTTTGCTCCACCCATGACCCTCTCCTTCAGCATTGAGATCACATTAGCTTAGGGTTAGGAAGAGAAACATTGGAATATTAGTTCAGTTTTTTCATTTTAGAATGGGGTGCCTCGAGGCAGTGCAGAATTTTAACCACTTCAGCCCCGGAAGGATTTGCCCCCTTAATGACCAGGCTATTTTTTGCGATACGGCACTGCGTCGCTTTAACTGACAATTGCGTGGTCGTTCGACGCTGTACCCAAACAAAATCGATACCCTTTTTTACCCACAAATAGAGCTTTCTTTTGGTGGTATTTGATCGCCTCTGCGGTTTTTATTTTTTGCGCTATAAACAAAGAAAACCAAAATTTAAAAAAAAAAACTTTTTTTTTTTACTTTCTGCTATAATACAGATCCAAAAAAATATATAAAAAAAACTAATTTATTCATCAGTTTAGACCGATATATATACCTCTATATATTTTTGGTAAAAAAAAACGCAATAGGCGTATATTGATTGATTTACGCAAAAGTTACCGGGTATACAAACTATGGGATAGATTTAAGGACTTTTTAATTTTTTTATTGTTTTTACTGGTAATGGCGGCGATCTGCGATTTTTAGTGGGACTGCGACATTGCGGCGGACAAATCTGACCCCAAATTACACTTTTTGGGGACCAGTGACATTATTACATTGATCAGTGCTATAAAAATGCACTGATCAATGTAAAAATGACACTGGCAGGGAAGGGGTTAACACTAGGGGGCGATCAAGGGGTTAAGTGTGTTCCCTGGGTGTGTTCTAGCTGTAGGGGGATGGGCTGTCAGGAACATGACAGAGATCCCGATCACTGAGAACAGTAGATCTCTGTCATGTCACTAGGCAGAATGGGGAATCGCCTTGTTTACATAGGCAGTTCCCCGTTCTGCCTCTCCTCACCACGATTGCAGGTCGCCAGCGCACATCGAATGCGCGGGACCCACAGGCACGCTCTCGCGGCAGGCGTGCGCCCGGGCCCGCTATCCTCCCTGCCCGGACCAACGTACAGGTACGTCGATTTGCGCAGGAGAGCCGACCTGCCGCAGTATATCTTTGTGAGCTGGTCGGCTACTGGTTAAAGGGTGCCTTGACTACAACAGATTGAAAAACACTGCTCTATAGACACTACACATCCCAAAGTCCATCTTGGGAGTGAGCGAGAGAGAGTAGCTATGTTCCTACATACAGTGGGACCAGGGAGAAGGAATGTAGCCACTCAACAGAAAGTCAGATCACAGGAGCAAAAAAATTAAATTGGAGATTTGGAGGAGGCCGAGGGCAACGGAAGCAATAAGAATACACACTACAACAGAATTTTTTTAAACCAAAGTTTAGTGTCACATTAACAAAGTGCTTTGTGCTCTGGTTTGTTGAGACATTTGAAGACAAGTTTTGTCAATCAAGTTTTTATGGCTTTCTGAAAACCTATTTTTACAGGCTGGTAAAGGGCTAATAATATGGCTATGACCCTTTCCTATCTAGATCAACGATCAGTCTCTCCCAAGAAATCCCTCTTGGATGGTTGCGGTAGAGTGTGGGTTATGAAGCAAGCCTAGTCTTTGGCGGAGGTTGGTCTTCCTGCAGGGATACTACAGTTAAATCCAGTGACAGCAAGTCCAACAATGGGTCAAAGCTGTCCGGTCCTTCATCTTCATTAACAGAATCAACAATGAGCAAAGGTGGAAACTTCTCAATGATGGACTCCAGAGGGCAGCTTGGTCCTTCCCGTGTGGGTGCAGGTATTGCAAGAGTGCTGTGGAATGGCAGTTCGACCTTGGCTCCTTCAGGGGAGGCCTTCCCTGTTGGCTGGTCGCAGCTATGCCGTAAGATCTTCGCAGGAGTCTCGGAGGTGGCACAGATCACTTCTGGACAGGAAGTCAGGCCCAATCTTGCAGTGGGGCTCTTCCTCTTGCATCCGTTGGAATGGCGGTACTCCACACATGCTGCAGAGGGCTGATGGAGACATGATATCAAGGCATCTCTTGCAGCTGCGGCACAAGACCCGCAGCTCTTCTTGAGTACCCGAGTGGCAGAGGGCAAACCGTAGGCCATCTGGTCAGTCAATTATGGCACTGGCTTCAATGGGAGTTGGTGACTGGCCCTGGTGGCTGGTAGCAATGCACATGGAGCATCTGTACATCGTTCTGAGTGCGGTTGCTATAGCATATGCCCCTTTATCATGTGATCCTACAATCAGGAGACAGAACCTTCTGCAGGATCCAATCAGGAAACAGTCATGAGTTGTTCATTTGAAATATTGCTGTACAAGCCTGAACAAGTTCTAACTAGCTAACTAATGCCATGATCTCCTTAGGCAGTCTTCAGGTGCATGCAGTAGGCATAGCTCCACATTGGGCACCAAAAATGTAGGGGTAGGTGGGTAGCAGCAGATCAAGATGACAGAGTGGTCATCATGTCCTCCATGTTTTCCCTCCTGGTTGGGCACCAAGCAAGGGTCATATGATAGGCCTACTTCAGGGTGGGTTTTTCTGGCTATGCTAGGCACTTTTTACAGGGTCACTGTTATACACATGGGGTACCTTTGCTTTGTGCTGTTTTCATCAATGTCCTAGGACTAGGCTGAGGCTGCCGTGGGGGAAATCTCGATCTTAAGGCCGGCCTCTACTCTTGAAGTACCCCGTTTACATTTGCTCAGCAACTGTTCTCCAGTTAACTCTCGCTACTGACAGGCTACTGTTAAACTTTTGTTACCCAAAGTAACCACTTGTGTCTTTCCACACCAATGTCTTCATACCCCAGTGTGTTGAATGCCCATTTTCTAGACTATCAGTGCTGGTTACTTGCATAATGCATTACACCCCTTTTAGTAACTTCAGACCAGGTAAGGACAACGTTTCAGAAAGCTTTACTTGGAAAAATGCAAAAAGGCAATTACAAAGTCCAACATTGAAAAATATACTTCCCTATTTCCCTAATCCTAGCTACAGGCTGTGTGCTGTGTGGCATAACTGCAAAGGTAGTGTCCGTGTAATACAGAGTCCATCAGAGGCATTCTTCCTGGGCTGGTGTCTTTGGGGTGAACCCCAGGTTCTGATGACTTTACATCCAGGTAATGAAGAGCGACATCCCACTGCTCCTTGCGGGTGTTCTTCTAAGTCTCATTACCTTACACATACCTCCCAACGTTTGAACTTGAGAATGAAGGACACTCCAGGGAGACAGTGACTTGTGGCGCTACAAAATTGGGTGTGGCCAAACATGATCGTGGGAGGGGCCTAAGGGCCATGGTTAAACAAAACCTGGGCTTCCTTGTACCTATAAAATATGCTTTGATTGCTGTGCCACAAGCTGGAGTCTCAGGGATACATATAAACCTCAACACAATCATTTAGAAAATTACTCCCAATACATCTGGTTTTGTATATACTGAAAATAAACAGAGAGCTTAAAATAGAGGATTATGAAGGACCTGAGGAACCCCAGGATGGAGCCAAAGAATAAGTACTGCAGTATGAACCAACCCTTAGGGAGAGAGAGAGGCAATGGTATATGGAAAAAAGGAAGGGGGATCACTATGGTACATGGAAGGCAGGAAGGAATGATCACTATGGTACATGAAAGAAAGGAAGGAAGGATCACTATGACACCTGGAAAGCAGGAAAAAGCACTATGGCCCATGGAAGGCAGGAAGGATCACTATGGTACCTGGAAGGCAGGAAGGATCACTATGTCACATGGAAGGCAGGAAGAAAGGATCACTATAGAACATGGAAGGCAGGAAGGATCAGTACGGAACATGGAGGGCAGGAAGGATCTCTATGACACCTGAAAGGTAGGAAGGATCATTATGGCACATGGAAGGCAGGAAGGATCACTATGGCACTTGAAAGGCAGGAAGGATCACTATGGCACATGGAAGACAGGAAGGATCGGTATTGCACGTGGATGGCAGGAAGGAAGGACCACTATGGCGCATAGAAGGCAGGAAGGAAGGAATGTTATGGTACATGGAAGGCAGAAAGGATCACTGCGGTAGATTGAAGGCAGGAAGACTATGGCACAAGGAAGGGAGGAAGACAGAGAGGGGAGAGTCACTCCCCCGAGGCTGCATTGTCTTCAGAGGTTCAGGCAGAAATCAGTTCAGGAGCACTGGCTGCTTTGAAATCTTCTGCCCAGACCCCCTTCCCAGGCACAGATTGGCTGCACGTGGAGGTTGCGGACAGGCACAGGGGAACATGGGGAGGAGGAGGGGCAGACCTAGCCTACCTCCTCCTCCATCCTCGTACAGGATATACAGTGGGCGGAGGATGTGCAGTGGGTGGAGGATATGCAGCAGGCGGGGGATTTGCAATGGGTGGGCAAGCCTTTGGGCGAGTGGGAGGTGGAAGTGGAGGTGGGGGGACTGTGTTGCTGGGCACTGAGCAAGGCTCAGCCTGTGCACAGTGGACAAGGGGAGTAGTGGAGTCCAGTGCCGTAACATGTTCTAGCACTGGGCTCTGCTGCAGGACTTAGCCCAGATTTGCGGGATTTACTTGAAATCCCAGGATGATCCTGTCAAAAGATGGTTGTTAGGTATGCCTTATGAGCATCGGGCCTAATGCAGGCCCTTGACCCCTTGGATCTCCCAGCTCTCTAATACTGGACTCTCTATACTGGGCTCTCTGCTACGCCCCTCTTTTTCTCCACACACGCACACTAGCCCCAGACCACAGTCCCTCTTTTATATCACAGGATCAGTGGGTCTGGCCAAGAGAACAAAGAACTGGGAAAGGCATTAACTCTTACCCTCCTGTCCAGGACAGCACCCAACTGGCTATTTTAACCTGTTTACACGCCGGCATTCCTAACAACCAATAAATAGCTAGTTGTTAAGGAGTCAGCACCCGATGGCGTCCTTAACAACCAGCTATTCACCAACATGCACTGTAATGCAACATATTAAAAAGCTCAGTATGTGTTTTTTTAAAGACGCATAGTGCGTTTTAGAAGCACTACTGTATAAAAGAAGCTGCGCTGCAGTGTGAAATCAGTCTAAAGAATTTCAACAGCAAAGGAAAAATTAGTATAACTAGGTGGGTTCCCTTCGGACAATACGCTGTATTGTCAAAAGTATTGGGACACCTGCCTTTACACGCACAGGGACTTTAATGACATCCCAGTCTTAGTCTGTAGGGCTCAATATTGAGTTGGCCCACTCTTTGCAGCTATAACGGCTTCAACTCTTCTGGGAAGGCTGTTCACAAGGTTTAGGAGTGTCTATGGGAATGTTTGACCATTCTTCCAGAAGCGCATTTGTGAGGTCAGGCACTGATGTGGAGGAGAAGGCCTGGACCGCAATCTCTGCTCGAATTTATTCCAAGGGTGTTCTATCGGGTTGAGGTCAGGACTCTGTGCAGTGTATTTAATAACCACTGAGTTATTTTTAGGTTTTACTATAAATAGGAAAAAAGTCCAAACATTAAAGGACAGTGTGGACATCCCCAATATGACCCATTTTTGGAAAGTAGACACCCCAATGTGATCTAATTTTTACACACAATGTTTTATAAATGAAGAAACTGCTGACATTGAGGTGGATTAAACAAATCAGATCATACAAACCGTACAGGTCAAAAGACAGTTGGGCAGGGCTGACACTTGAACTTAAGAATTTTCCCCGCCCACCCAAAAAAAACCAAAAACTGACCCATCCTTACTATATCCACTTAGTTCTACTTTAAATAAGAGGACACAGCAAAGGGAGATAGGGAATTAAAGAGCACCACATTTTTCCACCAAGCACCAGAGCCTGAAGACAGAAATGTATACAGCTGGAGTGTAAAGACACAATTTAATCCCTTAATTTGAACAAATAGTTCACATTCATTTCGTGTAGCTTCTGTGTGTGTGTGTATTCCATATGTACTTAAATGAAACTACAGTCATACATTTTTGATCTATATATCATGTAGGAGTGCAATCGATTGCAGTGTTTTTTTATTTGCAAGTGGGCTATTGTTGTAGGCCTTTTATACCACAATTATCCATTGCCCTTTGATACTTGCAACACTGACAGCTTACTTGACAAATGGATTTTAACATCAATAGGCCAAGTTAAGGCTGTTCCTCTGGAGATCCAGTCCCCATTTATCATAGAAAGTGAAGGCAGACTGATTGTATAACCCTTCACACATCTGCCCCAGCTTAGCATGGCCTTCTCAGTGACAATAATTAAAAAGCATGGCCTGCGGACAATCATTGCATGACGTCACAGCAACAGGACAAGCATTCTAAACTGGTCACTGAGCACACAATCAATTGTATCACAAAACATATCTAAGCAACTGGAAATGACTGTAACAATTAAAGTGGAGGTCCACCCTAAAAAAAAAAAAAATTGCGTGAAAAAATTCCTAAAAAAGTGCTGCGCTTTTTTTCCTAAAAAAGTGCTGCGCGACTCGTGCATGCGCAGTAGGAAATGGGCAGTAAAGCCGTAAGGCTCCACTGCCTGTTTCCCTTAGTTAGGATGGCGATGCTGGGACCCGAGAGCCGAGGGACGGGTCGGCCTTGGGCGGCTGACATCGCAGGCACCCAGGACAGGTAAGTGTGCTTATTTAAAGTCAGCAGCTACAGTGTTTGTAGCTGCTGACTTTTAAATTTTTTTTTTCCTGGCCGGAACCCCGTTTTAATGTAACATGCAATTGCAACATAAAATGGATCAACTGGATTCAGTACTGACCAAATCCAAAAAGTCTCTAACACAAACTATGATAAATACAAATGAGAACATTGAGATACAGATTCCCAATACAAAAGTATTCACCCCCTTGGCTTTTTACCTATTTTGTTACATTACAGCCTTTAGTTCAATGTTTTTTAATCTGAATTATATGTGATGGATTAGAACACAATAGTCTAAGTTGGTGAAGTAAAATTTGAAAAATATATACATAAAACTATTTTTCAGAAATAAAAAACTGATAATTGGCATGTGCGTATGTATTCACCCCCTTTGTTATAAAGCCCGCAAAAAGCTCTGGTGCAACCAATTACCTTCAGAAGTCACATAATTAGTGAAATGATGTCCACCTGTGTGCAATCTAAGTGTCACACGATCTGTCATTACACATTTTTGAAAGGCCCCAGTGGCTGAAACATCTAAGCAAGAGGCACCACTAACCAAACACTGCCATGAAGACCAAGGAACTCTCCAAACAAGTAAGGGACAATGTTGTTGAGAAGTACAAGTCAGGGTTAGGTTATAAAAAAAATCCAAATCTTTGATGATCCCTAGAAGCACCATCAAATCTATCATAACCAATTGGAAAGAACATGGCACAACAGCAAACCTGCCAAGAGACGGCCGCACACCACAACTCACGGACCGGGCAAGGAGGGCATTAATCAGAGAGGCAGCACAGAGACCTAAGGTAACCCTGGAGGAGCTGCAGAGTTCCACAGCAGAGGCTGGAGTATCTGTACATAGGACGACAATAAGCCGGACACTCCATAGAGTTGGGCTTTATGGCAGAGTGGCCAGAAGAAAGTCATTGCTTTCAGTAAAAAACAAAATGGCACGTCTTGAGTTTGTGAAAAGGCATGTGGGAGACTCCCAAAATGTATGGAGGAAGGTGCTCTGGTCTGATCAGTGGTGTGTCTTGGCCTAGGCCAACAAGGCCCAGGCCTAGGGCGGCACTTTGAGGGGGGGGGGCGGCAGGAAAGCCGCCCCCCCGCACGAAAATAAGCCCCCCCACGAGTCCGACGGCTGCACAAATACAGCGGCATAAAGTGAATGGCTGTGTTCTCCGCTCAGCTGGGCTCGACTCTGCTTGAGTAGAGGGGCGGTCCCAGCTCAACCCGGCTGTGCTCGTCGACACTCGGCTGGGCTCAAGCAGAGGGGCGGTCCCAGCTCACCTCGGCTGTGCTGGGCTGTGCTGGGCTCGAGCAGAGGGGCGGTCCCAGCTCACCTCGGCTGTGCTCGGGCAAGGGGGGCGGTCCCAGCTCAGCTCACCTCGGCTGTGCTCGGGCGGGTGTTCACGACGGCTTGGCTAGGCTCGGCGAGTCGGCGGAGGGGAGGGTCACAGTGATGGATCTATCATGTAAGTAATGATAAATGGCAAATGTATTAGAAGAAGGATGCTGGCCATGTCCGCAGCCCCTGACCGTGTCCGCAGCACCAGACTGTGTCCGCAGCACCTGACCGTGTCTGCAGCCCCTGAATGTGTCCACAGCACCTGACCGTGTCCACAGCACCAGACCGTGTCCGCAGCACCTGACCGTGTCCGCAGCCCCTGACCGTGTCCGCAGCACCAGACCGTGTCCACAGCACCAGACCGTGTCCGCAGCACCTGACCGTGTCCTCAGCACCTGACCGTGTCCGCAGCACCAGACGTGTCAGCAGCCCCTGACCGTGTCCGCAGCCCCTGACCGTGTCCGCAGCCCCTGACCGTATCCGCAGCACCTGACCGTGTCCGCAGCCCCTGACCGTGTCCGCAGCACCAGAACTTGTCTGCAGCACCAAACCGTTTCCGCAGCTCCTGACCGTGTCCGCAGCCCCTGACCATGTCCGCAGCACCAGACTGTGTCCACAGCACCTGACCGTGTCCGTAGCACCAGATCGTGTCCGCAGCACCTGACCGTGTCCGCAGCCCCTGACCGTGTCCGCAGCACCTGACCGTGTCCACAGCCCCTGACCGTGTCCGTAGCACCAGACCGTGTCCGCAGCACCTGACCGTGTCCGCAGCACCAGACCGTGTCCGCAGCCCCTGAACCGTGTCTGCAGTCTCTGACCGTGTCTGCAGCCCCTGACCGTGTCCACAGCCCCTGACCGTGTCCGCAGCACTTGACCGTGTCCGCAGCCCCTGAACCGTGTCTGCAGTCTCTGACCGTGTCTGCAGCCCCTGACCGTGTCCGCAGCCCCTGACCGTGTCCGCAGCCCCTGACCGTGTCCGCAGCACCAGACCGTGTCCACAGCACCTGACCGTGTCCGCAGCACCTGACCGTGTCCGCAGCCCCTGACCGTGTCCATAGCACCAGACCGTGTCCGCAGCACCTGACCGTGTCCACAGCCCCTGAACGTGTCCGCAGCACTTGACCGTGTCCGCAGCCCCTGACCGTGTCCGCAGCCCCTGACCGTGTCCGCAGCGCCTGACCATGTCCGCAGCCCCTGACCGCGTCCGCAGCACCTGACGATGTCCGCAGCCCCTAAACTGTGTCTGCAGTCTCTGATCATGTCCCCAGCCTCTAACCTTCTCCTGTATCATGTCCGCAGTCTCTGACCATCTCTTGTATCATGTCTGCAGTCTCTGACCATCTCCTGGGATGGAGCTCTAATAGCAAGAGGTGGAGCCTACAGAGGAAGGGGTGGAGTTTACAGATGAAGGGGTGGGATTTTTGGCCATCAAAGAAAACGCTTTGTCTGACGCAAACCCAACACATCACATCACCCAAAAGAACACCACCCACAGTGAAACATGGTGGTGGCAGTATCATGCTGTGGGGATGTTTTTCAGCAGTCGGGACTGGGAAACTGGTCAGAGTTGAGGGAAAGATGGATGGTTCTAAATACAGGGATATTCTTGAGCAAAACCTGTACCACTCTGTGTGTGATTTGAGGCTAGGATGGAGGTTCACCTTCCAACAGGATAATGACCCCCACACACATTGCTAAAGCAACACTTGAGTGGTTTAAGGGGAAACATGTAAATGTATTGGAATGGCCTAGTCAAAGCCCAGATCTCAATCCAATAGAAAATCTGTGGTCAGACTTAAAGATTGCTGTTCACAAGCGCAAACCATCCAACTTGAAGGAGCTGGAGAAGTTTCGCAAGGAGGAATGGGCAAAAATCCCAGTGGTAAGATGTGGCAAGCTCATAGATACTTATCCAAAGCGACTTGGAGCTGTGATAGCCGCAAAAGGTGGCTCTACAAAGTATTGACTTTAGGGGGGTGAATAGTTATGCACATTGACTTTTTCGGTTATTTTGTCCTATTTGTTGTTTCCTTCACAATAAAAAAAAAAAAAAATCTTCAAAGTTGTGGGCATGTTCTGTAAATTAAAAGATGCAAATCCTCAAACAATTCATGTTAATTCCAGGTTGTGAGACAACAAAACACGACAAATGCCAAGGGGGTGAATACTTTTGCAAGGCACTGTATACACACAAAATGCTGTATAATGAAAATACCAGCTGCTTGCTGGCCTTACTGAGCCTCTGGCTTTCCTGGATGTTTACATATTTTGGATCAGTACATTAGAAAGTATTGAAGTCAGAACTCCTGTTTCAGGTCAGTGAATCAAGTTACAGCAGCCAGGCAACAAGCATTTCAAGAAGACAGCTGAGTTAGCTATAACAGACTTTTTTTCAGGATTTCAGCTTGTTCTGCCTGGACAGCTTTACCTTTAGACAGATGTAGCAGTACCCCCGTAGGGGCTGCTAAGTGCTGTGGCCCAATTGTCCCAATTATCACCCTGCCCATGACACCACACTCCTCTCAATCTGCTCCGGCATGCCTCCTCAGCTTTCCTGGCTGTGTGTCACTCACCGACACCCGGTGGATCCCTCCTGGAGACTTGCCCGGCAGTACTCTCCACTGTCCTCTCCTGCTCCTGGTCAGGACACCCCTGTGGTTTTTACTAAGATCCCTTCCACTCCCGAGCTCAAGGCCCAGGGTCACACCCCCAGACTGGGAAGCTTCCTCAAAGGCTACGACAGCTAGTACTCCATCTCCCAGTTCTTCCACCCGACAACTCCTCCCCAGCTGGCTGACCCTGGGTATTTCAAAGGAGCCTGCCCATCCTAGTTGAGGATTAGTCAGGGACCCCTGAGACGCCCCAGACGGCCCCACCTCTCTTACCCTCCTTCCTTCTAGAAGCCGAAGGGAGGTAACAAAAAGATGATGCTATCTGTGAGTCACCAGCCTACTCTGAGCCACTCCCAGCCCACACAGATCAAAACAAACAGGCCTAGCTTACAGCTAGGCCTGATTAAATTTACCTGTACTGACAAAAATCCTACTACTAGCACCTACCTAAAGTAGAGGGTGCTACACGAACTATAAATATCAATCTTAGTGCTTAGATTTTTTCCAATGTCAGTTTTTTCCTAAAAATTACCTAAACTGTGAAAGTTTACTTAACAGAAGACAGGCAAAGAGCAAAAGATTGGACACCGGTGTAGCACCCTCTAGTGTGTGCTACTAGAAATGGCAATGTAGGAGAATTTACCTGACTCATGTTACAGCCTATGAGTCTTAATTGGGTCAGGGTTCACTAGAGTTCATGGATGTGTGACTCATAATGGCAGGTCTCTGGTGCCTCCTCCTGGTGTCTGAAAGGTTAGAAAACCTTCTAGAATTAGAGTGCAGGGGTTAGGAGGAGCTGCCATGAATATTTATGGTGCCTCAGCCAATTCCCAGAAGTGGGCTGGCAGGGGGCAAAGACAACCTCATAAATAGACATGGGCCATTTGAGTCGGGGAGTCGGGTGGAAGATGGAGATGGAGTGCTTAGGCAAGGCTGTCGATGGCCCTTGAGGGAATCCCCTGCCAGGGAGGGGTGGTACCTTGGGCTAGAGGCTCGAGATAGCTGGCCTAGAAGGATCCCACCACAGGAGGCAGTTGGAAGAGAATCTTCAGAAGAGGCAGCGGGAGAAAACAAAGACAGACAGTGAGTAAGAGATCAGCACTAAGCAGGGACAACACAAGGGCAGAGACTGTCAGCTGTAACAGTGCTCTCTGAAGGCAGCAGTGAGCTTAGTTTTCATCTTTGCCCTGGGGAATCTCCATGGAAGTATGCCAGTAGGGCAGGACTGGGGCAGAAAGTCAGTCAGGTGGACTGGGAGGAAGATCAGCCAGGCGTGGCTGGTGGCAGGTGGCATTGATAGGCACTGATAGGTGCACTGTGGGGCATTGATGAGCACTGAGAGTCAGAACTCATAGGCTGCACTGATGGGCGCTGATGAACACTGATAGGCAGAACTCAGGCAGCATTGATGAGCTCTGATAGGCAGAACTCACTGAAAGCATTGGTGAGCACTGATAGGTGGCACTGATAGGCAGCATTGATGAGCACTGATAGGCAGCAGTGATGAGCACTGATAGGCAGCACTGATGGGCATTGAGCACTTATAGGTGGCATTGATGAGCACTGATAAGCAGCATTGATGAGCACTGATAGATGCTGATAGGTAGCATTGATGAGCACTGATAGACACTGATAGGCAGCAGTGATGAGCACTGATAGGCAGCACTGATGGGCATTGAGCACTGATAGGTGGCATTGATGAGCACTGATAAGCAGCATTGATAAGCACTGATAGATGCTGATAGGCAGCATTGATGAGCACTGATAGACACTGATAGGCAGCATTGATGAGCACTGATAGATGGCACTGATGGGCAGCACTGAAGAGCACTGATAGGTGGTGCTGATAGGCAGAATTGATAGGCACTAATAGGCGACATTGATGAGCACTGATAGGTAACACTTGTAGGCAGAATTGATGGGCACTGATAGGCAGCACTGATAGGCGGCATTGATGAGCACTGTTAGGCAGCATTGATGGGCACTAATAGGTGGAACTGATGATTGGGGCACTGATTATAAGTGTAAACAATTTACTGACATTCTTGACAGTTAACGGCAGTCCTTTCCTCACACAGACACAGCGTGGGAGGAAAGGGCTGTGGATAACCGGCAAGTCTGTTTACATGTGATCAGCTGATCACATGGTAAAGGGCCGCTGTGATTACGCTGGATGCACGTCCCAGGGGACATGTGGGAGGCAAGGTTCAGAGAGGATGGGACACCCTCCCAAAAATGAAAGCCCGGGGCTCGGATGGAAGGGGGGGGGGGCAGGGGGCCCATCATGGTTTCTTGCATCGGGCCCTGAAGGTTCTAGTTACGACTCTGCATTTACCCAAGGAGTCACGTGAGAAAAAACAAATGCTGCACTTGTTTGGCCACAATTCTTAGTCGTAGATAGTATCATTTATTTTCTGTATAAGAGACTTCTAAAACAATACAATCTGTGGATGGATCATATTATACATTCTGTATACTGTACAGTAGCTGTTTAGGATTTATGCAAATTATACTGCCATCTAGTGTATATATTTAGGAACTGGTGCAGAAAACTGAGATGCTAAGTTAATTTAGAAAACTAACTAAAAACTAAACATTTATTTTACTAAAATTGTAAATGAAAATAAGATACTTTTAGAAAGATTGGCTTTAAAACAGAACTAAACCTCTGCAAAAAAGGTAAAAACGGCCCCCAGGAGCATTTAGCTATAATGTTCTAGTATGCACAGCACATTAGCATATTGTGGCAGACTTACCTGGCAAGCGATCACCTCCCATTGGCCATGAGTGATTCCACTTTCTGTCAGTCTTCCTTCTGGGTTCAGACGTTCAAGTGATATTAAACCCAAAAGCACTTATGTATTATATTGCAGCTTACTAGTTCTTGGATGTGATGGCTGCATTCAATTTTTTTTTTAGGCTTTCTTTTTTCTATTTTCATCTGGTGATCTGACCAGTAAGTATGTTGTTTTTCAAAAGAACAATCTTTCCAGCAGAGAGATCTCTCTAAAGAGATGAGACAAACTATTTACCACCGACAGGGGTGCTTACAAGGGTCAGCTTTATTTTATTTATTTATCCCAAAATATTAAAAATTGTTTGCTGTAACTGAATATAAAGCAATAGTGTGAGTTTGGCTTCATTTTTTTAGTGTATTTAAATCTGCTAGTACATCTAACACTCCCCTACCCCTAGACTGACAATGCTACTGTACAAATGTGTCCCCTGTGCTCCTTCATCCAGAGTAGAGGCACTCTAATACAGGAGGTGTGTTAATGGCCAGATCACCAGGTGAAAACAGAGGGGAAAAAGCCCTTAAAAAAATAGCTAATGCAGCCACCACATCTTATGATTGGCAAGCTGTAATATATAAAATGTTTGGTTTTGGGTTTAATACCACTTTCAGACACTTCAGCCACTTGATTGGCAGGGCTGTGACGACATTACTAACGTGCATGCGCACAGCAGTCACCATCATGGCACAGAAGCTTGCCACAAATGTACATTGAGCCGAACATGCACGACTCCATGTAAAGGGTTTATGATAGAATAGATCATTAGGGTCTCTGTCTTTAAAATCCTACCTGTCAGAAATTGTTTACGTTTAGGTTTTATTTCACTTTAAGAAGGAAACATAAAATAGTAGTATTTCTGCACCCCAACATCTTACTTCTCTGGTCTCTGTGGGGTTCTATATAATTATTAGTATGTGGAGGGGAGGCACATGCTAACCTCGCTATGTAGGGTGAGTCTGCCAAGTCTGAGTAGCCTTTCATGGATGGATTTCCAGTTTCATCTGTTTGAACAATCACTGAGGACCATTTTGAGTTTTGATCCTGACGCAACATGCTGGTAGATCTCCATGTGTCTGTAGTGCAGCCCCTAAGGAGCCACAAGTAGACTGGGATCCCCCACCCTGCACAGCCAGGCACACCGAATTTTCACAGTCACCCCAGAGTCAAAAAACAGTCCATGACTTTGTTTTTGTTATTTATTGAGAGATAATAACTTGGATAGGGATGGGAGGGTATGGGATGCCCACTTGACTACAACATCAACTTCAGGGACAACGCTTCCTATATACAGTTCTTCCTCCCGCACTCACTTGTTTGCAGAACCCAGCAGGAACACTGTGAGTATCTGACAGTCACTCAGTCAGATTAAACCAATGGCCCATTGCAGTTAGGAACCCGAGGCCCCTTGGTTGTGTAGCAGAATTTTACCATCCAGCTTGCATCACTTCTGTGGCTACTGATCCCAGCACCACCTCTTCAGGCATTGCCAACCCGCCTGGCTGCAGCTGCCCCTTTCACTAGCCCTCCAGGCTAACTTCTCCCCCCACAGTCCTACAGATTGACACTCACCAGCCCACCTGGCTTACTCTCAGGAGATCTCCCAGATGTGATGACCTGCTCACGCTGTCCTCTCTCTTTGCTCGTGTGCCTCCAGGAAGGACTTCCTCTGTGTGTTTTGGTAGGATCCTTCCAGCACCCAAGACTAGGGGGCACCCTCAAGGGCCACTGACAGCCTCCTCAGCAGTCCATCTTCATCTTCCAATAATGCGAAAGTGTGTGTGCGATGAACCGCGCTTATTATAAGTAAATACCTTAAACTAATGTGCAAATAAACCTGTATAAGCACCGGATACACTCCAGTGGAAAAAGTTAATGATAAATGTGCATAACAACTGTGATCAAACATATAATATCAAACAACTTAGTGAAAATCGCAAATCATTAGTGTCCAAATAACCAAAGCAATGATTTGAGTCCAAAAAAGATCATCCAATGTTTTCCGGTAAGAAATTGAATTAATCCAATAATTGAGTGACTGTAGGACTCCTCCACCAACACCAAGCAAACAGCCTACTCATCAGATGGGGATGATCCCTATTACAGAGATCATAACAGCTTTTGGAATATTTCAATATATCTGGAGATCCGTCTCGACAGGTGGTGTCTCCAGTCAGAGCATTCAAAAAGGAATGGCTTAGACAAATGGACGCAGGGACGCCGTCATGCGCTCCACCTGCGTTCCACTATGGGCTGAAGTGACGTATCACGCTCGACCACACCCTGTGCGTTTCGTCAGTACGTCTGGCGTCTTCAGGGATCACATCTCCATCTTCCACCTGACTCCCCCCTAGTATGACTGATGCCTATTTATGAGGTGGCCTGCCCCCTGCCAGCCCTTTACTGGGGATTGGCTGAGGCCTTCATAAATATTCCAAGAAGCCCCTCCAAACCTTCACCCACTATGTCTGGAACATTCTCCAATGTCCCAGAAAACAAGAGGGAGGCACTGAGAAGCTGCTAGGATGAGTCACCCAGCCCTGAGTTACTAAACCCTGACCCAGATTCATAGCTCAGGCTTAGCCCTGTGCTAAACTTAAAATTTACCACACTGACAGCTACACTAACAACCTAGAAATACTAGAGGGTGCTACATGTCCCATTGACAATCCAGTTATAATTGGCGAATATTGTTCTAATGGATGATCTGCATTTTACATAATTTAGGAAAAAATACGGGGTTGCGCTAATACCTGTGTACCTTAATATAAAATCTACAGTGAGAAGATATTTATATAATGGCTATATATAAACCAAAGATAATGTGCAAACATTAAATGGTGATATAAAAAAGTCCCATCAAGTGAAACATCAAATATAATAACTAAGTGAGTCCAAATCACCAACAGAAACCAAAAAAAGTCCAAGTGATGATTGGTATTAATCCGTGACAGCAAGGGAGGGTCCACCACCAGAAAATGGAAGGGGTTGCTCCTTACCAGATGGCCATGACCCCCCACCACAGAGGATCACAGCAAGCAGAAATCTTTAAAAAACAGAATTTAGGAACTGCCAACGATGTCCACCAGAGGTCCTCTCATCATCAGCCATACCAACGAACCCATGGCAAAGATACCATTAAACCCTAGAGGAAGCTCACATAGTGTAAAACTGATAAATTTATTTTGAATAAAAACATCACGTCTTCCAGTGCCCCTGGAAGACGTGATGATGTCACGAAACGCGTAGGGCAGAGCCAGACGACGCGCTGACGTCACCCCCAAGCAAACTGCATTCCAGCAGGACAGGTTTGTCCGAGCTCCGGTGGCCAGGGAGCCGGACTTAATGCTGTTTACTACATCACGCTTTGTAAGTGTGCATTTTTGTTACTTGTTTTTATTCAAAATAAATGTATCAGTTTTACACTATGTGAGCTTCCTCTATGTTTTATGGTATCTTTGCCATGGGTTCGTTGGTATGGCTGATGATGAGAGGACCTCTGGTGGACATCGTTGGCAGTTCCTAAATTCTGGTTTTTAAAGATTTCTGCTTGCTGTGATCCTCTGTGGTGGGGGGTCATGGCCATCTGGTAAGGAGTAACCCCTTCCATTTTCTGGTGGTGGACCCTCCCTTGCTGTCACGGATTAATACCAATCATCACTTGGACTTTTTTTGGTTTCTGTTGGTGATTTGGACTCACTTAGTTATTATATTTGATGTTTCACTTGATGGGACTTTTTTATATCACCATTTAATGTTTGCACATTATCTTTGGTTTATATATAGCCATTATATAAATATCTTCTCACTGTAGATTTTATATTAAGGTACACAGGTATTAGCGCATCCCCATATTTTTTCCTATGTTTATTCACAATTGATGTTTTTTGTGGGGATTGCAGCTTTTGCATATTAATTGATTATTTTGGTTTATTAGCGTGGTTTCTCCTAATTTTCTATAATTTTACATAATTTAATCATAAGGATCGGGTGAACACGTATCCATTGTACAGTCACAGAGGAAATTTGAACGATAACGAGGGGCTGTGCTAAGCACTTCACCATTACAGAACAAGTCCAGTTGAATGTGGCTAACTACTACTAGCTAAAAAGTGACCACAAAAAAATGCTGACTATGGTATTTCTACGGCTCTAACAAGCAGAGCCTACAGGCACTGGCACCCCGCACACCATCAGACAAGTCCAGTAAGGCTCCTCTTCTTATAATCTTGGGCACTACGGCAAGGCTTTTGGGGATGGCCCTCTACAATCTTTTGGAGCTATTCAATAGACTTGTGGCTATCCAGGTGTGTTTTCAAGGATGGTGTGCTATTAAACCCTTAATATATGGCTCATGGATGTCTTTAATACTGCCGACTGCTAGGTGTGTCAGGGGCAGAACAGAAAACCCGTCATACCAAGCGGCTCCTCTTGGGCTGAGAAATTCCAACAAGAAATCCTTTGATCTGATGTGCACAACACCACTCCAGAGCTTTTCTGGATACCATCACATAAGCCTGAAGTGACCCCCAGACTGCAAAGCTGGGGGTCATCGCCATTTGGTGAGTGTGGACACATGTGGGGGTGGCGTTTCTGCACCTGAAAAGTCCTGGAGAGTCTGTGGTCCATTGCACTTCAAAAGTTTTTTCTTTCACATTGCGGATCAGAACATTCAGCACATTTATTTGGACTTTATTTACATATTTTTTGCTCGCGATCCCCCTTCTTCTGAGGGACGTTCCTGAAAGTCCACTCAGAAGGAGGGAGCGCCCACCCGGCCACTGCACTTATACGGCCAGGTGGAAGTGGTTAATTGTCGGGAGCCGCAGTGTGGTAGATAACTCCGCCTGCACCCAAAAGTAGTACTAGTCACCTTTATGCCGCGGACTGCATTGCCCAGCTCGGATGTCAAGAGGAAGGGACACCACTGGTCCCTGGCTCTTGGCTCAGCCAGTTTCCGGGTCCCAGGTAGAAGTCAGCTGGGTGCTGAGGGTGACAGGGTTGCCACCTGTCTTGATTCATCCTGCGATGGCTCCCTGCAGCACTGATGGCTTCCCTCTGTTCTCTCCTTTCGGCTGCTGTGGGGGAAAGGGGGGTATGCTATGTTTCAGTTTGTGAATGAATGGTAATCTACTCAGCACAGAGCACTTCCCATTCATTCACTGTACAGTGCAGCTGAGGCTGCAGAGAAAGGGACTGGGGAATCTCTGTCCTCAGTCCTTTTCTCTGTCTCAAAAGTTAAACATCAGGGGTCGGTTTAGAACCCTGATATTTCACCAAAGCCCCCCAAACAGGGCTCTTAAAAAAAAAAAAAGAAATAAAATATACTGTATTTATCAGCGTATAACACGTACCTTAACTTTAAGAGGGAAGTTTCAGGAAAAAACCTTAAATTTTAAAATAAGGGTCAGTGCCCATCAATGCAGCCTTATCAGTGCCCATCTGCAGCCTCTAATGTGCCCATTATTGCAGCCTGTTTAGTGTCCATTTGCAGACTCCCCTTTGCTGATCATTGCAGCCTCACCAGTGCTGGATTACACAGATCCACAATCTCCTGTTTATCCGGCGCTCAGTCACTCACAGTCCCGCCTGGCTCATATGATGGACAGAACAGTGGTCCTATTCCGGGCCATGGGGGCGGGACTGTGTGTGACTGAGAGCCAGATACACAGGAGATTGCGGCTCTGTGTAATCCAGCAGCGCTCGTCCCCTCCTTCCACTCCGAGGCAGCAGAAATCAGCGGAGGGGAAGTGCGTGTTATATGCCGATAAATACGGTAATTGTAAAAAAATTATAATAATAATAAAAATCTACTGACACTGTCCACTGCCCTACTGACACCATCCACTGCCCTACTGGCACCGTCCAGTCCTCTAATGACACCATCCACTCCCCTACTGACACCAACCTCTGCCCTACTGACACCGTCTACTGCCCTACTGATACCATCCACTGCCCTACTGACACCATCCACTGCTCTACTGACACTGTCCACTGCCCTGCTGACATCGTCCATTGCTCTGCTGACACCATCCATTGATCTGCTGACACCCTCCACTGTCCTACTGATACCGTCCACTGCTCTACTGACATTGTCCACTGCTCTACTGTCTGACACCATCTACTGCTCCACTGACACCATCTACTGCTCCACTGACACCATCCACTGCCCTACTGACACCATCCATTACTCTGCTGACACCGTCCATTGCTCTGCTGACACCCTTCACTGCCCTACTGACACCATCCACTGCCCTAATGACACCGTCCACTGCTTTACTGACACTGTCCACTGCCCTACTAACACTCTCCATGTTTTAATACATTTTAAAATGTCTGTTTATACTTATTTATAAGGGCCTGTTCACACTGAATGCAGTGCGGGAGAGCCGTGTTCCCGTGCAGCTTCCCGCACCGCATTCCGATCGCACTGCCCTTTGCAATCTGCTGCAGGGGTCAGTTAATACAGTGCATTTGCCTGCACTGGACCGCATGGTACAAAAGTACCATGCAATGCAGTTGAGGTGCATTTCAAAAAGTAGTGCATGCACTATTTTTAGTGCAGTGCTGTTTCAGCCCATTCAAAATGAATGGGGCTGCAATCACACTGCAGAGAACCGCATGTGAATCGCACAGGAACCACACAGCATTCCTGTATGATTCATATGCAGTTCCTAGTGTGAATGGGCCCATAGAGTGTGTGTGTATATACAGTGTGTATATATCACGCATGTGTGTTTAAGCTTTGGGGTGCACATCCTAATGCAATAAGCTGCACACACCTATGACAACCAGTGACGTCACATCATGAGGCCGAGGCGGGGCCCCAGCATTCAGAGCAGAGGAGGAACTTCTTCCTCCTTCGCGCCTGGTCACCTCCTCCATCTTCTCCAGACAGCGCAGCTCAAAGCCCGAGGGAATGAAGGGAGAAGGGAGCACGCCTGAAGAGCTGAGTGTGAGCTGTCCACCTGCAGCAGCACCAGTCTGAGGTGAGGCAGCCTGTGTCCAAGTTCTGGAGCTCATCTAACAGCACTACTTGTATAATAGGGGTCAAGGTGTTAAATTAATTATTTCGTGATAGATATGCGGGAGATATCATTACTAACCTTCTAAAAATGCTCTTTACCTGGCTGTAATGCTGACCTGTATGCACATCAGAAAAGTTTAAGGAAAGTTAAAAAATTCTTATCTGCATATCTCATCTGGGTTAATGAATACAAATATTGGAACAACAGAGCCATGGTGCTGCCATTTTCGAAAGAAAAGTTAGTAGTGGAAACCTCTGTATTTTTTACATGTTTACCACTGATCAAAATCATATTACATTGTTAAAAAGGGGTGGAGCATGGGTGACCTTAAAATAATGATGCCCCTCCCTTTGAGAAAAGTTCTGCGGACGCCCATATTACAAGGGCCATGTTACATCTGGATTTTTAAAGTTGTATTGTGGTCACAAGTACATTAAAAAAAAATAAAAATAAAAACATGGTAATTGTTTCTGATACACAGTGCTTTAGCAAAATAAATCTCATTCAGTTGGCGTTTACATGTAATTGAATGCGTTTTTTTTGGAAAGCAAATTAAGGGGCACTGCTAATAAGTAAATATGTAAAGGGCATGTGCAATATGCTCACACTGTATAGATAATTATACTGCAGCTTGTAGGTGTGAGTGTGAATGAGCTAACACCTCATTGCTTCCTAAGATGGAACAAAATCAATTATTCATTGAATATAGAATTCTGTATGAATATTATTTCGGTTTATTCTTCCAGCTAATGCAGCATTTGCAGCCTTGCAGATTACAGTATATATATACTATGAATGGGATATCTTTGTCATACCCCTTTCTTAAGGTAGGGGGCAGTGTGTCACTCTGTACCTGCAACAGGGCTGTAAGAAAATGTTTAGAAGGATTGTACAATTGAAGATGCTAAACATTTATGTACAAAGTGCTACATATGTGAAATAAAGCCTTTATAAGAAATATTCAATATAAATTATTGCTTTTTCTATAGTATAGCACCACTGAACCTCTGGTTAAAAGTGTCATTTAGTAGTAAAATTAACATTAAGCTCGTTAAACCCGTTTAACAAATTTTTCAGAATATTCGTAAATAAGAATATCCGAAAATTCATAAATTAGAAAATTCATAACCATTTTCTTCTTTGTATCATTGTATAATATAGCAATTCACATTCAGCAGTGTAATTGACTTTCTTTCCTCTAATACAGGTGTATTGAATTAAAATTCAAAGAGGTCCTGTCTGTAAACTTTTCTTCCAGCAGAAGCAGAATCTCATGTTTGTGCTAAGACTCCAATCCTAGTATATACTGTATGTAGTTATTTTATGTCTATAAAAAAATAAGCAATGTGCGATTTCTATAAGATTTCAATCATTTTAATTGTCAGTTTTCATTGCTCCCCCATCAGAACGCCCCCTTTCATCAGGTGTCCCTATCAGAATGCCCCCTTTCATCAGGTGCCCTATCAGAATGCCCTCTTTCATCAGGTGCCCCTATCAGAATGCCCTCTTTCATCAGGTGCCCCTATCAGAATGCCGTCTTTCATCAGGTACCCCTATCAGAATGCCGTCTTTCATCAGGTGCCCCTATCAGAATGCCCTCTTTCATCAGGTGCCCCTATCAGAATGCCCTCTTTTATCAAGTGCCCCTATCAGAGTGCCCTCTTTCATCAACTGCCCCCATCAAAGTGCTCGCTTTACTGATGTCCCCCCCACCATTTAGTGATGCCTTTTACCACAGACTAGACATGTGCAATTTGTTTTTTAATGAATTTCGACAAATTCGTTAATTCGGAAACATCCAAATTTACGAAAACCCGTTTAACACATTTTTCTGAATATTCGTAAACTAGAATATCTGAAAATCTGAAATAATAACTAACTATTAAATTATAGGTATTGGAATTTCCTTTCAAATTTGGCTGTTAATGAACGTAACAAATACAAATTTATCTGAAGTTACGAATTATCCAAAATAATGATTGCCGTATCTAAACGATTATTAACAAATTAATAATCATAAATAATATTAATAATAATAAAAACGTATTATTATTTATTATTTATTCATTCCATTCCATTTGTTTAGATGCGGCATTCGTTATTTCGGATAATTCGTAACTTCGAATAAATTACGTTCATGAACAGCCAAATTTGAGAGGAAATTCCAATACCTATAATTTAATAGCTAGTTATTATTAGTTAGTTATTATTTAGAATTTTCGGATTTTGTTTCTTTAGAATTTTTGGATTTTCTTTCTTATTTTTGGATTTTTGAATTTACGAATTTTTTAATTTTTGAATTTACGAATTTTGAATTGCGATCATAACGAATGACCCAAAATATGAAAAAACAAATGAAACAAAAATGAAAACAAATGAATTTTTTGGCAGTGCACATGTCTACCACAGACCTCTAATTAAAGTTAAAGCAAACACTTATTCTTTTTAGTTTTACCAGCAATATGGAAGGATTAGAACTGCAGTCAACTCTTTATTGCTGTCTGTCTGCGTGGGTTCACCCTCTCTGTTTGTCTTCATGACCATAGTCAGAGGGGCAGCTGTCACCAGACCAAGAAGTGATGGAAAAGTTTGTGATGGAAACACATGTTCTTGTGATAAATATCTAAGGCCTCATTTACACTTGTGGGAGGGGGACAGTAAAAAATGTGCAGTTGAGCCTTGTTTTTATCACCCTCCTTAAAGGAGAAGTCTAGCCTGAGATTTTTAGGCTGGGCTTCTCCTAAGGGTCACAGGAGTGCAATTCGTTTTGCAGTCCTGTGACCCGTTTTTAGCGGAGTGGTCTGAAGTCTGCTCCCTGCTGACGTCACTGCAATCAGTCGAGGCAACACCTCATCCCGACTTCCCAAGTCTGGATCCACCAGCTGCCTTGATTGATGGCAGTCTCAGCGATCCGCTGAGACAGCCACTCCCCGCCCCTCCCTAGCTCAGCACTCCAATGAGCGTGGAGGAGCAGAGAGGAGAGCTGCTGACTGTCAGTCAGCAGCTCTCCTCTTGGGGATCTGTGAGGACCGAGCCATTGGCGATGTTCGATCGTTCGATTCTCAGTGTAGAGATGCTGGGGGACAGCTGCAGCATCGGTCTAATGCTGCATCCACCTAGGTAAGTAGAAGTATCAAAAAAACAAACAAACCCTCTTCTCTTTTAAGCTGCAAAGGCAGCTGATTGGGGTATACATAATATAAAACTTATCCCTGCTGTTACAATTAACGGGCAGTACCACCTGCTGAACATGACCCATACAACCCCACACTGGTGCAGGGTTTAAGGGGTTAAAACAGGCAGATAGGAGGTAATATAATGCCTCCTCACCACCTTTAAATGTCATCTGAAGAGTGATCCGAACAGAGGGCAACACAAGTGTAAATGAGGCCTAAGAGGGGAATTCCCCTCACTTTGTAAAGATTTCTTCTCACTTTCTGTTGCATCTTTCAGACAGTAAAAGAAGAGATATCATCCCAATGGGATACTGACAGATATATTATATATGGTTTTCACATTGCCAATTTGTATCCAATAGGTTGTGAATTTTAAAGTAGGAGCAGCAGACTACTAGTCTTTGAAGAGCAGCGGAGGCCATATTACCCACACTGCCAATTAACTTCCAGAATGAGAAGCACACCCCTTCCACTCTTCAAACAGGTACCCATTTGGTTTAGTCACTTACACCCAGAGTACCTCTAAGCTTGAAGACAGTGCTAGGCTTCCTTTATAGAAAGCCCAGCTTGCTTTGCAAAGAGAGAATTCTACATTAACACTGTATTAAATGTTTATGTATAAAATATACATATAAATGGCAATGTGGCCTCAACCTAGGATGTGAGCACTGCAGCCACAGATGTTAGGAGCTCGGTCTCAGGACACTATGTAGGAACGTTATCCTACTAATTCCTGTGCACCTTCTGCCCAGTTTTAATGCACATGCTTGCATTTTGCTGGTTTTGTTTGGATGTTCCAGATTTCTTATCCTTTAACAAATAAAGTGTTGTGAAGGATTGTTATCAGACTCTCCCTTTAGAAAATGTATGCTTTGGAGCTGTACAGGGTCTTGAGCTGTTGTTGAGGCCGATGTCCCTTGTGTCTATACTAGCGTGGAGGTGGAGGTACTCTTGGGATACGTCTACAGCTGCAGAAATGGCCCTTTACCGGATCAAAATACCTTGTCTAACCAGTTTACCTTTGTTGAAATCCAATGCTGAACATTTGGCTTTAATTACAGCAACAAGAACAGCCCTGACAGGAGTGGTGGTGGCCCCCAAGACTGTGTGGGGGAGTTTGAGTGGAAGATATATGATGTGGAGGTTTGGTGCTCACACATGGACGGTAAAATGGCTACTCTTGAGTGGCAGGTTACAGTGGTGCAGAACCTTGCTGAGTACTTTGAACACTGGTTGAGACTGAAGGTTCTCCAAGTGTACATGAAAGGACCAAGCAATGTTCACCAGATGCCTTTATAGAAAAGCAGCAAATACATTCTCTATAGTTCACCTACACCTCATCCTATGATTTATTTCTCTGTTTCCATTGTGATAATATTATACCATTTGGCCACTGAAGCATGATCTTGTTCTATTCCTCTTTTAAACACAATCAGTGCTCTCAGCCAATGGCTGGAAGTGCTGAACAGAGGTTTCTGGCAGGGGGGCCATCCACCTGTCAGAACACAATAGCTGAGCGGGGAGACCGCTGTACAAATATTAGATTGTTAGTACAGGATCTCCTCCGGAGCTCTTCAGTTTTTTTTTTCCTTCAGCTTGCTGGGTTGAACAAAAAAAGAGTGTTAATATGTACTAGGTTTAAAGTGTTACTAAACCCACAACAGTAAAATCTGTCTGTATATGCAGCATAGCATGCTTGTTATACTCACTGTGGAAATAAAGGGGTTAATCCTCTGCATTGTGTAAAAAGGCTGTTTTATCCTGTATGCATAGATCCTTCCCTCCTGCACTGTCTATCTGGGGAAAGCCAGCTAACACAGGCAGAGTAGCCGACCTGCACCAGCTCAGTTGTATCTTTTATGCTGGAGAGAATATTTACTTGTTCTCAGTGCTAGCCAGGTCACATGATATTGGCATCACACATGTGGGCGTGTATCCAGGCTGAAGTGGAAATCTCCTCCTACCTGAACTCTCAGCACTGGAGAAACTGTGCAGTTTTTCACTGACCGTGGTATACAGATCAGCCAAAAAGGTATAAAGTGGCATTATTTTAATGTAAAAAAGAAAATGTATAAGCTGTGGGCACTGGGGGGGGGGGGGGGGGGGGCAGATGAACTATTTTCATATTACTGGGTTTAGTAACACTTTAAGAAAATTTTCACTTTACTTACTGAATGAGGCAAAGTTCAATTAATCAAATATGTTGGGGCAAAAGTACAATTTTTTTATTTTATTTGCACGTGATTGGGTCTTTTGTTTCGCCTCATTCACTAAGATAATTGAAAATTACATTTACAAAGTGAAAACGACCTTTGAAAGTGTACAGTAAATCAGAATCCTTGTCTGGAATTATGCTACGGGATACCATGTTTAAAAGTTTTCTGTTCATGTAAAAATATTGTTTCTAGTCTCTGATATAACTGAACACAAACCAGAAATAAAATAATTTTAAGGAATCATAGACATAAAATCATCTAAAAATGATACACCTGTTTGTAAACTTGTACATAAAAACTGGGCATTTACGTTAAAAGGGCATCATTTCAAAAGCTAAAAAGAAAGAGATTACACAGGAGATGCAAAAAAGATAAAGAGAATTTAGTGCTATTGTGCATTTATTCATTTTTTTATTTACTATGTTTTCATCCATTTTATTAGAGTCTCTAAATGTCGGGACTATTGCTGTGCAACAAATTTAGTCCAGTTAAAAACTAAATAGGTACAAAACTTATAATTTAAAGAGTTGTCTGGCAGCTCAGGCCAGTCCTGTGATTAAAAAATAAAATAAGATCAGTGTGTCTGTTTTGGCAGTTGCAGAAGAGTCAGATGTTTACCCCATGTGCTCTTTTCAAACCCTGCAATAAAAAAAAAAGAAAAGAAAAGAGATTAGAGAGCTGTAGGAAATATGATATTCCACCTCCTGCCCATATACTGGCAGTATTTTATTGTAAAGCTAAGGAAGGCACAGTGCATAAATGACAAACTTGTTGGTCAGTGGAGAAGGGCCCCCTTGCATTGGTGGTAAGTGGGAAAATGATCCCCTTAGCTAAGTGGTTAATGGGAATAGGACCCCTTAGAATTTTGGTAAGTAAAGAGAAGGCCCCTTATATTGTGAAGAATGACCTTCATGTTTTTCTGAGGAACTAATGGCATAGTCCGTGCCTGTCAGTTGCCCCCTAGGAAAGGCTACGTCGTCATTCCCTAACAGAGAGTTCTGCTGGTCAAACTGTGAGATCTTGGAGAAAAAGGCCTTTAAATTTTGCTTATATAGTATGTTGCAATGGCTTCAGCTGCATGGGCAGTGGTTGGCATAATGACACTTAACAGTAACAACATGCGTATGTACAAAATTAAACTTTATACTTAAACACTTTGCTCCTGAACTGCAAAGATCACTGAATTCTGCTAACATGCTTCTACAGTGGGTGTCCAGGCATTCTTATATTTTGCATGCGTACAATTATATTACTCCAACCATTCTTCACCAGTAGTAAGCGACCAAATTACCTTGACAGGTCTCCTTTTTCCACTTTTTCATATTTGTTTCCAATTAGCAACCAATAAGCTTTCACCTTACTGAAGGCGATTTAGTTGAGAGATTGTTTGTTACTGGTTGTTATAGTCTACAATCTACATCAATTTTTTTTTCACTGTTATTTTAAACCACCCCAACAGTATAAGCACTAGCTCATTTTTACTATCATGCCATCAAGTAGCAGTTAAAGGGTCAGTCCACCCAAGATGCTGAAGAGTTAAACCACCTAACAAATTCTCATATCTCGAGGACTCTGGTGGTGAGATTGAAGGATTAAATAATTGTTTAATATAATGATAAATAAATAATATTTCAGGCTTTAGAGTGCTACTTGTTCTAAGCACATTTGAGAAAGTTATATAGTAAAAGTGAAACTTAAAGTGATTGCAAGGGTTAGTTTTAAAAAAAAAAAATAACAAACATATGATACTTACTTCCACTGTGCAGCTCGTTTTGCACAGAGTGGCCCCGAACCTGCTCTTCTGGGGTCCCTCGGCGGCTCTCGCGGCTCCTCCCCACATGAGATAACCCCCTAGCAAAAGCACTCTCCCGGGGGGTTACCTTGCGAGTGCACTCCTGAGTCCATCATTCGGTGTCCATAGAGTCTGAATGCAGGACGTGGCCCGCCCCCCGCGTCATTGGATTTGATTGACAGCAGTGGGAGCCAATGGCTGCTCTGCTATCAATCTATCCAATCGAGAGCCGAGAACCCCAGGCAGAGAGACAGCGCGTCCCCATGGGTCAAGTTCTAGGGCTCAGGTAAGAAAAACGGGGGGGGCTGGGGGGCCAGTCACTGCCAGGTGTTTTTTCACCTTAATGCATAGAATGCATTAAGGTGAAAAAACACGTAGGTTTACAACCCCTTTAAATGAGGATCTTAGAAAATCAAGAATAGCCTAGCAGCAAGACAACCAAAGGAAGCTGTCTAATGGAAAATTTTAGCTTAAGGCTATTCTATAAGTCATGAATAATTAATATGTTATAAATATGTGTATTGTTATGTTTGGTTAAAGAAAATATGTCATCTAATGCACTTATCATAATATGCATTATATTTGTATCTGATTGGTGGGCAGAAATGGTCCAACCCAACTGCTTTTGAATACTTAACATGATGAACCATGCCCAAAAAACAAGTCTCTGCTCGTCTCTCCAGTGTGTGTGTCTGATAAAGCAGGACATCCAGGGCCCTGAAGTCAAGGTAGATGACAGGGAGACCTATGGTATAATTTAACCCCTACAGTTCAGTGGTGTCAGAAGTGGGATAGGTAGAGCCACTTTTTTTGTTGCCCTCCTATTATGGACTCAAAGTGGGTTAAGAGTTAAAAAGAGGTCTGGATGGCAGCTGTCTAAGTGCATATGTCCTCTCCGGTTGCTCAGGAGGTCTGGTTGGCAGGCTGCCTAGATGCATACTGTGAGTGCCGGTTGCTTCAGAAGTGCTGGACGGATGGCAAGCAACGTTCAATAGGCAGAGGCGTCAGGATATCCAGAGCTGTGGAGCTCATGCAGAATTTATAGCATAGACAAGGGTAAAGGATCCAGGAATCCAGAAGTCTCACTTTCACCCCTTGACGAATATATTTGTATATAGAGTATAAGTGCTTAGTACGCTTGCAGATAGTAATTGTTAAGTTGATGTATTAACTGCTTGCCGTCCAGCTGCCGCAGTTTTACTGCGGCAGAATGGCACGGCTGGGCAAAACGATGTTACTTTACGTCGCTTAGCCTTTTGGCCACCAGGGGCATGCACGCGCCCGCAGTGTGTGCCCAGAGCCGATAGGAGTGCCCAGCAGACGGGATGACCGCCGGACATCCCGCGATCGCTCATAACAGAGCGAGAATCGGGGTCTGTGTGTGTAAACACACAAATCCTGGTCCTTTTAGGGGAGTAGAGACAGATCGTGTGTTCATACTATGAACACCAATCTCTCTCTCCTTCTAAACAGTCCCATCCCCCCTAAAGTTAGAACACACCTAGGGAACACGGTTAACCCCTTGATCGCCCCAGAGCTATTAACTGCAACCATATTTGAAAACAGTCCCCCCATTTTCGGGGGCTCAAATGTAATTTGACAAATGAATATAATCATAAATAAAATGTTAATTTTTAATATTTTGTTGAGAATTCTTTACTGGCAATGACTGCCTGAAGTCTGGAACCCATGGATATTACCAAAGACTGGGGTTTCTCTTTTCTGATGCTTTGCTAGGCTCTAACTGCAGCTGTCTTCAGTTGTTCTTTGTTTGCGGGTCTTTCTGCCTTTAGTTTTGCCTTCAGCAAGTGAAATGCATGCTCAATTGGGTTGAGATCAGGTGATTGACTGGGACATTGCAGAATATTCCACTTATTTTTCTTCAAAATTTCCTGGGTTGCTTTTGCAGTGTGTTTTGGATCATTGTCCATCTATACTGTAAAGCGCCGTCCAATCAACTTTGCTGTATTTGGCTGAATCTGGGTTGACAGTATATCTCTAAACACTGCATAATTCATCCGGCTGCTTCTGTCTTCTGTCACATCATCAATACACACCAATGACCCAGTGCCACTGGAAGCCATGCATGCCCATGCCATCACACTGCCTCCACCATGTTTTACAGATGATGTCATGTGCTTTGGATCATGAGCTGTTTCAAGCCTTCTCCACACTTTTTTCTTTTCGTCATTCTGGTACAGATGAATCTTAGTTTCATCCGTCCAAAGAATGCTTTTCCAGAACTGGTCTGGCTTTTTTAGATGTTTTTTTTATAAAGTCTAATCTGGCTTTACTATTCTTCAGGCTTATGTATGGTTTGCACCTTGTGGTGAACCCTCTGTATTTGCTCTTGTGAAGTCTTCTCTTGATTGTAGACTTTGACAATGATACGCCCACCACCTGGAAAGTGTTATTCACTTGTCTAGATGTTGTAAATAAGTTTTTCTTTACCATAGAGAGGATTCTGCAATCATCCACCACTTCTGTCTTCCGTGGACGTCCAGGCCTTTTTATGTTGCTGAGCTTACCAGTGCGCATTCTTTTTTCCTCAGAATGTACCAAACTGTTGATTTGGCCACTCCTAATGTTGCTGCTATCTCTCAGATGGATTTGTTTCATTTTTGAAGTCTTACAATGGCCTGTTTCACTTGCATGGATAGCTTCTTGAACACATGATGTAGGTTCACAGCAATAGATTCCAAATGCAAATACCACATTTAGAATCAACTTCAGACATTTTACCTCCTTAATTGATGAAGAAATAATGAAGGAGTAGTCCACACCTGGCCATGAAACAGCTTTTGATTCAATTGTCCAATTACTTTTGGTCCCTTGAAAAAAGGGGGATGGGTATTTTTAAGAGCTGTAATTCCTAAACTCTTCCTCCGATTTGGATGTACATACCCTCAAATTAAACCTGATATAACTTTAGCTTGAATATGTTTTGGTAAATACCTAAAAAAACTAAAAAAAATGTTCCTATGTATATATATATGGACCTAACTGTATATATACTTATCAAGATGGACCAATTAATTTATAGGAAAGTAATATAGGATGAAGCATAGTGGAAACAGGATTCATAATTGTCACTGTTGTGACAAAAGGGTGATTGTGAAGGGTTAAATAATTGTTTTATATAATGATGAATAATATTTCAGGCTGTAGCGTGCTACTTTAAGTTCTGTTTTGAAGCTGTTTGTTCTAAGCACATTTGAGAAAGTTATATAGTAAAAGTGAGGAACTTATAAATTCAAGAATAGCCTAGCAGCGAGGCAAACTAGAGGAAGCTGTCTAATGGAAAATTTTAGCTATAAGTCATGAATAATTAATATGTTATAATATGTGTATTGTTATGATTGGTTAAAGGAAACAGGTCATCTAATGAACTTATCATAATATGCATTATATTTGTATCTGATTAGTGGGCAGAAATGGTCCAACCCACCTGCTTTTGAATACTTAACATAATGAGCCACGCCCAATAAACAAGTCATTGCTCATCACTCCAGTGTGTGTGTTTGATTAAGCAGGACTTCCAGGGCTCTGAAGTCAAGGTAGATGAAGGGGATGGTAGAATTTAACCCCTACAGAGATGTCTGCACTTAGGTTCCGGAGTCTACCTACCAGAGCCATTACAAAGGGTTTCACTATCCCTGGGACCAATTTGTTTTCAGGGGATAGCACCAAGGACAAGGTTATAATTGCAGTCAGGTCTGTATTTTATTATTTTTAAAACAACTGATCTATTTGTACATTGGATATAATGTACATTATATACGGCATCTCACAAAAGTGAGTACACACCTCACATTTTTGTAAATATTTTATTATATCTGTTCATGTGACAACACCGAAGAAATTACACTTTGCTAAAATGTAAAGTAGTGAGTGTACAGCTTGTATAACAGTGAAAATTTGCTGTCCCCTTAAAATAACTCAACACACAGCCATGTCTAAACCGCTGGCAAAAAAAGAGAGTAAGTGAAAATGTCCAAATTGGGACCAAAGTGTCAATATTTTGTGTGGCCATCATTATTTTCCAGCACTGCCTTAACCCTTTTAGGCATGGAGTTCATCAGAGCTTCACAGGTTGCCACTGGAGTCCTCTTCCACCCTTCCATGATGACATCACGGAGCTGGTGGATGTTAGAGACACAGGTTGCCACTGGAATCCTCTTCCACTCCTCCATGATGACATCACGGAGCTGATGGATGTTAGAGACCTTGCACTCCTCCACCTTCCATTTGAAGATGCCCCACAGATTCTCAAAGGGGTTTAGGTCTGGAGACATGCTTGGCCATCCCATCACCTTTACCCTCAGCTTCTTTAGCAATGCAGTAGTCGTCTAGGAGGTGTGTTTGGGGTCATTATTCATGTTGGAATACTGCCCTGCGGCCCAGTCTCCGAAGGGAGGGGATCATGCTCTGCTTCAGTATGTCACAGTACCTGTTGGCATTCATGGTTCCCTCAATGAACTGTAGCTCCCCAGTGGCGGCAGCACTTATGTAGCCCCAGACCATGACACTCCCACCACCATGCTTGACTGTAGGCAAGACACACTTGTCTTTGTACTCTTAACCTGGTTGCCACCACACACACTTGACACCATTTGAACCAACTAAGCTTATCTTGGTCTCATCAGACCACAGGACATGGTTCTAGTAATCCATGTCCTTAGTCTGCTTGTCTTCAGCAAACAGTTTGCGGGCTTTCTTGTGCATCATCTTTAGAAGAGGCTTCCCTCTGGGACAACAGCCATGCAGCCCAATTTGATGCAGTGTGCGGAGTATTGTCTGAGCACTGACAGGCTGACCCCCCTACCCCTTCAGCCTTTACAGCAATGCTGGCAGCACTCATACGTTTATTTCCCAAAGACAACCTCTGGATATGACGCTGAGCATGTGCCCTCAACTTCTTTGGTCGACCATGGCGAGCTGAGTGGAAACTGTCCTGTTGGAAACTGAGCTGCAGTACGGTGGGCAAGACCATACAGCGGCTTAACAGGACAGTTTTCACTCAGAACACCAGGACAGAGAGTTTGGGATGGAGGAACTTGACTAGCCTGCACAGAGTCCTAACCTCAACCTGATAGAACACCTTTGGGATGAATTAGAGTGGAGACTGCGAGCCAGGCCTTCTTGTCCAACATCAGTGCCTGACCTCACAAATGCGCTTCTGGAAGAATGGTCAAACATTCCCATAAATACACTCCTAAACCTTGTGGACAGCCTTCCCAGAAGAGTTGAAGCCGTTAAGGCTGCAAAGTGTGGGCCAACCAAATATTGAACCCTACGGACTAATGCCCCGTATACACGGTCGGATTTTCCGATGGAAAATGTCCGATCGGAGCGTGTTGTCGGAAATTCCGACCGTGTGTGGGCTCCATCGGACATTTTCCATCGGATTTTCCGACACACAAAGTTGGAGAGCAGGAGATAAAATTTTCCGACAAAAAATCCGTTGTCGGAAATTCCGATCGTGTGTACACAAATCCGACGGACAAAGTGCCACGCATGCTCAGAATAAATAAAGAGATGAAAGCTATTGGCCACTGCCCGTTTATAGTCCTGACGTACATGTTTTACGTCACCTCGTTTAAAACGATCGGATTTTCCGACAACTTTGTGTGACCATGTGTATGCAAGACAAGTTTGAGTCAACATCTGTCGGAAAAAATCCTAGGATTTTGTTGTCGGAATGTCCGAACAAAGTCTGACCGTGTGTACGGGGCATAAGACAGGGATGCCATTAAAGTCAGGCGTCCCAATACTTTTGGTACTATAGTGTGTAAATATATATATGTATGTATGTATGTATGTATGTGTGTGTGTGTGTGTGTAGATAGATAGAGATAAAAAAAACATCTAAAAATTCTGCAAGTGATTCAGCCCGTCATACATCTTCTAGAAATTAAAAATCATCTTTGGGTGGACTACCCTTTTAAGTAAACCTTAGGCCAAAAATATTGTTTGTTTATTTTTGATAGAGAAGGGAATGTTTTATTCCCCTCTCAGCTTTTTTATTGGCATCTGCGTACCTGGAGAAGATTTGCCTTCACTTCCGGTTCTAAGTCGCATAAGGAAGCTGTGAGAAATCTTTTTTTAAACAGCTGTCACTGGAGCAAGTGCCCCTGTTGGAGGATTTTCCCTTATTTTCAGTCCCAATTACTGTGGTCACCAGGTCAAATAGAGAGGGTAAACCTCCCCTGTAGGAACACCGACAGCTATAAAAACCTGACAGATCCAATAAACTTTCCCATTTTAATTGAAAACTAAAAAAAATGTGTTTAGCTACACTTTAAAGAGAATTTCAGATGCATTGTATATAATCAATATGTTTACATCAATTCCACAAGTATCAAAGAGCATCATTTATCTAAATAGCTCTTCTGCTATCAATAGTGCAAAGTAGATGGCGCAGGAATCAGTAAGTATCAAATAAAAATAATGTTCAGTAAATACCAACCATCTTTGTTTGCTGGAATAGATCGTTAAGGCCACAGAATGAATGCTAGTGAGAAAAACAAAAAAAGGAACAAAAACTATAAAATAAGATCAAAACAAAACAGAAAAAAGAAAAAAGAAAAAAATCCAGTGAGAAGCAGAGAAGTAAGTTTCATAGCTTTGTACAATATTTCTACAAGAATAACATCATTCATACACCAAACATACTAGGAACAACATGATCGTCTGACATAGCGATTGATTTAAATGTGCTATTTGATCACTTAACTTGTGCGTTTCAAATTATGATCAGTAAGGAAAATTCAATTCAGTTTAAGGAAATTTTCTTTTTCTCACTTATGATGTTGTTAGGGCACTATCACACTGAGGCGGTGGGGGTGTCGTTTTAGCCGCGCTTTTCGGCTGTTAGTGGGGCACTTTTAACCCCCGCTAGCGGCCGATAAAGGGTTAAAAGTGCCTGCAAAGCACCACTGCCGAAGCCGAAACGCTTTACAGGCATTTCAATAGCAGGGGTGGTTTAGGAGCGCTGTATACAGCGCTCCTAAACCACCCCAAAGATGCTGCTTGTAGGACTTTTTAAGTGTGTATCTGGTGTTGACTGCACTACCATTTAAAACAATCTACATAAACATCAGTGATTTTCATTAACTGTTAATATCACCACTAAAATCTACCATTCTAAAAAACATATATAAATTGAAATGTATAAAGTCCAGTTTAAATTCACTTGTGCTGATAAAAGCGTGGGTCCCTGAGTGGGCTCTCCATTGCCGTTGTGCTGTTGTAGTGCTCAAGTTTCTCCTTAGTGCTTAAAGTGACTTTCAGTGCCAACACCACCACCGCATATAAATTGGCCACTCACCAGATACAAATACATACAAGCCCTCAGTTCATTAAGGGATAACCAATCCACTTTAAGCTGTCACCAATGCCGTTTTGCACGTCAATCCATCCTCATAGAAAACAAATAGCATTCATAGTGCAATATGCTAAAACCATTTATTAAAGATCAAGTTTTCAACTTTTCAACTTGTTCCGCACGCCGGCGAACGAGATAGACGGCAACCCTTACCATCCATTCAAACTGCTGGATAAGCTTGGTGCTGGCTCATGGGCCCCGGCAACATGTGAGTTGTATAGCCTTTGTTTTTACTTGATCTTTAATAAATGGTTTTAGCATATTGCACTATGAATGCCATTTGTTTTCTATGAGGATGGATTGATGTGCAAAACGGCATTGGTGACAGCTTAAAGCGGATTGGTTATCCCTTAATGAACTGAGGGCTTGTATGTATTTGTATTTGGTGAGTGGCCAATTTATATGCGGTGGTGGTGTTGGCACTGAAAGTCACTTTAAGCACTAAGGAGAAACTAGAGCACTACAACAGCACAACGGCAGTGGAGAGCCCACTCAGGGACCCAAGCTTTTATCAGCACAAGTGAATTTAAACTGGACTTTATACATTTCAATTTATATATGTTTTTTAGAACGGTAGATTTGAGTGGTGATATTAACAGTTAATGAAAATCACTGATGTATATGTAGTTTAAATGGTAGCGCAGTCAACACCAGATATACACTTATTTTACACATTTTTTCATAAGCTGGAGGAATAGTTTTTTTGACTGCAGCAACCAGGGTTTTTTTTTTATTTTTTAAGTTTTTCATTTTTATTTAACACTTATGTTAATTCTTTGATTATTGAATTTCACATTGCAGCACATACAAAATAGTGCGCTGGTGGCACACATATTACATATTGCAGGACTTTTTGTAGCGTCCTGCAAGCACATTGCTCCAGTGTGAAAGCACTCGGGCCTTCCCACTGGAGTGACAGGAGAGGCGCTTTACAGGCGCTTTGCGGGCGCTATTTTTAGCACTAAAATGTTTGTAAAGCACCTCAGTATGAAAGTGGCCTAAGCAACAAAAAATTATCTAGAACTACCATATGGGCCTACAAGCCTCTCACCCGTCCAGAGTCTGGTGATATAATAATGAATAAATACCAATATTTAAACACAACTAGTTAGACTACAATGGACTATGTCATTTGAGAGGGCCCCCCCCTTACTTCAGGGTCCCCAGAGAGCCCCCCTCTTACATCAGGGTCCCCAGAGAGCTCCCCCTTACATCAGGGTCCCCAGAGAGCCCCCCTTACATCAGGGTCCCCAGAGAACCCTCTCCTTACATTGGGGTTCCCAGAGAGCCCCTTCCTTACATTAGGATCCCCAGAGAGCCCCCCTTACATCAGGGCCCCCAGAGAGCCTTCCTTACATCAGGATCCCCAGAGAGCCTCCCCTTACATCAGGGTCCCCAGAGAGCCCCTCCTTACATCAGAGTCCCCAGAGAGCCTTCCTTACATCAGGGTCCACAGAGAGCTCCCCCTTACATCAGGGTCCCCAGAAAGCCCCTCCTTATATCAGGGTCCCCAGAGAGCCCCCCCTTACATCAGGGTCCCCAGAGAGCCCCCCCTTACATCAGGGTCCCCAGAGGGCCCCTCCTTACATCAGAGTCCCCAGAGAGCCTTTCTTACATCAGGGTCCCCAGAAAGCCCCCCTTACATCAGGGTACCCAGAGGGCCTCCTTACTTTAGGGTCCCCAGAGAGCCCCCCTTACATCAGGACCCCCAACACATCTCTGGAGGTGGGAGGCGGTGATCGGCAGATTGGCAGAACGACTCACTGAAGAGTGAAGCCGATACAAGCTCAGGTCAGAAGCCCATCCCATCTCCACTGTAAACATTCAGAGAGAGAGATACAAGCCCCAGGGAGATCCCGCAGCTCGCGGGCACCACAGAGCTGCTGATCGTCGCCTCCTCCCTCCCCATCTACATCTTAAACTGACAGCCAGGGGTGCAGGGGGAGATGCCAAGTGCGACTGCATGACCTATATAGTTCCGCCATTGGTTCCAGAGATGCAACAGAAAGTTAGAGGCAATCTCTGAAAGAGGAATTTCCATCTTAGACAGCTGGCGTCCCTAGTAGCAGATTTCTCCTCATCTCTTGTTCTGTGGGCAACTCTAACTCACCCCCACCCCAAGTTTTTGCCTAGAGATACACTTCAAGGCAAGCCATAGATTCATTGATTTTCCATCCTTCCACCAAAGGTGCAAGGAAAGAAATTCACTTGATACCCCCATCAGCACAGTCAGTGTTGATGGGGGGATGCCTCCCGCAGCGCTATTATTTTCTGCCAGCAGGGGGCAAAGGGAGCCTTCCCAGCGGAAGAATATGATTACTGCTAGTGGCTCTAGCTGCTGGCAGTAATCGCATGTATAAAAATCTGACAGGCTGGTTGTACCCAAGTCCATCGATGTATCAACTTGTGTACAATTAACCTGCCCATACATGGATTGAAATTCGGCCAGTCCCTGCTGAACCGGCCAAATTTTGATCAACGTTTATGGAAAAATTACCCCTGAATCTGATTCTGTGGTTTCCATGACAGCTTTGACTTGGTAATCACATAGCTTTGGCTATCCATTTAAAAATGGCACAGAAAATTCAAACTGGCATTAAAAAAAACAAAACTAAAAAACATGGAAATAAAAGATTTAAGTTTGAATTCCAGTAAAGGCAAATATTGTCTAAATACAAGAGTCATATGTATTCTTACTTGTTTGTGAGTGTAATTCAGCGTAAAAACTTGGTCTTTGAGCAGGAGTTTCCTGTAATAAAGACCAATCACTGCTGCTCTCTCTCTTTGTGCAGGGTGACTGATCTTGTATCCGCCCCCTCCTGTAGTTTCTTGCAGGCAGCCTGTGGTGGGTGGGGCTTGCTGGGTCCCACCCACAGTTCTGCTCATACAGGGGGTGGGTGTATGTGCTGATGTTGGGTGGGGAATGCCTCTGCCGCTGATTGGCATAGTAAAGTGGCAGCTTCCTGGCGGGCTCGCTCATGTGGGTTCAGACTATGATCTAAACGCACTTGAGCTCATCTGCACCTTTCTTGTCTCTAGACCAGAGTTCTCTAAGCCTTCTAAACAAAGGGCCAGTTTACTGTCCTTCAGAATTTAGGGGGGCCAGACTGTGACCAGTGGTAGTAAACCATGCCCCATCTTTGGTATTAGGGAGAGAAATAGTGTGCCATTGTTGGGTGTCAGTGGGAGTAATTTTGTCCCATTGTTGTTGCTAGCAGCAGGAATTATGCCCCATTGCTGGTGTCAGTAGCAAGAATAATGTCTCAAGGGCCAGATAAGGCAAGCAAAGGGCCACATCTGGCCCCTGGGTCACAGTATGGAAACCATTGCTCTAGAACAGGGCTCTCCAAACTTTCTAAGCAAAGGGCCAGTTTACTGTCCTACGGACATTAGGGGGTCCAGACTGTGGTCATCAGGAGTAGAAAAAGACCCTGCATCAGTGGAAATAAACAATGCCCCATCTTTGGTGTCCGTGAGTGTCATTGTGCCCCATTGGTGTTATTGGACCCCATTGGGAGGAACTGTGCCCCAGTGTTGGTGTCACAGTATACATTGTACAAATAATTATTTGATCCCCAGCATATTTTGTAAGTTTGCCCAATTACAAAGAAATGAAGGGTCTATATTTATCATAGGTGTATTTTAAATGAGAGAGACAGAATATCAACCAAAATTACAGAAAAAACACCATACAAATGTTATAAATTGAGTTGCAGTTCAGTGAGTAAAATAACTATTTGATCCCCAAGCAAAACCTGATTTAGTACTTGGTGGAGTAACCTTGGTGGAGTAACCCTTGTTGACAAGCACACAGGTAAGAAATTTCTTGTAGATGGTGACCAGGTTTGCACACAGGAGGGATTTTGGATCACTCCTCTTTACAGATATTCTCTAAATCCTTAAGGTTTCTTGGCTATCGCTTGGCAACTTGAAATTTTTTTTTTTTTTTTTTTTTTTTTTTAGAAATGCTCTTTATTGAAAAAGTTTATGGTTAAGAAGTACAAAACAGAGCCGCAGGGGCATACCCCGGCTAACTGGTGCACACAGCCATGTGCATAACAAAGTACAACTTAAAACACTAATCAAAAAACAAAAAAATAAAACCCATATACACCACTCAGGTTACATATGGTAGGCTCATAATAAACAGTAGTGTTTCTTGGAGGACTTTTGCTGTCCCCTGGCTACCAGAACCGGACATTGAAGGAGTTGTAAATAAAGTATGGATACATTGATTTTAGGGCCCACACCACCACTCACATATCCTAGGTAAAGATCTCAGTTTCCTAGAGAGAAAAGGAGATATCCGGGAGATCTAACTAGAGTTATCTACTAGGTTCTGATCATCTACCGTGGAGTCTGAGTCTGTCCAAAAGTGCCAAACTTTTTTGTATTTATTGGGACATCCTCTGGAAAAGTATGTTGCCTTATTCAGGGGTATCACAGCATTGACTGACTGCTTCCATGCTGATAAGGTAGGGGGCCTAGCTGACCTTCATTAAAGTACTATGCCCTTCCTAGTATAAAATAGAAGGATGCCAGTGTCTCCACCAGTCCAAGGAGGCAGACACTGATCGTCAGAGGAATAGGTATAGTAGATAATCCATGAATGAATTGGGTCACCTCCCACCAATAAGCCTGAATTAGTGGACAATCCCAAAATATATGTGAGAAGCCTGCAGGAGTATCAGAGCATTTCCAGCAGTTAGCGGATGAGGTTGGATATATGCGGTGCAGGCGTTGTGGAGTGTAGTAAATCCTGTGTAAAATTTTTAATTGAATCAGCTTGTCTCTAGTCTAAACCAATGGCTGAAGTGGATAATCCCACATGTCTTCCCAATCTTTGCTGTCCAGTTCCTGTACCTTCGCCCGCCACAAACCACGCAGACCATCCAGTACAACCTAAATGGAGGGCAGCATTGCTCGGTATATCTGGGATAATGGCTTTGAGAGATTAACATCTCCCAAAAGAGCCTCCAGGTCCTCCTGTTCCAGTCGAAGCTGGAGAAATATGAATTGTGTATCAAAGGCATGGCGGAGCTGCAGGAACCTGAAAAAGAAAGAGTTCAGGAGTTGGAATTTATTTTTCAGTCTGTCAAATGTGAATAGCCCAGACCCATCACATATGTCCATCAGATATTTAATGCCTTTGCGAGCCCACAGCCCTGGGTCCTGTAATGAGTGAAATTCTTGTAACCTGGGGTTGCACAAATAAGGTGTGTTGGGGGACCAGCAGGCTTTTACCTGGTTGGGTTTAATCACCACTATGTGCCATTCTTTGATAACAGCCTTCATAGCAAGAGTTAAGGGTGTATAGGAACCCCCCGACCCCCTATATAATGCGTTGCTAAGGGCCTCAAAGAATCCCAAATGTGCTGCTTCTAGAACTACCGATGCATTGTCCGAGACAAGCCAATTGTGACTGCCACAAAAAAAAGACTATTATTGAGTCTAATTGTTGGAAAATGGTCTTTGGTATCCACACCGGAGAATGCCTAAGGTTGTATAACAAGGCTGGTAGTATTTTCATCTCTATTAAATACATTTTTGCTATGAGAAATAGTGGGAGATACGACCAGGCCTTCAACTTCTGTTTACACCATTGTAGTACTGGGGACAAATTAAGTTTACTGAAGTCGTGGACATTGGAGGAAATATTGATTCCGAAATATCTGATGGTGGTTGCCCATTGCAAAGACGAGGTAGGGTCAATTAGGTTCTTTGTCCCTGGATCTATGGGTAGAATAAGTGATTTGCTCCAGTTAGTTTTGAGACCAGAAAGAGCCGCGAAGGGGCCCAAAAGCTGAAGCACAGTGGAAAGTGAGGGGCCAGGGTCCCGCCAGTAGAGGATCAAGTTGTCAGCATATAATGCCAGTTTTTTGACAATGGATCCTACATAGATCCCGGACACCCCGCTTGACTTCTGCAAGGCCTCAGCCAAAGGCTCCATTACCAAGGCAAACAATGCAGAGGAAAGGGGACACCCCCTGCCCCGTCCCCCTTTTGATTGGGAAGGAGGGTGAGAGTCAGCCATTCAGTTTGATACTGGCAACCGGGGCCATGTAAAGTAAGCCAATCCACTTCCTAAATATGGGGCCAGAGCTTTCCAGAACCTGCATAATATATGGCCATCTGACTGTGTCAAAAGCCTTTTTGATGTCGAGGGCTACCAAGACTCGAGAGGCATTGTCCTCGGGTGGGAGCCCGAGGTGTGCAAAGACTTGCCTAATATTAATATCTGTGGACTTGCCAGGCATGAAGCCAGTTTGACCTATATTGACAAGGGACGGCAGTACCTTCATAATTCTATTGGCCAGCACTTTAGTAAGGATCTTAATTTTTACCCGGTTTGGGTAGCAGTACTATGTGTGCCTGATACATACTGTCAGGTAGCCTCCCAGATTCCAAGCATTCTGTGAATAATTGCGTTTGGGAACTAGTAAAGCAGCATGGGTTTTATACCATTCTCCTGGCAGCTCATGAGGTCCCGGGGGTTTTTTATTTGGTAGGGAGTAAATTGCATCCTCTATCTCTTGACACATTACAGGCTTATCCAGAGCATCCCTGTCCTCCTCAGAGAGAAGGGGCAGGCAGATCCCTCCCTCCCCAGCTCCTCAAACATGGACTCAACTGGGTTAGAGTGCAGATCATCATACAATTGACTATAAAAAAGGTGAAATTCATTCAATATACCCTCTGGATCTGTAACTTGAGTGCCCCCAGATGTCCAAATCCTGGGGATCACCGTTTGGCAAGCAGGTTCTGCCACCAGGTTGGCTAGCAATTTGCCATTTTTATCCCTTGATTCAAAAAGTTTGGCTACAAATTTCCGAGCATAAGACTGCACTAATGAGGTATAATGGAGTTTCAATTCTCTCCATGCCCAAGCTAAATTGGAATACGTTTTGGGTGTTGGGTTCACTGTGAAAGATGCCATTGCCGCAGCTTCACCCTTTTCCAGTTGAATGGTCTGTGCAGCAAAGTCCTCCCTCACTGCCTTAATAGAGGAGACATACTCCCCGTGGGTGTGAGCCTTACCTGCTTCCTAAACCATGTCAAGAAAAGTAGACCCTTCCAGTATTTCAAAAGCTTGGGACCCACCAACTCCTGAACTTGAGATTTGTCTATCCAATGTGATGTCAGCCTTCAATATCTCGGCTCAAGAGAGGTGCCCAGTGTCAGGCACAATTCTAGCAGGGAATGGTCTGAAAGACCTACTGGGAGGTAAGAGACCGCCCCCACACGGGACAGAGTGGAAGCAATCCCAAACAACAAGACTATGTGGGAGCCCGAATTATGCGCAGCTGAAACATGGGAATAAGTCCTGTCCTCCAGATGTTTCCTCCTCCAAATCTCTTGAAGATCCAGAGTGTCTGCCTACATGGCTAAGTCAGGGTGGGCAAATCTAAGGGGGTTAGAAGTATCCTTAGCGTGATCCAAAACGGCCTTAAAGTCCCCTCCAATTATAATTTTATGGAGTTGGAGAGGGGCCAAGTTAGCAAGAATTGAATATAAGATGGTGCAGTCAAACGGAGGAGGGATATATACAATTAACCATTGCCCAACGCTGGGCACACATTTCAAGAATCAGAATGACATATCGTCCCCCTGGGTCAGTGAAGACTTGTTCCACCGAAAAGGGGAGCAATTTGTTCAACAGAATGGTCACCCCCCCTCGCAAAGGAGGAGTATGTGGCATGAAACCCTTGTTCAACCCATGCCCTCTTGAGAGTTAGAATTTTACTACCCGTTAAGTGGGTTTCTTGCAGAAAGAAAATATGGGGTTTATGTGACTGCAGAAATTTAAACAACAAGGACGCGTTCAAAGCTATAATATTCCAAGAAAGTAACTTTAAATCTATACCCATTGATAACAAGATGGTTTCAGGGACAGAGTAGGCCCATAACTAGGAGCGCCTCGCCCGAGAGCCAGTATTGATTGGAGTCCAGAAGCCAGAACTGTGAAATGGTCCTGGAGAAAGAAACATATTCCAGCAAGAAAAACAATGCAAATCCTGAGCAAGTGTAATAGCCAACTGAACATTATATTCAACATCCTACTGCTCGACATAACCCCAACTATCGCCAAGCAGCTTTACTCCCAAGAACTTGATAGCAGAAATCGCCCACTTGAGGCTCAAAGTTCAAGGGTAGATACCAGGTGGTAACTGGCCTGTAACAGCAGGCGAGAATGATGGGACATGTATCCCCTCACATGAGGGGAGGGCCGGGCGCTCCAGAAGTACCGATGCGAGAACAGTTTTGTAGAGACATTGCGTTACTCCATTCAGTGGCAGTTCAGAAGAGCCAGGGTCAAATATGATCATGAATAAACAATGCCATTAACAGGGGGGCGAAGTCTCCGGATATCAGTAAAGGTCTTGTGTCTTCTCTGCAGCTCCGCTGAGAAATCTTGGCAGAAGTGCAGCATGGTATGCTCATAGGTAGGGATGAGCTTGATGTTTGGGTCGAACATACGTTTGAATTGACCATCGGGTGTTCACCCGTTCGCCAAAGAGCGAACATTATGGGCCGCTGGCGGGAAATTCGAGCGCCGCGGAATGCCCCATAATGCACTGCGAGATCGCAGTGCATTGCTGTATGATGATTGGCCAAAGCATGCACCTGACCTGCATGCTTTGGCCAATCCCAGTGCCTTTGGCCAATCATGGCTCAGGGGGACTAAGGCCACGCGCCACACTATATAAGGCTGCCTACACAGCGGCCCTGTGTAGTGTTGGTTGGTGTGGAGTGGACAGAGAGTTAGCTTGATTAAGATGGCGGGTTATTCAGTTAGTGGCAGTGGCATTCTGTGGTGTACTGTTTCTAATACACTTCAGGTGGTGTATTAATATATATATATATATATATATATATACATACATACACACACACACACACACACACAGTCTCGTGTGTATATAATATATATATATATATATATATATATATACTACTCACCCCCCTAAGGTCAATACTTTCTAGAGCCACCTTTTGCGGCTATCACAGCTCCAAGTCACTTTGGATAAGTCTCTATGAGCTTGCCACATCTTACCACTGGGATTTTTGCCCATTCCTCTTTGCAAAACTGCTCCAGCTCTTTCAAGTTGAATGGTTTGTGCTTGTGAACAGCAATCTTTAAGTCTGACCACAGATTTTCTATTGGATTGAGGTCTGGGCTTTGACTAGGCCATTCGAACACATTTACATGTTTCCCCTTAAACCACTCAAGTGTTGATTTAGCAGTGTGTTTGGGGTCATTGTCCTGCTGGAAGGTGAACCTCCATCCTAGCCTCAAATCACACACAGAGTGGTACAGGTATTGCTCAAGAATATCCCTGTATTTAGCACATCCATCTTTCCCTCAACTCTGACCACTTTCCCAGTCCCGACTGCTGAAAAACATCCCCAACGGCATGATGCTGCCATGGTGTTCTTTGGGTGATGTGATGTTTTGAGTTTGCGCCAGACATAGCATTTTCTTTAATGGCCAAAAAGTTCAATTTTAGTCTCATCAGACCAGAGCACTTTCCTCCATACATTTTGGGAGTCTCCGACATGCCTTTTCGCAAACTCAAAACGTGCCACTTTGTTTTTTTGCTGAAAGTAATGGCTTTCTTCTGGCCACTCTGCCATAAATCCCAACTCTATGGAGCGTACAGCTTATTGTCGTCCTATGTACAGATACTCCAGTCTCTGCTGTGGAACTCTGCAGCTCCTCCAGGGTTACCCTAGGTCTCTGTGCTGCCCCTCTGATTAACACCCTCCTTGCCCGGTCCGTGAGTTTTGGTGTGCGGCCGTCTCTTGGCAGGTTTGCTGTTGTGCCATGTTCTTTCCGTTTAGTTATGATAGATTTGATGGTGCTCCTGGGATCATCAAAGATTTGGATATTTTTTTATAACCTAACTCTGACTTGTACTTCTCAACAAAATTGTCCCTTGTTTGGAGAGTTCCTTGGTCTTCATGGCAGTGTTTGGTTAGTGGTGCCTCGTGCTTAGGTGTTGCAGCCTCTGGGGCTTTTCAAAAAGGTGTGTATATGTAATGACAGATCATGTGACACTAAAGGCCCATACACACACGATAGGACTTTTTGACAACAAACATGCAAATTAGCTGTTTTAAGGCAACATCCTACCGTGTGTACGCTCCATCAGACAAACTTTTTTGGTTTTCATTTGACAAATGTTGGCTGTGCAAACAGACAAACTTTCCAGCAACAAAAGTACTATGGTGGAAAATCCTATCGTGTGTACACAAGTCCATAGGACTTTAGTCCAAAGTACAAACAGGCATGCTCAGAACCAATGCAAAAGATCAGACAAAAATACAGAAGTTGACCAAAGGGTGGCGGTAAAGAGCTGAAAAAACACATGATTTGGTGAAAGTTGGCTGAAAAAGTCCTGCCGTGTGTATGCTTAATTAGTTTACAGCCGACACCCTTTGTACAAAAATCCACGGGAAAGTTTGTACAAAGTCCTATCGTGTGTATGGGCCTTTAGACTGCACACAGGTGGACATCATTTCACTAATTATGTGACTTCTGAAGGTAATTGGCTGCACCAGAGCTTTTTATCGTCTCATAACAAAGGGGGTGAATACATACGCACATGCCAATTATCATTTTTTTATTTCTGAAAAATAGTTTTATTTATATATTTTTCTAATTTTACTTCACCAACTTAGACTATTGTGTTCTGATCCATCACATATAATTCAGATTAAAAAAAACATTGAACTAAAGGCTGTAATACTTTTGCAAGGCACACATATACATTATATATTACTCTGCATTTAGCGTATCTACAGTGCATTCTGTGGTATACTGTTTCTAATGCACTTCAGGTGGTGATATATATATATATATATATATCTATATCTATATAGATATAGATATAGATATAGATATATATATATATATATATTGCGGGGTGATTAGCTCGTGGGGATCACCTTTTCTTGAAATGAAGGTCAGCGTACAGGCAGTTTCTTTAAAATCTGGCGGGTTGCTAGCTTTATTTACAGGTGGTTTGCAAAGTCATAAAAATAAACAAAACAGTAAAACAAATCCTTGCTGTCCAGCGCTAAACTAAACAGTAAAGTGCTCTCTATACGGTGTGGGGCTGGTCCCCATCACCCACAAAACAAGGAGGTAAAGCAAACCTTTGTTTTCAATCCAAAACAGGGCTTCTCTCTCTCAGATTCCCTTCTGAGACTCAGGACAGAGCACTGCGGTGCTCTCTGCCTGGTCATTTAAAGTCCACCTGAGTATGAACTCAAGTGGACCAGAAGACCCAGACCGGAACCAAGCCTGCCACAGAGGCTGGAAAAATCTGGGCCGGATTCCGTTTCAGTCTCTGAAAATAGAACAAATGCGAGGTGAAATATACCGATAATCGTTGACCTCACCTCGCATATCCTACCCCTCTGCTCAAGCCCCCGCGGCTGAGCAATTGTCCCAAACATACAGTGTATGCGGGAGAGGGCATCTGCATTGTTTTGGAGCTTGCCCAGCCTATGCTCTACTGTAAATTTAAAGGGCTGTAAAGCCAGGTAAAGCCAGGAACCACTTTGTCACGTGGCCATTTTTCTCTCTGTTGTCACACATCCACTTTAGGGGAGTATGGTGGGTGACCAGCTTAAATGACCTCCCCAACAAGTAATACTTCAGGGAGTCTAAGACCCTTTTAATAGCGAGACACTCCTTTTCGATAATGGCATAGTTTTTTTCATGCCTGTTCAGTTTCCGGCTCAGGTATACAACTGGGTGTTCCTCACCATTTCTGTTCTGGGATAGTACAGCCCCTAGTCCCACCTCAGAGGTGTCCGTCTGTACCACAAACTCCTTTGTGAAGTCTACGGTCAGTAGCACCGGTAGTACACAAAGGGCCTGCTTTAATTTCTGGAATGCCTCCTCGGCTTCAGGGTTCCATTTAACCATAACCGACCCTCTACCCTTCGTCAGGTCGGTCAGAGGGGCGGCCATGGTGGCAAAGTTGGGTATAAACCGTCTGTAATACCCCGTAATGCCCAGGAAGGCCCGAGCTTGTTTTTTGTTTACCAGTTGAATTGCCTCAACCTTATTGGTCTGAGGCTTGACCAGTCCTCGGCCAATAACATACCCAAGGTATTTGGCCTCCTCCAGGCCTATGGGACACTTTTTTGGGTTGGTCGTGAGACCTGCTTACCTAAGGAAATCTACCACTGCTTGTACTCGGAGCAGGTGCTATTCCCAATCTGGGCTGTGGATGATGACATTGTCCAAATAAGCAGCTGCATACGGGCGATGGGGTCTCAAAATTTTGTCCATCATTTGCTGGAATGATGCAGGGGCTCCATGCAGACCAAAAGGCATCCGCTTGTACAGAAACAAGCCCTCAGGAGTGGAAAAGGCCGTCATCTCCTTGGCCGATTCAGTTAGCGGTATTTGCCAATAGCCTTTCGTTAGGTCTAGGGTTATGTAGCGAGCCTGTCCCAACCTGTCCACGAGTTTGTCGACCCAAGGCATCGGGTATGCATAGAATTTAGACACACTGTTGAGTTTCCTAAAGTCATTACAAAACCTGATAGTGCCATCAGGTTTTGGGACGAGCACTATGGGGCTCGCCCACTCACTGTGGGACTCTTCGATCACGTCCAACTCTAACATATTTTTGATTTCCTTTGCGACTGCCTCTCGCCTGGCCACCTATATGGCTTTACATTTACGTGAACCCCGGGTTCCGTCACTATGTCATGCTGGATCACATTGGTCAGTCCAGGTAAGGGGGAGAAAAAGTCTGTATTTTTGTACACAAACGCCCGAATGTCACTTTGTTGTGCCACGGACAGGGAATCTATTATGGGGACGTCAGGTGTTACTGGTACCCGGTCTGTGGGAGGTGGGGATGGGGCCAATAAATTCTCTCTGTCCTTCCAGGGCTTTAAGAGATTCACATGATAAATTTGGTGTGATTTCCTTTTCCTTGACTGGTAGATTTTGTAGTTTACCTCCCCCACCCTTTCAACAACCTCAAAGGGACCCTGCCACTTGGCTAGGAATTTGCTTTCCACCGTGGGCACCAGTACCAACACTCCGTCCCCGGGGCTGAAAGTACGGACCTTGGCACCCCGATCATAGACCCTCCACTGAGCCTCCTGGGCTCGCTCCATATGTTCTCGTACCAGGGGCAGGACAGCTGCGATTCGATCCTGCATCAAGGAGACATGCTCTATGATGCTTCTATATGGGATGGCCTCTCCTTCCCACGTTTCTTTGGAGACATCTAGTAGCCCCCTGGGATGTCTACCATACAAGAGCTCAAAGGGGGGAATAGCCTGTGGACGCCAGCGGTACCTCATGTATGGCAAACATGAGATAAGGTAGCAAAAAATCCCAGTTTCTCCCATCTTTGCCGACCACCTTTTTCAGCATACTTTTCAAAGTTTTATTAAATCTTTCAACAAGACCATCTGTTTGGGGGTGGTAGACAGAGGTGCGGAGATGGGAGATTTTATATAGCTTACACAGTTCCTTGGTAACCCTAGATATAAATGGGGTGCCCGATCGGTTAAGACATCTTTTGGGATCCCCACTCGACTAAACACCTGGACTAGCTCCTTGGCGATAGCTTTAGCCGAGGTGTTATGCAAGGGAATGGCCTCAGGATAGCGCATCGCATAGTCCAGGATTACCAAAATATGCTGGTGACCCCGGGCAGACTTCATTACCGGCCCCACCAGGTCCATGCCAATTCTCTCAAACGGGACCTCGATTTTTGGTAGAGGAAGAAGGGGACTGCGAAAATGTGGCGACAGTGCCGACATTTGGCACTCAGGGCACGATTCACGGTAATCCCTGACATCTGCATACAACCCCGGCCAGAAAAATGGGCGATTCTCTCCACCACCCTACGGAAGGGTTTGGGAACCAGTAGCTGTGCTACCATGTCCTCTCCCCGTTTTACCACCTGATACAGTAAGTGGTTTTTAAGGGCCATGTAGGGGAGAGACACCCCCAATTAGGATCCACTGGTTCCCCATCCACCATCTTAACATTTTCTCTGGCTCTCATAAGGGTGGCATCTCGGAGTTGCCCGGTACAGAAATCCTCTCTTCTGACCTCTAAGTCGGGTACCAGATTCTGGCTACTCTCATTGTCAGGGTCAGAGGTGTTCTCCTGTTCATTACCCTCGGGCTGGGAGCTAGCGTCCAGGTCCTCCGGCTCCCAAGCCATGACAGGAAAAGGAAGAGGATCTCCAGCTTCCTTGATTCCACAAACAGCATCCCCTTCCTTTTGGAAAAAAGGGTCTGGTGAAAGTTCCCGTGTTTCCCCAGCAGGGGGAGCTCTAGCTACTAGCCCCCCTTTGCTCTCCCATAAATTCCAAAAATGAGGAAAATCACTCCCCACTAAAGCCTCATGAAGCAGCAAAGGTACCACCGCTGTCTGGTAGTCTCGAGTGTCCCCATGGATGCAAATTACCCCAATAGTACTGGGGTGTAGTTTTATGGGGTTTTACACAATCATCCCTGACTAGGGTCACCACACTACCAGAGTCTAGCAGGGCTGTGAGTGGCTTCCCATCCACTGAAATAACACACATTTGTTTTTCAATGCGAGTCTGACATGATGCAGTACATGCGACCTGTGCAAACAGAGACATGCGTCTTTTCATATAAGCATAATCGCATTGCATAGGTTCATCATTTATAGAACAGTTTGTAGCAATATGCCCTAATGCATGGCAACGAAAACACCGTATATGCTCTACCCTCAGTCCACTTAATGGTCCCAAAGACCTTCCTGGCTTCTTTGGCCAGTCTCCAGGTCTAGGACCCACAGTCTCATCAGCTGTAACAGTCTTATCTAACTTCCCCATGCCCTTGAACCCCGGAACAGTCTTAGCAGAAAGGCTGGGTGATCTTGTACCCCTAGACACACGGAAGATGGGTTCACCAAGTCCTCAGTAGCAATGTATCTCTCCACTAGGTCCACCAACTGGGTTGCAGTTTTGGGTTCCCCCTGTCCGCCCCACTTCCTCAGAGCAGCAGGGAGCGCACTCATGTACCAGTCCATCACCACACACTCCACGATCTGAGGGCCTGTCAAGGTCTCCGGCTGCAACCACTTCCTGGTGAGTTGGACCAGGCTGAACATTTAAGAACGGCTGGCTGGTTGCTGGAGTAGGTCCACTGATGCACGCGCTGGGCCCGGACTGCCATAGTGACACCCAGGCATGCGAGTATCTCTGACTTCAGAGTCTCAAAGTCCTGGGCCTTATCGGGTTCCAGATCAAAATAGGCCTTTTGAGGTCTACCTGTCAGAAATGGTGTCAGCAGACCCGCCAACTGTTCTTTTGGCCATCCTTCGCGGACAGCAACTCTCTCAAAAGTCGCAAGGTATGCTTCAACATCATCAACAGGTGTCATTTTCTGTAAGTGGTAGGAGGCACGTACCATCTTTGGTTCTGCTGGCACAGGAGGTGGGGACCCCTTTTTCAGTTCCACTAGAGCCTCTGTGAACTGCCGGTTCATCTCCTGCTGGGCCGCCTTTTGTGCTGCAGCGATCGCCTTTTGTGCTGCAGCGGCCTCTGCGACTTGGCGGTTGGTTTCCCGCTGAGCTGCATTGGCCTGTAGCAGGGCTTTTATCATTTCCTCCATCTTCAGAAATTGCCCGCTGAATCCACCACGTGTGGGGTGATTAGCTTGTGGGGATCACCTTTTCTTGAAATGAAGGTCAGCGTACAGGCAGTTTCTTTAAAAACTGGTGGGTTGCCAGCTTTATTTACAGGTGGTTTGCAAAGTCATAAAAATAAACAAAACAGTAAAACAAATCCTTGCCATCTGGCGCTAAAGTAAACAGTACAGTGCTCTCTATACGGTGTGGGGCTGGTCCCCGTAACCCACAAAACAAGAGGTAAAGCAAACCTTCATTTTCAATCCAAAACAGGGCTCCTTTCTCTCAGATTCCCTTCTGAGTCTCAGGCCAGAGCACTGCTGTGCTCTCTTCCTGGTCATTTAAAGTCCACCTGAGCATGAACTCAAGTGGACCAGAAGACCTGGACCGGAACCAAGACTGCCACAGAAGCTGGAAAAATCCAGGCCGGTTTCCGGTTCAGTCTCTGACAATAGAACAAATGCGAGGTGAAATATACTGATAATCGATGACCTCACCCTGCATCTAGTGTAGCCTATATCTACAGTGCATTCCATGGTATACTGTTTCTAATACACTTCAGGCAGTGTACACAGTATCTAATACAGTGTGTACAGTTTCTACTACACTTCTGGATGTGTACACAGTACACAATACAATGCAGCCGTAGTACAGTTGTTAATACAGTGCAGGCGGTTGTACACAGTATCTAATACAGTGTGCACAGTGTCTACTAAACTTCTGGTGGTGTACACAGTATAAAATACAGTGCATCCGTAGCACAGTTGCTAATACAGTGCAGGCGTTGTACACAGTATCTAATACAGTGTGTACAGTGTCTACTACACTTCTGGTGGTGTGTACAGTTTCTACTACACTTCTGGTGGTGTACGCAGTGCACAATACAGTGCAGCCGTAGTACAGTTTCTACTACTTTTCTGGTGGTGTACACAGTATCTAATACAGTGTGTACAGTTTCTACTACACTTCTGGTGGTGTACACAGTATAAAATACAGTGCAGCCATAGTACAGTTGTTAATACAGTGCATGCAGTATGCACAGTATCTAATACAGTGTGTACAGTTTCTACTACACTTTTGGTGATGTACACAGTACAGAATACAGTGCAGCCATAGTACAGTTTCTACTATTTTTCTGGTGGTGTACACAGTATCTAATACAGCTAGTACAGTTTCTACTAAACTTCTGGTGGTGTACACAGTATAAAATACAGTGCAGCCATAGTACAGTTCTTAATGCAGTGCAGGTGGTGTACTCAGTATCTAATACAGTGTGTACAGTTTCTACTACACTTCTGGTGGTGTACACAGTATAAAATACAGTGCAGCCGTAGTACAGTTGCTAATACAGTGCAGGTGGTGTACACATTATCAAATACAGTGTGTACAGTTTCTACTACACTTCTGGTGGTGTACGCAGTACACAATACAGTGCAGCCGTAGTACAGTTTCTACTACTTTTCTGGTGGTGTACACAGTATCTAATGCAGTGTGTACAGTTTCGACTATACTTCTGGTGGTGTACACAATACAGTGCAGCCTTAGTACAGTTGCTAATACAGTGCAGGCAGTGTACACAGTATCTAATACAGTGTGTACAGTGTCTACTACACTTCTGGTGTTGTACACAATATAAAATACAGTGCAGCCATAGTACAGTTGTTAATACAGTGCATGCAGTATACACAGTATCTAATACAGCGTGCACAGTGTCTACTACACTTCTGGTGGTGTACACAGTATAAAATACAGTGCAGTCGTAGTACAGTTTCTAACAGTGCAGGCAGTGTACACAGTATCTAATACAGTGTGTACAGTTTCTACTACACTTTTGGTGATGTACACAGTACAGAATACAGTGCAGCCATAGTACAGTTTTCTGGTGGTGTACACAGTATCTAATACAGCGTGTACAGTTTCTACTACACTTCTGGTGGTGTACACAGTATAAAATACAGTGCAGCCGTAGTACAGTTGTTAATGCAGTGCAGGCAGTGTACACAGTATCTAATACAGTGTGTACAGTTTCTACTACACTTCTGGTGGTGTACACAGTATAAAATACAGTGCAGCCGTAGTACAGTTGCTAATACAGTCCAGGTGGTGTACACGGTATCTAATACAGTGTGTACAGTTTCTACTAAACTTCTGGTGGTGTACACAGTATAAAATACAGTGCAGCCATAGTACAGTTGTTAATACAGTGCATGCAGTATACACAGTATCTAATACAGTGTGTACAATTTCTACTACACTTTTGGTGATGTACACAGTACAGAATACAGTGCAGCCATAGAACAGTTTCTACTACTTTTCTGGTGGTATACACAGTATCTAATACAGTGTGTACAGTTTCAACTACACTTCTGGTGGTGTACACAGTATAAAATACAGTGCAGCCATAGTACAGTTCTTAATGCAGTGCAGGAGGTGTACACAGTATCTAATACAGTGTGTACAGTTTCTACTACACTTCTGGTGGTGTACACAGTATAAAATACAGTGCATCCGTAGCACAGTTGCTAATACAGTGCAGGCGTTGTACACAGTATCTAATACAGTGTGTACAGTGTCTACTACACTTCTGGTGGTGTGTACAGTTTCTACTACACTTCTGGTGGTGTACGCAGTGCACAATACAGTGCAGCCGTAGTACAGTTTCTACTACTCTGGTGGTGTACACAGTATCTAAATACAGTGTGTACAGTTTCTACTACACTTCTGGTGGTGTACGCAGTACACAATACAGTGCAGCCATAGTACAGTTTCTACTACTTTTCTGGTGGTGTACACAATACAGTGCAGTTGTAGTACAGTTGCTAATACAGTGCAGGCAGTGTACACAGTATCTAATACAGTGTGTACAGTGTCTACTACACTTCTTGTGTTGTACACAATATAAAATACAGTGCAGCCATAGTACAGTTGTTAATACAGTGCATGCAGTATACACAGTATCTAATACAGCGTGCACAGTGTCTACTACACTTCTGGTGGTGTACACAGTATAAAATACAGTGCAGTTGTTGTACAGTTGCTAACAGTGCAGGCAGTGTACACAGTATCTAATACAGTGTGTACAGTTTCTACTACACTTTTGGTGATGTACACAGTACAGAATACAGTGCAGCCATAGTACAGTTTCTACTATTTTTCTGGTGGTGTACACAGTATCTAATACAGCTAGTACAGTTTCTACTACACTTCTGGTGGTGTACACAGTATAAAATACAGTGCAGCCATAGTACAGTTCTTAATGCAGTGCAGGCGGTGTACACAGTATCTAATACAGTGTGTACAGTTTCTACTACACTTCTGGTGGTGTACACAGTATAAAATACAGTGCAGCCGTAGTATAGTTGTTAATGCAGTGCAGGCAGTGTACACAGCATCTAATACAGTGTGTACAGTTTCTACTACACTTCTGGTGGTGTACACAGTATAAAATACAGTGCAGCCGTAGTACAGTTGCTAATACAGTCCAGGTGGTGTACACAGTATCTAATACAGTGTGTACAGTTTCTACTACACTTCTGGTGGTGTACACAATACAGTGCAGCCGTAGTACAGTTGCTAATACAGTGCAGGCAGTGTACACAGTATCTAATACAGTGTGTACAGTGTCTACTACACTTCTGGTGTTGTACACAGTATAAAATACAGTGCATCTGTAGTACAGTTTCTAATACAGTGCAGGCGGTGTACACAGTATCTAATACAGTATGTACAGTGTCTACTACATTTCTGGTGGTATACACAGTATAAAATACAGTGCATCCGTAGTACAGTTGCTAATACAGTGCAGGCGGTGTACACAGTATCTAATACAGTGTGTACAGTTTCTACTACTTCTAGTGGTGTACACAGTACACAATACAGTGCAGCCGTAGTACAGTTTCTACTACTTTTCTGGTGGTGTACATAGTATTTTATTTTATTTATTTATTTCAGGTACTTATATAGCGCCGTCAATTTACGCAGCGCTTTACATATACATTGTACATTCACATCAGTCCCTACCCTCAAGGAGCTTACAATCTAAGGTCCCTAACTCCCATTCATACATACTAGGGACAATTTTAGACAGGATCCAATTAACCTACCAGCATGTCTTTAGAGTGTGGGAGGAAACCGGAGTACCCGGAGGAAACCCACGCAGGCACAGGGAGAACATGCAAACTCCAGGCAGGTAGTGTCATGGTTGGGATTCGAACCAGCGACCCTTCTTACTGCTAGGCGAAAGTGCTACCCACTGCACCACTGTGCCTATATACCACTGTACCTAATACAGTGTGTACAGTTTCTACTACACTTCTGGTGGTGTACACGGTACACAATACAGTGCAGCCGTAGTACAGTTTCTACTACTTTTCTGGTGGTGTACACAGTATCTAATAGTGTGTAGAGTTTCTACTACACTTTTGGTGGTGTACACAGTATCTAATACAGTGTAGTGTGGTGTTGAAAAAAAAATATACATCATGTCCAGAAGGCCACCAAGGAGAGGCAGACGCTCACAGGCCACTAAAAGAGGGGAAGCAGCCTCTGTGTGTACAGTCAGCAGTGCTGGTCGTGGACATGGTGCATCCTCTGCAGGTGGCCGTGGAGCACGATTGTCCTTTTTTCTGCTGCTGGCCATGTTATTGAGCCAGAACATACAGAAGAATTGTTGGAATGGATAACAAAGCCGTCCTTATCCTCCTCATCTTTTGTCACCCAGGCTCATAGCAGTTTGCCTTCCAATGCAGCTGCCAAAGCGGCCTATTCCACTGGCTCCTTGTCCACAGTCACTCCTTCCATAGCCTCACCATCATGGACGGAGGAGTCCCCAGAACTATTCAACCACAGTGTCGGGTACATGCTGCTGGAGGATGTGCAGTGTTTTGAAGGCTCCGATGTTGGTTCCCAGGTTGAGGATGGGAGTAACATGAGCCTAGAGAGAGGGGGTGCCCAAGAAGGACAAGAAACTGGCAGTCATGTTCCCCCAGCTGCAGCATAATGCCAGGTTTGCTCTGTAACAAGGAGGGAGGGGATGATGAGGTCACTGATTCTACTTGGGTGCCTGAGAGAAGAGAGGAGGAGGTACAACTCCAATGAGGCAGGATGTCCCCTAGGGGGCAGCTTAAGGGCAGCTACCCTATTGCGTCACTTCGCAGAGCTCGGCAGGCGCAGGGTGCTGCTGACTCCCCTCTGACTTTTAAAAGTTCCTTGGTGTGGGCCTTTTTCGACATGTGTGCAGCAGATCGCACCGTTGCTGTTTGTAACCTATGTCTGAAGCGGATCAAGCATGGCCAGAACAGAAGCCGCTTGGGCACCACATGCTTGACCAGACATATGACGACCTTCCATGCAGTCCATTGGCAACAGCACTTGAAAGACCCACATCAAAGAAAACGGCGGACTTCTCCTTGCTTCTCATCTGGGATCTCCAACCCCACTATACCACCAGTCCTCTCAAAAACCTGCACTGAGAGGAATGAAGGTATAGCAATAGGTGTCCCAAGTACTTGCAGCCAATCTGCTAGCAGTACACCACCATCTGATTTTAGCAGGCAAATCTCCCTACCCCAGTTGCTGAACTGTAAAAAGAAATTCGGTCCCAGCCATCCACATGCTCAGCATCTGAATGCTAGCTTGGCCAATTTGCTAGCACTGCAACTGCTGCCTTTTCAGCTGGTAGACTCTGACCCCTTTCGTGAATTTGTGGAATGTGCTGTAGCTCAGGGGCAGGTTCCAAAACGCCATTTCTTTTCACGGAAGGCCATTCTGGCTCTCTACCAGCATGTGGAAAGCAATGTTTTGGCCTCGTTGAACAGGGCGGTCAGGAGTAAGGTGCATATTACTGCTGACTCATGGTCCAGCAGGCATGGACAAGGACGTTACCTTTCCTTCATGGCGCACTGGGTAACTCTGCTGGCAGCTGGGAAGGATGCAGGACAGGGTTCAGTATTGTTGGAGCTTGTTCCACCACCACGCCTCCAAAATGCTAGTAGTCATTCTCTCACAGCTCTCTCCTCCACCCCCTCCTCCTCTTCTTCCTCTATGGCCTCTTCTGCAGATTTGTCCTCTGAACCAGCGGTGCTCTGTAAGGGTTCAGGCAAAAAGATGCCATGCGGTGCTTGAGTTGGTCTGCTTAGGGGACAGGAGCCACACTGGGGCAGATATTCTGTCAGATCTGCAGGGGCAGGCTCAGAGGTGTTTGATGCCATGCCAGCTTCGGCCAGGAATGGTTGTATGCGACAAGGGCACCAACCTTCTCTCAGCCCTCCGACAGGGACACTTGACCAATGTTCAATGTTTGGCACACGTCTTAAATCTGGTGGTGGTTCTTGAGCAGGTACCCAGGCTTACAGGATCTCCTGAGGCAGGCCAGAAAAGTCTGTGGTAATTTCCACCAGTCATACAATGCCAGTGCTCAGCTGGCTGACAATCAAAGGGAATGCAACCTGCCCACCAACCGCCTCATTTGTGACATGCCCACCAGGTGGAACTTAAAGTTGGCAATGCTGCAGCGGCTGCACACGCAGAGGGCATCAATGAGTACATGTGCGAGTATGGCAACAGGACAGGGTCAGGGGAGCTTGGCTTCTTTTCGCCACGCCAGTGGCTACCGATTAAGGATGCAAGCACTGTCCTGTCACCATTTGAGGAGGCCACAAGGATGGTGAGCAGCGACAATGCATCAGTGACACTGTCCCTCTAGTCTACCTGTTGGAGCACACAGGGCACAGGACACAGGACAGGGCACTTGAGGCAGAACAGCGGGAGGAAGAGGAAGCCCCCCTTTATCCAGATAGCATTCCTGCGGGACTGCTAAACACACACATGTGATCTTTAGTGACCCAGAGGACTCCTCAGAATCGAATGCCTCTGCAAACTTACGCTGCATGGCCTCCCTGATTCTACAAAGCCTGCAAAAGGACCTTAGGATTCGTGGTATCAAGGAGAGCAATCAATACTAGCTGTCTACCCTTCTAGATCCACGTTACAAGGGTAAGGTTGCAGAACTCATCCTGCCTTTTGAGGAGGCCACAAGGATGGTGAGCAGCGACAATGCATCAGTGACACTGTCCCTCTAGTCTACCTGTTGGAGCACACGCTTTATGAAATAATGGACAGGGCACTTGAGGCAGAACAGCGGGAGGAAGAAGAGGACTTCCTTACCTTTCAAGCCCCCCTTTATCCAGATAGCATTTCTGCGGGCCTGCTAAACACACAGGAGGAAGAAGAAGAGGAGGAGGAGGATTGTGTCAGCATGGACTTGGAGAATAACACTCAGCAGCAGTCTTCAAGGAATGGTTTTCAGTCCCCAGAAACCCAAGGAGTTGTACGTGGCTGGGAGGAGGTTGTTACGAATCATATGATCTTTAGTGACCCAGAGGACTCCTCAGAATCGAATGCCTCTGCAAACTTACGCTGCATAGCCTCCCTGATTCTACAAAGCCTGCGAAAGGACCTTAGGATTTGTGGTATCAAGGAGAGCGATCAATACTAGCTGTCTACCCTTCTAGATCCACGTTACAAGGGTAAGGTTGCAGAACTCATCCTGCCATCGCAGAGGGAGCAGAGGATGAAACATCTTCAAGAAGTCTTGAAGAAAGGTTTGTGCAATGCACTTCCAGACCCTGGGATGTTATAATTTCCTGGTGCTGGACAACGTGTTGCTGAGGTTTCGTTCAGTCAGAGGAAGAGCGGTGGAGAAGGTGGTCGGCTGACCGACGCCTTTAAACAATTTTTCAGTCCTCAGTGCCAAGGTCGGATCAGTTCAAGCAACCATCACCAGCACCTGCATTACATGGTGCAAGAATATCTAGGGGCAGAAGCAGACTTGGAGACCTTTCCAACAGAGCATTCACTGGGTTACTGGGTCTTGAAGATGGGGGGAACTTATGCAGTTTTTTTCAATGATTTTCATCTATATTGCCGGGACCCGACAATACATTACAGCCGCAAGCAGTTTTAAATTACTTTTTTCCTTTAGAAATGTCATTTTGCTGTGGTATTGTTCTAAACAAGGGAAAACTGTGCCATTTTACAGGCATACTATAGACACCCCCCCCCCCCCCCCCCCCGGCACTATATTTGAAGGAATATTTCATTTTAATTGTTTCACTTTAAGCATTATTACAATCACTGCTCCCGAAAAACAACCGTTTTTAAAACTTTTTTTTTGCATTGATACATGTCCCCTGTGGCAGGACCTGAGTCCCCAAACACTATTTATGGCAATAACTTGCATATAAGCCTTTAAAATGAGCACTTTTGATTTTTCACGTTTGGGTCCCATAGACTTTAATGGTGTTCCCGTATTTGAACAAAATGTTGCCTGTTCACATGTTCTGCTGCTAACCGAACCGGGGGGGGGGTGTTTGGCTCATCCCTACTCATAGGGTAGGTTAGGGTGTTTGCGGGCCTCACTAAGGATACAATCACGGCCTCTTCAGTTAAGGAACCTCACAAGGAAAGGTTGTAGCAGAGCCCCTGTTGTGTAGTGGCCCGTGGGCATCCTATGGGCTCTTTCCACCACAAATGTCAGGGAGACCTCCGTCAGGTTTAGCAGGGTCTTGAAGAAAGCCTCTGCGAATTCAGCCAGGTGATCACCCTCTGCCCCTTCTGGCAAGCCCAACACCCTAACATTATTTCTTCTCATGCGGTTCTCTGCATCGTCAGATTTAGATACCAGCATCTGCACTGTGCTTTGAAGAGATTATAGAGAGTCAGCATGCCGTGTGGTAATATTCTCATTTGCTGAGATTCTGCTCTCTGTCTCAGATATCGGCCTCCTAAACTTGTCCAGGTCTGCGCAGGTGAGATTACATTCAGCCGTCAGATAGTCAATACAGACCATTAAAGAGGCTTTGCTCTGTTCTATGGCCAACAATATAGCAGCAGTGTCCCTTGCCTGGCCAGAAGCAGTCTGAGACTGTGAAGCAGCAAGGTCCACCAACATCTTCATGTCTGCTAGCAGCCCATGGAGGTTATCCAAGATGGCGTCGGAGCACGAGGCTGACTGAGGAGGTGGCTTCTTCCCCGCTGATAACGCTGCACTGTGACACTTAGATGGCATGCTGGATTGCCCCTGAGAAGTTGTGGATGCTTCCTAGTGGGATGGAGCAAGGAAACAACCCGCGAAAGGTAGGATAAAAGGCCAAAATATTACTGAGACCCGGTAGCTCTTCAGGTACATGTCCTCCCCGCTCTACATCCGGCCACACCCCTTTCGCCACTGCATAACCTTAATGTGCTTATTCTTGAGCCACTCCTTTATTGTCTTAGCGGAATGTTTTGGACATTGTCATGCTGTAAGACCCATCCACGACACATCTTTAGTGTGCTGGCTGAGGGAAGAAGGTCCTCATCCAATATTTTACAATACATGGCCCCGTCCTGTGCTTGACTGTAGGGATGTTCTTAGGGTCATAGTCAGCATTTTTCTTCCTCCACAGGGCTGCCATCAGGGGGGTACAAGCAGTACTCCTGTAAGGGGCCCCAGCGTCCCAAGAGGCCCACCTGACCCCCCCCCCCCCCGGGGCCTGCTACAGAGAGGGAGAAGGGAGCATACAAATTCTGTTGCTGATATCATAACATCCAGCACAGACAGGGATGGGCGAGCAAGCCAGCTGGATGTCCACTGTGCAGTAAGGATGACAGACTTCACCTGTCATATGAGAGCTGTGATGTCGGGTATGGGTGGGACTACTACTCATACCCATCCCCTTTGTCAAGCAACCAGTGTATAGGGGAAGAGGCATTCGTACATTGCTGGCTGGGGAAAAGGTATCAAGGCATATTTTTTTCAGCTTTCAGTTTCTGCTGTAGTTGAAAGTGAGGGTAGAGCAGCTCTCCCACGGCTCCTTCAACAGCCTCCCTGCTCTGCACCACAATCCCTATCTCCTATCTGGTCAGGGAGTTCAGAAAAATTATTTTACAAAGGTAATCATGTGGAGGATGGTGGAGCTTTGGGGAATGGGAAAATGAGGGCAGAGGAGAGGTGTGTGTATTGCAGAGGTTGTAGCAGTGGAGGAGAGGTGCAGTTTTGGAATGTACATGGATGAATGGACTCTGTACCTAGTGTTCTTTTGAACCTTGTACATAACATACACCAGAACTGACCTTCCTGTACACAATGCACACCAGAACCCACCTTCCTGTACACAACACACACCAGAATCCACCTTCCTGTACATAACGCACACCAGAACCCACCTTCCTGTGCACAACGCACACCAGAACCCACCTTCCTTCCTGTACACAACGCACACCAGAACCCACCTTCCTGTACACAACGCACACCAGAACCCACCTTCCTGTACACAACGCACACCAGAACCCACCATCCAGTACACAACGCACGCCAGAACCCACCTTTCTGTACACAACGCACGCCAGAACCCACCTTCCTGTACACAACGCACACCAGAACCCTCCTTCCTGTACTGCTATGCTATATGCTAAATGCTAAACTATAGGCAGGACTAATGGGCCCCATGCCATCCAATAGGCAAGGCTCTGACAGGTCCCCTTTGTAATGCATGCTTCCCTATAGTCAAGACACACATCCTCTATAATTCATGCCCCCTCCCCACTGTAATGCATATTATGCTATAGGCAGTACTGTAATGGGTCCCCTTTGTAATGCATGCTAGGCTATAGGCAAGACTTTGAGGGGGTCCCTTTGCAATGCATGCTAGGCTATAGGCAAGACTTTGAGGGGGTCACTTTGCAATGCATGCTACACTATAGGCAAGACTTTGAGGGGGTTCCTTATATATTCTAAGCATCATCCATCCCTCTCCACAATGTATCCATATCCACGTCCAGCATCTTCCATCCATCCATCTATCCCTCCAGTATCCACATCCACTCCCAGCATCTTCCATCCATCCCTCCAGTATCCACATCCACGCCCAGCATAATCCATCTATCCCTTCAGTATACACATCCAGGCCCAGCATAATCTATCCATCCCTCCAGTATCCACATCCACGCCCAGCATCACCCATCTATTCATTCATTCATCCATCCATCCATCCCTCCAGTATCCACATCCACGTCCAGCACCATCCATCTATCCATTCCTCCAGTCTCCACAATGTGGGCGGATTCGGTGGGATAGCCAGTGGGCAGGCCCTGGGGAATGTTGGTTTTCAGGCCCCCGGGGGCCCAGGCCTAAAGTTTTGTAAGGGGCCCCAAAATTTCTGATGGCTGCCCTGTTCCTCCAAACACGGCGAGTCGAGGTAATGCCAAAGGGCTCAATTTTGGTCTCATCTGACCACAGCACTTTCTCCCAATCTGAATCATTTAGTTCATTGGCAAACTTCAGACGGGCCTGTACATGTGCCTTCATGAGGTAGGGGACCTTGCGAGCGCTGCAGGATTTCAATCCATGGGGGCGTATTGTGTTACCAATGGTTTGTTTGGTGACTGTGGTCCTAACTGCCTTGAGATCATTCACAAGCTCCTCCCATGTAGCTCTGGGTTGATCCCTCACTTTTCTCATGATCATCCTTATCTCATAAGGCAAAATCTTGCATGGAGCTCCAGACCAAGGAAAATCGATGGTTAATCGATTCTGTGGACAGGTGTCTTTTTTACACATAACCACTTGTCGTTTGGAGCACCTTCTTAAATTGAAAGGACTAATCTGTGTACCACATAAACACATACTATAAGCCAGTCTGTGAAATTATTGTATTGGTAGAGGATCAAATACTTATTTTACTCACTAAACTGCAACTCAATTTATAACATTTGCATCATGTGTTTTTTTCTGGATTTTGGTTGATATTCTGTCCCTATGATTTAAAATACATATATGATCAAAATTATAGACCCTTCATTTCTTTGTAAGTGGGCAAACTTACAAAATCTGCAGGGGATCAAATAATTATTTTCCCCACTGTAAGTTAGAATTTTCTATAAATAGAATGCCTCTTTTAGTGCCATACGGAAAACAATAAGAATGATTCACAAGCAGTTCAGTGTGGACATTTCATAGCATTTATCTTTCTTTCAATTAATATATGGAAATGTGGGGTTACTAGCCTGGCTCTGTAAGCAAGTCACATCTATTCCCCTGACATTCTGTAACACTGTCACCACTGCTTTGGCTTAATGATATTTTTCCGGATCTAAATGTGTGCTTTGCTCAGAGCATCCTAATAGTCTAATTAGTAAATTACACACCAGCCACCCAGACACATCACATCACTTACACCGCCAAATGCTTAATACACTAATGTGTAAGTGACACTCCTTTACCTTTTCTTCTATTTCTTTAAGCTGTCGTTTTTGAAGTTCTATCCTATCTTCAAGTTCACGGATTCTCTGGAAATGTAAAGAAACAACACACATTATTATCACTGTCACTGTCTTTTTAACAAACAGTAACAAAGGCATTCATCTGGTACTTTCTGACATTTATATTTACAGAAACAGCTTGTTTTTTTTTTATCAGACTCAGACATTAAGGGCTGTTTAGATTGTGTGCTTTTCTGTAGTTAGGCAGGCGCATTGTCATGTGTCAATGTGCATTGCCTTTGTACAGAGACATGTTTTTTGAATGTACAATTTGGGATGGATAGGGTTAACGGCCAATGACCAAGGCTTGTCATATGCGTTTTGATGCATTATCATTGGCTTCTATGGACTACCCAATACATTAAAATGCATTAAAAAACAGGTAAGTTGTATTCTTCAAAACGCACTCCAGTGCTGAGATGGAGACAGACACTATCTTCAGGCCAGTGTTTTTTGCTCATCAGAAAATGTGCATTAAATGCACCAGTGTAAATGGGCCCTTATTGGTTATAAATAAATCTGGGTTTCAGTGAGGAAATAGGCCAGAAAATCTCCCAGGTTTTCTTTTTTTTTTGGCTGTCTGTGTTCCCTGTTGTTGAGATGTGACCTCACTTCTTATTCTGGACAATAAACAGGAAGTGAAAGTAAACTATTCCCCCCAAACCACCATGAAAACATACAAAAAATAAAAACAATGTGAAAGTTGAATAAAACTTGTTGTGTGCCCGCAAAATGTATTGCATAGCAACAGACAAGAGGTAGGTCCCAACAGTCCTCGTTAACTCTTGCTGTACATTGGTACTGGTATTTGCTGGTATTTTTTCCCACAAACGGTGTCACCCTTCTTCTGCCAAGCTAGGTCTTACAATGAGGACTACGTTCACCATTCAGGAACCCTACCAGACATATCTTACATTAAGGAGAATGTTCACCATTCAGGAACCCCACCAGCCAGGTTTTACACTGAGAGCATGTTAATTCTAACAAAACGCGTCAGATGGAGTCCATGTCCGTGAGGTACAACGCACGGCAATCCTGTATACTGGTCAATCGACTTCTGGAATATCTTGGATCTATTAATGCTTGTTTTTACCGGATTTCTGTAAGTGTTTAGCACCGATTTCTTTTAATAAACTGTTAAGCAGTTTTACACTATGTGGCTGTTTTATCTTTCCTTCATGGGCCCTACTATAGAGTCAACTTTACCATCAGCCATGACAGAAACACCACCTGCAATATAATAGAGGAAGCTGATTGGATCTTCTATACTTGCATATCACGCCTGTCTAGACTCTTAAAATTTGGAGTCTAGACCTCTGGTAAGGAGGCATTTTATATCAATATCGGTGGAGGTGCACTTGGGTGATCAAAACACACATCAGTTATAATCATTGTTACTGGATGTTCATCAAGGAATTCATCTGCACTATTTAGAACAGTACCAGTTGTTCACACTTTATGGACACTTGTTTATTCAATATCTATGTTTAGTGCTGCAACATTTTTTATTGTTTCATCCAGGAACCCCATCCGCAGGGTCTTACAATAAAGAGTTTGTTCACCATTAAGGAAACCCACCAGCCAAGTTTTGCACTGAGGAGTATGTTCATCATTCAGGAACCTCACCAGTATAGTCTTACACTAAAAAGTATGTTCACCATTAAGCAACCCCACCAGCCAGGTTTTACATTGAGGAGCATGTTCACCATTCAGGAAACCCACCAGACACGTCTTACAATGCAGACTATGTTTACCACCCAGGAACCCCTTCAGCCAAGTCTTTCAATAAGGAGTATATTCACAATCCAGGAACCCCACCAGTAGGATCTTACAGTAAGGAGTGCGTTCACTATTCAGAAGCCCCTCCAACCTGGTCTTACATTGAGGAGTATGTTTACAATCCAGGAGCCCCACCAGTAGGGTCTTACACTAATAAGTATGTTCACTACCCAGGAGCCCCACCAACCAGGTCTAACATTGAGTAAGTATGTTCCCTATCCAGGAACCCCACAAGCCAGGTCTAACACTGAGGAGTATGTTACCATCCAGAAACCACACCAGTAAGGTCTTACATTAGGGAGTATGTGCACTATCCAGGAATGCCACCAACCAGGTCTTACATCGAGGAGTATGATCACCTTCCACAAACAACACCAGCAGGGTCTTACACTAAGGAGTGTGTTCACCATCCAAGAACCCAGCCAGTCAGGACTTATATTGCTGTACAACCTATTTAGATTAAGGATATAGGAAATTATGAAACAATGTATATGAATATAAAATGTTTTATTCAGGCAGCAGATGACAGTCTCTCTCTCTATCTTTTTCTTTCCTTATAAAATCTTTCTACATCTCTTTCTTTTCTCACTCTCTCCGTTTTGTTCTTTGTTTCTCTCTCTTCTCTTTCTCCCCTCTCTATTTCCATATTTGTTTTGCTCTCTAGCTTTATTTCATTTTTTTTCTCTCTCTCTATTTATATGGGAAACCCTTGAAGTAAGGCCCTATTCTTGTTGCATGGGGTCACCCAGCAGGAGACAAACAGGAATCAAGGCTGTCATGAACAATTAGATAAGCAGTCTGGTGGAGGGTTACTAGGCTAATTTGTGTTAGGGAGAGTGACTAGTATGCATTTTACTAAAAAATGCACTTATCCTCTAAGGCAGTGGTCTCCAAACTGTGGCCCAAGGGCCAGTTGCGGCTCTTTGCTTGCCTTTATGCGGTCCTTGGGCCACTATGTCCCTCATTGATTTTAGGCATTATTTCCTCCTACTGACACCAATGATGAAGCACCATTCTTTCCACTGACACTAGCAGCGGGGCATAATTCCTCTCATTGATGACAACAGTGGGGTCCTATTCCTTCCACTGGTACCAGTGATGGGCCATATTTCCTTTCACTGATATAAATGTTGGAACACTATTCCTGCCACTGACACCAATGATGGGCCACTATTCCTTCCACTGACGCCAAAGATGGGGCCCTATTCCTGCCACTGAAACCAATGATGGGACACTATTCCTGCCATTGACACCAATAATGGGGCACAATTCCTTCCACTCACACTAATGAAGGGGCATTATTCCTGCTACCGACACCAATGATGGGACACGATTCCTTCCATTCACACCAATGAAGGGCACTATTCTTTCCACTGACGCCAATGACACTATACTTCCTCTTTAAACACCTACAATTCTACATTGGACTGGGCAAACATTTTCATTTTATCCCAAGAATTCTAAATGTCTGAACTCCCATCCTACACAATTGTTCCAAATTAGCAGCTAACCACATAGTAAAGTCAAGATCAGGATGACATTCCAGAGGCCAGTGTCTTTAAAGGCAAGTTACCAATAGCAGCTCTGATATTGCTATCCTTGACTTCAGTTTTTTTTATGAGCCATCATGTGATGGATATTTAGTGAAAATGGTGATCCTCCTCCTGATAGGTTTCTCTCCCGTGTCTGGTGGATTACAGATATTACGTGGCAGGGTAATTCTATTTCAAAGCTGAAAAGAGTAAATCCTAATCCAATAACAGCACTAAGCTATGACAGACACTCAGCGTGATATTCCTTCTCTTCCATAGAACACCACGGCTTCTTTCATTTCAGTGACTTGGAACACAACTTCAACCTTACAGCAACAACACAATCACTACAGAGTATGGATGTCAAAGAAACATTATTTTAAATTGAATTCCTAGTAAAACATGTTTCCTCTAATGCCCCGTACACACGATCGGAAATTCCACCAGCAAAAGTCCGATGTGAGCTTTTGGTCGGAAATTCCGACCATGTGTATGCGCCATCGGACTTTTGCTGGCGGAATTTCCGCCAGCAAAAGATCGAGAGCAGATTCTCTATTTTTCCGACGGAAAAAGTTCATATCGGAAATTCCAATTGTCTGTAGCAATTCCGACGCACAAAATTCCTACGCATGCTCGGAAACAATTTGACGCATGCTCGGAAGCACTGAACTTCATTTTCTCGAATCGTTGTAGTGTTGTACGTCACCGCGCTCTTGACGGTCGAAAGTTCAAAAAACTTTTGTGTAACCGTGTGTATGCAAGGCAAACTTGAGCGGAATGCCATCAGAAAAACCATCCAAGGTTTTTCTGACGGAAATTCCGATCGTGTGTACGCGTCATTAGTTTAGGTAGTTTGGGGCAAAGGTAAATGCTCAAATGTGTTTATATAATGATCTTTCATTTGCATGTGACAATGCAACTGAATTATTAAAGTGAACCTGTCATCAATCAAGACAAAGCACTAGAATAAATATAAAATACATATGCAGAGGTCAACTTCAGTAAAATCTGCAAGTCAAAATGATCAGTAGATCCAGAGATAATCGACAGCTGAAGTTATATGCAAATCCCCAGTTTTGCCCTATTGGTCCTTAACCACTTCAATACGGGGCACTTATACACCTTCCTGCCCAGACCAATTTTCAGCTTTCAGTGCTGTCGCAGTTTGAATGACAATTGCGCGGTCATGCTGCACTGTACCCAAACTAAATTTTTATCATTTTGTTACCACAAATAGAGCATTCTTTTGGTGGTATTTGATCTCCTCTGCGGTTTTTATTTTTTACTAAACAAATAAAAAAAGACCGAAAATTTTGAAAAAAAATACAAGTTTTGCTTTTGTTTCTGTTAAAAATTTTTGTAAATAAGTAAGTTTTCTCTTTCACTGACGGGCACTGATAAGGCAGCACTGACAGGCACTGATAAGGCGGCACCGATGAGGTGGCACCAATGAGCGGGCACTGACGATGGGCACTGATATGCGGCACTGATGGGCAATGGTAGGCAGCACTGATGGGTGGCACTGATATGCAACAGTGATGGGCATTGATAGGTGGCACTGATGGGCACTCATGGATGGCACTGGGTGGCACTGATAGGCAACACTGATGGGCACTGAAAGGCTGCAAAGATGGGTTCTTATGGGTGGCATTGATAGGTGGCACTGATAGGCGGCACTGCTGGGTACTGATGGGCACTGATAGGTGGCACTGATATGAGGCACTGATAGGCATCCCTGGTGGCAGCGGCAGTGGTAGGCATTGGAGTGGGCACTGATTAGCTGCTGCCTGGGCACAGATTGGCAGCTGCCTGGGCACCGATTGTTATTTCCCTGGGGGTCTAAGGGGCATACCTGGTGGTCCAGTGTGGATGGCCATCCTGGTGGTCCTGGGCGGCTTCCCTGGTTGTCCTGGGTGGGATCCGAGGGGGGCTGTACTGATAAACAATCAGAACAGCCCCCCCGTCAGGAGAGCAGCCGATCGGCTCTCCTCTACTCACGTCTGTCAGACGCGAGTGAGGAAAAGCCGATGACCGGTTCTTCCCATTTACATCATGATCAGCCGTGATTGGACATGGCTGAGCATGTGATAAAGAGTCTCCGTCAGAGACTCTTTACCTAGATCGGAGTTGCGGTGTGTCAGACTAACACACCGCAACACCGATCGCCGCGATGTGCGCCCCCGGGGGCGCGCAGCGGCTCAATACCCTGATCACGTCATATGACGTTCGGTCAGGATATTGAAACCACTTTGCCACTATTTTGCTATATGGCGGGCGGCAAGTGGTTAAAGTTGATGTAAACCCTCACATATACCCAGTGAAGTGAACAGCCTCAGATGACACACAGAGATTACACAAATCCTCCTACATAAGTTTTTCATGCATATCTGCTGTCTTCAGCTTTATATACTTTATATAGCTTTATATATAGTGCAGATCGTGTTAGAATTTTTACTTCCTTATTCTGCACTGTGAGAGAAGTCTTGGATTACACTGGGAGACAGCTGATTGGAGGAAAGGCACACACCCCCCCTCCACATAGGCAGAGACATTCAGAGCTATCCTGTGAGCAAAGCAGCTTTCTGCTAATCTATTTATAGCACCCTCCCTGACACAAAATTCAGGCTGGTTTTATCATGTCAGAGAACTTGTCAGAATTTATCATGCTGATAACAGAAGAAGGGAACAGGAGAAAGCCATGGGACATAGTGCTTTGAAGAGATACAAGAAAACTGCAGATATATGTGCCCAGCTCAAATTTCATGAATCAGGTTTACAGTCACTTTAAGGTTAAGTTTAGATGTCTGGTTGGGGAGCGTTGAAAATGTGTGGTTGAGCCACGTATTTAGTGCCCCCCAACCGCCCCTCCTTGAACTGCAATGGCAGGGAACAGTGGTGTTCACATGCTGTGGTTGCAATACTTTGTTTAGTTACTGCAGTAAAAACTATCCAAATTAACACCATCAGCAGGTGGCAAGCCTCCTGAACGTGACCCATTCAAGTGAATGAGGAAGAGTCGTAAATGCCCTGCAATCGCATGTCATTCACATGGTTGCATCGCATTTGTTTCGGCAAAAATGGGGTTAAAACATGTGTGATTATCACCTGTCAATTATTATCCTTATCACCTGTCAATCACCTCTAAAAAGTAATACAAAAGTGAATCACTTTTCAGTGGAGCGGCGGGTTTAGATGCACTTCTAAATCTAGCCTAACAGTGATGATCTCAGCCAATCATAGGCGGCAGAGGCATTCCCTGTCCCTCAGTCATATGTATACAGCCGTGGCCAAAAGTTTTGAGAATGACACAAATATTAATTTTCACAAAGTCTGCTGCCTCAGTTTTTATGATGGCAGTTTGCATATCCTCCAGAATGTTATGAAGAGTGATCAGTTGAATTGCAATTAATTGCAAAGTCTCTCTTTGCCATGAAAATGAACTTAATCCCATAAAAAATGGGGGGACTTCCCCATGGCTTTCCCCGTGATGTCAGAAGGGAGCGTAACCGGGTGACCCCGCCCTCCCTCTGACACCACGGGGAAAGCCACAGGGAAGTCCCCGTGCGTCAGAGGGGTCACCAGGTGGCCCCGCCCTCAGTTATATAAGAACTGTCAGAAGAACAGAAGCGTCACACAGCAGGAACCTCCCATGGACGCAGATCGTCCGAAGAATGAAGCGGGAAGAAGAAGCCGGAGGAAGATGCGGACGAGAAGACCGAAGGAAGAAGCAGAGAATCGGAGGAAGAAGAGGAAGAAGCAGAGGAAGAAGCGGGGGAAGAACAAGATGGAGGAAGAAAACCAAATGAAGACCAGAAAAAGATGGAAGAAGAAGCGGAGAAAGAAGACATTAATAAAGGAATTGTCAAAAATTGTGGACTCACTCACTCACAATTGTCAATTGTGGACTCACTCACAATTTTGCCTAAGAACACAGCCATGAATAAAGAATGGTACAAAAACATCATCCGAGAGAAACTTCTTTCAACCATCCAAGAACAGTTTGGTGACGAACAATGCCTTTTCTAGCATGATGGAGCACCTTGCCATAAGGCAAAAGTGATAACCAAGTGGCTTGGGGAACAAAACATCCAAATTTTGGGTCTATGGCCAGGAAACTCCCCAGACCTTAATCTCATTGAGAACTTGTGGTCAATCCTCAAGAGGCGGGTGAACAAAAAACCCACAAATTCTGACAAACTCCAAGCACTGATTATACAAGAATGGGCTGCCATCAGTCAGGATGTGGCCCAGAAGTTGATTGAAAGCATGCCAGGGCGAAATTGCAGAGGTCTTGAAAAAGTTGTTTGGGGCACCCAGAAACAACAGTACGGCGCTCTTGCGCCTTTAAACAGACTAGACTCTACATATGACTCACTTGTAAAGAAGAAGAGTGGGACCTCTCATAGTGTAGTAGATTTAAATTTGTTTGAATACGGAGTAAAAATTGCACTTACACTGATAAGAACAGGTTTGGCATTTAAAATAAATGTGGAAATGCAGCTTTGTGTGCCACCTGCAATCCAACTGGCAGAAGTAACGTGTCCCGGATGTCCCATCCAATGCATTTTGTCAATGTCTGGCGTCATCAGGAGTCCATCAGGGACACTTGACTTCAGAGCCTTATAAAAAAAGCCTGCCATTTAAGGATAAATATAGAGTGCTGTTTGACTTCCTGTAATAGGGGTTATGATGTTCTGGTGATTGAGCTGCATATCTATATTTCAGTGGAGAAAAAAAAGCACAATCACCCATTTGGTGTCAAACCATCACTTGTTTGGAATTATAATTGGACTTTTTTCACATTTAATTTGTATATGACATTCTTATGGATATTGTTCATGGCTATGTATGCAGAGTTGTGAGAGAATCGCACATTCACATTTTTTGTTAAAAAGGAAAAACACATTTTTTTTTTGGTGGCACATATATATATCTTTGTGTATATTATACATTTCTGCATGATGTAAGTGGAAACACTATTATGGGGAATTTAGAGTGTGGTTATTAATTTATTTCAACATTTTTATATTTAGACTATTAAGTCCCATAACAAGCAGCTCTCAACATAACACACAATATACAACACTTTAATTTAAAGCAATTTTTGATTTTCACAAAAATAATGAATTCTCTTTGCACAAAGCCCTTAATTGTCCTATTTGCACACAGGTGTAGGACTTTATAGACCTGTTATTTAATCTAATGGCTACACTTGTGACTACATTTATTGGGCTACCAGGACTGCCTTGCAGCAGCCAAACTAAATGAATTACACTGACGAAAAAACAAGGGCAAACCAGCTAAGCTGATTACAATGTCTGCATACCATATGTATACAGGTGTACGCTGTGTCTACAAAACCTATAGATAGGAGCAGGCTGCATCTGAGCACACGGTAAGAAACACGGAAATATCCTTTATTCTAAACATTGAGCAGATTGTTTTGAAGTTCTGATGTTAGAAAATATAAAGATAATTGTAGAGCTATAAAGTAACAAACATGTCTGCTATTTAAGATATACAGGGAAATAAGGAATAGTGGGTGCAGTCAAGTTCTGATGCAGGAAACAAGGTTGACCATCATTTTGAAACGTTCCAGCTGTGTAGCCTCCCTACAGTGCCTTGCAAAAGTATTCACCCCCCACCCCCCCCTTGGCATTTTTCGTGTTTTGTTGCCTCACAATCTGGAATTAACATGGATTGTTTGAGGATTTGCATCATTTAATTTACAGAACATGCCCACAACTTTGAAGATTTATTTTTTTTTATTGTGAAGCAAACAACAAATAGGACAAAATAACAGAAAAAGTCAATGTGCATAACTATTCACTCCCCTTAAGTCAATACTTTGTAGAGCCACCTTTTGCGGCTATCACAGCTCCAAGTCGCTTTGGATAAGTCTCTATGAGCTTGCCACATCTTACCACTTGGATTTTTGCCCATTCCTCCTTGAAAAACTGCTCCAGCTCCTTCAAGTTGGATGGTTTGCACTTGTGAACAGCAATCTTTAAGTCTGACCACAGATTTTCTATTGGATTGATGTCTGGGCTTTGACTAGGCCATTCCAACACATTTACATGTTTCCCCTTAAACCACTCGAGTGTTGGTTTAGCAGTGTGTTTGGGGTCATTGTCCTGCTGGAAGGCGAACCTCCATCCTAGCCTCAAATCACACACAGAGTGGTACAAGTTTTGCTCAGGAATACCCCTGTATTTAGCACCACCCATCTTTCCCTCAACTCTGACCAGTTTCCCAGTCCCGACTGCTGAAAAACATCCCACAGCATGATGCTTCCACCACCATATTTCACTGTGGGGATGGTGTTCTTTGGGTGATGTGATGTGTTGGGTTTGCGCCAGACAGAGTTTTCTTTGATGGCGAAAAGTTACATGTTAGTCTTATCAGATCAGAGCACCTTCTTCCATACATTTTGGGAGTCTCCCACATGCTTTTTGGCAAACTCAAAACATGCCACTTTGTTTTTTGCTGAAAGTAATGGCTTTCTTCTGGCCACTCTGCCATAAAGCCCAACTCTATGGAGTGTATGGCTTATTGTCGTCCTATGTACAGATACTCCAGTCTCTGCTGTGGAACTCTGCAGCTCCTCCAGGGTTACCTTAGGTCTCTGTGCTACCTCTTGGATTAATGCCCCTCTTGCCCGGTCCATGAGTTTTGGTGTGCAGCCGTCTCTTGGCAGGTTTGCTATTGTGCCATGTTCTTTCCATTTGGTTATGATAGATTTGATGGTGCTTCTAGGGATCATCAAAGATTTGGATTTTTTTAATAACCTAACCTTGACTTGTACTTCTCAACAATGTTGTCCCTTACTTGTTTGGAGAGTTCCTTGGTCTTCATGGCAGTGTTTGGTTAGTGGTGCCTCTTGCTTAGGTGTTGCAGCCTCTGGGGCCTTTCAAAAAGGTGTGTATATGTAATGACAGATCATGTGACACTTAGATTGCACACAGGTGGACATCATTTCACTAATTATGTGACTTCTGAAGGTAATTGGTTGCACCAGAGCTTTTTATGGGCTTCATAACAAAGGGGTGCATACATATGCACATGCCAATTATCAGTTTTGAAAAATAGTTTTATGTATATATTTTTATAATTTTACTTCACCAACTTAGACTATTATGTTCTGATCCATCACTTATAATTTAGATTAAAAAAACATTGAACTAAAGGCTGTAATGTAAAAAAATAGGTAAAAAGACAAGGGGGGTGAATACTTTTGCAAGGCACTGTATACCATCAAGTGGAATCAGGTTTCTAAAAGTGGTTTATGTTCTATAGTATTGTGTGCTGTATTTAATGTGACTGAAGATACTTTTAATAATTACCAGTATCTGCAATGTCCAGGAAAAGAGGACTATCATGAGTCCACATCACCATGCAGATTTCTACTATAGAGTAGGACGTTTAAATATCAGTTATCAAAATTGTTTTATTTTCCACTGCTGGTTGCTCTGCAATGTTAGCGCACATTAAAGAAAGTAAATGTTATATTTGCATTGGGTAAATCTCCTTTTACAGATCTGTAAATCTACTTTATAGGGCAGATGTGCACATTTTTTCTTTAGATTTGATCCTTTATCTCCAGCTACAACTGGTCACATTTGTGTGGTAGAGGCTTGAACATCTTTTTTTGAGAGGGGGGGTTAAAGATGGGTGGACTTCTAGGGACATATGCATTTGCAATTTTTTTTGTTTTTTTGTTACAGCCTTTCAAAGCCTTTCTCAGCATGTGCATATTTTCACCAGTAGGGGGCATGTTGCAATAAACCTAACAAATCGCTCAAAAAAAAGTTGTAACAATAAGAGACTGCATACAGTCATCCATATTTTTATAGCACAGTCCCTGTTTTCCAACTTTGTAAAAGGTCAAAGTACGTAGATTTTGCTGTGATCGCCACCAAACATCTCACCATTGAGCATTGAGGACCAAGTGTGAGAAGTCTTAGGTGTTATTTAGGTCTGGTCCTCTTTTTTGACTAAGTCCTGGTTCATATTGAATGTGGCTTTGAAATTGTGCGAATTCTCTTGAAATCGCACAATTTCAAGGCCGCGTGTCAGTGTGACTTCAGGTGTGACCTGCCTGACATCTGTGCGACTTCATGCACAGATGTCTATGCAAGTCGCACCTGAAGTCGCCAAAAGTAGTGCAGGTACTAGTTTTTAAAATCGGTGCGGCACCACAAAGTCGGCGTCAAACTAATTTGAACAATTCCATTGCTGGCAATAGGGTGCGACCTGTCATGTGATTTGACCTTTCAAATCGCTTGACAAGTTGCACCGATGTGAATGGGGGCTAAGTATCAGTCTGGAGGGCTAAAGAAACCTCTTCTTAAGGGTTGCTTATAAGTATTCATTTATACAGGTATGTCACAATATGACATGCTCTTATAGCAGAGGACAACCTCAGCAGATATTCCGGTAGAGTGCTGTGTGGCTTAAGCATGTATTGGCATGTGTGTCTGACTAAATCATCAGGTTTTTCTTTTAACGACATCAGTGTTGCTCCACTTATGTTGAGAAAAAAAACATCCTCTCTGGGTGAGGCAATGTACATTTGCAAGGATTTTAACAAATATTATTGCAGATTCTGACTGTTCTGCTATGAAGAAAAAAATGTTTGCCCTTTGGATACTGATTCTGAATGGGAGTGACTAATGGGAGTGACTAATTCATTTTAATCAGCTGGTGCACTTCTGGGGTTCTGAAAGTTGCAGTGTCTAAATCCCTTTATTAGTGATTAACCCATAGGGAACATCCGACCAAAGTTGAAATTTTTGTTGCAAAGGATGCCTAAAAACAGTGTAGAGTTCTTTATCCGAGAAGGAAATTACTTTTTTGGAGGCGTTCTGTACACCAGCTGTGTACACAATGACCCCAGACTGCCATATTGTACTGAATTGTATAGAAAATTACAGTAGCTGCAGTTTAAAAAGGAAAAGTATCTTTTTTACAAATATTAAGGCTGGGCTCAAATATATGTGAATTGGATGCATTTTTACCCGCATCTTATTTGCGTAACATGTGAATGTGACTGGCTCTCAATGGAGTCGGTTCACACGTGTCCGGGGCGGCCGTGGTGCGGTTTTGACAAGGGTCCTGTGTGTTTTGGGTCTGGTTCAGGTGCGAATTCAGGCCAAAATTTGCACCTAAATTGGCAAACAGAAACAATCTGGACTGCAAACTGCAGCCTGACATGTGTGAACCAAACCTTACTTACAGAATGGCTTGTGTTGTAATTGTATATGCTATATTGATTTGTTTGTATTTTTTCCCCACAACAGTGGTGTTACCCTTTAATGTGTGATATGTATGATTTAAGCTTCATCTTTTTGTGGGCAATACATCAGTGAAGCTGTCTCCATTGTCCTAACTTTGACCAAAAATAATCATATTTGCTATGATGTCTTGGTGGATTGGAGGGGATAATTTAGCATCCTGATCCCCAGTTTTAAGATGTTGGAGTGTGTTACCCATTGGCGTTCAGGTTATTCAATGTGGTGCACTTACAGGGAAACTATAATGGTATGGCATCAATTTTGTTTTAATTTATTGTCAAAGTTTACACATTTTAAAACATTATTACAATGTTTGTTCTGCTAATAACATTTAATACATGACAAAGGATTCTTAAAGTACTATGGGCCATCTAAAGAGACAGCACAATAATAGTTATTTCCTTTCAGACAGGTTGTCTCTCATTGAAAGTGTGTGTGTAAATTTCTGCTTGAGCTGCTGAACTCTGTACACAATAGGCTGTAATAAGTAACAAGGAACCTAGATTTCCACAGGTTGCCTCCATGGAGCATACACATACTATATTACCAAAAGTATTGGTAATAACTGGTCCAAATCATTTGGTGGAGGGGGGATTATGGTGTGAAGTTGTTTTTCAGGGGTTGGGCTTGGCCCCTTAGTTCCAGTGAAGGGAACTCTTAAGGTGTCAGCATACCAAGACATTTTGGACAATTTCATGCTCCCAACTTTGTGGGAACAGTTTGGGGATGGCCCCTTCCTGTTCCAACATGACTGCGCACCAGTGCACAAAGCAAGGTCCATAAAGACATGGGTGGGCGAGTTTGTGGTGGAGGAACTTGACTGGCCTGCAGAGAGTCCTGATCTCAACTCAAAAGGACACCTTTGGGATGAATTAGTGCGGAGACTTGGAGCCAGGCCTTCTCATCCACATCAGTGCTTGACCTCACAAATGCACTTCTGAAAGAATGGTCAAACATTCCCATAGATACACTCCTACACCTTGTGGACAGCCTTGCCAGAAGAAGTGAAGCTGTTATATCTGCAAAAGGTGAGCCATCTCAATATTGAACCCTAAGGACTAAGACGGGATGCCATTAAAGTTCATGTGCGTGGCGTCTTAACACTTTTGGTAATATAGTGTACTATGAGTTAGCATTGTTTTTATCTGATTAAAAAAAAAAAATACTGTACAGTATATATATTTTTAAGTCATAATATACACTAGAAAGAAACCCTATACATTTTCTTTAAATACCACCCACACTCCAAGCCAAGGCCTACCTTTTACCATTAAGCCATATCCCCAGTGTTTGCACTGTTTCTAATACTATGGACATGGGAATTCAGTGTGGTAAATCTTACATGTGCATCACTCCAGAGGTGACTAAAGGACAGAAGGCAATATATGAAATGTGTCTCATGCTGCTCCTAGAGGATGCCTCCCAGTGATATTTGCACTTTTATTCATGGTAGTACCAAAAGTAACAAAAGGGTGAATTTACAAAAGTGTAGCCTAACATGAACCATGTTGAAGAATTTATTTCTGTACCTGTTGTGCCTGTTGTAAGAGCTCCATGCGTTCATGAAGGATTTGGCTGTCAAACTCGCGGCTCTGCCGCAGTATTTGCCTTCTCAGCTTTTCTACTGCCAACCTCAAGTCTTCTCTTTGCACCTCATTCAAACATTCGCTGACTCTCTTCCCAGGTTCGTGTTGTAAAGCATTATACAGAGTGGCCTCTAGATCCTGGATTTTCTAGCACAAGTCACAGCGGTCACCAGCAGTTGTGTGTTCAAGAAAAGAATATAAAAAAAGGAACAATAAGAATACAGATATAGACAGAAAACTAAATAAAAAAGCTGAGCCGTAAGAAAAAACACTGTATTGTAGCAACCTTTTATTGTGCTGTTATAAATAGAAAGAATGATACCACTCTTGTCAACACCCGGTTAGTGTAATATTTTATAAAATACTGCTATCCTAATGGCCATCCTATTAGCAGTTTGCAATATACTATGAACCATCATTACAGTGTCCTACTAGTCTATTAGTTTCTTCTATCATGAGCGATCATTACTGTATCCTACAACAAGTCATCTATGCTGTATCCTACTGACATTGTAATAGCTTTTTATCGTCAGTGCTGCATCCTACGTCTTCTTTATCATGCTGACAAACAAAATAAAATGTATTTCTCAGTACAATTTCCATCTAGCCAGGAAAAAAAATTACACTAACAATTTGCATTAAAAAACAGAGTTTTTTTGTTGCACAACATTTGCAAAATATACGTGGTAGTGCTCTGCTTCATCAAAGCCCCTTTGTATAGGGGCTTTAGTCCAGGGGTCTCCCAAATTTTAAGTACACGGTGCTATATTTTACAAATATTTGCAGGCAGGAAAAATAAACCAGTTTTTAAAAATGCATGAATACAAAAAAAGGCTCCAAGAAATAATTTCACATCAGAAGCCCCCTAGTGCATGCGACCTTCCCCGTTCGCATCAGAAGCCTTGATAGCGCATTAGTGCCCCATTTCAAATCAGCACACCTTCACATCAGAGTCCCCCATTACTTCAGAGCCCCCTTACATATTTGAGTCCCCCGTCCACAGGGTCTCCATTAGAGTTTCCCTTTACATAAGAGTCCCCATCAGAAGCAAAGCCCAACTGATCTGATGGAAACACCACTGACCCTAGCTGTGGGCCTGAAAAAATCTCATATTGTGATGGATGTGGCCAACAAGCAGCACTTGGGAGACCCCTGCCTTAGGCTATGAGTTGCCATTTTTGTTTAACTTCTGATATCGTGACCCTTTATGGCTCTATCCTAATCGCAGTCCATTAGCTTCTCATATCATGAGCTATCATTGCTGTACCTGTCACGGAAACCACCATGACTTGGGTGCCTGGAGGGTCCTGGGGGCAAGCCTCCTTCCCACCGACTATACCCAGGACTAAGGAGACCCCCCTCTTGGGGTTACAAGGAACATTTTATCCCAAAAGGGTTATATCACTTCCCTGGGTACCTGGCTGGCTGTGAAATATATCAGCTACCCTTTCCATGCAATTAGGGCAGGAGGGACTGTTTCTTGGACTCCTTGGCATTCTGTGCATATTGGAACTATTATCGTGGAGCGATGTGTTATGTGCAGGGGTGAATTCCAGTGTATGTGGGGTTAAGAAACTTTATTTTCTGTTACAGGTTTCCTGGCATCAACTATTGTTTGCTGTAATTAGGTTTAAGTGATAAGCTCACACTTTGTTTAAAGTGGTTGTAAACCGCTGGATGTTTTTTTTTTTTTTTTTATTATCTGTGCATCGCATACTAGCAAATTATGTTAAACTTACCTTTAAACAAAGCTCTTCAAGCGCCAAGATGTCAGATCTGTAGGCACTCCCATCTTCACCCATCTTGCTTCCGGGTTTTCGGACTCCAGCTCTGCGACTGGCCGGAGCCACGATAACGTCACTCCCGCACATGTGCGCAGAAGTTGCTGTTCATGGCAGAGGGCACTGAAGGAACAGCACGGGTGGCCATTCCTTCAGAGCGCATTCACCAGTTATGTCACTGGCTGCATGTACAGTAAATACGGTATCTCCTAAATGGTGCATGTTTAGGAGATATTTACACTACCTATAGGTAAGCCTTATCCCCTTCCCGCCGACCGTACGCAGATGTGCGTACTCGGCTTTCGGGGGTTATACCGGGATGATGCCCGCAGCTGCAGGCATCATCCCGGTACCGTTGTTTACAGCGGGCGATCGGCTATCCGTATATAACAACCGATGCGACGAAAAGCCGCTCGGCTGTTATACCGGAGGAGCGGGAGGGGACGCCCCCCCCCCCGCCGCTCTTACCGGGCCTCCTGTGCGATCGGGAGGCCCGGTGTCCAATCGGCTGCCTCCGGTGGCTGGGGGCGGGCTGGAACAAAGCCATGAATGGCTTCGTTCCAGCCTTCTAATTGTAAACGCGGAAGCGACGTCATGACGTCACTTCCTGTTTACTCGGCAGCCAATGGCGCCGAATTTAAAAAAATACACAGTATTCAGAATCGCCGTTTTCGGCGATCTGAATACTTTGAAGTGCAGAGGAGAGAGAGGAGGAGAGGAGGGACAGAGTACCTGTCACAAGGGATGTTTACATTCCTTGTGACAGCAATAAAAGTAAAAAAAAAATCATTTTTTATTTAAACACAATTTAGAAGTATAAAAATAAATAAAGTAAATTAAAAAAAAAAAAAATTTTAAAGCGTCCCGTCCCAGCGAGCTCGTGCAGCAAAGCAAACGCACACGGAAGTCGCGCCCGCATATGTAAACGGTGTTCAAATCACACATGTGAGGTATCGCCGCGATCGTCAAAGTGAGAGCAATAATTCTAGCCCTAGACCTCCTCTGTAACTCTAACCTGGTAACCGTAAAAGAAATTTAAAGCGTCGCCTATGGAAATTCATAGCTACCATAGTTTGTCGCCATTCCACGAGTGCGTGCAATTATAAAGCGTGACATGTTTGGTATCTATTTACTCGGCGTAACATCATCTTTCACATTGGGGTAACTTTACTGTTTGGATTTTTTAAAATTCATGAAAGTGTCCCTTTTCCAAAAATTTGCGTTTAAAACACCGCTGCACAAATACCGTGTGATATAAAATATTGCAACAATCTCCATTTTATTCTCTAGATTCTCTGCTAAAAAATATATATATAATGTTTGGGGGTTCTAAGTAATTTTCTAGCAAAAGATATGGATTTTAACTTGTAAACACCAAATTTCAAAAATAGGCTTAGTCATATAAGGGTTATTATAGGCTTACCTATAGGTAAAAGTTAGTGATGGAAGTTTACTTCCACTTTGTTCACCTCCAGAGTCCAGACTGTTAGGTGCCAGGAAGGAATCCATGGTTTTCTTGTGTTTGATTGTTTATTTGTTTATGCAATTAAATTTTCTCTTTGGACTTTAAATGTACCTGCCTAGGGGTAAGGTTTTTGTGTATAAATGCTGTGCTGTTTGTAAACCACTTGCCCACTAGTCACTTAAACCCCCTTCCTAACCAGACCAATTTTCAGTGCTCTCTCAAATTCAGTGATTTTTCGGTGCTCTCACATTTTGAATGACAATTACTCAGTCATGCAGCAGCAACACTGTACCCTCATGAACTTTTTGTCCTTTTTTTCACACAAATAGAGCTTTCTTTTGGTGGTATTTTATCACCTCTGGGCAGGGATGGACTGGCCATCGGGACAACTGGGAGTTTCCCGATGGGCCAAATGGCTCAGTGGGCCGGTTTCAGCGGCTGCCTATTGTGTCTACGATTTACCCGTCAATCGCCGACAGCTGGAGCCTGACGGGTAGATCGAGATGCATGCAAAGTAGCGCAGGCAGCCTCTGTAGTAAGTTCTCTCACATGTCACGCTGCTTCTGCTCCCCCCCCCGGCGGCCCCTCCTCCTCATCTCTTCTCGTCCATCTCCATTTGCTTGTGACATCATCTGGGATGGACAAGAAGAGAGGAGGAAGAGGGGCCACCGGGGGGAGCAGCAGCGTGACATGAGAGAGAACTTACTACAGAGGCTACCTGCGCTACTCTGCATGTGAAGAAAACAAGTAAACGCTGTGCCCTGATTGTACCTCATGTGCCCTGAATGTGCTCTGATGTGCCCTGAATGTACCCCATGTGCCCTGATGCGCCCTGATTGTGCCCCATGTGCCCTGATGTACCCCATGTGCCTGATGTGCCCCTGAATGTGCCCTGATGTTCCCTGATATACCCCATGTGCCTGATGTGCCCTGATTTACCCCATGTGCCTGATGTGCCCTGAATGTGCCCTGATTTACCCCATGTGTGCTGAATGTGCCCTTATGTACCCCATGTGCCTGATGTGCCCTGATGTGCCCTGAATGTACCCCATGCGCCCTGAATGTGCCCTTATGTACCCCATGTGCCTGATGTGCCCTGAATGTACCCCATGTGTCCTGAATGTGCCCTGATGTTCCCTGAATGTGCCCTGATGTGCCCCATGTGCCTGATGTTCCCTGAATGTGCCCTGAATGTGCCCTGATGTTCCCTGAATGTGCCCTGATGTTCCCTGAATGTGCCCTGATGTACCCCATGTGCCTGATGTGCCCTGATGTGCCTGATGTGCCTGATGTGCCCTAATGTTCCCTGAATGTGCCTGATGTGCCCCATGTGCCCTAATGTTCCCTGAATGTGCCTGATGTGCCCTGATGTACCCCATTTGCCTGATGTGCCCTGATGTACCCCATGTGCCCTGATATACCCCATGTGCCTGATGTGCCCTGATGTGCCCTGAATATACCCCATGTGCCTGATGTGCCCTGAATGTGCCCCATGTGCCCTGATGTACCCCATGTGCCTGATGTGCCCTGATGTACCCTGAATGTGCCCTGATGTACCCCATGTGCCTGATGTGCCGTGAATGTACCCCATGTGCCTTGAATGTGCCCTGATGTTCCCTAAATGCACCCAGATGTGCCCTGAATGTGCCCTTGATGTGCCCTGATGTACCCCATGTGCCTGATGTGCCCTGATGTTCCCTGAATGTGCCTGTGCCCTGATGTTCCCTTAATGTGCCTGATGTGCCCTGATGTACCCCATGTGCCCTGATGTACGCCATGTGCCTGATGTGCCCTGATATACCCCATGTTCCTGATGTGCCCTGATGTACCCCATGTGCCTGATGTGCCCTGAATGTACCCTGATGTTCTCTGAATGTGCCCTGATGTACCCCATGTGCCTGATGTGCCCTGAATGTGCCTGATGTGCCCTGATGTACCCCATGTGCCTGATGTGCCCTGATGTACCCCATGTGCCTGATGTGCCCTGATGTTCCCTGAATGTGCTCTGATGTACCCCATGTGCCCTGATGTTCCCTGAATGTGCCCTGCATGTGCCCTGATGTACCCCATGTGCCCTGAATGTGCCCTGATGTGCCCCATGTACCCTGATGTGCTGTACCCTGATGTGCTGTGTTCTATTGCCTGGATGTGCGCTGTCCCCCGATGTGCGCTGTGCCCCAATGTGCTGTGTCCTGGGCCGGTCTGAATAAAGTCCAGGGCCACATTTTTTGTCCCAGTCCAGCCCTGCCTCTGGGTTTGTTTGTTTTTGCGCTATAAATGAAAAAGACCAAAAATTTTGTAAAAAAAAAAAAAAAAGCATTTTCTTTAGTATCTGTTATAAAATTTAGAAAATTAGTAATTTTTCTTCATAAATTTTGGCCAAATTATGGTGACAATCATTGAAATCACACCTGATGTACTGACGGCCTATCTAATTTCTTGAGACCCTAACAAGTCAGGACAGTACAAATACCCCCCCAAATGACCCTTTTTTAGAAAGTAGACAGTCCAAGATATTTAGTGAGAGGTGTGTTTTTTTAAAATGTAATTTTTCCCCACAATTCTTTGCAAAATTAAGATTTTATTTTCTTTTTTTCACAAAATTGTCATATTAACAAGTTATTTCTCTCATACAGCATATGCATACCACAAATTACACCCCAAAACACATTCTGCTACTCCTCCTGAGTATGGGGATACCACATATGTGAGACTTTTACACAGCCTGGCCACATACAGAGGCCCAACATGCAGGGAGCACTGTCAGGCGTTCTAGGAGCATAATTTACACATATAATTTCTAGACTATCTCTTACACTATTGAAGGCTCTGGAGCATCATGACAATGGAAAAGCCCACAAAATGACACCATTTTGGAAAGTAAACACCCCAATGTATATTCTATGAGGCATAAAGAGTCTTTTGAACATGTAATTTTTTTCCACAAGTTTTTGGAAAATGTGGAAAGAAAATGAAAACGCTTTTTTTCACACAAAGTTGTCCATTTATAAGATATTTCTAACACATAGCACATTCACAGAAAAAATTACCCCCCAAAATATATTCTGCTACTCCTCCTGAGTATGGTGATACCACATGTGTGAGACTTTTCCACAGCCTGGCCACATACAGAGGACCAACATGCAGGGAGCACTATCAGACGTTCTAAGGGCATACATTTCAAATCTAATTTGCCTATTACACTTTTGTAGTGGCACTGATGGGCACTGTAGTGGCTTGGAGGTGGCATGGCTGAGAACTGGATGGGCACTGATGTGGCATGGATGTGGCATGGATTTGGCACGGATGAGAACTGATGTGGCATGGATGAATACTGATGTGGCATGGATGTGGCACTGATGTGACATGGATGTGGCACAGATGAGCACTGATGTGGCATGGATGTGGTATGGATGAGCACTGATGTGTCACAGAGGTGGCACGGATGAGTACTAATGTGGCACGAATGAGCACTGATGTGGCATGGATGTGACATGGATGTGGCACAGATGAGCAATGATGTGGCATGGATGTGGCACAGATGAGCACTGATGTGGAACAGATGAGCACTGATGTGGCATGGATGATCATGGATGTGGCACGGATGATCGCTGATGTGCAAGGATGAGCACTGATGTGGCATGGATAAGCACTGATGTGGCATGGATGTGGCAAGGATGAGCACTGATGTGGCACGGATGAGCACTGATGTGGCACGGATGATCACTGATGTGGCAGGGATGATCACTGATGTGGCATGGATATGGCACGGATGTGGTATGGATTAGCACTGATGTGGCATGGATGTTGATTGATGTGGCATGGATGTGGCACGGATTATAACTGATGTGGCATTAATGTGGCACGGATGATCACTAATGTGGCATGGATGTGACACATGATCTGGCATGGATGTGACACGGATCTGGCATGGATGATCACCGATATGGCATGGATGAGCCATGGATGGATGTATATACTGGGCTGATATTACTATATTCTGGTTCTAGATGTGGAGGAAGCAGTAATCTGGCAGAGATACCCAGTTGGGGTGTCAGGGAGTCCATCACAGTACCCTACTAACTGTCTATTAGATTTGTATCAAGACCCATTACTGTATTGCTGTTTCCTATCGAGAGTTAATAGCTTCTTTTATATTTTTATATCATGACCTATTATTGCTGTGTGCTACTTAGACCCTATTTGCTTCTTATATCATGACCATATTTTGCTGTATGCTACTTACAAACTTTTAGCTTCTTATTAACCTAAATCATCATTGCGGTATTCTATTGACTGTAGTCTATTGAAGTGGACTTAGGAAAGAGATCTATCCCATGCCCAGGATCCATAAATAAAAAAAAATATTAAGATTCTACGAAAGCAAAAAGCTTGTGTACTTTACATCAACCATTATCCCTGGAGCCCCTCACTATGTGTAGGTAAGAAACCTACGTGATACTGACATACGTAATCCTGCCAACCAGTGCCTCACAATACATACCCATTAACGAAAGAAAAGTTTTTACCTTTTAGGTTTAGATAATATACTCTAAAAAATAATTTTAGAGAAAGAAAGGGATCCTAAAAACCGTTGATGACATGAGATTAGAACATGTATTGCCCATGGATCCAATCACTAAAAACAAGAACCAAAAAAAGGTCTTCTCACATATTCTCAACCTGAGAGAGAAGTAAGAGATGAAAAAGCTGTTCTAGAATTAAAGTCGCAGGGTTTTAGCTCAACAGCAAATAAAAGCTGTGTTAAAGAAGAATTGACCACATCACAAACTCTAGTTGGGAAGATATTTTCCACTGCCCAAAACCCAAATACTTCAAATACAAGGACAGACGGCCACCCCAGTGAAAGCAACCAGCCCGTTGTCCAAGTGTTATCACTTCAGTCATAAGCATATAATATATAACTGTATAGTAAAAACATAACTAGGAATTATAATGGCATCATATTGACAACTTTAGTAAAATAAAAACAAAAAAACAATAAATCTACTTTGCACAGATGTTACATGGAGACATTTCTCCAGGCCATCTACAGGCATGGAAGGTGCCTACATGCATATGTAAATGTATCTGGGGGCTGGAGAGTTTTTGTGGTCCTTTCATATAGCCAGTTCCTCTGAAATGGAATTAGTGCAGTGCAGAAAATATGCCTTCTGCACATACAGAATAAAAAGTAGGCAGTACGGGTTAGTCTTTGTTATATTGCACCAAAACTATATTCCAAGAAATAGCTCTGTGAAAGTTTTGTTTTGAATACAGTGGGGAACAGTTACATGTCAGGTTTTATTTCAGTTTGTGTCCTCACTGCAAGGATTCATGCTCTTTAATGCCTACCATATATGCTTGATCAAGTGCTTGCTTCCGGTAGTCAAGCTCCTCTTCTAAGTACCCTTTCTGCTTGCTGAACAAATCCTGAGAATGAAAAGAAGACATTCATAATACTTTTATATAGTAAAAAAAAAGTAGAAAAAATTACATTTACTATTGTAAGTGTAATTTTTCACTTTATGTTCCCTTTTAAGAGAAGAGAATGGTGGTTAGTAATTAGGTGTATTATGAGATGAATCACTGTCTGTAGAAATGTTTGATGGAAGAATTTGGGGTAATTTGAAATACGGTAGTTTACAAAAACTTCACTTACTGGGAGTCTTACCTTCTCATTTTCCAGATCGATCATTTTCTGTGTGAGGGCAGCTTCCGTCACCTCAATCTGTTTTAGCCACTACAACCAAACACAAAGAACAAGCCAAACAGTGAATGATACAGTATCTCCCTGAAAAAAATCTACTTTCAACAGCAAAGATGAAATAAGATAAGCTTGTCAAGGAAGCAATAGAGATGAGTCAAAGTGTGGAGGTAAGAAATGGTCTACCCATGGCTGCCCTATTTTTGTATATTTAAGAACTTTGTCCATAATGATTGCTTCAATTTTGGCTTGATTCATGGCCTGAGTGACCCTATTTTTAGTTTCTATTGTACTGATGGAGTCAGACTTCCAGGACTTTGCTATTTTCTGTTTGGAGGCCATGGTGACCTTTAAAAGTAGTCGGAATTCAGCCTGGGTAAAGTCCCGGGGGCAGGTATTAAGAAGAGCAATCAGAGGATCAGGGTTGATCATGGTCAAGAAAAGTGTAAATAGGATTAAAAAAACTGCTACCCAGAACTGGTTGGCTATTGGACAGGACCACCACACATGTAGATGTGTGCCCAATCCTCTACAGCCTCAAAAACAAGTTTCTGGATAGTTGGAACGCATTAAGAAAACCTGGCAGAAACCAAATACCAATGGGTCTATACCTTGTATTTCCAAAGCAGAAAGATTTTGTGAGAATAATTTAGTAGTTGTTTTTTTGTTTAATAAGTTTTTATTAAAGAAAATATATCATGCATACAGTTGTAACAGTTATAACACAAATCTTCGAATATTTTAACAACAAAGGTTATAGGATTTGTAGAGTTCACTACTTAGTTAGTTTTGTCAGGTGCGCTTAAAAAGTTACAATAAGTCAACCAAGCAGCTGATTTGGATAAAGAAGTGTGAGCTAGGTGATCATCATACATTAAGTGGAATTAAAATAGAAAATATTGCTTTAGTTTAACAAAAATATACATCAGGACAAAATAGTGGTAAAGAGAGAGAGGATAGAAAAGAATGAGTTGAAGATGGGAAGGAGATAGGGTAGGAGGTTGCTGGCATGCTAGACCATGTATTGAGCATAGGGGAGGATTATCTTGGGTGGGTGTTTAATGGCTATGCTAAGGTATTTGGGTTGAAGGGTTAGAGCAAGAGGTTTATATATGTGGCAGTAGTCTGAAATTTTTTCCAGGGTTCCCAGGTTAAGGAATGTTTCTGGGAGGTCCCTCTAATATTGTGGGTGATACTCTCCATAAGGTATACATTGTCAATCATTTGTAGCCAGGCCTTCATAGAGGGAATAATTGGTTGGCCCCACAATGTGGGGATTAAGGCTTTGGCAGTGTTTAGTAGATGAGGGATGATTGATTGTTTGTACGCCTTTATGGGGGTTTTTGTGATATGAAACAGAATAGCCCATGGGTCATTTGGTATTTGAACATCCGCTATCTGAGCAATCAGAGTGCGAATGTTTTCCCAGTATGGTTTAATCAATGGGCAGAACCACCATATGTGTGCGTGAGTAGCTTTGTTCCCACAGTTCCTCCAGCACAATGGGGAACTGGCGGGGAACATTTGGTGTAGGCGAACTGGGGTGTAATGCCACCTGGTGAGCAGTTTATAGTTGACCTCTGTCATTCTTGAGGCCATGGACGAGGTATGAGCAAGTTGGAGGATCCTATCTTTTTGGTTGTCAGTTAGGGAGAGACCAAGGTCAATTTCCCATTTAATCAGGTAGGAAGGAGGGTCTGGGTTTTGAAGTGTAATAAGAGCTTTATAGAATATAGAAATGCAATGTAGAGGGGGGTCTTTTGGAAAGAATATGACTTCTATTTCGTTTAAATCGCTAATACCCCTAAGTGGGTTAGGAAGGGAGCTTAGAAAGTGTTGTAATTGGTGGTATCTCCATTTATCTAGGAACGTGGCTGGTTTAGGGGTGAGGATTGAGGTTAAGGGTTTAAGTGTATTGCCTTTTAGAACATGGTGTAATAAGAGGGGATCCCCTGACCTCCAGGACTGAAAACCTGGGTCCAAAAGACCTGGCAAAAAGTATGTGTGATTGAGAAGGGGTAACAAAGGGGAGTCATAATTCCAGGAATGTTTTTTGTGTAGTGCATCCCATATATCCAAAGAAGAAATGGTAAGGGCCGAGGTGGTGTGGGCGAGGTTCCTGTGGGAGCGGGGTATCCAGGGAGCCATTGAAAGGTCCACTCCACTCAGGTGATATTCGATTTGTACCCATAGCTTCCTGCCAAGGGCATATTTCCATTCAGCTAGTCTGGCCAGTACCGTTGCTTGGAAATAGGCTTTAAAATTAGGAAGTGCCAAACCACCTGAGCATTTGGAGCGGAACAATAATCCCCTGGATATTCTAGGGTGTCTATCCTTCCAGATAAAGCGGGAGACCAGGGACTGTAGAGTAGTAAAAAAACCCACCGGAACACCTAGTGGTAGCATTTGAAAGAGGAAGAGGATGCGTGGCAATATGTTCATTTTAATTATATTAACTTTCCCTAACCAGGTATGTGACAGGTTAGACCATTTTCGTAGGTCAGTTCTAATTTTATTTAACGTGGGGATATAATTATATCGGAAAATGGATTGAAGATTAGGGGTGAGGTAAATACCTAGGTATTTCAAACAGTTTGATTCCCATCGAAAAGGAAAAAGGGGTTTGAGGAAGAGAGTCTCGGCCTTGGGGATGTTAATGTTTAAAATTTCAGATTTAGATAAATTTATTTTGAAGTTAGAGATTGATTGAAACGTGGAGAATGCAGACATCAGATTCGGAATCGAGATCCGAGGTTGTTGAATAAAAAATAGTACATCGTCTGCATATGCCGCGTATTTATGGGATCTATTGCCTATTTGTATACCTTTGATGTTAATATTGTTCCTGATTGTGGCGAGAAAAGGTTCTAGAGTGATAGCGAATAGGAGAGGGGAGAGGGGACAGCCCTGCCTGGTACCATTATGTAGGATAAAGGGGTCGCTCAACGTTCCATTAATCCTGACCTGAGCCGAAGGATTAGCATAAAGAGAGGAAATACGGTGAAACATTTTAGGACCCACCCCAAAATGGCGTAAGGTTAGCTTAAGGTACTCCCAGTCCACCCTATCGAAAGCTTTCTCGGCATCAGTAGAGAGGAGTAGGGTGGGCTGGGAGCACCGTCGAACGTATTGAATCAGAGAAATTGCACGAAGGGAGTTATCTTTCGCTTCTCTGGCGGGTATAAAACCTGATTGGTCCGCCGAAATCCAGTTTGGAATAAGGGGAAGTAGGCGGTTTGCCATAACTTTGGCAAATAATTTAATGTCAACGTTTATTAACGATATAGGTCTAAAACTATTACAGAGTGTAGGGTCCTTGTCTGGTTTAGGGATAACTGTAATGTGGGTCAAAAGTGATTCTGGGCGTAAGCCTGAAGAGTGGGAGATTGAGTTTGCGTATTCAGAAAGTCGAGGGAGAAGGATGTCACTAAATGTTTTATAGTATAAGATCGTGAATCCGTCAGGTCCAGGGGCTTTACCAGAGGGGGAGGACTTCAATGCTGTCTGGAATTCCTCAACCGAAAAGTCTTCTTCTAATTCTTTTAGAACAGATATGGGTAATTTGGGAAGATTTGCCTCTCTCAAGTAGGATAGCATACGGTTTCGTCTCTCCTCACAAGGGAGAGATGATAAGTCATTTTTAACATTATATAGGTCCGCGTAGTAGTCTCTAAATGCTTTAGCAATATCTGGGGTTGCATGGGCCAATGTACCTGACGGAAGCTTAATCTTGGGGATGAATGATTGCGACTGTTTAGTCTTTAGTGATCTAGCTAGAAATCTACTTGGTTTGTTCCCCCATTCGTAAAATTTTTGCGACAAACGCTGAAATTTTCTCTTGGTATCTAGATTGAGGAGGGACTTCAATTCCTCACGTTTAAGTGTGAGAGATTTAAGGTGTTCATTATGTAAAGAAAGTTTATGTTGTTTATCTAAAGCCTCTATTTGTTGTAGCACCCGGTTAATTTGTTGACCATGCTCTCTTTTTATCCGCGCACCAAGCTCAATGAGCCGACCTCTAATGGTAGCCTTATGAGCTTCCCAAACGACCGAGGGGGAGGTATCAGAGGATTTGTTATCACTAAAATATTGCGATAAGTGGGAGGCTAGTATAGAGACCTCTGCTTCATTAGTGAGAAGGGAATCGTTAAGCCTCCAGTTGGTAGTGCGTCGGGGTAGGGAGGGCATGGTCAACGTCATCGACACAGGTGCATGATCTGAGATTGATGTGAGACCAATGTGGGCAGAGTGTAAAAAGGGAAGATGGAAATGGTCTAAGAATATATTATCTATTCTAGAGTATGATTGATGTGTTGAGGAGTAGTGTGAGAAATCCTTCTCCTTAGGATGAAGAAGGCGCCAAACATCCATCAATTGATGATCACGAAGCCGTTTTTTCACAAATTTCAGTTTTTTGAAAGAAATAGTAGAACGGCTTTGTGATGTATCAATAGTGGGGTCTAACGGCATGTTTAAGTCCCCTGCTAAAATAGTGAGTCCTGTGGCAAAGTGTGATAACTTAGTCAGTATTTGGGAAAGGAAGGTAGTTTGGTCATGGTTCGGGCTATAGATATTTGCAAGCGTGCATTGGACATTTCCAATGAATCCCTTAAGGAAAAGGAAGCGACCATAATCATCCGCAAGCATGTCGGTAAGTCTGAAAGACAAACCTTTGCAGAAACCAATAGCTACACCTTTGGACTTATTGGTGTCTGACAGGCTATAGTACCACTGCGGAAAGTTAGGTGAGGTAAGTTTAACGGGTGTTGTATGGGTTAAGTGTGTTTCTTGGAGAAATGCAATGGAACATGTAGCATGTTTAAGTTCACGATATAATTGATGTCGTTTAGCAGCAACATTAAGACCCCTGACATTGTAGGATACAATCTTTACCTTAGCCATTTAAGAAGAGCATGGATATTTTCAGTTTGTTTTGCCAAGCATGCCAGCAGAGAGGGGGGAGGGGGGGGGGGGGGAGGAGAGAGAAGAATAGTAGGAAAGAAGGAGAAGAGAAGAAGAAGAAGACAAACATATACAATAATTATACATGTAGGTCAGATAACTAGTGGGAAATGAAAAAATATCACGCAGTAAACTGCAGTGGTCCCGTTGGGGAGAGAGAGAGCGAAAGGCCATCCCAATCCTTAAACAAGGATTGAATAGGATATCTTCAGGGCCATTCACGCTCGCCATCCCCAGGAGGAGGTGGGGGGGTGGTGTTACGCTGTGGGGGGAGGTGGCGAGGGGAGTGTGCCCCGACAGCACACGGCCTGTGAAAGAAAAACATGTTACCAGCCCGTCATTAATAGGAGAGCAGTGAGTTCCAGTCGGAAATAAGAAAACCCATGTAAGTGGAACCAGAATCAATAAAAACAATAAGCAACCTGCAAGAAATCGCAAATATAGACCAATTGAAAACATGCAACAATTAACACAATAATAAAGGAAAACAAATATTGGTCATTTTACCGGTGAGTCCACCCCGGCTTCGCAAGCACGAGTGCAGAAAAGAGTAAAAAAAAAAAAAAAAAAAAAAAAAAAAGGATTCTATATGCACACGCAAACACAGAGATCGGGTCCGGACTCAGCCAATAGGGCCGTTTTGTAAGAATAAAGAAAAAAATGACTTATATTATTATCAATAATATGGGTGAAAAAATAAATGTTTTAGCCTTGTGTTTGTGCAGAGCCTGGGAGAGAAGTGCGACTCATTTTTGAGGGGGTCTTTTTCCAGACAGAATCCATGGGACATGAGAATTTTGGAATCGAATCCTGCCAGCCTGGAAGTTCCATGGGTGAGAGATGTAGGTCCTGCATAAAAGTTGGAAGTTCCTCAGGAAATCTTAATGTATGGGAGCGACCATTTTTGGTAGCAATCAGGCAGGCAGGAAAACCCCATCTGTATGTAATCCCGTCGGATCGTAAGTTATCCAGTAGCGGTTTTAATGCTCTGCGGCGGTCCAGAGTATCTTTAGAAAGATCTGGATAGATACTAATGGTGGCACCGTCAAAGTCAATGTTAGGTATGCCTCGCATCTTTATCATGATGGCATTTTTGTCTTCAAAATAATGTAGGCGGCAGATGACATCTCTGGGCTGGTCCGAGTTAGCGTTACGGGGTCGTAAAGCCCGATGCACACGATCAAAACGCAGTGGCGCGGCGACAGGGTTCCCCAGGATGGTATTAAAAATGCCTCTTATGGAAGGTTCAAGATCAGTATCCCTAGTGGCTTCCGGCAACCCTCTGACTCGAATGTTGTTTCTACGGTTACGGTTTTCGAGGTCTTCGAGCTTATATAAGGACGTACGATGAGCAAAAGCCAGCTGGGTAACGGTGTCTTGCAGTTCTTTAATGGCTAGTGCCTGCGTTTCCTGTCTCTGCTCCGTTTCCTCCACCCTGACCAGGAGATGTGACATATCAGATCGAACAGCAGTGATTTCTTTTTTGATAGATTTCTCCAAACTGTGAAACATACCTGCAAGTTCTTTTTTGAGGCCGCTCATGAGTGCTGACATTTCAGAGCCTACGGGGGATCCGGGATCGTCCATGAGATCCGAGCAGCAGGAAGAAGCTGGAGAGCTCTCCCTCACAGAGGCAGCGCGGGATGATGGAGAGGCACTTACTCTCGAGGCCCTGTCTTGGTCACCGCGTGCGTTGGCTAGGTATTGCTGAATAGAACCTGTGGAGACTATATTAGAGAGTGATCTCTTGGTTGTACGTTTAACAGAAGCAGAACGGGGCTTAGATGTTTTGGCGGGCATAATTGGAGCTATATGGCCGATGGCTGCAAGGGACACCCCCCCTCACATTTGAGCAAAGTTATATATTCATCAGAATGTTGTCAGCTCCCGGATGGGTTCCCCTTTAAGTGGAGCACAGATATCAAAAAATGTATTCTAATGACAGTGGAGGAGCAAGTAGAATTATTAAAATTATTGTAATTAAGCAAAAATAGAGGCTGTAAAGGTAATGCGTCAGATAAGAAAGATACTTGCTGAAAAATGAGTGCTGTAGGCAAGGTTCAATAAGAAAGGTAGTGGAGAAAGATGGTTGTGGGAGTACTTGGAGCACCAAGATGGCCGCCGACCTCCAGGGGTAGGCCGGAGCCGCGGACTTTCCTAGTGATTGTGTCCGGTCTGACGAATGCCTTTTTCAGTGTGGAGTGTAGGTTCAGAGCGGATCTTTAGGGAGGGGGAGCTGTTACTCACTTAGTCCCAGGGGTCAGGCAGGACAGATCCACCTCAAGCCGGTGTCCAGCTCCCCAGATGATGCAGGCCAGAGGCTCCAGATATGTAACAGGCCGCGGGGCAGCGCCAGGCCGTAGCGCAGCGGAGCGGAGGAATCGGGCCTCCAGGCAGATCTCGGGTGTCCTCCCCCGCCGCTCCCCCGACCGGTCGGCAGCCACTCGCCGAGGATGAGCGTCCGCTCGGCGCCCGACTCACTGGGGCGGCAGGCTAATAGCTCCGATCGGGCCGTAGGCCTCAAGATGGCGGCGGAGCTCTCAGCTAGAAGCGATCCACAGGCCCGGGACACCAAAAACAGCGGGAGTCCATAGAAATAGCACTCCGGGCGCCAAGCAGGACAGCCCCAGGGGCTGGTAAGGTGCAAATCCGGCTCTCAGGGGATATTTAGAGCCCAGATGGCTGCGGATTGTCCGTGGCTTGGAGGAGCTCAGCCAGAACACGTCCTCCACCTTGCTCGTCCAGACACGCCCCCCAATTTAGTAGTTGTTGTCCATATGTCATTCCAATCATCAACTTCCTTAGCGACTCCAAGGTCAGATTTCCATTGGTGTGTGTATGTGAGGAGACTAGAACCAGGCTTACTGAGTAGTTGCAAGTACAGTCATGATGTTAGACCCGCAGCATGTGGGTTATGGCTAAACATATGCCAACATTGTGACATCTGGTCTAGCGTCATCCCTGATCTGGTATATGAGGTGTAAAAATGTTTAATTTGCAGGTATCGAAATATGTCTAAGTTGGGCAGATCATGCTGTTCTTAAAGCAGGAAAGGTTCAAGGTAATCAATGTAGGCAACCTGATAAGTTTAAAGTGTGCCTGAACCTGAAGTGGGGAAGACCAGGGCCAGATAAAATTAGCATTTTTTAAGAAAGAACAGTAAGGGCATGCCATGCCATGTTCCTCTGCTAACTGAGAATAGGTCTGATCAATAACCCGCATATTTTAAGTATGTCCAATGAGTGGAGGTAGGTAGGTACACCCCGTTTGCAGACATGATTAACAATATCACTGTGCAGTTATTATTACTAGCCTGGCGCAAGGGTTTAATCCCCACTTGGTTCCTATGGACTATAGATCCAATGAGTGGGTTGAGTCGAAGGACATGCCTTTGGCTAGGTTTTTAACATAGAGAATGAGGGTAATGGGCATATAGTTGCACCATGCTGTAGCATCTGTATTAGGTTTGGGATCATTGAAATAATTAGAGTTAGTGAAATTAATGTATTTCAAAGAACCTAGTTTACACCACTGCAGTGCTTTCATGTGTGTTTAAAACAAAGTACAGCATGCTGCATGTAAAACGTATCAGAATGCATGTAAAGGTAACTAAGTAAAAAAAAAAGGCCAAAAAACGGCTGAAAAACACACAGCAAATCCAACAAAAACACACTGCAGTCACGCAGAAACTGCATTACGAATGCATGTAAACATGCATGGGGCACGGCACACGGAACACAGGGATTGTGGTGTAAATGAGCCTTTAACAGACCAAGTTGTCCAGCAAAAGTAGCAGTTAGAGGGTTGACAAACCATTTACCACTGACAGGGGTGCTTACAATGGTCAGCTTTCATTCATTTATGTACAACCTTTATCGCAAAAGGAAAAAAACTGTTGGTTTAAATGCTTAAAAACTATTAGCTGGAGTTTGACTTTAATTTGTTTGTAACGTCCATCTAACTCAGCTAGTTAATCTAACACTACCCGCCCCTCAGGTTAACATTGCTGCTTTCCAAGGGTGGCTACTTTGCGCCTCCATAGTTTGGAGCCACGCTAAGACAAGTAGTGTGTTATTGGCCAGATCACCAGGTGAAAATAAGGGAGAAAATTTAAAAGAAAAGGAAAACTAATCCTTTTAAGGACTGGCAAGTGGCAATATATTACATTTGTTGTGTTTGGATTTAAAGCCTGAGTTTAGTTAATCACAATCTGTGCCATGTGCTCCTTGTGCTGAGGGTGTAGTTTTAGTTACAATTGTCCATCCTCTGGTCCCCCCATCTACCCCTGCAGCAGTAATCTTCCAGCGCAGTAGGGGTTAAACAGGCCATGGTCATATGCATTCATTAAGAGTGCCGCCAAAGCCCGCTCTTTCGCCCCCCCCCCCCTCCATTCATAGAAGCTGTACTATAGCTTCCATGAATAAAAAACGATCTATGAGTTGAAGACAAGCGGATAAATGAAAGGTCCAACCTCTCCACTCATAGATTATTTTTTATGTTGTGACATAATGCACATTATATATACACACACACACGGTATCTTACAAAAGTGAGTATACCCCTCAAACTTTTGTAAATATTTTATTCTATCTTTTCATGTGACAACACTGAAGAAATGAAACTTTGCTACAATGTAAAGTAGTGAGTGTAGAGCTTGTATAACTGTAAATTTGCTGTCTACTCAAAATAACTCAACACACAGCCATTAATGTCTAAACCTCTGGCAACGGAAGTGAGTACACCCCTAAGTGAAAATGTCCAAATTGGGCCCAAAGTGTCAATATTTTGTGGGGCCACCATTATTTTCCAGCACTGCCTTAACCCTCTGGGGCATGGAGTTCACCAGAGCTTCACAGGTTGCCACTGGAGTCCTCTTCCACTCCTCCATGACGACATCACGAAGCTGGTGGATGTTAGAGACCTTGCGCTCCTCCACCTTTTGTTTGAGGATGCCCCACAGATGCTCAATAGGGTTTAGGTCTGGAGACATGCTTGGCCAGTCCATCACCTTTACCCTCAGCTTCTTTAGCAAGGCAGTGGTCACTCCCACCACCATGCTTGACTGTAGGCAAGACACACTTGTCTTTGTACTCCTCACGTGGTTGCCGCCACACATGCTTGACACCATCTGAGCCAAATAAATGTCTCATCAGACCTCAGGACATGGTTCAAATAACCCATGTCTTTAATCTGCTTGCCTTCAGCAAACTGTTTGCAGCCATGCAGACCAATTTGATGCAGTGTGCAGCTTATGGTCTGAGCACGTAAAAAGAGGTCCCCCAAAGAGGATTGGGACTTTGAAGGCAATTCAACATAGGTACAAGAACAAATTGTATAGTAACGTAATTTATTAAATCTTATGATAAGAAGTCAATGTAGATTAAACAATACAATTGACTGATTAAGAACAATATCAAAACATAAATGATAGATACAAAATGACACTGATATTATCTCCAGATAAGAGCTTAGGCCCGACGCGTTTCAGAATTGTGTCCTTTCTTCAGGGGCATTCACTTGTAGAGAACAGTGTGCATCTGGTATCAAAAAAGAGGAATATTCACTGCTGCATGTCAACCAGAGCAGATACCGGTTCACTACTTTACATTGTAGCAAAGTGTCATTTCTTCAGTGTTGACAGAAAATTTACACTGTTACTTTTGTGAGATACTGTATATATTGTGGGAGATTAGCTCGTGGGGATCACCTTTTCTGAAGGACAGTCAGCAAACGGGCACTTTCTTAAAAATCTGGCGGGTGCCAGGTTTATTTACAGGAGGTTTGCCAAATTAAAATAAACAAAACAGTAAAGTAAATCCTTGCCGTCCGACGCTAGCTAAACAAATAGTCTCCTCCCCGTCATCCACAAAACATGCGGTAAAGCAAAATTTTTGTCCAATAGCCAGGGCTCCTCTCACTCAGGTTCCTTCCTGAGTCTCAAAACCAGAGCCATATTGAGCTCTCTTCCTGGTTATTTAAAGTCCACCTGAGTGTGGGCTCAAGTGGACCAGAATATCCGGACCGGAACCCAGCCTGCCACAGAGGCTGGAAAAACCCGGGCTGGATTCCGGTTGAATCCCTCCACTATATCACCACGCATACCGTCACTATATATACATATACATATACACAGTGGGGACTGAAAGTATTCAGACCCCCTTACATTTTTCACTCTTTGTTATATTGCAGCCATTTGCTAAAATCATTTAAGTTCATTTGTTTTCCTCATTAATGTACACACAGCACCCCATATTGACAGAAAAACACAGAATTGTTGACATTTTTGCAGATATATTAAAAAAGAAAACCTGAAATATCACATGGTCCTAAGTGTTCAGACCCTTTGCTCAGTATTTAGTAGAAGCCCCCTTTTGATCTAATACAGTCATGAGTCTTTTTGGGAAAGATGCAACAAGTTTTTCACACTTGGATTTGGGGATCCTCTGCCATTCCTCCTTGCAGATCCTCTCCAGTTCTGTCAGGTTGGATGGTAAACGTTGGTGGACGGCCATTTTTAGGTCTCTTCAGAGATGCTCAGTTGGGTTTAAGTCAGGGCTCTGGCTGGGCCATTCAAGAACAGTCACGGAGTTGTTGTGAAGCCACTCCTTCGTTATTTTAGCTGTGTGCTTAGGGTCATTGTCTTGTTGGAAGGTAAACCTTCGGCCCAGTCTGAGGTCCGGAGCACTCTGGAGAAGGTTTTTCATTCAGGATATCCCTGTACTTGGCCGCATTCATCTTTCACTCAATTACAACCAGTCGTCCTGTCCCTGCAGCTGAAAAACACCCCCACAGCATGATGCTGCCACCGCCATGCTTCACTGCTGGGACTGTATTGGACAGGTGATGAGCAGTGCCTGGTTTTCTACACACATACCGCTTAGAAATAAGGCCAAAAAGTTCTATCTTTGTCTCATCAGACCAAATAATCTTATTTCTCACCATCTTGGAGTCCTTCAGGTGTTTTTAGCAAACTCCATGCGGGCTTTTATGTGTCTTGCACTAAGGAGAGGCTTCCGTCGGGCCACTCTGCCATAAAGCCCCAACTGGGGGAGGGCTGCAGTGATGGTTGACTCCCTACAACTTTCTCCCATCTCCCGAATGCATCTCTGGAGCTCAGCCACAGTGATCTTTGGGTTCTTCTTTACCTCTCTCACCAAGGCTCTTCTCCCCCGATAGCTCAGTTTGGCCGGACGGCCAGCTCCAGGAAGGGTTCTGGTCGTCCCAAACATCTTCCATTTAAGGATTATGGAGGCCACTGTGCTCTTAGGAACCTTAAGCGCAGCAGAAATTTTTTCTTGTAACCTTGGCCAGATCTGTGCCTTGCCACAATTCTGTCTCTGAGCTCTTCAGGCAGTTCCTTTGACCTCATGATTCTTATTTGCTCTGACATGCACTGTGAGCTGTGAGGTCTTATATAGACAGGTGTGTGGCTTTCCTAATCAAGTCCAATCAGTATAATCAAACACAGCTGGACTCAAATGAAGGTGTAGAACCATCTCAAGGATGATGAGAAGAAATGGACAGCACCTGAGTTAAATATATGAGTGTCAGAGCAAAGGGTCTGAATACTTAGGACCATGTGATATTTCAGTTTTTCTTTTTTAATAAATCTGCAAAAATGTCAACAATTCTGTGTTTTTCTGTCAATATGGGGTGCTGTGTGTACAATAATGAGGAAAAAATGAACCTAAATAATTTTAGCAAATGGCTGCAATATAACACAGAGTGAAAAATTTAAGGGGGTCTGAATACTTTCCGTCCCCACTGTATATATAAAACAAAAAACTTCATCCATCTTCATACAAAATCAAAAAAAAGCAAACAAGCAACAGTACAGTTTCAAGCATTACAATGCTCTTCATCAATTTATACACAACTTTCTACCAATCTCAAACATTTGTATATATACATACAAGGTATAGCTACACAGTTGTGTTCCATTCCATTCATGGTATACCAAAGGATAGGAGGGGAGGTGATAGAACCTGTAAATTCAAACAGAGAGCAGTGCGGTGGAGCAATCAACTAAATAAATTGTATCCTTATGGTCTGAATAGGGATTATGACCTGTATTTATTTTTATGATGGATTTGAAAAATAGTGATGTATTTATTTGTTTACTTTTTTAATACTTTACTTATTTATTGATTCCCTTTTAGATCTTGAGAGGAGAGAAAATTTACCTACGGTGGAAAGAGTTACAATTATCATATATAGACTGGATTTTTCAATCTATTTTTTTAGCAGGGATATACGAGGTGTGTCTATTAAATAACTATTCTGTGATCCCACCTAGTAAACAAAGCAGTCAGAACCTATTATAACTGCATGCGTGGTGACCTTGAACATGTTTGAACCTGCATGACAAGCAGCAACACTCTATGACGTTCAGTTGATTGTGAGTCACCATTTAGTTTGGTTGTGTTTTCTGTAGTGTGTCGGAAAAATGCTAAGTTTAAAAGTTGAACATGTCAATTTAAAATTTTTAGTAAAGTTGCACAAATCACCAACAGAATGTTTTCAAATGCTTACTACAGCTTCTGGGAATGACGGCCTGTCTTGTGCATGTGTGTTTGAGTGGCACAAAAGATTCAGCAAGGGGACGTGAGAATGAATTTCCAGAAGTTAAATCAGTGCTTAAAGGGACACGTTTTGAGTCAGTTGATGCTGTAAAGAAGAAAACGGCGGATGTGTTGAGACAGCTGAGAGAAATTAATTTTCTCCATGCCTTCGACCAGTGGAAACCAAGAATGCAGCAATGTGTTAGTGCAAATGGGGAATGTATTGAAGGGGACAAGCATTAAATTTGTAATACATATAAATAAAGGTGAGTTATATCTTTGTTCTGGTGTGTATATAGATTTCTCTTTTATGTTTTGTATAATTTATTTTTCTATTTGAATGGCTAGATTAGATCTAGGAGTGTTATATCAATTATCTAATTAGTGAATGGAACACACCTGTGTAGCTATACCTTGTATGTACAGTATATATATGAGTGTTTGAGATTGGTAGAAAGTCACACATAGCTTAATGAAGAACATTTTAATGCTTGAAACGGCACAGTTGCTTGTTTGAATTATTTGGACTTTGTATGAAGATGAACTTTTAAAGTATAAATAATTGCATCATACAGAGATCTCATTCTCGTTTTTTGCTGTTTAATATGGGTGGATTTATTGGGAGCCTGCTGGTGTGATCTCAAAGCAGTAAAAAAAACGTATGACACGGCAGGAGTGACTTAATCTATTACACATATATACATACACACACACAGGGCTTTTTTTTCTCAGAGAATAGGTACCGGAACTCCCCCCCTGAGTCACTTCTGGTCTCCGCCCCCCTACCCACCACTAAACAACATCCCTGGGTTTCACCCCCTATCCACCTCCCAGTACCGCCCCTTTTAGAGACTACAGAACCAAGTATCATTTTTTGGTGATTGGTAATTTGTTTCAAATTTCTAAATAACAAGAAAAGCAGTACAGTAAATCCCCAGCAACAATAGACCCTTGCCATCAACAATAGACCCCAACAACAATAGACTCTGGTAGCAACAACAGATTTCCCAGCATCAATAGACTCTCCAGCAGCTAGCATCAATAGACCGCTCCCTCAACAGTAGATCCCTTCAAGCAACAACTGACCCCCCCAGCAACATAAGCCCAACCAACAACAAAAATTCCCTCACTAGCAACAATAGACCTCCCCAGCAACAATAGACTGCCATGCAAAAATAGATGCCCTCCAGCAACAATAGATCTCCCAACAGCCAGCAACAATAGACCCCTCCCTCGACAGTAGATGCCCTTCAGCAACAAATGATCCCACCAGCAACATAAGCCCCTCCCCAGCAACAATAATAGACCTCCACCATGCAAAAAATAGGATTTTTAAAACAGCTTACCTGTAAAATCCTTTTCTTGGGAGTACATCACGGGACACAGAGCCTTTGATAATTACTAAGTAGGTTAGATAGTCACCATCTGGTGATTGGACACTGGCAACCCTAATTACAAGGCGAGTTCCTCCCCTATATAACCCCTCCCATATGGAGTGTACCTCAGTTTTGTAGCAAAGTATCCCAACATATAATCCCGAAGAGGGGCGGGAGCTCTGTGTCCCGTGATGTACTCCCAAAAAAAGGATTTTACAGGTAAGCTGTTTTAAAAATCCTATTTTTTTGTTTATTCATCATGGGACACAGAGCCTTTGATAATTACTAAGTGGGATGTCCCAGAGCAATGCCCAAATTTGAGGGGAGGGAGACACAGATCAGAAACACAGACCGCCATCGGACGTGAGGACCTATACTGCTGCCTGCAGCACACTGCGCCCGAAGGCGGCATCCTCATGCCCTCTTACATCCACCTGATAGAATCTAGTGAATGTATGGACCAAAGACCAAGTTGCAGCCTTGCAGATCTGGGCCATGGAGGCCTGGTGATGCACTGCCCAAGAAGCACTAACTGCTCTAGTTGAGTGCGCTTTCACCGGAAAAGGAGGAATTTTCTTCTTCAAACCATAAGCCTGAATAATAACATGTCGAATCCATTTAGAGATAGTGGACTTCGACGCTGCCTGGCCCTTTTTGGGGCCTTTTGGCAGTATAAATAGACAATCAGTCTTTCGTATCTGAACCGTTGCCTGCAGATAGATTTTGACTGCTCTAACATCTAAAGAGTGTAACAACTTCTCCACCGCGGACTGCGGATCTGGAAAAAAGGATGGTAGGACCACATCTTGATTAAGATGGAATCCTGAAACCACTTTAGGCAAAAAGGTCGGATTTGGACGCAACACCACCCTGTCTTTGTGAAAAATCAAATATGGCTCCTTACATGAAAGAGCTGCTAATTCTGATACCCTCCTAGCTGAGGATATGGCTACAAGAAAAAACAATTTCTTTGTCAAAAGAACCAAAGGAGCATGGTGCAATGGTTCAAAAGGTTGTTTCTGTAAAACAGACAAAACCAAATTAAAATCCCACAGGCACACGGGAGGCTTAAACGGCGGATTCAAGCGCAGTGCCCCTTGAACAAAGGCTCAGATCAGGGAATGAGAGGCAAGTGATCTTTGAAAAAATACCGACAAGGCCGAGATCTGGCCCTTGATAGTGCTCAAGGCCAGCCTCATTTCCACGCCTAATTGAAGAAAGGCAAGAATCCTGCTAATGGCATACCTTCTAGGATGCCACCCCCTGCATTCACACCAGGAAACATATGCCTTCCAGATTCTGTAATAGATGAGCCTGGAGGCCGGCTTCCTAGCATTAACCTGAGTGGATAGGACTGGACCCGAGAGCCCACGGCTCTTCAGGATGTGGCCAAACCGTCAAATTCAGACTTCATAAGGCAGGATGGAACCTGTTACCAATGCTTGCTAACACGCACTTCTAGGATCGGTGGATCCATATGCCTGAGCGACACTCAGCCGTATGGTGAGCGTGTCCACCCTGTCTGGTAAGAGCATTTACCCCTTCCATTCACGTGTGGATTCTGATTGCATTAAGACCATTCACCTGATCGAACATCACGTCCATATTTTTTCTTCATATCCCTGAAATTATTATACTGTTTACACCGATGAACTTTTATTATGGACATTGTTTCCAATTATTTGAATATGCTGGTTCACCTTATTTGTTGTACCGTTCAATCACTACTACGTTGAATTATTTGCTATCACACGCAACATATATACTTATGAAGTATTAGCTCACCCAATTTTTCATTTTCTTTTTATTTAGCGCTGCATTTATTTATTATAAAGGATGGAATATTGG